>NW_023602073.1:61793840-63052882 GCF_014898055.3 Talpa occidentalis
CCTCAAACTCGGTATATAAGCAATGAAGTAAGATGAATTGACTGGCACTGAGTTGGAAAAGCTATACAGAGGCAGGGAGTGTGGAACATAATTTAATAAAAATAAACTTTTTTTTTACATACACACTCCCAAAGAAGAAATGGAAAAGTTGTTAGGGTGTGGACTGGGGCTTCTAATTAGCTGTGCTGTTTTGCCTGATTTATCTCCTTTCTTACTCTGCACCTTCCTGGAACTTACTGCCCTTCCAAGGGCCTCTTTGGGGGAGGAGAGGGCATCCCCCAGCACCTTACCCCCAGCCGGCTCAGAGAGGGAGGTCTTTTTGCCATGGTCCAAAGGAGGAGCAAGGCAAAACCCACTGCCCAGGTCACTGCTCCTGGCTCCTTGACCCTCAGATGTTTCCAAAAACAGAGGGAGCCCTAAGTCTCCATGCCAAAGTTGGAAACAGCTACCCTCATTGTCTGCCTCGCCCTGCCGGCTGCGCTCCTCTTTCTCCCGCCCCTCCTTTCTGTCTGAAAGTGTGAAAATTACAAATCCCAAGGAACTGCAATCAGAACTCTACCTAGGGGAAATTCAGAGTATCCTTGCCATAAATATCCCGCTCCAAGACGCCTGACGTCAGAGCGGGGCGGGCAGCAGCGAGGCCGGCCAGGAGGGAGGCAGCGGTGGTTTCTCTGCAAGACAGTGGACTACAGAGCGCAGCGAGGGAGAGCGGCCAGCGAGCAGCCGCTGCAGCGGTGGCTTCGGGGCTGCGGGGAGCGGCGGACGCGCCATGGGGTCCTCGGAGTAAGTGCAGCCGCTCTGCCTCGCCGCCCAGCCTCGGGTCTGTCCCGAAGTGGGGGCGCGCCGCGGGGGGCTTTCTGCCGAGCTGCCACACTTTTCTCCCCCTCTACTTTCTTTACAGTGTTCCAAGGGGGTTGGAAAGGCAGCGGCTCCACAGGCGGGCTGTTTTGTGTCTCCAGAGTGTTCGCAGGAGGCATGGGTACTTGAGCGGGCGCCCAGGGCCTGTGTGCGTGTCCATGAGTGTGGGTGTGATTTGCGTGTGTGTCGGTATTGGCACATCTGGACACAGGAAATGTCTTTGGAAAACTTTTAAAAAATGTTTTTTTGGGGGGACTTTGAAATCTGATTCCTTGTTGTCTCAAGTGGACAAACATAGCAGAGAACCCCTCAAAGTGACAATTTTTTTTTTGGCTGTGGCTTTTCCCGGTTCAGCTTGTGCCTTCATCCCCGGGGTTAACTCTTTGCAAGCCCCCAGCTCCTGCTTGCATGCAGGCCTGGCCTCTGGCAGCAGGCAGGGCAGAGGGAGCCAGGAGGTTCCTGCTTGAAGTGGCACTGACCTGGAACTAGAGAAGCTATCTCCCAGGAAAGGGCTCCTGGGGCCCTCAGCACTTGGGCTGCTGCCCGGCCTCATGCTGTGGCCCTGACAGCTCCAGGAGATGGGGCTTTGACTTAACCAGGCAAGGAAGGATGCGGGCTGGAGTCAGGTAATTGTGAGGAGGAGGAGGCTGATGTGGTAGGACCCCAGGGCCCTCTGAACCCTGCCTTGGGAGTGGGATGGATGTCTGCACATGCACCCCAGGTGGGGGATGTGCCCGGTTCCCCGGGAGTGCCACAGAGCCCCAAACAAGATGCAAGCTCCTAACATAAAGAGACATGTCTGAGCTGTGGGATGGAGGAAGGGGGGCAACGGGGGAGAGGGGGAAAGATTTTTATCAAAATTGAACACAGATTGCCGAGGTCTGGGCTTCATTTAACTCTTCTCTCTCTGCCACGGCCACTTTTCCATGTTGTGTGGTGGGTTTGGAAAGTTCTGGGAAGGTGGGAAGGAAAAATCACACCTCTCCAGGAGAGAGTCCCTGGAGGTTTTCCTTGAAACCTACTTGGGAATGAAGGCAACTTCCCGTCTTTAAAAAGCTTCAGGTTTTATGTTTTCCCCTTTCTAAGTTTGGTGTCAGTTTCTTGGATTTCTCTGAAAAGTCGGCAGAAGGAGGGAGTGGATTTTCTCTAGGATGAAGAGCAAGAGGGGGGCTTGTGCTCTGTGAGAGTGAGAGCGAAGGGGGTGTACGTGCCCACAGCTCAGGGTTGCCCAATGGCTGGCACTGGATGTCAATAGCTGGGCTCAGCAGTCACCACAAAGACAGCCCTTTGGCTTTGACCTAGCCTGGTCTCTGGTTTTGTCTTTTGCAATAGAGACAACCTACAGTGTTTGGGTGGGAGGAAGATTACTGGACTCTCCCTCTGTCCTAGAGAAACGAGAGAATGAAGGGACAGGGAGGAAATGTGGATATAAAAACGGACCCACAGGAAGTTCGAGATTTGGGAAGGATTTTAGAAATTATATAAATTGATCCCTAGGGAAGTGCTATAAAAGTTTCAACAGGCAGCAGTGTCAGGCATAGACCCATTTAACTACAGGAGGACGTCTTCGTCTTGCGTGTAGCAAAGGAGCAGGAAGTCACCCTAAGGACGGTATAAACAAGAGTGAGTGGAAACGGGTAGCTGGGTCCCCATGAGATGCACGTGCAGCTGAGTGTTTATGCTTTGAGGGTTGTGGCAATGGCCGTGGCCTCGGGAATGAAAGCATCACCAGTCCAGTTCTCATCTGTGCTGAGAGCTGCATCGACCCCCATCTCTTCCTTGGAAAAGCACGTAACCGCAACTGTGTTGTTATTGTCTTGCTCCCTGGAACTACATGTGTTGGCTCTAAGTCCTCACCAAGTTTTCAGAGTTTTTCTTCCAGATCCTTAGAGGCTGAGGGAATACTCGTGCCCCCAAAAGGTCAAAAGAGGAGAGGAAATTCTCCTGGGCTTCAGAACTTAGAAGAAAATTAGGAGTTCAGTAAGAGGAGAGCTGTGTTCCAGGACCTGTAGGAAGGTCCATGAATGTTTTATATTTTGGTGAGTGGGGTGGGGGGCAGGTTGAGAGACGATGACTTTTGGTGGGAACACATTCTCTCCCCAATCTCCTTTGGGCACGAAACAGGTTACACTCTCCTCATGACTATAGAGCTGTGGCTCCAGGGTGAACAAGGGGACAAGGTGGAGTGTAGCTGGTCAGGAGGGTGCAGAGGTGACCAGGAGGTGCAGGCTTGCTTCTTTGATGTCAGTCAAGTCCATGGAAGAAGCAGGTTTCAGTATTCCTGCTCGTTCCCACTATTTATAAATAGAAGGCTGAATGCCCAGGAAGAGAGAGGACCCCTGGGAGGGAAGCTCCCAGAAAAAGTGCTCGCGTCCCAGCACAGGCCTTCTCAGGGAGAGCCAGGGAAGAAACTGGGCTTTCAGCTCTTTTATTATGTGAGGTTTCTTGGAGGGTCAGTGGAGTCCTGACCCTTCTGATTTGCTCTGGAAGATATTTTGCCAATGTTAAACTGGGATGGCATCCCAGGTTGCTGATGCTTGAGCTGATTTGCAAGCCTTCTCAGTGCCCTTCTGTCAGCTCAAGCTTCTGGCTGCTTTCCGGTCATCTCTGAGATCAGAATACTTGGAGGCAATGCATTCCCAGGCTTCTCTGAAGGTCCAAAGGGCAGACACACTTGGCAGAAGGAACGGCTCGGAGATGTCTTTGGCTATGATAGCAGATGACCCTTTAGATCTCCGTGGCCTGAGGCCAGCTGTGTCTGGGGATCCTGCATCCTTCGGCTCTGGCCTTCCTGCACAATGGAAAGGGTGCAGACTTCAGAGAAGACTGTCCTGGGGAAGAATTAGTAACCTGGGACTCCATCACTTATTCATTCTGCACTTCAGCTTCCTCACCTTAAAATGAAGACAGTATTTATGTTGTGAGGTTAAATCGGAAATTATTTTTCTGCAGAAGGACCATGAACAGCGCTAAGAATGTTGTCAACCCTTAATAAAGGGAATAGCACAATCTTATTTTTTAACTTTTCAACCATCAAGAGTCCAGGTTGTTTGGAAAGGACTTCTCCCCAAATTTGGCTACCCATTTTCCATTAGGAATGGCCAGTGGGTGGAGTTTCTAGGGCTCAGATCACCTTTGTATCGTCTCCTTTCTAGAAAGCTGGTGAGTAGCGATTATTCAGAAGCTTGTCGGACCATTGTCCTGAGGGTTAGAGTAGCCCAGACATCCTGGGCATTTACCTGGAAACCACTCTTTTGTTTGAGCTCTCTCCAGAGGGAGAAAGGCAGCAGGGGAGGCCATGCTGGGATGGGGGATGGGGAGCTGAGAAGGTGGGGTGAGACAGGAAAATGGAGAACCAGTTGAATTCTGAAGAACAAGGCTGAAGTCAAGAGGTTGGTTAGGCACCCTCTGCTCCTCAAGGGTGCTCAGGTCAAAATGATGGACCATCTTCTGGGTTGTAAAGAATGGCAGCTTTAGCCATCAGCACACATCTCCAGTGGGTGTGTGTCGGGTGTGTGTGTGTGTGGGTGGGGGGTGGCTGCTCCCTGCCCTGACTGTCTAGGGGAGTGGCTATTCCAGAGGACACAAAGAGACTCTGATGCGGGAGAGTGCAGCTGCAGGTTCTCTTGGCCCATCTCACAGCTTCTAAGTTATCCTTCAAGTTGACATTTAAGACTTTGAAGATCACATTTGTTTCTGTTTTATTCAAGCTCTCTCTTTAACCATGGCCTGGGATGACTTTTCAGCTTTTAAGAGGCTCAGCCAGTGGCCAACTTCTCTTGAGATGGCCCAGATTGGGGGGTCAGTGAATTCTTTCCTCCTGGCAGTATCTATTTCTCCAAGTCTCTCCTCACATTTTTTGGTTTGTTTGTTTTCTTTCATTATGAAACTGCACTGTCAAGATGCTTTGTAGGGAGGAAATGCCTTTTCTTTGGACCTGTGTATCATTATGCTAGTGCCATACAAGGCTTACTGGGCTGTGGTATCAGCAGGTGCTGTGGGGTTCATTCTGCTTCTCCCCCCCCCCCGAAAAATAAAAGAGAAAAAAAAGATACCAAGAGAACTATACTTTAGGCACTTTGCTATCGCTTGACTTCTAGTTCCAAAGAAGCTGAATCCTTTGCAAGGTGTCACAGGGTTCCATAGAAAGGGCATGAGAACCAAGTAGACACAGTTCTGAGTTCTGGTACCACCAGGTCACAGCCTGAATCTCCTGCATCTACTAAATGAGAATAATGCTATTCTCACTTCCCTGGGTGGTTCTGAAGATGAAACACACTATAAAGGGGAGGACCTAGCAAACACCTCTCTGCTCAGCAGAATGTGAGTGTCTTTCTCTACTCTAGTTCTAAGCTCATGATAGTACATGGTTTTGGATGTTTGGCCATGAGTCAAAGTAAATAAGCCATTTATTCAAGGTTTAACAACAGTGCTCAAAGGTCAGCTATGTCAGCATGGAGAGGGAGGACTTTTATACAAAAGTGGGGCACAGAGCTGTGTTCCCCTTGCAAACAAGTGGCAGCCCCATGTGCTTCTCTACTGGGATAAAGGAAAGGTCACCAACTTGTTCACCCATGAACCTGGGCTTGTTTTAGAAATCCTAAATGCTGTCTTGTTCAAAGAATCAAGGTCAAAACTGGGGAGGGAAATCAGTAAGCCAGTGCCGACTATTGAAACCTAATAATAATGGAACAATGATAGTAGTACCTTATATTTATCAAGCATGCTCCAGTTGAAAATCACAAGGTCTCTTTTCATCCTCATAACAATCCTATGATGACCATTAAATGCATTTGACAGGCAAACACTGAGGGTCTAACAGATTGATCCTGTGTCACCTGGTAGGTAAGTAACTCTTCTACTGCAGCAGACTCGCAGTGCTCCAAGTCCTAGTTACAGCCCTGGCTGGACATTAGAATCACCTGGGTGCATCTAACAGCATCAATACTGAGGCCAACTTAATCTCCCGACAGAGGGGTCCATGCATTGATAGTTCTACAAGTTCCCTAAGTGATCTGAAGTTGAGAGCCATGGTTCTATGGGAAGTGTGAGGAAGAGTACTGAGGTTAGGTCCCAGGGTATCAGGGAAACTAGCAAAACTCTGCTAGGATATAAACTTTACAAGAGCAGAACTTGTGTGATTCTCCCTGTATCTGTAGTAGCTGGAACTGTGCCAGGCACAAGGTGGACACCCTAAAAACACTGGCTAAATGCATGACTTAACAAAGTAATAGAGATTAAGAACTGGCAATTTCAACAGCCAAATCCAGCCTGTTACCTTCTTTTGTAAATAAAGTTTTATTGATGCACAACCATGCCATTTGTTTATGTTTTGTCTATGGCTGTTTTCATGCTAAAAGGGAAGAGTGGAGTGTTGCAATGGAGACTGTATGAATCACAGAGCTGGAAATATTTACTGTGACCCTTTAACTGAAAACATTTGAAGGCTTTAGCACTGAATCTCAGATGAATGGAGCAAATATCGTTTAGGGAGAGTTTTTACAATAGGGTGGTCTAGAATATGGGTTCTAGAATCAGACCAACTGTTTGAGTTCTCACTCCACCACTTACCTCTTGTACTATTTCATATGTCTGAAACCCAGTTCTCTCATCTGAAAAATTGGCCATGATAGCAAATAATACCTCCTCATAGGAGGGTTGAGAGGATTGTCAGCCCCTGCCCTAGAGTAAGCACTCAACAAACATTAGATCTCACTGTGATGATTATTGAAGTTACTGATAATAAACCAAATATAAGACTAGACAAAAGTACAAATCACAGACACAATAAGTGTGGTAGGGAAAAAATAACAAGCTGGTGTGATGGAGGAAGACTGATGTGAGACTTCTGGGATGAAGTGTGTCCTTCTTCGACCACACAGGTCAGGCTCCCAGATGTGTGAGTGGGGGCTGCTCCTGCTGACTGCTTTGTCAACCAGCAATCCCTAGTTGCAATTCCTCCAGGGTAACTTTGATTTTATTGCACTGAAGCCAGGCTTACTCAAGTGTCCCCTTCTCTTTCAAACTCCCTTTGTAAGGCTCCCCCATCAATCAGCCCTTCCCTCTCATTCCCATGAACTTGGCACACAGCTCTGTCATAACATTGGACTTATTACGTACAGTCAAACAATGGCTGAATCTCCATCTTGCCTTCTTCATACTTAGAGCTCATAAAAGCCAAATTGTATCGGAGTGCCCACACTTGGTAGTCAAACAGTGCCAGTTAGACCCATGATCCATGCAATGATGTCCTAGATAACTCTTGAGGAATAAGGAGGACTTGCCTGGGTGCTGAAGAGATCACAAGAACAAATCCCCATGGCCAACCAGATAGTAAAGAGCTGCCTGGATTATAAACTATGGGCCCCTTGTGTCCTCATCCCTTTGCTTTATGGTAGCTCCTGCCCTCTGGAACACCTCTCCTAGCGGGTAGCCAGGGACAGGGAAAGATGGAAGAAACTTAAAACCAACTCTTTGACTTCTTGTCAGCAGATGTGGTGAAAAGTCAGGTTTTGGCTTCTCTGAACTTTTCATGTTTATGCGCCAAGATAATTGGGAGTTGGCTTGGTCTGGTCAACTTTCGCTAGTGTGGTAATAGAAAGAGGCATGGTCACGGATAATAGCAAACAGCAGATAATTCACATCATTGCCATTTGACTACAGAATGGGTTGCATGATTTTTATAGATTTTAAGTGGCAGATTTATTTTTGTGGCAGAGATAGATAGATAGATAGATAGATAGATAGAGTGCAATGATATTAAAATGAAGTTCTTTCTAATGATTAAGTGAGGGAACAGAAAAATCTTGGCCTTGAATTAAATATTTCTTTCAGTTGACCCCAAACAGTTAGGAGCTGACTCCTAAGAGGGGTGGCAGAAAAGGGAATGAAATCCTATGTTTATATTGGTTCCCACTATGCATATGGTGCCGTGCTGATAATTTGTGAAAAATGTTTTGATTTTTTTCACCTTTTGAAGGTAATTCATGCTTAAACAGTGAGTCAATCTCATGCAGGGATAGAAGAATACAAGGGGAAAACAAATTGCTTCTCTACCCCCCTCCACACCCTGGTAATTAATGTTAGTAGCCTGGAGTGACACAGCTCTATATATCGGAGATCACACCATTCTTGTGGGAATGTTTATTTTTCCACCAGTCAGCCATTAGACATGGTTTCATCCCAGATGATTACCAGTGTGGGTCCCGAAATCTGACATACTAAGTGTTCATCACGCAGGAGATCTCTGTCGTGGCACTTGGGCTGAGCGATTGATGTCTGTGGCCTGGTGACCATCCTGCTGTGTGACTTCCTGTTGTGTGTCCCTGTTTGTCTCCCAGGGAATCTATTGAGCATCAGGCCAGGTGGCTGCCCACCCACTGACCCATCAGGTTTAATCTTCCCTCTTGGGTCTCCTCAATCTCTGAGCTTGCAGGAAATGCAGTAGGAAACATCAAAGACAGATACATTAGATTGGAGAACTGTCCTGATGGAGCCAACAGCAAACCAGGCAATGTGGTGCAATGTGCTGTTGTGAGGACCCTATGCTCCTTGCCTGGTTGAGTCAAATCCCTGGGGAATGCACCCTGAGAGATGCCACTCAGACTCCGGCTCAGAACTGACTTGCTGCAACAGGTGGTGCCAGAAGTAGTCAGCTCTCTTTGGAATTGCCTCAACTGGAGACAGTTGCCCTCCCCCTGCTGCTTCCTGCTCATGCTCCCCTCACGTGTAATGTGCGTCCAGTAATGGGGAGCAGTGAAGTCCTGGCCAACATGGGGAAATTCTAAAGGGCTTCCAGCTTCAGGGATTCCCATGGCATTGCTGAGGCTGCATGGCAGCAGCAACCTGTGCCCAGTGCTGCCTCCTGTCCTTTTCTCCCTTCCATCAGTGGTGGATGCCAAGAACCTTCCTATAACCTTGTGTCTACTCTGGAGGTTTTGACTTATTTACTATGACCCTGTTTTGGAGGAGTTCATTATTTTCTAGGTAATTGTTGCTGGTTATGTTAGATAGGAAGAGGTAGCCTTTTTACCTTGTGCTCTGTTTTATATATCATTTAGATGAGAACCTATTGACTTCTCCACAGACAGGGTTGTGACATAACCCTGTGGAAAGACTGAGCAAATATTTTGACTTAAGTTGCCAAATTTGCATTTTCCCCTGCTCCTTACATCCTCAGTGCTAGGCTGAGGGGTGTGGGTGAATCTGGGAAGAAATAGGACTAGATGGCTTTGTGGCCATGCTGCTGGAGACAGGGGACTGGACAAGTTGACCTTGGGAATTCTCCATCATACTGGTGCTTTTGTATCATAATGGGGGCTAAGGGGATTCAGTGGTCTACTGGGAGCCACCTTCTTACCTGTGTGTTACTCACATCTTGCTTACATGGGTCTCTTCCAGATCTGATTCATCCCTAGGGGTGCTTATCTCTTCCTGCTGTGTCCTATGCACAGGCGGCCTTTGGTGTTCGTGTTCATTCCTCCTCCCTCCTAGGTTAGCAGACTGCTCGCCTGCCTGCATGCCAAAGCGAGGCTTGCCTGCGTGATGGATGCTCCATGCGTCAGACTCGGGGACCTAGACTCACAGCTCAATGTCTGACCACATTCCTGGGGGTCGGTGTCAACACTCCCTCACTTGCTCTCAGACACTATAGCCCCCGGCAGCTTCAGGACCCCTTGACCAGACTACGGAGAAGGGAATGATTGCAGGTCAGTGGGCAGATCTGTCGGTATTTCCACAAAGGCAGCTTTGAAGTTAGTTTGAAGCAAATTCAGACTTTCTGGGGATTTGGGATAAGTTGAAGGGCCAAGCTATTTTAACTCTTCTTTCTTAATTTCTGTCAATATGTTTGTTAGTCTGTTCCCCTTCATGTGGCACTGGGCTGGCAGCTGCCCAGAAATAGAGTTAGGGACTGCCTCTGCCTTTCGGAGACATGCTGGTACTGCTGCTCTGGACAGAATGTTTGATGAGTATGGATGTCTAAATGGCAGCTGGAATCGACAGAGTTGATAAACAGACCAGATTTTTGAGTGTAGGCTGATTCTGGCTCCTGGGTTTAGATTCTGGCTTCCTTTCTTGCTAGCTATGTGTGCATGTATTAGTTACTTCATCTCTTTGTGCCTTAGTTTACTCATATGTAAAATGGATTGCTATGAAGATAAAGTTAATACATGATTTGGTAAAAAAAAATACTTGACGCTGTGACTGGAACATAGAAATGTTAGTGATGACGATGAAGGTGATGGAGATGATGGAGATGATGATGGAGAACAAACACTGAGTCTTATTATTTTGGTTTCTGGCACAGAAATAGTGCCTGGCACAGAGCTGGAGATCAAAAAACATTTACTGAAGAAAATATCCTACCATCTTTTGCTAAGTGTCTGCTGCCTATTTAGTTTGCTCGACTCTATTAAAAGAAGGATGTTTTCCATTTAAAAATTGTAAAATTTATATTAAAGTTCATCCTGATTCAGAAAAATAGTTTATATCTTATGCCTCAATGGATTTTCACACACCTGTATAACCAGCATCTAGATCAAGAGACAGAACAATCCCAAGCCCCCTGTGTCCCCTGCATCCCCTGCCAAGAAAAGCCTCTCTGGCTACTACCCTTTCACAATCCTCACTTCCTACTAGGTAGATTAGTTTTGCCTGGTCTTGAACATCATATAAATGGAATCCTACAGTGTATACTCACTTTTGCATGCTGTGGCGTAGACCATTCATTTTCATGACTGCATAATATTCTATTATGTGTCTATAACACATGTGATGTCGTCTCTTCTGTTAATGGTCATTTGAGTGATTTCTCAGTTTGGGGCTGTTGCAGCCTTGCTATGAACATTTGTGCACTTGGCCTTTGGTAATCATAGGATATGCCTTTCTTTTGATGTGTTCTTGGGAGTGGAACTGTGGATCATGGGAAAAGCATATATTCGGTTTTAGGAGATCTGCCAAATGGTTTTAGGAGATGGTGGTGCCATGTTTTTTTTTTTTTTTTTTAAGATTTTATTCATTTATTTATAGAAGAACCGGGGTACAGGCCAGATGGGAGAGTGAAAGGATTCACCAGAGACAGAGCAGGGAACAGAACAGGCAGACTGATGAAATACACTGCTGAGGGAAGCAGCGGGTGAGACAGGAGAGGTCTGCAGCACCATGTGGGACCCTCGCCAGCTGGCCGCGACCAAACTGGCCCTGCAGAGGCTGCAGACAGCTTCACAGCGTGGCGCTCAACTGCCTGTGCCACCAGGGGAGGCCCTTTTTTTTTATTTCTTATAAAGATGAAGAAGCAATTCCTTTTGGTAGTGTAGAGCTTTGAGGTCTGAAAATATATTGGGTTTCCTGAGGTATTCTCATATTCTCTATGCCCTTTACATCTGAGTAGACACATGTTCTATAAAGCCTGCTGGTGGCAGACGTGTACTTGATGTTTTCACTTATACTGCTTCACCAATCCTCAAGAACCATCCATGAGATGAGATGGGAGTCAGCAGCCTCTCTTTAATGGAGGAAACTGAGGCTCATAGGGGTTGGATGATTTGCCTAAGATCATTTAGGAAGGAATGATCAGAATCAGAATGCAAAACATATATGCCTAAATCTCCAGGCATTTTTGGTTCTGATGGTGACTAGTTTTGACTGCAGTGCTAACACTGGAGAAAAACACAGATGTGGGGCTTCTTCCCCTGGAGCCTGCACCAGCTGCGGGTGGTGACCGTGAAGAGCAACTCTGTAAAAAGGAGCATAAATAAGGCAACTCAGTGACCTTGGGAAGCCGAATTGCTTTCCTGCCCAGGGACTGTTGGAGAAAGTCATAAATTTCCTGGAAGGCCAGGATGACCATATAATTTACTGTCTAAACCAGGACACTGAGTAGTGAAAGAGGCCCTAACGGGAAGGGACACGGGGAAAGCAGGCATAAATTGGGACTATCCAAGTAAACTGGCATGTATACTCACACCCTGGAAGTCTGCGTGGGCATCACTCAGCTGGACAGTGGGGCCATGCAGGTTAATTTTAACACTTCAGAGCACTGTCTGGAGTTTTCCCTGATGTGATACCCTACTAGTCTCTGTTTATGTTAATACAACATCTGACTTTCTTCTTCCCCTCTGCACACCACATCTTCCTCAAAAGGGGCTCTAACCAGAAGGCTTACTTTGACAGTTACCATTGAGATGCCTAGGCCACCAGACTGGAAGCTCCTAGAAGATTCAGACTGTGCATTAGTCGTTGTGGGATTTATGGCACCTCACCTGGTGACAGGCATAGGGAATACTCGTTGGCTGTACTTATTGATCCATGTATTCATTCAGTTGCTCATAGCTCATACAATAAGAGTTTAGTTTCAATTCTTTGCCCCTCCCCCCCTTTTTTTTGGTCTGACTCATATTCCACTGGTCCAGAAGAAGTCAATGGTGTGTGTGTGTGTGTGTGTGTGTGTGTGTGTGTGAGAGAGAGAGAGAGAGAGAGAGAGAGAGAGAGAGAGAGAGAGAGAGAAAGAACATGCAAAGGACTAAGAATCAAAGTGATAAACTTTGGGCCACCCTGGTGGCACAAGGGGTAAAGTCTCAGCACTATGAAGCTGTCCACAGCCACTGCAGCACAAGTTCGATCCCCAGCCAGGGAGCTACCCACATGGCACAGGAGACTCCTCCCGTCTTGCCCACTGCTCCCCTCAACAGTGAATTTCAGTCAATCTGTCTGTTCTGCTCCCCACTCTGTCTCTGGTGAATCCTCTCATCCTCTGAACCTCTGGCCTATACCCCAGTTCTTGTATGCATAAATAAATAAATCTTTAAAAAAAAACAGTGATCAGTTTCATGAGTAGTAAAAGCCATTGTGTTGTGGGATTTGGTATCAGGATCGATGTTTGAATTTCAGCTGCCCATTAATTAGGATAAATGATTTAGCTAGTTAGCATTCCTGGGCCTCAATTTTAGTCATGAGTAAAATGGAAGTGATAGTAATCCCTGTGATATATCAGAGTGATGTGAGTCTGTGGCATCAGGTGTTTGAAAAGTGCTGGGTACACTGTAAAGTGCTATCCCATCCCTAGTGGTTAATGGTGGTGGTGGCTCCACCCTGATGAGAGGCACTGGTGTCAGATGCTGTGTGCCCAGACAGTCCTGTGGAATGAGGCCTGTGAGCATGATTTCCTCCCTCTCCAGGGCCTCCAGCCTCTCAACGTGCAGCGCCTGGTGCATCTGTGGCAAGCCCAGGGACTGGGAGCTTGCATTAATAAATAAGGAAGGAATCAGCAAATTCTTCAAGGCCTTAGGGATTTGATGTGGGTGTCAAAGATAAGGATGCAAAGGATAATTCATTTCTCACTAAGCCCACAGCTGCAGTTTCACTGGAACAAGAGCAAGAAGCATTTAAGTGCTACGTGTGTCCAGCAGTAGCTTTGGTTTGCATCATAGTGGCTCCTCATGAAGATTCTGGGGTGAAACTGCTGGGATCCAAAATCAGATTCCACTACTTAATACTCACTCTTTGGCAAGAATCTATTTATTAAAGATTTATTTATTTATTTATACAAGCACTGGGTACAGTCAGAAGCATGGGAGGGTGAGAAAATTCATCAGAGCCAGAGAGAGGAGCAGGACAGACAGGCAAAATACACTGCTGAGGGGAGCAGCGGGCGGCAGGAGAGGTCTGCGCAGGAGAGGTCTGTGCGCCATGTGGGACCCTCGCTGGCAGCCGGGGATTGAACCGGCGCTGCATTGGGCAAGAATTTATCCTTGCTGAGACTCAGCTCCCTCATCTGCAAATTGGGGACAGTAATGGTTTCTCTCCCACAAATGAGGACAAAATTAATCATGCAAAGTTCTCAGAACAGTGTCTGGAACATAGTACACACTCTATAAACCTTTGTTAGTATTATTCAACAAATATTTTGTTTTCCATTGGAATACTAACTACTGGGTAGTGCTGATATAATGCATAGAAGAGTCAGGAAAATCTCCAAGGAAGAGAAGCAGTTTAAGGTGTTCTTAAGATTTCTTTTACACCCTGACCAAGAGTATTTTATTTCCATTTCATTCTCTCTTTAATGTGCAGAAAAAAGATTTAGTAAGGAAGAAAGTCCTCCCCTTAAAAAACATACAGCCAATGCTTCTCTTGGATTTTGAAATTGAAATGCTCCTTCGTGCATTTCCAAATTAGTTCATCCACTCTTGTGCTGGGGACAGGGATGTCAAGCTGAAAACTCAGAAAACCCAGTGCCCTGAGGGGAGGAGCTGGAAATGTGGAACTGTGACACATGTGAACAGTGCTTTGAGAGGATGACACTCAGCACTGAGACCAAGGTTCTGCTGCAGAGTGTTTGGGAACATAAGGAAGTTATGGAATCTCCTCCCAGGTTGTTGTCACGAGAATGATTTCATGACTATTGGGATGGTAAATACATGGTGGTTCTTAGGTTCATTTAGTCCATTTGTGATGCCCACAGAGCTGTGTGTCCTATGGGCACTGAGCACTGTGAAAACATTCTGAACTGTCCTAGGCAATATTGACATGGTCTAAATAATGTGTTCCCTAAATTGTCTAGGGACTGTTGGAATTTCTGTTCATGGGCTTCATCTGTAATGTTATGGCTCATTAAAAAAGGTCCTGCTTCAAAGATAGTGTTCAAAAGAAAGTCTTCCCTGCCTCATCCATGCCTCTTCCTGCTTCTCTGTTTCCAATGAAGAAGAGATGAAATTCTCAACTTATTCAAACTTGTATGAATAAAAGGAAAACATCTTTCAGGTTTTCAAAGCAAGCAGATGTAGTTCTAGCAGTAAAATGCTATAGAATAATAAATATGAAAAAATGCTCTGTCTTACTTAGAATTAGGGAAATATATAAATTGAAATCACAAGATACCATTTCATATTTGCCAATTGAAAAAGAATTATATTTCTTCAGATTGAATATAGAATCAAAGACTATTCCCATTCACTAATAGTAGGAATTAAATGGATATGAACACTTTGGAGAGCAATTTGATACGAGCTAGCAAAATTGAAGATTCACTTACTCTATAACCCAGCAATTTCATTCCTAGATAAATTTAAAAAGACTAATGCTTGTGAAAAGGAGATATTTCAGGCATATTTATTATAGCATGGATTTTTAGAGCTAGAAAGCCACCCAAATGCCTGTCATTAACCAGAAGACTGGTTAATTTGTATATACAATAAAATACTATGGAAAATTTAAAACAAAATGAAGGCACTAGATAGGTTATACTAGAGAGTTTCAACCTCAGCAACAATATTAAGTAGAAAAAGCAAGTTGCAGAAGGATGGTGCTATTAAGTTTAAAATCATGTAAAATAATACTCTTTTACTTATGAATATTTCCATGTGTAATTAAAGTATTCAAACATGTTTGGAATAACCAATAAATTCAGAAAAGTGGCTCCTTGTTTGGAAGGCAGGAATGAAGAATAGGGTGAGGTGCACAGAGACTCCATTTTTATATTGTTATATAAAATATTTATAATTTTATTTATATATTTACATATATTTATATATATTTAATATATTTTTATATATATTTTTATTGTTATATAAAAATATTTATATTTATACTTTATTTCCTATTCTGAATGATGGCTACCAAAAGGTTAATTTTATTATTATTTATATTTTACAGATAGCTAAACTATTTCTTAGTTTAAAAGAAGTTCATTTTCAAAAATAGGCACAAATTCCTATCTGTCTTCTCTGCCTGTTGGCATACAGACATGCCTGTACTGCTCCCTGTTAGCCCCGGGCTCATCTGGGAAATTTCAGGTAGATTTGACTATTTTCAAACGGGTTATTCTCCAAATATCTACACTGGTCCTTAGGAACATGGTCATCACTACTTTTGATTTTGGGGTTTGGACTTAGGACCACATATTGATCTATTGGTGGAGATGCCAAACAGTCATAATGATGAAAACAAAACAGCTATTCTCTAGGGCTTTCCCTATATAGTGTATAGCTAGAAAATTCTCGCATCTTATCCTTTCCTTGGGAGTTACTGGGATTGCTTGCTTGTGCTGGCTAGTAAGCACAGCCACCATCCTGACATCTTCTGATCAGGGCCTGGGACCAACGGTAACCCATGTATTTCACAGTGCCCCGGGGTGAAAGAATCTGCCACTCAGCATTGCTGCCTGGTTTCAATGAAACTCTCCCTCCCTTCTGACTTTCATTAATACAGCCACTGCTCTCTTCCTCTTGCAAACATCCCTCCCTGAAGTGGGAATGTGTCTTCCACTGGGAATTGCTTCACTTTCTTTTACTTGACAAGGAAGCCATGCTGGCTTCGCTGGGTGTCTTGTTGGAATGCAGTTGACTCAGCTCTTGTGTCTTACTTTTATTACAGATTCCCTTGGAATCTGGTATTCAATCCAAGTGACACACTGTGTTGGCCTTGAGTACCCTGTCCTCTTTTGTGCAGCTTGTGTCCTTGACCGAGCGAGCCTATGAACCTCAGTGCTCTGTTCTGCACCAGTGAGCCTCTTAACTGGCTGGTATCATGCTTGCATTGGGGGCCAAAGCTGGGCGAGCTTTTGTCTCTGTTGCCTTCTTATTTATCTCTCACACAATTCAACTTAAATGGAGCAACTCACATGGAATTGGGACTTTGGGGAGCGAATTTTGGGTATGTGGTTGCTCTGAGAATATACACTGTAGTTTCTATCAGTCAGGCTCTGGGAAGGAAAGAGTTGGTACTCCCCAAAGGGTTGAACGGATAACAATGTAATGAAAGAATTATTTGTAGAAAGATAAAGGACTAGAGGAGATGGCGAGGCACCCAGGGACATGCAACAGCAGGAAGCTGTTAACACTCCTACACCTGAAGGGACGATGTGGGGAAATGGTGTTATCAGAACCTGTGCCTGGTGGCTGAGAAGGAGGGGCTTCTTGGCAGGAGCAGAGAACACAGCCCCTGGCAGAAGGCATGACTTAGCAGAGAGGGAATGGGGGTAAACACTCTGAGTCCCCCACCTTCTCCTCTCTAGTCACCTGCTGTTGCTTCTCACTGGAGGCATCGCACTGGGCACCAGAAGCCCAGAAATCTGGTGAGGCATTAGGAGATCTTAGCCTCCAGAGCACGAGCACGGCAGAACAGTGTGGGGAATGGGTTTGGAATGGCAAGCAGAGAACACGCAGCACCTTGTGAGTGTCTGTATACATTCATCGTGGAGTCAGGAAGGCTGGGTATAATATGGAATCCCCTTTGATTTGAACTGTTGTAGCTTTGAGGCAATTTAGGCTATTTGTCGGACTGATTGACTCCAGGAGGCATACATGGTGAAAGCAGATAGGGGGTCTCAGATTAAAAAGAATGGATATTTATGGCTATGAGTCAGGTATTTTGTTCTTTATTTGGAAAGGGAAGATGCTGGAATTAGGTACTTACTATGCTCTGAATACTGTGCCATCCAGAGAATGGAAATTTCTACCTTAAAGTCATTGAACTTGGTCATCTCAACTGGCAGGTTATAGACTTGAGATCTGATCTGAGCCCAATCCAAGTGATACACTTACACTGGCCTTGAGCTGAGGATAGATAAGCTGAGCATGCTCTTGGCCAGAGCTAATATTTCAAGAGTTTTCCTCCTGGCTCCACCTTCATCTGTGTCTCTTACTACCTTCACCCTAAGGTTCGACCTAGCACATCACACCTCCAGTGAAGGCTGCCATAAGGTCAGAGGCAGCCTTGATGGAGTAACCGGTCTTGTACACACATGTGGCAAGGAACAGAGAAAGGAGAAATTAACATAGCTGAATTCATGGGGGTGTACAAGACATAGCTAAACTCATAGGGGTACAATTCTCACCCTTGTGAGAATTCCCAATTCAGTGTATGAATCAGGATGTACACACCAAAGTTAATGGAAACCTGCCAAGCAACATCTTAAGTGAAAATTCCCAACATCCCAATAAAATGTGTCCTTGGAAAAGGATTGGAGGAATGAGCTGTTGAAGGTGGTGGGCTTGGTGGGCAGAGAAGCCTGTTACATCACATGGCATTCATGTGACCCTGGATAAATGCTTGTCATCTGTCAGTGGGCCTCGTTTCCTTCACTGTAGAAGGGGCACACTGGGCTGTTGCATGAACAGCCTGGAGTCCTGCATGTGAGCACAGTGGACTGTTAACAGCATCATCGCTATTTTTGTATACAAATGCCAGTTCTTGCTCAGAAGGAGAAGTGAGTACTCCAGAATTCCAGTGGACATTGAGTTTTTTTTTAAGATTTATTTATTTATGCATACAAGAACTGAGGTACCAGCCAGAGGTGCGGGGGGTGGGGTGAGAAGATTCACCAGAGACAGAGTGAGGAGCAGAACAGGCGGATTGACTGAAATAACACTGCTGAGGGGAGCAGCAGGCGAGATAGGAGAGGTCTGCAGCACCATAAGTGTTAGCTCCCTGGCTGGGTATCGAACTTATGCTGCAGTGGCTGCCGATAGCTTCATATTGCTGAGACAACCCCTTGTACCACCAGGGAGGCCCCTGAGTTTAAATTTATATATTTTACCCCCCCCCTTTTCAGTAAACCCCACAGATCTCAATTTTTTAACTCCCATTCCTGTCCCATTAAGGGCAAGGCTGTGGACCTGGCCATCTGCTTTGCCCCCTCTAGGTGACAAATCATGAAATGCTCAGGAGGAAAGAGACTCAAAGAGATTAGCTAGTTTAGTGTTTCCCAGACTTCACTGGATAAAACCAGATTTGTACAATGGTCCTGGGAAGGAAAGTTCTGTGGTTAAAAAAAAATTAAGCAGTATTTCCCTCTCTGCTATTCTTCCCTTGCAGAGCTGCAATGCTCAGAGAAGCACTGCAGTAAAAAACTGGCTTCACACTTTAAACTAGGATTTTCTCTATTTATTTATCTAAACAGGACTTTTTCCATGGGACATTCCTGTGTTTTGAGGCTATGTCACTTCAGATTTGTGTTCACTTACTTTGTACAAAAACTTACTAGCACGGCTCTGTCAACTAGAGTTCTTTATTTTTCTTATACCACAAGTCCAGCAGATGAAGTCTAGAGCTGGCAAAGTGGCATGCACCACAGTCATCAGGGACCTAGGCTCTCTCTATTGCTCTGCTTCTGCTTTCCTTAGAATGAGACTTTCATTTTTGTGCTTGTTGCCTCATGGTTACAAAATGGCTGCATCACGTCTGTGTTCACATCTGCATTCCAGGCAGGAAGAAAGAAGTACACAGCACAAAAAATGCATGGTCGCAAATTCTGCTTTTTTAATGAGCTTTTCTGAAAGCTCCCTCCAGAAACCAGCCAAAAGTTTTTTAAGGAGAGACCTTAAACTGCCACAGAATCTAGAGGGAAGCTGACAAAATTTTAATTGGTCATGTTTCTGCCCCAAGCAAAAGCAAGGATCTATTAATATGGAAGAAGGAAAGGCTAGAATTAAGAGGGTAATTAGCATCATGTGCCACATTGATCAAACCTTTGCTTCTCTCTTCAGCGGGTCGATTCTAAAAGCATCCCATGAAATGAGAATGCAAACAAACAAAGCAAGCAAACAAACCAAAAAAAAATACCCTTGTAATCATTTGAAAGTACACATTCTCTGCAACAAGGCACTTGAGCTTGCAGACCCCGTGGGAAGATGCTGCGGCTGCCCGGTGCAAATCCCCCTACTGCCGTGGGTGCTCCAGCTAATGACTCACACCTGTGTGGACTGCTGGTGGGTTCCTGAACTCCTCATCCAGAGGCACCTGGGAGTTACATCATATTCACCCTTCCCCTGCACCCTGCGGCCAATGACTAACTGGGAAAAAAGGTACAAAAGCCTCACTGCCTTGCTTTAAAGGTGGGGCCCCCATAAAACCACACTCTGGCCATCCCTCCCTGCCCTTTCCTGTTGCTCTTATTGCTTTCCTGGTCTCTCCTGAGAGCACAGCCTCGATAAATCACATAGACCTCTAAGGCTCTGCTTCTCGGGAATCCAATCTGAGTGGCATGGGGCAAGTGGGGTGCTCCTGACTTCCTTCTATGGAATTTGTATAAAACCCTGTCTTCAGTCCTGTTTGTGGCCACAGCTGGGCTTTGACTTGGCCTGGTTTGAGGGGTCAGCTCCTTGGGCATCTACCCTGGGGGTGACTGTGGGACACTTCTTTGGGTCTCTGTGCAAGACACTTACTTAGCAAGGTGCCAGCACTGTATCTTCTTACGATAGATGGATGTTCTTAGAAACACTGATTTGCATTTTTAAGTCCAGGAACTGTGTGAAGGGGCTTGTCGTGTGTGTGTGTGTGTGTGTGTGTGTGTGTGTGATTTTCCGTCTTGTGGCAATGGCAGCAGGGTATTTATAGCTGAATCTACAGGGCCATTCTCACGTGGCTAAAGCAAATTAAAACCTCATGTGGATTTTGTTTTGTTTCCCCCTCTGCCTTTGCCATTGCAAACTCCAGTTCTTAAACCCTTGTTGTTGTAACTGGAGCCGCAAGTGAGCATCGCTACGATTGCGAGGTCATGTAAATTTACTATTTCAGGCAAAAGTGCCTGTTCCACTTCATTCAGGCCACAGAGTCTAAGCGGGGACTTTTGGGGAGAGATTGTGGGTGACACTAAATACAGCCCCACCCATTGTCACTGCAGAGCTGCTAGGCTCCTGGATTAACCCTGTGGAATGTGGATTCCTTAAATCACCTTGTGATCCCTCTGCATATATGAGCTCTTTTGAAAGAAAACTATTTTCTTTCCCCCTTGTTTTTCTGTATTCTTAAGTCTTTTATGTCTGTGTTTTACCTTCTCAGTTTGTCTGAGAACGTCCTGGGGGCCTAGCCTGTTTGCCCAGGTTACTAGAACTCTTGGCAGGGAGGGTGTGGGGTGTAGGGTGCCAGTAACTCAGGCTCCTCCTTTCTCCAGGATGGTTTAAGAGCTAATGGAGTTCCCTAGAGGGCAAGGGGTGTGTGTGTGGAGGGAAGTGGGGTGTGCTGGGGGCTTCCTGGTCTTCCCTGACAGGTCAGTGTGCTTGCTAATTGTGCTGGACCCTTTGCGGGGACTGAGGGGCTCAGGACGTGGGGACCCTCTACTGATTCCTTCTGGTGAACTGGAACCCCACATTCACACTGAATTTAAGCAACCGAGGCTTCAGGGTCTGGAGCATGGGGTAGAGCAGCAGGACCCAAACCTACAAGAACATATGGAGGCCCCTGAGGAGCATAGGAAGGCAGGAGCTTAGGCCGAGCTGCCATTACTTGGGGGACGTAGGTCTTGGCCATTCAGGCCTGTTGGACCTTCTGCAGCTGACCCTCTCCAGAGAGTGTGTTATAACTCCTGCTCCTCAAACTCGCCAAACAATAGCTACCATCTCTGAAGGCCTACTATGCACAGTCACTGGGCCAAGCACTTGCACACTCAATACATCTCATTCTCACAATAGCCCTGCAAAGAGTGTGAGAGCCCAGGGTCCCATTTTACAGAAAAGAAAACTGATTCTGAATTTAGGCAGCTTGCTTGAGGTCACACAGCTAGTCTGGCACAGAGGCCATTCCAAATTAGGTATTCCCAACTCCCAGGCCCATGCACTCTGCAATGTGTGTGGATACCTGGCTACCATCTCCCTTTGCCATGGACTCAGCCATCTACCACCTGTTCCACTGTGTTGTAACTCTTCCACCTCACAAGCAATCTTCAGTATCTCCCACCTCCCCACCTTGCCTGTCACCAGGTGGAGGGTGACTTCAGGTTTGGGTGTCAGTGGGCAGCTTCTGGGGAGCCTAAAGCTTGAACCATGGGATCCTGCATGTCACCTTCTGCCACCGTCCCCTCTGTTGGGAACACCCTTCTTTCCTGCCTCCCTCCTCCCCCTCCTGGGAGTTTCAGAGGGCTTCCAAATCTAGGGTAGAGCCAGCCAGTCATTAGTCTTTGTCCTGTTTCCAAGAATCCCAAATATACAAGAATTCCTCATTGAAAAGTCAAGCATTCTTGGGGAAAGTGTTTGTCACCAAGAGTCAGTGAGATTCCTCACAGTGGGGAATGGATCTTTGTCCTGTGTGGGAAAATAAGTGTGAATTTCAGAGCCAGGTGGAAAAGGGTTGGCACTGCCCTCCACCCCCTGTCCTCAGCTGCTCACTCCTCACAAACCACAAGCAGGGAACTTGCCTTCCCAGTTCACCCCAGGGCACCAACTGGATGGTATTTTTCTGAGTGCAGGAAGCCTGAAGGGGCAGGTTGGGGTGTGTTTGTAGGGTGTGTGTGAGTGTACACAGTCCTCACCTGCAGTCACCTTCTGTGCAGTTCCTCTCGGCCTAACTCACTTCATGAAGAATCCTCTAGTATTTTCGGGGGTGGGAATGGATCCCAGGAGAGGGAGTATCAGGCAGAGAACTGGGCTGCTGTTCCGTGAGAGAAAACCTCTCCTCACTTACGGGCAGCCTCTCCTCGCTGGAGGGTCAGTGCGCAGGAAATCTGCTCAGGCTCACTGAGAGTGCAAGCTCTCTGCTCCGCACGCAGCTTCAGGGGCCAGCAGCAGCACAAGAACCAAGAGGTGACATGTGCATGTGAGTAAAGCGAGGAAGGGGTATAATCAAGAAAAACTTGGAAAGAATGTGAAGTTAAAAAACAAAATCTTGGGCCTCCCCGGTGGCACAGCAGGTTGAGCGCAGCGCTGTGAAGCTGTCCGCAACCTCTGCAGTGCAGGTTTGACTCCTGGCTGGCCAGGGAGATTCCCACATGGCGAGGCAGACCTCTCCTGTCTCGCCCGCTGCTCCCCTCAGCAATGTATTTCAGTTGTCTGCCTGTTCTGCTCCCCGCTCTGTCTCTGGTGACTCCTCTCACCCTCCGGCACCTCTGGCCTGTACCCCCGCTCTTGAATATATTAAAAAAAAAAAAAGACAAAATCTTTCCTTGATTATAAAAGCAGGTTTATTATAGAAAATGTAGGGTATGCACATAATCGGAAAAATGAAATAAGCATATAAGCCCACCCCAGAGAGACTAAAAGGAGTTGGATCTTTCTGTCCCTCTACCCCAGCCCCCCATCACAACCACCAACTTCCCACTTGGCCACAAACCACACGTAGGGGACCGTGCCTTCCCAGTTCAGTTAATCTGTGGTCATTTCATATTCTGGTCTTTTCTCTTGGCATGTATTTTTAAAGCAGTGTTGAGTGTGCAGATGTTAGGCAGAGTTGTGTTCTCTTTCTGTCCTCTCCTCTTAGTGTTCCCAGTTTTGTAAATTAGGAGAGGAGATTTGATCCAGGTGTGGGGAAGGGCCATTAGGTTGGGTTTGGTAGCAACTAACTCAGAAATGGAAGAAGGGCGCTGACACACTGGAGGATGCCCACTGGATGGAAGATCCTTCAAAAGAGGAGACTGAGGAGTATCTCAAGTTCACACCTGCTCCTGCTTGGACTGTGAGCAGCAGCAAAGCAAGCATCTGCCTCTGATGGTGGCCAGGCTTGCCGCCACGGATACAGTTCCAGCATCACTACTGGGGTTTGGTATAGGGCCTGGGGTGGGCACTGTGATGAGCCATACACACTCAATTGGATTTTTCAAGTGTGAGCTTTGTTTGTGGTTGCTCCATTTTAGATTCAGGAACTAAGTCTTAGAACAGTTAAGGACCTTCAGAATGGTCCACACTACATAGCGATAGAGCTGTGATTTGGGCTTATTCATCTCTCTATTTACTGACCTATGTAACTTCCCATTCTGTGAGTGTCTCCTAGTTACATGTTTCTTACTCAGACTTTATGGAAGGACACATCAAAGAACAAGGGGACAAGGGGACTCATCCAAGAGCAAGCAGTTCTGGGGAGGGAGATAATCTGAGTTAATTGCGTTTCCCCGAGTCATGAGGAGTCAGTTCCCTGCACCCTGCCATCTGGAGTGTGCATCAAATCTGTAAAACCCATGGCACTTCTTTTCACCACTTGCTTTTTCCTCTAGGAAGTCTTCCAGATTGAATTCTACTTGACCTTTATCTCCTCTCCCCCATTCTCTTTATTATTAGCTTTCTTCAATTCACAGCTACTCCATAGTTGATATTGTGACCAGATGTCAGCTGAGGAGCCCTGACTTATGGTTCAGAATAAGTGAACCAAATTAGCCCCTAAGCAGGAGAGGTCCCACATCCCTCCAGAGGAACAGCAGTTTTCAAGGAGTGGTCCTTGGACCAGCAGAATCAGCATCACCTGGAACTTGTTAGCAATGCAAATCCTTGGACCCTGTTCCAGACCCTCTAAATCAAATGCTGGGGATGCAGCCCAGCTGCATGTATTTTCTTTTGCCTGCCAGGTAAGCCTGTCACACTGAAGTCTGAGAACAATTGGTCTAGAGATTCCAAAGTGAGAAGTGGTGCTTATACTTTTCCCTTAACCTCAGCCAAATTCCTATTTCTTTCCAGTTAGTTAGGATCATTAATTAATCTTTGATTAATAGCAGAGTAGCCCAAAAGTTAACATGGACTCTGGAGCTAAACCTCTTGGCTTTGACCTTTGACTCTATCTTCATTCATTGTGATTTCTGAGCAAGCAACTTAAATTCCCTCTGCCTTGACCTTGTATCCTTAACATGGAATAACATGGTATCCCTCATAAGGCCTTGTGAGAGTTCAGTGAGAATGCATGTCAAGAACTTGAACAGTGTCTGGCACATGGTAGGCCTGCAGTAAATGTTAACGATTAGGCTTGGTTTCATGCAAGCAGATGTTTTCTGTACTATATTGACCCAGATGTAGAATTTAGTCCCCACATTCTGATTCACACACACACACACACACACACACACACACACAGGCACACACACAACATTTACACAAGGACTTTGTAAACATGGAAAACTTTAAAGTTTGGGGAGACCAATGGTATTTATATCACAACAATGCAAACAATTTGAAATTGAATATTGGCTAACCATGTTCTAAAAGAGAATGCCTGGCCAGAAGTCCTGGTATTGGCCTTCCTCCTTTCTTCTTCTGGGTGCTCACCAGCAACTCAAACAAGCACCTCCCACTCTTTCTTATGCATCTTTATTCTCAGCCCCACTCCAAAACTTTGCTCTTTGCCTCACTTTGCAAATCTAAGGACAACTTCTAAATAATGGACCTTCTCTTCTGATTCTCATGCTGGCTTCCTCCCTCATCAGAGAGGGGAGAGTAGAGATGAAATTTATTTCTCTATCTACGTGAGCTATGCTACCTCTTGGAATAATTTAGTGGTGCAGTTTGGCTTATCTGTGTATGTATAGAAATATTTATATGCATATGTATATGTATATATATTTCCTATGTTTCTGTAATGTTCTTCCTGCTCTTTGTTCTAAATCTTCAACCCCTCATAACTACAGATTTAGTCTCAACCAGGATTTCTCAAACCTTGCTGCTACCCCGAACCGTTCTGGGGAGGAGAGTGCTGATGGGGCAGGGGGAGGAAATGTCCCTTTATCATAGTATGTTTAACAGCATCCCTGACCTCTGTCTGGTTGTGAACAACCAAAAATATCTCCAGACACTGCCAAAGTCCCCTAATACCCTGATTGTGAGCCACTGATCTAAACTAAATTATTTCTGTAATAGTTTAAATCCATTATGTCTTAGTCTGTCCCAGAGTTTGTCCCTGTAGTACATTTAATATTAGGGGGATAGGATTTATCCTTTAAAAAAGATGTGGGGTCCTAGCAGCCACTGATTCACCCTTGATTCCTAAAGAGAATCATCAACACTTGGTAAGTGATTTCCTCATAGATTCCCTACTTAACCCACATGCGTAGAAGCAAGGACATCCAGCTCTACTTCTAGTACCTTCTCTAATCCACTTGATTCTCTCCATACAGCAGGAAACCTCACAGGAACAAGGGAATGGCCTTTGGGTTTTGGCTTATAAATACTCATGGTCTCATTTTTCTTACTGAGAAAAATTTTTTTATCATGTTTAACATTCTTGTTGCCGTAGTGGAAACTTTTGTTCTTTGGAGAATTTCCCATTCCAATCCAGGCCTTGGGTCAGATTCCTCAGTAGAACTCTGAAAATTTTCTAGGGAAGTTTCTTTCACCATTGAGATTGTACCTTTGATGCATTTACACTGCTGTGGTTGGATTCCATGTGAAGACATCCTGGGAACCCAAGTTAGGGGAGGCAAGCTGAGCGGCTGTTGGAAAAGCATGTGTCTGGGACTCAATGGATGTCAGCATCAAGAGCCTTTTGTGGTTCTATTCCTTATACTGGGTTCTATTCCTTATATTCTCTTCTCACACTCTAGTATCTGAGATCCATGACCAATAGCCCATGCTTTAGTCAGTGTAAGTTAGATCACGCTGTGGTAACACACATCCCCATATCTTAGAGACTTAAGGTAACACCACCTCCCCATGGGAAGGGGGTCAACAGAGGGCACCTGCTCATCACAGTCACTCAGGGATGCAGCCTGGCAGAAATGAGGTGTCTCGTCCTTACATGTTGATAACTACTGTGCCAAAGTGAAAGAGGGTCTGGACCTGACAATGAATTACACTTGTCAGAGTTCTTCAGAGAAACAGAACCAATAGACTGTTTATACATCTATGTATATATCTCTCTCTCTCTGCCTATGTGCTTACTTATCTACCCACCTGCCTCCCTCCCTCCCTATATTTACCTTTAGGAATCAGCTCATTTGATTGTGGGAACTGGCAAATCCAATATATGCAGGGCAGTTTGCAGCCTGGGGTCAGAGGGAATAGTTGATATTTCAAATCCCAATCTCCAAGGCAATCTGAAGGCTGACTTCCCTTTTCCTCAGGGTTTTTTCTCTTAAGATCTTCAAAACTTTGGATAAGGCCCACTTACATTATGAAAAACAGTCAGCTTTATTTAAAAGTCTACTGATTTAAATATTTATCCATCTAAAAAAATACCTTCGCTGTGACACCAAACTGGTGTTTGATCAAATATCTGGTACCATGCCTCCCAAGTTGATACAAAATTGACCCTCACAATACTCTGTCTCTACTCTTAGCTCATGGGCCAGAATTAGTCGTGTGGCCCACCCAAACACAAATGGCAGGAGTACCATCTGCTATGTGCCTCGAGGGGGGTTGGGGACCTATAAGATTTGATTAAGCAACATTACGCAGCATTACTGGGGGAGGCAAGTTTTAGTTGCATGGTTTTAGACATTGACCCCCAAGGCTCCTTAATTCACACCAGAAGTTGAGCAAGGGTATGTGTTATGACCCCTGGCAACCAGGTGTACTAAATTTTAAGACTTACCTAACACTTTCCTCTGTTTTTTTTTTTTCCATACATTTTAAAATAGTTTTCTGTGTGTGTGTGTGTGTGTGTGTGTGTGTGTGTGTTGTGTTCAAGAAGCATCTGGATATTGTGTACTTTAATACCTTGTAAAATAATTTGGCCTTTATGACTTCCTATTAGTACAAATCCTTCAAGTTGCTTTTTTTTGGGGGGGGGTCATGGATCAGAAAGGGCTCAGGAGTTAGATCTTACTTTGTCACCATCTCACTCTGTATGTGACAAGTTCCTCCCCAGTGTGAGTCTGAGTTTTCCTGGCCATCCAGAGAGGCACTGAGCAATGGAACGCTAAAGTTTCTTCTGGCTCTGACATCTGTGCACCTGTGATCCCTGCCCTCTGCCAGCCTTTGTGGACTGGCTGCAACAGAGTTTTCCTCCGTGAAACCTGTGGGATCATTCTGGGATCTCACTGGAAGCCCAGGCCTCATCAGCTACCTGGCTGAGTTCTCTATCCCAGAGAAAATGCAAGCTACACACCAGCTGGGAAGTGTCATTTCTGTTCCTACTGTCCCCCTGCTTGATTGGAAGGGGAGATGATTGCAAGCATCTGCTGGGGTGGAACACCTGGAGGCATATACAAAGGAGAGCAGGAGATGGGGTTGGTCTAGCCTGGCCTGAAAGAGGGCGAGGAGACTGGCCAGCCCTTCAAGGCAAATCTGACCTCCAAAGAGCAGGGTGTTAAGGACTTCAAGCATTACTTGCTCCCTTCATATATTAGATCTAACACTTCTGTTATGTCCACTGGCCAGTTTAGGAAGCTCAATACCTGGAAAGCTTTATGTGTTCTTCAAACAATAATAATAGTGAGCATTGTGCTGCCTTATTCAAATGCTAGTTTCTCAGGATAGAAAAGTGAACAAAGATACTAAATTAATTAGATTAATTAATTAATTTATTGATAGTTAAATTTTAATTTGGAATGCTCAGAACAACACTGGTGGGGCTCTGAGAAGGGGGCAATCAATTCTACTTAGGACATACAAATTTCCATATAAGCGGGGTCTTGAAGGGACTTTATAGCAAGAAGCAGTGGGGCAGCCTTGGGAAGAGACACTGCATGAATGAACGTCAGAGAGCTGAGCAGTCACCCTCTGCAAGTCTGGCCTGGAACAGGGTGAGACAAAGTGAGGGAAGCTGGAGATGGGGTTGGAGATCAAATTGTGAAGGGTCTGGAATCACATAGGAGGAGATGGGTCTTAACTGAGGTTTTCATTTTTAAATACCAGGTTTTTAAAAAAGTGTCTTAAGTCCAGATGGGGCTTTCATTTCCATGGTTAAAACCTAATTCAAATAGATTTAATCCCAGCATCATTGCACTGTCCTGTTAGTTTCGCTTCCTGGTAGCACGAATATATCAATATGTCCATTTCCCTATGTTAGTCTTGGTGCTTTGAAATATTTAAGTTTTAATTTATAGGAGGAATGACTCCTTATATTAGGAAGTATGGGGAAATAACTGTAAAGAAATAGAGACCAAGAACAAGCAATTCCTCTCTTTAGGCAAGTTGGGGATAAGCAAGCAGGTAATTCCTTCATTGAGTATTTTGAGGGCAAGCCCCTTCTCTTCAGTATGGAGTTTTCCAGGGAATGAACCTGACCCTGGTAGGTGCTTCCTCTGCAATTGTAGGTTGATATAGTGTGGTCCCCCAGAGCCTTCAAGGGAGGTTTAGTGGCTGAGCTCCAGTGAAGATCAGATCCAAATGTTTGCATTCATTATCCATGGAACCTTGGCAGTTTACACTCTCGGACCTCAGTTTCCTCATCAGCAAAGTAGGAATAGAAGCAAAAGTAGCTACATCCTAAACTGTACTTGCACAAGGTAAATGATTAGTGTTATTACTGGTTTTTGTGCTCCCTCTGGATGAATTCAGCCCCTTGGGAAGAGCTGCAGGTGGAGAAACTCCCCTGAAGAAGGTTCTTTCAGCTTCTGTGTCCCACTCACCAGGAGAGGGACAAGCCTGTCCAAGCCCTCAGGATTAGGCAAGCACCCTGCCAGGGTCCCCGTGCTTGTTCAGAGTTTCTCCCTGGAGAAAACTGGCTCATCCTCTCTTCCTCCTTCCTATCTAGTGTCTCCCTGGCTCCCAGAGCAGGCTGTCCCTTTAAGAAAGGCAGCTGCACACAGTACAGCTATGGTGTACAGTGCTGGCCCTGCCTCCCCTGCTGGGTGCCCTGGGCTGCAGCTGGGACCCTCCTGGACTGGATTTGTGTGCTGGAGCCTTTGGAGAAGGGTGGCTGTTGAGGAGGAGCTGCTTCAAATCTACCGCGTACCCCTCAGAATCCATGACCAGGAAAGGCTCCCTATTCATAGAGCCCCATAGAAGCCCCGGGCTCCCACCCCACCACCCTGGCTCTGGGACATAGCAGGATCATTCTTAAGGACTGAGCTCAGGATCCCTAAAAAGAAAGTTGGAAAATAGCTGGATAAACTTGGTAAGTGAAAGAAACCCATGTTACGTCCTCCTCCTCGTATTGTGGATTGTAGATCCCTGGGGTTAAGGCTGCTGATTCTTGCCTGATGGAATCTGATGGACAAATGTAGGAAGGAGGAGCTGGAAGTGGGGCTGGGATTTCCAGTGGGTAGTTCGCCTTAGAATCAGGGATATCCCTGACCCCCTCCTGCCACTGTTTGTCACCCCGGTGGCAGGCAGCGGAGGGTTGATATCTGGAAATATCTGGATCCTGGCCCAAGGAGTGAAGATCAGGGAGGGGCAGATGTCAGATTTCTCTCTCATTTGGCAAAAACAAAGTGTGGTCAGTGAGGGCTGTTTGCAAAGATGCCCGAGGCCAAGTGACATTTGCAGCCTTAGGGTGAAGTGAGTGGTCTTCGATTCTGGCTCAGCAGGGAACTCAGGCCAATTCCTCTTTCTCCTGGGGTGAAGAGGCAGACCAGGCCCCAGGCTTGTTCTCCAGGCCCCCAAGAGGTTCGTGTTGACCCTTTGGACTGGGGTAGCTGTCCATGAGCAGCAGCGGGCAGTCATTGTAGGAGGAGGCAGGTCTGCCAAGGGCTGGGAAGAATGGAAGCCCTGTTGTTGCAGAAGCCTGGGAACACAGCCTGGGGGGAGGCCCACGCTGCCCAGAGCTCAGTGTGAGAAGGAAGGGGGGCAGAGGTCTGCGCGGCAGGCAGAGGGGTGGGACTGAGCTGACATCCCACCCTCTGCAAGCAGCTGGTCCCCTGCTTTCATTCCTGTGGTGTGGACCCAGGTGAGCTCCAGGGCCTGAATGCCCAGGTGCAGTTTGGAGAACTGGGCTCTGTGCCTCCCCTGGAAGATGCAGGATATAGTAGCAGCCTCAGTCCTTGGCTTGACTCCTAGATCAGAACTGTTCTTTACTAAACTCTGCTCCAACAGCCTTTTCTTTCTTTCTTTCTTTCTTTCTTTCTTTCTTTCTTTCTTCTTTCTTTCTTCTTTCTTTCTTTCTTTCTTTCTTTCTTCTTTCTTTCTTTCTTTCTTTCTTTCTTTCTTTCTTTCTTTCTTTCTTTCTTCCTTCCTTCCTTCCTTCCTTCCTTCCTTCCTTCCTTCCTTCCTTCCTTCCTTCCTTCCTTCCTTCCTTCCTTCCTTCCTTCCTTCCTTCCTTCCTTCCTTCCTTCCTTTCTTCCTTTCATTTATTTATGCATACAAGAACCGGGGAACAGGCCAGAGGTGCAGGGGGTGACAGGATCCACCAGAGACAGAGTGGGGAACAGAACAGGCTGACTGACTAAAATGCACTGCTGAGGGGAGCAGCGGGCGAGACAGGAGAGGTCTGCTGCGCCATGTGGGTTGCTCCCTTGCTCGCTGGGGATCGAACTTGTGCTGCAGAAACTTTGAACAGCTTCATAGTGCTGTGCTAACCCCCTTGTCCCACCAGGGAGGCCCCAGCAGCCCTTTCTTGTTCTTCCACTTAGGCCAGATTCTGTGCTGGAGGTTTACCGAAACAAAAATCGTGATGGAATTAGGACAGTGTGAAGCTCTGGAAAGATGTTTTGGATATGGAACTAAAGCCACTTTTGAAAAGAAACAATAATAGTTACCATTTATTGTGGACCTTGAGAGTGTCCATCCCTGTGGTAAAGGCTTTGTGGGTATCATCTCATGTAATTCTCCCAGTCATTTTGTTGAGTCATGAATAATTCTGGAGATCTTACAGATGATGAAACTGAGGCTGAGGGGTTAAGGAAAGGTCCTGTGTCCTGATGACACAGAGCTGAGAAATTGTGGAAACAGGACTTGAACTTCATTCATTCATTTGTTCACCAAAGTTGGACAAAGAAGTTTTAATGACCTGCTCGGCACCAACCATTCTGGTGGGCACTGCAGACTGCAGAGAATCAGACTAGGGAAGCTCCAGGTGAAACTAAGTCCACAACTGGATCCTCCACCCCATGCAGTCATTCAGACAGACCCAGACTCCTCTGGGTATTGTGTGGGGAGCTTTGTTTGAGAATGTACTTTTCCTTAAGAATTGTTTCATTTTAATGATCATCTAAAAATGGTATGTCTTCATCTGAGCCATCTGAATGGCGACTGTACAACCTACTACTGGCATGAGATTTTAGTCCTTGAGTTTGTTTCTATGCAAGTTGGCACCAAATGATTCTGTTTAACTTTTAATGTTTCCTTTGTTCAACTGAGTTCTACATTGTAGGCTTGGAAGGTGCAAAGTGCCAAGGATTAGAAATGGGTGCACTAATTCTACTGCAAGAAGGGTCAGTGTTCCCAGAGGAAATGGTTTAACATCGCCTCTCCTCGCTCAGAGCCAACTTTGTTCAGCTGGGGCAAATCAGTGGGGGTGAAGGGTCCTGATCCTCCAGCCTTTGGGTCTTCCGGATCAGAATGCATCTAGTCCAGAGACTCGGAGTGGAAACTGCAGGTCAGGACAGATGAAAGCTCCTGAATTGGGACCCAGAAGCCAGAACATAGTGTCTCTGACCCTCCAATAAGTGGTTGCTCCTCTCTAGACCTTTGCAGATGGAACAACTTATACTGTGACTGAGAAGAGACAGTGCAAGCCCTTGTGGGAGCTCTGTGTGACTTCCTCTCAAAAGAGAGTTATTCTCCCTCTGGTCATTCCAGAACTTTCCACCTTTCCCAGGTCCTGGCTCTGAGGTAATACAGGGAACTGTGGACATGACTTGGAATGCTTGCATGGATCTTGAGCTGCCACATCATGTTGAGCTAGTGCATTGGCACTGGATGGGGCTGGGTGACTAGCACCCTGTGTGGATGGGATGTCTCACCAGTGTGGGCAACTGGAGACTGGACACCCATGACCCTACTCTACTCTTCTTCCTCTTTCATCTACTTTGCCCCCTTCTGCTGATCTTGCCAGGAGGCAGCCTGTGGGCCAACCTACTTAGGTATCTCTAGTCCTCCTTCTCCAGACCCTTTCCACACTTGTCCATCTTCCACATTAGGAGTTGGCAAACCTTTGCTGTAGGGGTCCCAAGAGGAAATATTGCAACTTTTTTGTCCACACAGCCCCCAAAGCAGCCCTGGATGTGTCAATGGCTTTGGCTGTGTGCCAGCGAAAATGCATTTATGGAAGCTGGTGCAGGGCCAGATCTGGCAACCCCAGACCCAGATGGCATTAGTCCCTGCTGAAAACCTCTGCTAGTTCCCAATGGCCTCTTGACTCCTTAACAGAATGGACTGCACCCCTTCTACATCTCCAGGTTCATCTTCTGCACAGATCCTTCTTATGCCCCCTTCAGCTCCACTCTCTAGCCACACTCCCCATGCCACCTGGTCTTCCATAATATGCTCCTCTCTTTCATGCCTCCAAGACTTCACCCATGCAGACCCTCTGCCTAGAATGCTGCCCCCTCCTCTCCCTGCATCCTCTCCCCTCATCAGATTGGTGATCCCTTCTTTAGGTTAGGTCTCCCCTCCTTGTGTCCTGGGGTGATGCTCCACCCCTTGACCCTCACAATTGGGGGTTCTGCCTCTTCTCTGTGACCCTGCCACTCTGGACAGCCTTTGAAGTGCCCTTCTTTGCTACATTGTAGTAATATGTTCCTAACTTTATCTCCTCAAGGGCCTGTGGGGCAGGAGGCACTCAGGAGATAGTGTAGGCATAAACACCAATGACCTCTCCCTGCCCCCCTCTAGGCCTTGCTGCAGCAGGGGACTTTGGGGGCTCTAGCTGTGCCATTTTGGGATAGCAAGATCTTGTCACATGTGGGACACTAAAGCACCCATCCTGGAGCTTAATCTGTCACCTGCCCTGTAACCTGAGCCTGCTGTTCCCTGCGCACCGCTGTGATCGGGTGTCCGTGTTTGTTTTGACATCCCGTGCGGGGCACGGAGTGGGGCATGAGAGAGCCGGATTTCAAAGCAAGAATTTTCTCTAGCAGCCGCTAAAGGCCAGGCCCCTGCCAGCACCCGGGCTCCCATGTCAGCATTTTCACTTAACTAAGAAAACAAGCCCCACATCTCTGACAGAGATGGTTCTGCCACTTAAGGACAGAGGATTTGTGTCCGCCTGCAGGAGTGGCCTCCCAACTCTGGCAGGACAAGCTGAAAGAGTGCAGTGTGTGAGTGAGCCAGGGAGCACCCATGGGTACCTTCTCAGCCAGCCCAGGTGCCTCGCAGGTCAGATCATCGGGACCAGCTCCAGGCAGGGACCAGAGCATACATTTCTGCTCCCCTTCCCCTTCCAGGGTGTTTTCTCATTAAGTGGGTGAGGAGAGAGGATACAAGAGACTGGAATTTGCAGGAAGCAGGTTATTCCGGCTGCCGGGCTCTTAGAGGAGAGTGGTGAGAGGGGACTCTGAGGATAGTTTCAGGCGGGCTCAGGTAGCTCTCCTACAAGGAACAGCCTGGTCAGGCTTGCTGCTCAACTGTGCAGTGGCTTGATGGGAATTTAAAAAGGGTGTCTGTTCCTTAAAGGGAAAGTAGTTAATCCCATTGCTGAAGAAGCAGCCCTGCTCTGCCTGGGGGCAGGGTGGAGGCACATCCTTGAGCCAGGCATGCCCACATCTCCTTTGCTCACTCACTCTCTGCGGTGGCAAGAAGATGCTGGCACTCCACCAGTACCACCCTGGCAGGGTGTCATTTGGCAGGTGAAGGTTGGAATTGGTTTCTGGGAATTAGTTGCAGGAGCACAGGCACAACCTGTCCCACCACACACAGGTATGGAGCTGAGACCTCTCTCCCAGGTGTGTGTGTGCCCTGTGGGAAGGTGGGTTCATGTACCCCTGTGGATGTGGGCTCCTCCTGTAATCCCCAGCTGGCAGTGGTCCTGGCACCTCTGGGGCCAAATGGGGTAGGAAAGACACCAGTCTTTCTATCCTTGCTCAATAGCCCAGGGCAAATTATTTGGCATTTGTAAACCTCCAGTTTCTCATTGGGAGATGGGCATGAGGCTCACATTTTGTGGGCATCCTGAAGGGATAGGTGTGTGTTGATAAATATTGGAGAAGACCTGTGCCATGCCTGACTCAGTGGACCTGGCTTCCTTCCCCACTGGACACTGGTCTTGGTCTAGTTTCTGCCTGCCTGCTTGGTATCCCACTGCCTTAAGGGAGACTGGGGAGAAAAGAAAAACACAAAAACAAAAACAAGTCATGGTTCTTGTCTGCTCAGCAAGGAGGAAGAGGCCTGGGGAGGAAGTGGCTTTTGGACAGCTCTTGGTGTCTCATATAACTGGTCCAAATCACTGACAGTAGGTGGCAGATATATCTTGACATTTGAGAGCCCTCTCTCTTATCACCTTGGGTGTCTAGGGCTCCCTGCTTTCTGCAAATCATTGCTTCGTTAGTCGCAGAACAGAGCCACATGCTGCAGGAAGGTGGGGCCATTTCAGAAAGCAAGTATCTCAGGAGGGCATCTGTGGCACTAGAGAGAGGTCATTGTTTTTGTTGTCTGTTTTTGAGATTTGAATATCTCCCTCTTTGGTTGTTTTTCACTTCCAGCAGAATCCTCAAGTTGTGTGGCTGGTATGGCCAATGACTTTTCTTTCCTGGAAAACACCAAAAATGTCAGCTGATCCTCTTAAAACCCCAAACTCTTGCCCCCCAGGCTGCTTTATGTACTGGCTGTTTCTGCTGTTGATTTTGCCCACCTTGTCTGAGGGCCGCTTGCACAAAAATTAAGGAAAGTATGCCTAAAAGTCAGGAGTGGACCATGAGAAAGTGTACTGCTGGCAGGCAAATAATGTGTATTGGACGCTCATACACATGTTTCTGAAACTTTGACTTGCCTATCAGCACCCTTTGAACTGACTGTTGGGGAAATAGCCCCATTTTTAGAAAAAGGGGGGGGGGTTGTAAATATTCTCCAGACCTCAAAATAAAAATATGAGATAAAGACCAGGAGAAGTTGTGAATTTGTTTCTGGAATATTGAGGAATATCATCCAAAGAGGTGGCATAGTTTGGACTTGAGCAGATCTCCGGACTGTGTTCAGGGCAATATTCATGAATGAAACTTGCCTAGGATCTTTGGAGGTTTTTCTTTTCTTTGTGTTACATTTTCTTTTCTTTTTTTTTAAGATTTATTTATTTATACAAGCATGGGGGTACAAGCCAGAGGCGTGGGAGGGTGAGAGAATTCACCAGAGACAGAGCGGGTTGCAGAACAGGCAGACGGACCAAAGGCACTGCTGAGGGGAGCAGCGGGAGAGACAGGAGAGGTCTGCCATGCCATGTGTGTATCTCTCTGGCTGACTGGGAATTGAACCTGCACCGCAGAGGCTGCGGACAGCTTCACAGTGCTGCGCTCAACACGCTGCGCCACCGGGGAGGCCCTGTGTTACATTTTCATAGTTGTTGCCTTAGCAATGTCCACTATCTCCAAGAGAAACCATTTAAGGGAAAACCAGGACCCATGTCAGGGTTGCCTGGCGCTGTTCTCTCATGGGGAAAGGCTTTCTGAGACTGTAGAATGAAGTTCCGGCCTGGGTTGTCACAAGCTTGCTATGGACCTGGGGGCAAGTGGCTTTGCTTCTCAGGCCTCAGTCTTCTTTGTAAAATGGTTTTAGTAAGTAGTCACTTCCACACACTACACCCCGAGTCTCCCAACAGTCATGTGCAGGGCATGTCCCAGAAAGGAGAAGTTATGTTTATTCACATACAGGCAGGGGGAGTGACATCCCAGAGCGGAACAGGGTAGTCCTTTCCAGAGTCAGCATCTTGCAGCTGAGTTAGTGGAATGGCATCTGTTTGCTTTAGAGGCTTTCTGAGTGGGGGTTCCATTGAGGAACCACTGTGTCTGATGGTACCCCTGTGTCTGAAGGGATTGGAGGTGGGTGGGTTTCAAAGCAGCATCTGGAGGATGCTCCCTGCTTCCTTTCCGTGGGGTCCTCATGTCTCACTTGCTGTTCAGTGCCTCCGCCTGTGTGTGAAGTGTGCTTCCCTGTAGCATCCTTGGTCTGAGCCTAGATTTTCTTAATACAATAGAGGGGAACTTGCAAAACCCCAAACTCAGTTTTAGAATCCAAGGAGAGTTGCTGACCCAGCCCTGGACTGCTTCTGAGGTCTGACTTCTGCAAGGACCAAACCCTCTCTACATGCCCCCTCTCCCTCCAATATCTTCTTTTTTTTTTTTAAGATTTATTTATTTATACAAAAACTGGGGTATAGGCCAGATGTGTGGGAGGGTAAGAGGATTCAACAGAGACAGACAGGCAGATCAACTGAAATACACTGCTGATGGGAGTAGCAGGTGAGACAGGAGAAGTCTGCCCCACCATGTGGGTATCTCCCTGGCTGGCTGGGAATCAACCCATGCTACAGGGGCTGTGGACATCTTTACAGTGCTGTGCTCAACTGCCTGTGCCACCAGGGAGGCCCCTATATTTTCTTTCTTGCCCTGTCCTCTGCCTGGAGGTTGGTACCCAGTGAATACTGAGCCATCCTTCAAGACTCAGCTAAACACCACTGCTTCTGTAAAGTTTCTCCCCAACCCCGATTTTGAAGAGGTGAGGTTCTTCCTGATCTCTGCACCTTTGGTACTCACCCTGATGTGCACTTGTCACAGAGTGTGTAAACCAAACTGCTTCTCTCTCACTAGGCTCAGAGCTGCCAGGACACAAGGATGTGAACAGGACACATTTTGTGTGCCTAGTCCCAGCCACAGGGTCTAGCACAAAGCAGGTCCTCATTAAATAGGGGCTGAGTGAAAAGCAAGAGGGGCCTGACTGCTCTTTGCAGTTTTCTACTGAGAAGGAAGCAAGAGTGGCTGGTGTTTTGGCATGAAGCCGGGCCCAGTTTCATGTGGGTGAGAACACTGCAGTCTAAGTGGTGTCTCCTCCTTGTATCCCCTTCATGGCAGGGGCTGGGGATGGGGTGTGAACAGGCCTGCGCATGTGCCCAGGACAGACTGTGGGTAGCAGTACTACCCTGCTCTGTGGAGACCAAGGCACTGGGATTCTAACCAACTGCTTGCTCTTTCCAGCCTTGGTCCACAGTGGCACGGTAGGCTTGGCGGCCAGGGCCCGGGCTTACAGACAGTGTGTGACTGTGTGTGGGCCTCCTGGTGACACAGTGAAAATGTCCCCTCCCACTTTCCCTACCTGGAAGGATATCATGTTGGAGGTTGAGCAGACTATGTTTGGCAGGGGTTAGAAAGTTGTTATGTGAATCTTTTTATGCTTACCAAGAGGAAATTGGACAAGAGAAACATATGTGAGTATCGTTGGGATGAGAGAAGGCAGGGCCTCCTGGGGTTTAGCCTGGAGCTTATGTTCAAGGTACTCAGTTATTCCTGGGGCAGTGCTTTTGCCAAGAGCCCCCTCATGTGTCAGGCATTGTACTAAGAGCCAAGGATTCAAACCCACCCTCAGAGGGTTTACTTTCTGGTGAAAGTCCCTGAGGCTGAGAGGATAGAACTGATATCAGTGTCCCCAGGAAATCTTAGCAAGGGATTTCATTTCCCCACTCACTGGCTCCTGTGTCTTCTCCCCTAAGATTCTGCCCCCAGAGCACCTCAGTATCATCACCCTTCCACCGACTCTTGGCTCCCCCTACCTCCCCAGGCTGAGTTAGAGACCCTTGCTCTCCTGGGGTACCCTGTGCAACTTCCTCCTGGCTGCCCCTCCCTGCCTGTTCACCAGCTGTGCCCCCTCCCTGACTGGAGGTTTTGGATGACTAGGTCTGGGTTCGCTGCTCCACATCCCTACAGCGTGCAGTGCCTGGCACAGAGTGGGGTTCCATCCATGATTGTGGAATCAGTGAATCCATGGCACAAACACGGGTTTCATTTGTTCCTCATTGCCATCCGTGCCAAAGCATAGGTGCCTATCTGTTATCACCACTTTCTGGGTCAACAGTTGGGAGGGATGGGCTCTTGAGGAAGTTGGGGAGTTGTGACAAATTAGAGAAATGGGAAAGACACTGATTGGGTCAGTACTTAGCTGTGTCTTCCCTAGGACATGGCCTCAGGAGGCTCATTTGCCTTTGCAAACACTCCCTCCCCAGGCTGGGAAGGCAAGTGGGCTTCAGGGCTGGCAGAGCAGTGTTCCTTGTCTTCCTTCTTGTGGAATGGGACAAAACCATGCTGAGGGACAGACCTGCCTCTGCAGCCCTCCAGCTCATCAACCCAGCTGGGCCGGCAGGAGAGCAGGCCGCCTGGGAATGGCTGGGAAGCAAATCCAGGCCTCGGGCCCACCTCCCCCAAGGCCAGGATGTGGCGTGGGACCCAGGCAAGCGGAGGTTCCCACTGCTCAGCTCCTGCATTGGCTCCCAAATCCTCCAGGCCCAGCAGCATCTTGCAGCAGGAGGGGGTGGGGCGAGACTACAGCTGCCAGGGTCAAGACCCTGACTCAGTTCAGGGCAGCTCCGCAGGCACCCAACGCTGACATTTATCCTCCACCTGGACAGCTGCCAGTGGCCCTGCATCCCAGCCTTGACTTGCATGGAGGATGAGGCAGGGATTAACCCTTGCAGGCCCTGATTGAGTGAGACCAAGATGGGCCTCTCAGGTGCACCAGCATCCAGACACATGTGCCATGGACTGGATGAGTGTGTCTACAAATGCTCTCTCATTGACTCCTCACATCAGTTGGGAGAGACTCACCAATCCCATTTTACAGAGGAGCAAAACAAGGCACATAAAGTTACATAACCTGCCTAATATACAGTTAGTATGTCAACTTTCCTCAGTTCATTTTTTTTTTTTTTAAAGATTTAGTAATTTATTTATACAAGCACTGGGTACAGTCAGAAGCTCGGGAGGGTGAGACAATTCACCAGAGCCAGAAGGGGGAACAGAACAGGCAGACTGACAAAACACACTGCTGAGGGGAGCAGCGGGCACGCCATGAGAGGATCGAACTGGTGCTGCAGAGGCTGCGGGCAGCTTTGCAGCCCAGCGCTCAACTGCTGCACTACCAGGGAGGCCCCCTCAGTTCATTTTTTATAACAACTGTCCACTCTGTGCTGGGCAGTGTCCCAGGCACTGGATTTAGCAATGCCTGATGGACGAAACATCTCCCAGAGCATATATTCTAGTGTAGGGAGATCATAGCTAAGTATAATGTATAGCCTCTCATATGATGATGGAGCTGTGTGGAAAATGGGAAGGGAGAGGGACTGGTAGTTTAAATAATTAAGGAGGACCTCTCAGAGGGTAAACGAGAACACGAGCACTAGCACGGTGCTTACTGGGCCAGCCACTACCCTGACCTGGACATAAATCCATTCACTTAATCCCCACAAGGACCTTCTGAGCAGGTTACTATTATTGTTTTCCTTTTCAGAAGGGGAAATTGAGGCATATGGAGGTAAAGTAAGTGGCCAGAGAGGGTACAGCAGGTGAGAAGTAGTGCTGGGGTCTGCACTCAGGCAGTCTCACTCTAGCCACTGTGCTGCATTGCCAAGACCACCAAGCCCATAGCGGACGGGGAGGGGAGGAGCCCTGCAGAATGCTACCTGAGCAGGCCAAGCTGGGGCCGGGGAGGGCATGCTCTGACCTACTCCTCTGTGGCCCCTTGGTGGAGAAAGGGTGGGGAAGTAAACAGATTAGTTACCCCTGGATGAGAGGGGTGGCCTTCACTAGCTTCAGTAGAAAGTAGATTTGCATCCAAGTCCCAAGTCTGTCCCCTCCCCTCCCCTCCCCTCCCCTGCCTCCCTGAGCCCTCCTAGAACTCACATCTGAAACAAGTAGCATGGTTTCTTGCTATTGTCCTCATCTTTCCTCCCTCCACGTCAATCTGAGAATATTTAGTTATGGTGATGATGATGATGATGGTAGCAGCTAATATTTCTGAAAGACTTCCTGAAAAAGGTGGTGAAATAAAAGTATTATAATTTGCATGTGTAGGGAAAAGGTAATTTCCTCATTTGTTAACTTGCAATCTGAATTTGAGCTGATAAACCCAGGTGCTTTCGACTCCTCTGATGGGAAACCGCACCTTTAACTCAGGGTCTCCATGAAGTCACAGTATAGATGCCCCATGAGGGGTCCCTCTGGGAGGTCTACCCTTCCTCCCCCTGTAGTCTGGTTTTGAGAGAAGCTCCAGTATTCTTTGGAACCCAATATTCTTTGGGTTTTGAGGCCACAGGTCACCCATCGACCACTGGTGACCTGTGCCCGTGCTGCCTCTGCTCTGTGGGCCCCTGTATTGAAACACTGTAAAGGGACCAGATGTGGACTTGTGCCTGGGGCTTAGAGGGGGAATCTGGTACAGGCTTTGTTAGTTCCCCTGGTACTCTGGGATGTCCACCTACCCTTGGAGGGCCCAAGTGTCCAGCTGTTGCTTGGGTGTGAAGGCTTTAGCCAGCTAGGCCCATGGGCAGTGCCCAGGTGGCTCCCTTGACCCTACTGACCTGCCCCTGGCAGGGCCTATTGTCCTGGGTCTGACTGAAGGCAGAGCTCTCTGAGGCAGAACACTTCCCAGGTGTGTGTTCCTATTCCTGGACTCTCCAAGTCACCAGGTTATTTCTAAGGATGTCTGTCCCTGCTGCCCTTTCTCACCAGGTGGGGAGGGCAGTAAAATCCTTACCACTTCTTTATTTCCCTTTATAGTGCTCTTCCTATCCTCTTCCTGCTGGAGAAAATGGCATTACTTTTTTTTTTTTTAAAGATTTATTTATTTATGTACACAAGAACTGGGGTACATGCCAGAGGTGTGGGGGTGAGAGGATTCACCAGAGACAGAGTGGGGAGTAGAACAGGCAGATCTACTGAAATACACTGCTGAGGGGAGCAGCAGGCAAGTCAGGAGAGGTCTGCTGCACCATGTGGGTAGCTCCCTGGCCAGCCTGAGATCAAACTCGGTGCTGCAGAGGCTGCAGATAGCTTCACAGTGTTATGCTTAACCCCTTGTACCATCAGGGAGGCCCTGGCATTACTTCTTATACCAACCCATGCCCATTCTATGGACTTGCTGGTCCTGGGGTTATTCACCATTTGCCCAGGTCATGACTTAACTCTGATATTAGAAGGGCACAAGCAAAAGGAAAGGAAAGGAAAGGAAAGGAAAGGGAAAGAAAAGGGGAAAAATTTAAACAGCTAGATTTCCCAGAAGCAAAATACATTGGGAACTGTTTTAAATTGTTAACTGTTTTAGTTGTTTCTTTTTTTTTTTTTTAAGATTTATTTATTTATTTATACAAGCACTGGGTACAGTCAGAAGCATGGGAGGGTGAGAGAATTCACCAGAGCCAGAGCGGGGAACAAAAAAGGCGGACTGATGAAATACCCTGCTGAGGGGGAGCAGCAGGCACGGCAGGAGAGGTCTGCATGCCATGTGGGACCCTTGCCGGTGGCCGGGGATCAAACAGGCACTGCAGAGGCTGCGGGCAGCTTCGCAGCCCAGCGCTCAACCACTGCGCCACCAGGGAGGCCCTGTTTTAGTTGTTTCTTGTAGAATACTCTGTGTCGGACATGCAGAATTATTCCTGAATTGTCTCTCCTTGCAACTACATTCTGAGTTATGCCATGTCAAATTCTCTGGTTACAGACAAGGAAGATAAGGCTTAACAGAGGTTAAGTAATTTCCCCAAGGCCTTACAGCTAGTTAGTGGCAGTGCCAAGTTTAGAAGTTAAATGCTTTAGATACTCAACTCCGTCCTGTACCTAAGGCTTTTGATGCCCTTGCAGAAAGGGCATCAGAAATCTTGCAGAAATCTTGCCCTTGCGGAAATCTCGGGGGTCAAGATTCTTTAGCTAGCACTCTGACATCAAATGTAGCCCCTTGAATAATGCATCAAATTCCCAGATAAGGGGGAATTGGCTCAATCGGGGCTAAATATTGGCACAAACATATCCTGGTGACTGTGTTTGATAAAAGTCTGGTTTGGGACCTCCCTGGTAGTGCAAGGGGTTAAGCATTACACTGTGAAGCAATCTGTAGCCTCTGCAGCACAGCACAAGTTCAATTCCACATGGTGAGTCAGAAACCCACATGGCAAGGAGAAACCCACATGGCCAGGCAGACCTCTCCTGTCTCTCGCCCACTGCTCCCCTCAGCAGTGTGTTTCAGTCAGTATGTCTGTTCTGTTCCCCACCCTGTCTCTGGTGGATCCTCTCACTCCCTGCATCTCTGGTCTGTACCCCAGCTCTTGTATGCATAAATAAATCTTTAGGGAAAAAAAAAGTGTGGTGTGACCTCCCTGACTCGAACCTTTTTTGCTCCCCTAGTTAAAGAGGCCTTTGACTTGCAGCTGTAGCTTTTTTTTTTTTGCAGAGCCTGGTACAGCCCTGACTCTCAGCCCTCAAGCAGCTGAAACCCAGCCTTTTTTTTTGTCTGCCAGTAGCTGTTTCCAGCTGGTAAGGCCCATGACCCAACATTGAAAGCTCAGCTCTGGCCTTCATCTGCTCTGGAGTTGAAGGGCCAATGCGGGTATCTGGGTACAACCTAAAACTGGCTGGGGGAATAATCTCTTGCCTTATATATTTAGCATGTATTCCGTAATCAGCACCATCTATTGGTGGGTACAATGTTAATTCTCAATAAAAGTAGGGATGGTCCACCAACATTCACACCATATTTTCCTGCCCAGATTTGTTTTTCCCAAAGCCCCAATTCCCTGGCAAATCAGAGGTGGATGGGCAGAGAAAGGGAGGGAGAAAAGTCAATGAGAAGTGATTAAGGCAATGCACAGGCACAATTTCAGATGTACTATTCTTCCCTATTGCCTCCTCTAGGAAGCCTCCTCTGCTGTCCCCTTGCCAGTAACTGGGCTGTATTAGATGCCTCCTCTATTCAAATCACAATTTTTAAAATTTGTTATTAAATTTATTTATTTATTTTCTTACATTGTCATTAATTTTTGTACAGTAATTGGTTTCTCCCCTCAGGTATGGCCCCTGTAGTTCTCCCGCCACCACAGCACCTGTGACCCATCACCACAGTCCCTTGTGCTCTACCCTCCCCCATTTTAACCCCTCTCCCTTCCCCTCCCTGCTGTGTGCCTCAGATCTATGGTCAGCTTGCAAGTTTTGTCTTTTACCTGACACTTTGTTCAGTTTCTCTGTATTCTACATGTAAGTGAAATTATCTGATATTTATCTTTCTCCTTCTGATTAATTTCACTGAGCATAAGCCCTTCCGGCTCCATCCATATAGCAGCAAATGGCATAGGTTTATCTTTTTGATTGCTGAATAGAATTCCATTGTGTATATATACACAACTGCTTGATCCATTCTTGTGTTTTGGGGTAGTTGGATTGCTGCCATGTCTTGGCTACTGTAAATAGTGCTGCAATAAACATAGGTGTACAGGTTTCCTTTTGAATTAGTGTTTTTGTGGCCTTTGTCTAGATTCCTAGGAGTGGGATCTACTGAGTCATATGGTAAATCCAGTTTTAGTGATCTAAGGAATCTCCATGCAGCTTTCCATAGTGGCATTCCCACCAGCAGTGTAAGAGAGTTCCTTTTTTCCCACATCCTCGGCCACTCTTGTTTCCAGTTTTTAAAATAACTCTTATTTAGATATAGGATTGAACTACAGATTTTCTTTTTTTTTTTAAATTTATTTATTCATGCATACAAGAACCAGGGGACAGGCCAGATGTGTGGGAGGGTGAGAGGATACACCAGAGACAGAGTAGGGAGCGGAACAGGCAGACTGACAAAATACACTGCTGAGGGGAGCAGCGGGCGAAACAGGAAAGGTCTGCCGCTCCATGTGGGTATCTCCCCAGCTGGCCAGGATCGTACCCGCACTGCAGAGGCTGCGGACAGCTTCATAGTGCTGTACTCAACCGCCTGCACTGTCAGGGAGGCCCTGTTTGTTTTTAATATAGTCCATGCTCACAGTTGTGAGTTGGTATCTCATTGTGGTTTTGATGAGTCACAGTTTCTTACCTGTGTGCTTCTCATCTTGCATTATGACTCTCTCTTCATGTGTGTGATTCTCCCACTAAACTGCATTCTGTAGGTGAACAGGTATATACCTTATTCATCTCTTGGTCCTCAGAGTCTGGGGCACTCAAGTGAGTCAATAAATGTTGGTTGAGATGGTCATTAAACTAACATGTCAGACATAAGGATCAGATCAAGGCAGTTTTACTGAAGAGGGCGTGCTCTGAGCTCAAATTCCCCAAGTCTGCAGGATGGAAAGTAATGCAGAGACATGAAGTGTGTTCTCCCATGTCTAATGTGAGTGTATTATGTGTTGATGTGTTTTGTGTGTGCAAAAGTGAGAGGAGGAGAAGAAATATTTGTTAGTATCTCACCAGTGGCTGAGAGATCTTTTCTCATATTCGAGAAAAGGACTGAAAATCAAAGCATGAACTTGAAGAGCATGAGAAGGTAGGGGAAGTGGGGGAGATATGTTCTCCTTGTGACTTTTTGAGCCCTAAATCTAGTGTTGTTTTCTTTAGCTTTTAAGAGGGTAGATACCATGTCTTTCTCAGAGCAGAACCCCTGCTGCCTGGCACAGTGCCAGGGCACAGAGTAGATGCTCAATTAACATTCAAATGGATGAATGAACATAAGGCAGAAGGAGCTTGCAGTCAAGTGAAGTTCATCAGGGAAAACTTCAGGGAGATAAGCACTGAATCTAATTATGAAAGAGGGAAAAGAGGGGAGTCAGGCCCTCTTGGTTTGGATTCTCCCAACCAGATGCTGATCCAGAATGACCATGTCACGAGGGAGAGGAAGACTAAAAGGTTGGGGAGTCACACAAAGACAGGCCTGGAGAGAGAGGTTCCTTCCTTTTATTTTGCTTCTTTTCTTCCAGCACTGAGAATTGGACACATTGCTAAGATTCCTTGAGTCCCTAGGGCAGGGGTGTGTGTGGGGGGGCAGTTCTAACAAATGAGTCTGGATAGAGGCATGTGGAGTGTGGCCCAGAGAAGAAGGGAGGAGGGGAGAAGAAAATTGCAGACTTGGAGAGAGGGAAGTTCTATTTTGGGTGACTTTGAATCCTGGTCCCTCTCCCCGCCAGAACTGCAGCAGACCACCACCCTCCACACATGACCCTCTGTCCCCACTTCTGTGCATTGGCTTCTGCTCCATTTTTGGCTCTCATTCTGCATCCTTTAAGACTTGGCTAATTCTCTCGTTGGTGTTCTACTCTTGGTTTACTAGGAGGAAAACTTCCTCCCCAGCTTTTCAAAGAGGTTCTCCCTAAATAACAACAACATCTACAAATAATAATAAACACCTACAATTTGTCTCTATCCTGATTAGGGGCCAAGCACTATACCAGGTGGTTCATGTGTCATTCAATAGCAAGAAACAGTGTGGTAACTCTTCTTGTGATGTCTACTCGACAGATAAAGAAACCTAGCCCCAGAGAGATGGAGTAAGCCAGGGAGGGTCATCCTGCCAGGTGGTAGCAAAGCTGTGGCTTGACCCCAGATCTACTTAACACAAAAGTCTATGCTCTTCCCATAGCTACACAGCCCTGTCTCTGAATAAGTCCTGGAATGCGGCCCAGTGAGCTACTTTATAACAAGATGTCCAGGAGATTCTTGAACCTCTGGTTTAGCTGATCTGGCTCCAACCTGGCTACAAACCCCTAAGCTTTCCTGGAGAAAGTTTATTTATCCACTGCTGTTACTCATTCTTACAATTCCATTTACCAGGCTGGCATAGGGCAAAATGCTAAGGTCCCTGAGCAGTCTTTGGCTTGGTTGTGAAATAGGAGACATCTCAAACCTGAGAGGGAACCTCTCCAGCTCCTTATTTGCAGAAAAGGATCTCCCAAGTGTGGTTACTCAATGATGATGGCATCTAGGAACATCTAGTTCACGTAGGAACTTTTAGGAAATATCCATGCCAGGCTCCCTCCCCAGGCCAGGTCAGCATCTCTGGGGGTGGGGCCAGGGCAGTGGGGTGGCTCTCCTGTGCATTCGGTGATTCACAGGCTCTGCTTCCCATCACTTTCATGGGAAGAGGCCAGGCATCTCCAACAGATGACTCTGGGATAAGTCAGGAGCTTGGCCTACGACCCCCACCTGTGCTGATCACTGGACATGTGAGCTGGTATTACTTTCCGTGTAATATCAAGAAACCCATTTGGATGGAGATACAAAATCACTCCCAACAGTTTTATCAGGAACACGGCTGACATTGTGAACTCCCTTTGTCTGCTTCATGTATCTATTTCTCAGCTGGGCTTGAACTTGAGTGAGACAGGGAAGTTCTCTGGATGACCCCACAGAAACCCTACAGTAAATGCCTGACCGAGTCAGTGTTGAATTTAATATGATCGCACAAGCAAGTCAGCCAGCTGGTGGTCAGTGACGTTCACTGCATCTAAATCAAAGTCCCCTCTGATGGCAGTGCACCTCCCTGGGGACTGACCTCCAGGTTTACACCACTTCCACACCAAGCTCATGCTAACGGTGAACTTGTCAGTCACCACCAACCACTCAGGGAACTGTCATGGCTCTTGGTAGAGATTCCCAAAGAAGCTTTCTATATCTGGGAGAAGCCCAATTAGTTGTATGTGTGTGTGTGTATGTGTGTGTGTGTTTTAACAAGTTCCCTGGTGACACTGATGTGGCTGAGCTGGGGACACATTTTGAGGTCACCTGTGCTAAATGAAAACAAAGGCAGGTGAGTACTGGCTTTAGGAACCCCCAGGGGACATGACTGATTGGAAGAAGCATTGCTTGACTGGATATAGTCCAGTGTTCCCCACCATTGACAGCAGATCAAAATCACCCGGAGAGATTTACAAAGGGCAGAGTCTGGTGGGGTGACCATGTGCTCCAGCTTGTCTGGGGCTGAGAGGTTTCCTGGTCTGTGGGACTTTCAGTGCACTCCCAGGGATGACCCCTGTGAGCCAGGGTGCACTTTCCCTCCTGGCTCCCCATGCCCACACAGAGAGTCCATTATAATTGTTTTTGGGTGGAGTCCAAACATTGGTATTTTGACATCAAAATTGATATCAAAATGCCCTATTGGGCCTCCTTGGTGGCGCAGGGGTTAGACAGTGCTATCAAGCTATCAGCAGCCACTGCCGCATGAGTTTGATCCCCGGCCAGGGAGTTACCCACCTAGTGCAGCAGACCTCTCCTGACTCATCCACTGCTCCCTTCAGCAGTGTATTTCAGTAGATCCGCCTGTTCTGCTCCCCACTCTGTCTCTGGTGAGTCCTCTCAACCCCCACACCTATGGCCTGCATCCCAGTTTTTATATCCATAAATAAATAAATATTTTAAAAAATGTCCTATGATTCTACTTTGTAGTTAGGTACGAGAACTTGTAGGATTTGATCATAACTCTAGAAAGAAGGTGTAGATTAGGGAAAAAAGTTTGTAAAGATGCTGGTGAAAGAGGAGGGAAGAGAACAGAGAGTGAATTAAACTAGTTGCATCCTAATTGCTTGGGAGAACTTGTTAAAATTGCAAATCTTTGGGTCCTCCTTACCCCAGATCTGCTGACTTGAAAACTCTGAGAGCAGGCAGGCCCTGGAATCCGCATTTCTGGTGAGTCGATTAGGTGCCTCAGGACGCACTGTAGCTGGAGATGGTGCTGAGAGTGGGAAAATAAAGAGCAAAAGTGAAAGCAGAGAGCAGAAGCCCAGGCTATGCTCCAAGCAGGTACTTGTGCAGGAACTTGGAACAGAGGTGTGAGTGAGAGGGTGCAGATGGGGTACAAAAGTAAGGGTCAGCTCCAGCCTAGGCTGGGCTAATGGTAAGAAAGGAAAGCACCTTGAAGAAACAGCTCCAAGCTACAGTGCCTGCCTGCTCAGACTGAACACTCAGCAAGGTGAATGCTGCCAGTCAATCAGGATGCTCACTCAGCCCCTGGCTCTGAGACCACATGGCCTTGCCTGTGTCTGAGTGAGGCCTGAGCATCCCCACAGGAGAGCAAAGGACTCAGGTGGGAAGCATTTCTACATAGACCAGGGGTGGAGACTGATTGGATAATTCATGAAATAAAGGAGAGTAAATAGAACTTTGGACTGTGATGAAAGCCTGCCTCTAAGCCAGGCTCAGTGGGTTGTGTGCTGTGCGGCCTTCTCTGAGCCTGAGTTTTGGGTCTGTAAAATCGGAATGCTAATGCCCACCTCTCAGTGTTTGTGTGAGAATGAAATGAGGTAATAGATACAAAACACCTGCTAGCAGCCCTCAACAGAGGAGTTGATCATTCTGTAGATTTGAGCCTCAGGACTATGGTGCCTTTCACAGAAAGGAGCAGGGGCAGTTGAGAAGGGCAGGAGATGAAGTCAGCTTGAGAGGAAGTGGGGGGAGTTGTGTGGGCACACTGGAACGGGAATGTGGAGCTGGAGCCGGAGCCTGGGAAAAGAAGGGCTGTGGCGTGACTGTTGCTGAATGAATTGAAATAAGGTAATGGAAGGCTGTGTGGAGGGAGAGAAGATAAGGGAGAACAGAAATCTGAGAGGTGCGAACTTGGCAAAGCCCTGCACACCTCTAGTGTACCAGCTCTGTGCTAGTAGAGTGGCAAGCCTGCAGGCTAGCTGGGGCTGGGAGGCAGGCAGGCACCCGAGCCTCCCAGGCCCCCATCAAACTTCACTTTCTCTGGGCTCTCTTTGGTGTTCTCTTGTGGTCTTGCCTCTTGTAGGGTAAGGAAAAAAAAAAATCAGGCTTTTCTGCCCTCCCGCCATCAGGATAGATGAGGGAACCCTGTGATCCTGAATGCATGCCTGATGGCGGCCACCTGAAGTGGGTACACCTGCACTAAGACTGTGCTTTTAAGGGTGGTGTCACGGGGATGCCAGTAGAAGCCGAAAGAGAAGAAGCCCAAAGCAGAAGCAGAGAAGGCCAGAGAGCCCAGATAGAGTGAAGATTTGCTGGGGGCTGGGAGGACTGCCAGTCCTCCCAGCCCCCAGCACCCCTGCCTGCCACGTACCCACTGAACCCCAATAAAGACCTGCAAGACCACTGAGGACTCTGACTCCTCCTTTACCCGGTCTGCATGAGATCAGAAAACCTGCACTGTGTCCTGTCCTGCCCTTACACCTCTTCTGTAGTTGTCTTCTCGCAGCCATCCTCCCGCAGCCATCCTTCTGTCCCTGATGCCTCTCTTATATCCCTGGCCTCTAGGCTCAGGTGATCATTACACATGCACGCACACCCATCCTCCAGGTGACACTATCAGGCACGCATGCCCCATGTCCACACTCCCAAGCGCCTTCTGCATCAACAAGATCAAGGCTGCAGGTGACAGTCACAGAGGCTATTGGCATAAAAAGCCTAGTTAGATCACTTGCCCTACAGCTGGGCACTGGGGTTCCTGATTGTAGTGGCAAGATGGGCACAGGGCAGGATCTTTATGACCTGAGCAGACGGGGAAAAGGAGGACAGAATTGGAGCCCTTGGCGGCTTTTTGCAGGCTTTTATTGGGGTTTACTAGGTACATGGCAGGCAGGGGTGCCAGGAGGCTGGCAGGCCCTCCAACCCCCAGAAAGTCTTCACTCTTCCAGTACTCCCCAGCATTCTCTCGCTGTCTCTGCCTCTCTGCTGGTGCTGCTTTCTTTCGCTCTGCTGGCGTCCCTGTGACACCGCCCTTTTAAGCCCAGCCTCAGCCCAGGTGAATCCCATCTACATATGCCCACACCCTACTCCATGTGCCCGCCAACAGGCATGCATTCAGGACCGCAGATCCATCATCAATCCTAAGGGTGGGAGGGCAGAAAAGCCTGATACTTTACTTACCCTACACTGATGGCTGACACTGTGACAACCTCAAGAAGGTCTCCACCCACTGGTAGTGACTGTCATTCAGGGGCAGTATCAGCTGTCTGATGTTTCATGATGGGAGAAAGTCAGAATGCTAATGAGGGAAAGGAAGAAAGTCTCAGGGGCAAGACTGGACAGGTGACTGGGGAACAAAGGCAGAGGGAACCAGCTGGTGCAAATCAGAGGCAAGAGAGAGTGGAGCAGGGTGAGGAGGGTCTTGGGCCTCCATCACTGAGCACTGAGGAGACAGGGAGAAAATGAAGTGCCCTGGGGAAGAAACCTTTTCATTGGAGAGATGGGGCAGAACTTGCAGGAGTGTCAGGGTCAAAGGCAATTTAGAAATGGGGAAGTCCACGAGAGGATTCATGCAACTGTTGGGAGGAGGGCCAGGGTTCTGAGAGCCCAGCTTCTTCAGCATGCACCCTGGACCCAGGGTCACCTTTCCCTGAAGCACAGAGCAGAATCTCCCTTACACCCTTTACATGCAAAGATGCCTTTTGTTTGCAGGGATGAGGGGCAAAGCATATACACAGAGAAATGAAAATACCCTATGTATTGTCTGGGAATTCCAAGATCTGATTTAAGCATGCGACTTTATAGAGGAGCATGCCTTTGCCTCTTGCTGAGAGTCACTTGAGACACCTCTTGAGGGTACCTGGCCAAGGCTTGCATATCTTGACCTCCCATGGCCTCTGAAGAGGAGAAAAGGTTGACGGGCCTGACTTCATTGGGTTTGCCATGGAGGTTTATTTATGGGGAGTTAACAGCTGTCTCTTGGCCCCTCCCACCACCACCCCAAAGCCATTAGATTTCACTCATTCAGGAAGGGGATCTGCTGCTTACTTGGCATGTGTTTGAAATTATTCTCATGGAGCTCAACTGAGTCCAGATGGGGCAATGTTCACTGGCATAAGAAATACAGTTTAATATAAGAAATTAAGTAACACCTAGTACCACGAAGCAGTACAGAATGGACTGTTCAGTCAAAAACTGCTCTGAGTTTATTTGGGAGCATTCATGTAGATTATGGTCAGGAAGGCTACTTGGAGAAAGCATGTTTATCCAACTGCTGAAAGGCCTACTGTCACTGTATAGGGCCAATGTGATTTGGTCACACTGATGAGATACTGACAAGGTCAAGAATCCAGGATGTACTGCATTTATTTAATTCATCCCCTCACTACTTCCTGCTGTGTGAGAGAAAGGAGCCCTGGGGCTTGGAAATAAAAGAGGAAGCTTCTGTGCCCTCCAGGAATTTAGGGCCCTTGGACAAGGGTGCATTTAGGGAGGAGTTAGCAGTACAGTGTGGTGGGAAACTGGGGACAGTGGAACTGAGGGATGAGGTGGGACAAGGAGGCAAGGTGGGGCCAGCAGAAGCCCAATTGTTACTGAATTGCCTATCAAGGCCATTTGGGCAGGAAGCCACCCCAGATTAAAGTAACTTGTCAATGTTCTGTCCTGACCATTTGAAGACTGTGGGTAACAATTTTGGAAACACAGGGAGGGGCTGCTGGAATGCTTCTCCTGGGAAACTGGTCTGTGCTGGCCACTGGGCAAGACGGGCAGGACCAGCTGCAGGATTTGTGGGACCTGGTACAAAATGGAAATGCAGGGCTCTTGGTTCACAAATTATTAAAGCTGTCAAGAGCAGGGCAGCAGAGCATTAAACTAAGCAGGGGCCCTTCCGAGATCTCAGTTTGCATGCCTGAGTCTGCCTTGAAGATGGGCAGCCTGGGTCCTCTGTGACTCATTGTGTGTGGTAAGATGACGGTGGCTGGGGACAGTGTTTCCCTGGGCTGGTGCTGCCTTCTTCCCTGAGAGCCAGGATGGGATTGTAGAGGAGGGATGGAGCACCACAAGATTCTGCCATGACTGTGGGGACCCAGCTCTCTCCCCTGCTGCTGCTGTGGACATGCCACACCCTGGTGTGATGGGAAGACTGTGTCTGAGTTTTGGGGTCAGCCAGACTGAGGCTCACATGTTTTATGAACTTCACTCATCTGGCAAGTTGCTTACCTTCTCTCTTCTCTCACTCTTGATTTCCCTCTATGTCAAAATGCAGACCATCACGTCACACCATGGTTGCGGGGGCAGTGTGTGGGGGGTAATGCTGTGGTGTGATGAATGACCATGAAGGTTTGTGCCCAGCTTAGCTCTTAGTAAATATTAGTATCCTTCTTTCTAGAAATGTAGTGAATATCTATCTTGTAAAGTGTGGAGCATGGGATAGTTTAGCGATATATTACTGTCAGCATCTTATTTTTTGCATTTCAGGTTTGTTGGGGAAGCAGCTGAAATACATCAGAGTTTGACATAACAGAGGGAAATGAGGCTCACACACATACCAGGTTCCTTAGTGCAGGCTAAACAGGAAGGCTCTCCCTCTGCCCAGTGTACCTCCCCTGCTCCTAGAAGAGGGAGGGACCAGACCAGCTGCAGCTTAGGCTTGGAGGGGTAGAAACTTGTTCCCCATCCCCTACCTCTGGGCTATGGGGTTTTTCCTAGAAACTGTAGAGCAACTTAAAATATTGGTAATCGCCTAGAAGGTAGCTGGCTGCAGTGGCCAGAGCCCTTGGTGGTTTGCTATGGTGAGGCTCTGGATAGGCCTGTTCTGTTTGTTTTTAACAGTTTTGAGGTATGATGGACATGTGATAAACTTAAGGTAACTAAAGTGCCTAATTTGATACATTTTAACACATGAACACACACACACCCCCCTATGAAATCACACTATCAAGATAGTGTACATGTCCAGCACCCCCAAAGTTCCCTTGTGCCCTTTTATAACCTCCTACCTGCACACCTTCCACTTGTTCCATAGGAAACCACCACTCTGATTTTAGTTACTGTTGTTTACTTTTCATTTTATACAATTGCAGATAAATGAAATCATACAGGATGTACCCATATTTTTCTTTGACTTTTTTTACTTAGCAATTTTATTTTGAGAGCTATGCATGTGTGACAGGTATCCACAGTTCATCCCTTTCCAGTGCTGAGCAGTACATCTCTTCATGGCTACACTACATGATTTATTTATTGATCCACCTGTTGGGAGGCGTTTGGGTTGCTTCAGTCTGGAGTAATAGAATTAAAGTTGCTGTTAACTTTCATGAGTAGGACTTTGTATTGGTGTACGCTCTCATTTTGGGGGGAATATTTACTTAGGAGTAAAACAACTGGACCGCATGTAGGTGTTCGTTTAACTTTCAAAGAAATGGCCAAACTGTTCCTGTTTTCCATTCCCACCAGCAGGGCAGGCAAATTCCACTTCCTTCATGTCCTCACCAGCACTCGGGAGGTGGATCAGATTTCAAGGCTTGGTTAGTATACAATTTGTGAGCCCCACCACATGGCCAAAACTACTCCCCATCCGGCCAAACCTTGAAGCAGGTGGTTTCCAGTTTGTACCTAGAACTCTGAGGGATGCTGAACAGAAGAATGCAGATTTCACAGGCTCCTACAAACCTTACTCAAAGAGCTGAAGACTGGAGAGGGGAAAATGGAGAGACCAGCCTGGTCCCTGCATGAGGTGAGATGGGACTGGACCAGGTCTGGAGCCTGCTGTTTGTAAATAGAACAAATGCATCCAGACGTTTGGGAGAAAAGGTGGTAAGAATCATTAACAGAATGGTTTAGGGGTGGAAGAAAAAGAGCTGTGGAATGGGACTCTGAACTTGGAAGCTTATAGCTCTGTGAGACAGGAACGGGGACTGTTTGCGTTGCCTTATCTTCCAGCATCAAGAGCAGTGCCAAGATAGCATACGCGTGCAAAACAACAGTGGTTGAATGAAAGAACAAACAAATGAATGGAGGCGGGCTCATGGGAGCTCATGGGACATGAAGAATTAGTCCAGCCAGCATCATCTAGCACCTTATGTATCTTGTGGCTCAAAGTCTAGTGCCAGGGGTGGAGGAGACTAGAGGGCACATGGATCGACTGTTCATTCCCTGACGGGGCTCAAAGAAATGATGCTCTTTGTCCAAGGCCTTTCCTTCTTGTTCTGCTTGGCTGCTAGGGCAGAGCTGGACTCAGCCCTAGGCTTCCTCATTTTTAGTCTAGTTTGAAAATAACATTTTTTTTTCTGATGAGAATAATAAATGCTTATAGTAGGAAATTTGGAAAAGTCCCCAAAATTTTGAGAAAAATAACCCCAAACTCCAGCAGCCCGAAGATAATTACTTCAGGCTGTTGAGAGAGAAAGAGAGAGTCTGCATCTGCCTATCTATTTATCTCATTATTTCTATTACCTATCATGGAACCAATCTCTACTAACCCTTTCTTATGTGCTTATAGTTGAGGTGTTTTTGGCCTTCTATGCCGTTAGCATTATAGTATTAGTAACTTATGGTCCTGAATCTTTGCCAGCGTCTCTGATTGTTCAGTGCTTATTCTGCAGTCTGATGCTTCTCTAAACTGAGAGAACAGAGGGCTCAGGTCACACAGACCCAGCCATTTGTACTTTGCTATCATGATCCCATCCACATGCGATATGGGTATTAGGTTATCTCCCTTTTCCACCAAAGGGAACATTTGTTAGAAGGAATTTGTTTGAGTGAACGATCTGATGAATGGGGAAGAGTCACCCTGTGTCTGCATTTTTGATCACACTTGCCTCTCAGGGGTCAGCTTATCTCCCCTGCCCACCTTCCTCATTCTGCTCACACTGGTTTATGTCCAGCCAGGCCCTGAGGCAAGTGCAGGGGCTTTTCTGGTGTGAACATGGGAGGCAGAACACTGCTTTTGGTGCTGCAGTCTCTGGGTGTGGAGTGCAGACCTCTCAGGACAGTCAGGAGGATGCTGTGTCTGCAGAAGACTAAGCCAGAACCCAGATGGGATCTGCCTCCAGGACCCCCATAGTTCTGGAACCAGGAGGAGTGGCATGTGATGCTTTCTCCCAGCCTGGGCCCCTCAGTGAATGGTGTGCATTCTCAGTGCACTGGGGGGCTCTGGTGGGAGACCTGGCAGGAAAGCAAAGAGGAAGCTGCAGGCTCTTGCTCCTGTGTTCTTTCAGTAAAGGCAGCGTCCTCTGTGTGAACTGGAGGGGGCTTGGCTTCCCAGAGGTCATGGGCATCATGGTACCATGGGGAGGGTGGTTTCCTTTTGGATCAGGAGCTCTGGATCTCTGGGTCTAATGGGTAGCAGAGACTTGGGTGTTGAAATTCCTTCTCTTTCACTGTGCAGCTGTTGCCCAAAGAGCTCCTCCCACTCCCACACATTCTCTGTCCAAGTCCTTGTTTACTGCGCTCAGTAAATGCCTTGCCAGAGCCCCCTCATCCACTCACATGTGCTGGCATGCGCACCCCTCCATGACATCCCCGGCATCCACCCACTCCTCCCCTTTCTCAGAGTTCAGGGTCTCATTAGCTCTCACTCAGAACGGCCTTCTAACTCCTCCCCTCTTCTGCCTCTCTCACCCATATGCCATATGCCACTCCATGTGGTGCCACCAGGTTTGTCCACCCAAACCCCAGCTCTGACCAGGCCTCACAACCTCTCTCCTTACTCTAAGCCAAACACATAATCAACTGATGAACCGACCACCCACCTCTTAGTGCCTTCCTCCTCCTTAGTCCAGCACTTAGCCTTTTCTTTATCTGACCCTGATCTCGTTTCCCACTCTACCTCTCATTCATCTTGGTGCCTCTTTTGATGTCTGGCCCACCTTGCTGTGAGGGTCTCTTTGAACTGCCCCACTGGCAGGTGCCAACCTTTTTCCTTCCTCAGAGCCCAGCTTCAATGCCTCTTCCCTGGTGAAGTTTCCAGATCTCCCCAGAGGTCACTCTCCCCTCTCTCCAGTCTCTGGGTAGGGAGTGTACCTACTCCCTTCCCTGCATCCTGGTTGCTTAAGCACATGCCTCCTGGCCAGACAGTGACTCTGGTGGATAGGATGGGATAGGATGTTGAGTTCATCTAAAACTCCCAGAAAATTGTTGTTTGAATGGCAGTCACTCAGGGGAGGGTGGAAAGGATGGATGCTGGGCCATGGCCTTGGAACTTGCCATCTGCTTGTTTTCTGCCTTAGTGGGACAAAGAAACCTAAAGTCTCTTTATCATTTCTCAAAATGAGACAACCAAGTGGAAAATCCACAACTTCCAGTCACCACCAAGTCAGAGAACTACCACTTGGGGGGAATGTTTTTAGTTTCACTTTCCCAGCATGATGCCCCTTTCTCTCCTCCCCACCCCCATCTACACAGAGGGGAGACTCAGGGATCATAGAGTTTACTTTTTCTCTCTCTGCCTTTCCCAGCGCAGAGGGGGAAAACCATAATTTAGGCAGCTGCTAAAAATAGCTCCCCAGTCCTGGAAGGAGAGCTGGCTTGTTTTTTTTTTAAAGTGGCCTCCCCTCCCCAGCCCTGCCTGAGGCTCACACTATAGTCATATTGTCCTGACCAGTGTCCAGAGGCTGATGAGGGAGTCACAGGATGATGGGCAGCCACTAAGTGGCCCCAGCACTGTCTGGGAAGTGGGAGACTCTCACTCTCACCATTTCTTGTCCTTTTCCAAGATGAACCCCACTGCAGTGAGCTCTCAGAGAGCACTGTGTGGGGACAACATGGCAGATGTGGGATCTGGACACCTGGTTGGAGTCCTAGGCTTACACTTTGCATCTTTCTGAGACTCACATTCCTCCTCTGCAAAAGGCATGGTGGAGATATTTACCTTGCTTATGTGTGGTGAACACTCAGATAAACCTCGAACATGGGAGGTGCTCGATAAATAATGATTATAAATCTATTATGATTAGAATCACTGGATTTAGAGCATGAAATGCCTTTTTTAATGGGTAAGTTGGGACACATGATAAGCCAGCATGATGTACTAAGTTGAACCATATGAAGTTGATGATTTTCATAGATTAAAAATGATTGAATACTGTCACTATGAGCCAACCTAATAACATAGTTACTAGCAAGCTCTCTGTAAAGGGCCAGCAAGTAAATATTTTTGGCTTTGTGGGCCGTGGGGTCTCTGTTGCATGAAAGTAGCTGTAGACTATACTTAAATGAATGGGCATGGCTAGGTTCCAGGAAAACTGTATTTAACCCCTGCGATATTTGCCAACTCTGTAATAATGCGAGAGATTCCTTCCCATTGAAAGACTCTATTCAGATATCTTCATAATTATAATGGTAGCTTACCTATGTAGCACACCTGTATTACCCAGATAACTAGGCGCTCATTTAAGAGCTTTCAAACATTAGCTAATTTAAGCCTAATGGCAAAGCTCTGAAGCTATGCCATTGTTAATAGCTTTTCTTCTTACATATGAGAAACGGAGGCTCAGAGAGGCTAAGTAACTTGTCTGAATCACAGTCAGAATTGACAGCAGTTGAACAGGCCCAATCAAGTTTGTGAGATAGAGTTGGTGTCGGTCCGTCAGGCAGCCACAGGGTTGAAGCAGGTGAGGGACCCCTAAGTCTGTTACCCAATAAACATGAAGGCATGGTCTTCAGAGGCTTGAATGGGAACAGTTATGGTGTAGGTGGGCGGTGGGCAGAGGGGAGGCCAGTATGTAAAGGGAAGTATATAGCTCGAGATGGGAAAACAACCTCTCCCTTGGGGAGCCAGGCTCTGGGTAAGTCAGGCCTGTGGCCACTGCCCAGGTGACCCTCAGTGACACATGCAGGGTCAGTATATAAGGAGGAATCTCTGGCCTGTGGAGCAGGAAATTGTTTACATTCCTATGTTCCATGCAACAGCTCCAGGGAACCCTGGGGCCAGTTCCCAGATTCGGGCCCCAGGGATAGTAGGGAGAGGAGAGCAAAGCAGCAAGCTGCCCAGGATGCCTGAGCTCTGCGAGCAAATTGAAGTACTTGCGTGCCCTGTCCATTGCCTCTGCCTGTGAGATTAGCCACAAATTAATAGGCCACTGGTCAGAACTCTGGCCTCATGCATGCCACTGTTTCTCCCTTCTCCTGCTGTGCCTTTGTTTTTTTTTTTTTTTAAGATTTATTTATTTATGCATACAAGAGCTGGGGTACAGGCCAGAGGCGTGGGGGCGGCAGGGGCGGTGGAGAGGATTCACCAGAGACAGAGTGGGGAACAGAACAGCCGACTGAAATACACTGCTGAGGGGACAGTGGGTGAGTCAGGAGAGGTCTGCCGCACTTTGTGGGTAGCTCCCTGGCCGGGGATCGAACTCATGCTGCAGTGGCTGCAAATAGCTTCATAGGCTGTGTCATAACCCCTTGTGCCACCAGGGAGGCCCTGCATTAATTTCTTAATTCTCACAAGAGCTCTGTGAGACTGATTCTTAGTTCCATTTACGGATGAGAAAAAAGATGCAGAAAGAAGAATAACCTGCTCAAGTTTACCCAGCTAGTAGCTGATAGAACTGGAGGGGAGCAGTGGGTGAGTCAGGAGAGGTCTGCTGTGCCATGTGGATTGTTCTCTGGCTGGGGGATCGAACTCGTGCTGCAGAGGCTGTGGACAGCTTCATAGTTTGCATCTTAACCCCTTGTGCCACCAGGCAGGCCCCCGCTGTGCCTTTGTTCATGCTCTTCCCTTGCCAGGAATGCCTTTCCCACCTCTTGCACTCTTCTATAACTCTTTCCTATCTTTCAAGATTGACTCAATGTCACCTTGACCTGGAAACCTTCCCCAATTTCTTTTTCTCCCCCGGGCTGGACCAGGTCCCCCTTCTCAGTGCAGCCAAAGCACCTACCTCTCTAACCCCTCTGTCTCATCACTGTCTTGACTTCCCTGGCTCTCCCACTTGATGGGGACCTCCTTGAGGCAAGGGACCATGCCTTGTTTACTCCTCTGTCCTCACCACTCAGTTCAGAAGCGAGTTAGAAGCATGTGTGATCTAGTGTAACACCATTGTCCTCAAAACCCAACCCCGTACCCAAAGAACATTGTCACTGGGCAAGTTGCCTGACCTTTGGAAGTCTTAGTGTCATCACCAGTAAGGGAGAGTGACACTATTGGAAGCCTGGGGGAAATAAGTGGGATGACACTGAAAGTTGCCAGATAAGACTTGGGTCTCAGTAAGCACTTTGGAAATGGTCAAGGAGGCACATAGTATCTCCTGTCCATTGCCCCCATGGATGGAGGTGGGGCAAGGTTGCAGCTAAGGCCAGTTTGAATAGCCCAGAGACTCAGCATTGGCCCCAAGAGCTAAAAGGAAGGTTTCTGAGTTAGGTAGTGTTGGTTCTGAGACAAGAATCCTGGAACTTGAGTCCGAATATATTGGCATGAGTGCCAGCTCTACTCTTAGCAGCTGGGTGAGATGGACAAGCCATGTGACAGCTACTGAAGCCTCAACATAGTGATCCCCTAGGGGAATAAAAGTAATAATCATCCCACAAGGCTATTGTGACACTGAAATGAGGTTGCAGAACTGTGAAAACACCTGGCTTCTAGGAAATGCTTGGTCATAAATTATTGAGTCTGAATCTATACAGCATTTGCAGAAGCTCTGAATAGGTCTCAGATGAGGGTTCTCCTTGGGCACATGCCCCATGGCTTAGTGGTTTATACTTTAGTGTCAGCCAGTGTTTGAATCCTAGCTGTGCCATTACTAGCTGTGTGTCTTCAGGCAAATTACCTAACCTCTCTGAAAGAAACTTAAGTTATTTTTTAATAACTTTTTAAAACTATGTCACTTATCTCATAGAGTTATGGGGGGATGAAATGTAGATGCAGCCTGGTGTCTGGCACATACCAAAGTTCAAGTGTTAATATTCTGCTTTTATTTAAGACTTGGACTAAATACTAATGCTGTGTGGCTTTGGGAGTCCTTATTAATGCAACAACTGTTGTGCTGATGGACTAGGAGCCAGGAATTGGGGTAAGGGTTAGGATTTTCATCTTTACAGACCACATGGGAGAACTGAAATCAAGTAATAGGAAGTACTTCCTGGCTGGGGGTAGTGGAGGCATGTGTGAGGAGAGCCCCTGGGGAAGTCTTTGGGAATGGCATTGAGCCAGTCAGTGTGGAAGGTCAGGGATGATGGGGCCCTTGGAGGTCTTCATTAAACCTTGCTTTTGTAGGAGGATAACACTGTGGGCCCCTGACCCATCACTGGCTAGTGACTGGTCCTCCTCTCCTGAGTTAAGAAGATCTTTTTTCTTTTTTTTTTTTTTTAAGATTTATTTATTTATGTATACAAGCACTGGGTACAGTCAGAGCGCGGGAGGGTGAGAGAATTCACCAGAGTGAAAGCAGGGAACAGAACAGGCAGAAGGACCGAAGTACACTGCCGAGGGGAGCAGCGGGCGGCAGGAGAGGCCTGCCGCGCCATATGGGGCCCTCTCTGGTGGCCGGGGATCGAACCAGCACTGCAGAGCTTCTTAGCCCAGCACTCAACAGCTGTGCCACCAGGGGAGGCCCAAGAAGATCTTTTTTCTGCACCATGTGGAAGGATGTGCCAGTAAGGAGGTGAAGTCTGACAGGAGCCAGAGGACTGGAGGAGGCCCCTGTGAGGGTCACAAGAAAGCTAACTGGTGGTGATCTGTCAGTTTGGTGTCTTAGGTCCATCAGCCTGTGCTTAGGGACTAACAGTCCTGGAAAAACCTTTACCCACAGGGAACTGGGTTAGGGAGCAGGATATGGGAGGCTAGAGCTGTTGGCATTGGAGAAGTTTCCTTGGAGAGAAAGGTGGGTGGCAGGGGGAGGTTAAATCCATCTGGCCCATGTCCAATTTCATTGAGTTGTGTTCTGTCCTTGCTTCCCATTTTCTCATACTACTTCTCAATTCTCTCCTGAAGTGGCAGCCTCCACGGCTGCTCTTTCTAAAGGGATTGTACCAAAATGCAGGACATTGGCCGCCTCCACCTTTCCTGCTCCCCACCCACGGTCAGTACAGCTAGAGATAGCTCAGAGGCCAAGAAAGAGCCTGGCTCATTTTGTCCAGTTACGGAAGGGGCATCTGGGTGGCTTCTTTTTTCTTTTCTCCCATAGATTCCCACCATCATACCTCCCCAGCCTATTCCACTCTTGCTTATTAGTAGAGATGGTTCCAAGATTGGCTTTGGTAAATATACAATCTGGGTAAGACCAAGTGCTCCAAATAAGTACCTAGAATCTCCCCTTAATGACATGTTGTCTTTTCCATGTGGATGCTCTATTTTTAATTTATTTTTCATTGCCATGCCCATGCCCCATCTGCCTCTGTGACCCATCCCCTCAACCCTTCCCCCTATTCCCTTTGGTAACCATCATCTTTTTTGCCAAGTTCAAATTTTTATGTCTTCCATCATCTGTGTGTAATTGTTTTTTTGGTGTTCATATTCTGCAGATGAGTTAAGCCATCTGATATGTGTCTTTTTACATTTTAGTGGATTTTACTCAATATAATCACCCCCAAGTTCCATCCATTTTGTGCAAAATGTCACCACTTCATCTTTCACAGCTATGTAATATTCCATTGAATATATGCTGTACAGTTTCTCTGTACATTCATCTGTTGAAGGGCACCTGGTTTGGTTCATGATTTGGCAATTGTAAGCAGCACTGCTATCTACATAGGTATAGACAGATCTTTTGGTGTTAAATTTTTCATGCTATATGGTGTTACTGGTCAAGTGGGACATCTCCATACGGTTTTGCACAGGGGCTGTATACCAGCTTGCATTCCCACCAATAGTGGATGAGAATTTCTTTTTCGCTGCAACCTTGCCAACATTTGCTGTTTTTCATTCTGTTCTTTTTTATATGGGCCATTCTCACAGGAGTGACATGATAGCTCAGTGTGGTTTTAATTTGCATTTTTCTTATAAGTAATGTTGAACATTTTTTCTTATGTGTGTAGGCCATCTGAATTTCTTCTTTAGAGAAGAGTCTACTCAGCTCTTTTGCCCATTTTTTATTGGGTCATTTGTTTCTTTGTTGTTGGGTTGTGTAAATACTTCGTAAATTTTGGAGATTAACCCCTTGTCAGATGTATGGTATGCAAATATTTTCCCATTTTGTGGGTTGCCTTTTGTTTCTGTGATGATTTTATTTGAGGTACAAAAGTTTTTAAGTTTAAAGTAGTCCTACTTGTTTATTTTTGCTTTTGTTTTCCTTGCTACTGGGATTATATTCCCAAATACATCTTTGTGGTAGATGTCTTGCAGTGTGTACCCTATATTTTCTTTCAAGTACTTTATTTTTTTGGTTCTTATGTCTAAATCTTTAATCCATTTTGAGTGAATTTTCATGTATGGTGTTAAATATGGGTCTTGCTATATTTTTTTTTGTATGTGGCTATCCATGGTTCCCAGCACTATTTATTGAAAAAGCTATCTTTTCTCTGCTGTGTGGTCTTAATTTCTTTGTCAAAAAGTAACTGTCCATATTTATGTGGATTTATCTCTGGGCTTTAAATACTGTTCCATTGGTCTGAGTTCTGTTTTTGTTCCAGCACCATACTGTTTTGATCACTGTTGTTATGTAATATTGTTTAAAATCAGGAAATGTGATGCCTCCATTTCTCTTCTTTTCTATCAAGATTCTTTCATCTATTTGGGGCCTTTCGAGAGGCCATATAAATGTGATAATTTTTTCTGACTTTAAAAAAGTCATTGGTATTTTATTAGGTATTGTGTTAAAAATGTAAATTCCTTTGGATAATATGGCTATTTAATGATGTTAATTCTTCCTGTTTCATGGATGTTAATCCATGAGCATAGGATATTTTTCCATTTCTTTGTATCTTTAATTTCCTTTAATAGAGTTTTATAGTTTTTATTATATAAATCCTTCACCTTCTTCATTAGGTTTGTTCTCAGGTATTTCATTCTTTTTGGCATGATTGTAAATGGAACTGTATTCCTTATTTCCCTTTCTTTTGATACATTGTTCACATATAGAAATGTCATTGATTCTTGTGTATTGATTTTGTATCCTGCTACCTTACTGCATTCATTTATAATTTTTAGAATTTCTTTTGTAGAATCCTTTGGTTTCTCTAAATAAATTAACATGTCATCTGTAAATAGTGATAGTTTCACTTCTTTCCAATTTTGATTCCTTTCATGTCTTTTTCTTGCCCAATTGCTTCAGCTGGGAATTCCAGAACTATGTTGAATAACAGTGGTGATAGTGGACATCCCTGCCTTGTTCCTGATCTTGGTGGAAATGATTTCTGCTTCCCTAAGTCTGCCTGTGCAGATTCCTGCCTACTAGGCCTTGATGGGCCCACTGTACTGGAGAAGGACTTGTGGCCACTGGCTGTGGGCAGGGCAGGTTCACCTTGCTGGTGAGGACAATGAAGGCACAGCAGCTGGGTTGGCCTCCACGAGTGGGCACCCAGCATGTTCGAAGAATTTTCCTGTTGTTACTTCAGTTACTCTTCTCCAAGACCCACTGTGGGAGAGGCTGTTATTTTCTTGATGTCACAGATGAGGGCCCAGGGTTCTCATGAAATGTGCCGAGGGTCATAGCAGGAAAGTCAAAGCAGGGGTCAAATCCAAGTTCGTCTGCCTTAGAGGACTCTGCAGGAATGAACGAGGCATTAAGCCAGGACAGGCAAGGAAGTGGGGTGATGTGAGAGAGGGGGTGGTGGAGATGGAAGTAGCTCCTCCTGATGGAGGAGAAGCAGGCAGCTTCAGGATCTTCATAACCCTCTCCCAGGCTAGACCTTTGATATTGCAGTTATTTTTTTTTATTTGTTTCCCCCCACCCCCTCAGGTGTAGTCCCCATAGAATTTCCTTTCCCAAGGCACCCATGTACCATCACCACAGCCCCCTGTGCTCCTCCCTTGCTCTCTCTGATCCCTCTCCTGCCTCCTCCCCTGCAGTATGTCTCTGATATATAATTGTCTGTTTTTGCTTTGTTGTGTTTTGTACTGTTATTATTTTTTTTACACTGATGTCTTAATTGGTTCCCCTGTTTTCTGGTATACGTGAAACCATCCAATATTTTTCTTTTTCCTTCTGGCTTATTTCACTGAGCGTAATTCCTTTTAGCTTCACCCACGTTGCTGCAGAATGGCATGAGTTTCTCTTTTTTGATTGCTGAATAATATTCCATTGTGTATATATACCACGTCTTCTTGATCCAGTCATCTATTTTTGGGCATTTGGGTTGTTTCCAGGTTTTACCTATTGTAAATAGTGCGATTGCAGCTATTTTAAACTAAACTGTAAAACTGTTCTTCCCTAGTGGAGGGAGACTATAGTGGGGCAGGGACGAGATTGGGGAAAGCGCTACTAACATGGGAAGACAAGCTCTGGTCATGGTGAGGAGACCACAGCCTGAAACCCAGAGTCATGGGTTTAATCCCTGTTCTGCCTCTGGCTGCAGAGAATACATTTCCTCTGTGGACCTCAATTTTCTGATCTCTAACATGCAGCTACCTGATTTCCAGCTGAGAGCCTGTGGTTTTAGTCTTGGATATTCAGACGGGGCCCTAGGGAGAGGAGGCAGGAACAGATTTAAGAGGGGGGTCATTGGGAGGAGGGTACATAACATAAACATACTGGGGAACTGCCAAGCAGGCCATCCCTTAAAAGGGCAAACATGAAACTGCCCTGCCTTCTGCCCAGGCCCTTCTCTGTGAGGACGGCACTTCCTGTTTGGAGGTTCTGTGTGTCCTTTCCCTCCTGCACATACTCAGAGTCACTAAAGCTGTTTGGTGACAGGCATGGCGTGGCGTGAACCAATCAGAGCAGTCATGGCTGTAGACAGCTGGTGTGAGATGAACAGGGTGTGCCAGCTGTGCGCCTGTCTACCCTTTAGTCCTCCTGGTAAAACCTTGCTTAGCAGCCAAGGAAGGACAAGGAGGGAAGCCAGGAAACAAGAAGATGAGGAGGTGAAGGTGGGTAGAGAGTTCACAGGGCCTCCCAGGCGTCTGCCCATCGTCCTGCCCTAGAACTACATGATGCCCTCAGCCCAGCCTCCCGTGGATGAGGACTTCCCTTTCCACATACTGTGCCCTGGGGACAGCAGTCTTGCCTACCAATTGTGGCTGCAGTGCAGATGAAACAAGGGGGATCTGGCCTATATTCTGCAATATCACCCCAACTTGAAACTGGGCTGGGGTATCTCAGGGAAGTTGGCCCCTATCTGCCCGAAGAATTGATATTTTACTATACCTGATTGTGGTTCTGAGTGATATATACGGTTTATAGTGACCATCAGACCAGGACTTTGTCTCACCCACTCTTGACTGTTGACCAATGAGTCCCATAGAAAGCTTGAAAACCTCTCTTCCTCTCCCATTTTCCTCAGATACCAGCCTTTTCCAGATCTTCACCATGCCAGGACTGCTGCTTAAGCCCACCGACTTCTTCCTTACCCCCAGCTTTAGGACTATCCCCTTGCTCTTTTCTTCAAAGGTTCCTGATTGCTTTTTAACCACTAGGAATCAAAGATTACAATCAACATTTCTTAACTGATGGGTAAAGACTTCTCCTTTTTCATGAGCACAGGTTGTTTTGGCCAAGAAATGTTTATTGAGTGCCCACTAAGAACAGGCATTTCAGTAGCTATCGAAATGGTGTGTGGCGGGGAGTGTCAAAGAAGCAGGAGGCAGGCCTCCCTGATGGCACAGGGGGTTAAGATGCAACCTATGAAGTTATTTGCAGCCCCTGTAGTATGAGTTCGATTCCCAGCTGGCCACGAAGCTAACCCACATGGCACAGCAGACCTCTCCTGTCCCGCCCGCTGCTCCCCTCAGCAGTGTATTTCAGTCAGTCTGCCTGTTCTGTTCTCCACTCTGTCTCTGGTGAATCCTCTCACATGGCACCACCCCACACCTCTGGCCTGTGCCCCAGCTCTTGCATGCATAAATAAATAAATCTTAAAAAAAAAAAAAAAAAAAAAGAAGCAGGAGGCATGGTCCTATCCTCAAGGAGCTTTCATCATGGCTTTGGAAAGCCCATTTGTAAACACAGAAAAGATAACCCATAATGCAAGGCGACTTTGGATACTGTGTTATTTAAGGCTGGGGGGGAGGGGATCTATTAAAAAGTCTGTCACAAAGTTTATAAAGAAAGATAGAATAGAGCTGGTAACCCATTCTAGAATGCTAATAGTATTATATTATGACTTATATGAGAGGCCAGATCATATTAGACTAAGTTACTAGCTAGATTTAGGGTTGAGGGTTTAAGAAATAAAGCAGTACAAAGTTATCTTGGGTTTACTAGGAACAAGTTGTGCCACAGTTATCTTATCTTTTTTTGATAAGGTTCTAGAACTTAGTTGAAGACAAGGTCTTACATTGAACATTTCTAGAATTCCACAAGACTTTAGGAAAAATCTAAAAGGGGGCTGGATTGAAAAGAAGACTAGGGCCTCCATGGTGGTGCAGGGGTTAGAGACACAGTGCTGTATGGCTATCACCAGCCACTGCAACATGAATTTGATTCCCAGCCAGGGTGCTACCCACATGGCACAGCAGACCTCTCCTGTCTCACCCACTGCTCCCCTCAGCAGTGTGTTTCAGTAGATCCGTCTGTTCTGCTTCCCACTCTGTCTCTAGTGAATCCTCTCCCCCACTACCCCCTCTGCCCGGCACCTCTGGCCTACAACCCAGTTCTTGTATGCATAAATACATAAATATTCAAAAAAAAAAAAGAGGGCTAGATAAGAACATGTTTAAGGACAGTCCCCTGAGAGTGCTGATTAGTAGTTCTGGGCATCCCAGGCCAGATGACTCTGTCATCTGGGTCTGTCTTAATCCCTGTTGTGCTCACCAGTTACACAATGGTGTGGATAGAGACTAGGGACACATTCTGATCATTCATTCTGTTAATGACCCAAATCTAGGAGAAACAGGTAACAAGAAAGTTTCAAAATTACCTTTACCCTTTCCAGATGTATAGGACACACCCCAAAGAATTGAAAGCAGGGACATGGATAGATATTTGTGTTCCCATTTTCATGCCAGCATTATTTATAATAGCCAACTCAATTATCTGTCAACATATGTAGTCTATCCATACACTGGGATATTAGTTTTAAAAAGAAGAAAGTTCTGACATATGCTCCCTGTAAGAACCTTAAAGACATTGTGATGAGTGAAATAAGCCAGTCACAAAAGGACATGAACCACATGTTTCTACTCATTCAGGCACTCAGAGCAGTCAAGTTCCTAGGGACAGAAAGTAGAGTGGTGGCCACTGGAGTTGGGGGGATAGTAATGGAAAGTTATTGTTCAATGAGGACAGAGTTTCTGTTTTGCAAGATGATAAAGGATGGTGATGGATGGTGGTAATGGTTGTACCACAGTATGAATGTAATGCCTCTGAACTGTACACAGAAATGGTTCTAACGATAATTTTATGTTATATATATTTTACTACAGTTTAAAAAAATCTTCACCCAAAACCTGTAATGTAATATTCAGTAATGATACTGGCCCAATCCTGTTTATGCCCCAAAGTCTAAGTTGCCAAATACTATGACATATCAGCAGTGTGGGTAAGCTATGGTCTCTCTACTCAACTGGCTTAGGTCATATGAGATCTTGTTTAGAATGTAGGGGTCAAGGGCAACTTGTGTAGAGATGGGCTTCATCTATCTAGTAGTGATATCAAAGACTAGGCCCAGTGTTCCTCCTGAAGTTGGGTGCCCATGAACTAGGCTGTCCCAGAGGCAAGCCAAAGATCTAACCCTTTCTGTTTCAGTGACTACCAAATGTTGGGTTTCCATCAGCTCTGGTGATCTCTGGCTAGATTGTCACTCTCTGTTCTTGGTTGGTGTAGAAAGCAGATGTGCTGATTAAATACCAATCCAAAACTGGTACCATTTCTTCACCCAGGGTTCACTGTAATCACTTACCCATCCTTCTTGATGGAGCATGAACCCATGTCCTGTTGATGTTTCCTATTTGTCTAAACATTCATGGGTGTGCTAGACTGGGAATAAAACTGTGAAAGTAGCTGAAGTCTTCCATCCTCTATTCCCCTGGGGTCCTTGCTGTATCATTAGCTGGGCATCCTCACTGAGCCAACCAGCTTTAATCCTTCCTTCCCATTGTTGAAACCTTTTAGTCAGGCATCCCCCGGAACCTTAGAATGAATCAAATGAATGGAAATAGATTGTCCAGAGGACAGGAAATAGGATTCCCATCTGTACAATCATGGAGATGGTAAGATGAGTGCCAACTCTGATTTCCTAGAGGTCACATTCTGTGACTGCACCCCTCCTTCTCTGGCACACAGGGACAATATGAAAGTGTCTGTGCCAGATAGCCCTTCTGTGGAGGGCTTGGTCAGAAGGGCATGTAAATGTTTTTTAGGGGGAGAAGCTATAAGAGAAGCTGTGGGAGAAGGGAAAAGGTTTTAGCTATCGAGTCGAGGTCTCCTAACAATTGGGCAAAACTTAGGGTGGCAAGTGACTGCTGCCCCCATGTAGCTGATGTGTCTGACCACCTGGTGTGCTCTGCTTTCCTGCCAGATCACGATGAGGACCTAGGGCGTCTGCCTGCTGACTGTCCTCCTGGCCTGCAGTGACCATGGCCCCCCGCAAGAGGAGCCGCCATGGCCTGGGCTTCCTGTGCTGCTTCGGGGGCAGTGACCTCCCTGAGATCAACCTCCGGGACAACCACCCTCTGCAGTACATGGAGTTTTCCAGTCCTATTCCGAACCCAGAGGAGCTTAACGTCCGCTTTGCAGAACTGGTGGTCAGTGAGGGGCAGGGGTGGGTGGTGGACACTGGGGAGGCAGAGTGGATTCTTTAGGTTGACACCAGGTCACTCAGAACATAGCCTGTTGGCTAGAAATATGGGGGCAGATGCGTGTATGACACCTGGAAACTAGTTCAAGTCTGGGGTGATGACATCTAGCCTGGGGCAGGTGGAATCTCTGTGCTCTACCAGTTCTCCCTGACCCTTTGTGATGCTCTAGACCAGCGCTATGGTATACCTTTGTGAGAACTCCAATTGTATGTAATTTCAAACTCTAACCACAAAGTGACAGAATAGGAAGTGTGATTCCACTCTCTGGAGGTCTGATGGGAGGCAGAGCTTGCCCACCAAGGGAGGTCCCAGATCAGGGCTATAGGGCACAGGCTCTAATCCTGGCATAGAGTGATGAGCACAATTTCTTTTTTTTTTTAAGATTTATTTATTTATTTTTGTATTTATACAAGCACTGGGTAAAGTCAGAAGAGCAGGAGGATGAGAGAATTCACCAGAGCAGGGAACAGAGCAGACAGACCGATGAAATACACTGCTAGGGGAGCAGTGGGCATGACAGGAGAGGTCTGCGTGCCATGTGGGACCCTCACCAGCAGCCAGGGATGGAACCTGCACTGCAGAGGCTGCGGGCAGCTTCACAGCCCAGTGCTCAACTGCTGCACCACCAGGGGAGGCCCGAGTGATGAGCACAATTTCATCGGACTGGACTGTTCACTCTTGGTCACTCATTCTTATGATTGCCTGATAATCCAATCAGAGGAGAAACAGTGTTGTGTGCCTTAGAATGGGGATTCATACTTGAATTTGATAATGGATGTAACTGACTAACACAATCTAGTCCTTCAAATAGCAGGAGCACTATAATATGTGACCAGGCAGGTTATATGAAAAAGTAGCCCACCTTTCTCATCACATCAGGTTCAGAAAAACTCATGGATATCCTGATTTATATTTTTTCTCAAGATGGGATTGTGGGTGAAGGGAATAAAGTGTTTTCTGGTGTGGGAACATTTAGAACCTGATTGGTGCTAGTCATTGATCTGTTTTTGGCTCAGAATACTGCTGACACCAGATGTGTGGTTGTTCATCCCAAACAATTCTCCAATTCTGTGCTGACACCAAATGGATATCCTACAATGTCACTCATTGCTGACACTAACCCAGAGTTAGTGCAGATCCCACAAGTTAAAGACTCAGAGACACACGACCCCTCACTTCAGACATCAGTCAAAGTAGTGGGTCCCCAAGTTACTTGTACTTCTGTTTGACTTGGCTTCAAATTGGAGGCCTTTCAATCCCATCCTCAAGTTTGCTGATTTGCAGTAAGGACTCTGGGATATACTTTACTTGCTATGTATTGCTAGTCTATTATAAAAAAAAATCCTAATGAATACAAATGAATAGCCACATGAGGTGGGGGGGTGTTTAGGGTAAGCCCCAGAAGGGTCCTGCGCACAGGAGTTTCTGGCCCATTAGAGTTGTGAATGTATTTGCCAACCTGAAGCTCTCTGAAGCTTATCATTTAGAGACTTTTATGTAGTTTTCATCACATAGGTATGACAGATTTTAACTCAATCTCCAACCTCTCCTCTTCCTGGAATTTAGGGGGTGGGACTGAAAGGTCTAGGTTTCTAATAGAGGCCTGATCTTTCTGGTGATCAACTTCCATATAGAAGCTATGGAGATCCCACCAAAGCAACAAAAGAGGCTCCTATCTCCAGGAAATTCCAGGGGATTTAGGAGCTCTAAGTGAAGAACAAAATGTGCTTCTATCACCCAGGAAATTCCAAGGGATTTAGGCGCTCTATCCTAGGAACTGGGGATAAAGATCAAAGTACATTTCTTAAAATACAGCCAGGGCATTTTCTGTTTTCATTTCTATTGAGGTAACATTCCTTCTCAAAGTTACAGGGGTCTAGTTTTGTTTTTTTTTTTTTTTTTTGTTTTGTTTTGTTTTTGTTTGCTTTTTACCTCAGCGACTTTATATTATGCCAACCCCAAATTTGGGAATATTTTCTTAAATAGCATACTTGAATTTTGATAGGTTTCAAGAGGGTTTCCTTTCTTTAGCCCTTATATTCAATAAGTATTTGTTGAGCATCTTCAGTGGGCTGGACGCCTTGCAAGGTACTTTGGCCAAAGCAAGGGTGATTCCGATGAATCTTGTCTGCAAGGAGACTAGTGTCAGGTATTGAGTAAATAAATGATGAATATTTCTTCACATTGCTGTGTGCTAATCCTTTGGAGGGCCTCAGGGATTTAGTTATAAGCCAACAGGCACCGTTTCTGCTTCCAAGAATGTGAAATCTAATAGGAAAGACTGATTTTATTTTTTCTCATTATTTTATAATGAAAATGTATTATGAATATTCCCAATGTGCCAAGAAGTTGCAAGAACTTTTCATTGAATATCTACATTCCACCATGTAGATTAAACTATTCTTAAGTTTGTTATATGTCTTTTATAAATTAGGTTAAATTAAATCCAATTGCTATTTTCATGGGCTAAAAAGAATAAAATATTGGCAGATATCATAGGAGAGACTCTGAATAGGAGTGACAAGTGTGGTGTTCGGAAAGGGGACTGTGGAGCATGATCCTAAAGGGAGGTCACCAGCACCTCCCTGGAACAGTGACATTTCCACTGAGATCTGGAAACATCGCAGTAGTTAGGGAAATGCATGAGGGTGCAGAACAACAGCAGGGGGACCCTGCACAAGAAGCAGCAAATCAGAAAAGACCTGGGTGCTTTTGTAGGAGACCATGAAGACAAGAGTAAGGAGTGATAGATAGCGAGTGAAGGCTCTAAGCAGGGTTTTGAGATGATTCAATCTGCTTTTCTGAAATGCTATTTAATCTAAGCCATCGAGAATGATAACTTGGACTAAAATGTTAGTGGTGACAGATTCAAGAGCTATTTAGGAGAAATGATTATAGGAACTGGAGGGGTTGATGAGTGAGTAGGAATTAAGGAACAACCAGACTTTTTACAGGAAAAACTGGTTGGAGGTAGGGGCCCCCATACATACAGAGAAGATGATTGTTGAGATTAGATGACTGAGATGAATTCAATTTGCATATTCTTTCCATGTATCAATTTTTTCATCTGTAAAGTGGGTTGTTGCAAGTTTTAAATAAATGAGTAAATATCAAGCACTTAGAATAGTGTCTTAGCACAAAGTAACACCACATAAATATGTCAGATACTCAAGTTGATAGATATAGAAGGGTCCCAGAATCTGGAGCTCAGGAGACTGGTGAACTGGAGGTACAAGTTTGGGAGAATTTAGTGTAATAACTGAGTTCTCAGGAATAGCTGACAGGGCTTCACCTAAGGAAGAATAGACAGGAAAAAAGAAGATTGAGGACATCGCCCTGATGGACTTAACATTTGATGGTAGGAGAGTAGAGAAGTCACCAAGGAAGCCCAAGAGTAGCAGAGGGAAGCAGGAGGGACTGCCTGAGAACACTGTTGTCAAAGAACTCAAGGAAGTAGGATTCAGTCAGCACTGAATGATCAGCAGAGGTGCAGGATCCCTGAACTCAGCATAACTGCCAGAAAGCGTCCATTGACTTAGCCACAGAGACTCTGGAAAGAAAGAACTCGCACATGTGACCATAATCCAAGGTTGAATGTAACTGCACTGGAGTTCAGGACAGTGTTCTTACCTGGGAATCTATGGAAGGCTTGCTGATGGAGATTACTTTGAACTTGGGAATTGGACCAGGTCCACTGATTAGATGGACAAGGAGGGCAGTCCAGGTGGAGCTAACTGTGTAAGCAAAGTAGAAGAAATACAGAGTTTGTGCAGGGTATTATAAAGTGCATATAACCGTACTTCTTTTGCTTCTAATTCTGGCATGGAAAGGATTTGCTGCACATACCTGAAGCAGGGCTCTGAGGATTCTGGCCAAGGACCTTCTTGGGATATGTGGAGAGTGGTTCTAGGGTTCTAGTACTCTTTGTTGAGCATTAGATCTGTAGGAGTCTTTAGTTCCAGAGGGAGGTGAACTGGTGGGCACTGTTTCAAATAATTTTTGTCTGTGTTGTCCGAGATGGTGGCCCCTGGTGACCTGGGGCTGCTGTATACTTTTTGAAATGTGGCTTGCATGAACTGAGATGAGCTGCAAGGGTGAAATACACAGAAGATTTGGTGATTTAGTTTTGGGGAAGAAAGAATATAAATATTTCCGTGACAATTTTTTATATTGGTTACATGTTGAACATATTTTTGATATTTTGGATTCAATAAAATGTATTATTAAAATTAACTTTATGTATATTTTCTTAATTTTTTAATGTGGCTAGAAAAATTTTCTTAAATGTATGTGATTTATGTTATACTTCTGTTGGACCATTCTGTTTTAGGTGAAGGAAGGAGATATTTTCCCTTAATAAAAATATAGGCAAAGGAATGTAGGTAGTAAGATTTAGATCCATATACTCCCCTAGATAGTACTTTCACTCTTTATATAATTTTCAAAAGTATAAAGATTAGTAATGTTATACTTTATTGTCTTATTGTGACTTTTGCTTTTGATTCAAAAAACAAAACAAAACAGGAAAAAGCAACTTCACAGTAATTGAGTTGAAAACCACACTATGTTCACCAGGGTCTATTAACTGTTTCTTTGATGAGCCTGCCTTCATTCATCTAGCATAGGATTTTAAAGAAAAAAGCTTTTTAGGGGTCATCCAGCGTGGCCAAACCTATAAAGTCACCCAAACTACCTATAGAGTCATCCAAAATTTGATGACCTCAGAAAATTTACTACTCTACTCCTCTGAGAGTTTGGGTTAGACTGGTGATACCCCTTTCTATGTACAGAGTCTAGATTTGGTGGTGGTGGTGTGGGTGGAGGGACCACCACTGCTGACCATGACCATAACACCTGTAGGAAATAGATGAACACTTCCCTTGGGGTGGCGCATCCTTCCTGCCAAGATATTTTCTCATCCCCTTGCCCTCACTAGCACTCTCTAGCCTGTGGTAGGACCCAAGCTGAGGTTGGGGGAACCAGAGAAAATCTGGGGGAGAGGCTCCAAAGGCAGAGAGACTTGAAAGATGGGAATCAGTATTGGATCTGTAAGTTGACTCCTTTCTTTGTCAGACCTTGACTTACGGTGTTGACGAGCTTGAGATGGACAAGGGAAGGCAGACAAGAAATCCTGGGCAAGAGGAGTAAAGGCTAACAAAGCGACACAGGAGATGGGCAGTGGGCACTGGATCTGGAGGAGGAGGAGGGGATGCAGAGACAAAGATGGGGGTCGGCAGGCAGGAGGATAAAAGCAGCACAGAATTGAGCTGAAGTTAGATGCTGGAGGAATGGACTGTATATCTTACAGAAAGAATTATTCTATCATATATTTGCTGCTCTTTGAAAGGAAGATAATAAAGGCTTGAGGGAATTGCAATTTCCTGTAGGACTGGATATTCTAATGTCAACCATCTCTGGGTTTTAGATGTATTATTTCTTGTTGTCTTTGCAGGATGAATTGGATCTCACTGACAAAAATCGGGAGGCTGTGTTTGCACTGCCTCCTGAGAAGAAATGGCAGATCTACTGCAGCAAGAAGAAGGTGCCATCTCTGACCCTTCCCACTGTCGCCTCGGGGTCCCCAGCATGGGGAGCTCTTGTCTCCATGCTCACTCATTCATTGAATAGATATTTATGACACACTGACACTGTCACAGTTTAGGGGAACAGCAGTGGATAAATCTGGAGAGAAAGAAATTCTGTTCTCATGACTTGTGCTCAGGGAAATAAGATTCTGTCTTTCAAAAGCTCTTTAAGAAGGTACCCCTGGGTTCTAGGAGTGCTGCTGATACAAAGATGACAAACCTGAACTCCCTTCTCATGTCTGTGTCTGGAGGGCATGCCAGCCTGGGCTGTGCCTGGGGGCAGCTTTGTTGTAAGGACTGAGTACTTCTGTTTTTCATGGGGGCTTTTTCCTCTGGATCTTTAGTGCCAAGCCTGTCCCAGGCTCACAGGGCAGCATATGCCTCAGGGCCACATGTGTTTCCTCCCATGCTCTCTTCCTCTCTTCCTCACAATGTGGGTCTCCTGCCTGTAGTACTCCTCAGAAAGGGGTGAACCACTCCAGTTAGGGCTGAATTGTATTTTAACTCCCCCACCCACTTTCTCTGCTTTCTCCTCTCGCCTTCCCGCTTCCCCTATCACTGTCTCCTCTGCTCATCTCTCTCTCTCTCTCTCTCTCTCTCTCTCTCTCTCTCTCTGTCTCATTTGCCACCTGTCTATTCTAGCCTTTCTGTTCTCTTATGGTGCTTTTCATTTTCGTGGCCCACCTCCCTTCTTTCCCCTCCACCCTCTCAATGTTCAGCCCAGAAGCTTGTTCCTTTGACCTCCGATACCTGAGGTCTTGCACCTGAACTCAGACCTGCTCTCAAGTCTGGGTGGGTTCTGAGCTGTTTCTCCTTTGTGTTCCCTGGCGCTACGCATGACACTTTACTTATTTACTCTTCTCACTAAAGATATTTGTCCCATCAAGGATCCATACCAGTCAGAATTACCTTATAAAGTTGGGCTTCAGGATCTCAGGCCATGGGCCTCTCTAACCGATTGGTCTACAACCCTTTTTCTTCTTTCAGGAGCAGGAGGACCCCAACAAGTTGGCAACCAGCTGGCCTGACTATTACATTGACCGAATCAACTCCATGGCAGCGGTGAGTGGCCACTTCACCCCTGGCCAGAACCCCACCTTGAAAGGCTATGGGCGAGGGCGGTCCTCTCCCAAGTATCTCTGCATCTCACACCCCCCACACTGGGACTCAGCAGCTCTCTGTTATTCTCAAGATTTGACCTTAATCTTTCTTCCCTGTGGTTGTAAAGTCCCACAACCATTTAAACACTTATTAACCATTTGGACATCAAATAAGCTTGGGAAATTGGCTGGGTTAACAATTCTTCCCATTTTACAGATGAGGAAAGTGAAGTCTGAGGCGAGAACCTGGGTCTCCTCAGAATCTGATTCTCTGTGTTTCTGAGGAGAGGGCAGGCCCTGCATCACACCTGAACTAGGGCTGTGGGGGCTGGGCGGCAGACAGTCCAGAGTGACTTCTGCTCATTCTGCCTACTCAGATGCAGAGTCTGTATGCATTTGATGAGGAGGAGACAGAGATGAGGAACCAAGTCGTGGAAGACCTGAAGACGGCTCTCCGGACGCAGCCCATGAGGTAACTTGTTCTGTCTCCTTCCCCTCACTGGCTTCCACATCTTTTCACTGGATGCCTCCATTCCCAGCTCCCACAGCCCCTCTCTCCGAGTAGCTGGGAGGCTGTGAGGGAATAGGTATGTTGGAAAAGAAGGAAGATGAACATAGGAAAACGATATAAACCTCAGATCCCAAAGATCTATCTGGAGAGAAACTGAGGGCCAGTGCTTGTTTTTCTTGAGAAAATAGAACAGAAGGGAGGGTAGCCAAGAGGACCAGATGTATAGGAAAGAATTTTGGGAGAATTAGGCCCTATGAACATGAGCGATAAATACTCGAGCCACTAGGGGGCGATGTGGTGTCTGTGGATGAGATGTCTCTGCCTGGTGTGGGGAGCATGGGCCTGGCAAAGGGGATGGATGCCTCAGGGCCAGAGAAAGACATCTCCTCCTCCCCAGACCACACACCGTGCAAGGGTTCTAAGAGGGGAACATGGGGCACAGATGTGTCTCATGTCTGGAAACTGTGTCCTGCCAGCCTCTCGGATTTGATTGTTAAATTTTCAGCCATTTTGCAAGCTAGTTGTCAAACATAGATATAAATAAAATACAAATTATATTAAAAACAAAGGTAATAAATATTTGAAAATTACCCAATGATCTTTCTACATTTTACTGTGACTATGTCCTTCACTACACCTGCTGTGTATGTAAGAGGGAGGTGTATAAATGGTGCATCTCTTTTCAACTCTACTGTCAGCTATGCCATATTGATAACTTGAAATTGGTTGTGCTGAGAACATTTATTCTATAAAAATTGGCAAATACTACAGTCAAGCCTGTGCATTCTAACTCCAGAGAGCAGTTGTTAAACATCTCAGTCTATGTGTGTGTGGCAAGGTGGGGAAGTCTGGGGTGGAAAGGGATACAGGAAGTAGAGGGATTGAGGAGAGACTGTTGAGTTTATCTGCCACCTCAATTTATTTTTCTTTGCCTTAGTAAAATTCTAATAAGAAAATATATATTGTCATATATATTGATGAAAAGTTTATGGAATATAGAAAACCATATAACAGAAAAAAGTAAATAAGACCTATTTTTACAGTTTTAGAGTATATTCTATTTTTCTGATCATAGTTCTACAATAATATAGAAGTCCACACAAATGCACTTGGAATTAAATGCATTAATTATATGCAGTATTTTCTTCAGCTCCTTTTGTGACATTACTTCAGGTCATCAATTATTCTATGAAGTCTAGGGTTTAAAGCCTTTTTCTGTATGTGTGTGCATGTGGGATGGGTAATTCTGGAATCCAAATGAATCTTACAGACCACTTACCAGAATGATGCTTTTAAGTAATAACAATTGACCCTTGAACAATATGGGCTTGACCTGTGGGTCCATTTACGTTTGGAATTTTTTCTATCTGAGGTTCTTCATTCAGGGTTTCAGCCAACCTCAGATATTGGGCAGTTGAATTTGCATATGCTTGTGTATAAGAGGGCCCACTCCAAGATATATTCAGATTTTTGACTGCTTGGGGTTGGTGTTATTCAGGGTCGACTGGAAATAAAAATAGATGGATTAAAAAAACTAAATTTAAGTAGTTACCAACTATTAAAGATTGTGAGATAGGAATAAATGTACTTCTTTATGCCTTAAATAGCAAGAACTAGCAACCGCCATGGTTTTGAAGTGCTGATGAGTGTAAATGATATTTTGAGATACCGGTGACAACTGTAATTTGATATGAAAATAGCTGTGATTTCTTTGGGTGACAAAGTCACAGATTATGCTAATAACACTGTCATTTATTGCCTCCATTCATCATCAAGGGAAATGTTAAGTTTCAGTTAGACGTTTTCAAAAATAAAGCTGTAATTTTCCTTTCCCATCCAAGTTCATGGACTCTTGTGTGTCAGATATAGACCCTTTAGGGGAACGTAGACTCCAGGCTAAGAACCCCTGAACTAAATGACATTTAATGGTTTCTGCTAACAGTCAAGATAACTCAGCTGTTTTCGTTTTTTTTTTTTTTTTAATATTTATGTATTTACACATAGAAAAGCTGGGATGTAGGCCAGAGGTGTGGAAGGTTGAGAGGATTCACTAGGGAGAGTGGGGAGCAGAACAGGCAGATCTACTGAAATACACTGCTGAGGGGAGCAGTGGGGGAGACAGGAGAGGTCTGCTGTGCCATATTGGGTCAGCTCCCTGCCTAGGGATCGAACTGAGGATGTGGTGGTGATAGTGCTGAGACTTAACACCTGTTGCTACCAGGGAGGCCCCCAGTTGTTTTCTTAAGGACCTTCCCAGCCTTGGTTCCTTAACCAAGTGTCTGTGATTCCCTTCTGTCTGGAAGTCCTCCTTGTCATCTCACTGTCATTTTTTGAATCCCTATCTTTGCTGGAGATGAATCTTCAAGTTTAATAGCCATGATAATTATCATGACCATCCACCCCATACACACCATCAAAGATGAAACTGAGAGTCAATGACATGCAAATGCATGGTACTTAAAATGCAAATAGGATGCCACACTCCTGTGAGAGTGAAAGGATTTTAGTGCTTTAGATGAGCTTTATAAATGGAAATGGGGGCTGCTGTACATGGGGTGTTGAGATAACTATTTGCAAAAATGTGTCCAGAATAACATGGGAGCGTGGGATACCTATTTCTAATGGTAGGTTTGTGACGCGCTTCATCGAGCTGGAAGGCTTGACCTGTCTGCTAAATTTCCTCCGGAGCATGGACCACGCCACCTGCGAGAGTCGCATCCACACCTCCCTCATCGGCTGCATCAAGGCTCTGATGAACAATTCCCAGGGGCGGGCACACGTGCTGGCACAGCCTGAGGCCATCAGCACCATCGCACAGAGCCTGCGCACAGAGAACAGCAAGACCAAGGTGGCTGTGCTGGAGATCCTGGGCGCAGTGTGCCTGGTGCCTGGGGGCCACAAGAAAGTGCTGCAGGCCATGCTACACTACCAGGTGTACGCGGCCGAGAGGACACGCTTCCAGGTGAGAGGCCCAGCAGGGGATGGGGCGCCAACCAGGATGGGACAGGAGCTTTGAATACTCAGGGGGAAGGACTAAGTATTCTGTGTAATAGAAACAGAGGAAGGAGAGGTAGTAAGGGTTGCATATCCACTCCTGGAAGGTAATAGACTAAGAGTAATGGGACCCGGCGGGCATATCTAGAATGGTGTGAGTCTTAGGAGGTATGGGTTTGACTGGGAAAGTAAACACATCACTAGACCACAGGTTCCTTGAGGCGGCAATATAGGTCTGCTTCATTTTTGTGACTCTGCATCCCTGAGTCTAGCGCCCAACTCATTTTCAGGCTTAGAGAAGAAAATTGAATTGACAGCAATTGCTCGAGTCAAGGTTTTAGGGCTTATGCCTGGGTCTGGGTCTGCTGTGAGGCTCCTGAGACCAGCCCTGGGAGCTCAGGCCAGGCCTTTCTCTTCCCCTGACCTGCTCCAGGAAAGTAATGAGATAGATAACAAGTATCAGGTGTCTTGACCCAGAATCAGTCTCAACAAATGTGAAATATTGTTACACACACTATGTTTTATCCATCAGTGTGGGCTATTTGTTGATTCTGTCATCATTTTTATTTATTTTTATTTTTTAAATTTATTTATATATATTTTACCTAATTTTTCATTTCTTTTACAGTGTTTGCTTTCTTTCCTCAGGTGTAGTCCCCATAGAATTTCCACCACCAATTTATGTGTGCTCCATCACCATAGTCCCTTGTGCTCTTCCGCCCTCGTTTTGATCCCTCTCCCCGCCCCTCTCCTGCAGGATATCTCTGATTTATAGTTGTCTGTTTATTTTTGTTATGCTTTTTATTGTTATTATTTTTTTTCCTAACGCCTTGCCTTATTTGATTCCCCTATATTCCTCCTATAAGTGAAACCATCCGATATTTTTCTTTTTCCTTCTGACTATTTCACTGAGCATAATCCTTTCTAGCTCCATCCAAAAATACATGACCGGATCAAGAAGATGCAGTATTTATACACAATGGAATACTATTCAGCATCAGACATTGTTAAACCATCCACTGTGTGCAGAGAGCAGCTCCTGGCCATTTGCAAAAGATAGAAAAGGAATAAAAGGTAGTGCTCATGCCGTCCAGGAGCTGAGCAGGGAGCACAGACTAGCAGTAAATAGTGGGAGCACAGCTCTCAAGCAGCAGCACAGCCCTGTCCAACACATAAGCCCAGCTCCAAAGACTGAATGGAACAGAAGTAAGGCAGGCCTGGGGCTCAGCTTTAAAGAAGCAAAAATTGTTTCTTGGGAGAAGCCAACTTTAGGGGAAGGCCAAGATGAATTGGATATTTTGAAAAGATGGAATAGATGGGGCATTCTAGGGATTCTGGTCAGGAACCAAAGCCTCGTGGTCTGGACTTAGTGAATCCTGAGCCCTCCTATCCTTTCTGTCTTGCCTTTTCATCCAGACACTGCTAAATGAGCTAGACCGAAGTTTGGGCCGATACCGGGATGAAGTGAATCTGAAAACAGCCATCATGTCCTTTATCAACGCTGTCCTCAATGCAGGAGCTGGGGAGGTAAGGCCCTTTGGCATTGGCCTTGCTATGCCTGGATGCTCTGGACCCTCGTGCTTGTTGGGGAAAAGATGGCAGGTCATCTGGTTGGTGTGCCAGGGCATCATCTTCAGGTGGTCTTTGCCATGTCACTGCTCTTTGATGCCAAGAGCTAAGAGGAAACTGGAAAGGAACTTACAGGCAGTGAGGCAGTAAGTAATGAGGTAAAAGGATGTCTCCTCCTAACTTTATTGGAGCTCTGAGACTCGAAGCAGCTCCAGATGAGTTTGCAGCAGGTGATGTGGGATGATGTCAGGAATGATGATGGGGGAAGGACTCCCTAAGGACTCTTCTGGAAATCAAGATCAGCTAATGTGTCTGTCCTCCCTCGGTGACTCCCAGGATAATTTGGAGTTCCGCCTCCATCTACGGTACGAGTTCCTGATGCTGGGGATACAGCCTGTGATTGACAAACTCCGGCAGCATGAGAATGCCATCCTGGACAAGTAAGGCCCAAGCCACCTGTCCCTAGTACAGACTTTTGAGACAGTGTCTCGGTGGGGGATGGTAAGGCCTTCATGGTGTCCACCCTTCCCAACTGCCATACCCACCAGCATCAATGCAGAATCAGCTCTGTGGGGGTGAGGCTAACAACTGTCCTACCCTTGTCCCATCTTACCTGTGCCCCTGCTGGTCCTCCTTGATTACCTGCTGTCTCACCTCTGATAGACAGGTAGACCTAGCAGTATTTAGCCATGGTATTACTGCTCCCTGGGGCTATATGGAAACACGTACAGATGCTCTTTGGTTTTTATACTCACTGGTGGTTATTGGGGGCCTGGAATGCTAAATATCTTGCTGTGTTCTTCTGTTCAAGAAAAGCCCCACTCCAAGTACAAGTTATAAAGGCTCTTGTTGATCAAAGGGCACAATTAAATTTCCTTGTGTTATCAGAGGGTGCCTCTGGTTCTGTCCCATTAGCACAGACTATTTTATGAACACTGGGTCTTAAGAGGTTGGATCCTTTTGAGGTGAGGTTATGGGATGGCTGGATGAGAGTTGTAAAAGAGGGAAGGATTGACTTCAAAGGGTGATATGGGGACAGTCTGAGGACACTGGAGAAGGTAGATAGAAGCAGTGGTCCATGATGGGGTGCCTTTATCACCTACTTGGCAATGCCTGGAGACATTTTGGTTGTCATAACTCAAGGGGTAGGGTTGCTACTGGTCTCTGGGTGGTGGGTTAAGGTCAGAGATGCTGCTGAACCCCTACAACTCTTGGACCAACCTCCCCAACCAAGGGTCACCCAGCCCCAAATGTCAATAGGGCCAAAGTTGAGAAAGCTTGATCTAAGGTGATGGACCTTGGGTTGGCCTCTCCAAAGGAGAGATGTAGGTTTCTATAAAAGAGGGGTGCATTGGCCTATAGACAGCTGGCTGTGTGCTGTTTTTGCCTTGGTCTCACCTAAATGAAGCTGTCAGATTTAGTTGGTGGGGGTGGAGGCTGATGTTCTGTCTATATGTCTCCTCTCTCTGTCCCTCTATCCTATGTAGGCATTTAGACTTCTTTGAGATGGTCCGGAATGAGGATGACCTGGAGCTAGCCAGAAGGTTTGACATGGTGAGGATCTTTCAGGGGTGTGGTGACTGCTGTGGGGTCACAGGTAACCTCAGAGCTCCCTCTTCAGATCCTGTGCTATGGTAGGTTCAGTATTGTTGGCTACGTTCCCTGGTGGTGGCCCCCACGGCCCCATCCTATGGCTGGAGCCCTGGCAGTCTATTGACTCCAGAGGGCTCGCCTTTTTGGTCTTACCTGGTCTCTCACCTGATGAGCCTCACTTTGTGGGTGTCACCTGGTGAGCCTCATCAGGTGGGCCTTCCCTGACCAGATAAGTCATCTACCCTCCAGGAGACTGCAACCCCCAAAAGAAAGCAAGCCAGCCCTTCTCTTGAGACTAATGATTAGTCTCAAATGTCTCTCCTGTGCTGCTTTTCCTCTGCCTTCAGCAATTTCTTGAGTTACCTTCCCCATTAGTAGCCAGGTTGTGCTGACCCAACCACATTATATTTTCACTTTATCCTTAGTAACCATGAAAATATCCAACTGTGCTGCTTAGATATGGTATTATAAAATCCCTGTCCAAAAAGAAGCCTACTTATGGGGGAGTGCTTCGATCACCAAGCATCACCCCTTTGTATTCTTACAAAAGCCTTGGATTTAGATAGACAAGGAAACCGAGGTTTAAGAGGATGAACAGCTATCTTGTCACTCACCTAGAGAGTGGGGTCTGGACCCAGCATTTTGGCCACGCAGTCCTTGAATCATCTATATCTCTGCTTCCTGCCTTTAGTTTAAATCAGTAGTTCTCAACTGGGAGATTTACCCAGCCCCCTCCCACGGGACATTTGTACTATCTGGAGACATTTTTAGTCATCACAACTGGGATGAGGAGGATGCCACTGGCATTTGATAGACATAACCCAATACTGCTAAACATCCTGCAATGAATAGGACAGCTCCCCACACAAAGACTCCTCCAGTTCATATGCCAAGAGTGCTGAGCTTGCGAAACCCTGGTTCATAGAATTAGCACATTTCCCACCTCCTTTTCTAAGCCTGGGCCAGAGGCAGGGGAAGGAACGCTCTCCCAGGAATGGGGCTCGTGAATGGACTCAGGGACTTTTCTTCCTTATTCTCTCCCTCTGATGCATCCCCTTACCCATTCACCACACCCTCCACCCACCCAGGTCCATATCGACACCAAGAGCGCATCACAGATGTTTGAGCTGATCCACAAGAAGTTGAAGCACACAGAGGCCTACCCCTGCCTGCTGTCTGTCCTGCATCACTGCCTGCAGATGCCCTGTGAGTAGCCTACATTTGCCACTCCCTCAGCTTGTTAGAGCCCTGGCCCAGGTCAGGTGGAGACAAGGCATCGGGACCTCCCTGGGTTGGTGAGTCTCACCAGGTCTTCCTCTGCACATGCCCCCAGAAGCCAGGCCAGAGGACTTGGGCCGCCATGGTTCCCTTCCTTCTAGGGGTCAAGACTCCTACTATCACTCCAGGATGAACTGGGGACTTGCACTGAGCAACCCCAACATCTGAGTCCAACAGTGATAGTTTGATCACTAAAAATCAAAGAGCCCTGGCTGCCAGCTCATGCCAAGGGAGTAATCAGTCCTCTCGTTGAGTTCCAAAAATGTTTTGTGTTTGGGGAAGTAGCACAGATGTGGAGCCTTTGGAGAAAGGTTTAACTCCTCCATATAGTCCTTGCTGGTTCCCCCCACCCCAACACCTTTGATTCTGCTTCTTTTTATAAATACCAAATGCCAGCAGCCACAAGAGCAGATACTAAGCTCTGAAGATCCAGGTGTGCATAATGGCTGAGTAAATTACACATCATTACTAATAGCCACCCCAGTATGCAATTTGAAAAGAGCTTTCACTGTACATTTTGGCATTTAAGCTCTTCACAAAATAGAATACTTTGAAACCTATCATGGCCCATTGTAATGGTCAACCTGGGCAGATTCTCTTCATACGGTGGCATCAGCAGTCATGGCAATGTGACAACAACTACAAATTATTGTGTGCCAATGGTGGGCAGGGTGTATCACAAGGTTCCTCAGTACAGGGTCTCTAAACTTCAGAGTTGCTTGAGGGGCATACATTATTTCAAGCTGACAGTGAATGAACTTGAGGCTGAGTGAGTCTTTACATAGGAAGGATGCTTATTTCTTTGGGGTTAAGGTTTTAGATGAACCATCTTCCTCCTCTGTGAGCCAGTGACCTGGCTTACCTGTTCTCCTGGGTGAAAGGTAATGGAAGACTATGCCTCTGCAATGTGTGTTGGTGCCATGGTGGAAAGGAAAATGGACACAGTGACCTGGACCAGTTCTTCCACTTTTCTGTCCTCCCATAAAACATAAACAGTGACTTTATGGGAAGTCATTGAGAAACCTTACTTGTTCTGCCCCTAGAGCCCCTGGGCACTGTGAATGTTCTACCTCAACATGGTGCTTTACGGTCATGACCTTCTGTCTTGCAGGCACTGTGGTTTGACCTTGAGGTCAGGCTTATGTGGGTGACCTTTCTTGGTGGTCGTGTTCCAGGGTACCCTATGGAAAATGACGTGACCTGGATATGAGTCCTTACCTGCATGCCTAAGAATTCTAGGCAAACCCACAGCAGATGTGTAGAGAAATGATAGGGGAAATAAAAGTTTATTTACAAATGATTTACAGAGGCAGATAAAAGAAAGAGAGACAGATGATGAATTGACTAACATGTGGTCAGATACAACCTGTCCTGTGAATATGTGGCACCAGGATGCCAGTCAAGTCCACAGAAGCAAGAGAAAAGGGCCCCAGGCTCACATGCATTCAGGTATACACCACGCACAGCTGCTTGACTCCACCCCTAGTTGCTGTGCTAAGGAAATCTGGTTGAAACATTCTGGTACTTGTGGTTTAAGGGCCTGTAAGTAAGTGGGGTAGGGAGCATGGTACCTCCCCTTTCATTCAGTAGAGACAAAGTGCTTAGTACCAAAAAGCAAGAAAAGTAGCTTATGGCTGTCTCTTGGAAAGAAAGTTCATGTCCAGCAAGATTATGACTGAAGAGAGTGGGGTCTTGGGAGTTCAAGTACCACACTGGTGCCTTTGCCTTCTTAGTTCAAGGTTACCATCATCAAGAAATCTGCCTGGATTCCATTAGATTTCTCCAGCCCCTCCAACTCCCTCTTGTGCATACATGTAATTAGTTTCCATTCATCTTTCTCCGTAGAACAATAACATAGATAATCCTAAACCTTTTTTTTAAATTTCCCTGGAGATTTCATTATTCAGCATGTATTATTTTGGAGCACATTTATTTTCTCAGAGGTGCTTTTTTTTTTTTTTTTTTTTTTAAGATAATGTAGAAAGCAATTTGCATTCCCAAGGCAGAGGATGATCAAGGTATCAACGGGGAAGAAATGTAGCCAGGAAGAATTTCAGGGAGTAGAGAAATATGGCAGGGGGTTGACATTCATAGAATGTCAGTTGTAAATAATCAAGAAATGACTGAATTTGTGAGCAACTGCATTGCCTCCACCAGCTGACTGGGGGCTTGCCAATGGAGGGGAAGGGCATGCCTCACCACCCAGGCAGTAACCCTAGGGTGGGGCCCCCAGGGAGTCCAGGGCTCCACAAAGATAAGATGCCTATTATCCCTTAGACAAGAGGAACGGTGGCTACTTCCAGCAATGGCAGCTCCTGGACCGCATCCTCCAGCAGATTGTCCTGCAGGATGAGAGGGGCGTGGATCCTGACCTGGCTCCCTTGGAGAACTTCAATGTCAAGAACATCGTCAACATGTGAGCAGTGGCTGGTCCTCACCTGTCTTCCTCCTCCTTCCCCATCTCTCTCCTACTTGGGGTCACTCAACTCCTTCTCTCAAGCCAGCCAGATTCCAAGAGGGGCTTGAGCGGCATTGTCCAATAGAGCTCTCTGAGATCATGGCAGTGTTCCTCGCCTGCCCTGTCTCATGTGGCATCCGATGTAGCTATTGGGCATCAGACCTTGGCTAGTATGACTGAGGAACCACATTTTTTAAAAGGTTTATTTATTTATGCATACAAGAACTGGGGTATAGGTCAGAGGTGTGGGGGGGTGAGAGGATTCACCAGAGACAGAGTGGGGTACAGAACAGGCAGACTGACTGAAGCACACTGTTGAGGGGAGCAGCAGGCAAGTCAGGAGAGGTCTACTGTGCATGTGGGTAGCTCCCTGGCTGGCTGATGATCAAACTCATGCTGCAGAAGCTTGTCAGTGCAGTGCTTAACCCCTTGTGCCACCAGGGAGCCCCAGGAACCACATTTTTAATTTTATTGTTCTTTAATTCCAATAGCAATGACATTCAGTCTTGTGACTACAATCTTGGGCAGTGCGGGTTTATGAACAGGGGGAGTAGGGAGAAGGAGAGGTACTCAACCCTCAATGATTCACTGGATGGAGCAGATAGAAGAGTAGTTTAACCAGAAAGAAGAGATCAGCAAACCGTGGCCTGTGGGATAACTCCAACCCTCTAGCTTGTTTTTGTATGGTCTTCCAGCTAAGAACACTTTTTTGCAATTTTGAAAGAATTGTTGAAATCAAACACAAGCATATGGAATAGAGACTGCATGGTATGCAAAACCTAAACTATTCATTCTTGCCTTTTATAGGGAGTATGCCACCCCAATATTGAAATACAGATCATGGCCAATTGACATGGGGATTTTGGGTGCAAGGAGGCAGAGCCTGTGGTCTTTGGGCGGTCATCTTTGACTGGCTAGAGAGAGACACAGAGAAATAAGTTTAAAGTCACACAAATTAATTATCAGATCTTATGTTAGTGCACTGATTTTTTATGTTCAGCTTTTACAGCAGTATGTCTCTGAACCGAATTCCCCAAGGAGATAAACTGACTGTTCGTGACTCATTGTGTTGTGCTCCAAAGCCAAGTAGAAAACAGACTTTGACCTTTTCTTGCTACTGTTTTCATCTACACAAGTAGTTGGGTATCAATGGCGTGTTAGACAAGCATAACTAGTAAATTCATCAAAATGCAGCTTTATTTTATTTTCTACTGATTCTCTACACTATTTAGTGGGGAAGCTCTTCCTCTGCCAAAGGATAAACACTCTTCAGGTCCAATGAAATTTGTTCTTCTTCATTGGCAATGGAAGTGCTAAGATCATATTAAACTATCAACAGAGTCTCAAATCTGCAACAAGAAGGACTGGTCTCAGAAATGAATCAACATTCTAGATCTGATGTAGCCTTAAATCTCTTTCTTCCTTGCCTGGGTCCAGAAAGTTGCGGTGGGAAGGGTGTGTGTGTGTGTGTGTGTGTGTGTGTGTGTGTGTGTGATGGTTGGCTTCTTTTCTCTCTTGTTGCTTTTCTAACCCCTTCTACCCGCTTTCCTACTAGCTAACCAGGTCCTGACCCCCACCAGAAGCAGCTTGGGGGCAGGAAGGTGAAAGAGAAAAGGTCTTACTTGACCAGGTAACTTAGTTAACAGCTTCCTGCTCTCTGGGTTTGGCATGTGGGTAAAGGTATGAATATATTCCTGAATATATATAATATATAAACACATATATTATATATTCACATGTATTTATTTATATATATATATTTATATATTATTTATATAAATATATATATTTAATATAGGAATTATAAAATATATATTCTATATAATAGTATATATTCTATATAATAGTATATATAACACATGTATTATATACACATGTATGTGTATGTGTGTGTATGTGTGTATATATATATATATATATATATATATATATATATAAAATGTTGTGTTGCCTCTCATTACAAAACCCTAGCGGCTGGCCTCCTCACCTCCCAGGGCTGGCTGGTACCAACTATCCCTTCCATCAGCCCCTGTTTTACTGGCAATCTAGTCCACATAGATATAGATTTGCACTGTTGAAGTGTCTGATTTTCTCCCATGTGGACATCCTGGACAGGGTTTAAAATAGTTTCAGCCTAGTTCCTCTACAGCACCTACTTATGACCCACGGAAACACTCATGCAGTTGCTTATGCCAACAAACACAAAGTGCTGGAAGGTCTCACATGGCAGTGTTCTTCTGGTCAATTCTGCCTCACCTCTGGACTTGAATGGCCCCAAGACAGATTGCTGTCCACCATGCCTCCCTCCCAAGTCCAGGGAACATAGGTCAAAACTCTGTCAGTGCGTCTAAAAGGAGACAGCACACCCAACAGATGACAACAAGTCTCACTCTGCAAAGGAATGTCTTCACACATGGTGCCCCTCTCGCTCCCTCTCCTCTTTACAGCCTTGATCTCCTTGAGAGCCCAAGAGTGTTGGATCCAACTGTTCTAAATTTTCAGATTTACAAAAGAAATTATTATTGGGATCTTATCTGGATTTTGCCTCCCTTATACTCTGGTGTATAGGTAAAGGCTTAGTTTTAAGCCCCTGTTACAAGAGTTTGGCATGAACGAGGACTTAGAAACACTCATCCTGTGTTGTTGGGGTAGGTGGTTTCTCTTGCTCTTACACCTTGGTCTTTGGAAGTCTGGATCATGGTAAGGTCAATATTTTGCTCTCTTTCAGATGTAAAAATCTATTTTGTTTACACTTACAAATCATAATACAACTGAAGGGGCCTGAGATTTAGTCCTACCTTACCATTCATGAGCTGTGTCTTTACCTTTGGTCTCAGACCTTCAACTGCATCATATAGGGGTTAGATTCTAATGTATCTGAGTGTCCTTTCAGTTCTCAGTCCACAAAGAGGCACATAATGAGAACCAGGCAGGGATGGGGACCTGGAAAGAACTCTGGAGAGTCAAAGTTTAACCTCCTTGGTGTGGCTGGACAGAGTGGATAACAGGTGCCAATGTGGGGAACATAAGATGGCATGTTTTCTGGGAAGTGAACCAGCTGTCAACAGATGCTGCCCTCTACTTTCCCCCAGGCTCATCAATGAGAATGAAGTGAAGCAGTGGCGAGACCAGGCAGAGAAGTTCCGGAAAGGTGAGGGACTTCACACTCCCACATATCCCCTCTCCACGGACACCCAGCCTAGGATCCATCTCCTCATTTGGAGGGGAACATACCCACTTTCACGTCTGACTTCCCATTTCCTTTCTGTTCCACTGCCACCTTAGATCACATGGAGCTTGTGAGCAGACTAGAGAGGAAAGAGCGAGAATGTGAGACAAAGACATTGGAGAAGGAAGAGATGATGCGGACACTGAACAAGATGAAAGACAAGTTGTCCCGAGAGTCCCAGGAGCTGCGCCAGGCTCGAGGACAAGTGGCAGAGCTGGTAGCCCAACTCAGTGAACTCTCAGTACGTGGTACCCCCCTTTCCTTTACATGGTTGGGTCTAGTCCCCGGATTCAGTATCTGGTGGGAAGAACAGGTGTGGGAAGGGACCAAAGACCTCAAGATGAGGGAGAAGGGAATGTAGGACTTCAGGTCAGAATAGAGGGGACTCCTGAGGAATAAAGGTGGCACCATTTTGTTAATTAGAAAAAATAATGCTCCTTCCTCTGGGTGACACTGTCCCAGGAAGCACACTTTAGAAGCAGACAGAATTTGGCCTCCCCTTCCCTGCTCTACTGGATGCCTTTGTGTAGACAGTTGCCCACACAGCCACATATGTCAATCGTGCAGTTACATTGTGCTGACTATGACTTTGTCCAGTGGTGTGTGTGCGACTTCTGTGTGTCAGCCTGTGGCTGTGTCTGCCTATGGTTTTGTCTGTTTTGGATATTTGGGATACAAAAAGTATGGAGATGAGACAAGATGTGGGGTCTAGTACAGACAGAAAAATAGTGAGGAAATGAGTAGTGGCACGGATGTGAAAGATGATCATTGCTAATGGCATTGTCTTTTCGACTTGTCTCCCCACAGACAGGACCTGTATCTTGCCCGCCTCCCCCTGGGGGCCCACTTACCTTGTCTTCCTCCATGACAACCAATGACCTGCCTCCACCCCCACCACCTCTACCATTCGCCTGCTGCCCCCCACCGCCACCACCACCCCTTCCACCTGGTGGGCCTCCCACTCCCCCAGGTGCTCCACCTTGCTTTAGCTTGGGCCTGCCCCTCCCTCCAGACCCCTTCCCCAGCAGTGATGTGCCACTCAGGAAGAAGTGTGTCCCACAGCCTTCCCACCCACTGAAGTCCTTCAACTGGGTCAAGCTGAATGAGGTGAGCAACAAGGAAGAGATCGGAAAGTCTGTTCTCTTGCAGCCGGTGACAGTCAGTTGAGGACAGACTACCCATGGTTTGCATATCTCCACCCTGGGTTATTTCTTTAGTGGGGGATAAAGGTAGACACAGGGATGGAGAATATGGGGTTGCTGATTCCAGGTAGTTCACTGCCCACTGGGAAAAACATCTACACTGGGAGGAGATGACTTGGCATTTGGTAAAACCAACCACAAATGGAATTTGGGTGTGCTGAGGGTTAATGGAGTAATATATATATATATATATATATATATTATATATATATATATTATATATATCAGAGCATGGGTCACTAAGGCCAGCTAGAATTTTAAGCATAGGATTAATTTGAGAGAAAGCGTAGAAGCTATAGACAGAGATCTTAGACCAAAGACTAGAGATGACAAAGATCAGAAAAATGTGTAAAAAGGGCTGAATGATGGTTCCATGATGTGGGTAACAAGGGAGGGTGATGAGCTACTGTTGTATTGAAGACTTGGATGTCAACATACAGCCCTTCTGGCATCCTTCCAGGGGTCAGGTGCAAACACTGGTTGTTGCTATTCTAGAGTGCTCAGCTCATAAGTGTTCTCCACCAATAATCACCCATTGCAGGCCTGTGTGTGGGAGTTGCTGCCCCTGTTGGGCTGTCATGAGTGTAGTGTTAAGATGCTCTGGGCATGTTAGAGCCATGGTAATTGAAACCAGTTCTAGCCTGGGTCAAGCCCTGCCTCCTGTCTGTGCTATGCCCCATTAAAAGGAATAGTGGCTCTGACTCTGAGTAAACACATACCCTGTCACTGAGTTCAGGTAGCCTGAGCCACACTCATGTTCAGCAACAGCCCTGCACACTCCATGAGCTGGAGCTCATGGATGCCCTTTGACCTTGTATGGACCTGCTGGAGTAACTATTGGGGAATTCATAGCTGTTCTATTCTGTTTACTTTAAATGAGCTCAACTGGTGACTTCAGTGGATAGAGATGTGGGATTACAAAGTAATTAGTAATTCAATTATTTGTTAGGTGCTGTTTCCTAATGGTAGACCAGATAACAAGCCAAATCTAGGTCTCTAGTAAATGGAAAATAACAAAAGTTGAGACTTAACACTGTCTTATCACAGTGTAGGACCTGACAAATTAGAAAGAATATTTGTGGAAACACCGAGCGATCCTGGGGATGAACTGAGGGAAAGGGTCTAACCTCTAGCTAATCCAGGATTAGCTCTAACTGTGTGATCTGTGAAAATCACTCACTTTGCTGTACATCAGTTTGTTTGTCTGTGAGATGATCCCTAAGATTCCTTCTACCTCTGGTTTTGCAATCTGGGTGGAAACATAAAGCATAAATACAGTCCACTCATAGTTGCCTGGGCCTCTGATAACATTTTTCATCTGAGTAATTAAAATGTTAGAGCCACCAATTAGCAGCATTTGGAAGTAACATTGTGGAAGTCTGTGACAACTGCTCAGGAGTTGTGCCCTAGCGGATCCTTCTCTAAGGTCATGAGAGGAGCCAGAAGGGCCTGCTGCATAGGAGCAGGCCAGCCACCCTGCAGAACCCAAGGCCACTGGCTGCGTGGAGACGCCTGTGGCTCCTGGTCAGAAATATTATTTTATTGTGGTTAAAAAAAGGGCTAATTTTGTCACCTGTACTTAAAACATAATTTAGGGTTTTGAAAGTATAATGAAAGGTTGATTAGGAACTTCCACAGTTTAGGAAGACAGACAAGTACTCTAATATTTTTGCCACCTTTCATCATATAGAACTTTGTGCTTAGTGTTTTAGCTGAGATCCTATAAAGTCTATATATATATATAATATATATAAAGTGCATATATAATATATTATGTATTGTATTTATTATTGTATATTTATTATATCATATATATCATATATTATCACATATATCATACATGTTATATATTATATGATATAATTAGATAATATATATTATTGTATATATGATATAAATATAAAAATATTTATATTTTATGTATTTATTATATAAAAATATCTAAAAATTATATATACTATAAATTCCCCAGGGATACAGAAGAGGCCAGAATTTCCTTCTTAGACTGGAAAGTACAGGTTTGCAGGGGCAGATCATAGGGAGATTTACAGGAATTAAAGACATTCCTCAGCAGAAATGGGGTGGAGGGACATGAATAATATTTGTGAATCTAGTATCCTATTCTAAACTTTTAATTGTGCAACTGGGACAGGTTATTTGATTATCTGGGTTAGATTCCAAATCTGTGCAAAGGGGGAAATAAGGATATGCATGACAAAGGAGTATTGTGATGACTGACTTAATGTATAGAAGGATTTAGAACAGTGAGTAATCTTTTGGACATATACAACAAATAATATTAGATGAATTCTCATTCATGGAACTACCGTGTGTGCTGCAAGTGCGTCATCTCATTTAATCCTCATTTGAGATTAGAAGGTAAGCATCGCTAAGACTCAGTTTCCCCTTATGTGAAAAGGGAAAAGAACAGCACCCCTGGCTTGGCCTTCTCTCCCACATAGGGTTGAGGTCAAGAGTACAAGGCAGTAGGTCTGTTACCCCATGTACTCTAGGAGGGAAGGTTAATGAAATGCATTTTGGAGAGCAGTTTGCCTGGCATAGAAAGGATGTTTACAGAGGAGCAGAAGCCCCGGGATTCCCGACTAGAGGTGGTGAGGTCTTGCCCAGGGTGGTGTAAAAATTCAATCTGAGGCTTATTATACAAGGTACAAACATGGTGAAATTTATGATGTGAGAATACTAGGAAGAGCTAGTCCTCTTTCTAGCTCTGGACCTCAGCCAAACCTCCACAAACAGCCTCCCAAATGCTTCTGGAGAATATGGGGATGGGACAGTTCTGGGGAAGATGCTCAGTCTGTTGTCTGATAGGAAATTCTGCCCCGTGTTGAAGCCCCAGCTCTCTAACTCCCGCCCCTCTCTTCTGGTCCTGGCCACTGCACGAATAAAGAGCAGCGAGAAGCTCTATCTCTAGGGGACTTCCCACTTCCTCACCTCCACCCCAGCCTAGATTTCGATGCGGAGCCAGCTGGCAGTTTCCCTTGCCTCCTTTCTCCCATTCAATTCCCCTTCCCTTCTCATCTTCTGTCCACATCCCATGCCAGCCCCCTTGCCTAACCTACGAGTGCTCCTGTACACACACACACACACACACACACACACACACACAGTGGTTGTTTCTGCCACGAAAAGAATGTGTCTGTGTTGAGCTTGGCCCCTTGCCTGTAGCCCTTGCTTCTGCAAGCTTCCCAGCCCGGCATTCCACAAGAGGGTCCCTGGCCTTAGGAAGGCCACAGGAATGTCCCCACCCCCCTGCTCTGGCCTAGCCTCCCCTTTGCAGAGTTTAAGAAAATAAGAGTGAGTGAAAGGTATGTTTCTCTCTAAGCATTGTTGAGGGGGAGCTGGAGGAAGGAGGAGGCAGCATTTTGAAGGTTCCTCGATTGCCCTCCCAGCAGGGGAAGGAGGGTAGATGCTATTTTAAAGGACAGCAAAGCTCTGGATGGGGTGAGGATTTCTTGGCAGAGAGGGATGGCACCTGGGAGGGGGGCTTTGATCTCTGTCCTCAAAGTCTTTATTGGGGTGTTACGAAACCACTAGGGTGCTCTTGAATGAGCTAAAAACTCCTACTGAGATCCCTGAGGTTCTGGGTTCAGTGCAAGGGTCCGATGCAGAGATGGGACCACACATCAGTTGAGAGACTCGGGGATATAACCCCTAGGCCCATCCCAGTCATGAGGAATGGGGTACCTTCCCTGGTCTGGCCAGTGGGAAATCATGGTGGTACTGCTGGCCTGAGCCGGCACAGAGGAATCAGATGGCTAAGACTTTGGCATGTGTCCAGTCTTTGGGAATCTGGGAAAGTGGAGCAAAGACGTCTGGGAGATAAAATGACCAGGATATAGGGAATGCAGCCTGTGCCGAGGTTTTGTGTGGACAGCATTGCTTTGCCAACTCCAGCCCACTCCTACCTATAGGGACAGCGGGTCCCATGCAAAGGTCGCCAGCACCAGCGTAGATTTTCTGGAAGGAGTATAGTGCCCCCCCACTCCAACTTGTGCACCCCTCATGCCAACATTCCTGTTGATTTCTGGAACATGCAGACATGCAGCCACACTTGATACCCTGGGCAGAGTATTAAGTGGAGTGAATGGGTGGCCCCTTCTGAAAGCCTGGCTGTTGTATATGCTGTTGGGTGATGTGGGATTAGGGAGGCTCTGCATAATAGGGGAGTCAACCATGAAATCTTCTCCCTGCCCTTGATCTTAGGAGCGTGTCCCTGGCACCGTATGGAATGACATCGATGACATGCAGGTATTTCGGATTCTGGACCTAGAGGACTTTGAAAAAATGTTTTCAGCTTATCAGAGGCACCAGGTAAGAACATGCCCCCTCCAAGGTTGTGGGTCTTGACTTCTAGTCTGGACTTCCACATATAGCCCTTGAGCCCAACCCTCGGCCCCTCCTTCCTTCCCTCCCACACATGCCAGATATTTTATTCTTGATCAGGTCCCATGTTCTTGCTGGGGTGTAGCTTTGAATTTGAGGTGCAGTGGGCTCTATCCCATTGTATTATAGATTGTACTTACACATTAAATGATGAAATAGTATTTTGTCCATTTCTCTCTCTCTCATCCTGGAGCCCAGATCCCAACAACTGTTGATCACTGCTTTCTTTGGTCCCAGGATTCTCTTCTCCCAACACTGCCATCAGCTGGTTGGACAGAAGATGTTAGTGTTTCCAGGAAGGTGGAACAGCTGCATGTCACTTTAGGGGGTTGAGGCTAGAACAGGCTTAGGCAGGCCAGAAGAGGCTCTGGGCTTTGCCCTATGGACACGACTGGCCAGTGAGCCTGATCTTCCAGCCATATTGGGGTGTGAGGTTGGGGCTGGAATGCAGGGCCTACCCAAGGCAATACCAGTAAGGTTGCCAAAAATGATCTGCAGACTTCATCCTCAAGTGAATGTGAGTCAGAAGAATGTGTTGAGGCCCAGAAATCTGCACCATAGTCAGCATACCTGGGGCATTACCAGGCAAGAGGCCTTGGGGGGTTTGCTTTCTCCGTGGTCTATCTGCCTCCAGGGAAAGATTTTACTCTGGGTTGTGATGGTCCATGTTTTCTCTTCTGAGACCAGGGGCCTCACTCTGGAAACTTCCCCAGGTGCCAGTGAGAAGGAACTCTGTCCTCATGGGCCCTGTTGTGACTGGCTCCTTGCTGGTTTCTGCCACTTCCAGACCTGTGGCTGGCCCTCCCTGAGGGCACATAGGAGTGAGAACATGTGTGACTGTACCTAGGGGATTAGCCTAAACAGTGGTGGGTGAGCATTGGACTCTGGCCCTGCCTTGAGGTTCTAGATAAAACAGATTCTAGGAAAAGTAATTAAGCCCATGTCCATGTCAACTGTGTGGCCTGGCCGGAGCTGAAACTTTGTGTGCTTAGTGCTGCTGAGTAGACACTGAGGATGAAGGGAGTGTGCACAGGGGTGTGTCAGACGTGGCCAGTCACATGGGACTTCTTCTGGGCCAGGGTTCTGGTCAGCCTGCCCAGTCTCCAGGGCCCTGCAGTGGGGCTTGGATGGGGCCCTGTGGGGAAAGTGGGGGTGTGGATTGAGAACAAGCTGGGTCTGAAGCCTCCACATTTAATGAGTGAAGATTTCAGATAAACTGTTCTGCCCTCTTTTGCCTTTCTGACCCCATTCAGTCCAGCCCCCTGTTTTAGGATTGGACTCACTCAGACACCACTGTCACTCAACAGTTGCCAGCCTCCAGGCGACACCCTAGAGGCGTGTTGTCCTGAACATCTGCTTCCCCATCATGGGGCCCCGGGTACATGGGGCAGGGTTGTCCTCTGTGCTCTGGTCTTCCCCCACTGCCCTCTGCAGGGCTTGAGTGAATAACTTCATCTCCAGAAGGGTCAGGTGTGGGCTCTGTCCCCTATGCTCCCTTAGAAATCAAAAGAACTACCAGGGTAAAGGGCGGGGAACAAAATTCAGGTACACCTGCTTTCCTCTGCCTCTGTGAATACAACTTGGAAGCACCTCCAGATCAAGTTTATCTGGCTCTCCTCCCCCAGTTAGAAGGATGAACTCATCTAGGGGCAGAAGCACGCCCTCTCCCCTCTGGGCAGATTCCACAAAGGAGAGGGAAGGAGAAGAGCAGGTGAGGCCTGGGGTGGAGGAGCTGGGCCCTGGCTGCCCTGAGGGAGAGGCGAGAGAGGCTCCCCTTGGTGGTGTTCGGCTTCCCTGTGAGTGCACATCTGCGGAAGCAGCTGCTGCTCAGTGCTGCTTGCAACCACGTGCACAGTTGGTCTCTCTCTCCCCCCTGGGGGTTTCATTGGGATGGGGCAGACAGAGTAGATGCTGAGGGATCCTATATCTCCTGTTCTATTCTACTGTTCTGGGTCCCTGAACTCTTGGCTAATATTGTGCATGTTTAATTCTCTGTTGGCTGTGGCTGCTACCTGCCTAGGAGCTGATAACTAATCCTTCTCAGCAGGTGAGTCACTCTTGGGGCTCTGGACACCCTAACTTTTAATGACTGTCCTGGGCTGCAGCTAGGTACTAGACCTAAAAGAGAGGGATTATTCATTCCACCTTCTACCTGATTACCCATCCAACATGGCATGGGGGAGGATCCCCAAAGAGAAAGCTCACATGTGGGAGAGGGAGATAAGTTAGACCCCCGTCAACCATGAAGGTGAATGAGGAGAAATCTTCTCTGTCTATTGTCTGACCCACCAGACTCAAGGCAAGCCTGTTGTGTGAGTCTGTGCAGGCTGGGCACTGCACTTGGCATTGCATTAGTAGAATGCAAAAGATGGTAACATCAGTGGTAGCCCCTGGACTGTGCAGCAAGGAGCATATGGTTGGAGAGATTGGTCTCCTGTCTACTTCAATAGGGACCCATGAAAAAAAGAGGATAAATCTGATTTCCTGGGATTCTGCCTGCCCAGAAGAGGAGAAAATACTTTGTGGAGACTGCCTCAGTTTCCCCACTTGTGGATGCCTTCTAGCCTGAACACATTGGCTGTACCAGAAGTGCCCAGGAATCCAGGAACTGTGATATATGGGGAGCCAGGTTCTCCTCATAAGCTTGGGGAGGCGCTCTGAGCAGGGATGCTGGGGCTTGGGCCTTGTAGCCCTTCTGTAGGCCTTGTAGATCATATTGCATTGCCCAAGGCCATGGGGATCAGTCACTCCCCTCCACCATAATAATTTTAGTTTGCTCAGAGAGGGCACTCTCTAAAAAGGGGCTCCTTCATTACCTCCCAACCCTCTCAAGTCCAGATGCCTCCTATTAGAGTAGGTTACTAACCACCCAACTCTCTCCTCTTTTCCTTTCCTTTCTTTTCTTGCTCATACCAGGACCGTTCCCTGGTTAGTAGGGGGCAGCTCCTGTGGGTAGAGGGGTGGCAAGAAGAAGATTTGGGAACACCCTCCTCCAAACTTTGCACTTGGCTTATTGTTTGCAGAAGGAGTCGGGCTCCACAGAAGATATCTACCTGGCTTCCCGAAAGGTCAAGGAACTGTCGGTCATTGATGGCCGGAGGGCTCAGAACTGCATCATTCTTCTCTCCAAGTACGTGCTGGCCCCGCCTCTTTGGCCTCTGCCCTTTAATAGGCTCCTGGTGGGAGGGATTGAGCTGTAGAGGCCTGAGAATGGGGCTGAAGCAAAAGATGGTGGAATTGAATGTCTGAGACAGCAGTCTCTTGTCTTGCTCTATTTCTGTTGAGTCCTTGGAATGGGGTGGAACTTTGATCTCGAACCTTCTCCTAGGAGCCCATGTTGAGTAGCAGTGCAGGGCTTGGCAGTCAGAGACTGCCCCAAGCACGTGTCTCCTGACCAGCCTGGTCAGTGGGCACCAAAGTTGCTCTAAGCCCAAGGAGGGCCTCGCTCAGCCCAGGCCACAGAGCAGCATGATCTCAGCGCCCAAGCATTTCCCGCCACTGCTGAACAAATGGGGCAGTCTATGCACTAATAGCATAGCTTCTATGCAGGGCCTCCCGCCCGAGCCGGGGTCAGAGGGCACCACCTCCCATACTATTCTTAGTGCTGCCCCAGCCTCCTTGGGGACCTCTGTGCCCTCTTCCCTTCCTGCAAAGCCTCAGGCCTCAGTTTCTCCCCCTTGATGTGGGGGAGAGTTTTGTCTCCCTAGCATTCCCAATGCGTGTGTATCTGGAAGGGAAGGCCTGTAGGGACGTGGAGGGTGGTTTCTCCTTCTCCCAAACAAGACAGATTAGAACAGCTGTGTGGGAGCGGAACGCTGTCAGAAGAGTGAGAGCTCGTCTGTCTTCTGCAAATGAAAGAGGCAGGAAATTGCCCCTGAGCAGTTTGCCAGCAGTCCCTTCCTCCCAGGGAGATGCTGTAGATATTTTAGGCATGAGGAGAGAAGGATCAGAAAGTTGCGCCTGGCGCTCAGTCTACACTGCAGATGGCCCTGAACTCTGAAATTTCTCTATTGGTTTTGACGGAGACCTGAACAAGAGACCAGAGACTCGAGCCTCTATTTAGAGACTAAAAGAGCTCATTATGGAGTTCATAGACTGGGTCACATTAGTTTACTATGGAGGGCTTTGCAGAGGAGGTGGGGAGGGGTCCAACTGAGGAGAGAAAGCTGGGGCTCTGCCTTCTGGAGAAGGTGGACTGGGGTCTTTGCTAAGCAGAGGGGACAGACCAGGCTGCTCAGGGTCGGGGTTTCACCTTAGGCTGAAGCTTTCTAACGAGGAGATCCGGCAGGCCATCTTGAAGATGGATGAGCAGGAGGACCTGGCCAAGGACATGCTGGAGCAGGTGAGGCTCCTAGTGGGGAGGGGAGGGGGGCTGATCCAAGGGGAGGCAGTATTCTTCCCCATAGCCCCAGAGAGGCTTGGGACTCTTAGGTCAAAGAGATAACAGGCTGTAGGAAAGGGGAAGGAGGCTTATAAAAACTTTCCTGGACTCCCTTTTCTGAGGTCAACAAAGGCTTTTACAGGGGAGTGAGGCCCGGGAAGGAGCTATGAGGTACGACCCTCTGTGCTCTCCAGGCAATGTACAGTGACTGATTGTCACATCTCCCCCAAATCTCTTATACCTCAACTTGTTATGTCCTTCAAGGGAAAATTAAAAATACCAAACAAAACCATTGGACTTACTAAATTAAGAAGGCACGTTCCAAGAGTAAAAAGACCAAACTTTAGAAGACTCTTGCCTTATATTTTCCAGCAAAGATCTCATTCAGAAACAGAAGCTCTACAAATCAGTGAGAAAATGATAAACAACTCAAACATGAACAAGAGATTTGAACAAGTACTTCATGAAAGTAAATTTCCAAAAGTCTCCATACCATTAGTCATCAGAGAAACACAGTAAGAGATGCTCAACGCTATTCATCACCATTATTAAGGAAACAACAGCACATCACAGTGAGGTAGTACCACACCCCTTCAGAATAGCTAAAACTTAAAGGGCCAAAAATGCCAAGTGTTGACAAGGATGCAAAACAATTGGTATTCTCATTTGGTAGAATCATTCTGGAAAACTCTAAGTTTAAGCATACACCTACCCTCATGCCCAGCAATCCTCTCCCTAGGTATTTACTCAGGACAAATGAGTACAGATACTGACTAAAAAACACATAAAAATAATATTTGTAACAATTTTATTTATGACCCCCCAAATTGAACAGCCCAACTGTCCAATAAGAAATAACCAATAGGAACAAACAATTGTCCAATCAATTGGAAAGGGAACACATAACTGTGCATACTCCTAGACTAGAGTGCTATTCTGCTGTGAATAAAAAAGACTACCAATACTTAAAACAAAGATCCATCTAAAACCTTATAGTTATTGAAAAAAAGTAGCCACAAAGGAGAACACAAATTTATAAGGAGTTCAAGAATAGGCAAATCTAATCTAAGGTGATGCAATTCAATTGAGAGGCTGTGTAGGGGGATGAGAGTGAGTTGGCTCATTGAAGTAACACAGAGGAACATTCTGGAAGGATGGAAATCTGCAACTTTTTTTTTTAATTTAAAAAAATAAAAGATTTTATTTTTATTTATACAAGAACCGGGGTACAGGACAGAGGCATGAGAGGGTGAGAGAATTCACCAGAGACAGAGTGGGGAGCAGAACAGGCAGACGACCGAAAACACTGCTGAGGGGAGCAGCGGGTGTGACAGGAGAGGTCTGCCATGCCATGTCTGTATCTCCCTGGCCAGCTGGGAATTGAACCTGTGCTGTAGAGGCTGCAGACAGCTTCACAGAGCTGTGCTTAACCAGCTGCACCACAAGGAAGGCCCCTTCTGCATCTTAATCTGGATTGTGGTTCAAAGGGTGGATCATATTGTCAAAAGTCAATGAACTGTACATTTTATTTATTTATTTTTAAAGATTTTTTTTTTTTATGCTGGCTGGGGTGTAGGCCAGAGGTCTAGGGGGTGAGAAGATTCACCAGAGACAGAGTAGGGAACAGAATAGGAGGGTCTACTAAAATACACTGCCTAGGGGAGCAGCGGGTGAGACAGGAGAGGTCTGCTGTGCCATGTGGGTAGCTCCCTGGCCGTGGATTGAACTCATGCCGACGTGGCTGTTGATAGCTTGATAGTGCTGAGACAACCTCTGTGCCATCAGGGAGGCCCCTAAACTGCACATTTTAAATGTACTCACTTTTTTTAATGGAAATTATGCCTCAATAAAGTTGGTTTAAAAAGAAAATAATCATTGAGTGTACGTGTAAGAATAGTGTCCTTGACTGTATGTCAATTTCAATTTTTAAAAGTTAAAAAATAAGCATAGAGCCTGTTGCACTATCATCCCTGGGGCAGATGAAAGGTGAATCTGTCCATGTGGGGATGCCTCTCCCTTTGAAGGACCCCTCCCCATCTTGTGCCTGGTCAGTGTAAGGACTTCCATGTGCTGCACCTCAACATCAGCACTTCACCAGTGCCCTGTCTGGCCTTCACCTGCCCTTTGCAGCTCCTCAAGTTCGTCCCGGAGAAGAGTGACATTGACCTCCTGGAGGAGCACAAGCATGAGATCGAGCGGATGGCCCGTGCTGACCGCTTCCTCTATGAAATGAGCAGGTGGGGGCTATAGGTGGAGAAGGAGGGGCTGGAGCTGGGTTGGGGTGGAGGCTTTCTCCTGACTAGCTCCCCCTTCTGCAGGATTGACCACTACCAGCAGCGACTGCAGGCCCTCTTCTTCAAGAAGAAGTTCCAGGAGCGGCTGGCTGAGGCCAAGCCCAAGGTGGAAGGTACAGCTGAGGGCGTGGGAGCCTGGAGTGGAGAGGCTTTTGGGGAGGCCGGGGGGAGTCAGTGAACAGGGATAGAGGTAGGCTCCTTATTGTCCATCACCCTGGAAAACCAAAGTCAAGGGGTAAATTTCAAACTACGATTATTTTAGATCTACGCACATTTCATGTCAGCATGCGGGCACATTCCTTGTGCCTCAGTATGTGGATTCTCCCAGCTGGGCCATTTGTGACATCTGCCCCAGCCTGGGGCAGAAAGGCCGGCAAGATGGCGAGCACTAGAACAGTGCCCGGCATGAACCGAGCCCACCAGCCTTAACTCTGCCCAAGAGGGTCTAAGCGCAAAGAAGACCCCTAGGCATGTTACTGGAAGTGTGAGCTGTTCAGAAAAGTAGGAATTCAGGCACAGTGACCCCTGATTGCACCTGAGTTCGGGAACCCTCCTCCAGAGGCCTTTTCCAGATGAGAACTTTAATTAAATGAGACCCACGTCCCAATCATCGTGTGAAAAACTGCCTGTGGTGGTGTCATTTGGTCCTCACAGCCACTCTATGGGTGCACCCAGTTCTCTCATCCCTAAAATAGGGATATGCTGCCTGAGGCCAGGTCACTGCTGGGTGGTGGAGCCAGGACTAGAGTGCCGATGTCCTACTTATAAGTCCGTCCCTTCACTCTTGTGCTGTAGTCCTTCCCAGAGGACATCTCCCTGCAGCTGTCAGTGGGGAAGGCAGGTGGGCACCCATGCAGACCCAGGACACCCAGGAGAGGAGAGACTGGGAGGCTCATCTGTGGTGAGGACAGGGTCAGCAGAGTGGAATGATTGCCTGTGTCTGGGATGCTTAGGGGGCCAGGCTGGGACCAAAGCAGAGCATGGGCCCCCTCTGCTGGACACCAGGACCACCCCACACTCCTTGGGATGCCCAGTCTGGAGAATGCCTTTCTGGAGTTAATGAGCTGTGCCCTGGAAGATTCTGTAGGTTGGTTAGAGTGTGACAGCGGAGGCAGAGTTTTCTGTAACGTGGATCCTGACCCTCACGTGCGAGGGAAGTGCTGTGGTCATAGATCATGAGTCTGAGAGGACAGGCAGGAGTTCTGCGGTGAGTCTGCACTCTGCAGCCTGAAGTCTGGTGGTGCCTCCTGCCCTGGCAATGGATAAATTTTACCCTTTACGTTCTTAGTCCTGCTGCAGACTAATTTGGGGGTATGAGAAACAGATAAGGGGTTCAGCCCAAGTCCTGTCTCTTGGTTTGCTGGAGCTATTGCCATTTGGAACTTGGAACCAGAGTAGCAGAGACACCAGGTAGCTTTGATCTCAGATCATTTCCTGTTCCCAGGATGCTGCTCCTGAATACTCCCTAAGAGTTAGTCACTAGATGCTCAGGGAACAGTGTCCTTTAATGGCAAGATAAACAGAGCAAGGTGTTTTTGGGTTGGCAAAGCCTGCCAGGGGAAGGCCTCATCCTGCTATAGCAATAGCTGCTGTTCTAGAGAGATCTGGAGTTCTGGGAAGAGGGGGCTGAATCTTTTTCCTGTAGAATCAGGTAAGTGGGCTTGACAGGGTAGAGTCAGAAGGCTAATTGGGGATCCATATACCTTTTTCCATTGCTCCCAGGAAATATTCCTGGAGGAGCTGAGATTTGGCCCTATTCCAGCTGGTTGAGCACTATGGACACCCCCTACTCCACTCCCCCAACAGGTCCTCTGGGTCAGTTTGCCAATTCATTTATGAATATATTCATGAACATTTTCTTGTTGAATATATTCTTCTTATGAATATGTTCATTGCTGAATATACCAAATTTACTGATTCTCATTATGAATACATTCACTGAATATAGTCAAGATGAATATGGTCTCAAATGTAAACATATTCTTATGAAATATTCATGGATATATTATCCTTATGAATATATCTAAAATGTCTGCAGTGCAGATGGGAGTTTTCCCATTTACACTGATTTCCTTTGAACTCTTGTCATTTTCTGTTTTGCCAACATTTTAGCATTTTTAGGAGGATTCTGCAAATTTTTCAAATAGCATATCCACCTTGGAGAAACTATCCCAACCAATATAAATTACTGAGTAATTTATGAGTAGTTCCTTAAAGTCAACTTTTAATTGAAATCTTTATGGGAAAAGCATACACATGTAAGAGTCCTCCGTGATGAATCATCCTAAAGTGAACTCACTATGTAATCAACACCCAGGTCAAGAAATGCACAGTGTCCAAAGGTAACAACTATCTTGACCTCCAGGTTAGATTTGTCAGTCTTGAATATACAATGAAGGATTGGTATGAATAATTTTATGCTGGCTTCTTTTGCTCATCATACTAGTTGATAAAAAAGGTGACTTTTTGTTATATATAGCAGTGGGCTGTTCCTTTCCAGTGCTGTACTTTTTCCTGTGGTATGAATATACCATAATTTATTTAACCAAATCTATTTGTAATTTAAGAATAAAAACCAAACAACAAGAAACCTCTCAAATACCCATCAAGACTAAAGCTGCCATGAGGTCATAGAATATGCAGGTGTTCAACTTTAGCAGCCACTGACAAATCTTTCTTATTCCTCTGTTCAGCCCCTTTTTATTACATTTAATCTTCACTGCTTTTAAAGATTTCGGCCAACTTTTAATCAAATGGTTCTCACTTTATCTTCATAGAAATATATTAAGGAATCTCTGGCATATGATGGTTTGGTTTTCTTATCACCACCCTTAATAATCAAAAACCATATTCCGTGACTAGCAGTCAAAGATAAGACACATACCCCAGGGTTCTGCTCATCACCATGGCCGGGGGAGGACTCTTACTTCATTCACCTACATCTGAATGACGTGCTCAAGTTTTGATTACTGCTCACCTTTGTATTTCTAACAAATCCATCATTTAAGGTGTTGGGAAGAAATAATTACAATGCCTAGAGGGTGTAAACACATTGTAAGTAATGTTCAGTAGGTTATCACATAATATATTTAATCAAATCTAAGACACCACAACTGTAAAGAATACCATTATCTTATAGTACAGAAATTTGTGAAATTCGGTATCTGAAAAGGGGCAGAAACAGCCCTATTATATGTTGAAACTTAAATTTTTAACTACTAGGTTTGGAAAAGTAAAAGTATTATATACATGTGTCTATACAAAAAAAGGATGTATTAATAGTCTTTAAATATATTCAAGAAAAGATATTCTGGAACATATCAAAGGAGGAGTTGGTATATCCTGGAATGAATTTCTTGGCATATTGGCTTTTGGCAAATTTGTTTCTCCTGGAGGTGGGTGCGTGTGGGTAGGTGGGTCTTCTGAACAGTGGGTATAGTCTCTGGCCCTCTGAGAGCTGCAGAAACTTGACAGCCCCTTTCCTGGACTTTGGATCAGGCAGCTGGTCCCCTTGTACCCCAGAGAGAGGCCACCATCATCTGTTCAGGGCCCTGACCCACCCCTTCTCTCCCAGCCATCCTGCTGGCCTCCCGGGAGCTGGTCCGCAGCAAGCGGTTAATGCAGATGCTGGAGGTTGTCCTGGCCATTGGCAACTTCATGAACAAAGGGCAGCGTGGGGGCGCCTATGGGTTCCGGGTGGCCAGCCTCAACAAGATTGTCGACACCAAGTCCAGCATCGACAGGTGGGACACTGCTGCCTCTTTAGCCTCCTTCTTACCCCAACCCAGCCAAACCCCTTCTCCCTCTATCCCTCCAATTCCAACCCCAAATTTGTCACCTCTTTGCCCTGACACTTCACTCCAGTTTCCTATTGACCTTCATTCCCAGTTTTCGTGGATCCTTACCCCTGAACTGACTTTCATCCACAGAAACATCTCTCTACTCCATTATCTGATCATGATCCTGGAGAAGCATTTCCCTGACATCCTGAACATGCCCTCGGAGCTGCAGCATCTTCCAGAAGCTGCCAAAGTCAAGTGAGGGGCCCCTCCTTAGCTCCCTTCTCCCTGTGATCACATATATTCTTGATTAAATGTCTTCCTTTGGGGCTACCCTGGGCTGATTAGGAATGGGCTGTGCCTTAGGGTCTGCTTCTGGGAGAATGAAACAAAGACAAACTATTTGCTCTCAAATCCTTATTTCAGACCTGTTCCCAGAAAACAGTGGGGAAGGGAGGCAGGTTTGGGAGCATTATCAAGACAGTTACCACCACGGAGCTTATTGGCCCCCAGGGAAGCCAGGAGACAGTGTAAGACCCTCAGACTACTTGTCCCACCCAAGGAGCGAGGGAGCTGTGACTTCCTACACCATCTCGTGGCTGTCATAGGCTGATGGCTTCTGGGTGGGGCATCGACCTTGACTCCCAGAAAAAGTGCTTACACAGTTGGAAGTTAGGGAGGTGCACAACAATGGGTGCTCCAAGGTGATATGGGGCCCCAGTGGCATCTACTGTAGGGAAGAAGTCAGACCTGAACACAGGCTGATTGAAGCATGTCCAGCGGAGAATGAAGTGCATCCAATGCTACTGCGTGCGTGATACCATGTGAAGAGCTTGTAAGCATCACCTCATGGTAATAAGCAGAGCTAGGCCAGAGATCGTATGTTACAAACCTTCTAATATGTAGTGTAACATGTTATTTAGATCCTTCCAGATCAGAAATAAGGGCACCTGTGTTGTCTTATAGAAGCATGCACAGAGCATCGAGGGGGGACTTTGGCAGGGCCACATGTTAGTGGTGAAAGAAGGGCTAGAGCCCAGGACCATGGATTCCCAGGTCCCTGAACTTCAAACAGTTCTCTCCCTGAACTACCTTTAGCTCCCGTTTCTCCCTCTGTGTCCCCCACAGCCTGGCAGAGCTGGAGAAAGAGGTGGGCAACCTCAGGCGGGGCCTCAGAGCGGTCGAGGTGGTGAGTACTTCAGCTCAGCCTGCCTGGCTCAGCGTCGTCTGCCCACGGTGGCTGTGTTTGTGCTGCCTGTCACCAGTCATATGGTGCACCCCAGACAGCACACCCTCTCCAATACGTTTCTGTGACTCAAAGCTCCTGGCTGGGTGACAGAGCAACTGGCTCAGTGGGTACAGCCTCTGGTGCAGAGTCAGCCCTCCAGAAAGGGTGGTTGGATTATCTGGAGTGTAAATTGGGACTCTCAGAGGGGACATCCACCTGATATGGTAGCCACGGCTATTGTCCAGCATGGCCGTTACCCTGCAGGTCTGCCTGGCATTGGTATGGGATGAGCCGTAAATGTGCTGCATGGTTAAGTTTGATTCCAGTGCCTGGGGAAAAGGAGCCAATCTGCAGAGGCTGGCTAGGGACAGGTAGCACCTAGTGGGACACTGGTACCCATGTCCCTGGACGTTCCACATGTTTTCTTTGGCTCAGGTCAGTGAGGACCCAGGGGCTGCACCAATGCCTCTGCCCCCCACCATTCCTGCCGATGACCTCTCAGCAGGAGGCTACTCTCAGAGGCTACTCTCTCTGACCCTAGGCTAGGATGGCCCAGTGTGGGGATGTCCCCAGTTCCTTGTGCCCTGCACCTAGGAACTAGAGACCCTTCCCATCTTCACTGCGTGTATGCAGGTGGGGTGGGGAGGAGGCAAGTAAGGAAAGAATGAAGTCAAGAATGAGAAAGAGCATTTTTTGTCACTGTGGAGGAGAGGGAGGGCACTTCCACTCTCATAGGTCTTGAAAGTGCTACTCAAGAGTCTACAGGGCCTCCTCTGGTGGCGCAGCGGTTGAGTGCTGGGCTGCGAAGCTGCCCCCATCCTCTGCAGCGCCAGTTCGATCCCCGGCCACTGGGCGAGGGTCCCACATGGCACGCAGACCTCTCCTGCCGCACCCGCTGCTCCCCTCAGCAGTGTGTTTTGTCAGTCTGCCTGTTCTGCTCCCCGCTCTGGCTCTGGTGAATTCTCTCACCCTCCCGCGTTTCTGACTCTACCCAGTGCTTGTATTTAAAAAAAAAAAAAAAAGTCAACAGACCAGCTGCATCAGCTCAAAGTTCTAGAAATGCCTCTGACACTTTAACCTGCACACAAAACACCTGAAAGTCTTGTTAAAGTGCAGATTGTGATTCTGTGGGTCTAGGGTAGGGCATGAGAGACTGGATTCCTAAACCCTCCCAGGTGAGTTGAGGCTGCTGCTCCCAGGCCATGCTTTGGGTAGCAAGGATCAAGAAAAAGAAAGGGGGCAGTGCTGGGCCAGGGGTGGGTAGAATTAAAATTTTGAGACTTAGGGTGTCCCCACGTCCAGAGGAAGGCTCCCTATCCTGACTGTCAAGCAGAATGGGTGGGAAATACGGAATGCCTAGCGTTCCTAACTCCTGTCATGGCACCACTGTAACTAGCACTCTGCTTTCCCTCCTCAGGAGCTGGAATATCAGAAGCGCCAGGTGCGGGAGCCAAATGACAAGTTTGTCCCAGTTATGAGTGACTTCATCACAGTCTCCAGCTTCAGCTTCTCAGAGCTGGAGGACCAGCTCAATGAGGCCAGGGATAAGGTAAGGGTGCCCAACTCAGCAACCCCCCCACCTCCCGCCCTCCAACTCAGTCTCATGAAGCCACATCCCCCCACATTCCTACTACAGATGGTCCAAGAGGAACAAGCTAGTCACAGAGCTTGGAGGAAATACTGATTCCTCACTCCTACAAGAAAAGTAACAGCAACTTTGTTTATCAAGTGTCAGGCATCACATTAAGTCTCTTACAGGATTCCTCTTACTACCTGCTTTATAGGTTTGTTGAGAGGTCATTCTCCTATTTGGAAGACATATGCACTGAGATCCAGAGAGGTTAAGTAACTGACCCAAGGTTGCCCAGCTGTGGTGAAGAGAACTGGCTGAGGAGTCCTTTGGCCTCAGTTGCTATTCCTCTCCCTGCTTCTCACATGGACCCTCTTGGTGGGGGGTTTATGAAAATGTGGGTCCTCATTCAGCTCTGGGATGGGGCCCGAGATTCAACTTTCTAGCCAGCCCTAGGAGAGGCCCACGTTGCTGGTGCATGGAGCTCACTGTAAGTGGGGAGGTTTGTCTTGGGGGCTGTTGGGTGGTTTGAATGAGAGGGAAGCTCTCGAATGGCACATCTAATTATAGCACTTTACACCTATTCACTCGCTTAACCCCCACCACACGAAGAAGCAAGTTCAATGATTACCTCCATTAGGACACTGAGGCTCAGAGTTAAATCACTAGTTCTGCAGCTCCCGACCCTGTGCCTACACAGAAACATACGTAAAGGTGGCCCTGGGCTGCTGTCAGCCAGCCTCCCCAGGGGTCGCCCCACGCCTCTCCTTCAGCCTTTTCCCTAGACTGATGACCATGGGGGTCTCCCCTCTTCAGCCCTGCCCACTTAGCCAAAGGTGTCCAGCCTTGGACTAGGCTCTGCTCTGGCTGGTGCCCAGGAGCTAAGCCCACCGTGCTAAGGGGCGAGCCCAACTCCTCTTCTCCCCCTAATAGTTCTCCAAGGCCCTGACACACTTCGGGGAACATGACAGCAAGATGCAGCCAGATGAATTCTTCGGCATCTTTGACACCTTCCTGCAGGCCTTTTCGGAGGCCCGGCAGGACCTGGAGGCCATGAGGAAGAGGAAGGAGGAGGAGGAGCGGCGGGCACGCATGGAGGCCATGGTGAGGAGCTGACCGGGGAATGGCTGGGCTGGTGGGGGCTTCGGAGGGAGAGAATGGATGAGTCTGTGTGAGGGGGGCAGGCACCGAAAAACACTGTAGGGGCTGATGTCAGCTCCCAAGGAGAGAGACGGGTCTTCCTGGGCTGCCGGCAGACAGGTGCCCAGAAAGGAGGGAAGTGGGCCTAGCTGCGAACACCAGCATCCCTGCACCGGCCCGGGAGGGAGCGCCTGGTGGGCAGGCGTGCTTGGTAAACTGGACTGTGGGTGGCTGCTCTGCCCAGCCCATCTCTGGGTGCTAGCCTCTTGCTCTCCCTCCTCACCCCTCCAGCTGAAGGAGCAGAGGGAACGGGAGAGGTGGCAGCGGCAACGGAAGGTCCTGGCCGGCGGCGCGCTGGAGGAGGGAGGCGAGTTTGATGACCTGGTGTCAGCCTTACGCTCCGGGGAAGTGTTCGACAAGGACTTATGCAAGCTCAAGCGCAGCCGCAAGCGGTCAGGGAGCCAGGCCCTGGATGTCACCCGGGAGCGGGCAATAAACAGGCTAAATTATTGACCTGGGGACTGGCCACACAGGAGGCCGGGAGACAGGGACGGACCCACAGGGGCTGCGCAGAGGAGGCTGGGATACTTCATTTGGTGCTGGGTTTGGAGCCCTGGGCTGGGTCCTGGGGTGGGCACTGTGTGTGGCAGAACCAGGTGTCTCCCCACTTACCTGAAGGGGCTCCTCTCCTCTTCCTCTTTCCATTCTTCTTGCTGACGCCCCAGGGGTCAGTCTCTGAGGCTGACGTGGACATCCCTAGCAGGCCCCAGCTGAACCCTTCTCCCCGGTCCCCTAGAACTGTTCCACATCGACTGTAGGGGTCCATGGACCATGGCCAGATTTCATGTGCAGTGGGGAGTAAGGGTGGGTCCCCTGAGAGCCAGGATGCAGGACTCCAGGTTCCCAACCCTGAAGAGGAGACCCTCATGGAACTTTAATCTGAGGGACAGACTCTCCTCTTGGATGGAGAAAGAAGAGAAACCAATAGTACCTGTTTCTTACATCATGAGTCCTTGGGCCCCTCTCGTTGTGTTTGAAGTCTCTCTCCTTCCTGCCCTCCCTCAGCTCCATCTCATCTACTAATGCAGAACCCCTGAAACTCATCTTTGGGTTCCCACGACTATGACTCGCTATCAGGTACTTGATGAATCTGCTAAGGGGAGAGCGGGGGGTTCAAGAAAGATGGTGCTCATCACACCTCGAGCCTTGGGCTTCGGGACCCTGGATCTGCACTTGCTCCTGATGGCTAGCTTCCAAGTGGACAATGTCTTGAAGCCACAGTGACTTTGCATCTTGGCTAGGTGTTCCCAGAGCCCCTGCAGGGGGCAGCACTCGAGTGCCTGGCTCCACAAGCAGCTCTCTGCTCTCAGACCCTATCCTCACCCTGCAATAGCCGCCTCGGGCTGGAGGCCACAGTGGCCTCCCACTCTGTCCAGCCTGCAGACAACCACTTCAAACCGTGTGAATCTCTGCCTGAGGGTGTCCCTGGGTGTCAGTGCCTGAGAGGGTCCCCAGGGCCAGAGATGCTCTCTGCATTTCTGAGCTCTCTCTGTAGGGGGCAGCACAAGCAGTGACAAGCATGCAGGGAACTCTGGGGAAAGGGGGATTGATGGGGGGGGGGGGGTTAGGCCAACTTCCTTGGAGTATGCACTGCCTCAAGGAGCCAAGGGCAGACAGCTGGGGGGGGGGTCCCACTCCATCTCCTACCTGAATCTGTTCTTCAACCTGATTTCCAGGGGGGCCTAATCTAATCCTCCTGCCCACTTTCACCTTCATTCTGTCCATTTGAGCTACCCTTGCGGAGCAGGACGATGGCTGTCTCTAGACAAATTTTCTCTCTTGTTAAGAGGAAGGAGATGAGGTCCAGTCTATCCAATCTCTTACTGTTTCCTCCCTGCTAGAGTTGGCCTTTCATCCTCTGTGAGACCAGCTCCTCGCCCTTCGATCCACCTCCCCTCCCCTTCACGTACCTCACCTTCCAACCTACTCTCCGGCTCAGGGTTATTGCCAGTGGACAGACTGGTGGGCTGGGCCCACTCTTCAGCCGCCTGTCCTTTCCCTATATGATTCCTGGGGTGGGGCCACAGTAGCTGCAGGGGAGAAATGGGTGGTGAGCCCAGCATGTGCTTTGGTTCGAGGGGGAGGGAGAGGAGCAAGTGCAAGCCTGGCTGGGACGGTGTGAAGAGGCCGCCCTGGAGTCCCGGTGGGGGCAAGATGAAGGCTCCAGGAAGAACAGCTGTGGAGAGCTCTGTGACACCCACCTGCACACCAAGAATTTGGCATTGGGTGATGGGAAGATCGTGGGTGGGATCCCTTAAGGTCCTCTCCCACATGGGCTGGGCTGTGGTCAACCTAACCCACAGAGGGGAGCTCCACTGCTGGCGTGTCCAATCCTGGCATCCCCACCTGCCACAGAAGACTGGATCCACACCAAGAAGGAATGAACATGGAAGTCGATCAAGTACCTGGGATCCGCAGAAAAGCACAGTTTGGTTTAACTGTTTACAGAGGACACATACATTGTTCTAGGGCTCAGGCGTCTCACCCCAAAAGATTTTTCCTCCTCTATTTATTATTTTCTAGCTCTGGCCAGTGGCTCTGGCACTAGATGCCACTGTAGCTGGATCTCCAATAGTGCCTTGGACCATGGGCCATGACGGCTGACTTAGCAGAAGGGGCTGGTGCCCTGTGGAGGTGGCTGAGTTGGCCCTGGAGATGCGAGATGTTTACGCCTATTATATTTGTTCCTTGGTCTTGCTTTCCCAGAGTCCTCCCCACCTCCCCTGCCATCTCTGGGTAAATTCCTCCAGCTGACTAATTTCATGTCCAATATAAAATTGTTAACCCAATGCAACCTATCCCCTTCTCAGCAGCAGCCTCCACTCCTGCCCTGTGATGGAAGGAAGGTGTGTGCAGGGCAGTGGGAAGGATAAATTCTCCAGGTGGATGGGGAAGAGTCTAGTCCAGGGCCTTCCCCATACCCATCCCATTTCTACCAGCTGGGGAGCCGTGGCCCTCTCCCCCCACCTCTACCAGGGATGCCTTGGTGCCAAGGCTGCTCTCACCAGCTCTCTCAGACGACAAAGGAGGCTAATGTACAAAATCTGCGGAGTCCTGTTTACCTGCACCTTTTTTATAAGAATATATTGTAATACTAAAAAATATTAAATCCATACCATCCCCATCCAACCTGCCTTGAAACTTGTGCCTTCTTGCCATGGGGCGACTTGGGGTGTGCTGGGTGCTGAAGCCAAATCATGCCGGTTCTGAGGGGGGCCGTCGTTACATTTTCAAGGATTTATCTCATGTGAAGCTTGAAATCAGCCATGGAATTCGGCTCTTCCTTTTCCCAAGAGCTGGTTGCTAAATATTTGCCAGCACACCTGCGGACAGGGCTGGCAGGCAGTGGGTGCCAATGAAACTAGAGCCACATTAAAGAACCAGCAACAAGTCCAGCCTCTATGTGTACCCCCGTTCACTGATAACCTGTGATTTGGGCCATGAGCTCAGATACCCCCACCTGACGCCGTCACCACAGATGGTGCATTTCCTTCTACAGGGAAGAGGGGCAGACATATGGAGAACATGCCCTCACAACATCTCTTCTGTCTTTTCCAGGGGATGGGCCTTGGGGTGCGGATGAAATGTTGCAGCGGGGTGCCTGCTGCGCAGACACAGCCTCATTATCACATCTCTGAAATTGGCATCAAGAGTTTTATTATGTGCTGTGAGGGTGAAGGCAGCCTTCAGCTCTCTTCTTTCCCTGATGTGTTCAAGAATAAAGGGGTGGGGTAGTGGGCAGCAGGGAGGGTGTGAGAGAGGCGTGGCTGGTCACGCCCAAGGAGGAGGCTGAGGGATGGAGCTGGCGGGATGGTGCAAGTGTGAAGGTGACAGCCTGCAAATCAGGCAAAAGGAGGCATCACTGGCTCATATGATGGCAAGGAGGGAAATGGGGGGGGGAGGTGGTTGTGACCCCAAATTTAGGAAGGCAAAGCCACTCAAGAGGAGAAATGATACATTCTAAAATGCAAGCTGTGCTTTTCCTCCTCAAAGTGGGTTCCTCTGCTTATGAGCCCTTCTCTCCCCAGGGAAGCAGAAGTAGAGAAAACCCTAAGTGAGAAGTGGAAGTGATGGGCTGGACTATCTGAAACTGTGCAAAAACAACACTAAGTGATTTTCCAGTTCTCTAGCATTGCTCCTTGTGACCGCTTCCTATGGCCTTAGTGTCCAGGAAAGCTGAAGGGCCTGCTGGTTTCACTCCAATGAAAGGGAACCTCATAGGTCACTACAGTTCATCTAGCAGTAAAATGGGTTGACCCCAAGCTCCTTTTGGTGAAGGTAAACAGTGAGAGAATTAAAGTAACTTGACATCTATCTTTCCCTTGGCCAATATTGCACGCCATCACTTGACTTGGCTGGGCTAGAAGTAAGAGGGGGCGGGGGCTTTAAGCCCTATGGAAATCCCCCCGCTGACCCCCTGTCTTGCTAATGAGCTTGATCTCCCCCAACACAATGTCCCTGCTGACAGCCTTGCACATGTCATATAAGGTGAGGGCAGCCACAGCAGCTGAAGTCAGAGCCTCCATCTCCACCCCAGTGGGACCCCGGGCCCGGCACGATGCCCGGATCTCCACAGCATGGCGCGTGCTGTCCAGCTCCAGCCGCACCTGGATGTGGCTCAGGGCCACGTGGTGACAAAGAGGAATCAGTTGACTGGTCATCTTGGCCGCCTGGACTCCTGCCAGCTGGGCCACCACCAGGGCATCTCCCTTCTTTAGCTGGTTCTGTTGGACGAGCTTGAAGGCCACGGGTCCCAGGAGGACGACCGCTGAGGCCACAGCAACTCGCTCTGTGTCTGGCTTCCTGCCCACATCTACCATGGCTGCCCGTCCTTCCGTGTCCACATGGGTCAGTTGGTCCGAGGTCGGCAGGGATCCTGAGGGGGTGGCAGGAGCCCGGGACTCAGGGCTAAGGCACTCTGGGTGAGAATCTGATTCTAGGTGGGAGCTGCAGTGTCTCTGAGGGGACATGGAGCCCAGCTGCCACTGGGCGAGGGGAGTGGTGTGGGGGACCCGGCATCTTTTCCACAAAGTCGCCATCTGGTTGGAGAAACTCACTTTGTGTCTCAGACCCTGAAAACGGACGGGGTCCCAGGAGGAAATGCTCGGAATAGCTGGTGGGGAATCTTGGCACATCAAAAATAACTCTGGAAGCAAGGAGAGAGAAGAAAGACTGTGTTCAAAAGGGAAGCACTTCCCCCACCTCTCTCCCAACCTTTCCTTACCCACTTTGCACTCTCTCTTTACACGGGGCAAAGAGAAATGAAGAGCAAAAAGCACAGTGAGACGAGATCAAATGGAAGAGACACAGAAGAGGGGCCCCGGAACACCAGCCTGTAGCCCTTCTCAGCAGCGTGACAGAGGACAACGGCCCCACCCGCTCTGGACTGTCCTGCAGTCAGTGGTGGTGGGTGGGGGGCACTCCCAGCTCCCCATCCCCACACAAAAACGTTCATGTTGCCAAAGTTCTCCTCAACACCTAAGGTCCGAGGACGGAAGCCCGGATCAGATGACCTCTCCACGTCCCTCCCTTCCTTCGTGGAGGGTCCTGCCTGCATCACAGCTACAGTGATTTTCATTTTCACACTCTTGATGAAGAGTCACCATGTAGTGTGCAGACCAGACACAAAGGGGGATATTTCATCTATGTAAATAATGTCAGCTGAGCTCCCTCAAGCACATGGGAAGTGAGTGCCAAATGATCCCCCAGCCCCGGGGAAGCTGCAGGGTTACTCAAGCAGCGGGACCACCCGAGAGTGCTTCAGAACCCCACCTCTGAATTTGAATCTGAACTAACAAGATTCCCAAGTAATCCACATGCCCAGAGAAGTCTGATCCCTATTCTAGAAACCCTATTCTAGAAACCAGACTCATTTACTCTGTCCTTGAGAATAGTTCTATCCCTTATGGAGCAAACAGGTCTCCAGATTCCAGCTTTCCATCATGCTCTGGGCTTGTCAGCATCAGAACTACAACCTGCCTCCTAGGGGGTCCATCAAGACACCCTCACCGCTGACAGCAAGGTGTGTCAGTGTGGGCTAAGCCCCAAAGAGAAGTCTATGGTGCTGGAGGTGAGGGCAGAGGGTCAAGTGGTCCCCCTGTTGGGGTGCTCTGGTGAGCTGCCTTTCCCTCTCTGGGTGGTTGCCATGCAAGGGTGGCCTCTGGCCCACTCCAGCCTGCTTTGCTCTGGGCTACTGGGGTCACTCAGCTCTACCCCTAAGAAAATGTTCTCTGTGTTAACCAGGAGCTGCATTATCAGGGAGCAGCTAACTTAGGCAGCATAAATCTGTAGGACACCCTTCCTCGATTTCTGGTAAGAAAGGATGATGATTTCTGTGCATGTACAGTGAGGGGGAGTCTTGCACAGGGAAGAACCAAAGCGGTCAAGGCTTGGAGGGGTAAGGAAAGATGAGGAGGAATAAAGACAATTCAGGATGAAGATATCAGGAGGAAATGCAGGATTTGGGGGTGCGTTATGGCAGGGGCCCCACCCCACAGGGTCCCAAAATGACAAGGGTGAGTGGTTACGTACTGATGGGTCACCCACCGATGAGGATCATGGGCCGGTTCTTCATCTGGGAAATATTGAACATGCCTGGGGTAAGGGAAAGATGGGGAGGGTGAGAAGAGCAGGAGAGGGGGAGAGAAAGAGGACGGAAAGGAGAATTCACTGAAAGCAGATGGACTTAACTGGCCTGGCAGCCCCGTGGACATGCACTCCCATGAGTGCCACGACACAAAGCCCCCACTGCACACTGCAGGGGCCCCCTTGACAGAGCCTGCAACAGCCCTTGAGTGCCCAGGGCCCTGCCATCCCCAGGAAGGCAAAGTGTGGGATGACAGAGAGACCAGGACACCCCTCTTCCCCCACCCAGTATGAGAGCCCAGGTGAATCTGAGGTCCTCTCTCCTGTGCAGTCTGTACTGGGCCAGCTTCCCCAAGGAAGGAGGACCATCACTGCACCCCAAGTTTAGAGGTTCAACAGGATCAACCCTGGTAGCAAGGACAATACTGAGTCCCACTGGTGCCCCTCAAGTTTTTCTTTATCCCCTCACCCCTAAACTATGGCCCTCCCTCCTGCTGATAACGGCCCACTCGCCATCCTGCCTGGCACTCCCCCTTACCTGCATGCTGCTGTTTCTTCCTGCCCACGGCAGCCCCGATGATTCTCAGCAGCTCCTCCTCGGGGGCCCCTGCCCGCAGGTGATCCCGTAGAGACACCTCTGAGTTCCCAAAGAGGCAGACCTGCGGGGGTCACCATGGGGGTGAGGACAGCATGCCGCCCCTCCCTCATCCCTGAGCCCAGGCCTCCCTCCCTCTGAGCACCTTGGCTCCATCCCTAAAGACCCCCACAGGCTAAGTGCCAGCACCCAGGCTTCCCACGTCTGGTCACATGCCTGCTCACACTCTGGAAGGTGCTGGGAGGTGTGAGAGGCAGGAGGGCAGGAAGCAAAATAAGACATCCCAGCCTCTAATTTATGGTCATGTCTCCTTGAGCTTTTATAACGTATTTGAAAAATTCAACAGGGACAGCACATCAAATTCCAGACCTGTCCCTTCTCCTGAGATACTCCATGGCATGAGCTCTCTGCCACCATGAAAATGGAGCCCCATTCATTGGAGCCCCATTCCTGGCAGTACCCTCTGGACACGGCTTGCCCAACCTGTCTCACCTCAGTCACTGCCTGTCCCTAATTCATGGACATACCTGCTTGCCCCGATGCCCACTCTAGTTTGTGATCCTTGATTGGAGGTAAAACAGCAGAGAATAGTGGGTATGGGTCCTGAGGTCAAATTTGACTCAATGTCCCCAGCTTTTGGGTGCTCTGGGTGCTGGGGAGCTCAGGGATGGGTGAGGTGATCCCAGAGACCAAGATACCTACCATCTTCTCACAAAACATTATGTAACACCTACTGTGTGCCACTGTTGTACAAGGCACTGTGGACACAGAGATGGGATATTCGAGAAGCCCCTGAGGGCAGAAAGAGAAGATACAAACAAAATCTGAGCAGAAGGTCTACCTACTTGGCTGTGCAGGTTGCTCTCTAGCCTCTGTATCCAGGGGCTCCCCTATAGACTCCACCTTCCTGCCTCCCCTTCAGCTGACTTCCACCTGGGCTTGGCTGATGGTAGATCAGAGTGAGAGAAAGAGAAGCGGGGCATTTCCTCCCTGCTCTGAGCTCTCAGGGGTGGCTGCTTCCCCCCACAACTACAGACCAACCAGGTACCACCCCTTAGGTTCCAACTGGGCCCCAGTGACATGGCTTTCTCCCCTTTCCCTCTTCCCAGGGTGGGGACTGCAGCTGGTTGCTGCCATCCTAAGAACCTCATAATCCCTTGGAGGTCCCCTGAAGCCTGCTATAAACAGTCTCTTCATAACAGTCTCTTCAGAATCTCACCTTCCAAGTCCATGACCAATAAAGACACTGCCCATAGTCCAGGTCAATTCTCCATCTCCACCCCAGCAATCCCCTCCCCTAATTTTTTTTCTTAACAACCTGCTGGATGGACGTCAAACTGAATGCATACAAACTCCACTCACCCACACCTCCCCTCCCCCAATCCTAAACAGGTTCCCAAGCCCACCAACCACCTGGATGCCCCTTCTTTTCCCCCTCCATATGTATCACCAACCTCCTTATGCCTCCTCCCATCTTCACACGCTCACATGTTTGGAACATTGCTGAAAGGCCACCTAATAGGTCTTCTTATTTTCAAGTTCAACCTGTGGCTTATTCTTGCTAAAACATGAATGGGGGTTCAGGTCTCCCCCTGTTCAGAAACTTGGCCCAGGGCCCTACTGTCAACAGAACACATTCAGCATCTTTTATCTGGGCATTCAGGCCTCGACAATGTGGTCTCCTCACATTGCCTTTAATCTGCCCCAGCCAAACTGGAAAGCACCCAGAAAAGCAGCCTCCCTGCCCTCCCTCTATTCAGCCATTCTTCAAGGCTCCACACTGTCCACAGTGTACACCCTCAGGGTCCTCTGGCCCTATGTCTGTCTGGCCAACGTCTGGCAAAGATCCCAGTGGGCTGCCACATGTTCGCTGTGTTTGGTCTCACTAATTAGGGCTTTGCGTCCTTCGAGAGAAAGGGCACGTCTGACACCCCCACACTGGGCTGAATGCGCAGTACTTCTGATAAGATATGAGTAGCTGGGTTCAAGTGAGTCCCAGGCCTGGAGGAAGGAGCCAACTGGGTGGGGGCAGGCAACAGACCTTTTCCCTCTCCCCCTCCCTTCTAGAGGCCCTGAGTCCTGAAAAGTGGCTCCCAATCAACCAGAAGCTACTTCAGAGGCACAAGAAAGGATTCAGGGTGACACTTCAAGGGGGCTGTGAATTCACCCTCACTGCTGCTCCCACGATGACCCAAAGGCAACACTATTTCACCAACTACCCCGTCAGGATACTCAGAACACAGAGGTGGCAAGGGGCCTCGTGAGGGAGGGCACTCACCTTGAGGTTGCCGTCAGCTGTGATGCGCAGCCGGTTGCAGGTCCCACAAAAATGCTCAGACATGGACGTGATGAAGCTGACCTGGCCTTGGAAGCCAGGGATTTTAAAGGCCTAGTTGGGACAGGGAAAAGAGGGCAATGGAGGGGTGGAGGGATGAGCCCCAGCCCTCACTCCCTGAGCTCAGAGTCCTCTCCTGAGAAGCCCTTCAGAGGGAAGCACTGAGGCCCTCTGACAACAGAAGTTATTGATCTGCTGGGGGCCCGGGAACTCTCCTTTAGGCCTGGCCTGCCTGCCCGAGAGGAAACCTCCTGAGGCTGCGGCCAGTGCGCAGCACGACCAGAGGTCGCCACATGCAAGAGCAGGATGAGTGACCTCCCACCACTCAGTGGCACATGCCCCACACACAGCATGTTACTTGACTCCACCCATGCTGAGCCTGTTTCTTCATCTGTGAAAGGGAGGCTGTGGAGACGGCACCCAAATGCTTCCTGCTCAAATAGTGTGCCCTGAATCTTGCATGGTGACCTCAAGGGCAGCGCCGACCAGCTCTGCTGTCTTTCCTGCCCAGCCCTGCAATCCTGCACCCCAACCTTGGCTGTGCTGGATTCCTCCTTGGGCAGCTTCTCTAGCTCCGGCCACCGGCGCCGGAGGGTATCCAGCATCTCCTTGTAACTGACCATCTTCTTGAAGTTCCACTTGTTGCCTGTGTTGGGTAGAGTTACTAAGTTGGAGTTGCACTGAGAGTCCAGGTGAATCCTCCCACAGCCCAGGAGGCCCTGCCCACAAGGTGGATCATATCATACCCACACTCAACTCTGAGAAGCCTCTGATGCCCCATGGCAGTGCTATGCCTGCCCAAGTCCCTTCCCACAACCCCTGGAGAAAACACACACACACACACACACACACACTCTCTCTCTCTCTCTCTCTCTCTCTCTCTCTCTCTCTCACTCTCCCCCTTTCACACATAATAACCACACCTGGTCTCCCCCCTCAGTCCTCCCAGAGTCCTCAGCAGCCCCCATGCTCTCAGAGCAGCCCCCATGCTCTCAGAGCAGCCCTGGTAGAGCTCCTTTGCCCTCCCCCTTCCCTGCATCACTGACCATCAAAGGGCATGTACTCTATGAAGCGCACGTCCAGGGGGAGGCCCTCAGTCAAGGCCACAAAGTCCAGGAGCTCATCCTCGTTCAGGCCTCTCATTACCACACAGTTCACCTGGCCAAGGGAAAAAAAGACCATGAGGGCCGTCTCTCTATGTTCTTTTGCAGATAGAGGGGGTCTGGCATGTGCCTAGGCATTCCACTGGGGGTCCCATTCCTTGTCTCTCCTCTGCCCCCCATTCTCCTTAGGTTGGGAGATCCCATGGGGTCACTGATTAGCTCCCCTCTCTTGTGGGGTTGGGGTGTAGGGCAGGAAACAGCTGACAAGGAAGTGGGGAGGGGTGGACACTGCAGCCGGACTGGCCAGGGCTAGTAGCTGTCCTGCGGCCCAGAAGCTGGTGGTGGAAGATGAGCCGGGGGCGGGGAGGACATTAGCTGTAGCGGCATAGTCTCACCTTCACAGGGCTGTAGCCTAGTTCAATGGCCTTGTGGATGCCCTCCATGACCTTGTGGAAGCCTGCAGAAAGGCAAAGAATAAGGATCTGAATTCCCTCCCTTTCTTCCCAATTCCCACAACCAGAGGAAAGTGCAGAAGCTGTAAGGACCCTTGGAGCCACAGAGGCAGTAAGGGAATCGTTCAGGCCCACCCTCAAAGGTGAGACTACTTTGTAGGTATATGTCATGAAGACTTTTATGAGTAAATTCAGAATATGATAGTAATTGAGTATAATTTTTGTAATGCAAATCTACAAATGGAAGGATGGAATTCTTTTTGCAGAGGTAATATGATGCTCAGTTGGGGTTTGCAGTGAATATTCCCTATTGCATTGTGTTGTCTGAAAATTCCATTCTTGGCTCTCAGGCTGTTAAAAAAAATTGGCAATGGTCATAGTGTGCTAACCCAGCTCTGGATGAACCCTCTCAGTCTAGAGGGGGAAACTGAGGCCCAGAGAGAGGAAGTGCCCTGCTGGAGGCTGCACACTCCACCTGCCAGAATACAGGTTCCCTGACTTCCATGTCAGGGCTTTCTCCCCAACAGCGCACTTGCTCACTCACTGTGTGTGACCTTGCTGACCACCTATTATGTGCAGGTGCTGTGCTAGCACTGGTGAGTGATTGCTTCTGTGTGGTTCTCACCATCTCTGTTAATACGTAGTATGTGGGATCCCTGGTTGGCTTTTCCTCGTCCCCACCCCACCCATGCATCCAAATGTGTGAGTGCCCATTGCATTCTGGCCCCTGCCAGCTTGGTCATCACGGGTGAGTCATAGCTGGGACATCACCCTGAGGGTGGGTGACTCAGTTTTCCTGTAGTAAATTTGGATGGCCACTGATGGAGGGCAAAGGGAGAAAAGCACAGTTTACACAGAATGCTATTAGGAGAATCTAGAAGATTTCACCTCTAGAAAGCAATCTCCCTCCAAAAGGAGTAGTGAACACACAAGCATGAATGGAAAGGCAGATCTGATGTTAGAATAGTCTGTCTCTAATCTCATTCCAGGGGACAGAAAGGGGTAGGCGGATGTGGGTATGGGAGGGGTAAAACCCACAAAAAAACTCAGAGACTCAGACTTTGCAGGTCTCTCTCCCCACTCCTGTGAGCTCCCTTGTTCCAAATCCATTTCCCACCCAATTCCTCAAGGCCTGACATAAATGCCTCCTTGTCCTCGGAGCTTGATGGGAGCCTCTCCCTCCTACTGCACTTTAATGAACACAAGAGGAACAAATGTGGTCAGTGGCATTGCACCTCTGGCCTTTGCCCTGACTTATGGGCTACTAAGCCCTGTGTTTCTGTCCCCTCAACAGCAGCCGGAGCAGCCTTTATCAGAGGGCACAGACTCCATAAGGTTTCCTCAATATGTGGGTGGCCACATGCTGGGATGAGAAGCTCCAGACCCACAGTGAGGCTCAAGGTGATCATGAGGTCGGTCTGGGGTGTTCTGCTTCACCCCTACCCGCCCTGATGAGGCCCATGGGAGAGGCTGTGTGAGAGCTTACTGCAGGCTGAAGGAAGAGGCTCATGTCCAGGATGAGAGAAGAAAACACCTCTGCCAGTTGCTGCAGCCCCCACCTAGCAGAGCTGGCCTAGACCCCAGCACCTCAGGGTAGATGCTTCCACCCTGTCCAGCCTCACCTTCCCTGCAGCAAAGGGAGGAAAGAGCAGCTTTTATACACAATGCTGTTGGGAAAGTCTAGCAGTTTTTATTCTGTGAGGCTCTCCCTCTGAACTTGTCCCAGTTTGCCAGGGAATGTCTTGGTTTGAAAATAGAAAAATTCTGTGTTTTGGAAACCCTCTCAGTCCTGGGCAGGCTGGGGGCACAGTAGGGGGAGCTTGGTCACCATGGCTGTTAGTCTGATACCCAGAATCCCTTCAGGGTGAGGCTACAGAGGACAGAGACAATGGTGAGGGTCAGCGGTGGGGACAAAATGCCAAGGCTCAACTGTAGCTCAGACACCAAGAGGAAGAGACTGTGGCCTAGCATCTGCCACAAACACACTCCCCAGCTACGTGGGAGGGACACCCTTCCCTGTGGGACCCATCCGATCACCTTTCCTGCGGACGATGAACTCAAACTTTGCTGGCACCAGCGTGTCCAGGCTGATATTGATGGCAGTGAGACCAGCTTTCTGAAGCTGGGGCAGCAGCCGGGCCAGGTTGATACCATTGGTGGTGACGCCGATGGTCCTTAACCCTTCCAGTTGGCGGAGCTGGGCTGCAGAGAGAAGAGGAGAGGGCATCAGCCTGCTTATTCTTGGCGACATGGGAGATGAGCTGAGCCCAAATAAGATGGACAGAAAAGGGGTTCTCTGTGGCTCTCCATTTACCAAGCTTAGCTTTGCAAGAAAGCAAACAATAAAACCAATGATGAAAATAAAAGATAGGGCCTCCCTGGTGGTGCAAGGGGTTAAGCACCGCACTCTGAAACAACCCACAGCCTCTGCAGCTTAAGTTCGATCCCCGGCTGGCCAGCGAGCAACCCACATGGCGCAGCAGACCTCTCCTGACACGCCCACTGCTCCCCTCAGCAGTGCATTTCAGTCAGTCTGCCTGTTCTGTTCCCCACTCTGTCTCTGGTGAATCCTCTCATTCCCCTGCACCTCTGGTCTATACCCCAGTTCTTGTATGCATAAATAAATAAATCTTTAAAAAAAAAAAAAGAAAAGAAAGAAAATAAAAGATAAAACACAGAGTGCTTACTCTCCCAGAGGTTTGGTGGAAGATCTTGCATTAGCTCACTGAAGCTTCACCACAATGTTATTCCAATTTAATAGATATCGACAGAAGCAGGGAGTTCAGAGAGGTTAAGAAAAGTGCTTGAGCTCAAGGATAGCACACAGCTAGCAAGAAGAGCAGAGATTCCAATCCACATGAGCATGACCTAGGGCTACGCTTTAATAACCTAGTCATCCATCCTGACTCTCTGTATAATAGAAAAGTATTTGGATTACATGCTAAACAGTCTCCCCCATTCCACCAATATCCTTTAAAACAGAAAGATTAATGAAGAATCTATAATCGCATTGGGAAAGGAAACAAGAACACCTTCAGTGGACTGGAAAGGTGGAAAAGTACTAAAAGAGAAAACAGCTAGGATCAAATGGATAAAGGAGACCGCGGTCCAAATTACATGCAGGGAAGGCACTGTTCAAAGGGAGGGTGACTAATGTGAAAGAAAATCAACAAGTGTGGGGCAAAGAAAAAGGCCTTGCAGAGACAGAAGTCAGTGGATCAAAGACAACAGCTGGATAGGCGACTCGAGCGAGGTCAGTGCCATTCGCTGTCACAGATCAACAGAAATCAGAAGTCTGTCTGAAACGGGGAAACTTTCCTTCCATATGACCAACCAAGCATTTCTTTATGATAAAATCTTGTTATCTCCTAAATTCTTGCCTTTTTATAAACAAATTATACCGACCAGAGATAATGAATTTAAGGTATGCGCGCTACCCAGTCTGGAAGTTAGCCTATAACTGCATAAAACCAAACCAAGACCAAAAGTTACCACACACAACAGAAACCCAGATCTTCGTTTCTGTCACATGCTTGTCTGGAATAGAAGTTCTTCCTTTCTGAGCAAACTCCACCTCTCTCAACATTTTATAAAACCAAACCCTACCTGGGTCAGGTAGAAGCAACAGCTGGCCGGGACCCCGTTCCTACCAATCTCTTCATCTGAATTCAAATCCTTTGATTTCCTAGTACTGTTATGACAATTTCCCAGAGAAATCAGACAGCACTCAGAGAGGTGAAGAGAGATTTACTTGTCATACCGGCGGGCTCAGTGGGATCGCTCCCAAAAGGCTGAGCACCCAAGGGTAAAAATGGCAGGGTTTTATACATTGTGTATGAGGAACTTGCTATCCCATTCATCATAGCATAAGTGTTCTTTATTGTTCGGGAAGGGGGTTCAAGGGAGTCATGGCTACCACTGTGAACAAGCAGAACAGTACACCCAGCAACTTGTCTGCTACAGCAAGCAACAGAATCTAAGGAGCAGACTCCCCCAAGCAGCAGACTTGGGAGATTTCCTGCTTCATTTCCCCTTTGTTTTGTGTATGCTCAAGTTAACTGGAATGAAAGTCTCTGGACAGTCATGCAGGCCAGGAGCAGGAGGGTCCTTAGCTCATCAAGGGGGTTGCCTGACTAGGGAATGGTATTTGGGCCAGTTGGGCCAGTTGGCAAGGCTCCCATCCCCATGAGGGTTGGGGGAAGGCAGCACAGTCTATCCCGAGGATAGAGCACTATGAGCAACACCTAAGCTACCCAAAGGGGCTGGAAGACAAGCCCTGAATGGCTGTCACTCAGGGGACAAAGGAGTCCTGGGACCCGGCAGGACCTCATACCCCTCCTCCACAATGTTGAGGGTAGCAGCATAAACAGGAAAGGTATGATGACCAGGCCACAGCATAAGCTGGGGGCACTGACCTGAGCACAGAGCCAAGTATCCTCAACATTTAAGGAGAATGCAGCCAGAGAGAGTGGCTTCCCTGAAGAGAAGAATAAAAAAGGAAGATGTGACAGAGATAATAGATGACATTCTTCTTCTTCATTTTTTTTTAAAGATTTATTTATTTATTTATTTATTCATTTATTTATACAAGCACTGGGTACAGTCAGAAGCATGGGAGGGTGAAAGAATTCACCAGAGCCAGAGCGGGAAACAGAACAGGCAGACTGACGAAATACACTGCTGAGGGGAGCAGCGGGTGCATCAGGAGGTCTATCGCGCCATGTGGGACCCTCACCAGTGGCCAGGGATCGAGCCGGCACTGCAGAGGCTGCAGGCAGCTTCGCAGCCCAGCGTTCAACCGCTGCGCCACCAGGGGAGGTCCCCTTTTTATTTTTTATTTTTTTGCATAGAAAAACTGGGGTGGAGGCCAGAGTTGAGGGAGGTGAGAGGATTCATCAGAGACAGAGTGGGGAACAGAACAGGCAGATCTACTGAAATACACTGCTGAGGGGAGCAGCGGAGGAGACAGGAGAGGTCTGCTGCACCAGGTGGGTTAACTCCCTGGCCTGGGATAGAACTCAGATCATAGAGGTGATAGTGCTGAGACTTAACCCCTAAGCCACAAGGAAGGACCCAAAAGATGACATTCTTTTAAAAATCAGCAAATATCCTCCAGGAGATGACTACTACACTTTGAAAACAAGAAAAAGAACAAATGAGAACTCTTGTAAAAACAAAACAGTGATAGAAAAGTAAAAGCTATGACAGAAAACGGCCTCCCCTGGTGGCGCAAGCAGCTGAATGCAGCGCTGTGAAGCTGTCTGCAGCCCCTGCAGCGCTGGTTCGATCCCGGTCGGCCCACGAGGGTCCCACACGGTGCAGCAGACCTCTCCTGTTGTGCCCACTGCTCCCCTCAGCAGTGTATTTTGTCAGTCTGCCTGTTCTGTTACCCGCTCCATCTCTGGTGAATCCTCTCACCCTCCCGCGCATCTGGCCTGTACCCTGGTTCTTGTATAAATAAATCTTTTAAAAAAAAACAATGACAGAAAACCCCAAGGGACATGTGAAGAGCAAACGAGCAAGGTGGACAACTGAGAAGAAGTACTACCCCGAACTGAGCACAAAAGAACAGAAAGAACAAGACTGAAACAAACACGTGCTCACAGTTAAATCTAATAAAAACTAGAGAAAAGAGATGTGTCAAAATGTCCACAGTGGTTATCTTTGATCAGTAGGACTAGAGATGATTTTTATATTTATTTATTTAGAGATAAACTTCATTTCAAACTAATTCATGTATGAATCTCAATGAAGAGTCAGCTCCGTATAATGAGGGCAGAACCAGGAATAAAGTGCCCTGGTGAAGCTGAGGTGAGAGAAAAGGCAGCAGAAGGGGACAGGGCAAAGATAGTCAGATGCCCAAGCTTATGATGGGAGACATGACCTTCCTGGAGAGAAGTTCTGCATGAACTTGAAGGCTTCAACCTGAAATTACACTTCTAGGAATTGAACCTAAGGAAATAATCATGGATGTGAACAATGTTTATCGACAAGGATGTTTAGCAGCGAGCAATACATAATAAAGGGAAGCAGGAAATCATCTGGCAAGATAAAACTGGCAAAATTATGCTTTTTTTCTGGATGATGAAATACTATGCAACCAAAATTGACTTTAAAATAATATATTAGGGTGTTGGGAAATGCATATACTATATTAAGTCAAGACAGCAGGTTAAAAACAGTAGCTGAAATTAGGTGTGAAGAAACTAGACAGTTCACCCAACCAAACTGTTGATAATGGGGCAGGAGTGATATTCTTTTTGTTTATCTGAATTAGACAGGGATTACCTTTATAATAAGAAAAGTGAAAGCTTAAAAATAAAATCACTGTTTTGAAAAGAATTTTACCCTGGGACTCTAACAATATGGAAAATTAGCAGAAGGTGGATCTCCCGAGTGGCACAGCGGGTTGAGCACAGTTCTGTGAAGCTGTCCTCAGCCTCTGCTGCATAGGTTAGATTCCTGGCTGGCCAGAGAGATACCCACATGGCATGGCAGACCTCTCCTGTCTTGCCTGCTGCTCCCCTCAGCAGTGTTTTCAGTCTGTCTGCCTGTTCTGCTCCCCACTCTGTCTCTGGTGAATTCTCTCACCCCCCTGTGCCTCTGGCCTGTACCCCAGTTCTTGTACAAATAAATAAATCTTTAAAAAATAAGAAAATTAGCAGAAGTTGCTGGCTCCCTCTGTCAAATCAACCCTGGAGAAACCCAGAATCCAAGAACTTGGAAAAAAAAAAAAAAAAAAAAAAAAGGGGAGGATCTCCCTGGTGCGCAAGAGTTAAGTCTCAGCACTATGAAGCAATCTGCAGCCACTGAAGCACAAGTTTGATCTCCAGACAGGGAGCTACCCACATGGCAAGGCAGACCTCTCACATCTCACCCACTGCTCCCCTCAGCAGTGTATTTCAGTAGATCCACCTGTTCTGCTCCCCATTCTGTCTCTGGTGAATCCTCTCATTCCATGTACCTCTGGCCTATACTCCAGCTCTTGTACGCATAAATAAGTATAATAAATCTCTAAATAAAAAGGAAACTGAGAAATTCATAGGAAGACTGATGGTACTTCTGAACTGGTATGGGGAAGGAGGATCATAGCCCGGAATGAAGGGGACTAGAGAGAATGTAAGCAGTTGAAGGAAAAAAGCATGGCAGTTAGAGTTTAGTCTCATCCTCACCCACTGATGCCTCAGTGCAAACTTTGCTTGTCCTCTGAAGAAATCACAGGCATCTGCCCCAGAGAAATGACTCAGCAATTCACTGGATGTGAACTCAGAGAAGCAGCTACCCCTGTGCAGGAAGAAGGGATGAAGACACTGGTGGAGAATGACTAGCTTCAAGCATTCATTCATTCCTCTCCCTGTCCCCCAAGTTCTGGGGACTGGTGGATTAAGTAAAATCAAGGGTGACTGCCTCCTTCAAAATATACTTCTTTCTGTGCTGCAGGTTTAAAAGTGAAGACCTCTAAGGATTGCCATATTACATAACTTCAGGAGGCTCCAGTATCATCATGATCTAAATGAAGTCTCCTGGAGTTGTACAGTGCACAACCTATGCAATCTCGCAGGGCAAGAGCTGGTCGCTGGGTGGGGAGATTACAACATGAGTGAACATTTGTGATTTCTGGGATCTGGAGACCCCCATACTTACCGATGACTAAGAAATGACCTTAAACAATTTTCTATTAATTAGTGCCACACAGAATAGATAATAACCTCAGAGGAATCAAATAAGGAGATTCTTGAGAAGTCATCAACTGCCCCCCCCCCAAACAAAATACCTATAAAATATATACCAATAGAAGAAAACATACTAAAAGAGGCCAAGAGGGTAAGATTAAGCATGATAAATATAGCAAAGGAAATAAAGGAGGATATTTACAACAAGAAAACACATTTCATAATTTCATTGCATAAACAAGAACAAGATGAAATAGTAGCTAAGAACACAATTGTGAAATAAAGAATACAAGAAATTACATAACTAGTAATATGGACGTAAAAGAAAAACTGGTGAATTAAAAGATTAAAGGGCTCTCCCAGGAAAAAGAAGAGACTAAGAAATCAAAATGTAAAAAAAATGTAAATTAAGAGCAGTGGAGGCTATAAGTAGAAGGGGTAACAATCAAATAATAGAGGTCTCAGGAGAAAAACTGAAATTAAGAGAAGGAAATAGCTGAAGAAATAATGGAGAAAATTTTCCCCAAATTTAAAACAAATGGTTTAGTATTGAAAAGGACAATTTACCAAATGAGGAAAAAGTCTATTCTAGGTATATTATTGTAAAATTTAAGAAAATCAGTCCCAAAGAAAACATGCTAATGGCTTCCAAGGGCCAGAACCAGACGAACCTCAGACTTTTGCCAGGAGTGGTACTGGCTGTAAGAGGACAATGTAGTGACATTCTTAAAACAATGAAACTTGAACCCAAAATTTTATACACCTTCAAGTAGCATTATAAAATTACTACTCTACTATTTCAAAACATTATGAAAACTATTTGGCATGTCAGCTTTAATTAATTAGATTAGGCCAGAATCCAAAAAATAATGTTTTTTAGAGGAAGCAAATGAGAACAAAAACTTAGGAACTATTGCAAGAATGATGGGAATTGTGAGTGATCAAACAGACTGGCAAAGTTTGTTGTTATTATAAAGAAAGAGAGTGTGTTTACAAGAGACACAGAGGGGCAGATTATCAGGACAGCTCAGAAGTAAAATCTAGGCAATATCAACAATAAGGGTAGGGGAAGATTGGCAAGATCAAGTTCCTCATAGTGTGGTAAAGTTCTATGAGGAGGGACCATTTATTTAAAAGTCAAAAAGGAGGAAGATGCAGCATAGAAAAAGTATGATAAATTAAAAGACTGTAGAAACAAGTCCAAATAATTTAATAATTTCAATACAAGTAACTAGAATAAATTTGCTATTTAAAGGTCAGAAATTACAAAATTTGATAGAAGAAACAAAAGTAACAGCTATGGGCTCTGTAAGAGACCTCCTAAAATAAAGAACACAGAGAAGTTTAAAGTAAAAAAAAGATGAAAACAATGACAACAATCTTACTAAAGCCAATGCAAGTTGACATAGTTTGGCATGATAATGGACCTTAAGACCAAAAGAGATCCATTACATAGTGATAAAACATCTAATTCATGAGGAAGACATAACAATTCTAACCCTAATAAAATCATCCCAAGTATACAGAAAATAAAGACCAACAGAATGTCTGAATAAATCAACAAATCCCACGTATGTATTATTGGCAGGCCAAGTGAATGGGAAACTAACAAAGATAGAGATAACCAGAAATCTGAACAATAAAATTAATCAGGCGAATGCAATGAATAAATACAGACTTCTCCATCTAATAATTAAAGAATAAATATTTTTCTGAAGCACGCATAAAATAATTCTAAAAACTGCCAATATGCTTGGTCATAAAGCCTCAATAAATTTTAAGGAACAAGTATCATACAAATAAAATGCTCTGATTACCATATAAATTATAATTATACAAATATAAATTAAAATTGTCATATATTTGAACATTAAACACTACTTTTAAATATCTCATGAATCAAAAAGCAAATCGAGTAAAAAAAAATAACAAATACTTATAACTAAATGTTATTTAAAGCAATAGGCTATACCAAGATAGAAGCAGAAATAATTAAGTGGAATACACACCCGCAATGAGCAATTCAACAACCCAAAGCTTGTTTTGTGATTAGTGCTTTTATATAAAAGGTCCCACTGAGTTCCTTACTCCTCTGCCATGTGAGACTCTTGGAAGAAACAATAGAACAAAACTCCATGACATTGTATTTGGCAATGGTTTTGTGGAAGTGACATCAAAGGCATAGGCAAAAATAAAAATAGACAAGTGGCACTTCATGAAAATAAAAGAATTGTGCATCAAGAGACACTATCCACAAAATCAGAAGCAACACACAGAACTGGGTAAAATATTTGCAAATTTGATAGGGATTAGATATGCAGAGTATATGGAGAACTTCTAAAACAATGATAACAAAACACAAACAACTAGATTCAAAAATTGTCATATAATGTGAATAGACCAGGCCTCCCTGGTGGCACAAGGGGTTAAGACGCAACCTATAAAGTTGTCCGCAGCCTCTGCAGCATGAGTTTGATCCCCAGCCGGCCAGAGAGCAACCCACACCTTGCAGCAGACCTCCTGACTCGCCCGCTGCTCCCCTCAGCAGTGTACTTCTGTCAATCTGCCTGTTCTGTTCCCCACTCTGTCTCTGGTGAATCCTCTCACCCTGCCCCCAACACCTCTGGCCTGTACCCCAGCTCTTGTATGCATAAATAAATCTTAAAAAAAAAAAAAGAATGTGAATAGACCTTTTCCCAAAAAGTTAAATAATATATGAATCCATATATGAATGGTCAATATGGATATGAAAGGATGCTTAGTGTCACTAATTATTAGGGAAACACAAATCAAAACTATAATGAGATATCACTTCCCACCTATTAGGATGGCTATTATTAAAAAGCCAGAACACAAGCACTGACAAGAATGTAGAGAATTTGAATCCTTGTGCAATGTTGATGGGAATGTAAAATAATATAGTTGCTGTAGAAAGCAGTATGAAAGGTATTCATAAAATTAAAAAGATAATTACCATATGACCCAGCAACTGCACTTCTGGGTATATATCCAAGAGATTTGAAAGCAGGGTTTCTAAAAGATATTTGTACATTCATGTTCATAAAGGCATCACTCACAATAGTTAAAACATGAAAGCAACCTTAGTTGACTGATGAATGGTTTACCAAAACGTGGAATACTCACACAATGGGATATTCAGCCTTGAAAAGAAAGGCAATTCTCCAATATGCTACAATGCAGATGAATGTGCCTGAAGGGCATTCTACTTAGTGATATAACCCAGCCATAAAAACAAATACAGTATGATTCTACTATGAGGTTCTCAGAGTAGCCTAGATCATGAAGTCAGAAAACATACTGGTGGTTGTCAAAGGTTGACAACATCTTGGGGATGGGGGTGGGGTGAGAAGCTTGGGGAATGGAAGGATGGGGATGTTACTGTTTGACAGGGTAGAGTTTCAGATGACAAGATGAAAAGAATTTGGGGAATGAATGGTGGTGATGGCCACAAAACAATATGCATACATTTTAATACCACTTCAAATACACATAACATAAAACTTATCATTTTAACCATGTTTAACTCAATAAAAAATAAGAAATCCAAACAGAATTTTCCATGAAACCCGGTAAACTTATTCTAAAATTTATAAGGAGAAAGCTTAGTACAGCTAAAGCACTTTTTTTTTTCCTCTTTTTTTTCCATACAAGCACTGGGTATAGTCAGAAGAGCGGGGGAGGGTGAGAGAATTCACCAGAGGCAGAGCTGGGAACAGAACAGACTGATGAAATACACTGTTAAGGGGAGCAGCAAGCAGCAGGAGAGGTCTGTGCACCATGTGGGACCCTCACTGGTGGCCAGGAACCGAACCAGTGCTGCAGAGGCTGCGGGCAGCTTCTCAGCCCAGGGCTCAACTGCTGCGCCACCAGGGGAGGCCTTAAAGCACTTGTTTCACAAGACAAAAGGACTTGTTTCACAAGACAATGAACTTATTTTAAAGCTTCCATACACAAACTGACCACCAGCATAAACAGGACCCAATACCAACCAGTTGACACATGGAAGACTTATGGAGGAAGGAGCAATTGCACAATAAAAGGAACTAGAAACAATGAATTTATATGGAAAAAAAATGAAACTGGATTCTCAAAAATCAACTACAGATGAACTAAGGACTTAAATGCAAAGAGCAAACTTCCAGTTTTTTAATGAAAACATAAGGTAGCTGGACTGATTGATGTTGGGTGAGGTGTTTTATTAGCAAGGTACAAAAAGCACTAACCATAAAAGATACAACTAATTTAAGATTAAAGAATTATTATGCAAAATGAGGCTTGTTTTTTCAAACTGGCAGAAGACATTTGCAACACATATTAAGAACAATGTGAAGACAAATAACCAACTAGAAAAACCAGGCATGAAAAAAAAATATGCCTAATAAACATGGAAAGAGATGCCTGACCTTATTCTTAAATAGGGAAATACAAATGAAGACTATAAGCAAATTTCATTTTACAACCATTCAAATGGCACAAGTCCAGAATGATCTCACTGAGTTCTGGAGAGGATGTGGTTCAAAAGTTTCTCTTTCTTATGTACTGCAGACAGTGTATAAGATAATCACTTTATAAGATAATGCAAAATTATTTTCTAAAGTTGAATATTCACATATACTATAACTCAGCAATTCCACTCCGAAAGAAAATGTACACCAGGATACATGAATGAGAATCAAAATGTTTAAAGACCCAAATGCTCACTAACAGGAGAATGGTGGTATACTCACAATGGAACAGTAAATTGAAGAGAAAAGGAATACACTACATTTCAACCTGATGTACATAAATCTTAGTGATGCCAAAAGAGTAAACCCTGTGTGGAGAAAAAAGAAAACTCATATACTGTTGGTGGGAATAGAGAATGGTCCAGACCTATGGAAAGCAGGACGGAGATTTATCAAAATATTAAAGATAGATTTACCATGTGATCTAGCAATTCCATTCCTAGATAACTACCAGAAAAATGCAAAATCACTAATTCAAGGGATATGTTCATTGCAGCCCTATTTACAATAGCTGAGTTATGGATACAACCTAAGTGCCCAAGGAGAGATGAGTAGATAAAGATGATGTGGTTTAGTATACACAAAAATGGGGTATTATATAGCTATAAAAAATGAAGTCTTGTCATTTGTGACAACATGGATGGAATTGGAGGGGATTTTGTTAAGTGGAGTAAGTCAGAAGGAGAAAGACAAATACTAGATGGTTTCACTAATATGTGGAAATCAGAGAAACAAAACAAAGGGTCAGAACCAAACCAAACCAAACAAATGATAGAACTGTGACTACAACTGAGGCTACCAGAGGGGGAGGGGAGGGGAGGGATCAGAGTGGGCCCAATGGAGTATGGTAGAGGCCTATGGGGTTTCTCAGTGGTGGATGTGGGAGAATAACATACATCTGAAGGGTGTAGTAACATACTTCTGAATCATATACCATGTTGGAAGCCAACATTATCTCAATAAAACAATATAATCAAAAAATATACCTTGAAAGACTACAGACAGCAAGATATTTATAAAGTTTAAAAACACTCTATCTCATTTTTAAAAGGCAATAAAGCGAGGGGGGAGGGGTAGAGTCATGCACTGCTTAACAATATTTTGGAATGACCACATGTACAGCAGTGGTCTCAAGGTAAGTAGTAGGCTATACTAGCTCATTTCGCTAATTACATTCTCTGACATTTTCACAATGACAAAATCACCTAACAATACATTTTTCAGAATGAATTCCCATGGTTAAGCTACACATGGTAAGATAGGGAAGCCTACATGGATGGCTAAAAGTTATTGCAGCTTTTCTTGTTCTTCCAAAAAAAAAAAAAAATTGATGGGATATACTGGGTTTCCTTAGGAATTTATGACATTATAAAACATAACGTGATATAAACTAAAATATTCAGTTGAAACGCATGCAAGGAGTACTGGCAAGACTACCAAATGTCTATGCAATTGAAGTCCATATCAAAAATGAAACAAAAAGCTGGAAGGGATCATGCTCAGCGAAATAAGCCAGAAAGGAAAAGAAAAATACCGGATGGTCTCAAGTCATAGCAGGAATTTAGCAAACCTTAATAAGACACCAGGAAAAAGACTAATTATAATAAAGTAAAAATCAAAATCAACAAAGCAACTTTAAACCAGAGACACACAATGGGGAGGTGGGGGGGTAAAAGGGAGTAGGATCAAAATAAGGAGGGTGGGAATTGTATGGCAACTATAACCAAGATGAAAATGCATACACTGTGCAAACACTGTGCAAAAATGAAAAATGATGTAAAAATACATAAAAAATAAAATGAAACAAAAAATCTTCATTCCTTTTCAAAAAACCTTAAGGGCTCCCCATTGTCTTAGCCTCTCATGGGATCTAATTATGAGATTGAGATGCACATATAGAAAAAAGGAAGGGGCAGTGGAAAGAAGGGAGGAAGGGAGAAATAATAAAGGAAAAGATGTATTGCTAAGGTAAGTTAAGCTCTCCTGAGAGTGACAATCTTCCTTAAATTAAGATCCAAAACAGCCCAAATGCCCAAAAATAGATGACTGGATCAAGAAGATGTGGTACATATACACCATGGAATATTACTCAGCATTCAAAATAGATAAACACATGCAATTTGCAGCAACATGGATGGCACTGGAAGGGATCATGCTCAGCGAAATAAGCCAGAAAGAAAAAGAAAAATACAGGATGGTCTCACTTAGAGTAGGAATCTAGAAAACTTAAATAAGGGACCAGGATAAAGAATAACTATAAGAAAGAAAATATCAAAATCGACAAACTACTATGAACCAGAGACACTCTATGGCGGGTGGGGGTGGGGAAAGGTGGGCTTGGGGTCAAAATAAGGGGGTTGTAATTGTATGGGGAATATAAAAATAAAATTTAAATTAAAAAAAAAATAAAGTCAAAAAAAAAAAAAAGATCCAAAACAAGCCCCCTGTAAATTCCTCAAACACTATCATAGTACTTGTACATTAAGTTGTTGTTTTTTTCTTATTTCTTTTGGTAAATTCCAAACCTTCACTATTGAATATGGCAGCCATGCCACATGGGGCTATTAATTAACATGTAATAGAGCCACCAATTCAGTTCCTTGGTCACATGAGCCATATCAAGTGCTCAAGGCTACGTGTGGCTACTGCCTACCAAATCAGACAGCAGACAAAGCCATTTCCATCATCTGTAAAGGCCTTATTGAACAGCAAGGCTTTAAATTCACCTGAAAAAAGGGGCAGAGGAACTTGTTTACACCCAAGCCAGGGTGATGAAGTGACTGAACTGAGAGTCACAACCTGTCCCCTGGGGAGACCTGCTGCACCAAGCCCAAGGTTGACAGCTTAAGGCAGAGACCCAAAGGGAACAGGGCAGCAGGCTCAGCACAGTCTGCCACCCTTTCACACTGCCCTTCTCATGGGGTGGGGGGGTTCTTCTTTTCTCTTCCCACTCCCTAAGCCTCCCAACCCCCTCACCCTAGTACCCATCTGCCCTGTCTTCCTGTCTTTCAGGTTTTGTTCTGCTGAAGTACTTTTTGGGAAGATAAGAGGATCTAGCCTGAAAGATGGCAAAACGCAACACACAAGAATTCAAGACATCTCAGCTGCCATTTTTTCTGGAACATGGGGGGTGGAGCAGGGGTGTATTCTTTTCCCCCTTCAACCCCACCCTAGAAGGCAAGAGAAATTCCTCAGAAGCCGGTACTACAGCAGGGGTCTTGTCCCAAGTAGCCTCTGTCCAGCCCATGTTATCAGCCAGGCCAATAACCTCGGACCATCATAGCAAGAAAGGTCCTTGAGACAGCCAAAGCACAGATGAGGAAACTGAGGTTCAGAGTGGGGAAAAAATCTGTACAAGTTCACACAGCCAGGGAGCAGGAACAGGCCCGCCAACTCCCCTGGCCCCCATTCTGCTCACAAAGCAAGTGGGTTCCTTGGGAAGCGCTGTGTTCTTATGTCTACGCTCAGTGACCCCTATGTCTCCCCAGAACAGTGGGGATCCCCACCTCTCTGCTCTCCCTCAGTCCCTGGCAGAGCATAGGGATTTAAGGTGGAATCTGTGCCAGAGGGCATACCAAGTGACCTGAATGAGGGGGCTGGGCTTGGCAGCCAGCTGGGTTCAGCAGGTCCAGCCCTTTCCTGGAACCCTGCCTGCCTTTCCACTCTAAGGAGCCGCCTAGAACAAGGGTCAGCTCCCCTGGGCCAGCTGGTCCACACTAGGATGATCCCAGGTCAGTGACCAGTGTGGGCTGGAGGAGAAGGTTAGCAAAGAATCCCCCAGCACCTTTGGCTCCCAGGTAGTCCTGAGCAGGGCCTGTGCTCACTCACCTGTGTCACCAGCACAGTACCAGACACAGAAGTATCTCCACAGCATGTTTACTGAACCAGCAAATGAGGCTGAAAGCTGTGGGCTGGGAGACCCCAACCCGAGCTGTGAGGAGAATGGTGGGGGCTCAGCAATCAAGAACACAGAACCTTATTTTCCTCTGATTTCATCATATATAATTACATGAGCAAAGTTCTGCCTGACTTTGCAGTTTAGAAACAGCAAAGAGTGCTTGCCACGGACAGGCAGTTCCTTCTCATAGCTCCTCAGGTACAGTCTTCATCCAGGAACTTAGAATGTATTTTAAAAGTTGCCCTAAGTTGTAGTGCTAGTAAGAGGCACAGCTGAGATTCACACAGCTTGAACTTAACAGACAGCACTTCGAACTACACTTCATTCACTCAACAAACATCAGTAACTATATGTCAGGAACGTTCCCAGATGCTGGGAACATGGTTGTGAACAAAACCTGCCCCAGCTCCCTGACAGTTTTTACGCTAGTTTATGAAAGACAACTCAACAATACCAAAAAATACAACCAAATAACATGATGTGCCCAAGCAGGGGTCACCACAATCTTTCTTAAGAGGCTAGAGAGTAAATATTGACTTTATTGGTCATACAGTCTTTGTTACAATGACTCAACTATGCAAGAGCAGCCATAACAGATATGCAAATGAGTTGGGACAGCTGTGTTCCACTCACACTGATAGTGAACTGAGGATTTTACATGATTTTCATGCATCATTAAATATCAGTTTGGGACCTTTTTCCCAATCCATTACAAATATAAAAACCATTATTAGTTTGCAGGCTGCATTAGCACAGGTGGTGGTCCAGATTAGGTCTTTGGGTGCAGGTGAGGTGGCCTTGCCAACTCCTGGTGACTGGGGTATGCATTTAGATAAAATATAGAATATGGGGTTGCAGTAAGAGTGTGCAAGGGGATGACATTTAAACAGAAACCTTAATGAGAGAATCACTGAGCTCTGTGCACCAGCAAAGGGAGCATGTGCAAAGGCCCTGTGGTGTGACTGGTGGGGATTGTGAGGCAGAAAGTCAGGCAAGAAATAGAGGTCAGTAGGAGCCAGATCATGTGAGCCTCCAGGCCCTGGTGAGAACTTTTATTTCAATGTAATGGAAAACTAGGCTCTGGCATTTATTAGTTCTATGTTCTTGGCAAGTTAGTAAACATCTATGTTGTGTCAAAACCACTTCAATTTTGTATTAAAATAGTATTAAAACAGTACCTCACCTGTCTCTAAGGGTGGTAGGACCAAGTGAGCAAAATGCTGTAAATGAATATTAGCTGCTGATATAAATGTTAACAGTAGAGTCTAACTGGAGGAGGCAAGAGCTGGGAAAAGGGGTGACACCTTGAGTCAAACTCACCCACGATGTCCACCACATCTGGCCGGATGAGCGGCTCTCCGCCTGTGAGCCGGATCTTGTCTACACCTTCTTTCACAAAGAGCTGGGCTAGGGTCAGGATCTCCTCTGTGGTCAACAGATCAGCCTTGGGGGTCAATGGAACACCCTCTTCAGGCATGCAGTATTGACCTGAGAGGAAGGGCGAGGACATAGAGGAAGGAAGTGAGGACACAGCAGGCAGGCCCAGATATCCCCAGTCCTTAACTCGCCCATCAGGCCAGAAGTTTCTCCTGAACCCTATCCAGACAATGAGGACAAACCTTGCCAAAGCTGAGGTGCGACAAACCGTAGGCCATTCTCTCTGGGCCTCAACGTTCTCATCTATAAATGTTAGCACTCTCTTCCTCTCTGGCCTTAATAGCCATCAGTGAGTGAGTGTGTGTGTGCGTGTGCTTGTGTGCCTGTGGGAATGGCAATTAGGAGAACGGGTGGATAGCAGAGCCTGCCTGAGGTGGAAGGATGCCAAAATGCTGATTCCTTTTGGAAGGAATGGGCCCAGGGCCCTGCCTGGTGCCCCCTGCACTGTCTCATTCACCCTCTTCATTTCACCTAGCAAGGTTATCCTTCTTGGTGAAAGAGGCAGGAAAGTACACTCAGGCCTGGTAAAACTCCTCTCCTCTGTGACTAAATAGCTGGCCTATTTCAGATTTTTACCATCCATAAGATGGGAAACCTGAGGTCCCACTTTTCAGGTCCCGACACTCAGCCCAGGGTGCAGGACCTCCTGGGCAGGCAGAATGTGGCAGAATGTGGTAAATGAGGTGAGCCTGGCAGGGGAGGGGTAACATCATTTAGTGAAATTAATGAAGGGCACAGAACTGATCTTTTCAGAACTGGAAAGGATATCGAATATCAGTACTGTACGCAGTGAGTGTTGCTGGGTTAAACACAGACTGAAACGCCCACATATGTATTAATAAGACCATGAAGGAAATGAATTTCTTATTGGGAGCTACAGGGAGGGAGGAGAACAGAAGGGAAGGGCAAACGAAGTGTGAAAGTCCATCCGGGGGTGGCTACACACCAGAGCCCTCAGCATGGATTATGAAATGAGGACTCTGTGTCTGCCTGACCCCACGCCACATCTGTCAGCAGGCAGTATTTACAGGCACTATGTGTACTTCACACACTCACAGTGTCCAGCACCCCCTGCCATCCCCGGCCATGGCCCGAACTTTGGAAACGACAGAGAAACCGAGGGAGAGAGAAATGGGCCCCGAAGAGGGAGGTCAGATTGGATTGAGTCCAATCTTACTGCTAAACCCGATAGCAATTCTGTTCTCAGATCTAATCCCAAGTAAAACCCAGCTCCCAGGATTGTAAAGCTCAACCTTGACCCCTATATCTTGTTCCTGAACCCCACCTGGAAAAAGAGGGAGTAAGGGTGGGTGGAGAAGTTTGAGAAAGGAGCTAGGAGGATTGAGAAGGATTTCTGAGTGTGTAGAGGTTTCTGAGGCCATTCCAGCACAGGGACAGGAGGTCAGAGAGGGCCCAGAAGGTGACTCACATCTGAGGTTGCACTTCTCAGTGAGGGAGATCCGCAGGTAGCTGTGCTGGCGGCCAAAGCTGTCGGTGAGGAAGTCGGAGAAGGGGGCTGCGTGCTGGCGTAGGAACTGCCTCCTCTGGGACAGCTCCTGCAATGATTGGGGCAGGAGAAGGGAGGAAATGTGGCTGGGGAGAGTCCCCCTTCAAGCACCCCTGCCTCATCACTGACACCTGTTTAGCACCTTTAATCTTCCTCTGTAGACACCACTGTCCCGGGAGAGCTGGGATTGAAACAGGCCTGAGGGAAGGACCTGCCCCCAAGGTCCCGACACTCAGCCCAGGGTGCAGGACCTCCGTGGGCAGGCAGCTGCCAGCTGGTCCTGCAGCCAGGTAGAGGAAAAAGGGAGACTACAGGGGGCCATTAAGACATTGCTTCAGTCATCTTTCACTCTACCCAAAGCCACAAGGAGGGATCATATGCCCATTGTCTGGGGCCTAAGGGTGGGGAAGCCACTGCAAGGCCCAGACTTGTCCTGGGGAGAGAAAGGAGCTGCCAACCTCATTCTTTCCCAAGCTTGATCTAATCTCATCTCTTTCCTCATGGAGGTCCCAAGTCATGACAGATGCTGATGAGATAATTGCCCCATAGAAATCACATTTGAAAAGCATCTTAAAGTTTCCAAAGAATGTTTTCTAACTAAGGCTGGGCTGGGGTCCAAGAACACCTTTGGAAGAACCAGAATTCAAATGCAGGTGCTTCTCATTCCAAGTTCTAAATTCTTTCCTCTAATAGTACAGGGTGAGTCCAGAAGGTACACAGGACTGCACAGAGGGTGGAGAGAAGTTGTTTCTTTAGATCTTTAGAACAAAGAAACCATGGCCACAGTGCATAGTCACACGGTCTAAGGACAGGGATCTGCATTGAAGGTAAGGACTCCTGGTTTCTGGCCCAGGTATGACCTGAAACACCGGGAAAATTTCTTTCACTCATGCAGGCCCTGTTTTTTCCAGTTGCAAATAAGAACAGTTATGGACTAAGGCTGTCTTGCCTTAAGACAATTTGGGTAAGAGGCAGGGGTGGGGGAAGAGTGGTGTGTCTTGGGTCATGAAGCTGTCTGGTAAACACTCCTAGAGTATTCACAGAATAGTGGGTTACTTAGCAGAACACCCTGAGAGCTGATTGCCTCCAACCCTCCTGAGGTCCTAGGTATGTGTTCACCAGGAGGAAGAAACATAATTTCAGTGACCTCCACAGCCCTGGCTGAGCATGGGGATCATCCAGGAAGCTCAAGAGAAAACACTCCACTGGAGACCAAGTGAATTTGGATCTTTGGGTGCTTGTGTTTTTAATCTCCCCCAGGTAATTCTAAGGAGCAGCCAGTCAAAAGCCACTGCTTGACTCCGTGGATAAAAGGGATCTGAAAGAGAGAGTTGGGTGGTGCTTTCAGGATTTTTCTGGGTTTATACAAAACTGGCTTCACACTGCCCATACCACGACTAGTTTCACATGTCCACAGAGAAGCCCTGTTTGCTGTCTTATGGCCATAAACAGCAGTCACCACTCAGGACTGCAGAATGCTATAATCATAACAGTTTCACCCCCCCCCCACACCCTTTTCTCCTCCCCACCCAGCCCCTGGTGTCTTTCCTCCAGTAGCCTTGGGAGGCCCATAGGTCAACAGAGTCCAGAAAACAGGGGATCTGGATTTGTGACAGTTGCACCCTCTTCTTCAACAATAGTAATTTGCAATTCAGCAGTTTGTTACTCACACCAGGCCCCTCCCCCTTACTTACCAAGATATCCCCCTCACTCTAACCCTAACATATTGGGAAGGTGGCTGGATGACAAAGGAGCCAAAACAAATCCAAGGAGTATGACTCAGCAGAAATCAGAGCTCAAGCAGTGTAATGGGGCAATCTGTAATGGAATTAGGTGCTCAGTTCAGGCTCTGGGAGGGGCAGGTCAGATTTCACTTTTGAGATCTGGAGAGACCTTATCTCAATTCATTCAGCCTCTGTTTTCTCTCTCTCTCTCTCTCTCTCTCTCTCACACACACACACACACACATCACTCTGCCAGGCATGCAAATATATCACTGGGATGTTAACAAGCCTCATCTCTCCTCCAATACTGCATGCCCCACTTTTCAATCCTAGATATTTTTTTCTTTCCTTTAAACCTCCTGGAGGAAAACATATCACATTGTCACCAGTCAAAGGAACCTGGGATCCAGAAGGAATTACCAAGCAGAGCAGAGCCCCTCTCACCGGGGAAGGGCTAGGACATTTCAGAAGTGGAAAACCCTCAACCATTCATATGCCCTGGGTGGCTCAGGCTGTTTCCTGGAATGGAAAGCCCTCCTGCCTCACTCGCTACAGACACACTATATAGACTCTGGGATACCAACTGTCAACCCACTGTATCAATGAACAAATAAATAGGCCTGTCTCTGATCCAAAGAGAAGGCGTATGAAAACCTAGTTACTCTAGGGTATTCATTCCTGGCCTGGTCTTGATTGTCAACATGGCTTAGCTTAGAAGAGTGGTTCTTAACTCTGCATCAGTATTCTTCGACATTCTTCTGGTAATGTAGACGGATGTGCTACCAGAATCCCAGCCCAGAGATTCTGACTCCACTGCTCTGGGGTGAAGCCCCAGATTATTTCTCTACAGCCCCAGCTGAGAAGCACTGCCCCAGTGACTCCAGCATCATAGGTAGCTTATGGGCTTCTGGGCACACACTTTAGGAGTAGGTCAACCTGAATAACCTGGCTCTGTTACAAATCAGCCGTTGAGCAAGGGACCTAAGTTCTTTAAGCCTTAATTTCCTTGTCCGTAGTCAAGTGTGGATAATACCGCTACCTAACTCAACTGGAAGAGCTTCTGGAAAGTAGGTTTTCAGTAAATCCATTGCTATTCACCTAACATAACTCCTAGTTACATATCTATTCATTCACCAAACAAACATTCATGGGGAGCACTAGCTGTGTGTGCTGTGACTTTTCCCACTCTTGTCAGCTTCCCCTGTCCTGGCCTTGTCCCAAGGCAAGACCCTGGCCTTCCAACTCTGTTTCATGGCAGATGGCTCCTAGCTGGAGTTTTAGACCTGCTGTCACAGCACCCAAAGCAGGACCTGGGGAGCAAGAGCTCCCCAGGACCACGGACACTAGTAACTAGGCACTAGGCAGCCTACCATATGCCGCTGGTTATCTCTTGGCTGCCTACCCTGTGCAGACGGGGGCGGAGCTGGGTGGAGAAGGGTGGCACAAAGGAGTTAGTTACTACTAGGGAAGGCTGGGGCCCTCCCTTAACTAACCATGGGTGTTTGATTTGAATGATACCTACAAATAGTTCTGGAGTAGTCACAGAGTAGCGGGGTTATTCGGCAGAAAAAGAGCACATGCCAGACTCAAATATCAGTGGCCCCAATCTATTTGCTATTTGGGATGTGTACTAGAGCACCTCAAAATTAATCTACATTAAGTGAGGGTTTAGCAAAGGACCTAGGCCTAGTTCTCTCTTCTTCCATATGTGCTCACCAGAAGTATGAAGTTCTTATACCTATGGCTCCAGGCAAGGATATACTTCACTGGAAGATTTTTGAGGCACTGGACATGCTGGAAGTCAAGAAAACCCCTGAAAGGTCAACTTTCCCTCCAGGGGTCACCACCCCACACCAGGCCCTGCAGTCCTCCTCATTCACTGGCTCCTTTCTGTACAACTTCCCATTTCCAACATTTATTCTTTCAGGCCCACTAACAGCTGGTTGTCTTTGTCTTGCAGTTACCCTGGCCCCTGCCCCTGCCTTTGCCCCAAGGTAGTAGCCCAGGACCCCAGACCAGTCCCTTGTTGCCCCAGCAAAACATATTTGGAACCCAAGAGGGAGAAAGAGGGGTGTGTTGCTTTTGACTAGAATACACTCTAGAGATAATATTGTCCTGGCTGCCCCAATCGGGTAGGCAGGTAGCTATGGTGCCCCACCCACCTCCCCACTTACCCACACATACCTCCCTCCCCTTTCCACCTGTAGAAGCTGCTCAATCTGTTCTTGGATGAAGCCCAAGTCTCCTTTTCTATCCCCTTTCCTCATAGGCATCTCCCATTCCACACCCCCCATCTCCTTCCAACCCACACCCTGATATCAGACAACACCCAGGCCTCTCTGCCTTCTCTCTCACCCACCATCTCCTTCCAGCCCAAATGAGAACACCACCAAGGTGCATAGCACTTGTAGGGAGCAGTATCCTGGAGGGGCTGAGCATATATAGCTCCAGACCTTTCACCTCTGAGATTCTCTTGCACATTCTGTGCTCTCCCCTGTAGGGTAAAGAAAATGTCAGGCTTTTCTGCCCTCCCGCCATCAGGATAGATGATAGATCCTTGCAGTCCTGAATGCATGCCTGATGGCGGGCACCTGGAGTAGGGTGTGAGCATAGGTAGTTGGGATTCACCTGGGCTAAGACTGGACTTTTAAGGGTGGTGTCACAGGGACGCCAGTAGAAGCCGAGAACGAACTAAACTGAGAGAGAAGCAGAGAACGCCAGAGAGCCCAGATAGAGTGAAGACTTGCTGGGGGCTGGGAGGACTGCCAGCCTCCCGGCCCCCCAGCACCCTTGCCTGCCATGTACCTGGTAATCCCAATAAAACACCTGCAAAAACCACTGAGGACTCTGACTCCTCCTTTACCCGGTCTGTTGGATCATAGAAAACCTGCACTGTGTCCATTCCTGCCCTTTACATCCCCTAATGTATAAAGATGGGTTGGTCCAATCCTCTTGGTCTTAAAGACCAAGGGGAAGAGGGGGAAGTGACTGCCCCAGGAGATATCAGAGGTAGTGAGGGTGAAAACCTGGGGCCCCTTGTCCAGTGCTCAGCTATTCCATAGGCCCCCCTCGCTAATTGGGTTTCAGTCATAAGTATCTGCTGACTGCACCACTGCAGAGCACAGTGTTAAGCACTTGGGGGAAATATCCTCAAAACTGGGGGAGCGTCCTGTCTGCTAAGGATAACCCTAAAGGGGAATGTCCAAGATGAGTGGGTGGGTCTGTGATCAAATAGTGGGCAGATCTGAGTGTAGGTGTGGAGGGACTAATGGACACAGAATGTGCCAACAGTGGCCAGGATAATAATTACAATAGAATTATACATGACACAGCACTCACCTATGCCAGGCTTTGCTCTAAGTTTACATATTAACTTATTTAAACCCTATTATCACCCTGTGAATTAGATACTATTATTCCCACTTTATAGATGAGAAGATTGAGGTTCTGAGGTGCCTAGGCCTTGCTGAAGTTCACTTAGTAAGCAGCAGGGTTGGGATTCAAATCCAGGCATTTGTTCCAGCATTTACATTCTTAGCTGCTAATTATCCCTCCTCTCATAGTGGAAAGGAAAGGTGAGAAGCAGCCTCTCCCCCATTCTCTCCACAGGGAAGAAGCTGTGGCACAGGTGCTAGAGTTTGAATTCCTGCTTACCTACTTAACAACTCTATGACTGAGGAAAATACTTACCTCCCATGGTTTACTGTGAGGACATATGAAGTCACTTAACACAGGTCCTCTCAAGAAAGATACAACATAAATTGGGTTGGGGCAGGAGAGGAGAGAAGAAACTTCCCTTTTTCTGAATTTTTTAATGATCTCTCAACAATCTTTCAACTTCATTGAGGGGAAAATGAGAAAGCAGAGTTCAAGGATACTGAAAAACTTCTCTACTTTCCAGCAATGAGGCCTGCTTATTTGAGGAATCCAGAGGGGAATGAAATTTGAAGAAAGCAGGTTAGATTAACACCTGCCATTGAGCAACAGTGACGAGGATGAGAGGAGGAAGTGATGTGAAGACTCCTGTGACATGCAGGCCTGCCCTAGAGATGTGAAAAGAATCACCAGATTGGTCTAAAAAAGAGATTTCACAAACTAAAAAGACTCGTTTCTCCCAAAAGTATTTCCTGACTTTAAGGGCAAACGAAAACAAACTAAAATCGCATTATGACATGAATCACACTAAGGGGTGCGATCAAAGACTGAGGGAGTCGCCCCCAACCCTGAAGAGACACAGGAATCCCTAACCTGCTTTAGAAAGAGGCTGAACCATCCTCCTAGAGGAAAGTGAAGATGAAAAAGAGTCAGCGAAGGACAGGTCACCCAGCCCTGTGACCACGGAAGTCACACCTGACTACTGGTGGCAACAAGGTGACATTTTTAGTCAGTGTCACACTATGAAGCACATTGTCACAGAAACACCTGGTCACACACAGATAACCCCATTGTGGGAGACTAGGTTTAGGAAGAGGCAGGATATGAGGTGCAGCTGAGGAGGGGCACTAACAAAACACCTCACATACCCAAAGTCCTATCCCACCGCAGCCGCCCCATCTCTGCAGGTCACCCAGCACAAGGAAGGGGTCGCATGGCTGCGGGACCCCAGGGAGCCCCTTCCATCGGGTAACTGGGTGATACCAGGTAGTCTATCTGAGGAACACCATTCCACCACTCCTCTCCGACCCCCAATTAAGTGCCGAGGGGCCCCTCCCAGAAGCAGCCTCAGTGCACGGGCCGGGATGCTTCTAGCGGAAGGGACAGCTTGTCCGGCTGCCTCCTCTCCACGGGGATGTGGATGCAGGCGGGCTCACCTCTGTGACAGGTTGGGAGGACTCCCCGGGGCGGGGCTGCGTCACCGGAGCCCCCGAGCTGCAGCTTCTGGCGCTGCTCCTCAGAACTCCCCGCAGCATCCGGGACACCGGACATGCCGCCATGAAGCCTGTTCGCAGGGTCGAGAGTCCGCTGGGTAGCCGGTTTCGGGAGCGCACTAGCCCGGGACTCAGTGCCCGGGGTCATCGCGGCAGGGGCGGGGCGGGGAGAGGGCGGGGCCCACGCAGCCAATCGGCGAGGGCGCCGCGCCGTGCAGCCTTCTGGGAGTTGTAGTCCTCGTCCTCTGTGCCTTTCCTGCTTTGGGTAAGCATTCTGAGGCTTGGAAAAGTGCAAGTTTAAACACAGCGGGAGAGCTGATCTTTTATTCCACCTTTGCTGGCTTCTCTGGCCCCAGATGTAGGCCGTGGTGTGACTGGCATAAAATGCATTTGACAAGGCAAAACTGGGGCCAGATAATGAAGCATTCATTGCCTTTGGTGCAACATTTAAGGGTGCACCAAAATATTCAGTTATCAAGATAATATTTTAAAAAGCCAGAATCAAGGCCAAAAAAAATAGATGATGAACAAAATATCAACATTTTATATAGAAACAATCTCTGGCCCTGAAGGTTTACAAGTCATCCTACTCTTGGCCTCACCGTTTTAAAAAGGGAATATATGGGAAGAAGTCATGGAGAAGTGTGTAGGAAGCATTCCAGAAATGATACCCACTCTTGTAATACTCAAAATCATCAGTAATTATTGCCAACCCTTGTAGATAATGTCATCTGGGTCACTGTGCCATTTTTTTTTTTTTTTTTTTTTTTTAAAGAAGTGGGGCACAGGCCAGAGTCCTGGTGGGTCAGAAGATCCACCAGAGAGAGGTCGGAGCAGAACAAGCACATGTACCGAAACATACTGCTGAGGGGAGCAGCGGGAGAGACAGGAGAGGTCTGATACACCAATTGGGTTGCTCCTGGCAGGCCGGGGATGGAACTGGCACCACAACGGCCTCGGACAGCTTCACAGTGCTGCACTCAACTCCCTGCGCCACCAGGGAGGCCCAGTCACTGTGCCATTTTCACCCATCTGCCAAAATACACTTTGGTTCCTCTAGGTCCTCTCTGCAAATGAGGGCATTTAATTAAGGAACAAAATAAAGTCTTACAAAACACTGTTTCAATGATTACTGTATTTTTCCCTTTTGGGGGCCCTTATTCAAAATACTCTCCATTTTCCTTCCCAGTTCCACTCTCCACTCCTCCCCACCCTGTTTTGAGGACCAGGAAGTTGATGTTTAACAACTGTATTGATGGTGTCACCCAGGCACATTTGTCTGATTTCTCTCTTCTTCTGTGCCTTGATTTGACCAGTGAGATGCATGCACAGGACATCAGAGCTATTATTCTTTTGTTCCCCTTTGTACAATTAGAGCTGCTGCTCTGGACCCTCAGCCATGAGTCCAGCTCTTATTAGATCCAGCGCCATCATTTCCAATTCTTGTTGCTTCAGACTGGGTTGAGGTTTGTTTCCATTTTGTCTGATGAAGGGAAATATCCCTGATGGTCTTTCAACACTGCTCTCACTTTAATAATGATCCCTTTCAAAATCCCAATTCAGTGTGCTATTTCTCAGTGGTTCCATGACTGACACAGGTTTCAAGGGCTTCTCCCTCCCATTGTACCATAGACTTACATTTGTTAATGGTAGCAATTATAATACAGTGACAAAATTTATGTGTTTATGACTTCTGCATGATTAACCCTTTGAGGACTGGTAACATAGCTAAGTCATCTGTCATCCTAGCACCTAATGTGGAGTTTAATGCACAGTAAACTCCCAATAAAAGTACATTAAATGATAGATTTCATGTCTTTGATTTGTATTTCCAGTGAGTGGACAAAATGGTCTAGATTGAGATATAGGAGTTGTTGGTTATAAAGCACAATGACTGAAAACCACACATGTTTACTTCTCACCAAATGCCCAGCAAGGATTAGCTGGAGTTTGTTTCCAATCAATGTTGTCCTCACTAGGGTCTCCAGACTTATGGGACTGCTGATATCTATCAATATATAAGACTTTAGTGATCACCAAGCGGGAAAGAGTGTGGAAAAGAACAAAGTGGCTCTTAGATATGGTCAAGTGATTTGCTTGGAGTGATGTGTTACATAGCTCTTCCAGGGACAAGCTCTAATTTCAAAAAGAAGAGAAGATTAGCCTTCAACAGAGGGAAAGCAGACACTAGTGAATAGTAATCTTACCACAGGAACACACCTCCTCTAATGTATAATGTTGGCATTTTCTCTGCCCTGGACAACTCTACCATTTGTTTACTCCTGTCATTCCCTTTGCACATAGAGTCCAGCCATGGCAGCTTTTGCATTTTGCACTGTACTGCAGAGCCACAAAGAGCTGATTCTAGTACTTCCTGTTTTAGAGTGTGACATCAGGAAGATTAAGAGGAAGATAGTTTATAGTATCTCTTTAATTCAGTACTTCTCAAAGTTTGGATTTCTCAGGTCAACACTGTTTTCATAATACTGACATATTACTTGCTTTTTCCACTCTTAGGCGCCTGTGAGTGTACGGAGGAATTTTCCATGGGCTACACATGAGTGATTTCACAACAGACTGAATGTATCAGCAGAAACGTGAATCTAGCTCTCTTATATTAAGCCTAACATTAAAGAGATTTATAAAAATGCAACCACAATGCCATCCCTTCCCCTCTGTTTTTGCTTTGAAAAGTAGTTATTTTAATAAGTGTTATGTTAGCATGTAATGGATATGGACAACTTCCTTTCAAATGAGTTAATTTTTTAAATCTCTCAGTTTTAATTTTTCTAATGTGGTAAATATGACCTAAATGGACACAGCAGATATTATTGATACATGTTTATATAAGCCTACACAAGCAAAAAAATCTTCAGGGTCTTTATGATTTTTAAGATTATAAAAGATTCCTAAAAGAAAGCTTGAGAGTGACTGCCTTAATATACACTGCATGTCATCTGGAGGCCCAGAGTCATCTTTCTCAAGCTTTATAACTGCTCTGATAGCACATCATCCTCCCCAAACTATTGAGAATAAAGTAAAATAAACTCTCATGTCAATTCCCTTATTTCCCCATCTTCCTGGACTGGACCACCACTAAGAGGACAGTGATGGGATGGTGGCTTCAGGGGTCTTCCTAGCACATCAAGCTCAATTGAGGGGTCCAACACTAAGAATCAACCACAACTTTCACTTGTAATCTCTGCCAGTCATAATTTTCTCTCTACTAATTTAGTTCCATAAACTGGCCTTCATTTTACAGGGCAACCCTGGTGGAGGTGGGGGTGACCCAATTTGCAAGTCATCACCAGCACTCTGAAAAGGACAGGAGGAAACACTCAGAAATGCAGAGAATATATTTTTTTTCACAAAGGGAGAGAGAAGATGGGGGTGGGGGCTGGGAGAGAGACAGAGAGGGGGATTAAATGGCTGACATGTGGTCAGACACATGTTGTCCTACCAGCAATGCTTTCTGAAGCGGCGTTGTGAGTGGAAGCTAGAAAAATGAGAGAGGGAAAGAGAGAGCGAATGCACATGTGCAGTATTTTAAGCCCAACATGGCCACTTAGCTCAACCTCTAGTTCCCAGCAACCCCTGTTCAGGAAGTCAGGTTCCTGGCAAGATAGGAGTTATAAATTTTGGTGTGGAGATGGGGCTAGAATCTAGAAAGACATCAGAGAGTAGAGTTCAAGTTGTCATTCACTGGCTCAGAATTTATTCCTTACTCATTTTGTAGGGATAATTAAATCATAAAGCAAAAGCAAGTGTTCTGTTGTTTTTAGAATATTGTTTGGGAGTGTCACTGAAATCATTCTTTGCCCACATCAAAGAGATTATGGCAATTAATTCCTTTGGGTCCATTAAGCCTCCATGGGAGCTTTTGTTAGAATTAGCTACCCCCTCCCAAGGTATTTGTGGGTCCATTATCAACCATGAATACCTCAGATCAAATTAGTTTAACTGTTTTCCAAGAATTGGTATCCAAGAACAATAAAGGGAAATAGGGTAGGTATAATAAAGAGTTGGGAAGATTGAGAGACAGAATTGCAAAGAAGGAGGGGCCCTAACAGAGTCCTGACTAACAAGGAGTCCTGAGACCCTTGGTGGGTGGACAATTAGAAGTTCCTTACTAGATTTTTGTATATGGCCTGTTCATCCTTATTATGAAATCACTCTGAACTATTTCTCTTATTAATCTCCTTCTGAGTATACAGTGGTTTTAAACAGATCCATAAATTCTTTAATGCTCCTATTTCCAAAGGAGGAGTCTAATTCTCTTCCCCTTAAATATTGGTTAAATTTCAGATTTCTGGCAAATAGAATATGGTAAAATTGATGATATTAGGCTTCTGAGGATAGCTAATAAAGGACAACACGGCTTCTTCCCGGGTCCCTTCCCTTGAGTCACTCACTTGAAGAGAAACCAATTGCATGTTGAGTGCAATTTTTTAGAGGGGCCCACATGATAAGAACTGAGGCCAACAGCCGAGTAGTGAACCATCTTGGATGCCCATTCTCCAACCCTAGTAGAAGCTCTGAATGACTGCAGCCCTATGGATATCTTGACAGCAATCTCATGAGATACCCAAGGCAGAACTCTCCAGCTGATCATGACCAGATTCCTGGCCCCAAGAAAATGTGAGAGATAATATCTGTTTGTTTTTAAGCCACTATACTTCCAGAAACTTGTTATGCAGTCATGGGAATTGACACTGTGTGTGTGTGTGTGTGTGTGTGTGTGTGTGAGTGTGTGTGTGTGTGTGTGTGTGTGTGAATTCTTCCTGTGAGTTACTGTTTCTTTAAAGACACTACCTGTCACCATTACAGGAAAAGCATACCCTTTGATAGCTGTGTTAGTGCAATTCTGGGTTGTTCGTTTTCTATTTGCCTCATCCTTGTCTGGTATCCATTTTCTGCTCTTCTTTGCCCTGCTCTCTGCACTGAGAAGTTGATTTGTTGGACTCATTCCCCCAAAGTTTGTTTGGTTTCAATCCATAGAAAGTCTGGAAAGCACAGGGAGGGGAGCAAAGGTAGGATGAGAGAGGGGTCTGGACACCAACCCTTCTGACTCTACTTTCCTGCCCACCAGGCCTAGGGAGGCAAGAGATGATATTACACATGACTTCACTCTTACCTGCAAAGTTGGAATTCACTGTTTTAAGACTCAGGCATTTAGAAGAAAAGCAATTCATTCTTAGTTCTTCCTTTGAACTAGAAAATAGCCTCAAATTCCCCTAAGACAATCAAATCCACTTACTCAGGCCTGATTGCTCTGCAAGCAAAATCAAGGTGCACTGCTTAGATTATGTGATTGCTGTTTGTTAAATTGAGTTGGGGTAATTCTTGGGGTGGAGAATTGAAACAAGGAATATCAAAGGCTGACATTTCTGGAAATATCTCAGCAGCTCCTTCTACTTGTTCAGACTGAGAACACCATGTGTTGCGTTACCCTCCTGAAGCAGCCAGGGAGGGACGAGTCTCTCAGGCAGGTGATGAATTAAAAAGAGCCCTGGTGTGGCAGCAGGCAGATCTGATTGCCCAAGGTCAGGCAGTGAACTTGCAGCAAGTGAGGACTGGCAAATGACTCAACTTCTCTGATTTCCTCATATGTCAGAGGAAACATGCCAGTATTATTTATTTCACTGGGTGTTATTTGTAAAAAGCCATTTAAATGGGATTTTACTGTATTAAAACATAAGGTGAGGCACAAAGAAGTTAAGTAACTAGCCCAAGGGCAGATGACTAGTTCATGTTGAAGCTGGGGTTTGGGACCAGGAAATCTGGCTCTAAAACCCATGCTCAAAAGTACTACCTCCTTTTGCTGTCCTTGACACTGATCACATTCCTTAAATAGCCCCTTCAGTAATTTCTGAGTATCTATTATTCCTGAGAGTCCATTGTCTCTCATCAGCTTACCAAATACTCCAAAGGAGCAGAGAGAATTTTTTACGATTTTTTTAATGGAAGCTTGGGAAAGATATAGGTGAAGTGAGTTAGAACACATTTCCACTATTTCTGATCTGAAGGCCTAAAAACCAGGTCGATTTTGAATTTTAGAAATGTTTTGGAGTTTTGAGAAATCATGGGCTGTATATGTTAAGAGTGAATGAATATGCTACATAACACAGGGTCTGGAACCAAGTCTTAAGTAATCTGACACTTTTTTCTGTAAGAAAATATATTCATATTCACACTAAATGCAATAGATAATGGTTATAAAATGTTCATGTCAGTACATGTTTTGCTGACAAATGAAATATGGGAAAACAGTTTTCAGAAGTAGTTTCGATTTTAGAAGTATAGATAAAGAATTGTGAACTTGAGGTAATACAGCCCGGGAGTATTTAAGTAATTAAGAGTAATTAAGAGTAATTAAGATAAACTTTGTTTCTTCAGAGAAGAGCGAACCCACTTCCCCTTTCTTCTTCCTGTAACCTCTTCAGAAGGTCAGAGATCTACAGTTCTGTTCCCTCCCCAGGCCAGGATCAAAGAGCTCACTTTCCCTTGAAGTTTGGTAGACCTGCAGGGCTGGTGCTCAGCAGCACTTTGACCCTAAGAAAGTGGAGCTGTCTTCCCTTTGTACCTGCAGGCCGCCTGTCCTTCCTGGCCTTGCTTTGGGCCTCAGAAGGCTGACCTGAAGGGAGGACCCTCACTCTCTGACTTCCACCAAGCTTGTCTGGGGGAGTCGTGGCAGGCCCTCAGAGTCATAGGGAGTTGTGGCTGGCCCTCAGAGGAAAGGGGTTGCTGTCAGGGTGCTAGTGCCTTCCCTGAGTGGCTGTCTTCTCCATTCCAGCTACAGCTCTGGCAAGGCAGTCCCTCTCTTTCTGGGGTCTGCTGTCTGTCCCCTTGTCCTTGCTCCTAAATACCTGGGACAGCCTGCACCCCTAACACAAAATACACACACTCATGTGTGCTGTAGATACCACTCTTTCCCTTGGGGGTTTGCCACACCCAGCCTGTACCTTTATAAATATCACTTTACTAACCTCTCCCAGTTTGAAATCCTCTGCGTCTAGACAGACATGGATTGGTTGAATTTTTTTAATTGAACTTGGCTTTTGTACCAGTCAATGTCATAAGAGTTAAATTTATTTAAACATTGTTTTCAAGTGGTAATTTGATAGTTATATGAAACTCCACCATCTTAAAAACTATTTACTAAGCCTTGTTTTATAGAGAACTCATGATAACCTCAGCTATCTCAGTAAGAAAAAATGAATTCCAGTCATGGTCTGTTTTAAATCTCTTCTAGCACAGGGGAGGCAGCAGTTGTGTTGCTCACCAGCCTCACTAAGGTCTGAGACTTGTGGTAAGTCATCTGAGGCTCTGGGACACTGTCGTGGTTACTCTTGGACACTCTGGGTACAGGGAAGCAGAGCCCGGGGCAGCGCCCGGAGCAGGCTGTGAGATCCCAGATCCTGAGGGTGGCACTGCTCTGCACAGTGTCCCCAACAATCACACGTGCAGGTCACTCACATGGAAGGCAAGGGCCCACCCCACCTGGGGCATGTGAGGCTGGGCCTTGGAGGGGGACCATGAATTCTTCCTGCCAACCCAAGAGGCCCCTCACTCTTGGTGAGGCCCTGCCAGCAGGGTAGCAGGGTACCCACGACCCTCCCCAGGTGGAAAGGCTACTTCACACAGTGGCCGTGAGGTGGGCTCTGGAGCCAAGATGTCTGGGCCAGATCCTGTGCCCGTGACTTACTAGCTGTGTGACTGATCAGTGAGTCATCTCTCTGGGCCTCTGCTCCTTCATAAGTAGAAGGGGGCAGTAGTATTGACTCTGTGGAGTGTGGGAAGGTCAGAGCTGTGCCTGGCCCTGTGTCTGCTGTGTGGGGCCCTCAGGAGTGTCACCTCCTTTACTGGAGGTGGCTGCTGACATCTCTGTGGGGCATCTGGTCTCTGACTTCTAGCTATATATTCTAATTCATGGCATCTGGGTGTGGCATTTCCTCTAACATGTCCTGTGTGTGTGCTGCCTATCTTTTGGGGCCTGATCACATCCTGTCAGGCTCCCCCAGACGGCTTGTGACACCCGTGCAACCTGCCTCTGGCATCAAAGCAGGGCTTGTGGACCTGGAGAAGAACTGCAAGTCACCCCTGTGGCTACAAAGTTGGCCTTCACCACATGGGATGCACAAACCAGGGAGAGTATAACAAATCACACAGAGACCTCGAGTGAACTCATGGAAAAGGGAAAAACTGCTCCTTGGTTCTGAGGGTCAAAGAGCAGAAATGAGAACACATTAGCTCTCTTCTACATGAACACTGTCCTCATTCCTGTCTTGTTTCGATGGTTAATCTAGGACACTTTCCTCAGGCGTTGAGGTTGAATTTCTTCACAAAGGCAGGCAGAGACCTGGAGAGGTGGAAGCGGTGTGGCCAGCATCCTCGTTGCCTGCTGGTTCGCCTTGCATCTTTGCTGGAAGGTGACTGCAGCCCCACAGCCAGCCATTTCTTAACTGAGTCCCCGATTCATTGTCCACTTTGGGTCAACATTTCCCCCTGTCTCTCAAGCCGGGTGCTCGGTCAGTAAGGGTTGAACAATGATGGCATGGGTACATAGAAGACATAAAGATCACATCATCAGGTCTCTGTTTTCCTATAGACTATGTAGAGCTCAGTTATAGACAGCAAAAATGTAGTAAGAGAACCCAACGGTGGCTGGCCATGCCCTCCCACACTACTGCAGCAAGGGGTCAAAGGTTGGCACGTTGTGATGCTACACAATGAGTTTCTAATCTACTTTAAGTGTAGCTCAAGGTAGATATGAGCTAGACATTAGCACACTAGTGACTCAGGAAAGGAGTGAGGGGGTCGGAGGTGGGCTTGACAGTGTGGCAGACTCTGAGCAGACTCTGAGCACCCATCCTGCACTCCTTGGACCCACCAGCAGCTCTTGGACCCATTCCTGGCAGCTCTGGTTGATGGCTCCAGCACAGCATATTTTTCCCACCTGAATGAAGATTCATTCAGATGCCATGGGAACTGCTTGGCAAGTGTTAAGGGGCAAGTGTGGTGAGGAGGACGCCTGCGGTGATCTTCAATCAACAAGCCGAGGGAGCCATTGGGTGGGTGCCAGGGCATTCATTCTAAGTCTCACCACTCTTTGGGTCCCCAGAAGGACTGCTCCTCAGTGGTGCACGGCACGCTTGCCCCTTAGAGCCCCCTTCACTGCCTTTCTCCCTCCCCTGTCTGCCGCGCCCTACTGCATTTGTGGTTCTGGGGAAAACCTCCCAAATTGAATATCTAATCGTGCAGGGACTGTTTTTGGAGAAATCTAAACCAAGGCAGTCAGAAAGGAAAAGGAACTGTCGGTAGTTGCTGTCTCCTCCTCTTAACCCTCACTTACTCTCCTAGTCCATGACAGCTGGCTTCTGGCCCTGCCACTCAGAAACTTCAGACACTGCCAGACCTCGCTCTTCTGTCCTATTGCACTTGACCTCTCAGTAGCAACTTGCTGACCATTTCCTCCTTGGAACATGTTCTTCTCTTGGCTTCTAGGACAACCTTCTCTATTTTCCTCTTACCACTGAGCTTTCGTTATGGTCTCATTGAAAATGTCCCCTTTTCCTTACTCTCCCCTTAAGCATACATGTTCCCCCCAACTCCACCTCATCTCTTCTATTCTCACTCCTCAAAGTTGCTGGGGTGCCGCCAACTTCAGTGGCATCCGTCACAAGAAAGACCAGTGATACCCCCTCAATCCAAGTCTCCCCCCAGACCTCTGTGCCGAGCACCCCCTCCTCTGCAAACCTCCCTGATGGGTGGAAATCCTTGAATGGTCCATGAATCCTCTTTCAAGCATGCTCGCAACTGAAGTCTTTGGGGCAGGATATTTGTTCCCCAAGAAATTTGGCAGGAAGGTGAGGTAGAAAGGTGGGAAGGTGGGGTTGAAAAGGGCTAGGGTTGTTTTTATTTTCTGAAAGAGCTCGAACTGGAATGAAAATTGCATGGAAAAAACAAATGGAGAGAAAGAAAACAGAGCCAGCAAAGAACCTGGGTTTCTGAGAAGGTAGAGGGGAAAGGCTAGAAGGAAGGAGGAAGACAGGCCCCGATTCAGAAAGACTTGCCAGTGCCAGGGAAATAAGCTGACTGACTCCCTGCTTACTGGCCTGTGTTTCCTCTTTGAACCAGGAAGCAAGGGCACTTACTGGGGGTACAGGGAAGTGGGAAATTTGAAGTAAATTTGGGATAAAATTGTGGAATGGAGAATGAGTCAGGATGCAAGCCATGGAAAGCTCAACACAAACGGGCTTTAGAAAAAACAAGATTTATTGCTCGCATCACTTGGCAGTCTAAGCAGACCTGGATGCGGCTGTCGTTTGAGACAGAGGTCTAGGCTTCCATCTGGCTCCTGCAGTTCTCTAGTCTGTGTCCTGTCCCTCATGTTTCAGCAGTTACGGACCCCACACCCCAAGCAAGACGGTGTCCTCTGGGGCTCTTGCAGAAAAGAGAGGAAACCTCCGTCCCCCAAAGCCCTGTATCCTTGAGTCTCATTGGCCCAATTTGGGTGATGCAGTCACAGAAACTGGGGAGCTGATTAGCTTGAGCCTATCAGGCCCCACCACTGGGAGAGGGAAATAGGTCAAACCCATCCAAACAGCATCACTGAACAAGGGGAAGAAATGCTTTCTCAAAGGAAAATCTGGATGCGTTTTGGAAGGAAAATTGGAAATGGATGCTTGGAAATCAACTAACAAAGGCCATCAGAGGTTGTTAAGGTATTTGAGAGCTGTGGTGGGGCTCTTATGAGTGTGGAGCAGAGAAATGTAGAGAGCCTCATGCCTCCTGCTTTGATGATTGCATCAATCTCATTCCTTATCCTCTCCCCTCCTACCACCTGTTTACTCTGGGCTGCTGTGGACAAAGCTGGAGGTTTGCCGGGTCAGTTTAAAGACAAGTGGGCAAGATTCGAGTGGCGGGTAATAGAGTGCTTGGAGTGATGGATGGGGGGGAAGGGAATTTGGAAGGGAGCTGATAGATTAGGATAAAATGGAGAGGTCCAGGGACTGAATGTTCAGATGAAATCAGAGAAGAGTAGGCTGGATGGGGAGAGGGAGAGTGTGAGCTCACGCACAGGAGACAGCAAGCAAAGTACAGTGAGCTAGAGAGGGAAAGCTAAGGGGAAAGGATGAGGGCAAGATATTGGCACCTAAAATTCAGAGAGAAGCAAAGAAGGCAAGGGGTTTTCTATTTTCTAAATTAAGATTTCATGACATGTGTGAAAATATTGTGGACTTGATAACAAAATAACCACCTAAAGTCCGACACTGGGGCCTCCCCTGGTGGCACAGCAGTTGAGCACTGGGTTGCGAAGCTGCCCGCAGCCTCTGCAGTGCCGGTTCAATCCCCAGCCACTGGGTGAGGGTCCCGCATGGCGCGCAGACCTCTCCTGCCGTGCCCGCTGCTCCCCTCAGCAGTGTATTTCGTCGGTCTGCCTGTTCAGTTCTCCGCTCTGGCTCTGGTGAATTCCCTCACCCTCCAGCATTTCTGACTGTACCCAGTGCTTGTATAAATAAAAATAAATAAATCTTTAAAAAAATAAATAAAATCTGACACTGGTCTCAGAAAAATGAGACATGTCTGCCTACTTGGGCATCATGACCCCTAAATGTCAATCCTGCTGGGTTCTTTAGGGGCTCTTGGGCCTCTTCACTGCCTTTTAAATAAGTTGAGTTCATCTAACTTGAGATCATCTCACAACTTTCCCTAAGCCAGGAACAATGAGAAAGGGTTAGTTTTGGTCTTTGCCTTTTTCTTCCGTGGATGTGTCTGGTTACTGTAGTTCTTGGAGCAAAAGAAAATGATAAGGGAGGATGCTAAGAATAGGAGACATGATGTATCCTAAACTAATTTGAAAAAAAATCAGACTCTTACTCTGGGCTAAGGAGATATGCACAGTACAATTTCTGTAGAATGAACAGGCAGAAGACTTGGTGATTCTACGAGGGCATTAGATTTCATCTGATTACCACTGACATGCTCTGTGAATTAAATCCAATTATTTACATAAACAGACCCTCAGTTTCTACATTAAAGTCATTGCTACAATTATAGGCTTTAGACTGGAGATCAGCAATTTTTTTCTGTAAAGAGCTAGGGAGTAAATATTTCAGAATTGGTGGGTCATATAGTCTCTGTTGCAAATAATAACTCTGGCTGCTTTCTTGCTACAGCAATACTGCTGTCTATGATTGTGTGTGTGACCATGATTCAATACAACTATTTCACAAAAGCAGATGATGACAGACCTAAGTGTAAAATGCAAAACTGGGGGTCTTGCCTTCCTGGTGGTGGAAGGGGTTAAGTCTCAGCACTATGAACCTATTAGCAGCCACTGCAGCACAAGTCCGATCCCTGGCCAGGGAGCTGACCCACATGGCACAGCAGACCTCTCCACTGTTCCCCTCAGTAGTGTATTTCAGTCAAACCGCCTCTTCTGCTCCCCACTCTGTCTCTGGTGAATCCTCTTACCTCCTCCCCTGACACCTCTGGCCTACACCCCAGCTCTTGTACGCATAAATAAATAAATCTTTAAAAAATGCAAAGCTGTAAGACTCTAGAAGATAACATAGGGAGAAAACCTAGATGACCTTGGGAATGGCAATGGCAGTTAAGATACAATACCAAAGGCATGATCTTTGAAAGGTATAATGGATAAGCTAGACCACATTAAAATTAAAAACTTCTCTGTGGAACAACTGTCAAGAAAATTATACAATTCACAGAGTGGAAGGAAACATGGAGTCTCTTCATATATGTCCTACAAACATCCTTGGCAGCTAAACAAATGTCTTCCTCCAGAGCTGTCCACAGTGTCCACTGCACAGGATAACAAAGATAATATCTCCTTCTGGGACAAATGTTAGTTTGCTTGCAACTACATTAAAGCTTTAGCTCTAGATTTAATAAGTATTTAGATTTAATATGTGATATTTCTTGGATGTGATACCAATCTTTTCTGAGCTCAAGATCTACCTGGCCCAGCCCTGCATTGCCCTGTGGCAGTTAGTGGGCCAGGAGAACCAAACAAACACGCAGATCATACTGCCTGCTGTGCTGTGAGTAATAAAGTCCCTTCTATCTACCCAGGTAGTCTGTGTTTTCTAGAAGGATCCAACAAACTGTGCCAGGCTAACTTGTTAGCACGCAAGTATGGTAACATGTAAAATCTTAAGATACAGCTCAGTTTTTGAGAGTTAACTGATCAAATGCATCATGATCAATGTCTAGTAGATTCCTTTAGATCATCAGCATTCTCACCTTATGGGATGCCAAGCATAGACCTGACTCAGGCTTAAGTTGAACCATCAGTGTTTTAATTAAACGAAAATGAGATTAAAGGTTGCATGTGCCTAGGGGGTTGATAGTTCATTCTGAGCCGCTGCACTGTGTAATCCTACTATTTACATCATAGTCTGTGAAAGTGTGCAATGTGGGAGCTCTAAGTTCTACAAAATTTTATTTTATTTCATACAATAGATGGTAAAACATACCATTATTTTAGGTGCCACTGTAAAAGAAGAAAAACACCTGCCAACTAAATTGACAAAATGGGGCCTCCCTGGTGGTGCAAGAGTTAAGACGCAACCTATGAAGCTCTCCGCAGCCACTGCAGCACCGAGTTCAATTCCCAGCCAGCCAGGGAGCAACCCACATGGCGCAGCAGACCTCTCCTGACTCGCCCACTGCTCCCCTCAGCAGCATACTTTGGTCAGTCTGCCTGTTCTGTTCCCCACTCTGTCTCTGGTGAATCCTCTCACCTCCCCCAACATCTCTGGCCTGTATCTCAGCTCTTGTATGCATAGATAAATAAATCTTTAAAAAAAAATAAATGGACAAAATGCTCACTTGTTACTTTTTACTGTATATTGTTTAGAGTTCTTTAACATTTTATTTATTTATTTTAAAGATTTTATTTATTTATTTTGCATAGAAGAACTGGGGTATAGGCGGTATGTATGTGAGAGAGAGAGAGAGGATTCACTAGAAACAGGGAGCAGAACTCAGGCTATGGCAGTGATCGTGCTGACACTTAACCCCGTACGCTACCAGGGAGACCCAGCTCTTTAATATTTTAGGCAGACTTATCATGTATCAATCTTGTGAATACATAAGGAAGAAAATAACTATTCAACATTATATTGGAAGTTACAGCCAGTGTAATAAAGCAAGAAAAGAAATAAAAGTTATACAAAAGGGAAGAAATAAAACTGTTTCTATTTGCAAGCATGATTTTCTACAAATCAAAATAAGTGAGTTTATCCAAACTGGGACCCCGAATGACATAAGCACAGGTCTATGAATCAGTCCCCTTTTAAGACAAATGAGTCTTGGGCCTCTCTGGTGGCGCAGTGGTTGAGCTCTGGGTTGCAAAGCTGCCCCCAGCCTCTGCAGCACCAGTTAGATCCCTGGCCGCTGGCGAGGGTCCCACATGGCACGCAGACTTCTCCTGCCGCCCACTGCTCCCCTCAGCAGTGTACATCATCAGTCTGCCTGTTCTGCTCTCTGCTCTGGCTCTGGTGAATTCTCTCACCCTCCTGCGCTTCTGACTCTACCCAGTGCTTGAATAAATAAATATTTAAATCTAAAAAAAAAAAAAAAAAGACAAATGAGTCTTTGAGCAAATTAGACTGCTTCCAAGTCCATAAAGGGGTATGTGGTGGCCATAAACTTGTACTTGGCAGACTGGCTAATCCAGGGAGCATAACTGGCAGACGCTCCCAACTTTTGCACTTTGGACTCTATTATGATGTTAGCAGAGAGAAGCCTAGGAGAGCTGTAGCCTGGTCATGAATAAATGAATATGGCAGGATTACTAAGATAGGCCCATGTCTGGGAGATACAGAGCTCCTCTGTCACCCCACAAATCTCTTTTCTTCCTCACCCAGGTTTAGGTTTGGTTTATGGTCTAATGACTCTTCCTAGCCTTTACCAGTTTCCTTTTATTTCCTTTTTTTTTTTTTTTTTTGAGAGGCATTTCTCTTATTTATTAAAATCCTTGTATATTTTGGCATATGCTTTGCAGAGAACCTGGGCAGTGGGTATAATAACAGTAGCTACCTTCCAGAATTATTGAGAAGATAAATGTGTTAAGTAGAAATAACTCAAGTCATTTCAGTTATTTTATTAAGACATTTCGCCTTATATTTCTAAAATCATGATAGATAATTAAAAAACTGTCATTATAAAATGCCATACCATAAAATACAGAATAGTTTTCTAAACACATAACTGAGTTTATAAGAAAACATAAATCTGAGTGGCAAAAATGGAGAGGAAACAAAACCACCGTAGTTGAGTTCACATGACAACTGTCCTCAAGGATTGGAAGGATTTCAGTCCTTAGGTTGAAGCCTTTGTATATAAACTGAGAACTGCCAGGAGCTACTATGCTTTCAGGGAAGGGGTGGGAACCAAAACTATAATCAAGCCATCAGCAAAGAGGGATATTTAGGAGGCTTGTCTGTCTCTATTACTCTGGACAGAAGGGAAAGGTCCCTGAAGGCAGGGTTTGATATTCACACTACCTTTGTGCCTGAGAACTCTCAAGCTGATCATATCTGTGACAACATGAATACAAGTCTTTTCTGGAGGGGGGAAAAACTCAGTTAAGAATTCTTAGAGCTCCCTTCAATATAGCCCAGCTGAAGATGAATTCATAATCCAAAATTGTAGAACAAACAAGAAAATAATCCACCATGAGTGAGGATTAGCAATATGAACAACAGGATTGGACTCCTAATAATTTTAATAATTATTTTAAACATTTTAAAGTCTGGCTGGTGAGATACATCAATTAAAAAAAAGTTTTTGAAATATGAGGAAAGATAAAGTCTCTCTTAGCTGAGGTCCTCTAGAAAGCAGAGCCTGAGGCAAGGATTAATGTACTGATCACAGCTTAACTATGTGTCAGTGAATCATATATATGATAGAGATCCCAATGGATATATGATAGAGAACCCATACAGCAATGGTGTGTACTAGGTTATTCCATCTTAGTTTGTGTAATTATACTCCATCACATTAACTTACTGATGCGTTCCTGCAGGTCAGATACACATGACTAAATTCAGAAGTTGCATGTTTAACTGCATGAAAGCAAGGAAGAAAAAGGGAAGGAAAAATGTGAAGCAATGTGATGTGAGGTAATTCTGCACAGGTCAGTATTTTTTGAGAAGCTTTGAAGTGATAACTGATCGTTTAACATGGATTTTGCTGGCACACAAGGAATTTTCTGGAAATTTTTCAAAAAGAAAACTTCAGACTGGAAGAGAGAAAGGAAAGGTAATTTATTTGTTGTTTCCCAATTCACTGGGGTCAAATTCCACTCCACGGAGAGCTAACCCAAGTGGTGTGGTGTTATTCATCCTTGGATACAACTTAGGAAGCCAGATCCTGTGTTCAGTAGTAGAGGGGCAACTTAGTGCAGTCAGCTGTGGTATGTGGACATGGAATTACACAATCAAACACTTTCAGGCAGCCCAGGGGTTCAGCAAAGTCAGCAGAGGGCCTGTGTACCTCAGTGGGTTACTGGGAGTCAGGAACTCTGGGAACAAAGGAGGCAGTTTGACTCTGAGGTGGTGAACAAGGTTTGTAACTAATGTAAAATGAGAAATAATGTCAATGAAGTTAAGAAACACTTCCCAGTGGCTAGATCTAGATGAAGACAAAACAGTAAATTAGAAGTGTTAATTTAAGAAGTTATAACTCCTGTCATATTCTGTGCAAATAGTAAAAAATGAGAGCCATGAAAGACAGAGGAAAAAGCCCAATTTACACTCAATAGGTATTTCAGAAGGTGAGATTAGAGAGAATGAGCAGGGTGCTACTTTATAAAGGACTGAAATCCTTAGATTCAGTTTCTATGTGAGAATTTTGACGTCCAAGGGCAGCTTTGATACAGAGATTATTTTAATTTCTTTTTAAGTTTTAAGTAATGGAAATTACGAATTTAAAAGTCCAATTTGCCTTAAACTTTAAATTCATTTTATAAATATTATTATTGAATATATTATTTTAAATTCAATAAGTTTTATATAAAATAAGAATAATTTTCAGGGACACTAATATAAATTGGATTGATTACTTAAGGGAATTTGATTTTGATTAATGTTAAGTAAACTTGAATTGAACAAATTACCCTTAAATACTTTAAATATTTATAAATTTAATATATTCAATTTTATTTAAGAACTTAGAATGTCTAAATTCAAACTTATGACCCAATAAGCTAATCTTTCCCACAATATTAATCAACTCTTTAATATAATTTTTTTAATCAGTCTAATTCTGTTTATAAACTAAGTCACTTCCTCTTATACCTTTCAACTTCTAATCAAGCATTTAATTTAGAATTACAGGCCAATTTGTCATATACTTTAAAGTGCCAAATTCAATTATATTTTACATACTAAACCAAATAGATTATCTTGAATGTAACAAAAACTGATTCATGACATGAACTGGATATACTTCATAATTTATTTCTGGGGTTGAGAAACAAACTGCTAAGCTTTACTCTGACTTTAGATTACTAAACCAATAATTGGCAAGTTGTGGTTGCTTATTGAACAGAGATATTTGGCAGACCTGAAATTTCCTATGTTCATTGTGATTCCTCCTGCTTCAACGATTGATACCCTGAGTCCAATTTTAGTAATCCTCAGGATAAAATAGACTCCAAGTCTACTTTGGGTGGGGATGATACCTTCTGTCTCAATTATACAGTCACAGAACACTTTTTCTAACCCCTCTTAGTTTTGATTGATTTGATAATTTGAAATTTCCTACCACCAACCAGATTGAAGTTGATTTTATTCACAAATCTCAGCACTGCCTGGCTGAACTTTATTTTTCCTCTTTCCTCTGTCTTTGGGCTACACAGATTTGGCAGAATCCAGGAAGACTGCCTATTTTCTTTGATTGGCTCTATGAGCACAATAATCTTGAATTGTATAAATAAAGATAAACACATTAAAATGCTGAACAACTACAAAGACAAAGAAAACATCTGAAAACAATCAGTTTTCCGTGCCAGTTGTACCCCAGCAAACATGGTATATGTTTCTAAAACTTGCCAGCTTTTATAATAAGTATGGCAAGCATCAACTCCACAAAGTGACGGTATAAGAAGGGCAAGAATTCTCTGTATTCCTATGGAAAGTGACTTGACGACAGGAAGAGAGTGGCTGGCATGTGCATGTGTTGAGCCCAATTGCAGATTTAAGAGAAATTCTGGTGGTTAAGAGACAAAAACATTTTCAGGTGGGAGAATTTAAAATGAGAGGGGTCAAGAGATTTGTTTCTAAGCTTCATTTTTTTTGTTTAATTATGAAGATTAAGAAAAAAATAATAAAATGACCTATTACCAAAGTAGAATGACAGACAGCAGACTTCAATATCTTTGAGGAACTGAGAGAAAGTAATAATGAACCTCCAATTTTATACTCACGATCATTTGGGGATAGTGAAAACAAAAGTCATTTCTAGAAAGAAAAAGACCAAATTCACTAACAGAAGTGAGACTCAAGAATGAATAATGAAGAAGGAAATTGATAAACATGTGAAAATCTAAGTGACAGTTGCTTGTTTAAGTGATATGTTTTAGATATACACTTCCAGAGAGAACTTTCGACCAATGGGGGAGTGGATGGATAAAAAGGTTTAACCTTCTTATATCCTCTTGGGCAATTCTGAGACATGTTCCAATTGGTTGTTCAGAGGCCTTGAGCCACTGTTATCCACAATAACAACCTCATGGGTATTCACCACATTGCCTTCTTTTTCCTGTCTCATATCTGTATTCTTTTGTCTGTACTTACTGATGTGACTTCCCAAATGTTCGACCCAAGTTCTGGTCTGAAGGGCAACTTTTGGAAGAAACCAATCTAAGACACTGATTAGTTTTAGAATTTAATTCATATATGCTTGTTACAATTTTAAAACTTACCACTAAGTTAATACAGATATTGATAGAATATATAATTTCTAAATAACTATTAATGGAATAGGCCTGGGTTCTGCTGCCTGTCACTACCAAAAGCCAATAAGCAGAGACAGGAAGTGAATCTATAAGCACTTTTATTTTCAGATCACTGGCCATTGATCTGAGAGAATGGTGGGCATAGCACCCTGAAGAGATCATTCTGCCATCTCATCTTGAGCCGGACTTTTAATGAGTTAAACAAAGACAGTCATGGGCAAACAGCTCATCAGAACAGCCTGTTACAGTTGGATCATAACAGCCTGTCATAGCTGATGTTCCTGGTTTTTCATCACATTCAGCCCGAGTTTATCAGCTTCCAATTATCTTGACCTTGGTATGTCCTGGCCTCTTTGGTTAATTTCTGATAGTGTCAATGTCCAGCACTCATTCAGGCATCATCAAAGCAGGAATTTCTGTTCATAGCAAGGATTTATTTAAAGAAAACAGGTCATTAGCCATACAGTGTGTACATACAGCCTATGCTAGGTGTGTATGCGCCAATTCCTGTGCTAGGTATGGTGCACTTTCCTTCCTTCCTAGCCCCCACCATGACTATAGGTGAAAAGAGATTAGAGCAACACCTTAATCAAAACTTTAAAGAGTAAATATCATATTTCATGAAATCTAAGATGACTTTGTAAGATTACTTGTAAAATAAAGCTAAATATTACATGTCGCTAAGAGAGAAAAATGTTGCTAATTACATCAATTATAAGAAGTATTCTAAGTTCAAAGATGTTAAAAGGTGGGGGAAAAGTGTGTCTTAAATTGATGAAACTTGGTAGTTCAAAATAAGAAATAGAAATAAATAACATTTATATTAGTTAATCTAAGGGGGCTAAAATCCATATTAAAGATCATTGTTTAATTAGATTATATTTTTAAACATCATCTGTAGGCTGTTTATAAGAAATATACTTCAAACATAAAAAAAAGGTCACCCATAAAAGAACTGAAAAAAATAACACCAGGCAAAACGAATCAAAACAAAGCTGGTATAGTCATCAAGATGAGGTAAATACTTTTTTTTTCTAGAAATGCTTTTTTGCTTTAAGGTGAATCGAGCCCTATGCTCCAAAAGAAACACCATTTTACTCAAACATTTATGAAAATTAGTTACTTACTAGGCTACAAAGCAAATCTCTATAAATATTTAAAGAATCAATATCATACAGATTAAATTATCAAACTCCAGTACAATTAAGTTAGAAAGCAATAACCAAAAGAAAATAAATGTATATATGTAGAAACTTATAAAATCACACTGTTAAATAGTTTTTGTGTCAAAGACAATATTGGAAGAGACATTAGGAAATATTTCAACTGAACAATAAAAAACACATCAAAACTCATGGGTTGCAGCTAAAGTAGTACTTTTAGAGAAATTTACAGCCTCATATGTTCAAAGAAGTCTGAAAAAATTGTGAGTTAATCATTCAAATCAAGCAATTAGAAAGCAGAGTTCAAAGCAATGAAATAGAGAATAATAAAGATAAGATCAGCAATTAATTGTGGTAGATTGGATTATTGGTTCTGGTTTCTCATTCTTCTGAAATAGGAGTATACGTCTACTCTCCTTACACACAAAGGAAGGATACTGTAAAGTCATGAGGCAGAATATACTTCCTTATACATTGAAAAGGGGCTTCAGTGTTCAAACAGTTTTAGCCAATGGAATCTTAGTAATTTAATACTAGCAGGGGATTTAATTATATTTGCATAATTTAATTTGTTATCTTACATGCTTGCCACTCACCATGAGAAGAACATAGCTCAGGCAGGTGCTGGTTCAAAAAGAAAAAAGCCTGAAGACACTGGAATAGAGACCCTGGATTTTAGGATTACTCTGCTGAGTGCAGCTGACACACATCTTACTAAGACATAAGTGCTTGTTTAAATGCTGAGTTCTGGTTTACTATACAGTATTAATGTAGTAATAACTAATTCACCCATGAAGCAGAAAAGCTGTAGTAGAGCATCACCAGACCTAAAATCCAATCCTCTGCATAAAACAACTATGCATAAGCCTTTGCCAAGTATCATGGGAGAGGGAGAGAGAGGAAGGGGAGGAGGAGCAGGGAAGAGAGAAAGAGGAACAAAGGACCAAAATGCTGGATGGGAAAGGAGGCATAACTACCAATGAGTCAGAACTTTGAAGTGAAAGAATACTATAATTTTTGTCAATAAATTTGAAAACTTAGGCAATGTCACAGGAAAAAAAACTTATTGAAGTCAATAGAAAGATATAAAATCTGAATAGACATAACTATTTAAAAAAAAAAAATCAATAGGGGCCTCCCCGGTGGCGCAGCAGTTGAGTGCTGGGTTGCAAAGCTGCTCGCGGCCTCTGCGGCGCCGGTTTGATCCCCGGCTGTTCCCCTGCCATGGGAGGAGGGTCCCACATGGCGCGCAGACCTCTCCTGCCGCCCGCTGCTCCCCTCAGCAGTGTACTTCAGTCCTTCTGCCTGCTCTGCTCCCCGCTCTGGCTCTGGTGAATTCGCTCACCCTCCCGCGCTTCTAACTTCACCCAGTGCATGTATAAATAAACAAACAAACAAACAAATAAATAAATAATACATGCCTCTTTAAAAAAAAAATCAATAGGGGCATCCCCGGTGGCACAAGGGTTAAAGACAGCACTATCAAGCTATCGCCAGTCACGGCAGCATGAGTTCGATCCCCAGCCAGGGAGCTACCCACATGGCGCTGCAGACCTCTCCTGCCTCGACCGCTGCTCCCCTCAGCATGTATTTCAGTCAATCTGCCTGTTCTGCTCCCCACTCTGTCTCTGGTGAATCCTCTCACCTCCCCCACACATCTGGTCTATACCTCAGTTTTTGTATGTATAAATAAATAAATCCTTAAAAAATGAATAAATAATTTAGAGTGCTGATGTATAGGTGGAACAGATGGAGTAAATGGCCTTTTCCTTATCCAAATTACAACTAAAAACTCTGTTAAATATAAAACAAACCTAAGAAAACTCTGAAAGGTGGAAAGAAGGCAGAGGCCAGCTAGGATTTCAGGACCCAAGGAATGACAAGATAATGAGTTTTGGGGTTTTCTTTTTGCTTCGTGTATTCCAAATTTGAAGATTTTTGCAGAAGCCAAAAAAGCTGATGGCAAAAAACCAAGCAAACAATCAAGCAAACAAACAAAAACAATCTCCTCTAATACCTTGTCTTCTCTAGCCATAGGATGAGGAAAGGGGTAGCCTAACAGGAAGGTGACCTTTTAGACAAAAGCTACTCTATTCTAACAAAACAACACAGGAAAACCTGTGGCCCATCCCACTCATGTCCATAGAGGCCAAGTGGGAAGCCTTAGTCCACCCGTCCCCCACATTGATATCAGCGGAGACACATTAGAAAGTTATGGTTGTCATCATTGCCCAAATTAATGAGGCCACCTCTACCCTGAAGGTAACAGTGGAGGCTACCTGCGGAGCACTCGTGAGACACTCCTACCCCTTCCAATCAGGGAGGCTAAGTGGGGAGCCAGAACTCTTCTCCCTCCCCTACCCAAGAGTGACAAGGAGACTTCCCACTCAAGTGTTCGTGCACTTGGCAGTAACAAGTAGCACTGTCAGAGGAGACAGGTAGAATGAAATGAAAGGTTTCACCGAAAACCAGGATCTCCCAACAATGTCCAAGTTTCAATCAAAAATTACTCATCATACCAAAAACTAAGACCTCCGACTGACTGAAAAAAAGATACCAATACCAATATGGTAGAGATGCAAGAATTCTCTGACAACGTATGTGAAGTAGTCATTATAAAAATGAAGTAATGACCCGGTTACAAGATGGGCAAAGGAGTTGAATAGGCATTTTCCAATGAAGACATATGAATGGCCAATAAGCACGTGAAAAGATGCTCAACACCATTAATCATTAGGGAAATGGAAAACAAACTATATGAGATACCACTTCACACCATTGGAATGGCTATTAATAAACAAAAAGAAAAGACACAGAAAATAAATGTTGGTGAGGGGGTGGAGAAATTATAATCTTCATGCACTGTTGATGAGATTTTGAAATGGTACAACCACCGTGAAAAATATGTTTCTTCAAAAGTTAAAAATAGAATTACCCACTTTCCAGCAATTGCACTTCTGGCCATCTACACAGAAGAATTGAAAGCAGAGTCTAAAAGAGATATTTGTGCACACATGTTCATAGCAACAATAGTCACAGTAGCAGAGGTGGAGGCAACATAAGAGTCCAACAATCAATGAATGGATAGGTAAAATGTGTTTTAGGCATACAATGAGATATTGTTCAGTCTCAAAAGGAAATTCTGACACATGTTAAAACATGGATGGACCTTAAAGACATTATGTCATGTAAAATGACAGTCACACACACATACTGCATGATTCCATTTATACGACATAGCTAGTGTAGTTAAAAACCAGAAACAGAAAGTGAGAGTTGCCAAGGGGCAGGGGAGGGTGGAATGAGAAGTCATTGTTTAATGGGTATAGAGTTTCAGTTTTGCAAGATGGAGAGTTATGGAGAAGCATGGCAGGGTTGCTTGCACAACTGTGTGGATTGCTTAATACCACTTAACTCTACACTTCAAAAACATTAAGATGGTGAATTTTATATCACGTGTTTTACCATCATAAAGAAATTGAAAAAAAAAAAACAAACAAAAATATGAATAATTAAGAACATATTTGAAACACATGAAAAAAATAATCTCAAAAGAAAATATAAAGAGAAATCAAATGGAAATTTTTGAACTAAAAAATACAGTAAGTTAAAAGCTCAAGGAGTGGGTTCATAGCCAAATGTTGAGGACAGAGAAAAATGTGAACTTTGTTGTTTAGACTGCATATTTTCTATCATTCTACCTCAGACAGAAATAGATGGAGTATAATTAAAAGATTTGTTTTCATCGTCTACAAGTCCCTGAGGCTCTAACATTTATATCATTAGTGTCTCAAAGGGAGAGGAAAAAAGAGGGTGAGGCTGAAAACATACTTGAAGAAATAATGCCTTTAAACTCCCCAAATTTGGCAAAGGCAAAACTACAGATTCAAGAAAAGGAAAACTCCAGGGATAAACCCAAAAAAGGCCATACCAAGACATTCAGTTAATCTCCTGACAAGTAAAGGTAAATACAGAGTTGAGTCATGGTCTTCTCCCCAGTTAATCAAAATATTGATTAACTTTCTCTTTTAATTTGGTTTTGGTAATAACATTGGATTTGGGGCCTCCATCTGGGGGTAGACTTTGCATCGGCCAGTGATTGCTTTGAGAATTTACTACCAGCTTAAGATAAACTCATACCTCTGATTTTTGATGCTTATTTCTGTGTGCACATTCCAAGAATTACCTCCAGCAAATCAGAAATAAACAAAAAATCCAGAGGGAGATACTCATCCATGTGTATTTAAGTTGTATTAAAGACATAGGATGGCTAAAGTTAAAAAAAAATTGTTAGTAGGTTTAATTTAATTTTTATTTTTTTACATTGTTGTTCATTTTTGTATGTTTGATTTCTCCCCTCAGGTAAAATTCCCATAAAATTTCCACCACCTGAGAACGATCACCATGGTCTCTTATGCTCTTCCCTCCCCTTTTTTGACCCCTCCCCCTCCCGAGGTATATCTCAGTTCTATTGTTTGCCTACTACTTTTGTCTTTTTTATTTTCTGACCCCTTGTTCAGTTTCCCAATATTCCTCTTATAAGTGAAACAATCCAATATTTTTCTTTAACCCTTCTGACTTATTTCACTGAGCATAATCCCTTCCAGCTGCATCCTTGTTGCTACAAATGGCATGAGTTCATCTTTTTTGATTGCTGAGTAATATTCCAGTGTAATATATATATATGTGTGTGTGTGTGTGTGTGTGTGTGTGTGTGTGTGTATGTGTATGTATACACACCACATCTTCTTGATCCAGTCATCTGTTTTTGGGCAGTTAGGTTGTTTCCATATCTTAGCTATTGTAAATAGTGCTGCAATAAGCATAGAGTATACCCACTTACATTCCTAAAGACCACATACCTTCCATTTCCCTTAAATATCTGTGCTTAAATATCTATGCTTAAATATCTGTGCTTTAAACTATAAGACTTATTTATTTATTTATTTGTTGTTTGTTTATTTATTTATTTTTTGTGGGGCCCTCGCCAGTGGCCAGGGATCAAACTGGTGCTGCAGAGGCTGCGGGCAGCCTCGCAACCCAGTGCTCAACCACTGCACCACCAGGGGAGGTCCAAGACTTTATTTTTTAATTTTTAAAAAGATTTATTTATATATGCATACAAGACCTGGGGTACAGGCCATAGATGAGGGGGGTTAGAGGATCCACCAGCGATAGAGTGGGGAACAGAACAGGCAGACTGACCGAAATACACTGCTGAGGGGAGCAGCAGGCAAGAGAGGAGAGGTCTGCCTTGCCACATGGGTTTCTCCCTGGCTGGCCGGAGATAGAACTCATGCTGCAGAGGCTGTGGATTGTTTCATAGTGCAGTGCTTAACCCCTTGCGCCACCAGGGTGGCCCTAAGACTTTAATTTTTTTTTTTTAGAAGAATAATAGATGGGTTCCTGTTTCATGTTTGAGCAACTAAAGGTACTATTCTTACAGTTTTTCTAAAACAAAAAAAAAAAATTTCAAATTTCTAGAAGGTCTTTTAAATATTTGCCATCTTACAATGATTGAAAGTCATCCATGTACATAGCTGGGGTAATGGAGAGTGATATAAAACAAATTAAAATCTCCCTTCCCCAGCCTATTTCCCAAGAAGAGCCTCTTCAACTTCGGACTTGACATCTGGTAATTATGTATATGTCATCTTAAGTAGTAAAATATTTGTGATGGCTCACATTTCAACACACCTAAGATTACGATTATTTAGCTTTTATTTGTATCGCAGGCGGTTTGATTGAACCCTAGTGGAAGGAAGCGTAACTCCTCGGCATCTAGCCCAGCCAAGTGGGGCCAGATGATCAATTCACATGGGAGATCTTTCCAGTTATTTATCTTCTTTTGTTGGTTCTGGGTGAACTTGGCTCCTAACCATTTCTGCCATTTCACTTCCTCTTGTTTTTTGGACTCTGCTTTCCATAGTACATGCTTCGTTTTGAATTCACAGGGTTAGTGGGTGGCAAACTTTCAGAATCCCTGTACATTAAGACAGATCTGTGGCTGCCCTGAGTGTGCACCCCTCAACCCTCTGCTGCAGAGTATAATGGAGCCACTGTCCCTGCTGCTGCTTTTCAGAGCCATCAGCTAGTAACTCTGAAGCTTCCTCCTGCCAATGAAGAGCAGGAAGACCCAGACACTGCCTGGACTTGAGGACTTTCTGAAAGCCTCAGGGAACTCTCCTAAAATTGCACTGCATTCTGAGTCACTCCCGCCACCCTTCCTTTCTGCTCTCTCTCTTTTACCTGGAGTCAGATAAGCATCTGAGTTAAAGCTTGCCCCACCTCTTTGTCTCTTTCTGGTGTTTTCCCTAATGAATTTCTTGCATATGAAATACCACCTTGATATGGGACTTGAATTTACACAACATCTTATTTCTCTTCACGTTTAATTCTGTATTTTGTACCTAGAAATCCATATCCAGCCCAGTTTCTCTCTGATTTTGAGCATACGGCTCAATTATCCTTTAGCATCCAGAACTGCTGATAAAGTTTTGTGTTTTTCACTCTTGTTTCTTTTTAAAAATTATATATATGGATATACAAATGTATATATGTACTATTAAAAATATGTCCAGAATACAGATACTTTTTTCTTCATGACTGAAAACTCTTTTTTAAAAAAAGGTTTATTTTATTTATTTATGCATACAAGAGCTGGGGTGTAGGCCAGAGGTGGGAGGGATTGGGGGGCTGTGAGAGGATTCACCAGAAATGGTGTGGAGCAGAAAAGGCAGATCTACTGAAACACACTGCTGAGGGGAGCAGTGGGAGAGACAGGAAAGGTCTGCTGTGCCATGTGGGTGAGCAGGGAATTGAACTCTTGCTGCACTGGCTGGCAATAGCTTCATAGTGCTGAGACTTAACCCCTTGCATGCCAGGGAGGCCCTGAAAGCTCTTGAAGTTTTCTTTACCCTTCAGATACAGAAATGCCATGCTAGATTACACCTAAGTACATATATTTAAACTTTAAACTAAGAGTTCATAAAGTATTAAACAAGACAATAAAGACATATTAGCTATTATTTTCTTTCTTGTCTACCTCGCCCCCATCTTAGAAGAACAAAATGAATAAATATTTATTAAAACTTCTATCTCAGTTTTTAATTCTTGAGAATTATATGTTTTGGGGAGAGAGCTGGATTGGCTTGTTTCTATGTTAGCTGGTTGTGGTAATATGAGTAACCCAGGGCAGGTTGTAGAACCAGAACAGGGATGGCCTGAGGGAGCAGCTCAGGAAAGCAGATACCTGGCCAGGTGTGCATGGTTTTGGATTCTCTCCAAGTAAGTCTGCCAGCTTAGAAACATGCTAAAGCTCTTTGTGGTTACCAGTAAAAATTGTCTTTATTTTCTGGATTTCCCAGTATGAGAATATACAATTGTGGAATGGGGAAAATTCACTGTATTTGAAAACCATCATGCCTGCCCCTTCTCAGAACCTGGGGTGTTTGAGATTTGGGGGAGATGTTTAGAAAATATCAAAAGTGATGTTTGGGTTTTATCAGCCTTCAAGATGCCAGCTCAGACATAGGGATTAACTTTGGTTGATAGGATTTTTATATATGTATCTCCTAGTGTGGGTTTTTTTTTGGGGGGGGAGTGTTGAGTCATATTCCCCTTATATAATGGGGCACTTGTACATAGCAGGAGATAAAACTGGAAGAGGAACTGGCGAGTCAGACTGCAGCAGGATCTTACTTGAATGTCCTGTACTGAATGTGGACTTTCTTCTGAAGGAGTCTCTGAAGGACTTTGAACAGGAGAACGTGATGCCAACCTGATCAGAGTTTTACAAGGGTGCAGCTGGAAGGAGATAAATTTTGCAAGGAGACAGAAGGCTGTCTCCATTAGGGATATATCAGATTTATTTTTCAGGCTGGGACTGGGCAGTTGGTTGAGTGCAAGGTACACTGTTGGTGATTTGCCCAGACTTTTGGTGATTGGGATTCTAGGATACTGGGGTATTGAAAGTCAAGGTGGCAGATGTAGGAAGGCCCAGTGAGGATCCTAGGAGAGCAGCATTTGGCTCCTCTGACAGGAAGTGGCTGCCTTCCACTTTTCTAATGAAGGAAGAGGCCATTGTTGGGATGGGAAGGGGTGGAGCACAGGAAAGGTGGAAGAAATGCTGTGGGCCTTGCTCAAGAAAACTCCCCAGTGAAGACTAAGGGAGAACCCAGGGTCTCAGGCTCATGTGGGGCTGTATGACATGAACCGGAGGCAGCAGCAGGTGCCCTGTGTGTGGTTGGCATATGGTCTCAGTGGCCACAGTGGGGTGTGGAGCAAAGTCAAAGGCTCCTCTTTGACATACTTTCCTTTGTTTCCCAGCCACCGTGTTCATCTGGTCTTCCTTCTACTCCTCTGTCTACCTTGCCTCAGTCTCCTCAGTTGTTTCTTGTACCTCCCTCTCTGGAATACCCTATGTCAAGGTGTCTATGGGACTTAGGCCTTGGACCTATTGTCTTCTCTCTTTACTCCTGCACCTTAAAGGAATCTCACCCAGCATCATGGCCTCACACACCATCGGGCCTCTGCTGACCTTAGATTTATAGTGTCTATCAAACTGCCTACTTTTAATGTCTCAACTTGAATACTTAACCCTTTGCACTCCGCTGTCCCCTCTCAGGGGTCATTGGTAGCCAATGTCCAGAATGGTTCGGAGTGCAAAGGGTTAATTATTGTCTCAAACATAAGAGAAACACCTGTGATTCCATCTTCAGTCTCTGCCAACATCTTCATCTCATAAAATGACAACTCTCCTCACTTAGGAGTCATGTCTGATTTTGTCTGGCCCACAGTCCTTATGAGTCATATCCAGTCCATTATTGAATCTTGTCAGCCCTACATCTTAATCTATGTCCTGTACCTGAGTGCTTGTCACTCCTTGGGACACTGTCCTCCAGGGTAAGCCCTAGTGCTCCCACCAGGAGCCCCACAGTAGCACCTGACTAGCCCTCTACTCTTCTCCAGTGATGATATCACACCACCAGTCAAATATTCCCAGTAAAATCAAGCATGGTCCTCAGGACCCTACCTCAGCTGGCCAATGGCTTCCATGTCCCACAAACCCTCCTCTCAATCATCTTGCCCAGCACACCAGTCTACTACTCCTCAAATGTGATATCAACCCTATTTCCCACATTAAGACTTTTTCCTGGAATACCCCTAACCAGAAAAATCTCTTGCTTCACCCTTGTACTTCATTCAGCTCTAAGAGCATTTTGCTGATCTATGTCCAAAGTCTGGGTAAACTGGGAGAAGGGTGGTGGGTATGACCAGGGGATCAGTGGGTGGGCACAGCAGGAGTGAAAGGAAGGAGTTCTGTTTATAAAAAGAAAACTGGAATCAGATATTCTAGAGAAAATGAACTATGAGTACATTGAGTAATTATGAATTTTCTTAGAACAGCAGTTACAATTGATTCATCTTTTTTATCATCTGTGCTCAATATAGAATTTAGCTCATACCAGACACTTAACCATTAATGAAGGAGTATACCCAAATTTCAGACTTTTATTCTAGTTCCTTGCATTTTCCAAATGCTACAATGAAAGTCATATGCTAATGATGTATTTGTGTTTTACACTTAACAATTTCTTCCATTCATTGTCACACGGGAACTTCCCTTTTTACGGGAACTTGGGGAAAGGCAAATAAGGTCACCTCAGTTGAAGGTAGAAAAACTTGTCTGATGTTGCCCAGAAACTGGTGAAAAAGTCAAGACTCAGTCTCATGGCCGAGTAGTTTCCACTAGATTCTCTTCAATTTCTGATACTAAGATTTCAGGCTCATACTGTTGTAGAGCAACCCCGATACAAAACGGGGTGCCTGACTGTGGGTCCTCACCCCCGCGCTTAAAAGGACTTATCAATGCTCTACTGCAGGCACACGTGAAAGGTTAATAAAAGGTTTATTTACAAAGGGAAGGGGAAATGAGGAAATGTACAGCTCTGGGGGAAAGATGGGAGACAAAGTTTTAAATGAGTCCTACCCGATCCGCCGATTAGGAATCCCAAAATGGCGCTCTGAGAGCTGGCCGCCAGCCAGGAGCGGTGAAGCCAGGAGGCGAGCGATCGCGAGCCAGAGAGCCCAAGGCCCACGTGTTTGGTTTTTTATATCCAACCTGGCTGCCCAACTCCACCCTCAGGTCCCAGCCACCCTCCCTTGGTGGTGATGGGATTTGTCTTTCCCAGAGTCTTGATGGCTTTAGTCTGGAGTGGGGGTGGAGTCCACAAAGCCTGTATGGGATTAACTCAGGACATCACTTCCCCCTAACAATACTATTGTAGTTTTAAATGCTTCAGCAGGACCCTCTCTGCCTTCAGCTACTGAATAGTTCTCCCTTCATTGATCTTACGGTCTTGCATATTGTGTTCACATTAATCTTTAGTTATTTCCCCATAGCCATGACACTCTGCTAAGTTGTGGGCTACTTGCACCGAGGACAGGCCCTGGCACACAGAAAGCATGCAGTGAGAGTTCACTGAATAAAACTGAACAGTGCTGAACATGGGACGGTGATGCAAGGAGAGTGAGAAGCCAGGCTTTCTGCTCTGAGAACCTGGATCATGTGTCTCCACCAACTTGCTTTGATGGAACTGTGCCCAGGATTGCTAATAGAGAGGTGTTGCTATTCTGGCCCTAGGGCTGGAAAGAGATGAGTGGAAGTTGGGATAGAGAAATAAACAAATAGAATTGGAAGTAGGGGTAAAATTTCAAATTTTATCTCTAGAAAGTCTTTCCATAATGCCCCTTGTCTCCATATTCTTTCCAAGGAGATAAAGTAGGGTGGAGTCTTGAGTTTACAGGGGAGAATAAAGGCAACCCTTAAGGTTTATGCTGACAATAGCAACCTTGCAGATTAGACACAAAATGGACACAAAATAAAAATACTTCTGTTTCAATGCTGGAATAACTGAACAGAGATCAAGTCAATCAACTTCAATGATTTCAATTCCATATTACACGAGAGAAGATAGGGAATCATATTAAAAGACCATCAAATAACTGGGAAAACAGTGGAATGTGTCCACATTTCGGAAAGTCTTTATCTCTTTCTCATTTCTGCCAATTCTTCTCTCCCCTCCTTCAATCAGGGTCCAAGCTGGACATGATCTGCAACAAGCAGATAACGTTGGTAAATTTCTAGAACTTAAATTCCTTGAAGAAGGTGTCAGGAGTCCAGGTCAGTGAATTTTATCTTCCCCTTTTCTTAAGGTGAGAAACAGATTCCTAAAACATGGCTCTCCTGCTGTTTCACACTGGCCATGATCTAGTTTGGGGGAAGGGAAGAAACAAAACTTGCTTGGTGGAACTGTGCCCAGGATTGCTAATAGAGAGGTGTTGCCATTCTGGCCCCAGGTTTGAAAACAGATGAGTAAAAGTTGGGATAGAGAAATAAACAAATAGAATTGAAAGTAGGGGTAATTTTTTCCATTGGGAATATTTTCCAAAATTTGGGTTGTAGAGCAGAAACCTTTCTTCTGAGTCTTCCTAGGGCATTGGGGAAGTAAGAGTGATGACAACTGCTGGTGGTGAGGAGGCATGGGGAGGGGGGAGCATTGTCCTGGTAATGGCAACTTTGGTCTTAACAATATCCTGGACAATGGCAGCAGTGACTCAGACATTAGAGGATATCTAATGATGGGGCCCTTTCAGCCTAGATACTGTGCCTCTTTAAACTCACATGGACTTTGGGCCTCCCCTGGTGGTGCAGCGGTTGAGCGCTGGGCTGCAAAGCTGCCCGCAGCCTCTGCAGCGCCGGTTCGATCCCTGGCCACCGGCGAGGGTCCCACATGGTGAGCAGACCTCTCCTGCCGCCCGCTGCTCCCTTCAGCAGTGTACTTCGTCAGTCTGCCTGTTTTGTTCCCCCCTCTGGCTCTGGTGAATTCTCTCACCCTCTCTACCCAGTGCTTGTATAAATAAATAAATAAATCTTTAAAAAAAAAAAAACTCACATGGACTTAGTGGCTCATCAAGCATGGAGGGGGTGTTATATTCTAAATGAACAGTGAAAGGATGAACAATGAAAAGACACATCATCCCAGTGAGATAAAACAGATTTTAAAAGATCCAACATAGACATTACTGCCACTGACATGATTGGAGTGGTCAACAGGCTTTGATGAGTCCCAAGATCATTAAGAAGGAATATGAGTGGACTGGAGGCCATTAAAAGCAGACAGAACATGCTATTTCTCTGCAGCACTAACAGGATTGCTATCCTATTTTATGGGTGTTTTTGAAGCGTCCAGTAGGTGAGCATAGCTTACATGTTGTGGAGTCCTGTTCCCTTGTAGAGAGTTGTGCTTATGTGCACATCAGTGGGAAGACTATGTAAAAAGAGCCTGAATTGAAAGGAGATTATCACTGAGGCATCAGGCAGAAAGGGCAGAGTGCCCTGCCTCCCAATTTTGAGGGGTAGGTAATCAGCCTTGGGTGATCCAGAGAAGATTTCCAAGGGGTCCACTAGATGGCAGTGTCAGTCAGAACAAGAGCCTGCAAAGGCTTCACTGGGATCAGGGCCTGGGCTGAGTGGGAAATATTTCACTAATGAGAAGATGGAGGGTCGGGGAGGCAGGGGATTTGGCCCAAGATCACCAGTGACTGGCACCGTCCTGGGGTCTTTACCTCATACTTCTAGGGATCATGCAATGACCTCCAGTTCTTCCAGAACTGGTGAAGTTATTTTTATCATGTCACCTTTTATCTACCACCTAAAACAAGAAGTGCCAACCTGAAGAATATCAGCTGCTCTGATTGGAAGACAGGTCAGGATCTTGGATGGCAACCACTCTGAGGGTTCCCCATGGCTGGTGGGGTAAAGTTTGAGTACTATCATGTGGTTTGTAAGATATTCCCTATGCTGCAGAATTTCCTTACTTTTACTATAGCCTCTATTGCTTGAAGTTCCTTGAACTCTACATGGCACTATGTGCCTTCAACAGCCTCCAAACTGCTTCCTTGGGAAACATTCCCCTCCCATTTAGATTTGATCACTGATGTCGTCGTGCTAGTATTTTACTAATCTTTATTGTTAAGATGTACGTTGGAGGTAAATTGAGGGCAAGGGACCCTGAAATGCCTACACACCCTCCCCTAACACTTCCCTACTCAATTGGATTTCTGTCACAACCAAGAACATCTATCCTAGACAAAAGGAAATGCTATTGATTTCAGGAAGGGGGCAGGTACCACAGGGAATACTGGACACATGGATGATAGGATCTCTCTGGAAATTTCTTGCTGCTTTTCTCTTTGCTTTCAATTCAAATTCATTTGCTCCTATGGAAGATTGACTTTATTTTTTTAAGATTTATTTATCTATGCATACAAGAGCTGGGGTACAGACCAGAGCTGTGGGGATGAGAGGATTCACCAGAGACAGAGTGGGGAACAGAACAGGCAGACTGACTGAAATACACTGCTGAGGGGAACAGCGGGTGAGACAGGAGAGGTCTGCTGCGCTATGTGGGTTAGCTCCCTGGGGATCGAAGAGGCTGTGGGTAGCATCACTGTGCTGTTCTTAACCCCTTGTGCCACCAGGGAGGCCTGGAAAGATTGACTTTCTCCTGGTGGAGGATGTAGATCCTGAGTACTTTATGCTCATCTCTAGACAACTTCACGACCAGAAAGGAAAAGGCTCTTTTTAACCAAGATTCAGCTATGTAAGCACAAGAAGGAATGACACATGCAATGAAGGGTATGCAATCAAAGCTAGGCCTTTCATTACAGGTGTCAAGGGATTAGGTACCCTGATTGGCCTATCTTGGTCAGATGCCCACCCTGTGATTGACTAGACTCAACTTGCATGATTAGAGCAGGGGAGAAGTTTTCAAAAGGAAAATACTCCTACCAAAGGAAAATGACACGGAGGAGTGTACTGGGTAGACAACAAGGAAGGTTTACTTCCCCAGGTATCCAAAGGACATATTTTATTTATTTTTTTTAAATTCCTGTTTATTTATTCATCAGTAAAATGTAACAATTGACAATGTCCCCAGACAATGTCCCAGAGAATAGGGGGACATATGAAATATGAAAAGGGCATTCACAGAGTCACTACAGATTCTGTCAGACCTGCTGTCACATTGGGGCTTCCCCTTGAACAAAGTACTGCAAGTGGTCATTGCCAGACCTACAGGGAAGACGGAGCTCACTCCTGACACCAGGCACCACCTGTCACTGTACCCGTGTTCCAAAGGACATATTTTAAATGAAAGCAGAATTAAACTCAAAGTGTCTCTTTGTTACAATCTAGGTCAAAGACGTATAAGTAACTCATATTAGGGATGGTTGAATTATGCTCAAGGCTTGGGTTTAAGGCTTGGTGTTGGCTGGTAGCAATGCATGCTACCTACTCCATAACTTAGGAAAAGAACATAAATTAAAACTACAAGGAGGAAGGAATTTTCTGAAGTCACCCATTCAATAAAAACCATGGAACTTTCTGGAGTGTTCTTTTATTACAATTTTAGAACCAGTGCACTGAATAAGGAATAAGGCACTCAGGCCTAGATTTGCCCCAGCTACTAGCCGAGACTCAGCCAACAATTAGGTGAGTTAACAGCTGGGGTGGTTGGTGGAAGTGGTCAAGTGTTTCCTTCTCAGCAGTCACCTATGTTGTGTCTTGTTGCTCCAGGCAGCTCAAGATTATGGTCCTCACTCAAATGTATGGTTAGCCAAGAATGAAAGGACCTTTTTCAGTGGAAGAGACCAGCAGTCATCAAGAGAAACCTGGGAGGCTGCCCGCTAATATTCACTAGTTTTCAAAAATTCCTGGGACCAGAGAATGGGTAGTTCTATTGTTGATTCCAAAATCACCAAACTTTGACCATATTTTATTTCTCAACTCAAATAATTCTGGGCCATATAGAAAAATCTGGCTCATTAGATCGGTAAACACCTGAATATTGCCTATGGTATAAAATAAAAATGCCCGAAACGGAAGCCACAAGAATCCCCTCCCTTTATTAAATTCCTTCAGAGATATTTAAGATCTAGTAACAAAATCTCCCTTTCTTTGTTGCCATGGAGAAAATAAAATCTCTCTTCCCTTGGGAATATTAAAGTCCCAGAGAAATTAAAGGCCAGATGTCTCACTGTAATTTGCTCATTTTGCCCAATCCCAGTTACACAATATCATTGTCATTGTTTCCTTCTCTGTCCTTCTCTCTACTCTGGGAGGCTGGTCCCTAGGAACTGGGCCATTAGAGCTCTCTAGTTGGCTTCTCATCAGGTTTGGCAGGTGGGAAGATAGAAGCAGAGTTGACATGAGCTCTCTGGAACATTCTTGCTGTGTTTCTCTATTGCTTTAAGTGTTAAATTCATTCTTTCTTATAGGAGACTGACTTTCCCCCACTGGTGGAGGATGTGGATCCTGACTGCTTTATGTTCATCTCTAGCCAACTTCACTACCAGAAAAGAAAAGGTTCTTCTTAATCAAGGTTCAGCTAAATAACATGTACGACTGAAGGCCTTGCAATTCCAGGGTTGGAGTATTTTTTTTCCTTCTGGCTTTGGGATTTATGGCAGTGACTGTGTACTTGAACAACTATAGATTCTGTCCAGTATCTCATCCGCCTGATCTAGCTCTCATTGGGCTAAATAATACTATTTCTACTCCTTCCCTGTTATTTAAGGGTAGCACCTGCTCCTGATGATTGCTAGCCTTGGATACCTCAACGCTTCTGTTGATTTTTTTTTAATTCTGTCCACACTTCTGACAGTCCTTTAATTAAGCCCTCTTCCTTTCAACCATTGGCATTGCATCCTATTTCCTGCTGTGACCTTGACTTCACATGATCAGGTACCTGATCCCAGTCAGCCAGGAAAGAGTGGGCCCTTCTCCAACAGCAGCGTTCCAGGATGTCCTCCACCAGAATGGATAGATCATTTCAGCACCTGCATTGTTGAAATAATTCCAACTTCAAGTCTCATCTGTTCCATTTTTCCAAAGTTCCAAAGGGTAACAGGACATATGGATGTAACAGCACCAATCCTAGACCTATACCATTTAGCCACAATAGCTTTTTTCTAAAGAAGAGTGATGTTTCCAAAATGCAGTGCTTATTACAGTCTCTAGATCCACATTGCTGATGCCAGCTGTTGACACTAACACAGACAAAGTACTATCTGGGGGGAATTAAGGTAGACAAGAAAGCAAAAAAGAGAAAATCTGGGTTTCTGCTTCACAGGAATGCCAGCTGTGGTCATCAATAATACTATTCATCAAATACTCATCCATTCTCCTTTCAGGCACAGGAAAGGACTGTATGTCCTGGTTCCTAGTGGTGGGGTGTTTTTTTATGCTTAATTCAGCCAATGAGTATAAATGACTAAAAATGACCTATGTTGTGACTGAGCATTAACTCTCTGGTGTGAGACTCCCCAAGTGCCCCTTCCTCTGTGTAGGGTAAGAAAAATGTCAGGCTTTTCTGCCCTCCTGCCATCAGGATAGATGATGGATCCTTGCGGTCCTGAATGCATGCCTGATGGCGGGCACCTGGAGTAGGGTGTGGGCATAGGTAGATGGGATTCACCTGGGCTAAGACTGGGCTTTTAAAGGCAGCGTCACAGGGATGCCAGTAGAAGCCAAGAAGGCGAGCAGAAGTCAAGACCAAACAGAAGCAGAGAGAGAAGCAAGAGAAGCAGAAGCTGAGGGAAGGCCGGAGAGCCCAGAGTGAAGACTTGCTGGGGGTTGGGAGGCCTGCCAGCCTCCCGGCCCCCCAGCACCCCTGCCTGCCATATACCTGGTAATCCCAATAGAATACCTGCACTGTGGTCCTTCCTGACCCTACACTCTGTTATGATGACCTGCCATGTTCAAAATGGAAGCTGTTTCCCCATCCTAGGGCCCCGTGACTGATGAGCAGATCACCCATGCTAACCATGATGAGCGCGAAGTAGGAGAGAGAAATTGTTGAACCACCAAACTTTGAGATTATGTGTTACTGTAGGGCAATGAGCTTATTCTGACAAAGATACTTGAACAACTGCAGCTGTCCCTAGCTTCAAAACCTGTCATTGCTTCAAAAACCCAATGAAATGCATCAGGACATTTGCTCCCACACTCTCTAAAACCTTGTTTTCTTTTTGCCTTTGTATCCCCCTTGCCTTGACTGATTTTTTTTTTTTTTAACCTGAAAGGCAACACTGAAATCTTTATCTTATATTGGTTTTCCTGGAGAGGCAAAAAAAAAAAAAAAAAAAAAAAAAAAACCCTTCCTGAACAGCCTTTGAGTATGAGTGTTGGAAGGAGGAGGAGCAGCTGTGATAGCAAAATCTATTCTACCCACCAAAGATTAAAGGGCTTGTTTTGAATTGCATTTTCTCTGGTCCAGGCCAGGGCCCTGCCCTCTCCATTTAGAGTGAGGTTAGCCGGCAGAGACTCATTACATGTGCAGCACTTTCACAATCTAATGTCCCACCATGAGTCTCTCCTGACCCTAGAAAATACATTTCTAATGCAGGTTAAAAATTGATCTAAGCTCATTCATTTTAAGATCCTGAGCCAGCTATACATCAGAGACTTCAACTTACTCATACAGTGCTTGGCTTCTGAATTCTGTGAATGTACTTCCTTGTATCTTCCAGGATTATATGGGTTATATGTAGAATGGGAGGAGTTACATAACATCAGGTGATATTTCCATAGGACTCCACAATGTTAGTCATCTCTATTTCACAAGGAACAGGAGCTGAATTGAAAAACAATTATCGCTTGATTGTTAGCTGGACTAGGACCTCCTCCTTCCAACACTCATGGTGAAAAAGCATTAAAAAGATCTGTAATGGGGGAAGGCAGGAGATCTAAGAGGGCATGATAGCTAGTTTCCCATATAGGCCGCAATGATCCCTATCTAGTGGTATCCATATTCAATCATCCTGAGTGATTTTCACCTAATGGTATTCACACTTTTGTGAAGACCCCTCCCACTCAGTATTGGGGTTGGTATCTGTAGGGTAAATGGAAAATTGTCAAGATTTCCCACCCTCTGGCCTTTAGCATTAGCATGTGGTCTGGATGCCTGATGGCAGGCACCTGAAGTAGAGTGTGGGCATGCATAGGTTGGCACACCTGGGCTGAGAGACTGGCGTTATAAGGATGGTGTCATGGGAACACTAGCAGAGTAGAAATAGCAACAGCAGCAGTAGTGGAACCAGCAGAGCAGCAAAGGAGAAATGGAGAAACAGACCACGAGAGAAGGGCAAAAATCCCAGAAAGAGTGAAGACTCACCAGTGACTACTTGCCTGCCGTGTACCTGGGTGCTGCACTACATATGATGTAAACAGCTCAATAAAAGCCTGAAAAAGGCACTCAGTGTCCCAGGACTCTCCCTTACCCACCTGCCCTGATCATAGAGATCCTGCTCTGTGCCTTCCTGGCACTATAGTCTCTATGACCAATAGCATGCAGTAGAAGTGCTGCATACCACTTCTAAGATTAGATTATAAAGAAACACTGTAGTTTTTCTTTTGGGTTCTCCTTCCTCTTGGATCACTTGAATGTCCCTCTTGGCTCTAGTTGTCATTTATTATGAATACCCAGTGTGCCAGTAGAAAGACCCATGAGGCCATCACTTCAATAGCCTGGGAGGAATTAAGGTCACCAAGACTCATGTGAGTGAATTTGATCTTCCAATCCTGGACACCTGGGACCCCAGTCAACAGCTTGACTGCCACTCTTTGAGCCAGAATCACCAAACTAAACCACTCCCGAATTCATGACCCTTAAAACTATGTGAAATAATGTTTGTGTTCTTCAATATGATAAATTTTGTAACATAGCAATAGATAACTAATAAGAGGTTAATGGCCTTCTGAATCATGGGATATTCCAAAACTTCTGGTCATTTACGTGATGAACTAAAGGTAATATTCAGCCTCTGGATTCTGCAGTCTGGGGTTAGGGGCATGGCATGGCCTTGGTTACTAGTGTATATGGACCACTTATCAATTCTTGATTCTTTTGGGAACAGAGGGACCAAGTAGTAGGAAAGGGAGGCATATACAAAGATCTATAATGGGGAAAGGGGAAGATGTATTTTCAGTTTTAGACATACCTATACTAATAATTCTCTTCATTATCTGTGTAATTTTCTGTTGTTCATCGAGTTGGCCCTTGTTCATTGTGCATGTGATACCTCACTCCCTCACTCCCAAACATACCTGTTTGTGTGCACAGACATAGGATGAGAGTTTTTGCTCTGTAATTTGAGGCAATTTTGATTGGGGAAGAAAGTATTGGAAGCAAGTGTAAGTTAAGATAGTGAGATATCTGAGTCCTGCCCAGCCCTAAAAATCATCTCTATGGAGTTGGGAGGAAACTTCTCTCCCTCTTCCTGCTGTAACACAGGAACTCCAGTATCCCAGGACAAACACAGAATGACCCCGAAAAGGTGTCCCTTCCCTCCCAGAGATGGCCAGGCAATGTTAGATCCCCGGAAGTAGAGTAGCTCAGACCTTCCTTGGGTTAAATTCCTGAAGTGGTTTCTCTTTGCCTAACTGGCCTTTTATTGACACAGGCCCCTTCACCTAGGAAATCAGAAGAGGAGAAAGATGGACAGAACATGTGTTTCAAGTGGGATACAAGTTTCATGGGATACTGCAGAATCCAACAGCTAAATATTACTCTTAGTTCATTGTGTAAATGACCAGAAGATTTGGACAATTCCATGACCTCAGTAATTCAATTCAGACACTAATTCCAGGAATTAGTGCAGATTCCATGTGTCAGAGGCTAACACAGACTCACAGATTCCCCCACTCAATGAGTCATAGAATTCAGCTCCACTTATTCTTCCCAGTTTATAAAGACCTCAACTCAGAAAGAGCCAAATGGAAGGAATGCAGAGGGCAAGATTTGGGGTGGGCATAGATCAGAACTTCCATCTCTCTTCAGATATGCCTCCTTCCCAGCACACCTCAGCACTCCCCAATCAGGAAGTCCTTGGACCACATCATTTAGGAGTTTTTATGGGGCCTTACAGATTGATTAAAGAATTCATTAGATTTTCGGCCACTGTAGATTCAACTCAATCTCCAGCCTCTCTCTGCTCTCTGGAGTTTGAGGGGTGCAGCTGAAATTTTTAACCTTTAATCATGTAGTTAGTTTCTAAGGCAACTAGTCCCATATGGACCACTCCCCTATGACCCTCCCCTTCAATATGACCAGCATATACCTTATTCGCATACAAAAGGCTGTTCTAAGAGTTTTAGGAGTTCTGTGCCAGCAACCTGGGATGCAGGAGAAAATTATTTCATTATACCACACAAGACTCTAGAATTAAGTGTCAAAGAGTTGGAACAACTTTTAACTCAATTGGAGTTCATGGAGACTGTAGTGCTGTGCTCACTGCTCTGTCCCGATTCTCCAGAATGGACTGCTCAAGATTTTGGGCCTATATCCATAACAGAGCTGCTCTCTCACCGTGTGGAAGAGTTGGAAATGGGAGATGCTTTCAGAAGTGTCCCATCATGCAGAACTGCACTTTCAAAAGTGCCTTACACTGCTAGCTTAGGATTTTTTCAAGCAGTGACTCAGATGTTAATTTCCTTTGTGCTAGGCCAAACCTAAGGTGTGGAGAGAATACAGACTCCATAACCTTGAATATTTAATATTTTTCACTGGGAATCTTGAAGTTTTAAAAATAATGAGAAATACAATGCATGAAGCAAAGGATTCCATGTTCCCGGAAAAGTTGGGTGAAGCACTGTAAGGGCAGGATGGGCACTGAGGGTTTTCTGATCCAGCAGACGGGGTAAAGGAGGAAAGAGTCCTGGAGCCCTCAGTGGCTTTTCAGGCTTTTTTTGGGATTTACCAGGCACACGGCAGGCTGGGGTGCTGGGGGGCCGGGAGGCTGGCAGGCCTCCCAGCCCCCAGCAAGTCTCCACTCTGTCTGGACTCTCCGGCCTTCTCTCACATTCTCTTGCTTCTCTCGTGGTTCTGCTTCTGCTTCTCTGCTTCTGCTGGTGTCCCCGTGACGCCGCCCTTAAAAGCCCAGTCTCAGCCCAGGTGAATCCCATCTACCTATGCCCACACCCTATTCCAGGTGCCTGCCATCAGGAATGCATTCAGGACCACAGGGATCCATCATCTATCCTAATGGCGGGAGGGCAGAAAAGCCTGATACTTTTACCTTACCCTACAAGTACACTTTGAGACCACTTTTTAGAATCAGTTTCCTCATTTGTGAATTGAGTTTTTGATTAGACTTCTAAGACCAGGTCTGTTTCTTAAACAGTTGACCAAGAAGTGAGAGATTCTGATCTTTAAACAATTTTCACAGTTTAATTTATATACGCTATAGGTCAGGTCACTGGTTCTCAAGATTGGCTGCACATTGGAATCACCTGGGTAATTTTAAATAATCTTGATGCCCAGCCTCACTCCTGAATTCTAATTTGATTGGTCTTGGGTGAGGACTGAACACTGGGGATGATGAAGGTAGGTGGGGAATGAGGGCTTGTGGGTAGAAGCTCCCCAGGTGATTCTAATGTGTAGCAAAATTTGAGAATGACAGATTTAGATCATGTATTAAAATCATCCAGCTTGCTTCTTGAAGGAGCAGAGAGCCTACTTTCATGCTCAGAAATTCAGATTCAGTGGGTATAGGTTCCAGAAAATTACATTTTAAACAAACTCCTCCAATGCATGGTGCTGGGAGGAAACATCATCGAAAGCAGTGTTTCTACAGGTGTAATTCTTGGGTGCTGTAAAGGGCAGGAACGGCCACTGAGCAGGTTTTCTCTGATCCAGCAGACCGGGTAAAGGAGGAGTCAGAGTCCTTAGTGGCTTTTTGCAGGCTTTTATTGGGATTTACCCAGTACACAGCAGGCAGGGGTATTGGGGGGCCGGGAGGCTGGCAGGCCTCCCAGCCCCCAGCAAGTCCTTACTCTATCTGGGCTCTCCGGTGTTCTCTGCTTCTCTCTCGGCTTCTGCTATGTCTTTCTCGGCTTCTCTTTCGGCTTCTGCTGGCGTCCCCATGACGCCAACCTCAAAAGCCCAGTCTCAGCCCAGATGAATACTGTCTACATATGCCCACACCCTACTCCAGGTGCCCGCCATCAGGTATGCACTCAGGACCGCAAGGATCCATCATTTATCCTGATGGCGGGAGGGCAGAAAAGCCTGACATTTTTCCCTACCCTACAGGTGCTCACTTAAGGTTTACTCCATACGTTTAAAGCTTATCTGAATGACAAGCAATAGGGTTCAAATTTTGGGAAATTGAGAGAGGGTGAAGACAATGTGAGGGCACAGAAGTCATTCTGGGTAATTACTATAAATGAAGATTTGCTTGAGAAAAAATAGGCATGCTGGGCCTCCCTGGTGGCACAAGGGGTTAAGCACAGCGCTATGAATCTATCTGCAGCCTCTGCAGCATGAGTTCGATCCTTGGCCAGCCAGGGAGCTTTCCACATGGCGCAGCAGACCTCTCCTGTCTCGCCCACTGCTCCCCTCAGCAGTGTATTTCAGTCAGTCTGCCTGTTCTGTTCCCCACTCTGTCTCTGGTGAATCCTCTCACCCCCCACACCTCTGGTCTGTATAGCAGTTCTTGTATGCATAAATAAATATAAAAAAGAAAAGAAAAAAATAGGCATGCTGTCAAGGTAGTAGACTGACAGTACCTCCAATGACCTAAAATCCCTTATAGAAACAGAGACCCAGATTTGAATTGTGTAGACCTGACCACAGGAAATCAAACCATAGGCCAGAGTACCTGGGGTCAAGTCATCTGTTCCTTTTTCCTGACCAGAGGTTCTCACGATTTTGGATCTTAAGTGAAGTTTTCTCAGGTTGGGTGTAGCAGATGCCATGGGTGCCCTGCCCTGACTCCTACTCCCCTTTCATTTCAGTGCAACTTCCATTTCCTAGTGCCTGCTTTTCAGCAGGGGGTCTTCCTCTCACTCTATTCTCAAACACAGTGTTTACAAACATGTAGCCCTCAATTAATGACTGATGGGTATTGGTGTTAGCTCCTTTGCCTCTTGGGTAGAATAATGGTGAGGCAGGTTGCTACAACAACTCCCAGAATTCTTCAATGGGATTAAGCTTTGAGGGACATAATAGCAAGTGACACACCCCTGATAGGCTGCTTCTCTTCCTTGTCTCACTTTCCCACTCCCCAGTCAGTGTTTCCTGGGACCACGTCCAAAATAAACTACTTGGACACAAATCTTCGTTTGGGTTGCTCCACAAACATGCTGAGACAAAGGCGTTGGGATTCATGTTTCTTGTAACTAATCCCCCATGTTTATAGCTCAGCTACTTCTGCATATTTAAATATGATGCTCTTGGATAGAAACAAGCATTATCTTCAGAGAGGTTTTTGTGCTCAGATATCTGAACTAAACACCTTTAATTGTTTATAGTACTCAAAGGGGTTCTTGAACTTTTGACTTTATAAAAAGACAAGAGAATGGTTTTACAAATTACAAATAATTTTATGGAATGCATAGCCACTCAATCAGTTTTGGAAGAAGTAGGCATGAATAAATTTAAAGTGGCTGGTAGGCTATTATATCATCCTAGTTTACAAACATCATTTTCAGCTACAGATAGATGGCATGAACCTGGTATTGTTGATCGTTGTCCTAGGAAATTTGTTAGTCCTATTCATTCCCCACCCTGGTCTGTCATTTGCTGACCTTCTAGTGGGCCTGTGCTGTCCACACCCAGTCATGTCTGTGTTAGGTCCCTTCTGCTGCAGTGCAGAAGGCAGACACAGGTGAACTTTACACATGCACATACATAAAATAAGTATTCAGCTTTCATCAGCTATGTTTTCATAGTTCTAGTTATTCATAATTTGCTATCACAGACCCCTATGATTTGGAACACAAATTCACTTCCCTTCAATATATTTTGTGAAATGAGTGACAGCCACCAGTGACGTGTCTCTATTCTGTGGCACAAACCCACCTACAGCCACCTGACTGGCTATCTAAATGTTACATTTAGCTAGTACAATGGTGAACTTCTGGCAAGTTCAGTTAGATGCCTCTGTGACTAATAATCATAACAGACTACGTGAACAACCTACAACAAACTGAGAACTTCGGAGATACCATTTTCTGAATTCTCTTATCTCAGAAAAAACTGGAAGGTCAATACCAGGGACAGCCCAAAGAGCTCAAACTATAAGCTTTTCTTCTAGTAGGGGTGGTTTAGAGAATGGTTTGTACCTGAACTCCAAACAAATATCCTAAAATTCCTACTCTCCTTATCCTCAAGTCTAGACCCTATACCTGCAGAGAAGAGACTGCCTGAGGAGCAGAAATCCATGCCCAGGGTCACTTGGTAGAACATACAGTGAGAACCTAGGAGGGGCCGTAGTTCAGCTAACCAAGTTCATCTATGGGCGAGGCTGACCAGTCTGTCTTAGGAGCCTGTTGGAGGTGAAAAGGATGGAAAACCATACCATGTAAGTGCTTTGGCACAGCAACAATGCCCGCTAGTGAAGCACTGGCTAGTCCTCCCCTCGGGAAGAGTGAGGCAGTGCTGAAAGACAGTACAATTCCTATGTCATCTGAAAGGAAGAAAAGGAAGTGCCTCTTTTTTTTTTTTTTTTTTTGCATAGAAGCACTGGGGTGTAAGCCAGAGGTGTCAGGGGCGAGAGGATTCAACAGAAACAGAGTGGGAAACAGAACAGGCAGATCTACCAATATACACTGCTAAGGGGAGCAGCAGAGAGACAGGACAGGTCTGCTACACCATGCAGATTGCACCATGGCTGGGGATTGAACTCAGGCTGTAGCTGTGATAACACTGAGACTTAAGCCCAAGGCCACCAGGGAGACCCAGAATTCCCTCCTTCTATGGCCCATGTGTGTAGTACTTCCATGACTCCCAGATCCACTGGTTGGATGGACTTGCTAAATCCTTTCACATCTTCTCATTTCTCTTTATCTCCCAGGCCATGGCCCTACCTTGGAGCACCATAATGAAGGACCACTAGAACCTCATGTGCAAACTTTTCATTTGCCCCATCTACATCCTACTCTGTCCCCAGAGGATGGCCTCCACACACTGCACCAGGTCAGCTTACCGGGAAGCATGTGCAGAGGACACAGTGGTCAGGGTCATTCCTTCTGCTGGAAATGGGCTCCTTCCCTGGATCTTGCGGGTTTGGTATAAGAAAGGCCCTGGCCATTGCCAATCCTTGAGTGCTGCTAATGCTTCCTGGGGTGCCTGAATCTGCTCCTACTTCTGTAAGTAGTTGATTGAATTGTCTTCAATCAAATGCTGTGAGTGTGCCATATTTTCTGTGGGAACCCTGGTACACTCTCTAAGTGATTTCCTTGCAATACGCTTCTGTAACCCATGCTGTTCACACAGCAGCACAGAGCCACTTTTCCAAAATGTGGATCTGCTATTACTCCCCTAATCAACACACTGTGATGTGACTAATTGCACTCAGGCTAAAGTCCAAATCCCTGCATGATCTGCTTATTCGTCTATTTCCCCTTGTCACCTTCCCTGTTTGTGTCTTCTGTCTAGTCAGACCCAATTATATAGTTGCCTGAAACCTCCTTCTCTTGAATAGTTCACACATGCTGCTTTCTGCCTGAAACACTGTGCCCTCTTTCCTTTATCTTCCACCATGTCCCACAATCCAAGTGCTTCACTTGGTCAGATCCTACTTGTGCCTCAAGTCTCAGCTGGATGTCAACTCTTCCATCAACAATTTGGACTTAGGGGCTCCAGTTTTCATGATCCAGCAAACTATACTTTCCCTGCCTCGCGGAGCTCTCTTATGGATCTCCAGACCCAGGAACAATATCTGGCAAAGGAATAGGAACAAAGGGGTGGGCTGGTCACCAGGTTAGCAACCTCTACTTTTGTTTCTCATTGTTCATGCAGAAATTTTCTCCTGGCTTAGTCTTGAACTGTGGTTTAGAACTAAGAACCTTATAGAAAAGGGATATGATACACAAACTCTCAGGCTAATTGGGATCCTATCAGAAAGGCAAGAAAAAAAGATCTGTTGGCCCCAGATCACTCTGCTTTTAGGGCTTAATGCCAGTGGATGGTGTTCATATATCAAGTCAACCCCTGGATGCGTGAGGAGCCCTTCACACACACAGTCCTCAGAGCATTCATCATTGATCCATGATTAATTTGCCATTTATTTAACTATTTAAATATACTTAGTACTGTAAGTGATATCTTAGTGATCTCACTAATATGAAGCATCTCAGTGATAACCTACATGTAACAGTGCAGACATGTCCATTCTACCCGCTGTTCTTTCTGTCTGAGGAGACACCATCCTGAATCCTCTTTCACCTTCACTTTTCCTCTGCTTCTCTTATATATAATTTTATTATACCTCTACTTTAAAAGTATATTTTGTATCTTAGTGTTTATATTTATAAAATGGGTATGTTGATAGATTTATATAAGTCAGTTCTCTTATTTATTTTCAATATTGATTGATTGATTGCATAGAAGAACAGGGGTGTAGGCCAGAGACGTGGGGGGTTAGAGGATTCACCAGAGACAGAGTGGGAAGCAGAACAAGCAGATCTACTGAAATGCACTGCTAAAGGGAGCAGCAAGTGAGACAGAAGAGGTCTGCTGTGCCATGTGGGTCAGCTCCCTGGCTGGGGATTGCACTCATGCAGTAGTGATGATAGCACTGAGACTCAATCTCTAGGTCACCAGGGAGGCTCCTTAAGTCAGGTCTCTTTTAGAGTGAACTTTTTTACTCTATTTACATTTGTAAAGCTCTTATGTATTGTTTTATGTCATCATAGTTATTTTAATTGCTGCTGAATAACCTCCCACTTATTAAATATTCCAGTCTCTTTGAGGAGACAGGTTTAAGAGTTGTTTCCAAGACCATTGTAACAGTGGTGTTGTGAAGGTCTTTCACATGTTTCCCATTGGACATGTGTAACAAACACTCTTCAAAACCTCAACAGCTCAAATCTGCAAAGGCTTATTTCTCACTCAGGCTATATATCCTATGCAGCCAATGAGAAAGGACCTGCTTATTAGAGTCACTTGAGGACTTGACTGACAAGATAGTCACCACCTCAAATATTGATAGTGGCTGTGCCAGAGGGAAAATGAAGTCTTCAGGGTGAGCCTGAGGGCCATGTTATCAGCATAGAAGTGACTCAGATCACTTCCACTCAAACTCATTGACTTAACCAAGCTGTGGCCACACCCAAGCCAAGGAGCCAGGATGTACATTTTCAGAGGGGAGAACCAGATATATCTGGAAAAGAATTTGAACATTCAGTTGTAGGGGACAGTGCCAAATATTTTGCATAGAGGTACAAGAGGAATTTCTGAGTTGCAAAGTACTTTCCACACGGTGGGGTTTCCTAGTCCTATCTTCTGAAGTCATTGTACCTACTTCCACGGGGAAGATGCAGAAATCTTGTGACTGTATAGCTTTCCCAATTCTTGGTATTGTCAGACTTAAAAAATTTTGCCAACCAAACAGGTATAAAATAGTATCTAATGTGATCTTGATTTGTGTTTTTATGATCATTAATGGTGAACATCTCTCCATATTTCGCTGGTTGTATGTTTCCCCTCCTGTGAAATGCCCTTTTTGTCTTCTACTTATTTCCTGCTTGTTTAATTTACTTGTAGGTCTTTCTTCTATATTCTGAATTCTAATCTTTTATAATTGGTATGCATTGCTGAAATATTTCAGTTTATAACATCTTTTTATTTTCTTCATGGATGAACAAAACGTTTTAACTTTAACATGGTCAAGTGTATCCATTTTATTTCATGGTTAATGCTTTTAGTGTTTTAAGAAAATTGTCACCACTCCAGGTTTCAAAGACTAAAAATTTCATGTGAAGTTATGGTGGGGAGGGCGGGGTGTTGTGTGTGAGTTGTATGATGTAGGATCCAATTTGATTTTACTTTAAATGGCTAAAAATATTCAGCTATGTTTGTTGAAAAATATTTCCTTCACTAATGACATTACAGACCGTTGTTGTGGTTCATTTCTGGGACTCCCTATTCTATTCCATTTGTCAATTTATAATAAATATATTTATTATATTTATACACATTATATTTAGTGTGATGTTATATATAACATCAGATTTATACACATTATATTTATACACATACATTTATACACATTTATACATTTATACACATATATACATTTATACACATATATTTATACACATTATATTTAGTGTGATGTTATATATAACATCAGATTTATATTCAATACAGGAAACTGAGAATATTCTTGGCCATTAACTATTCAATATGGATCTTGAGTTCTATAAAAAATTAATCATCAAGCTATAATTCTGTATTTGTTTAGAGCTTTAAAAATATATCCAATGGTTTATTTAAATATATCTAATAGTTTGTTTTCCATATAGTGGTTTTAACATAATTTTTGTTGGATTTATTCTTAAATTCTTTGATAGTATTGTAAATGATGTTTTCTCTTCAGTGACACTTCTTTCTTTTTAAAATACTTATTTATATATATTTCACATTATTGTTCATTTTGTACAACATTTGATTTCTCCTCTCAGGTGTAGTCCCCGTAAAATTCCCACCACCAAGTCACCTATGAACCATCACCATAGTCTCTTGTGCTCAATAACATTTTCTAGTTGTTTGCTGCTGGCATATAGAAATATAACAAATTTAAATATACTATTCTCCTATCAAGATATGTTAATATATATTCCTATAAACTTTTTATTGTCTGTGGATGATAAACTCAAAAGAATCTATAGACACTTTTATTTGATCTATGTGGCTATGTTTTTCTTGTCTTATTCAACTGGCAATGACCTTCAACACAATGTTCAATTAGAATTTTCACTAGTTCGTTTCTGATTTTAAACATACAAGTGTTCATTTTCCTATTTAAGAACTTTGATCGTAAATGGATGTAGAATATCATCAGATATTTTCATGTGACATTTTGAAATGATAATTGCCAAAATCTGAGAAGGGCCTAAGATTTACCTTTCTTACAAGCTAGTAAGTTAGTCTGCCATAGTTTTACAGGTACTGGTAGAAGCGAGATGCTCTTGGGTAAGAGATAAAGGACTGTCATTGGGCAAGTAAGCAGCACGTCTTCATGTTCATATCAGTCCCCTTACCCTTCAAGCTCCATGGGGACAAGGCATGCTGCACAGACAGTGGACTTACATCACAGCCGAGAAGAATGTGAATCTTACAAATGGGCTCCAGGCAAACCTGTTCAACATTTTCCCTGAAGGGAGACTTTATCTTCATTACACTATACAACAAAAAACCTGCCATCTGCTTCAGAAAATATACTTTTTCATCCTTTTACTTTGTATCTTTCAAGGCTATTTTCTATGCAAGGATTGTGAAAATTCTGAAACAAAGGTCATGGGAGCTTCTGCTCACAAGATGTTCAAAAACTTAAGAGATCCTTGGAAAATTGTCTCAATATTTGTTTTCTGTTAACTTGTTGATGGCAGATTGAGTTTTCTAATATTAAGTCATTTTTGCATATACCTAGTTTGAACATCTTTTTATATTTTGTTGGAATTTAAAAATATTTTATTCAGGATTTTTTTGCATCTATGTCTATAAAGGAAATGTGTTTGTAATTTTCATTTTTCATAATGTTTTCCCTAGAGTTGGCATAAAGTTTGACCCTTTAAAATGTGTTGGGAAATATTACCTCTTTTTCTATTGCCTTTAATATAAAATAGAATATGTTCCTTGACAATTTGATAGAATTCACCTGCAAACCATGCAGATCTTTCTTTTCTTTGGAGAAAGATCTTTAGTCACATGTTTCAATTTCTTGTATAGTACTATTTAAACTTTTTTTAAAATTTTTTTTGTGTAGAAAAACTGGGATGCAGGCCATAGGGGTGTGTGGGGGGGGTGGGGGCTGAGAGGATTCACCAGAGACAGAGTGCGGAGCAGAACAGGCAGACTGACTGAAATACACTGCTGAGGGCAGCAGCGGGCAAGACAGGGGATGTTTGCTCTGCCATGTGGGTCAGCTCCCTGGCCAGGGATTGAACTTAAGCCCTAGAAGTGATAATGCTGAGACTTAACCCCTTAGCCACCAGGAAGGCCCACTATTTAAACTTTTAATTAAAAAAAGTGTATTTAAGATGACTGGATCAAGAAGATGTTGTACATATACACCATGGAATATTACTCAGCATTCAAAAAAGATAAACTCATGCAATTTGCAGCAACATGGATGGAGCTGGAAGGGATCATGCTCATGAAATAAGCCAGAAAGAAAAAGAAAAATACCGGATGGTCTCACTCATAGCAGGAATCTAGAAAACCTAAATAAGGGACCAGGAAAAAGAATAACTATAAGAAAGAAAATATCAAAATCAACAAATAACTATGAACAAGAGACACTCTATGGGGGGTGGGGGGCGGGGAAAGGAGGGCTGGTGGTAAAAATAAGGGGGTTGTATTTGTATGGGGAATATAAAAATAAAATTGAAATTAAAAAAAATGTATTTAGGTAATGTTGATTTACATTGTTATTGGTGTGTTAGAATTATAGGTTCCCCCCTTTGGGTGTAGTGCTACCCCCACCAAAGTACACATATCTACCACCATAATTCATTTTGCCCCTCCACTCCCACTCTATTCTTGCTCCTTCTCCCCTCTGGATGCATCATTCTGTAGTCAGCTTTCAAGGTTTAGTTTTTAAGTTTGTCTTTGTAAGTGACACCAATCATTATTTGTCTTTTTTGATCACTAAGAAGAAAGACAAGCTTATGCAATTTGTGGCAACATGGATGGAGCTGGAAGGGATTAAGTTGTTATATTCCATTGAGTACATAGACCACGTCTTCTTGATCCACTCATCTGTTTTTGGGTACTTAGATTGTATCTCTAGGTATTTTCTCATTTTTTTTTTTAAGTTTTAAAAAATTGATGGCCGGTGTTTTCTTATCTCTTGAATCTCCATCCATAGCTATGTGTCTTACCTCTTTGTACTACTGTACATCTTTTGTGTTACTTATTTCAACAATCCGATTTTAGCTATGCTTAATGATGATTTGTTTCTATTTTATTTTCTTTTTTAAATTGTATTAATTTCTTTCAGTTTATTCTCATTTTCTAACTTCTTGAGTTATGACTTTTCAATATCTTTAAAAGATATTTAAATCTCTTAGCTTCACTCTTAAATTTTGTAATGTATAATCTCACCACCATTCAGTCCCTATGTGTTGTTAACATTTCGTTATGATTATTGTTTAGGTTTTTAAATAGTGTGCATAACTTCAAATATACAGAGATATTTCAAACTAACCTCTATTATACTTATGGTTAGACACCATTTTCTTTATAACACATTTTTTAAAATGCTAAACTTCTTTTATTTCTTAGTGGAAAATAGTTTTTTTTGAAAATTTCCCTGTATGATTGGAAAAATTGAAAGAGGTGTGTTAAAATCTCATCATTTTTGACTAACCAGCCTCTTTCTATAGTCCAATTTACTTCCACATTCTGAAGCTATTTTAATATATGTATGAGAATTTAAAATTACTATATCTTTTTGATGAATTTAATCCTTAAAGATTATATAGTACCTTCTCTATCCCCGATTGTTCATTTTGCCTTAACCTATTTTATCTGTTATCAATGAAGCAACACCAGTTTTCTTTTGCTTCAATTTTGCCTGATAGTATTTCTTCATCCTCTTACTTTTAAGTCTTTATCTTTAGGCTCTATGTGTTTTTCCTCTAAATAGCTTACACATGGATTTTGTTCCTTTTTTTAATTCTGTCAATATTTCTCCAAACTGGTGAATTTTGTATGGATTCACCCTACTTTTTTCTGTCTTTTAAATCCTAATTTTATAAAATTAATATCTATTTCTCCATAACAAGAACTTTAGTATGATCTTACATTCCTTATCCTTTTCCCATGTGCACATTCAACTTATTTTATTATAGCATCTGAATAGCTAAGGCAAAAGGCATTTGGTCATATTGATTTAATTTCTCTTCTGCAACACCTCCTACATTCATTTTGTTAGGGGGAAAAGGATGTCCCAAAGCAAATTCCATATAGGCTTTGTGGACTTCACCCCCACCCCAGGTCAAAGCCAAAGACACTGGGAACTCCAAATTTTATTACCACCAAAGGGAAGGTGGCTGAGACCTAAGGGTGGGGTTAAGCAGCCAGGTGGATATAAAAGGCAGACACGTGGGCTTTGGGGGAACCCATTTTGGCTCTCTGCCAGCTTGCAGCATCCAGCCAGCTTTGAGAGTGACTTTGGGTTTTCAGGTCGTCGGATCGGGTAGGACGCATTAAAGACTTTATTTTTTTATTTTTTTTTTGAGTTGTACATTTTTTTTTATTTTTTTTGTAAATAAACTTTTTATTAACCTTTTTGTGTGTGTTTGTAGTAGAGTATAAGTTCCTTTAAAGCGCGCGGGTGAGGACCCACAGCCAGGAACCCATTTAATATCGGGGTTGCTCTATAACAGCTTGGCGCCCAACGTGGGGCACCAAATCTGTTATAGGACAGAAAGAGGGGCAGCCCAAACCCCACAAACCTGCCTATTCTAAATGGGTTCTGCCATCCGCCGCATCAACACAAAACATATGAGACTTTAATAGAAAAAAACTTTAATAAAACTAAAAAACAATACAGGTAAAACAAAAAATCTAGTTTCTAAATAAAGCACCCAAAATTACCCGTCCCCTCGTGGGTAAAAGTCCATCCAAATGGGATTGGCCCAAAGCAAGGCCCCAAAGCCTGCCACAAGTCTAAAGCATCTTCCAGTGGGGACCCACAAAAAAGGGCCAAAAACAACCAGACAAGCCCGAAAAAAAAAGAACAAAATCAACATCAAAATAAAAGCTGCCATTGTCACCTCCCCATGGGTCTCACCCACATCTGTGTCACCCAGTCCACGACCAAAAGACAAGCACAGTTTCTTCACGTGTCTCTAGGCTCCACGCGCCTCCTCCAGGTCTCCTGGCTCCATCCTGCTTCCTTCCTTAGTCTCTTCTGCAGCTTCTCCTCTTCCTGCTCAGCTCCACCCTTCCTTGGGTGGGGCAGGGAAACTCCCCCTTTCTCGGGACCACCCTATTACATCATAAGTCCCTTTAAAGCGCGCAGGTGAGGACCCACAGCCAGGAACCCATTTAATATCGGGTTGCTCTATAACAATTTCTTTCCTATTGTAAGTGTTTTGTCTAATAATTTTCAATGTGTGCTTTTTATGGTTAGCTTCTAAGATCTTTATTGACTGAAGGCTACGAGTCTCTAAGTTTTCAAATTTTCTATTTTTTTTAAATCTTTTACTTTAACATGTGTGTCAAAGAGAGAAGGATCAACTCATATTCTTTGTAAGCCCTTTAAACCTGCAATGTATCTTTTTTTCAATTTAAAAATTTATCTCTACTATTTCTTCAAATATTTCCCCACTGTCTTTTACATTGTACTCTCTCCTGGAATTGCTTTAAGCACTTCTATTTTTAATTTCCATATCTTATAACTAAAATAGTTTTCTATTTATTCCTTCTCTTATTCTTTAATCTGAACTCAATTCACTAAATTATTCCTCAGCTGTAGCCAAATGGCCTTTCACACCTGTTATGTTTATTATATTATCTAATGTTTATTATCTCCATTGTTTTTCACAACTAATATTATTGCTTGCTCTTTTTGATATTGTTTCAAATTGTGAAATCACTTATCTTTTCTAGTGCACTAATTAGACAAGATCAATAATATAAAATTAGCCTAATATTTCTGCTCTTAAATAGTAATTGTAATCTTGTGTGTGTTTAAATAGTTGGCTTCTGAAAGGTTCGGCGCGGTAAAGAAAAGGAGAGCTAGGCTAAATTTCTCAAAGGGAGGGAAAGTTTATTGCACCCCAGGCGGACCTCACATACCCAAGGTGGGGGTCAGTGAAGCCACGCACATTGTTAGGGGGAAGCAGGGTTTTATAGGGTGAGGAGAGATCAGGTGGGAAGTTGGGTTTGTAGGGTGGGAAAAGTTTGTAAGGTGGGAAAAGTTTGTAAGGCACAAAAAGGTTCCTGGGGCAAGTAGAGATTCTTTGTCTGAGAAGAGACTTGTAGGGGGAGGGGGAGGCTCATTGTCTGAGTCCTCCAGGCAGGTATCCGCATTCCTGCCCCCCAGGTGGGCTTCCGGGTAGGCTTTTGCATTCCAGCCTCCTGCATGGACCTTTCAGCTTCCACAAACTTATTTTGACCAGTGAGCACTGACCCTTGGACTGATCCATCATGTCAGTCAGTGCATACAGGAAAGGTCAAACACCAGTTCAAGTCAACCCTACAGACCTCAGGGGTTGTGGAGGGGACAGTGTCATGTGGAGCACACCAAGCACCAGAAATTCAGCAACTTTCACCCTCTAGTCTTCAGAGAAAAAGCATGAGAATATGTTCGAGTCTAGTAGGAAGGACAGTGAAGTTTTCTGGAAGCAATGGCCTGAGGTCAGTTGATCTATTTTTCTGTAGTTTCTCATAGCACAGGGCTTCTGCACTGCCCTGGTTTTCATTGTCAGGACCTGTGCATTTGGTGTCAGGCAGATGCTCTTTGCTCTAGGGCAAGAAAATGCAAGAGCAGGATTTTAAAACTTTATTTGTCGTATCCTATTTCCTCACAATACTCAAACTCAAAAAAGTACCTTCCTTCTACTTTGTAGTATTTCTTCACTTTCCTCCTCCTTTGTTGATATTTTCCTGCTTTCATTTTTCCAGTGCTATCTTGAAAGGGAAAATTAACGTTAGCTAAGTCAGCACCTTGGTGGGTACTGGTAGTGTATCCTTGGCACAGCAGCAAAGGCTCTCTTTATTGACTAAACCTGTAAGGAAAGGCCTCCTCACCCAGCTTCAGAAAGGGATACACACATACTCACAGGGTTCAGTGGCCAGATTAAAACCATGATGGCCTCTATACTCAAACAATCTCACTTGAGGTCTGGGCCAGTTTACTGCAAAGGTCCTCAGCATCTCCTTTCTCTACTCTCTCACCCAGCCTCAAGGTGAAGAAACACATGGCTTGGCAGGGAATCATCACATTGCCAACTCTGTCCATGTTCTAGCTACAGCTATTGCCCGAGCCCGCGGACTGGTCAACGAGGTTCTCGAGGGGAGAGCAGCGACCTGAAGAACAGGGGTACACCATGGAGGGAGACACGTACATTCTTCGTTCAGCTATCGCAGGTCTCTTTTACTTTCGGTTTCGGCGGGGCTTTATAGCTGGGGACCGGAAGTGGAAGAAGCAGGCCAACAGTGCCTAGCCAATGATTAAACACATAACCTTATTTGGTGCGCCAGAGGCCGTCATGCGCACTGGGCCAAAAGAAGCACAGCTAATCCCGGAAGGGCACATGCCCTTATTTGGTGCGCCGGAGGTCGTCATGCGCACTGGGCCGAAAGGAGCACAGCCAATCACGGAAGGGGGAAGTATCCTGATGCCACGAGGTAAGGCGCCAACAAGCCATCAAGATTATTCCTCTCCTCATACAATATTTGTTACATTTCCCAAGCAGGCTAAATGAAATATAGTTAACACTTTGGGCTTCTGCCCCATGTGAGTCTCCAGAGAGGCATCTGAAACAGGCCCAACATGAATAGGCAAGTGATTATTTGAAGCTGAAAAGCCCTCCCTAATGTAGCATCCATGGTAAAATATTTTCTTACCTTCTCCTTCCCTCTTTCAAAATTTGTCAGCCTCTGGTTGCATCTTTGTAATAATTTAACATACCATCTGCAATGCTAGAAAGAACTAGTTCCTTTAATTAGGTGGTATCTTGCTAAAAGATACTTGTAATTCCACAAGAATGGTAAAAAAAAAAAATATTTAGGGGTAGGTAAGTAAATACCTTAGAGAGCTATATATTAGGGATTATTTTTTCTCTGACCTAGTAATGATGCTATGAATTACTGACAGGAGAGACAGCCATGGAACTGGAGTCAGAGGAAGGACATTTAGGGACTTGAGCATTGCTAAAGGCACCAGGGATGAAACTTATGAGTCTGAACTACAAAGAAGATGTGGTCTCTCATCTCTAGATCCCCACTGGCTACTCACTTTCATCTTGCACAATTCCTCAGTCTTTTCATACCAGATTATCTTTGTATCTGATTATTCTCCTGGCTGAGAGACCCCAGGAAAAAAGTGGGAGGGGGGTCTGGTGAGATTGAAACCACAGTCCAGAGCAGTTACCTTGAACATTTTGGATTTGCAGCCACACAAAGGCTTTACCAGTAACTCTCCCCTCATATCTCATTAAAGTGGGGAGGGGGTAGGGAAGCTCCATGATATGTAGCACTGAAATGGGGGATCTTCCATTTGCCTAAAGCCCTTATGTTATGTCAAAATCTCAGCTATTCCCAAATGCCCTGTAGCCAAACACCCCAGGGTGTTCACAGACACTGTTCCTTCCCAACCTGGTCTAGGTGATGATGCCTTTCCCCTTTAAAATTCATTCACCCCTTTTGCAGCAACATGGATGGAGCTAGAAGGTATCCTGCTCAGTGAAATAGGCCAGAAAGAAAAAGAAAAATACCGGATGATATCACTTATAGCAGGAATGTAGAGGATCCAAATAAGGGATCAGGAAAAAAACCTAATTATAATAAAGTGAAAATCAAAATCAACAGGCAACTATAAACTAGAGACATACTACAGGTGGGGGAGGAGAAGGGAGTAGAATCAAAATAGGGGTGGGGAGAACACAAGGAACCATGGTGATGGTTCATGGGTGAATTGGTGGTGGGAATTTCATGGGGACTATAACCAAAGATGAAAATGTGTACATTGTATAAAAATGAAAAATGATGTAAAAATATACAAAATAAAATAAAATAAATTCACCCATCTCTGAAGCCCTCCAGTAATGCCCTCCCCTTTATGATCTTCTTCACAGAAGTGGGATTTGGCTCTCTCTGCTCTGCACGGGGACAGGTAAGGGAGGTGACCTGCACAGAGCCTCTCTCATCCGGTGGCCTTGGGTTACTGCCTCCCTGCTAAGCAGCTTCTGGTAAGGAGTCCCTCGTCCTATCTGTCCAGGCCTCGCAATGAAGCATTCTGTGTGATTGGCACAGCTCTATGCCACAGGCTGCCTGGGAAGTGTTGTTTTTCCGGGTTCTTTTCATTCCATCAGGCCTGAGGGTGGTAGCAGCCCCACTGTTGGGAATCCCCTCACAAAGAAACCTTCCTCCAGTTCTAATAGGACTGAACCATCTGTTCTAGTCAGAGCCCTGATGCATATTTATTTGTAATGTGGTTAAATATATCAATCAACTCTATTTTATAAATTTAAGGTCTTGATAAATATGTTTCTTACATATATTTATAATATAGTCATAAATATACTTTTTTGTATTTTAGGAGTACAGTTTATAATTTGATTACTACCATTGATAAAATAACATTAGGGGCCTGGCAATCAGACAGGGGGCATTGGAGAAAGTAGACAGACAGAAGATAAAAAACCACTTGGCCTTTTAGAGGGTGTACCTCCCTCCCCAGAGGGACAAACAGCAGCATTTCTTGGGTTGAGAGCAGCAGCCAGTAAGAATAGGGCTGAGCTAGATGCTGTCTCTGTGGCTTGATGGAGGAGCAGGGCCCCTGGCAGGATCTGGCCCAGGGCCGAGCAGTCTGAGGGCAGGCGGTCCCACTCCTGCTCTGCTGGCAAAGTTGCTGGGCAACAGCCGAGTCCAGGACACACTCCAAGTTTCTTCTCCTCCGGGGCATCCAAGAAAGAGGAAGGGGTCTGCTGATTGAGTTGTGGACTGCACAGGCCCCAGGCAGTTGTCGCCTCCTAGGCCTCATCTGCGGGGTACCCATCACTGCCCAAATGGTGCTGACATCCTGTTAAATATTTGAACTTCATCTGCGAGAGCAGCCGGGAAGATGCAATTACATTTTGTAGGAAAGGATGATTCTGAGAGGTGATTCTTTCTGTACTTGAGACACTACCCTCTCCCTTCCACTGCCTTCTGGGAGCCTTTAATTCCCCCTCCAGCTTGGGCAGAAGACTGGCTGGAGGAGATGCTGTAAGGCCTGGTGGGATGGGAAAAGGCTTCAGAAAGAGAACAGGTGTGTGCTAGTGGCGAAGAAAGGAGCAGGAGCAAGGGTGCCACAGGTGGAGGACAGAGGCCGAGATATGGAAGAATAGACTTGTATCGGGCTGGTGTGTATCCAACTGGTGAACTGCTGGCAGATATTTATTAGTATTTTACAGTTTACAAAATACTTTCATATTGATTGTTACTGAGTTATCAAAGGACCTGTGAGATCAGATTATCCATTAAAAATCAAATAAGCTTAGAGTTTTGAGAGAATTTTCCCCAAGTTCAGACCTGGTACTCCAACCCAAGATGGATGACACTTCTCTTGATGCCATGATCTGGGGCCCCCTCCCTCATATCCTTTTGGTCCCCCTGTTACTCCAGCCAGTGCTGTCACATCTTCCCAAAGCTTTTTCTCAAGCCTGACTCTGCATGCACAGCTGGAAGCACAGGACCAAGAAATTAATGTCCAAAGCGACAACTGTAGACAAGTCAAGGGAGCCAAATGCCCATCTCTTTTGTGTCTTGGATGGACAATTCTGGGGGCCCTGCTATGTTCTCAGAGAGTCATAGTGAGGACCCATCTCCACTTCCCACAGCCATGAGCGGCTTGAGAGATAGAAGCTTGTTTTGACCTCCTTACCCATTTCCTTTGATTTCTTTCCTCACTTTATTTTTTTTTGAATCATTTCTCTAACTGAATGGACTTATGTAAAACTAATGCTATTTCAATACAAGTTTATATTAAAATGAAGTCTCTATTTCTGCAAAGACCCTATTTTCCAATAAGTTCACTTTGACATCTTTTGGGGTGTCTATATTAAACCTACTCTACAACCAAAGTCTCAAAGTGAAATAGATCCTGTTCTGAAGATGCAATGCATAGGGCTGGGAGTGTGGACTGCACAGTGTGGACAATTCTAGCTGGACAGACTAGAACTGGTAGAAGTCTCCAAGTTCAAGCTCCAAAGAAAACACAAAGGCATCATCTTCTGGATAATGGTGGTAGTGTATTAATGGACATGGAAATATAGGCTCTGGGGTTTGATCCAGACAGGAAGGAAATGAACAAGATCAAGCACCTGGGTGAAAGGAAAGAAGAAAAAGAGAAGGCCTTTGGTATCGGCAATCTAGCCACAATGCTTTGTGGTGGGTACCATCTCAACTCTGAAAATCCATATCAAAACAACTAGCTAATTTTAAAGGAATAGACACTGATTGTAGATACACAGACTGCTATATACTCTAGAGAACTCAGAAGAGTATAAATGTTTCTGTGATAAAACCAACCAAAAAAAGCCAGTTACATTTAATGTTTGCAAAAATGAGATTGCACTCTGTAATGGCTTTAATTCATCACATTTTGTATTTTCACGTGTCAAAGTATATTTCAACACTATTTTTTCATGGCTGTAGAACATTCTAGCCCATAACGCTACCATAATTTAATCACATTGCTGAGCATTTAAGTTGTATTTCTCTTTTTTCCTATTATAAGCACTACGCTGACTGCTTTTACGTACTGGTCTAATGACATAAGAAATTCTCTGGGTGCAATTTGCTAATTTAAAGGACGGTATGTATATTTTTTCCCCATCAAGTCTAATTTTCTTTTATTGAGGGTGAAATTTACTTATAGATCTCAAATGTACAACCCAGTAAATTTTGACAAAGGCCTAAACCTATTTAACATCACTCATGATACAAACCATTTCCATCACCTAAGAAAATTCCCTTACGCCCCTTTCAGCAGCTAATCCTGATCCCAACCATTCATAGATAAGGCCTGTTCTGAGTTCTTTCAGCATAGATTAAAATTTCTTGTTCTTGAACTTTATGTGAAATCAGTTTTTCTGTGTCTGGCTTCTTTCTCCAAACATGTTTTTCCAGATTAGTCCATATTATCACATGTATCCACAGTCCATTCTTTTCTTTTCTTATAAGATTTATTTATTCATTCATTCATTCATTCATTCATTCATTCATTCATTCATTTATTTATTATTTTATACAAGCACTGGGTACAGTCAGAAGCACAGGAGGGTGAGAGAATTCACCAGAGCGGGGAACAGAACAGGCAGACTGATGAAACACACTGCTATGGGGAGCAGCGGGAGGCAGGAGAGGTCTGTCATGCCATGTGGGACCTTCACTGGCAGTTGGGGATTGAACTGGCGCTGCAGAGGCTGCGGGCAGCATCGCAGCCCAGAGCTCAACCACTGCACCACCAGGGGAGGCCCCACAGTTCATTCTTAATTATTTTTCCAGTTAATACAAATAATATTCAAATTAATATTTTTTATTCCATTGTGGAAAATAGCACAATTTGCCTTCTCTTACTATTTTGATGTTCTTTTATTACATCATTTGACTATGTCACTATTTATACTACTACCCCACAATCCTGACAGAGAAAGGGCACAGGAAAATTTTAAGGGCAGAGATGTGGAATGCTGTAGATACCAATAATCCAGTACTTAGAGCATCTCCAACTCGTTTTAATATCTGAAGGTATGGAGATTTGCTAGTGAACTCATAGTTCTATAGGGTCTGAATCTTTGGAAGCTTTGAAGGGAGTCATTGATGAGAGATCTGAGTCCCAGAGAAAGCTGGGGAGGGAGTAAGAGAACTGGGAATATGTAAGCCCTGGGCTTTGGGCTTCTGGATAATAGAATTTCCCTGCCTGATAATTTAACAACTCCAGTCCTCCAGGGGGCAGTAACTCTGGAGGAGGTCGGTTAATTACTGCCAGGCTGCAGAATGAAATTTCCCCAAGACCCCTGTTTTCTGGGCTGCATTTCATACCAATTAAAAGTCTAATCCAGTGGGACTCTTTCCCGGCAAATTAACATCATGGACTTTGATGAACTGATGCTTTTAATAGACTGTGGTATTTTGGTGGACTTAGTCACAGCAGTAGCTCCTCTCCTTCTCCTCCTAAGGTCAATGACACTAGACCCAGGGGATCTGGGTCATTGGCACAAGGTGAACCAGGGCAGGGAGGGTGGAAGAACGTGGGAAGTTGAGTTAAGAAAGCCCTTACAGTGGCTCATTTATTTTTTTGACCAACTTTATTTATGGTCAGAATCAACTGACAGGGAATCAGCTATGTTGTAAGAGTTCATTCAGTCATTGATTTCTTATATGCTAGGCAATGGGGAGAGAAAGATAAATGTGACTGTGCATATGATGCAGGAGCGAGAAGTCTGCAAAGTAAAAGATCTTCAATGCCTTCGCGCCCCATGTTCACATATTCAGCCCAGTCATATCCCCTTTCCTGACTTCACTCACAGTTGTTGCTATAAACTAGAGATTTATATGTAGGATGTGCTGATAAATTATCTACCATTCCAAGGAACATTTCTTAAATTTTGATGTGGCCGGAGAACCAGATAGGAGTGCTGAAATAATGGAGACAAGACAACAATGAGAACCACTTTAAGTCATTTTACCATTGGCCCCTATTTTCTGAACCCAAATGAAAATTAGGGTCTAAAGTATTGTTTCCTCCTATTACAACTTCAGTCCATTCCTTCCTATTGTAAAATCGATTCTTGGACACCACCTACCTCACTGTTGATAAGAGTATGGTTGAGATGTTTATCTAGCTGTCCCTCATTTTGGGGGGTGGGGTGGAGGTGGTCCTAGGTAGAAGCTCCCTCAGAAGAGAGCATTACCTTAGGTTGCTTTGCACACTTGTTTAATGTGTGTCTGATATTCCTGTTCTATCTAAGTCTGCTATCGCCACACTGAATGTCCTTTACATGTTCCTTTTTAAGAAAAATACTCTTCTCTCTTCCTCACCCAGCTTCTTTCCTTGCTCAATGGTTACTCAATTAAGTTGTAAGTTTTGTGGGAAGTCTAATATCTTCCAAGATGGTAGACACTTCTGTAGCAGAGAATGGACAGCACTTCTAACACTATTCACTGATATCCTTAAGGCAAAGGGGGAATTGTATTGCCCCATCCCCTTGAGGTTAAGTGTGACTCAGAGCCCATGACTGAGAGTACGTGCCCAAATACTGAGGGTATTTCACCTCAGGAATAGTGGAAGCAAGCAGGTACAATGTCATATGGAAGGCGGCTACTCTGGAGAGTCACTGACCATGAAGTGGACTTAAATGAGTGACAAATAAACTTACTGTTTCAAAACACTTAGACTGGAGATGTTTGTTACTACAGCATAACCTAGCATATCCTAGTTAACACATGATATTAGACTCCAAATATGCCAATTAAGCAATGGCTGTCTTATTTTCTGTAGCTTCCAGTGTCTCTGGACAACTTGAGTTGTCCATGTATGTTCTTTCATTTTCTCAAGCACCACTACCAAGCCTATTGTATTAGTCATATCATACAGACCCTGAAATCTCAGTCTCTTTGTTAACTGTTGCTCACTAAAGTTCCATATAATTGGGTCACACCTCCCCAAATCTTGCAGTTATGGCATCTGACACTTACCCTTCAAGATTAAGATGGTAGGACAAAAGATTGATGGAGGAAAAACATACCTTAACATGTATAATTTGGGGGTGAGAAAGTCATGTCCACTCATTCCATCACTCAGAAATAATCCCAATCTAATAATGTGGGGGAAAACATGGAATATTTGGTAGAAACCAATCATGTGACCCACCTATTTTCCTGTTTCTCCAACTTTCCAGTAAAATACAATTAAGGGATCATACCCCTTCAGAACTGATGACAAAATGAATGCTTGATCTTTCTTGAACTTTTCAGTTAGCCTCATCCAGGAAGTTCTTCACTGGACATATGTCCCTAGGAACCCATCTGCTGCAAGTCTCCTTCTCTCCATCCCCTTCTAGATGAAGGTTAGTAGATGCTTATCCTTCTACCCACACTATGCTCTGGGGTACACATTTGACTTTCCAAAGAGACACACTGATGCTCTTGCCTAAATGGAAACATCTGCCACAATCTCCGCTCTTAACTGGGTTAATGACCCGTAGAAGCTTTAAAATTCATTTTTCCAACTTGGATTAGATAAAATTCTCCAGCAGGGTTTTCTCTCCCAGTGGTTTCTAAATCAAGGGGGAATCAACAGCACATTTAATCTTCCTTTGTTTAGAGCATGAGTTGATAAACCATAGCTCTTGGTCTAAATGCACATGCTACAGCTGCCTTGTTTTATAAAGTTTTGTAAGACATGGTGGTCATAGCCATTCTTTAATTTATTGTTTATGGAGGCATTTGGACTACAGTGGAAATTGGATGAATTTTTGTGACGACACCAGTTGTCCAGTCCATTGAGAAAAATTGCCGACCTCTTACTTAAAGTTTAAAGGAGGGAATTTTCTTTTGCAAATTCATGATTTTCAGCCCTAGGGGTTAAGTCTCAGCGCTATCACTGATAAGGCCTGAGTTTGATCCCTGGTCAGGGAGCTAACCCACATATGACACAGCAGACCTCTCCTGTCTTGCCTGCTGCTCCCCTCAGCAGTGTATTTCAGTAGATACGCCTGTTCTATTCCCCACTCTGTCTCTGGTGAATCCCCTTACTCCCTGCACCTCTGGCCTACACTCAAGTTCTACACAATCATTTAAAAATAAACTAATGATTTTCTCTTAAAGCTCTTTAAAGCCCCAGTCCCACCCTGAGGCTTGAAATTTCCTTTGACATTATGGTAACTACCTTTTTTTCATTTTGAGGGCCAGGAATATGTTCATATCCTTCGTAGGTTAATCTCCATGCTCCTTTTAGCCCCTTGCTTGTTAAAGGTACACAATGCATTTGTTAAATGGATGAGCGATTTAAAGTTCTCATCAAACTCTCCCCAGAAAAGGACTTGGCTATCCTTTATGTCTATGGAAATGGGATTATTAGAGATGAAAACTGCTTAGAGAGTTTTCCAGTGGACACCTGGAATGAAACCTCAGGGATCTGAGGTATATTGCCTCAACCTGTGGCACAGTTACATGTGGTCTGACCAGCCAGAACCTTAGGCTAGTGGCCTTCAATGGACTCAATACAATGATCTTTTTCTAATGTTCCTTGATGTGAAAAAGAATGGGAAGCACTAACTTAAACCCCTGGCCCTCAAGTAGATCTGGTTACAGGCAGAACTGATACTAATTAGGGGCCTCCCTGGTGGCGCAGGCTGTTGAGCGCAGCACTGTGAAGCTGTCCGCAACCTCTGCAGTGCCGGTTGGATCTCCGCCAGCCTCAGAGCAACCCACATGGCAAGCAGAACTCTCCTGTCTGCCCGCTGCTCCCCTCAGCAGCATATTTCAGTCAGTCTGCCTGTTCTGCTCCCCGCTCTGTCTCTGGTGATTCCTCTCACCTTCCGGCGCATCTGGCCTGTACCCCAGCTCTTGTATAAATAAAAAAAAATCTAAAAAAAAAAACCCCTGATACTAATTAGGGTAACTTGAGGATCTCAAGGCATTCTGAACTGAAACCTCATTATGCCAAAACTGCCTCATTTGTGAAAGGAGAACCAGTGGATTGGAAGGCTGGGAGGGAAAGAAGCAAAAACAGGATGACAAGAGACCTGTCCTCCCCCCATATACAACTTGGCTGCCCACTGTTCTCTGTAGTTCCCTGAGCCAGGCACTTTCATGAGCTCTGACTTATGTTCCAAATGTCAGCACTGTAATTACTTCTCCCTTCTGAGGCCCCTGACATTTATGGAGCCCAGCTCTCCAAGTTCACCTCCGACAGCCCAGACAGCTCCCAGGAGCTGCTTTACTCATTCAAACACGCGTTTTCTGAACACAAACATGTATCGCATTTATCAAAACATCTTACTTGACACCAGGGAATAGAGATGGATAAGACATTTCTGGCTTCCTTGAGGCAGCTTATAGTCATACATGAAGAAGCAACCTGGCCCAACTTCTCGGTGCTGATTTGATTTGATCATCTCTGGCTAAGCTCCACAGAGCTTCATCAAAGCCCCGTCAAATGGACCACATAAGGGCATGCCACTCATTTGAGTCCACTTGGGGGCTCAGTGAAGGCTCAGACAGACCCTCTAGGGCAAAACCAGGATCTGCAGGTCTTGAGGGATTGTCCTTTCCTAACTCCCCCATCTTAGCCAATGATCCTAGAAATCTCCCTGCAAGAACACAACTCTTTTATAATAAGTAGTAACTGGGAAATGATTTTCACTAGTCACTTTAAATCTAATTTATAAAAATGCAGCCATCCTATTATAATCCTTTTCCATGAGAACATCCCCCAATGTGAGTTAAACAGCAAACTCTCCCCTGGTACATTTAAAGTGATTTAATTTGCTCAGGTTCAAGAACATGTCTAGAGTGGGCATGGTGACCCACAGAATCTCAATTTGTAATACACTTGCTGGAATGTAATTTCATTTTGACTTAGATTTAAAGAAAAAGTCAAAATATTTTTCATATCTATTATCTACTTCACGTCTTCTAATGAAAATCAGGCAAAGAGATACAACAAGCTTTAAACAGCAAAGATTTAGAAACAAAATTGTTCAGGACATCCCTGGTGGCTCAAGGAGTTAAGCACTGCTCTATGAAGCAATCTGCAGCCTCTGCAGCACGAGTTTGATCCCCAGACAGCCAGGGAGAAACCCACATAGTGCAGCAGACCTCTCCTGACTCGCCCGCTGCTCCCCTCAGCAGTGTACTTCGGTCAATCTGCCTGTTCTGTTCCCCACTCTGCCTCTGGTGAATCCTCTCACCACCCCCCATCTTTAGCCTGTACCCCAGCTCTTGTATGCATAAATAAATCTTAAAAAAATTGTTCAGAGCTTTTGACCAAAACAGGGTCTCTTGTTTTCACCCTAGCCCCTGGGATCACATGGTCCGACCGGTTAAACTTGAGTCTCAAGGCAATGTTTGATTGACATCTTTCATGATAAAATTAGCATCTATTTTAGATTGTTACAGTAAATTTAATATCTCCACAATTCAAGGTGCATTATATTCCAGACATAACTAAGCATTTCCTTGGCTGTTGGCTTACAGATCTCTCAGATTTGGCATCTCCACATATGGAAAATTGGTGGTAGATTTGGCAGATACATGCTCCCAAGTTTGGGCACCCAAAAAGCCTAACATGGGCTCTGAGGTCTTCAGTTCAGGAGGAACCCTGTGAGCTCTGCCAGTTCCAGCTACTTGCCCCGGCAGAGGGGAGGGAAGCTGACAGCTCGGGATCCTTGGCGAGGGGTATGTCCTTTTCAGGGTCTATTGTCCCATCTTTGTCTTTTGCCAATCTGCTTCAGGGCCACACTCATGAGTACAGCACTGTAAGCAGAAGACAAAGGTGTGCAATCACTGTCCCCAAAGCAGGGGCAAACACCAGGACTCCATGGAGGGGTCCAGACTCAGACACGTGTGAGCGGAGATCTTAGGGATTCCTGACTGATCTTTAGCCAGGATTTAAGGGATATGGTCTTCCCACTTTACAGAAGAAAACTGGGCAACATGATTCTACTTTCAACTAAAACTACACAGCAAGTAGGGGGCAAAATCAGTCATTGGCATCAACTGGGTTGACCAAGCCTGAGGCCTTTTCAGGTCACTTCAAGTTGAAGTAGCCAGGGCTTTCCATTAGGTTCTGATGGGGGGAATCTGGAGACAAAGACCTGACAAGTTATTGGGGAGATGAAGCCAGGCAAACACTGGTAAGGGGGGAGTAGAGCGAGGCGAAGGGCAGGCTGTGTGTGAATGGTGTCACCATGCTGGTGTGCTGCATGTAAATGGGGCACAATTTTACAGGGAATTCTGCTAGTCAGTGTAGCACATGCACCTCAGGAAATGGGGGTGTCACACATCAACTGTTTTAATTCATTGGCTAAGGGCTCTTCCCCCCACACCCCAGGTGGTAATTCCCTGACCCTTGAAGATTACCATGTGCCAAATTCCAAGTCATAGCAGGCCTCAGGTGAAAAATCAGAGGTGTGCAGCTGGAAGCCAAGTTGTGTGCACTGAGGTGGGGAGGGCCAGGGGATGTGGGTAGGCCAGCAACATGTCACACTTAATGGGGCTGCACTATTTAAGGTGCACTGTAGCATGTACTTAAGACATCAACTCACCAGTGACATCCTGAAACTCTGGGCTTAGCTCACTCCTGAGGAGTGTTTGAGAAGTAAATGGGCCCAATATCTAGTTTGCCACATAGTACAACTTCCAACAGTGTGCACAGGTAGAGTCAGGTGATGGCTGGAGGATCCTGGGTAACGGTACCTGTTCCTTAGTTTGGTTGTCCTTTGCCGCTGAGACACAGAGCAGATGAGCTTGGTTCACTTCTCGACACTCAAATGTAAGTGGAAATTTTCAGAGACTGGGTGATAATGCAAGAGTAATGTCTGGTCAGAAGCACTCACAGATTAGGCACCAATCACATGCTCTAGCTCCTCCAGCTCCAGAACAGCAATTTAAATGATCACAAAGGGGAAAAGTAGCCCAGAGAGGGAAAGCATTCTTCCTACCAAGAAATGCTGCAATTTTGTTAATTCAATTAATTACTGGTATTTGTCTAATTATCTAGTCCCTTAAATGTAGTTACTGCTCTGTAATCACTAGCTATCTGCCCAATGAGAATTCCCATAGGCCTCTGTCCTGCTATCTCAGTCTGAGTCTGGCTGTCTCAGAAGAAGGTAGGCAGCAAAGGTGGCTCGCAGTTTGGTTCCAGCCCCATCTTTAAGATCATTTCAAATTTCATCTTGACCCAATCACATGGAATCTCTACATTAGGAATTGTTGTGGGGCCTCCCCTGGTGGCTCAGTGGTTGAGCGCTGGGCTGCGAAGCTGCCTGCAGCCTCTGCAGTGCCAGTTTGATACCTGGTCGCCAGCGAGGGTCCCACATGGAGTGACAGACCTCTCCTGCCGTGCCCGCTGCTCCCCTCAGCAGTGTATTTCATTGTCTGCCTGTTCTGCTCCCCACTCTGGCTCCGGTGAATTCTCTCACCCTCCCGCGCTTCTGACTGAGCCCAGTGCTTGTATAAATAAATAAAATCTTAAAAAAAAAAAAGAATTATTGTGCACTGTCCATAGGATTCCACTGTCTCATTGGGGAGCGGTAGGAGCTCCCCCTGCTGGGATTTTAAGGTTGCCATTCTTTCCTTCCATAGTCTGGAGTCAACATAGGATTGGCAAAAAGCAGCCATATTTGGGAGACAATAAGACGTGGAGAGGCAATACCAAGATCCTAGGAAGTTAGTGTTTGGTGATGGAAAGGTCTGGATATAAATGTCTGATCATTTTGGCCCAACACTGATGGAGTCCAGAGGCTATAGACTCCCTGCAGGGGTGTTTTTGGCTTTGTAGTGTTTGTCAGTTCTTCTTCCTTTGCTCCATCCTATCTCCTTTCTATTCCTTTCATAGATGTTGATCCCAATGACAACAGGTTGTGGAAAGAGGGACCGCAGGCACAGACAAGGGGAAGTAACCAAGAAAAAGAAAACAGTTGCAAAAAAGGCAAAACAGCTCAGCAAAGGTCACTTGTCTGTGGCACACTGCACCCCTTCCTGAGAGAAAAGGAGAAGCAGAGGATGTGGGCAGAGGGACAACCACACAATGTAACAGCTTAGTAGAGTCAGCTTCTCCAGCAAAGATTATCAGTACCCCTAGGCTTAGAACCAGCTCCCCACAAAAGGGAGGGGTCCCAAATAGGTTGCCTGCTTGTAAGTCTACCACTCATCCCCTCAAGGTCTGTGTTCTTAGTCCTCTTGGGTGAGAGACCAAGATCCCAGGGGAACATCAGTCTATGAACACGGTGGAACACCAATACCTTCCTTGCAGACCACACCAGAATTTCCCTACAACTGGAAGAGACTTGACATGTAAGGAAGATACAGTCCCACCTTATTTATTTTTTTTTATTTTTTAAATTTTATTTTTATATTCCCCATACAATTACAACCCCCTTATTTTGACCCCAATCCCTCACCTCCCCTCCTCGCCCCCCATCCCCCATAGAGTGTCTCTGGTTCATAGGTGTCTGTTGATTTTGATATTTTCTTTCTTATAGTTATTCTTTTTCCTGGTCCCTTATTTAAGTTTTCTAGATTCCTGCTATGAGTGAGACCATCCGATATTTTTCTTTTTCTTTTTGGCTTATTTCACTGAGCATGATCCCTTCCAGCACCATCCATGTTGCTGCAAATTGCATGAGTTTATCTTTTTTGAATGCTGAGTAATATTCCATGGTGTATATGTACCACATCTTCTTGATCCAGTCATCTATTTTTGGGCATTTGGGTTGTTTCCAAAGCTTAGTTATTGTAAATAGTGCTGCTGTAAACATAGGGGTGCAGGTGCCCTCTGGAATTAATGTTTTGATACAGTCCCATCTTTAAAGGAGCTCCCCATGGGAGATGAGATTCAGAATAGAATATTAGAAAATTAAATACCAAAAAGGAAAGTCTGGATGAAATGAAGAATTACTCAAATGGGCCAGAGGGGACTGGGAACAAATGGTCTGTCAGTGAGAACTGACGGCCTTACGCTTGCTTCAATCCAACAGCTTCCCAACTCTAGCCTGAGGTTTGGGGGTTTCCCACAGCTCCTTAGTTCCTAGGACAGTCTGCTTCCCAGAGAGGGGGCAGGCTGCCACGGTCCAAGGACCAGGAGCATATGCCACCTCCGTGTGCTGTCAGCCAGCTTCCTCACAACAAGCCCTTTCTGGCTTACTCAGGCGTGTCCTCCGAAGCCTCCACTCCCTCTCCCTGGGAGAACGCTCCTGTCACTGAACTACTTAATCACCCTACTTAGAGCTGCATCGTTTAGCATCGGCACAGAGTTCCCCTTGACAGCACACAGGGAGAGTGCACACAGGGCTGGCATGTGTGCATGCCACTAGAGACCCAGAGACAAGTGTGTGGAGAAGGATTCTCTCCCGCCAGGCAGGGTGTGTCTGGCAAAGTCTGATGGATGGGATAGCCACCTGTAGGTGGAGCTCCAGGTTGGTGGTGGCTCTGTTTACCCCACAAGAGCTGTTCTGGCTCGCTCTACAAGGGACCTGGCCTGTGTGGACTGCGGCACCCATCCCCCTGCTGACATAAGTTCATTTCTCTAGGAGACGACACTGAATGGAGTTGACAACAGCACTTGTGAAAGGAAGGCAAAGAAGAGGACTGAGAGAAATCAAAGTGCAGTGTAGGCCAACAAACATTGGCCAGTCTCGCTTGTCTCAATATCCTCTGTGGGGGTGACAGAGCTTCACCCTGCTCATTCATTGGATAGGGATAGCTTCAGGTCAGGCATGACCTGGGGTGGGGGAATGACTCTCCTACCTGAGCAGCAGGCCTATCTTTTTTTTTTTTTTAAGATTTATTTATTTATTTATGCAGAGAAGAACTAGGGTGCAAACCAGAGGTGCAGGGGGTGAGAATATTCACCAGAGACAGTGTGTGGAACAAAACAGGCAGGTTTTCTGAAATACACTGCTGAGGGGAGCAGTGGGTGAGACAGGAGAGGTCTGCTGCGCCTTGTGGGTCAGCTCCCGGGCAGGGATTCAACTCAGGCCTTTGTGGTAATAGCACTGAGATTTAACCCCTAAGTTCACAGGTGCGGAAGAGGCCCAGGCCTTTCCTTGAAAGGAACGCATCTATGTCTTCCACCTTTGCCCTCTGAATTTAGCGGACTCAACCAAGGGAAGGCATCCACTGGAAATTAGTGGGAGGGAGGAACAAGGACTTAGAGTGTTTATTTCCTGTGCTATCTTCCTGGGAGGCTGTTGGTCACTGTTTCTCTGCCAAGTTATGGTCCTGCTAGGCCACCTCTCTCCCATGGCTATCACTTATTCTGGGTCCATTAGCACCTTCCTTGCCACACCTGGTGTGGTAACAGCTCTCTGTTGGTCTCCCCTTGACGTTTCACTATTAATTCCCTTAGCCCTACCTCTACTTTTTGAATTAGATCCTTTATTAGCTACTCTTTAGTTAAATCCATGCAGGATATCATTTCTTTCCTGCTAGGATCTGATTGGACCAGTAATCAAGAGATTTTCTTCTCCATGTTGGTTCTTACTTGTCTCAATTCTATGCAATATCTGACATCCTCTGCAAATCATTTAAAAAATATGTTTTTATTAAGCCCATGTCTGTAAGGTAAGGAATTCAATGTAGAGTAGCATGCAGTTTTTTATTTCTTATTTCAGTAAACTATAAACTTCTGTTCATATAGGGAGGAAACAATTTGGACCTTAGTTATGTTCCATAGAAAGAGACCCTAAGATAAGGGATGTGCAAGTGATTAATGAAAAAAGAGTTGCAAAGAGAATAGTAAGGGAATCTGAAAGCAGGACAGGGAGGAGGAAGAAATCAAAGCTGGTATAAGATTTAGGCGAAGTCCTAAAGAGGGTAGCCTGATCTGACCCTGCAGAGGAGCTCTGGAGTAGAATTTATACTTCTAAATTTTTTGGGTGTGGAGACAGTTATTAGCTAAGTAATGCTCCAGGAGAAAACCTCTGGTCAGTTCTCCAAGGAAAAAGTACAGGTGGAGGTTACTGGAGGCAAAATTTGACACTTGGGAGTGATGCAGAGAATTGGTAAGAAGGAATTGAGGCATGATATCAAGGTGGCAGAACAGGAAGTACCAGTCTTTATTATGGAAATACTGAACAAATAATAAAAAGAAAGTAGTTTTGTAAGCACTCTAGAACACACTCAAGAAGCTGCACAATCACTAACACTTAACCATGAAAAGCTACATTTAAAACAGTGGAAAAGTACTTGGTGTTTTGCTTACTATTGTACCATCACTATTGATGGTTGGCAGAAAGTTGCCCCATTCTTGGTTCTTTCTTTAAAATAGTAGGAAAGAATGGAACTTGCTTGCAATATTCTGACTTGTTGGAACACTGATGGGAAGGGCCACATAGTTTCATAGTTTGCTTTCAGGGGCCTCCAACCTGATGTCCAGTGGTAGGTACTCCTGTGTGAGAAGTGCAGGGAGCAACCCCATAAACATAAGACTACTGGGTGTCAGATTGTGGACAAGGGAACACATAAGAAGCAGGGGAGAGACTCTCAGGGAAGTTAAGACATTTAAAGGCAACCATGTGTGTAGGGTAATGGACTAAGTAAGAACAGATAAGTTGAGGGAAACATCAACAGAAAGTGTGAGAGAAAGCTAAGCCTTGATTTTGGACTGACTTTAATAAGTTCTTCCCTTGCAAGGACATCTACAAAGACTGGGAGAAGTGAATTTTTTCAAATGCCCAATTTTCAACAAAAGATCATAGAGGTCATGAAGAAACACTTAAAGAAACAAAACAAGCCTCTAGGAACTAAGGAAATACAGGCCTGAAGACTTCAAAACCACCATCTTAAATATGCTTAGTGAGCTAAAGAAAAACATAGAAAACCACACGACATCAGGAAAATGATACATGGATGAAATGAAAGTATCAGATAAAACAACCAAACAAACTCTGGAACTGAAAATACAATTACTGAGGTGAAAAATCTACTAGAGAAATTCAACCACACCCTCTACAGGCAGAAGAAAGAATCAGTGAATTTGAAGACAAGTTGGATTGGATTGGGGTCAAAATAAGGGGGTTGCAATTGTATGGGGAATATAAAAATAAAAAGATTAAGAAAAAAAGAAATTATTGAAACTGAGGAATAAAAAAGATAAAGAGAACAGAGCCTAAGGATTGTGGAGTAATGTTGAGTAGGCTCAGAGAGGCATTATGGGCATCCCACGAGAAAAAAAGGGACACAATTTGTTTGTGGTGATGATGGCCTAAAACTCCCCAAATTGAGGAAAGAAATGTACGAATACAAGAAGTTCAACAAATACAGGAAGCTCGACAAACTCCAAGTAAGGTAAGACCCACACTGAAACATCAAATTGCTGAAAGCCAAAGACAGAGACTCTTGAAAATAGTGAAAAGTGACTAAAATCTGGAAACAACCCATATGCACAAAAATAGATCAAGATGGGATCTTGTCAGGATCAAGAAGATGTGGTATATATACACATTGGAATACTATTCAGCAATCAAAAAAGATAAATTCACGCCATTTGCAGCAATGTGAATGGAGCTAGAGGGAATTATGTTCAGTGAAATAAGCCAGAAGGAGAAATATATCAGATGGTTTCACTTATAACAGGAATATAGGGGAATCAAATAAAACATCAGTGTAAAAATAATAGCAGTAGAAAACACAACAAAGCCAAAACAGACAATTAGAAATCAGAGACATACTGCAGGGGACTTGGGGAGGGATGGGGGGCGGGGAAAGAAGAACAAGGGACTGTGGTGATGGTGCACAGGTGCATTGGGGAAGGAAATTGTATGGGGACTCAACCTGAGTGGTTGGGGGGAAGCAAATAATGTTTAAAAATGATCTTGATGTAAAAAGAAAATAGCATTAAAATAAATAAATAAAATTTTAAAAGAGGAAAAAAAAAAGAAAAGATTACCAGTGTATTTCTTGCCCAGAAGTCTTACAGGCCAGAAGACTATGGGATGACGTGTTCAAAGTGCTACATCTGGCAAGTTATCTGAAAATGTATGAATTCCTTATTTTTTAGAGTAAACAAAAGCTGAGAGGTCATGCTGTCTAGACTTATACAGAAACACCAAAATGAGCCTTTCAAGTTGAAAGGAAAGGATGCTAAGTAGCTCAGAGCCAATAAAAATATAAAATTATCTGCTAAAGATAAATAAAAGGACAAAAAACCATGTACTATTGAAACTGTTAGCTCATAATTACTTTTAATTGTTTTAAAAGATTTAAAAAGCAGGATAGAAATTAGATCCATCTTCATTGGCACACAATAAAGATGTCTTTGTGATATAAAATATGGGAGGTAGAACTATAAAGTAGCTTTTATATTCAACTAAAGTTGTCAGTTTGAAATAAATTTTGTTATAGTTTAGGTTGTTTCATGTAATTTCTATAGTATTCTCAAAAAATAGAGTCTACACAGAAAGAAATAGGAGCACAAGACACAAAGGCAGGCCATCATGGAGGAAATGGACAAAAAAGCATTTAGAAATAAATGAAAATGACAATAAAATCATGTGCCACATAATGATGTTCTTGTCAAGAATGCACTATATATGACAGTGGTCCCCAAATTCCTATCACCTAGTAATGTTGTAGCACAGACAGTCAGTATACAGCAGAACAGTAAGGTGTCACAAAGGGCCAGCTTCTTTTCCTTTGCCCTTCTCAAATGCTGTGCCAGCAAAATGGAAAAGTACTGGTCAGAGAATAACACTAATGTTCATGACCCATGTCTCAAAATGTATCCTCATTAATGATTATATAAGTCCTTCCCTATCAGTAGTTAATTTAAATGCAAATGGATTAAACTACTTGGTGAAAAGACAGATTGGCAGGATGAATGAGAACATAGGATCCAACTATACACTGTCTACAACAAACTATTTTACCTTCACTGAATCCTTGGATGTTCTACCTTTTATATAGATCTGAGTTTCTGACCTATATTTTTCTTCTCTCTAAAGAACTTAGAAAAAAAAAAAGCTTACAGCTTTATGTCAATTGTACCTCAATAAAACTAAAAAGGAAATGTTGGGACTCCATATAGTCTTTTAAAGCTTAGGAGAAAAATAATTTAAAATGATGGCAGTGCTGCCAATCACCCAGGGCTTATTCCTCTCCCACAGAAGTCTTATGAGGTTCTCTGGGGGAAGGTTCATCCCCTCCCCTTCTTGTAGACCATCCCTGCTAAATTGTCTGCAGGAAGCAGTTCAGTGGCTCTCCTTGCTGGCTTGCCTGGACAAGCCTCCAGATGCCATTGAGGGCCTCTGGCAGATCATTCTACTTGCCTCATCCCAGGCCCAAGACAGACATCTGACTTGATTTCCAGTTCTTGAAGTTGGTCTTAGAATCTGTCCATCTATCTATTTCCAGAGTGACTGCTTTAGGATCACCAAGGACATCCAGGAGTATGAGGAACCTATAAGCTTCTGGACAAAATTCTGGCATGACAAAGAACAATGGTGACGTCTCCCCATTTCAGCCACCTTCTTAGATTAATGGCTCTAAAGCACATTACAGTTCTTTTTAAATTCTCAGTGTGATATTTCTAACATCCATGCTATGTCTGGTCCCAGTGCTTGCATTGTTTCTTGAAGGCAATGAAATTATGTTAGCAAACATGTTTTTGTATGTAGTAAACCCTAAACAGTCAAAACAAAAACCTGTCAGAATGAGTTCAATTGCAGGATACAAAATCACCACCAAAAATTTGTTGTTGTTCTATATGCTAACAATGAACAATCTGAAAAGTTCGGAAAACAATTTTATTTACAGTAGCATCAATAAAATATGTAGAAATAAACTTAATCAAGGGGGCAACAGACTTGTTAATTGGAAATGCTGCTGAAATTGTGTTGTGTTTTTTTTTTTTTCCCATTTTGGTACAGTTGACATATAACAGTTTAGTTTCACGTAAACAATATAATTCAACATTAGTATATATTGTAAAACAGTCACTTTTTTTCTTGATAAACATGAGGTATCAGGTAAAAGGAAATGCTATACATAGCCATTTAGTGATGTGGTTTTAAGGGAGGATGAACATTCTATACTGCTATGATTAACTCTTTCCATGGGCCTCTGGACTGAATTTTGCAAATGATTCTCAGATTTTTTTCCTTCTTTTAGGTGGAACAATTTGACTAGAATGGGCTGGAATTGGGTATTTCCGTTCCCCAGGTCAGTTAGGTTCTAATAATACACCAGCGGCCGATTTTAGTTTTCAGGGCCCTCCTTCAGGGGAAACTAGTTAAGAATAACAGAACAAAATGCTCTGGCCATGTTTCAAGATCATTCCTTTCCCCCCTTTCACTGTGGGAAGTCTAAGGGAATTTTTCTCCAATATTTATTGTGGAAATCTGGTTAAGCTTACATAGGTTTATCTCACAATACCGATTCCCCCTGTATTTTCTTTTTTAAACTTCGGTTTTCCGTACAAGCTCCAGTAATTCAACAACAGTCAAGGTTTTCCTGTTCAGCACTGGTTCCCAATTTCTGCTTATGAGTCTGGCTCTATCTGCCTGTCTTTCCAATCTTGGGGCAACAGTGCTTTCTTTCTTCTGGTACCTTATGAAGCCAAGAAAAGTTGCTTATTTTTCAGTCTGTTATAAAAAACAAGAAGGACATTATACATTAAAGGGTCAATTCACTAAGAAAATCTAATAATCATAAACATATGTACCAAGCATCAGAACTGTGAAATATAAAAGGTAAACATTGACAGAATTGAAGGGAGCAATAGACAGCTCAATAGTAATAGGTATACTAGTATTTCACTTTCATAGAAAAGACAACCAAGAAAACAGAACTTTAACATGATTGACCGATTGTTCCCAATCAACACACAAAACTTTCTACTGAAATTAAAGATAAGACACTTTTCTGAAGTTCATAAAGCACATTCCCCATGACAGACCATATGGTGAATACAAAAAAAAAAAGACTTAATAAATTGGAAAGTGATGAAATCATGCAAAGTATCCTATCTCAATATGGTGAAATTAGAAAACAACAAAGGAAAACTTGAAGACCACAATACATGGAAATTAGACAGTGTGATCTTAATCAATGGATTGAAGAAGAAATCACAAGTAAGGCAATATCTGAAAACAAAGGGAATGTGCAGAGGGAATTTTTAGCTGTAATTGTGTAAATTATGAAAGATTTCAAACAATTTAACTTTACCCTTTAGCTTTTTACTATTTTTATTGTCCTGTAAACCTAAAGCTAGCACAAGGAAGGAAATAAAGATTAGAGCAGAGATAAAAATAAAGAAATCAATGGAACCAGAGTTGGTTCTTTGAAATTACCAACAAAATTGGCAAACCTTTAACTAGGTTGACTAGGAAAAGACTCACTAAAATCAGAAATGAAAGAGGGGACATTATAATTGTTATAAAATTTCTTGTAAGAGAATAAATGACCAGTTATTATTAAAATAAAATAGTCTAGATGAAACAGATAAAGTCCTAGAAACACACACCAAAAATCATTTAATCATGAAGAAACAGAAAATCTGAAGAGACCTATAATTGATAGGATTAAATCAGGTATCAAAAACCTCCCAAAGAAATGTCCAGGAACAGATAACTTTATGGGTGAATTCTTTTATTTTTTTAATATTTATTTATTTATACATACAAGAACTTGAGTACAGGCCAGAGGTGTGGGGGGTGAGAGGATTCACCAGAGACAGAGTGGGGAACAGAATGGGCAGATCTACTGAAATACACTGCTGAGGGGAGCATTGGGTGAAACAGGAGAGGTCTGCTGCACCATGTGGGTTAGCTTCCTGGCCAGGGATCAAACTCATATTGCAGTGACTGGCAATAGCTTGATAATGCTATATCTTTAGCCCCTGAGTGACCAGGCCCTCATCAGTGAAGTCTATCAATCATTTAAAGAATGAACACCAGGGCCTCCCCAGTGATGCAGCAGTTGAGCGCTGGGTTGCGAAGCTGCCCATAGCCTCTGCAGCGCAGGTTCGATCCCCGGCTGCTCCCCAGCCACCGGAGGAGGGTCCCACATGGCGCACAGACCTCTCCTACTGCCCGCTGCTCTCCTCAGCAGTGTACTTTGGTCCTTCTGCCTGCTCTGCTCCCCGCTCTGACTCTGGTGAATTCTCTCACCCTCCTGCGCTTCTGACTGTACCCAGTGCTTGTATGTATAAATAACTCTTAAAAAAAAAAAAAAAAAAAAAAAAGAATGAACACCAATTCTCCTCAGACTCTACCAACATGTCCCATCGCCTTCTGTAAGACCAGCATTACTACAAGAAAACCATGTTTTTCTTGTATTAGCAATAACTATTGATGAAAATATGCTCAACAAAACATAAATTGATACTAGCAAACTATTCATCAACACATTAGTGGGGTTGTATACCATTACCAAGTGGGATTTATTCCTGGAATTCAAGAATGATTCAGCATATGAAAATCAGTGTTCTACACCATCAGAATAAAGAGAGATCACACAATCTTCTCAACTGATGCAAAAAAAATGACAAAATTCAATATCCTTTCATGATAAACAGTCATCAAATTAGAAACACAAGGAAATTTTCAACATAAAGGACACTTGTGAAAACTCACAGCTAGCATTACACTCAATTGTGAAAGACTAAAAGCTTTTCCTTTAAGTTCAACCAAACAAGGATGTCTGCTTTTGTCATTTTCTGTAACATATTACTAAAATTCGTAGAGAATTAGGGAAGAAAAAAATAAAAGAATCCAAGTTGGAATAAAACTATATCATTAAACATGATCTTATATGTGGAAAACCTTAAAGATGCCAAACAAAATCTTGTTACAATGAATCTGGTTGCAGGATACAAAATCAACACCCCAAATCAGTTATATTTCTATATACTGACAAAGAACAATCTGAAAAGTTAACAATTTCATGCAGCTCTCCTGCCCACCTGTGACTATGCAGGTGCCTCTCTAATAAACCTGTCCTTTTAAAATTCAAAAAAAAAAAAATCCCATTTACTATATGTAGGGATAAATTTAATCAAGGAGACAAAAGACTTGTAAACTGGAAATGCTGCTGAAAGAAATAAGACAAATAAATGGAAAAACATTCATGTTTATAGAATGAAGATTAATATTAACACATTAAAACATAAATTGATACAGATTTCATGTAATGCCGATAAAAGTCTCAATGGTGCTTTTTGTAGAAATGAAAAACCAAAATTCATATGAGAACTTAAGGGACCTTGAATAACCAAAATAATCTTGAAAAACCAAAATAAAGTTGGAGGTCTCACATTTTGTGATTTCAAAACTTATTACAAAATCACAGTATTCAAGATAGACTTGTAGGCAAAAGACGCACATTTAAACCATAGGAATCAGAGAGCCCAGTAACAAACCTTTGCATAGTGAAATGATTGACATGGCGTCAAAATCATTCAGTGGGGAAAAAACCAGCAAATGTTGCTGGGGAAACTGGATGTCAACATACAAATGAAGTGAGAACCTAACTTTATTAAGCAAATAACACAAAAAGCATCAAAGACCTAAATATCAATAGAGCTAAGAAACAGTGAAATTCTTAGAACCTCTGGGGAAAGCTTTATAACACTGGATATGGTAATAACTAACTGGATTTAATAATATGACCTTTCAGAATTAAGAGATGGGGTCACGAGATCGCTTAGAAGGCTCTGGACTCATACTATACTACTGCTATCCCCCTTAGGGAAAAGAAATATCTTGGAAAAGTAGAAGGAGGTCCCTGGAATAGGATTCCTGAGAGAAAGGAAATTTCTGACTGATAGTCCAGCCTCAAACTAACATATGATTGATCCTCGATGTTCCCTTTGTGCCAGAACATGTGGAATCAGTGGCTGAGCACATGTATGTACTAATTTCGAAAAACAGTAACTGATATTCCAACAGGGGTCCCATTACTGCTTTGACTGGAATTGGATAAGTGTACTAGAGAGGTATCCAGGATGGTCACAAGAGCTCCATCTGTGGAAATAAGAAATAGCGGGAGTGGACAGGACAGACCTTTCTTCATAAGGCCAAACAGCCCCAGGGCTCTCAGACATATTTTCTTGACTTTTTGAACAAATTATTGATAAGATCCATTTTAAGGTACATAAATAGACAAAATACAGAATATAAAGCTATATTCAGTAATTAGTATTACTAATCAGCCACCAGTTTCCCCTCAGGCTTGTCAAATAAACTTAACTCTAGCACTGGGGAAACCGGATATCAATTTCTATATCAATTGATAAACTGGATATCAATCAATCAAACTGGAAGGACATTGAGCCCCTTCTCAGTGGAGTCCCAACTACCGCTCCTGGTTTCCTTGAAAACCTGTCACACTCCATGGCACTAGCTTCTAGACACCATGTTCCCCTCACTTCTCTGGACATTAACATTTCACCAAACACTATCTTTTCTTCCCTTCTATTTGACTCAAGTTCCAGAGTACTAGATTAAAATCTGAATTAGTACTATAGTTAAATATTCCCTGTTTATATCTCATGCTTGGCCATCACTTCAGTCCAAGAGACCTCTGATATTGATTCCTTTGCCCCTTCCTCTCTCTCCCACCCCAACTAATATCTTCAATTATTTGCTATTATTTTCCTGAAATGGTATTATGATAATCAGTTCTTAATCTTAAAAAGAAGACAGAATTGGATAGCAGTCCAAAGAACAGACTTTGATTTGAGACAATTGAAGGGGATTAGAATACAGAATACATGCCAGTTGGCACACTGATTACTTTGAGCTGAAGGCAATTGAGATAAAGATGCAGGGAAGGACTCTGATTTTCTCCTTTCTACTTAGAAGCAGGAGATAAAATTTTGAGTGAGAAAGGTACCCTCCTTCTGTGCCAGGAAGAATACACTCTTATCATTGGAGATAGTGGCGCAAATATTCTTGTCTCCAAACATATCCTTTGTTAAAATAGTTTATAAATAAGAAAATTTGAAATATGGTATATAAACTTTCCAGTCCATCTGTTTCTTTGGGTCTTCATTTCCTATGATCTCTAGGTACCTGTAAAATTATCATCAAAGTTTATGTGCTTCCCCCTGTAAATTTAGCTTTTGTCAGTTTAGTGTTCAGCTCCAATCATGTAAATCAAAAGATTCAGGAAAGAACAGGGGTTTCACAATCCTGGCTGTGCCTGTTATGAACTGCTATATATAGTGAGGATTTGGGGCAAATCAACTGCTGAACTTCTCTCCTCAGTTGTAGAGGATTGAAAGTGTTCATGTCAAGAACATAGAGCTCTCAAGAGATCTTAGAGCAGTCCACTGATAACCTGAGTCCTGGAGTATTTTCAAAAACAGAATTATCATATTCTACTTTCTTAAGAGTCAAATCTCACAGTAAACTGAAACATTTTTAGTGACTCATCTTACATTCATTCTCCCCACTGAAGCTCTCTGTAGGAGATGGCGCCTCCCTAAACTCTGATCAGCCTCCAAGCAAACTTACTCCTACTCTTCCCACTATTTTTTTCCTTCTTAACTTCTGCAATAATTTTCCTCTCCAGGCAGTGAAGTCACTCTTTCCACTGCAAACATAGCTTCCCCAATTCTCATGCATTCCTCTGACTGATTACCAGAAACTGAATGAGATCTAGGAGCGTGGGGGATGGCAGAGATGAGAGAGGGACAGGAGGTCTCAGAGAACATTCAGACATACATCATTTGACCCTATTACACTAGACACTATTGGCTAAAAGTTAAACATGTGTCATGCAGTATGCTGTATGTCGTGCAGTATGCACTGTGGGTTAGGAAAAACATATGGTGTATGCCTGGCTATTAGAGTTCTTCCTCAACAACTCATCCCTCAGATGAGATGGACTCAAATTATATGAGAGTCTTTACCATGACTCATATGTTGGTGCAGCCTCTCAGTTGTTTTATTTTGAATACAAAGTGCCTTGTGGGGAAGACACATTAGCCAGAAAAGACCTCAATCAATGCCAGTTCAGGACTGTGCTAAAGATCATGTGACAAAATGAGGCATCACTTGTACACATAGTAACAACCATTCATGAGTTATTCCTTGGGTTATGTACTCTGTCTTCACAATCAAATTTTAAATGTCACTACCAACGCATCTTTTAGCGATCACTTGAAGATTACTGTAGGAAACAAACATCTGATCGTAGGAAGAACAGGGGAAAAGATCATGACTATATTATGTAAATGTATCCTCGTGGCTTGTTTCCTATAGTTATGTCTGATTGAAGTATGAGATGGCTGAGCTACAGGCAGAACGTTTTCCAGAGCCATATTCTGTCAAGTACGTCATTAGTGATGACAACAATAAAACTGCATATGAGGCAACAATTCCAGGATAAATTTAAACTCTCTCCCCTTGGCCCCAGTTACTTCAGATCGCCTACCTGCCCTCAACTTCTTATCAGGACATGACCTCTAGGGAAGCAGGCTACTTCTTCCTGTGCTTTCTAAATACAAGTTTTTCTTACCTTTCTTTCTCTGAGACAGTCTATTGATTACCCTTCCTCCTTCACCTTCATCTTGGCAGTCTATTAGAAGCTCAGTCTATTAGAAACTCATGTCTCCATCTAATTAAAGAAAAACTTTCCACAGTTTCCTAGTTATCACCGATTTCCTGACCAATAATGTCCTTGAAATATTTGTTCATTTCAGCAATGGACTCAAATTTAAGTGGAAGAACCCTAATCTACCACAATAAAGTCTATTGGGGGTATATAGAGACTCACATTAGCATTGGTAAATATTTTTTAAGACTTATTTATGCAGACAAGAGCTGGGAGTGTAGGCCAGAGGTGTGGGGTGGGTGAGAGGATTCACCAGAGAAGAGTGGGGACCAGAACAGGCAGATTGACTGAAATACACTGCTGAGGGGAGCAGAGGGTGAGACAGGAGAGGTCTGCTGCATCATGTGGGTTGCTCCCTGGCCAGAGATTGAACCTGTGCTGCAGAGGCTGCGGACATCTTCATAGTGCTGAGATTTAACCCCTTGCGCCTCCAGGGAGGCCCAACATGGGTAAATTCTGATAAAGACACTGGACACACAGGTTGACCCCTGCTCATCTGAGCTGGCCACTCAGGGCCTCCTGGGGCACAGGCAGAAAGGGGGCTCTACATTCTGGAGCTGTGATGGAGGCTCTCTGAGGCTCTGCTTTCCCTTCACTCCACAGCACTGTGTTGCCTGGAGTGGACTGGTGGACACTTAGTTTTAAGTTAACTAATCTTCACAACAGAAGTATGGTTTAGACTGCTACACTAAACCTATAGATTGTAAAAACTAATACAAGGCTCCTGAGAATAAGTTGAAAAGTTGATCATTCCTATTCTTAGTATGAGTTTTTATAGTCACATTGTGAGATAAAAATCAGTTCAATTAATCTGGGGAGAGATTTAATTGAAATTGTGCAGTATTATGGTAATGCTTGCCATTAATAGCAGATAAATACCTCTCTCTAAGTATACACTATGATCTAACATGTTCACCTTTGGAGTCTTACTAGTCCTGATAAATTCATACTACACATGCAGATTACAGAAAAAGCTACAATTCTGTCAGCTCTCTGTAGGTCTACACAATTCTGACTTTAATATGCCACAAAATTTCACTGAATTTAGCAATGAATGTTTAGGAATAAAGATAGAAATCATTTACCACTAGGGAAAGCACTTGGCTTATCTTACCATGATAGAAATTACTAGAATACTTCAGAAACAATAGGACAAACCAAATATACTACTTTATCACTGAGACTATTGGCAGACACACAGAAAATGCTGAAAATTTGAACAAACATGGTTTAGAGCAAATTACATTGTGTGGGAGGTTGCTATACAGTTGGATGAAACTACATTTTGAATATGTCTCAGCTTGTGGTATGTGCCAGATTCCATTTTAAAATGATATGCACCTGCAATTACTTTTGTGAGTCGCATTAGATATTAAATGACCACTTCATGGAAAATATGTGTGACCATCCATCGTTGAGACCAAAGTTTATAGATATCTCACCACATCTGTTGTATAAAGTGGATTTTCTAATATATATATATATATATATATATATATATATAAAATGCTGAAAGATGTCATGGATGGGACTAACTTCATGACAAGAGTTTTAAACCACAGTTGACACTTTGTAAGAGTTGCACTAGCACCAAATGTCTATGTTCTGAAAATAAAAAGCTCCTTTTCACAAATAGGGCAAAAAGTGTTTGAAGGTATGCATTGGTCTTTTCAAAATCTCAAATGGTCACATTTGCTGCCTTGACAGTAGTAGGGGGTTTTCTTAAAAAGGTAAAAGTGAAGTTGTAACAATATAGGGACAAACTGCATTTGCAGGAAGAGCTCATACTATGGACAGTATTATAAAAATCATACTTTTTCATGTTTCCAATGTTGAGATTTCCATGTTGACACTGCAAAAGTGTCTAAAATGTCTTGTCTGCATACTATAATCTGACTGAACAGATTAGAAGATTGTTTGAAACAATCAGGTTTGGATTAACTAATTAAAAATGTAGAAATATAAAACCTTCCAGTTATTTTACAACTGATTTGGCAATTGAGAATTTTCCAAAAGAGTCTCAAAAATGAAGGATTTTGCATAATTGGTAGATGGAATGGTTTCACAATTTAATAACCAATAGTGTATTTCTTTGATGTCGATATACCAATCTTTGTAAAAATCTGTTATGACAACCCTTGAAACCAACAATCAAAATAAACTAGATTTTCAGTACTTTATTCCAAAGTTAAACAGTTTAGAAAATAGAGCACTCATTAATATCAACAAATGAATATTTTTTTTTGTGAAGATATTCTTTGTGAAATTTTATAACATTCATATTTTGGAGTATAATTAGAAGTGTACACACATTAACATGTAGTGCTTACACATGGAAGTATACAGACATACCAGTGTTACTGGTATACCTGGATCACTGTTTCAAATGTGGCTTGAATTAATTTTGTGGCTTTGGGAATGAATAGTGTCTCCAAAATTGAGAAAGAAATTTAAGTGTGATTAATGGACGTGCCTGCTTCATCATACTCAAAGTTTACTAAAGGCAACTTATGCACAGGCATTCTCAGTGCAGAAGCCAGTAGATAGGACTCAGGTGGAGGCAAAATCCATACCACCTGTGCTGACAGGGCTCTCCTAGGCTCTGCTTAGTATGTGTGTTCTTGCTTGTATAAAAATATTGATGCCACATGTCCGGGGGCGATGTCAATATCTTAGTTCTAAGAATAGGGTTGTATATGGATCATCAGTACACAATGGGGAAATTGGCTGTCTCTCCAAGCAAGGTAGGGTAATTATTGGTTTCAGCCTAAGATGAGTCACAAGATGGAATCACTTTGGAAAGTCATTAGTGTAGGAAAAAAAACATTTATTGGTTCATAATCTATCTTGTTTATTTGATATTTTTCTAATTCCTTTATCTTAAAAACTTCTCCCTTGGGTTTTGTGACATTTCCTCTAAAAGTTGGAGTTCCCCAGGGGCTCAGTTGTATTTACTTCTCTACACACTGCCTCTGAGTGGATAGGAAATTTCTAAATCCTATCCATTTATTATCCAGCATCTGTTTACTCTACAACCAAAAAAGACTGGTGGAAGTCATCTCCAACCCATCCTTTGTACTAGAAGGACCAATTTTTGCATTGATCAGTTTGTTTTATGCATTAGTTTATATGCTTTATTATATTATATATTAATATATAAAATATAATATATTATGTATTATATATATTATATATTATATTATATATAATATACATTATATGCTTTATTAGTTTATATGCTTTTGTTATTTATTTTTATAGTGACCTTGAAGATATTGTTTATGAAATTTCACTAAAGCTAGTTACACATGAATGCTTTATAATGTACTTTTTAAATGTGTTTTTAAAAGGTACTTAAGGTTAGGTGTTTACTTACTTCTGGCACTTGGTTTATTTTTTGACTTGATAGTTGTGAAGCACAGCATTTTAAATTGGAAGGGTATGGGAATTTCAGTTCTATAAGTTATAGTCTCTTGTGGCAATATAATTTCTGCTTTTTGAAATTTAAGATTCTCTGATCTAGTAAAGAATTGATTTTTATTAGCCTTTCATGGATGCTTAGAGAGTTCACTTTGTTAATAGAGCACAAAGTTCAATCAGTAATTATCAATTTAGTGTAGAATAGAAAAAATCTGGAGCTCTAAGAAAATCAGGAGATGGAGATGTAACAACAATCATTCCTGGATATATCCCCAGAATATTCTCACAAGTTCATAAATGGAATATTCTAGAATAGTCATTTCAGTGTTAAGGAAAGTTGGGAAAGAACCTAGATGTTCATCACAGGAAATTAAAATAAAATTACAGAAGTTAGAAATCATGAGTTGCATGTAATCTAACCACCACCAGTCTTGGCATGTTAAATGAAATTGAAATATCTATAGCACAATTATTTGTGTAAATTAAAAATATGTGTAACATTTTATATTAACCAAGGACATTTTATATTACCTAAAGACATTTAACACACTTTAGAAAGATTGGCTATGAGAAAGTTTGGAATGGAGGTGAAAATTCATGGATAGGGAAACAAAAGGAAATAGGAGAAGCTAACATAGTTTTGGTTTATAAAATTTGAAATTTGGTGTGTAGAAGATCAGGCTCAGGCAAGTAAGTAGTTCACAGGGGAAGGAGAAATAGGATCTGAAGACAAAACAACTCCAGATTTCTCTGCTGAGCTGGGCAGTCTCTAAGTCAGCCCTCCTGATTCCTACCTCCTGGTTTTCACATGGTTGCATAATACCCTCCCCCCTTGAGTGTGGGCAGGTCCTGCCTCTTACTTATAACCAATAATATATAGCAAGAGTGTTAGCATGTCAATTCTTTATATTACATGAGTCATAATACATATATTAGTATCTACCCAAGGTGTAGATCATATTTCCCTCTGGGCTTTAATGAAGCAGTTTATCTGTGTTAAGAGAATGCATATGTCAAGGTAATTAGGGACACATAGAAACTGAGTACGGCCTTGCATAGGGTCAGGAACCGGCACAGTGCAGGTTTTCTGATCCAGCAGACAGGGTAAAGGAGGAGTCAGTCCTCAGTGGCTTTTGCAGGTCTTTTATTGGGGTTCACCAGGCATATGACAGGCAGGGGTGCTGGGGGGCCAGGAGGCTGGCAGTCCTCCCAGCCCCCAGCAAATCTGCACTCTCTCTGGGCTCTCTGGCATTCTCTGCTTCTGCTTCTTTGCTTCTCTCATCGGCTTCTTTCTCAGCTTCTGCTGGCGTCCCCGTGATGCCGCCCTTAAAAAATACAGTCTTAGATCAGCTGAATCCCATCTACCTATGCCCACACCCTATTTCAGGTGCCCGCCATCAGGCATGCATTCAGGACAAGGATCCATCATCTATCCTGATGGCGGGAGGGCAGAAAAGCCTGACATTTTCTTTACCCTACACCTTGTCAAATGCAGCAAGAAGCAGTTCTTACGTTCAGAATTACAAGGAACCAAGTTTTACTAAAGCCAGTTTGAAAGTAATTTTCCCCTAGGTGAATCTCTAGATGAGAGTGTAGTCCAGTCACTTTGATTTCAGCATTGTGAAGCCCTGAAGCAAAGGACTCCGGTAACCTGGACCTGGACTTTTAATCCATTGGAATGGAGATAAAGTTGATTTAGGCTGCAAAGTTCATAGTAATTTTTCTATGTTCTAGATGTATTTATCATTTCTTTTTTTAATTTCTTTTTTCTTTCCTTTTTTTATATTCCCCATACAATATCACCCCCCTTATTTTGACCCCACTCCCTCCTTTCCCCGCCCCCCTCATAGTGTGTCTCTGGTTTATAGTTGTTTGTTTATAGTTTATAGGTTATAGTTGTTTGTTGATTTTGATTTTTTCTTTCTTATAGTTATTTTTTTCCTGGTCCCTTATTTAGGTTTTCTAGATTCCTGCTATGAGTGAGACCATCCGGTATTTTTCTTTTTCTTTCTGGCTTATTTCGCTGAGCGTGATCCCTTCCAGCACCATCCATGTTGCTGCAAATTGCATGAGTTTATCTTTTTTGAATGCTGAGTAATATTCCATTGTGCATATGTACCACATCTTGATCCAATCTAGATGTATTTATCATTTAAATTTATGGTTAGCAAATGGGTCATGCTAAGAGAATATTGGGGACTGGAGGCACAAACTCAAATATTTATCTTCCCCTGGCTTTGAGCATCACCTCACGGTGATTACATACCCTCCATGTTGGCTGCTTCTGCCAGGTCACCTTCATTGTCTTCCTGCTTTCTGGGTTTTGGAAAGACAATAACCTCCCTCTCTCTCATTAACCTGGGCTGCTAGTGGTTGCTTGCTGTTGCCAATATGATTCACTGTGTTCCAGTGCAGCCCTACAGGAAACAGGGTATCCTGGGTGAGAGTCCTCACACATGAACTTAAGAACTTGGGACAAGACCCCAAAGCAGACAACGAGAGAAAAAAAGGTTTATTTACAAAGGCAGCTGGCATGGGAGACTGACCACATGTTGGCCAGTTAATTTTTCTCTCTCAAATACTACCCTTCCTGCACGGTACCAGGATACAAGTCAGGGTTGCAGAAACAAGAAGGCCAGCATTAGCATGTGTTCAGTTATATGTCAAACATGACACTTGACTCCACCATCAGTTCCCCTGCTCAGGAAAATGGTTCATGGTGCCCCACGATTCAGTCCAAGGTGTGCATGTAAGTGGAGGCAGGGAAAATGGCACTGTCCACTGCACTTCTCCCCTAACAACCACATTGATCCCTTTTTGCTTCTGTTTTTATAATGCCTATTCTGATGTATTTCTACTGGATTACTCCTACTTAAGTAGGAGAAAACAGCCAACAATGACAGACAAAAGACTTATCTTCACTAAGTATACTAAGAAACAGAAGATCTAAGTAGAGTGTTATGTCATTCACGGAGTGGTGAACTTGACTGTTGAAATGCCTATTCTCCCATTGATGTAGTCAACAATACCAATACACCAGATTTTTGCTATAATTGACATTCTAGAATCCATACAGAAATGGAAATAGAATAACCAACATCATTCTAATATAAAGGAACAAAATTGGAAGACTTACTACTTGCTTTTATAAAGCAACATTAGTAAAGACTGTAGTACTGCCATAGAGGTAAACACAGATCACTCATCATGTCATGCTATCTGGGACACAGATGCTGAAAAATGTTAGGAATGTAAAAGATTTGAAAGAATAAGAAGGTAAGACCTGGGAATGTCTCTGCAATAGAAAATGTTTGCTCCTGAAGGGAGGTGCATTATGACTAGAATTAGCTAGATCTTTGACCTAAGTAGTGGTAGATGAAAGCAAACTCTACACGGGGCAACCTCTAGCCAATGACAGACCAAATTGGTGGTACAGTCTTTAGTTGGGGCCTACTCTGAAATTAATGTAACTTCATAAAAAGCTGAGGCAGGCACACCCTGAAGAGCTTAAACTTGGAGGATATCAAGTTACCCATCCTTGTCTCCAGCATTGATCCCTTTACTGATGTCATCAGTGGAATAGAGTTCAGAAATATGTTCACGTGTAAATTAACAACGTAACCAATGCAATTCAATGGAGAAATTTTTCATAAAAGAGTTAACTACAAATCCCACCTCATTCCTCAATCCATTTGTTCGGAATGGAAACAGATCAAACCCCTGTTTAAGAGCTAAAGCTTAAAAATTTCTGAACTTATATAGGACTATTGATGATCTGTGACTACTCCAGATGGGACGATAATGGCTTCTTTTGTACTACAATGGCAGGGTTGAATATTTGCAAGAGACTATGTGACCCACAAAGTTTGAATATCTAGTGCTTTGGTCCTTTCAGAAAAGGTTTGCTCAGTCACCACACAGGTTTGCTAGGTTGTCTGACCCAAGCAGCATAGAACACCTGTTTCTTCTGAGCTCCACTTGGATTTTGCAGCCTTTCTTGCCACTGAGTATTATGGGTCAGTGGAATATGCTGCCTCTGAGCCTAGAGAGCCCCTACAGGTTTTATGCTTCCCTCTTCAGTGAAAGGTACAATAACTTGTCCTTGTTTTGCCTGGAATATAGCAGCACACCCTTGACTATCAGACTTGTAAAAGATTTACTGAAATGGTAAGCCCCTGAAACTAAATGACCTGTCTTCCACCCCATGAAGCACATGGCCTTGCCCATTCCGCCAATGTGCTAGCCCCTTCCTGTTTATGAGTCCAGTCAGCATGCCAACAATAGCATGGCTCAACATTAGGACCTTTAGTACATTCGGATTGTCATGATCTCCTCAAACTCTTCTATTGTCATAATATAGCTTAACAAAGCTCTAGGACAAAATCAATATAGATAACATTGTTCCATATAAATGAATCACTTCTGATTCTAACAGGAAAACATTTACCATGCTAATGATCACATACCATGAATCTTAGGCCAGATTAGTCTGTCCTAACACTGGTGTCTTATAGCACTGCAGCTGCAATGGGAGCTACTGCTTACTTCCAGCAAACTCACACCAGACTCGCTTGTTTTTGCAACCAGACTGATTAATAAATAGAGATATGGACTTTTCTATCCACATATCCTTTATAGTTGGCAATAATCTGTACCCTTTTCAGCAGTACGATATTGTGTGGATTCATTCCTTTGGCTAGAAGGAAACAGTTTTAGAAATTGTTGAGTAAAACCTACTATAGTTAGGGAAGGGCAAGGGTATGATGTAGGAAGTGTGTCAACTAACAAATCTGATTATAAAAGCTGTGAGTTTTTTAGTTATGAAAGTGTTGGATGAATAGGGCAATGGGAGGTTTAGACAATAGGTTTCAGATGTGAATCCATGCATTGTATGTAACTTAATATTGACTGAGAAATATTGCTGGCCAGCAGGGAAGGGATGTTCTATTCAATATATTACTCATAAGGAAAACATTTTATTTATTTATTTTTTTGATAATTATGATTTTATTTCTGCCAGATGTTTCTTATAAATCATGAAATGCAAAGACAAAGATTTGAAAGTCATTCTGAACAAAAGTGTGGTTGAGGTGAGGTCTTTTGTTACAATTGTTTTTAGTCTTCTCTAGGGAGAATTTGTTTTTTAAAATATTTGTTTCCCCCCACCCCCTCAGATTGAGTCCCCATAGAATTTCCTTCCCAAAGGCACCTGTGCACCATCACCACAGTCTCCTCCTGTTCTCCTCCCTCCCTCCCTCTCTGATCCCTCTCCCTCTTCCTCCCCTGCAGTATGTCTGATTTGTAATTGTGTTTTTGCTTTGTTGTATTTTGTACTGTTTATTTTACACTGATGTCTTATTTGGTTCCCCTATATTCCTGTTATAAGTGAAACCATCTGATATTTTTCTTAAGGAAAATATAATACTTCATTTGTCTAATTTTTGAATGACATAAGGTTCATCTATAGATGTGAAGCAGAGCTTTATAATTTTAACAAAATATGTTTGACTTCAGTAAGAATATAAAAAGTACATCAAAAAAAATTAAGAACTTTTCTGTTCAAATGAAATAAAGCAATGAATAGAAAAGTACAATTGGATTTGAGATCTAACTTGATCAAGATTGGTATCCAGGATATGTGAAGAACTTCTAGAAATCAAAATCTAAAAATAAAATGATTAAAACATACCATTAATGGGACCATGTTAAAAGAAACTGAAGAAATATTTTAATTTTCCTGCATATAATAATGGATATATTTTTCATGCATATAATCAAAGAAATGAAAATTACATGTCATGTACTTTTGTGCCATTGCAATTTTGTCCCATTTAATTTTTGCCAGTACTAAGAGTTGACAAGGATGTTGGCAAGTATGTGGAACAAAGGGAACATTTTATACCCTGCTGATAAGTTATAATTTGGTGCTGGAACTTCAAAAATATGGAAGTTTTAAGACCCACTCTCATATATGCCATAGAAAAAATGTATACTTGTATAAGATTCATGAATCTTCAAAGAGACATTGGCCATAAGAAAGAGTATCTGATCCACCAACAGGAAAATGAAGCTATCACATTTTATCCATGGGAATAACTTGGAAACAAAAAATGATTAAACACAGCAACATAAATGTCTAAGTCTCACAGTGAGTGAATAAATCACAGGAGGATTATAGTTGTTCACTTATTAAAATCATCCACAAACATGAAAATAATGAAAAAAGGGATTGAGCAGTTCTGCAAAGGTTTTCCGAGGTGGTTAAGGGTTGTAGTGCAATGAATTGCTGATCCTTTGCTGCTGGCTTGTTTTTATTTCATTCAAACTTAATGTTTGAGTTAAAAAATACACATTTTATTACAAAGTTGATTTTTAAGTGGATGATTAGTTTTGACATGTTTACACCTAAATCACTTTCCCAGATTAGTTTTGACTGTTCTAAAAATCCATGGAAAGAAATATACACCCTTGTTAGTTTCTGGAGTTTCTGGGTTTCTTCACCATCCCTATTTAGCTTCCCCAGTCTTTCATTACTCAAAATTAGAAACCACTGAATATTTCAAGCAAAGTGAATTTGTGTTCCTATTTGGATCTGGACTTTTAATCAAACTCACATTGCTGTGGGAAAGTCTGCTTTATATTTGTCTTTTATGTAAGATTGTTCATGAATACAAGTTTCAAAAAGTCCCTTTTGCTTTTGTTTAGTTTCATAAATCAGATAATTTAGACTTTGAATTGAGGAATGTCTCTTTTCTCTGGAAGACTTTAAGATTGGAGTTAACAGAGCTTAATGAAACAGTCTGGGCCTGATTTTATTACTCTCCCAGTTATAGTTATTCAGATGAGTCAGTTCTTGACTTCATTATGGCAGATTCTTGTTTTGTGGAAATGTGTTTGTGTCATCCAAGTTTTCAAAGTTATCGGCATAAATTGGTTCATGGTATTCTTGTGCTGTATTTGTAATTACATTCCATGTTATCAGTACAAATATTTCATTAGGGCATTTTTCTTTGACCAATTGCTTTAGTTAGCACAAGGAGATAATTTGGATTTTGAGCACAAGGTGATAATTTAGAAAACCAGTAGGTGAGAGGGAAAGGGAGACATTTAAGAGAAGGCAGCCAAATATGATGTTAAGCCTCTTACTGCTGGGAGTAACTGAAGACTAATCCCATGGTGAAGATCCTGAAGGTCAGATGAACTGGGGCATTTAGATACCAAAATAAAATGATTAAACCAACTCTAATGGGGCATGGTGAAAACCTGCTCCAAAGATGTGTTAATACTCTAGCATTTTGGGCCTTTGTCCTATGAAGAAACCCACAGGTGGAGAGGACAGGTGGAGATCAGTCTTTGCTCACTGGTGTGTTAAAGGTTCAGGAATATGGATGGACACTAGTCATACTCCAAATTTGTCTATTTCTGGCCTTTCCAAAGAGTCACTATTTGGTTGTGTTCCTATTGCACCACTACTTTTTTATTTCATTGGGCTCTGCTTTTGTATATATGCTATATACGTGAACATAATTTTGATGTTCCATATTGAAAGTGCTAAAAAAGTAGAATGTGCTCTGAAAGAAAAATTTAAACTATTTTCCATTTCTCATAAGTTTTGATTCATGGCATTTATTGTCATTCATTTACAGTATAGTATCTAACTTACATTATGATATGTTCTTAGATCAAGAATTTGTTGATTTTAGTTTAAAACTCATCATATGTTTGGAATTTAGGAGATTGACAGATAAAATTGCACTTTGGTCATAGAAAGTGGTGTGTGAGGGAGTTTTGGTGGTCCAGCCCCACTCTTGGCACAGCCGTTCTCAGTGCAGCATGGAGGACAGTGTATGATGCTAACTATGTCCTGTCTTGAGGACTCACGGCTTATCCCTGAAAAAGTGTAATTCTCTGAAATTTGGAAGCTTATTCAAACACATACTTAAGTGGGGTAGTTAGGACTCATAGGGGGACAACCTTTTATAAACAGGGATGGAAGTTATGGATACATGCTGTGGCCTCCATCCTGCAGACACATGTGATACTCTCTGGTTCCTCAGAGGTGCCCCTGGGAGCCAAAGTCCAGGTGCCCAGAGCAGTAACCAACTAAATGCTCCTTTACTGCATCTTGTCACTCCTGACTCCTATGGATCTGCTCCAATAAATCTCTGCCCTTGAGTTTTCTCAGACTAAATTCTTAGAAAACCATTCCATGACTGATGATAGAATCCTTAAGTTTGTTGAAACTTGCTTGGTGGCCTTTCATGTGGTCAGGTTACAAGCATTTCCTATGTACTCAAAATTAAATTATTTGGCTGATTGATCTCAGATCACTGCACCTTAGATTATGCCTGTTTGGTGTTTATTTTTATTGCACCTTAGATCAGATCTGTTTGGTGTTTATTTTTATTCAGTCTATAACAACCTTACCTCTTTTGCCAATTTGATATAACTTGATGTTGCATGCATGAGACACCACTTACACAACACTTCAGATCTGTTCAGCTCATCTATCTCTTGTTCCAGCAACTGATTTCACATTGACAAGATCTAACAGCACTACTTTCATGTTGGCACCTCCACTCCTGCCCTTGGGTTTCCCTATTCAAATGGCAGCACAGGACACCTTAGGTCCCTGCTCAGTACCCAGACCTGTGCAAAAGGGCGCAGGATGGGTAACACTGTCAAGAGTCTGTTCATCCAAAAGGAAGTATTGATCTTCCACTCCCCATTTTCCATCAGAGGCAGTCAGGGACACAGATTATAGTCTCAGGAGGGTCCAACAATATTGAGAAATAGGCTGTATTGTTACTTGTCCCCCTTTTGACTAACAGCTTTTAGTTCCAAGTCACATCTTCAGAATCACCTGTAATTTAATCTGCAGATGCTTTGGACAGTTCTAAGTGAGTCTGAACTCATGCTGACAATGTCCAACCTCAAGTGAGCTATATGCTGTGCTTTTTGCCTTGGGGTCCTCTGAAGTCATTAAAGTCAGTCCAGCACAAATGCAAGTGCAGCCTGGGAGTGAAAGTATGTGGGGAGGAAATTAGTGTCTAAACATCCCCCAATATCTGTCCTTCATGAATGACTTGGAAGACCTCCTTTATGTTTCTCAGATTGCACCTGACCATGATCCTACAGCATCATTTCCTGGGTTGAAGTATAGGTAAAAAGAGACACTGGATTATGTAGTGGCTTTAGCACCTGCACAGTATTAGGTAATGGAAACTAAGGCTTATAAAAGAGCATGACTTTGTAAAACTCTAGTATAGAAGTCTTAAAGGAATATTGAAAAGCCCCGATCAGCTAACTACCTTCTCAGGATATGGTGTGAAAGTCAGGAAATTTCAATGACTTCATTTAAGGAGATCTTATTGCCTGTTGTTGGAGAGCAGATCATGCAGTGAAGCAAGGTTGAGAATTTGACTAACAGTGGCAGAAATACAAAGGAAAAATCATACAAAGTCTTGATAGGTCTGCTATGCTAGATTGAAAGCTCTGACTGAGAAAGGTTGGGACCCTGGGACTCAGGGGCATCCCTGAGAATGTATCATCCTGAGAATCATTTTTCCTAAGGCTCTGGGCTTGGAGAAATGCCCTCCTCATACTAGAAAGCAACTTCCTGTTGTCTGGGGATCACAATGTGATCACACAAGGCAGATATCTTGAAAGATGTCACAGGACATAAAATTCCACCCATCTCCTTCCCCTGTTATCTTAAGGAAAGTAACTTGGGTGAGATCCCCCAAGCCAGGATCTGAGTCACTGCCTGAGAGGAAGGAAAGTCATCACCATAAAGTTTAAAATGCTGCTCAATATATACTGCTGCATTTATGAGAACACACATGGAAGTTTTATCTTTAGGATGTTGGACCATGGGGGTGAGAAGACTAGGATGCCAGATAAAGGAGAGTAACATGAAAGCACTTACTGGCATCTCAGGATCTATGCACTGGCTGTGACATCTAGAGATGCCCAATCCAGGTTGCAGGGTAAATGAATTAATCAGGCTTTTTTCATCACTATGGCTAAACCAGTGGCTATCACCTGTGGCCTTGAGCGTGTTGCTGCAGAAGATGCTTGAGTGGGTCATGTGTGCCTGATTGTGGCCAACTGGAGCATGGGTGTGGGCAGGCACAAGTGTGCACACCTGAGCCAATAGGCCAGCGATAAGGGCAGCATCACTCAGGACAGCTATGAGAGGTCTAGCAGCATGACTACAGAAAAGGTAAGAACATGAGAGAACACTAGAGAGCCCAGAGAAAGTAGATTCATGGGGGTTTGGAGGCTCAGTTGCCTGACTGCCTTCCAGGCCTTTGCTGGAAGGGGTCTGCTTCCTTTCATGCCAGAATCCTTGCCTGGTATGCCTGTGTACTTGGTTCCCTGAGAGAGCATTAAAGCCTGAAAAATCCACTGAGGCCTCCTGGACTCTCCTTATCCATCTGCACAAATCCACAGTGAAACTGCCCTGTGCTTGCTGGCACTAGACAGATGCTTTGCTGGCTCTTCTGAAGCTTGGGAATGATGACCTATAATAAATGAAGTAGAGAAGCTAGAACTGGTTTGGTAGAATATTGAGAAAGGGGATAGAATGTGGGAGAATTATTACAATGATTTTTTTCCTAAAATCAGAATCTACCACCTAATAGTGTCTTTTGGGTCCTTCTATAAGATAAAGGTGACAAAGACTGCATCAGGGTATCAATGACATAGATACTGTCAACTTACTTCGTTGTAAGATTTCACAGGTGCTGCTGCATGAAATTAGGTTGGTAGCCATCACGGGTATAGACTTCTATGGAGATCAGGTGTTAGCATTTTACCTCCTGATGGTAACTTAACAAGCAAGGTCTGAGTGGTCACCTGCAGAGATTGTTTACCTGCAGAGATTTGTGATATTGGCTAATATATCATGGTATTCTAGGAATGAGATAGTTACCCATCTAACTAATTGTGCCTCTATTTCATCACTTGAACAGCAAGAAATATTCAAGGACCAAACACAAGTGTGATTTTTTTTTTTCCATTATGATTGTTGAAATCAGTTTTTGAAGCTTCCAGGTCTGAGGCAGCTGTCTTACTGAAGGAAAATGCATCTCAAGGAAAGGCCTGCAATATCAAAGCAAATTCTCTCCCAGGAGGACAGAAATCCGTTTAAAAATAATCATATGCAAGAGAACCTGAGACACCATGCTGCACCTCTTGTTAGCTTTGGGTTTGTGGAGAACCAGGTGATAAACAGTCCTAGTTCAAGTTCATGCCACAGTGAGGCCAATGGTTCAGTGGATCCATCCATCCTGTTTATTCTTACTCTTGAGTGAAGAGTTGCTATGCTTAGCAGCTTACTGATATTGGGTGTGCTTTAATTTTCACATCTATGCTCAGTGACCAGTGGTATAAAAGAATGAGTTAGTATCAGAATTCTCAGATTGTATCATCTGAATCCATTCCAATTTCTGTTTATCAAGGCCAATATTGTTTCCCAGGAAGAATTACATGTATTGGTACCAAATACCTAAATAGTGCAGGGATGCTGTTCTGTCATTACCCTGTCAATTCATTTCTTTGATCCTTATTAAAACTAGATAGATGTGACTGATAATGGGCCAACCTAAACTTAAGTGGCATCCTAGTTATACTGCTGTATCAGACGTACTTTCTTTACAGGAATAACAGTTCTAACATTTGTATACAGCTATTAGTCTAGAAAATGCTTCCCCACCCCCAGAATCCTGTCAGCAAAGGCAACCAAAATATTTCATCTTGCAATGTCTTTTCCTGCTCTGTTACATCTGGAGGCACAGGAATTATATTCTCAGTCTCTAGAACATCACTGGTTTGATATCTTGCTGACATGCTAATTGGACTCTGAACAGGAATGGCAAGTTTTCTGTATCTCCAAGTAAGGCACATGTATTCCAAGGGGTAGGTGATAAGGGCTACAAATACAAGGCACACTGAAGAGTCTTCAGAAGCACAGGAGTCTGGGACACATCACAACATCCCCATATGCTAAAACACTTGTATTTTATTTTGACTACCTAATGCTAAGTAGCCTTGCACTTAAGATTATGCTAGACAACATACTCTTGAATTTTTCTTTCCTTGGAATATACCACACCCCTGGGACTTCATTAGAAGTGTCAATTTTGAGTGGGCCCAAAGAAATGCAGAGCACCATAGTAGGTCTACTACTAAGTACAAACTCAGGATATATTAAGCAACCGCAGGGACATTAGAGGTATCAGAGATAGGCATGTGGTGTGTGGTCTTAGATCAAACCCAATAATGGAATTGCAGCATAGATTCCTAGAGCACTAAGCAAGGTTATGCCATCTGCAGTAGAATCATAGGTGTTGGGGTGTCAGTGGGCCCTTGCAGAGGATGAATGCTGACCAGGGTCATCTGTGGCATTAGAATATACTCAGGAGGAGCCACTTGACCCCTGAACACTTGCTTCAGCTTTGTAATGAGTTGTATGGCCAAAAATGGCAACCAGACTCCTTTAGGCAGGAATTATATAGTATGTTAATGAAGGGTTGGGTCATAGGGAGTTCATCTTGCAGTTTGATCTGGTTTGCTCTGCTTTCAGGTGAGATTCATTTGTGATGTTGCTAGAACACCTATGGAAAATGTTTACTCCTTTCTTGGGTCTTTAACTTTTAACTTGCTTGTATCCTGGTTCCAGTCCTAGGTCACACAATGCACTAAGTCTACTTTTAGTACCCAAATATAGCTCAGATATGAAGGCTAGAACTGACCCAGTTTTTCCTCAAATTGCTCCAAGATTGAACTTGAATATGCTAACTTGAATATGGATTTCTCAATCTCATTCTACAATTATATATTGGTGGAATTTACTATGGTAACATTAATACTTTGAGCTTGTCCAGCGTGTTCCCCAGACTAATCTGTGTGTGTCTGGAGAGGTTTTCCCATTCTGCTCACCTAGGAGCTAGAGATCATCCCACTGAAGCCAAGATGAGAAACTCATTGATTCTTGAGTGGTGGAGGTGGTGAATACCCCAGAGACAGACCTCACCTGAACATTGACCGTCTAAGCTGTGAAGTTCTTTCATCCATCTGCTGGATCCAAGGCGAAAAGGTGGCCAATACTCCTTCAAGAACCCTAAAGTGAAGGCCTATGCAAAACAATTTATCAGTTCATTGTCTGATCTTTTGAGTCTACATGTCAAAGACCAGCTTTCTAGAAAATTGATTCACTTCCCACAGCAATCTTGGTGGATTATGTTAAAAAGTCAGGTTCATCCTCTAACAGAAGTTGTTTCTTTTCCTGAAGATCTAAAAGTCCTGAGAGTCAGGATGAATTCCCACCATTACAACTTCAAGGGAAAGCCTTTGGAATTGGGTGGTTTGAGATGCAATTTCCTCTGAAATGATCAGTCAGGATATATTAGGTCATTATTTATACTTAAGGATATAAGCATCCCCCAGTGATCTTGAGAGCATAAATGCTATTTCATACAGGAAACATGTTACAAGTTAGACAAGGGTCTCAGGGGGAAGGGTTGGGGGGAAACCCCATGTAAATGCCAGTGAGTCATTCTTTTAAATAGATTTATTTGGGGACAGGACTTTTAGCCACTGAAATTAAGAAAGTTGGTGGTATTTATACCACCAACTTATTTAAAGATAATCCAGAGCTGATATACCCCATAGAAGAGCTTTCCATGCAGGCCAGCCTGATGCAAAACCAAGTGTGGTAGACTTTGTCTCCGACATGAACTTTCACCCAGGACTTAGCCTTGAACAAATGCAAAGGTGTTGAAACATACCATCTCCCCAGGACATCTACTTTAGGGATTTCACATCCTAAGAGTTTTGCCATCTGGTAAATGAGATCTGTTATGGGACCTCATCTTGCAGCTTTTGTGTTAGTCCTCCATTTAACACAAACTGAATTTGCTGAACTTCAAATGCTTCCTAGCTTAGTTTCCCATGGTAACAGGGTAGGCATCCCCAAAATCAATTAGATGAAGGGAATAATCTGCTATCTGTGAAACCTGTCATAGCAAGGTCACTTGAAAGTGGTCTAAGGCATAACAGCATTTTAAGTTGACTGCCTGGTCCTTCTAGAACAAGTACAGCTTCCCTGGGAAGTTTTAGATCAATTTAGGGGGACTTGTACATCAGTTAGTCTCTTCCGGAAACTTTTAATAAAAATTTCATGAACAATTTAGAGAAAGATAGGACAGCTAGCTTGATAGTAGCAAAATAGGTTGTGGTATTAGCGTATCATGTCTACTTTGTGCTAAATTCCTGGTGTGATTTCTTCATTATGAAAGTCTAAGTACTTTTCACAAAAAAAATAAGTTAGAAGTTATATTTATTATGGTTTTCAACCAAGCATTTGTGGATAATCTACTATACTATGCTTTATTAGAAAGACATGGTTAAATATTTAATATCTTAGCATTTCTTCAAGCTATTATGTTTATTTAAAAATGTCTTTCTCATATTTGGTCTTTTTAGACTCAGGTACTAGGGGTAAAGTTGTTGAACTAAGTAAAGCTAGAATGCTAATCATCAACACTGCCCTGCTGGCTCTCAAACATCCTGTCAACATCAACCAACACCCTTATTTGATGAGGTCAATCAATGTTTCCCACCAACATAAAGTGCAAGCATTCAAGTAGGATTATCCATCAAGTAGGATTATCCATACCTTGCTTTTATATTCACATCTATCCTCACAGTGGAGGATTTCTTACTATTATACTTTGTAAGGTCCATTTCCATGGTCCATTTCTGAAGATACTTCACATGCCATAAAATTCACTCTTTGAAACTATACAGTTCAGTTTTTAATATGTTCACAAGATTGTGCAACTATAACCACTACCTAGTTCTAGGACTTTTTGATCCATGTTCAAGTTCATTGATTCTTTCCCTCTGTGTATTCACAAGGATTCAACATAGATGAGTTATTTGTTATTTAAGAATTTCAATTTTATTCTTTTAGAATAATTATCTAGTTGATAAGACTGCTATCAAACTTTCCTTTAGTTCTTTGGTCATGGTTACCTTTGTTTCTTTGAAAATCTGTATTCTTTGTCATATGAGACCACTGAAGTCTTTTCAAGTTAACTAAGTGGCTAGTTACTGATTGGGCAATTTTCCTAAATATCTAGAGCCCAAAGACTCTCAGTCTTTGCTGAGAAATTATGTTAGGATATGACTTCAGAACACATCTAGCTTGTTAAAGATGGCCTTAGTCTTCATTTCCTGCTTGTGCAGAACTCTAGGGTCTGTGAGGAGTGTCCTTAGAGCTTTCTCAGGTCTTTTCTGATGTTATTTATGTGACCTTCTAGATTCATAAATACATGTATGTGTATGTTGAAGCTTCTCCAAGTCCCTCTGGGCATCTGTTTTCCAGCTTTTCCCTTAAGTTTTTGTTTAACCTAGTGTTTCACCCAATTGTTGCCCTCATCTCAGGCAGCTACAGTGTTAAGCTATTTCCTCAGATAGTTTTTGACAAGTGCCCTCCAGGAAAATTTTTGAACTAGGTCATCACTGAATCAAATAAAGACAGCTTTGGGAATGGGGTCTTCCAGCAAACCACCAGAGAGGTTAAGTAGTGACATTTCTTCAGAAGCAGAACTTTCAAAGAACTCTACTCTTCTTCTGCTCCTCTGGTGATGACCAGGCTGTTTGTTTTCAAGGTTGTCACAGAGCTGAAGTGAGGGTAGTAGTTGATGGAAGTAGGGCATTTTAAAGTATCACAAAGCTACTGTTACTGAGATTGTTATTTTTCCCTTAAATTGCTGAAGATTGGTCAGTTTTCAAGTTCTGAAAAAGTTGGCAATATTTTCCCCATTGCTTTTTGTTGCTTTTGATGGTGATAGTGATTTTGATGCTTTTGAGGGATTTACACAGCCGTTGCACTGATGGTACTCCTTTATTGCTTTTTCTGAGGTAAGTAGTTAAAATGTTAGTCCTTTATAACTTGGTAATCACAAAGAGCAAACTGATATGGAGGAACATAGCATTTTCGTTTAATGTAGCTGGATTACATTTTTAGATTAATCCATAAAATTCCAAAGGGATTTTTATATTCAGAACTGAGTGTTGTGGGTAGAGGGATCTAGGCACAGGCAAGTAGCAAGTTACCAAGAAAAAAAAAAATTGTTGCAGAAGTAACTCAGCAAAGACCACCTGTCTGGCAGTCTGCACCCCTTCCTGAGAGAGAAGGGGAAGTGGCAGATGTGGCAGAGGGACAACTGCAGTGCAGTAGCTTAGCAGAGCCAGTTTCCCTAGGAAACAGTGTAAGTACTTCTAGACTCACAAGTGGAATAACCCAATCGGGCCCCCTCTCTCCTCCCAGGGATCTCCCATCACTAATAAAACTTCCTGAGCTTACCCCCTGTGGTGTGTCCTTAATTTTCTTGGGTGTGAGACCAAGAGCCTGGCAGAACGTCAGATTAGGAACACAGTGTAACAGTACTAATCTTCCTAGGATTTTCAATATTATTTTAAAACCCTTTAAAGACAGTTAGATTCAACTCAGGATGAATGCATTATCTAAAAGGATATTGCACATGAGGCTGAGAGATTAAGAAATGTAATGTAAGTAAGTAATGTTAGAAGCAGAAATGGTGGTTAAATGTGGGCCTGATTTTCAGAACCTTCTGTCGCTCCTCTAAAGCATCCTACTTGACAGTCTAAAAACTTCATTTAGGCAAAGATCAGGCTTCAGTAGAACTGATACAATGAACTTCACTCCTTGACCCTAGCAGACATATCAACCAAGATGCAATAAGATAGTGTAATAGGGAGCTCCCCTTAACCTTCTAAGCAGAGAATAGGGTTCTAGCAATCGAAGCCTGTGTTTGAGTTGTCACTATCTCAACCTTACATCCACTTACTTTAGGAACCTCCAAGATTGTTGGATAGGGGCAGGAATACAGATACCAGAAGTGTGGGATCCTTAGCATTTTGCTTTTCTCATGAGACCTGAGTCAACTTAATATATTAACCCCTGAAATACCATCCATCTCTCAGGACCTAAGGAAAATTTCTTGGGAGGAATCTTCCTGGAATTTAGAGGTCCTGTCAATCAAGGATATACCTGCAATGAGACTGGCTTACCAAGCCCTAAATGAGCAAATATACAAATGATGTGGGTCAGTATAAAGATGCCATGTTAACTTAGGGACTCTCAGATTATTCCACACTTCTCATACAGTGGCAACACAGGGGGTGACAAAACTGGTAGATTGGCTACCACATCTATGTTTTCTTTTTTGTATACTTTTGAATATAGTGGTTATCAGTCAGAAGGTAGTTCTGATAATGGCTGGGCTCTCACACATGCACATCGGTTCAAAGGCTACTCTAGAACGGCCTCAGCTGGGACAACAGGACTTTCACATGGCCTGGCCTCTAGAAGGGTCATTCTCATGACAGTGGTAATCAAAGCAAAAGAGCACAGGTCCATTGAGGCCTCGGTAAATTCTGTTATATTATGTCTTCCACAGCATTACAAGCTCAACTCATATTAAAACGGTAAAGCAACAAACTACTGGAGGAGTAACAAATTCACATTTGTAAAGGGTATAGATAGAGGAAGAAGTGCAGAATTTGGGCTCTTATAATCAGTTGACCACATGATCTAAAATTCATAGGTGAAAGGTTAATGAGAAAGGAGCATGTTCAGATGTCAACTTGAGCCATTCATTAAACAGCACCACTGTAAGTGCAAAGCCAGACTTTGCACCTCTGAATGTGGTACAAAAAGCAAGTCCAGGTCATTACAAAATCTTGACAACAAGGAATAGCTACAAAACTTGTAGCACCAAGTTGAAAGTAAATACAGGAGAAAAAGAGATGAATCAAAAAGATGTGGTATATATACAATGGATAAACTCATGCCACTTGCAGCAACATGGATGGAGCTGGAAGGGATTATGCCAAGTCAGAAGGAAAAAGAAACATCCAGTGGTTTCACTTAAATGTGAAATATAGAGAAACTGAAAAAAGGATCAGGAAAATGATACAACTTGCAAGATGACCATAGATATGAGACATAGCAGGGGAGGGAGAGAGGCCAAAACAAGGGAGGGAAGAGCACAAAGGCCTGAGGTGCTATGGTGCTGGGAGAACTATGGGGCAACATCTAAGGAGAAATCAAATACTGTACAAAAATGAGCAAGAAAATAAAATTATAAAAAAGTAAACAGGAGAAAGAACAAGTCAAACACTGAAAAAGCAGTCAGTCAAGTCCAGAATATAAAGGATTATAAAGGGATTATACAGAAACAAGTAACTAGTTTCTCCACTATAACAGTTTCTCCAGTATATCAGTGTATCAGTGGCACTGGGGTTCTTTTTATAGGCACTTGACCACATGATCTAAATTTCATAGGTGAAAGATTGATGGTAGTGGTGGTGGTGATGGGATGGCTGCAGGAAGAGACTTATCTTAAATGCTGTCAGACACATTTATGCATTTCCTCAATCTCTTGAAGTCACCTGACTTCCAAACATGGTCAATGCTATACCGACCTCTACCTTACACTGCATAGCTATGTGTCTGTAGATTTTGGCTTCTTCCAGAGCTTCTGGGCTCAGATGAAGTGCCATAAGGCATGGTTAGGATTTGTATTTCCTTCTAAATAGAGTAGCTAGCTAACCACCTAAGGGGTGGGAGCATTTACTCCCTGAGAAATTTGGGCCAATGATTACTAAAAAAGCAACCACATGACTTGCTCCTTCTCCCTCTATACTGCCTGCATATACTTGAATCATGAGACCCAGAAGCCAGCTGTGAACTCTGAAGCAGTGACCCTCTGAATGCATGGCCTTGTATAGATTTCCTATTCATCCCATTTTTATATTCCTTTTTGCGCAATGATATTTCTTGGGGGTGGCACCTCCTGATTGAACATTAGAAATTAAGGCTTGCCTCAGTTATGCTTTCTAGGGAACATGGATTAAGGCAACCACTAAATGCAGTCAAGGACTTATTTGGAGCTTGAGCTGGGAAAGCTAACAGTGGTGTTATGGCAACAGTGAGGATCATCCTCCAAAAGAGTGGGTGAGAGTTATAGCCAAGGTGGAGGTTTTTGGACACAATCCCCAGGAAGCCAAATTGAAGCTGCTGGGAGCCAGGACCAGTGCTGAGTCACCATGCTGACCTTAAAGCATGGAATACAGGTGAGCCTGGCCTGTTTTGTCTGGCTTCCAGTTATAACCTGGTTTCTGGCAGGTTGTACCTACAAATGGTATCAGCTGAGCAGTCAAGAATTTTTTTTCCCCTTTTCTTACTCCCTATGTAAATAAATCCTTTCATTGTCAGTTCTCTGGGTGTCCCGTATTTGTAAGTGTGCCAGTGATAACTCACCCACTGGTCATTTCTGATATCGCAGAGTTTGCCCTGATTCATCTTGGTGCCTAATGTGTGAACAGGCCATGATTGGCCAGTCCACAGAACTCTTCCTTCAGCTGACCAACAAATGCATTGTACATGCTGGACACATGGTGGGATTTCTAATTTAGGGGTTAGTTTTTCTTAAATGGAGTTCTCTCTGTAATTTGACTTAGAACATGAATTCAACTTTAATTTAGGCACATTTCCTCTTTTAAAGTTTTGGCTTTCTGATAAAATCTAGTGTATGGAAGCTGACTTCAGTCTTATGGGAAGTCCTGTGTACATATGCGTGTGGTTCTTTTCCAACCTCCTGCTTGGGACTTTTGTTTCAGGGGGGCTCAAAGATGTGTGTGTGTGCACGCAAGCCATGTGCACATATTCTACAACTTTATTTTTTTTTATTTCAAGAGGAGATGAGCTTTCTGCTCCAGCTAGGTGTCTGCTTGCACAAATTTTAGCTAACAGGAGCAAGTTAAGTATAGGCTAGTGTCTAAGAAGTGTAAATTTTTTTGTGACACTGCTTGGCCTGCCTATTTATTAGAATCAGGAAAATGACCTATGGAGCTATCAGGCTATTTTTCAGTTGGAGGGATTTTGTTAAAGATGAGATAGACTGGACTAGGTCCCATATATGCACACACTTATGTCCCTCCATGAAATATATTTATTTATTGTTAAAGATTTATTTATGTATTTATACAAACACTGGGTACAATCAGAAGTGCAGGAGGGTGAGAGAATTCACCAGAACCAGAGCAGGGAGCAGAACAGGCAGACTGACGAAATACACTGCTGAGGGGAGCAGCGGGTGGCAAGAGAGGTCTGTGCGCCATGTGGGACCCTTGCCGGCAGCCTGGGATCGAACCAGAATTACAGAGGCTGTGGGCAGCTTCTCAGCCCAGTGCTCAACCGCCTGCTCCACTGGTGAGGCCCTGAAATTGATGCCTATCTGAAGGGTGAAGCAGTCTTCCCCTTATCCTAATAGCTATAGAAGGGAGAAGCAAGAGAAATAGGAACACTGCTTCCTGGACCCCTATCCTGTGGAAGTTGCAGAGACTTTAAAAGCCTCACTGCAACTGCATGATTGGACTGGAATGGCTTCCCCTTCACAAACAAGTCAAGGCATCCAGTTTGGCCAGAGGAGCTACCCTGAGGTATACAATTCCATCTTCAATTCCTAGTGGGTATATTTATTAAAGAGGAGCAACCTGCAGGATACTATTGGTCATACAAACTATGGACCTGTCTGAGTTTCTTGGAAGGATTACTCAAATTTATCACAACTACAGACATGAATTGGAAAAATTCTGTCTCTCCATACCTGCAGGATCCTCAAAGGATGGCAGATTTGTTTGCTTCTATTTTGCCTCCCATCAGCTTACCTGTGTTAATGTACAATTCATGTTCTATGCACTTATCAGATGAATAGATAATGCTTTTAGGGAAGGCTAATATAGAAACCCCAGGAACTAAAAGCTCCTGTCTCAATGGTGGATTTTAACTGGGACCCCAATGATAGGGGTGAAAATACTAGAATTCTACAAGAAGTGCTTATTAGGACTAATAAAGTGAATGCTTAAACAAAAGAGTCCTGATAAGAGTATAACCAAAGGCTAGGGAGGAGCTGTTTAAGTTTCTTGAAAGGATTACACAAATTTATCATATTTAGACATGAATCTGGATGCTTCAGAAAATGCTTGAATAACTAACAATATTCACTGGACAGTGTAATCTGATATGAGGAGGGAATTAATGAACATAGAAAATGCTATGGAGAGCTGTCCTTCCAAGTTGGTGAAAATGGCATGTGGAATTTACAATGCAAAGAAGCCTGCAACTATTTTCATAGTGAAGACAGGACATGGTTTGGGAGGAAGAGAGAAGGGATATGAAGTAGGAGAAGCAAACCATTAGGGAAGAATCAGTGTGCTTATTCCAAGGAACAGACATTGCAAGGACAGGTGTTCTAGGTTGGAAGTAAGAAAGGGAGAAGGAATAAGAAAGAGGAAAAGAGGATGCAGATGATGGCTCAGCATGAGGATTCAGACAAGAATCACAGGATGGAATTCAGGCAAAGTAAAATAACGAGATAGGGAAGGAGGAAAAGATAAATAGTCCAGGATGGGGCCCAGAGGCTCTACTTGGTGTTGAAAAGTCTATTATAACTTCATTGGAGCTCCTGGTAACTCTTACTGTGAGGTACAGTTTGATATAGTCTTCTTGTTGACCTGAAATAGTTTAAAATCAGTCACTGGCATTATGGAACATTCTTCCATGTATATAAAGCTATGTTGGAGATTTAAAGCACCAAGTTGGCATTCCAGGCTTGTAGGAAGACTGCCAATCCCCTTCTTGGCCATGGCATTTTAAGCTTAATATACAGATTTTTTTCCACCCGAAGGTCAAAGGTTGTACCTATAAATACTTGAATATGCCTTATGATTCCAGATGATACCCAGGATGCCAGTGCCAGAAATCTATGAAAATAAAGTGGTTTGGACTGATGAACTCTGGGACATGCCAAATATGTAGAATCTGTAAGAATGGAAGTGGTGGAAGGGATCAGTACAATCAGGAGTTTCATGAATATATGGGTATGGCTAGGTTTTGCAGAATTTGGATCCCAAACTTTGGGCTAATAACAAAACATTCACATGAAACCCTTCAAGGCACAGACACTGAAACTTTGTTTTGGACTCTAATGTCAGTAAGACTTAGATGAAATAAGTCTTTCAAAGTAGGACATTTGAGGTAAGAAGTAAAATTTTACAGGAGCTTTAGAGATTAAGAGAATACTTATTTTGTTAGGTGTATATGATATGAGATAAAGTGTCAGTATTATAGGTAGAAGTGACCTAATAAATTATTTGTGAGTAATTGGATATTGTGCCTGCTATTTGCTTTGAAAGAATTTCAGCAAAGCCAAATAAGACCAAAAAAAAAAAAAAAAAACCAAACAACCTAGGGAAATAAATAAGACTGGACAGATGTACCCATTGAAATTCAACTCATCATGATTCATTGGAATATTCTCTACCTATCATTTAAATTTTCTAGAAAATCAAGTTCTTTTATTCTTTAAAAACTTTTCTATTTGCCAACTTCATCCAATGTTTGTGTCCTCCGAGATGGATTTATTGTCATCTAGTTTTGGGGACTCTATACATTCTATGAATTAATTCTAAATGAGGAATATTTCTCTCCATTATTCCAGTTTTCTTGTAAAACTACATAGTTACAATTTTTAAGTCCTCCACATCTTCTATTATTCTATTTATCTTTCTCTACCTTCTGGGAGAATTCTTCAGCCTCACCTTCTAACTCACTAATGACTGTCTATTCTATCCTCTCCAAATTATATCCTATCTTACTTTTCATTCTTATATCTGATACTTTGATTTTTGTTATTTCCTAATGCTAATGTTTTTAAGGGTGTTTGTAATACATTTTTTAAAAGATATATTTATTTATACAAGAACCGGGGTATTGGCCAGATGCATGGAAGGGTAAGAGGATTCACCAGAGACAGAGTGGGGAACAGAACAGGCAGACTGACTGAAATACACTGCTGAGGGGAGCAGCGGGCGAGACAGGAGAGGTCTGCTGCGCCATGTGGGTTTCTCCCTGGCCGGCCAGGATCGAGCCTGTTCTGTGGAGGCTGCAGACAGCTTCACAGTGTGGCACTCAACTGCTTGAGCCACCAGGGAGGCTCATGTTTGTTATACCTTTGTTCACATTCCCAGTGCTCCAATATTCTGCTTCAGACTGTACAGATAGTTCAGTATTTCTTTTGAAAGAGTGGATCTCCTCTGGTGTCTTGTTTTGATCTGTGAAATTATCCATTTCCCTCAGGAGAATGTGATTGTCCACTTGTCCACTATATCAGAGGTGGGATTCTAGTTTGTTTCATCTGAATAATTTCACTGAAGGAAGAGAAAGTCTAGGATGTCTAAGGTTCCAGGAAGCAGCTTTTCTTCAGTCTCCCTCCCTGAGAAGCAACAGCCCTGGAAGGAAGCCAGTTCTCTGGACTACAGTCCACCAACCCCACAACAGGACCAATTGAAGGACCAAATTACAACTAATCAACCCCCAATTGCTTTCACTGACCACTTACCTAATGGGTGAGGTCCTTCATGCTGACCTGATTTTATCTGTGAACATTAACATATGGGGTTGTCACCATTGATTTATACCAAGATGAAAGTGATTATCACAAAGAAATCATGTAGCAGAGAAAAAGGTAGAAATGAAGTCACTTCTTTAACACCCTCACAGCTCTGCCAGCTGGCCTCTCCCAGCTCACAGCCACTACATGCCTATGTTCATGGGTCCCCAAGTATCAACTTGCTCAAGCAGTTCCAGTTTATGCCTGCTGCACTAGCACTATCACTGGTGCCCTTTTTAACTCTAACATCCTAGTTTGGACAAAATTAAATGGGTATGTGTAACCATGGAGATGTACCACTCAGATCTCCTGTGGAGAGAGAATCTGCCTTAAGGAGTATAGAACTACAGCTTGCAACTTTGGGATCTGATGTAGTGTTAAAGACAAGGACACTTCAGATAGCTCCTAGGCGATGACTGGGCAGGTTAGGGCAGGCAGTCACCAGGGATGGCTAGTTCTTCACAATGTAGTACTCCTCTATGGACAATCTTTATGCCATAATCCTTGTTGGGCTTAAGGGCTGCCCTGAATTCTGGGTGTCTTCCTGCCAGACCTCAACTAACCCAGTCATCTCTATCACCCCACAGTGGTTCAAGCACCCTCTTCAGTCTGTCCAGGAGCCTGTTATTTCTAGATTCCATGTTGCTTCTATAGTTGATGGCTAAGAGAGACAGAAACCTTATAAGGCTTATCATAGCAAGAAATCTCAGGCTGGGGGTGGGAGGCAGGAGGCAGTAATGATTTCAGTGCCAGCTGTCCCAGCCCCATTTTGGCATAAGTTATGCAAACTCTTGTGAAAATTTTATATTTGTTATATCTCTTATTTCTCCTCTTATTCCACCAGTAGTTGCTAGAATTACCCATTCTAATGCCTTAGGTTACTAGGTCACTGTTGTGCAACCATCCCAGGCTGAGCAGATTCATTGTCAATTTGGGCAGATGAAAATAATTTGAGCCTTTGGTATCTCTAACATGCCTTTAATGATGAGACAGAAAAGGGACTGGATACAGGTAGGCCAGCAGGCAGGGAGGCAGCAGCTGAGTTCCCTAGGCTCAGAGTGATGCCATGTATGCTGGAGTTGAGGGGTCTTTTATTGCTTACCTCTCAGCCCAGGTGTCCAAAATTGCAGGTGTGTGTGCCTTGTGTTCATGCCTCTTGGCCCTGGACATCCACAAGTGCCCCATGCTCATACTTGGTGCTTTTTGCACCAACATGATATCATGTGGGGGTAATGCAACATGGGAGGAAAGCAACTCCTCAGGTGGTGGCTGTACAAGCTGTTGGCAGAAGGCTAAGAGCCCCAGTATTAGTTGCTCCTTACAGTCACGTTAAAGTGTTCATGTCTATAGCTATGGTGTTAAGGGTGCCAATAGCTAAAGTCAATTAGATTGCAGCATTGGGTTGCTAGATCTGTTCAAACTATATCTGTTTGAGTGTTGAGATTGTAGAAATTCCTATTAAATTGCCCAATTTTCTATGCTTTTTGCTTAAAAAAAAACTCATGCATGGGGACCTGGTATTTCCAGTATAACTTTATCTACCACATATTTTGATAAAATGTTAAATTGATATTGAATGTGTATTAACTACAATATTCATTAATAAGGGAATCAAGGTAATCACAAAGAACATCCTCATTTGAGAAACATCAAGAACACAGATGGACATACTATGTGTGGGGCCAGGATGCAGCATTAATTATTTTTCTTTGCTGTGTAAGTCTACAGAAGGGGAAGTTTCACTAACCTGTGAGCAGATTCAATTTCTTAGACTTTATCATCTAGTTTACAACAGGGTTTGGTCAATGAAAATACTGGTGGTAGACAATTGTATTTTTCCTTTTCTCCACTTCAGAATTCCAGCAGTGGGTATTTTACATCCAGTGTTCTAGAGTCAGCCCCTCACTTCCAGTTTCCTTCAAGAATTCCATGTCCATGACTCTAGCCCTGTTGTTACTATTGCAGTAGCAGACTGAACACCATTTCTTCCCATTGATTCTTCCACCCTAAGGGTAGAAGGGACTGAGTGTTAGGAAATAGCAAAGAAATTCAGACTATTTGGCTTCCAGTTATGAAAATGTTTTAGCTTGTTGGCAACGTTAAATTCACTCTATTGAACACCTTAGCTTTGACTCTTGTTTCCTAAGTAGACAGATTAACAGCTGTTGATTTATTTCAAGAATAAGTCATTAAATTGCCATTGCTTTCGGTTGGCATGGGTTAATGTTAGAGTATGGGCTATTTAGAGGCATCAATAGATGAACCATTAATCATAGATAGCAAGTAATATGTCTAGAAACAAGCTGTGAGAAAATTGATCTGTGGCTATTAATTAGATGTGTCAAGCAAAAAGAGTTTCTCTCTTAATAAGGCACTACACAGCACAGAGCTATCAAACAGATGAAAGTCAGGTTTCAGAATCATAGGAACCTTACATTTTAAGCAGATAATCATAGCTTTCTCTAACACTCAAGAATACCAAACCTCAGTTTAATTACCATTTGGGGGACAAGGATTTTTAATTATCAAGCTGTGAACATATTTATTGATCCTCAAACTACCCTCCAACAGTCTAGGCTCTAAGAGAATCAGCTAGCAGAACTCCAGAAAGCTGTGGCCCCAAAGACTAAGGCACAATTCTATAAATTCACGTCTATGTTAACTGCACTTTGCAAGAAGTCAGATAAAATTTGTCACTTATACTAATTATGAATGCCATAAATTTGCATACTTAATGCAGAGCTTCTAATTTTGTCCATTTTCTCAATCTTCCCTAAGTTTTTGGTCAACTCAACTGTACCCTACAATAAAATATGCAACAATAAAAATGAAGTCAAGAACTCTGGCCACATGGGTTTCCAGAATGTTCTGGTGGTTGTCTGCTATCGACCCAAAATAAAAGTGTTTGAAACTCTGCTGCTTACAAAGAATATAGCCTCTTAATCTTTACCAGAAACTCCAAGTCAAAAGTCAAACATAATCATCTACCTGTAATATAAGTAGGAAGGTTGTCATCGAGAGGTGGGTTTAACAAGCTCTTTCCATAGGGAAGAAGTGGCACAAGAGGAAACCATGATGCGTCCTGAGTTACAAGTTCATCCACCTTCCATTCTTGCTCTGGGTTTGAAATGCTGCTTTCCTAACTGCCCCTCGAGATAGTTCCTTGAGGGAATATTCCTAATGTATGTATGTGTTCCACTGCATCAATAAGAAATTATTTAAACCAATAAGAAGCTTCACATTGGGCTGGTTCAAGTGTTGAAGGCTAGCTTTGAAATCTCCATAAAGGAAACAATTGCTGATACACTTAGTTTTTCCCATGATCACTAGTCTCTTGGTTCTGTCACCCCAAGTCAATAATCAAGTCTAGAGGGTTCTGTGGGAAATTTGGTATACACTATCTACTATGTTCTCTTGGGAGGCACTGTATTTGTTTCTTCATCCCAAATATTCCCTCCCACTTCTTTGGGAGGACTTCACTGACATTTCACTCTCATAAAGTGATCCTAGGTCTTTGGTTGGTGACTAGGAATTCTGTTCTCCCAAATAAAAACTTGTGGTCACATTAATGACCCCTACCTAGACCCTCTGTAGCAGATAATTGTCTTTTTTAAAAGAAACAGTTGATGAACCATTTGGCCCTGGTAGAGTAAAAATGTAACCAAGTAATATCAAATAACTATGCATCTAGAACCTCTCATTTTGTGCTAGAGTCTGTTAGAACCACTAAACTACACGCTGTCCAAGTTCAGCAACAATTCATTAAGATGAAAATAGCATGACCAGAATTGAACCCAATAAATGGAGGCACAAGTAAGGTGCATAAGCAGATGGGCCCAGACCTCTGTCATCCATATCAGTTGCCCCAGGATCACCCCTGGGGTTCAGACATATGGATGTGTGGCAGTTCATTATGAAAAGTTGAAGAGGAAGTTCAAATTCCAGTATTAGCCACACTGGCCCAGAATATATACTATATATATATGGCCCCAGAATATATACAAGCTCAAGTGAATGGTAGCTCCATCATAAGTATATCTAGGGTGGTTTTGAAATGCAGTGGGCTATAAAAGACACCAAAGAGTCAAAGCAATCCTAAGAAAAATATTGGTAAGCATCACATTTCTTAAGTTATTTTATAAAATAGTAATTAAAGTAGTAAGATACTGGCTAGTAAGAACACAAGCAATGGAATAGAAACAAGATCCCAAATATAAATCTATGCATATAAAATATTAGTATTTGGTTAGGGAGCCAAGAATACTTAAAGGATAAGAATCTTTTCAATAATGGTGCTGGAAAAGTTGGATATTCGCACAAAAAGATGACATTAGATTCATAGTTTTTACCACTTAGAAAAGTGAACTGAAAATGGGGGAACAGATTTAGAATTAGAAAATATAAGACTCGTAATACACAGGAGGGAAGCTCCTTGTTTTTTTGACGTGATACCTAAAGCACATACAACAAACAACAAATGGGTTTACACAAAGCTCCTGCATAGCAAGAGAAATGGTTAACAAAATATAGAGCCTACAGAAAAGTATTTGCAAATTATCTTAAGGGGTGGCTATCCAAAATATAAAAAGACTCAAATAACATTTACATGGGTGAAGGATCTGAATAGATATTTTTCCAGAGAGTTGATTGGCTAACAGGTACATGAAGAAAGTGTGCATTAGAAATTATAGAATCAAAATCAAAATCATGATATCACCTCACCTGTTAGAATAGGTATGAAAGAGAATGGCTATCAAAAAAGACGAGATAAATGCTGATGAGGGAAAGGGAAACTTTAGAGTAAAGGGAACCTTAGTGTGCTATTGGTGAAGTTGAGTTGGTACAGCCACTATGGGAAACAGTATGGGGAGTCAAAAAAAATATATGCAGTGGTGAGGGAAAAGCTTTCCAATGGGAATAGCTGAGCAGTATACCATGGAATGAGAAGTAACCTGAATACATCTAAACTATAAATTTCTGGGTATCATCAGATAGCCAGGTCAACTGATCATAGGTTTGGAAGGAAGACTGGAAGAATTGGAGATTTCGGGTAGAAGCATATGGAAAAACACATGGGAAAAGGTTGAAAACAAAATACAAAGGCTCATGGGTACATGTTAATGATTATCAGAATCCCTTCACCATAGCTTAAGCAAATAGACAAAATAACTTGTCTGATGTTTGCCAACTTCATTGGTTAACTAAAAACTGCTATGATGGTTAAATATCAAAACATGGGTTGGGTACAGCAACAAATGACAGCTACGTAAAAACCCCAGAGTATGAGTTTCCACTACCAAAGCCATTGTAGATATTGTTTCTATTCCTGGAGGTTTAAATGTTCACAAACAGTGAACCTCTGATATGAAGAGTTATTTCTCAATGAGTGCTAAAAGTCACCTTGTTGAAAGTTAGCTCCATTAGGTCCTGCCACCCAAGAAGGGCAAGCAATGAGTTCTAATAGAAAGATACCATTTCAGACATGGGTTTGCCTGTCTTTCTCAGAGGCTCAGCCAGCATTAATCCCTAGGGACTTACATAGCGCCTGATCCAAGCCATGGGATCCATAATTTGGCATCCAATCAGACTCAATCATGTAACTATGAAAGTGTAGGAGAGCACCCTTGACAATGATCCACTGGTTCTATCAGATACAACACAATCCAGAGGCTGCATGCCTGATTGGGAGGATAACCTGCAGATGGCACAGTCAATGAAATCAGGTCAGATAAGATGGGAAGGTATCAAGGATGTGTTATAAGCATTGGTCAGAGACCCCTAGTTTTGTACCTCAGTAGGAAGATCTCATGGGCCTTGGAACCAAAGTTTCCAAGCAGCAATAGTATGCTTACTTTCTTTCAAGTGACTATTTGAGGGATTTTGTCTAGTTCCAAGTCTGGGCTTTGCAGTTTTAAAGGACCTAATCCCCAAAGGGGGTATATTTTTGCCAAAGAGTACAGCAAGGGTTCCAATGAAACACAAGTTATATGTGCTTCTAGGACCTTCAGGGGCTCTGTATGTAGAGCCCAGCAGATGAAAAGACACTTAGCTTATAAAAGGATGTTATGGCCCTGATTGATTAGTGTGGATTTATGTCATCTATTTAGATGCATAGATGCTATCTTAACTAATTGTGACTGAATAAAATAATGCAGCTATCTCACTTAAGTATATAATTATCAAGGGCTCAGACTCATTTAGGGCTTAGGTCATACCACTAAGAAAACCCCAAGAGACCAGCAGAGATAACAGCAAGAAGAATCAAGCATATATTGAGAAATGAGGGAAGGGACAGTGTGTGTGCCTTTGAGGATTACTGCACCAATGGACTACAAAAATTCATCCCAATGTTTCTAAGTTTTCCATCAGTAAGAGGCCCACTGAAACCCTGGAGGACCTGCTCCCTGAATATTCCTGGAGAACCAGGTCCACATGGCAGAAGGGGTTGACTGACAATGAGACATGCCATCCAGGTTTCCCTTCAAGAACGAACTTGACACTTGGGAAGTCACTGACAGCCTCTAGTTGCAACATCATGGTATCTACCAGCATTTGAGCTGAGGCTCCCCTCTCCCTGAGCAGTCCAACAATGTGCATAGGTCCTAGGGTCCCAATGTCTGCTCAATGGGGAAAATTCTATAGAAACATTTGACTTGTCAATCCCCCAGACTGGACACTGGTCTGAAGCTATACAATTCTTTTTCTTCCTTAAGAAGTGTTTGAAATTCAAATCTGAATACTTTCATGTTTCTGGCTCCTCCTCTAACATTCACAAGCAGCCTATATGTCTCTTATACTTCAAATCCAGAAGATTCAACCAGCATATTTAGGATACACCCTGTAATTTGGACAGTGCCTGACAGAGAAGGTATACAAATATTTGATTAAATGATACTTGGGACGTTCTCTACCTTTCTATCTTAGCACCAACTCTCACTTATGAGACATTTTACAAGGGTAAATAGAAAGTTGGTTGCAAACATTGGTAAAAGGTGTGTTTGGGCTGACAATTGAAGACTGGAAGGGGAGTTGAACTTATATGGTTATTACTGGAAGCTGTAATTTTGTCTATGTAAGACCCTACAGGGGGAAATAAGGAACATGGTAACAGTCTTGATCAGACCATCTTCAGTGCCTGGAATCTTAAAGGGACATTGGCCAGAAAAGCAATCCTAAATGGTCTACCTAACTCAAGAATGCTTTTACCCCTCTTAGAGCAAACCCAAGAAACCTATTTGTAGGAACATGATTACCTACTCTCTCATTAGTCTCTTATCCAGTCAGACTACTCATTCAGTAGGCATCTGCCAGACAATAAATCTGAACCCGATAGACCAGTATCAACTTAATGGCACTTCTAATCCCTCTGGATATGGAGCTCAGTCAAAGCAGAAGCTGAGCTGTCATTTTTACCCTATGCCTCTAGTTGTCTGACTCTCAGACAACCTATGTCCTCTAGCAATCTCTTCCTGACCCGGGCTTCCCTAAACTAAGCCAAGATCCTTTAGTCTGGTACCTGGCTAAGCCAGTTCTGGCAACTGAGGAAAGGTAAATGAAAATCTAATTCTAGGGGGCCCATGAGAAGCAGGAGACCAGAGTTGTTAGTTAGCATACTTAAAATACAGACCTATTGCATAAACAAAGGTTGACTAATGCCTCATTGTTTTAAGACATTCTCTCTGGAACCTGGACACTTACATAATCTTGTTAGTTCAAGTCAATACCAAGTAGGAGGTTTCAGGAAAACCAAGATAAATGTATTTTCTATAGTTCTCGCTAACAAGATTTTACATTTTTTTTTTTTTAAGGCAGAAAAAGATTCAGTATCACTTCTTAGGATCATCTTTACTATTCTAAAAATTTCTTTAGTCCAACCCGTTTCTACCATTGGTTTACCAGTAGAGATAAAATGATTGTTTTTCAGTGTTCACACAAGGTAGAATGTAGTGCTAAGCAAGCAACACTGTTGTCATGTTGGCTTGTCTGGGAGCTAGACAGCACCTTCAAACTTGAGATTCATGAACAGTAGCAGCGTAGTCATATGCACACCAAGATGTAGCTAGTATACTGGAGTTTCTGGCTATTGCAAATTTTACCCAAGTAACCTTAGTTTCGAAAGGCATAAAACATGAGGCCAATATGACAATTTAAGATTACATGGGATGGGGAAACAGATACAACTTCTGACATACTATAATATGTGAAGGTTGTGCACGTGCAAAGCGATCCAGAGCCCTAAGCTAGTAGCTAATCTGAACCCAGCTCCCAGCTCACTCTTTTCATTCAACTTCTTTCCAAACTACTGAAGTACTAGGTAGTTCTATGTCAGGCTAACATTCTCCACCACTCACTCAACCACAGGCAACCAGGTCAAAAGGCACTATGTCATGCCCAAGCCTGACATGACTCAAAGATACGCAGGTTAAGCAGGGTTTTGCCATCACAACAACAATTTAAAGGCACAGTGAGCCACAAATAACTATTTGAGACCCCAGAGTTCAGTTATCTCCTGAGCTTGACTTGCCTTGCTACTTGGCTAGATAGACCAGTAGATCAAGTTCCAGCCTGGAATATAACTAAACTGAGTGGCACAACTTTGCACCCATCAATACTAATTGCTTCGATTCCAATTTGAGAGCAAGCATAACACCTGGGATTACATTCTTTCTAGCAGAAAATGCTAGATGAGACAGGACTCTTTCAAGTCTACCCTGAGGTATACTGCCCTCTTCTAAGACATGAAACCCAGCCTGCTCTCTATTGGTCTCAAGTTATAAGAGTCAAAGTTTAGCTGCTCAACCTTGGAGATTGGCTCTTTGTTCCCAGTACTCTAAATCACATCTTGTTCCTTCCAGTATTTAAAATATATTTTAAGTGCTACAGTTACCTCCTATAACCTAACCAAGAAGGACAAGTCAGAAGGAATGTGGCATGTGACACCAAGTATTAGACAAGGGAATTCAAGAGATGGTTTTAGATCAGGTGCCCTTTTCACTAGCATGTCACCTTCAGAGTGGACCAATGCCTGAAGCGAGATCAAAGAGTCAGATGATTGAATATGACTTGCAACTTTTATGCTATTATAGGGGATTCTACCTGCCTTTTAAAGTAGGTGGCTATAAGCCAAGTCAACTCCGTAAGAATTGTGACCAACATTTCATGTTTTAGAATAGTATCAGGTAGAGCTAGCAAAAAAACCTTGGGTAACATGACCACATGGTCATGCCAAAGAAGTCAGAAAATACTGAGCAAACAGCTCTTTGTTTTAAACCATGATAAAAAAAAACCAGAACTGTCAGGATAGGGACTACACACAAGGCCTATGACTATTATGTACCATACAAGGCTTGTGCATCTAGGGTCACATCACGAACCACAGCCATTATTTCAGTTGAGGATAGATGAACTAGAGTTTCTATGATCCTCAAGGCCAGGCAAGGGGATAAAAAAAAGTTGGCATCAGGATGTAAGTCTAGATGCTAGAGGAGCTGTAGAAGATGACCGCACCAAAGACAAGTATAAACAGGACCCCCCCCATTTGGATTCCCATCAACCAACATTGACCAAACCCACCTAACCAGTGCTGAAGACCCACCAATGTTGATACTCTGATCCTTATTTCTGTTAGATCAACACAAATACCCAGTCCCAATTGTTGGAACAAGGATTTCCTAGATCCTTAAAAGATCTGGCTATGTCAGATCTGAGATCTTAGTGCATTTTGATTCTACAGAACATGATATTCTCATAAAATTCTCATTTTTCAACTGTCTGCTCTAGTTCCATGGTGGAAGGCTGACAGGTATATTTCTCTAGATCATCACTCCATTAGGTCTGCTCTTTATCTCACAGATCATGGCTAAGGCAAAAAGATACAGGATATAGAATCTTCTTTGATAACCATGGGGATGCATCTCAGATTTGAATGCAAGGAGCATAATGAAAAATAATACTTCTGCATTAACAGCAGGATCAAGACAAGGATAAACATTGTCAACATTTGTGTAATTTAGCATTGGAAGTCTTTAACAGAGTGATCAGGAAACAAGGAATCCAGAGTAAAAAAAGGAAACTTATTTACAGACAATATGATTTTATATCTATGTTCCTAAAGACTACAAAATAGTTATCAAAGCAGCAAAATGGCAGGTTATAAAATTTACAAAGATCTGTTGCTTGTTTATTGTGAATAAGGAAGAGATTTCATGGTCACATCAAACGAGAATCACATCTAGGAATAAACTGCAAAGATGTAGAATTTATACAAAAACTGTAAGACTAGAGGATATGAAGACACAAAAGAGATCCCAATGTCATAGATGGGGAGAATTAATACAGTCAAAGTATCATTCCATTCGAAATGTAGGTTGAATGCCAACTATTAAAATACCAGTGAAAATCTTCAAGGAAATGACAAAAATATTCATCTAGTTTTGGCATCATTCTTGTAGGAGCTGGACGATCACCACTTCAATTTATAGAAGTCACCATCTATCAGACACTTAAAAGTGATCTTATGTAAACTAAGCATTTCCCAACTTGTTTGGAGACCAAAATAATCCCGATGATCATTAGCTGAAGATGTTACAAGAGATGTTTCAAATCTATGGTGCCCAGAAGTAGTTTGAGGAAGCCCTTTACCACCTTCTTTCCCAAAAAGAAGTATTTACTATTTTGTGCTAATCATTTCATCCTTGGTGTAAAAAGTCTGAGTAAGGGAGATTGATGGGATTACTAACAGGAGTGAGAAGATTATAACACATTGAACTAAGACTTCTACAAACATGGTATTTTTGCAGCAAGAAGGCTGAAATCTGGTCATTCACTTGAGACTTTCTTAGTACTACACATCTCTCCCCAGAAGTGCTATTTTACTGGCCTCGAGATTTTGATTAGAAATATATAAGGCTTGCCAAGAAGATGGAATCAGAAGTTTCCAGCTTTTCTCTAAGGAGAATAAACAGAAGTCCAGACAGGCACTGAACTCAAAATCCCCCATGATGTGGGATGAAACCAGAGCACCTCTACTATGACATGCAACCAGTGCTGACCAATGCAACGGAAGAGATGCAGAGGAAATTTAACTCTGGGCAAAAAATAAAAGGCCAGATATGAGGACTGAGCAGAAACATGGAGCCAGGTTGTAACATGCTGGGCTGGAGGCCTAGCCTACACTGTGGAGACATGAGCCTGAGGCCCAGAAACTAAGGTGCAGCAGCACTGACACAGGCAAAGCCAGGGTACAGAACTCATGAGCCAGGGACACTTCCCTGTTCACCAAAAGGCCCAGCTATAGATTGGTTCTTCCTGACATGTGGCATCTTCTATTGGGAAGATGGAAATTCTGAATCCGTAATATTCAGGAAGTAAATATTGGGGAGATATAACAGAACAACCTGAGTCCCTAGGAGTATTCTAGAAGATAAAAAAAATCTCCAGAATTTAACCACAAAGATAAGATTTTGTCTTCCTATCAAACAGAATTCAAAATTTCTGATAAATTCTAAATAGAAGACACAGAAAAGCTAATCAAAGATCTACAAGAGAATTCAGGGTGAGTGTCCTGAAATAAAATTTACCAACAGATTGAAACTGAATCTCTAAATAACAAAATAGAGATACAGGATGTAGAAAGAGCAATAGAAAAAATTCTGGAGAAAGCTATGGGATGTAGGATAGATCAAATAGTAGATTGGATCAGTGACCTGGATAATAATGCACAAAGAATTCAGGTGGAAGAAGAGATACGAAGGAAAAAATGAAGCAGAATTTAACTTCATGAGGAAAGACAATATATGGTTATACCAGAAAGGGATGAGAGAAGGGAACAGAGAACTTATATAAATAGAAAGCTTCCCAATTATTCTAGGGATACCAGGTTAGTTTAACAACAGCAACAACTCAGTATTTCACCATATTAGCAGAAGTGAAAAGAGAAACCTCTCAGTAGATGCAAGAAAAGCCTGTCAAAAATATTCAACACAATTCATCAAACTGGGACTAGAAGACATCTTCAACATGAAAGAGTTTTATAAAGAACCTATAGTTTACCTAATTCTTAATTATGAAATATTAAAATATTTTTCACATACTATTGAAAGGCAGCAAATACTGGCTTTTATCAAGCCCATATCAGAGATCATAGGCAGTACAGTTAAGGCAAGAAGTTTAAATTCATGCTTCCTTGTATAAAAATATTGCCCTATGGAAGGAGGAAAGCAGGAAAATACAGGCAGTGAGGTACACTTCGGTTATCACCCACAGTCTGTCCCAGTAGACTAAGGAAGGAATGCAGTTAGAGGTCCCCAAGATCCTTTACTGCCCTTCCCACCACAGAGCCTGGGTACAGGGGTGCATCCTTTATAGTGCTTTCCCACTGTTTCCAGGACACTGACAGAGCAAAAGCTGAGGCAGTATGGCCCAGGGAAGTGTGGGCCATTATCTGGCTGAATAGATTTTATTAGTTAAATGGTTAGAGTAGCCTTTCCATTTAGATCTGTGTCACTTTACTTGTGAATGTGGTAGAAGGGTGAGCTTGGGCAGAGCTGGGTGAAAATTGTGAGCAAATGAGAGCCAGGGTATCTTCCTCCCAATTCTAGCCACTGTGCTTCCCCCTACCCCGTAGGATCAGCCTCAGTCTGGGAATCCAGACAAGCAAAGAAGGGAATATGGTTCCAGAACACATCTCCCCCAATACCATCTTGCAGGGGCACTGAGCAGGACTCTAAGGTCATATTGGCACCCAAGAAATCATGGCTCTCTCCCCCTCACCTCCCTAAATTTTAAGACCTCTTTCTGTTGCAATCTTAAACCAAACATGTCATTTACATGAGGTCATTAAGAGCAAAACTGGAGGAGACTTGAGGCTATGGTAAGTGGGGAGAAAAACCAATCAACCCCTGTCTAATAGGAAATACACCCCTCTACTGAAGGGGATACTCCACCTTAGATACCAACCCGAAGAGCCTTTCCATTCCCTAAGTTCTAATAGATTCCCTCCACTCTTGGTAAAGACAGATACTGGGCAACTCCCTGGTGTTATTTAAAACATCTTATATAAACACTTAAAATATAAACAGAGGTTGAACACATACTGATGGGGGTGACTAAGCACTTTTAGTAAGCAGCCTTGTCTCCTCGATCAATTTTGATGAAGTCGTTTATGTCTTCACTTATCACTAAAACTAAAGTCCTTTGCTTTAAATGCTTCCTATCGTAATGTTTACTGCATTCAAATAGCAAGTTTATTGATTTCTTCAGTGACTGACTTACATATTGCCAATGGCTAAGAACTTTCTTATTTAAAGTTACCCTAGCAAAGATCATGCAAAAGTAATAAGACTTAGATGCAGTCTAACTTATTCAAACATAATACTTAAGTTGTACATATTTCTAGCATCTGACATTCTTCCCATCACCAGTTTCAACAATAGCTTCATGGAGTAAAGATTGACACAGGGGATAAGATTGAGGTAAAATTCTTCTGTTGCCCAAGATCTGCTTCCAGTGAGAATGGTCCAGTAGATCTGAGGCTAAGTACTGAGAACAAGGACCTACCAATGAATGCAAAAAAAAAAAAAAAAAAAAAAACACATTAGATTGATGATCCCACTTCAAGTTTCCGTTTCTGGATGCTATGTTGCAAGGGATCCTCTTTAGCACGGAAATGTTTGTGGAATCAAGCTCTCATTGTTAAAGCCAGGCCAGATTTTGACACTAGAACAGAAGGTGCACTTTTGTTTACTGCTAGGTGCATGAGGAAACATCAAGCAGCTCTACTAGAATCCTCAAATCCAGTTACCTTGCTCCAAGATCAGTGAGCACACATAGGTTAAGATGCCACCTTCTAGAACTGTCTAACACTTTTTCAATATTTTCTAGTATGGCCAGATTTGTCTGACCAACCCCAGACAGATCCAGAGTGGGAGCTGTTTACATCTGGGAGAAATTCTACACAACGAGGCTGCCTGCACTCAGGAAATGCTGTGGTGATGCTTCAGGATACTATAGAACCCAGGGCCTTCCTGTAAGGGAGGTCAATACAGAGTCAAATTGATGTCCTGAATAGGGTGATAATAACAGCTTGATTCAGTATCACAACTGCTGAAACTCACTATGGTGCTTTTGGATGAGGAACAGCTGAAGGAACCATTTGGGCTATAGCAATTGAACGATGTAGGTATAATGGTAATAAATTGGAATTGGGAGCCATTTGTCTAAAAATGATGACTCAGTAACCCATTAATTCATCCATGCACCGATGAGGTTTCTATGATAGCCTTGAAAGGTCATGGACTATATCTCAAGGGTTGTATTAAATCCTGGGCTTGACAAGTGACAGGTGCAAGAGAACACATATTTTTAGTGGGTTCTATGCTCAGTTGAAGGAACCAATAAAGAAATAGGACTCAGACTTGGGTCAGGTAAAGAGCCCAAAAATATTCTGCCATCAAATTCCTTTAAAACCTCCAGGATGGCAGAAGCAGACCACTACCATGTGCAAATGGAAAAGCATTGCCCATTGCCTAAAGACCAAGCTAAAACCTCAGTTGATTATCTTTGAGGATGTCAAAATCATTCTGCCCTTTCTTATTGAATTAAGGCAAATTACTAGGGACCACTCTCAACATAGCTTAAAGAAAGGAATATAAATTGCACAGGAGGAAGAACTTATGCACTGAAGTATTTGCATGAGATAAGATAGCAACAGGAATTGGGAAGATGTTGAGTTTTGAAAAGGGATAAATTGAGTTATATCCTGGAAATTACACCCAAAATTGGTTTTATAAGAAAAATCTCTTGGGATTTTTCCCTGAAGCTTGGACCACAGAACGATTCCTAGCAAGTGAAGAGGTTCTAGAACTTAATATAGTTGTTAAGACTCAGATGCCTAGCAAGGTATTATGTATGTAGTCTTACATAATAGATACATTCTCCTAGAGAACCCATCAGTTAACTGTCACCTCTAGTGGGTTCAGGATATACCCTTCACTAGAACAAAAAAAAAAAAAATACATTTTAATTGATAAGTACTTATATGCTAAGTGCAGGCTGTCTGTCCTCTGTAGGCCAGGAATAACAATAGGAGATGCTGTCCTGAAATAGAACACCTTATAGGTGGGGATTGTAGTGACTAGAATTGACACTTAGCCCTTAGAGGCAAAGTGAAATGTATTAATGAGTCTGTTGTAGCTACCAGTATGTCTTGACCTCCAGGTATCTGACCATGGCTAATGAAAAATATTTCTAGAGAGTAAGATGGAAAGCTGATTGGAATGTTTGGAAAGAAAATAACCCCAAGAATTGACAATATGAAGTCATGACTCCCCAGCTTCCAGATCTAACATTTCTTAGATCTAGACCCCATTGCTTTATTGGATTCCTATTAAGGATGACAGCAGTGCCACTACAAGTTAAGGCAAAAACTGTTCTAATCCTTTGCCAAGGCCAGTTACCAGAGTTGTACTGGGAAGTCATTCAAAGATGCTGAGCTCAAATTCATACCAGTGTTGAAATGTCATAGTCCCTCAGAGCAGAAGCCAGATAAAGAGTTGTAGTTCAAGACACCACAAGCTGAGATACCAAAAACACTTGCCATGCCCACAAAGAAATACTTTGTTACAAGTTCAGATGTTGATTCTACTGGAGGCAATTTAATACCTATTGCCCTGTGCTTTTATGTTTATTACCCTTTGCTGCTACCAGTTCCCTGACTACTCCAAGTGTGGGTCCCCCAAGCCCCTTTGTTCTTGGGATTTTGTTTTGTGCCCAAAGTTGCTGCTGGTTAAGCTAAATGTACAGTCAGGCAGGGAGCCTCTCACCAGGACAAAAGTCTTGGTATTAGGATATCTGCTGAAAACAGCAGGCAGACATTAACCAGATTAGCATAACAAGCTAAACCACCTTGACAGGAAGTTAAGTGTTCAGAGACTAGAGATCATATTTTGATCAGCAGCAACAATGGAGCCCCCAAGCAACAGTCCATATTCACTCCCCTAGCTTGTGCCAGACTATATTATGCACCCCCAAATTCACATCCCCACCACACATTCTTCTACACGTTCCTCCACGGACTTGCCCACCTTCCTGGAGTCTGACCCCCAAATAAATGTGAGACTTGCCATAGGGGAAGGCACTGTATCTCCAGAGATGTAGGCCTGCCTCTCTCAACTTGGATTTTGAGTTATTTTTCCTTCATCCCATGCCACTCCCAAGGTTGCTGCCCCACAAGGTGACACCAAGTAGAACCACTGAAGATTTATTCTTAACTAAAACTCATGAAATAAATGAGACTGCACTATAATGTCAGAAGAAAAAATACCCTAAAATTTGCCCTACCTCAGTGGAGTTGCAGAACATAGAAGGGGAATTCAGGACAACAGCTCTGGTAACATTGATAGAAACTTTAAAAACAGGCGATGAAGAATGAAAGTATAATACCTCTTATTTCTGAATATACTTGCAACAGTATAGCTGACTTAAAAAATTAAGGCCTTCAATCGTATAGGAGGCAAAGCAATAGAGTATTGATGAACTCAAGAATTCTCAGAACACAATAAGCAGGGTAGAGAGAAAACAATGGAACAGTGTAAGAGCTGTCTGGGCCAACTTAAAGAGAAATGTTTATCAAAGGAGAGCCCAAAAGAAAGAATAGCTGGAGAATATGGATCCTAGAAGCAAGGAGTAGAAGGAATATCCTCTTTACCATCTTAGACACATTTGAGAAATTTGTGCTTTTCCTATATGTCTTAAAGCACTGTTGGACTTGCTGTGGTTATCTGGGAGAGGAAGTAGAGGAGGGAATACCTTGCCAGGAGACACAGATGTTCTACTAAATCTGAACTCATGGTAAGAAACCATCAGGCAAAGTAAGGAGAACACCTGACTACAGGTGTACTAAGGTTGCTGCTACATAATGGGAATAAATGTATCTGAAACATATGCTCAACTTCTTGCTGATTTGATGTTTTATTTAACTATGTAAGTAGTTACAGCTATTGTATCCCATGGAATGATGGCTTTGGGGTATGCCAATAGGCAAGCAACCCAGACCAGAAGTATAGTCAGATAAAGAAGATGAGTGGTAGAAGGGAGTGTTATCACCTCAGAACACACTTAGCAGAGAACTGCAGCTGAAGCCTCCTTAGCAATTTTGTATTTAATGCATTGAGAATCAGGGACTATTTCAATAAACTCTAGAATGTAAATGACAGGGTCGCCAGTCTAATCTCAAAAAAAAAGTTGTCACGGTAATGTCAGAGGCAGATTCAGAGAAGTGGTTTATTTTCAAGACCGATTTTCAAAATGTGTTAAAAAGTTACAATCACAGCACCCTAGGTTTTTTTTTTAGTTAAAACATATGAATAAAAATTGCCAAACATGCTAATTTACAGTCAGGTACTTTTATGCTTGGGTTACCATCATTAGCAAAATGATCAGGATTGCCTTAAGCCATGCACATTTTGTATGGACACTACTAAGCACTACTAAGCCTTTATACCAGACTGCCATTCTATCCTAAGATGGACTTGTAGAGGTGCAATTACTCGAAGGATGCAGGTTTTGTTTTTGTTAGTATCACATCTAACCATTTAGAATTACCGTAGATCACCAAGTTTTTCTGTGCCCTCAGCAGGATGAATCTGCTGTTATTAAATGGTGCAAGACAGTAGGCATTTGACTCACCCCACCACTGCCACCGTTCTGGCAGAAGTCACAAGCATTGACAGTAACTAGGAACACAGTAAATGTGGGAATAGCAGACCCAAATTCACAAGTAGAGTCAGCAAGATGTTAGTACTTCATCATTCTTGTCAGTCTAGAAAGCATTAGGAATTGAGACCAGTAGGTCTGACTGTATCCATGTCCTTGTTTTCAACTCTAAACAAGTTAGCAACCACTTTCTGCACCTGAATCCTGAATTCACTCCCCATCCCCATCTTTTGGATCTCAGGATGAATCACATAGCCAGTAAGTTTAAATTTTATCCTTTCTGAAGGACAGACACTAAAGTCTAGTTTGAACTTCAATTTTCTAACTATCCACCCAAGTTCTTCCCTTCTATAGTAAAAGAATTTACATAGTGTCCCAGGGCACATGGATACACAGAGAGTTTCCCAGTCTTTTGTGCCACTAGTATGGTCACACTGCAAGATTAGATCAAATGATGTTCCATGACACCCAGACATCCCAGAAAATGCTCAGATATCTAGCATTCATTGGGAAGAATACTCTAGATGTAAGGAGAAAGTTAACCAAGATAGAAGGTGCCACTGAAATGAGTCCTTCCAAATTGGTGGATGCTGCCTTTACAGTTTACAATGCAGGAGAGGGAGGCCTAACTCAGCAACTATTTTCATAGAGAGAAGATAGGAAGAGGGGCACTAGGAGGACAGGTGTCCCAGGTTGGAAGGAAGGGAAGAAATTAGGGGAATGAAAAGGGAGCATATGGTACAGAATGAGGATGCATACAAGGGTCATAGGATGAATGTCAGGTGAAGTAGAATAAAGCTGTCAGTAAGGAGGAAAGACAAGTGGTAAGTCTAGAATGGGGTTTGTGAGTAAGGAGACTCGGGCTCTACTCAATCTGAAAAAGCCTGTTACAATGAACTTCTTAGATCTCAGGGTAACTCATTGTGTAGGAGCCTTCGACTAACTTTCTGGAGGATGCTAGAACAAGTTACTCAGTTTTCAATTCTAAGTTGACTCCAGACTATACTAAGTCCCTAGGGTTGTGGGAAGGTCACAGAAGTTCTTCCATGTATAGAAAGCTGTGTTAGAGATTTACAGCACCAAATTGGCATTCCAGAGATTATAGTAAAACTGCCCAATCCCTTCCTTAACTATATACCCTCTTAATTTGATGCAGATTATTTTCTCACCCCAAGAGTAGAGAGTACACTTATGACTACCCCCAGAACATGCCTTGAAATTCTGGATGGTACTCAGGACACTCCACCAAAAAGTTGAGGCTCTCACCAAAGAAATATGACAGAATGACTTGGGCCGATGGAACTCTGGGATATTCTAAAAATAGGTTTAAGAATAAAAGTGAAGGAAAGCAGGTTTCCAACAAGAAAACATCCACTAAACAGAAGGTCTTGCAGTGGAATCAGTATTTCAAAAATTTCTCCTATTTTGTCTCATTTGATCTCTGTCATCCCCCCTTACAAGAGTGCTTTTCCAGCCAAGAAGCCTAGGCACACAACCTTTAAGCAGGACATTTTTTGCAATATCAAGCATAAGAGGGTCTTGCTCAAGACCCTGTGGCAGGGACTCTGAACACCTTCACTGAATTATAATAATTAGGCTCTTGTCCCCAAGCTTTGTTCCAGGAATGAGAATTGTTTTAAGCCAATTTAAGTAAGGAATTCATGGAAAACCTGAGGGAACAGATAACAGCAGACAAGGAGCCTCAACTCTAGACTGGTGACTATTTGGTTTGATCTAGCAATAGAATCCATCAGCTCTCCCACAGTAAGCAGTTGTTTTCCCAAGCAAATCTCAGATCTGTGGAGAAGAGCCATAATCATGCACGTGTTCTCAGGGTCAGTCATCTAGTTTAAATATTAGTGCCATCAGCCTAAATCAAGTCCTACAATTTCAATTCCAGTGCAGACAATGCCAATGTTTTGTCTGTTTCGTTTAGTTCTTCCACCTGTCTAGTAATGTCTCTATCAGCAGTGGAGAGTTTATGCTGTTCGGGGTAAAAGGTCATTGTTCAGTCTGGCCAATCTGTTCTTAATGCAGTAGAGTTACTTTCCCCCCACAACCACCCCACTTAGGAGATTGAGATAGACAAAAAACACTTTATAGTTACTACAGCTTCCTAAAAGCATAATGGCAACTTACGCCAGTGATGTTTGAAATGGTCAAGTTGAATTCAGTGAAAGATATCTAAAGGCTATCTGTGCACAGAGCATAAAATTAAATATGTAATTTTGCTTAAATACTTTACTATTGAACTTGAACATTTCCCCATGCAGCAATTATACTTATCCTTCCTTACATATGTTCTAGGTCAGTCCTAAGAAATTTTACATATACTATCAACTTTTTAATGTGCAGGAATGAAGTTTGAAATGTTGATTCTTAATCAAGAATATGGAAGTAAAGATACCATGTGTCCAGAATTTGGATCAGAATATCTACCAGAGTTTTTGATCTGTTTTAGGATTAGTTCAATATGGCAGACTACTAAACTGTATTAAGTCAACATGCATGAATAGCCTAGCCACACACATACATCACATCTTTACTATTTTAGTAGGTCAAAAACCACGTTAATGGGCTAAGTTCTATCCTCCAAGAAATAAGAATATGAGCCAGTCATTCTCAAGGCTTCAGAAATTCAGGTCTCAAAACTAATTTGTCTCGACTTTGCCTTCTAAATTGTCACCATTCTGGTTTCTTCTGACATCTAGGTAATTGAACTTTAATTCATGGCTAAACTCTATCTTCTGATTTGACTGAATTATATCCAGTTCTTTGTTTTTGAAACAAAGGCTCCAGTTTGCTTCTAGGGTAGTCAGAGTACAATGGTATTTCAACTGAACAGAATCATTTTTGGGAAAAAATCAAGGTAGTGGCAACTTCTTATGCCCCATAGGGAAATGTCTATTCCTGAAGTTCTTCACAGTGCTTACTCCATGGTGAGTGCCATCTGTAGGCCACAGCCATCCCTATACCTCAATGCTCAGCAGCTTCTGGTCTTATGTATTGTAAGGGACCCTGGGACAATCCATGAATCCAAGTATGCATTACCCACGGAATCAGTGGGTATTATCAGGCTCTCATACTGGATGAGTAAATTGAAATAGTCATTTTAGGTGTTTAAACAAGTTGTCCTACTCAATGCCCAGCTAGATCTTGGGGCTCTTAGGAAAACTCATTATATCATGTTCCAGTTTCAAGAAAATAGTATGAGTCACTATGCCCAACCAGTTAGTGATCAGAGTTGACCTCAATATACTTCAAGTACTATCTGAATCCACCAGGATAAATTAGTTTGCTTTACTTGGGCAACCTGCAACCTGGTAAGAGTGACCACCTTGAATGTTGACAACAGGACATCTTTAGGTAAGGAATGTTTCTCCTACAGTGAAATATGAGTTCAAGGCTATTATCTCTAGTGCCCAAGATCATGTTCCAGGACTCTGCCTGAAAGGGTCTCTTTCCCTTAAATTGGTTGTCTTGACCTAGAACCAATTTAAGCAGCTACCTAGAAGCCATGGGCCTCCTAGGATTATGCTTTGTTTAACGAGTTCTTGCTTTTTCCGTATTTAAACTAAAACTTCTCTAGTTAAGTAGGTTTGATGGTCTATTGTAGTCTCCAGGAGAGACAGATTCATAGTCTTTCCACCCTTAACTTTTTTAAAATAAGACTTTGGCATTGGCATTCAATTATTTAAACCAACAACTGCATAGAATAAAAGTCACTCTGCATCGCCTCATGTTGGAAGAGTTTTTAATAAGCAAATTGACTTCCATAAAAAGTGACTAAATCTAGACATTGGCCAACTAAATGGGAAATAGAATTATTTCCATTCAGAAAACAACTATCACAGGTCATATCGGAGAAGCTCATGCAAAGAATGCATGCCCTTGAAGGCTCAATTCTAACAAATGGAAGTAGTCTCAAATCCAGGGCTTTAGGAATATTAGGACAGTGCCCAGGTAGTTAAACTAGAGTCAGGGAGAAGGCTCTAGTTAAGCAGTTCCATCACAATATAGACTAGACAGTAGTGTTTCTACAGTGGCAGAAGTTAGGTTGTTGCTGAGAAAAAGTAAAAGACCTGGCTAACATACAGGCATGGACTAGAAGTTTGAGAAATGTAGAGGAGTACTCATGGGGAATATCTCACAACTCGATATTTAATATCTCAGCAAGAGTGCCTGAAAGCAGTTCCAACATGCTGCTGAGATGGCTCCCAGCTGCCGTAGTAAATGGGGAAAGAGTGTTAAGGGTCAAAACGCAAAGGTGATAGTGGCAGCCTATATAATATGACAAGGGAACCTACTACCTGTCCACGTTACCTGAACAGCCCTTCACTAGAGTGTCCTCTAGTGAATGCACTAGTGAGGGTTACTTGACATACAAATCTAATTGAGGCTGTCCTGATGTGGGCAGAGATAATGTATCAATAGGATGCTACCATGGGACCAATGTCCATGGTGTCAGTGGGAATGATAGTTTAAAGCAGGAGCAAGGTGACTACACATAGAGGGATGATGGGCATTATCTGTTAAATAGTAAACTCAGAATGGTCTTAACTTTCCAGAATCTGTGGCAATAGCATTGTCAGCCTATGGGGTTAAGAGCTGGGTAACCAACAAAGGTACTACTTGATGTGCACAATCAGAACAGGCAAGGAGGCATGGCTCAGTTATTGTAAATAGTCATGACCATAGTGGTTTTTTTGATGTCAACTTTGCAAGACTTCTGTACTGGTCAGTAATCCAAACACTAATGCAGGTGTTAGATGCAGTTGTGGTATGATTACAACACCTGACACTTGACTGAGATTATCCTGGATAACCTGAGGGAGCCCGATTCTATCAGTTGAGAGTATTCAGTCTTGCTAATGATCCTCTTTTAATTGTCCATGGACAATAGATATCTTTGTCCCATTAATCCTGTGAGTTCTCACCTGTGATCTTTTCTTCTGGGCTTCTAGCCCCACAAACTTATAGGACAATTCCTTAAAATAAATTCCATTTATTGATGTATTGATTCTATAGATTCTTCTCTGGTTAAACCTTGATTGATGTAACTTCTTGCTGAGTTTCAATGTTTAAGTTGCCATATTCACCTCATTAATTAGAAGGTACTAGCTGGTTCTAAAAGGCCCTGCAATATCACAGTAAACATGGAGTTAGCTATTTCCCCACTCTTCCCCATAGGAACCTATGCCCATTATGGTTACCTAGGTAACCATAATGAAGGGACACACAACCCGTCATAGGTAGTTCTATCAAAGAAACTCAAGCCTTATAGGTCCCTCTGACATAATGGGGCAGGTTACACAGTGTCTAGGTTGACAGGATATTCAGAGGGTAGGTGACAAAGTGAGACCAAGAAAATTTTATAGTGGCTCCAATGAACAGCAGATCTATGGTGCACATTTTCCATATCTGAGTACTTAGCTACCTAGCTACTGACAATCCTTACACTGGTTCCCTGGCTCATGGAGCAGAAGTCAGTGGGAATGCAAAGTGGAATTCCCTTAAGCTGTCCTTTTGTCCACACCAAGAGTAATTCAGAAGCTATACCACATTTTGAGGATAGGGAAGGGAACCCCATCCTGACACTGTCACCTGATTCACTAGTTTAGCTTTGTAGGAAATCAAGATGACATTATGTTACAAATTAGCTCAAGCAAAGCTGCTCTGCCAGGTGTGGCATCTCTACTACTGGTTAGTTGCTTTGGGTGCTTAGTTGAGGCAGTTCAACTGCCTAAGAACAAACTTGTTCTTAATTTCTATTGAGAGAATGCAAGCCATTCATGTTCACTTAAGCACAGCAGCACATTTATCATCTTTATCCCAGACTCCTATAGGTTTTTCCTGTTCTGCCACAGTAGCCTTTAATATACCTTTGAGATTCTGAAGATGGCCATGCTGCATCACTATCAATGCAAGTGTTCAACCTGATGAGCAAGTGGTTGGTGCCTTACTCAGACACGCATGTCAAAGAAGCCCTCTGGATATTCAGAGACCTGCCACATTTGACTTTAAGGGGCCAAAGACTTGAGGTATGTCATGGGTATCCATTCCTAGATGACTTGTCTTTTCTATTAGCACCTTATGCCTCCTACCCTTTGGTAGGCCTTAGGATTTGAAGGGCAGGATAATCACATGCTCACATGGAAGAGTATTTCGAGCAGGGACCTAGAACGAGAGGGCTCTGTAGCAGGTCTAGGATTCAACATGGTCTTCCTTACAGTTTGGACGCTATGATCATGCACACTAGCGGTGCTAAAGATAGACAAAGACATACCACATGGAGTTCTTAGACAGGTTTTGTAGAAGAGAACTGTTTAATATCTATTAACAACTTTTAATGTCCAAGTTTCTAAAAGCAGCAGAGTACATCTGGAAGACATCAAGTTAGGCAGTTTCCTGTTGGCTTAAAACAAGATGCTGCATTGCAGTTTTCATGGCCTGGGAGCAGTAGTAATAGGAAGTCCTCCCTGTGAGCAGAGACTCCAGCACTGTAACTGGTCATCTGATTGGTGAAGGACAAGTAGACAAGGATACAGACTCTGGGCATTGGCTTGGCTTAGAAGGGATATGATTGCAAGATGAGACAAGGAGCCTTCAGACAAAGACTGTGTGAACACTTATAAGAGCTGCAAGTGTGCAGATCTCGTTCATCAGACGTCTAGACAAACCTCATGGAGGCTGTTAAGCTTGTGCTCAGCCCTTGTTCTTTGGTTCTTCTGGAGAAGTGAATAGACAATAGGATGATACTGAATCTGATAACCAGGTTGGGCAACTAGAGTTGAAGCTTAACCCCAAGTATTGTCAGGAGCAAACTCAGGGTGTGCTCCCTTCCAGAAATGTTTGACACTCAGGGGTGGCAACTTCAAAGGTCAACCAGATACTCAGAGGTAGACATGCATCTATGTGCACTTGCATTCATGCCCCATATCAGCTATGGTTTACATGACCTCTAGTCCATCCCTTTCCCCCCTATCCTGTTAGGGCTGAGGGGGGGTTCTCCTGCTTGACTAGTTACCAGGAGATACACGGTAGAGCTTCTCCCCACTGCCCCATTCAGAGGAAGCCAAACACAGAGACACACGCCAAATAGGCTCTTAGTATTTACGAGATAACAGAAAACCCACAATAACTCCATTTGTAACAACAAGAAGTTAGGAGCCCTGCTTCCCTCCAAGCTTAGAACTTTTCCATGTATAAGACCCAGCAGGACACAATTCAGTGAGCTGAGTGAGAAATTTAAGAAAGACCTTAGTGTAATATGGAGGATTAAGGGAACAAAGATGAAGCACTGGGGGCTAGCAACAGTAGAAAGCTAGGACCAAAGGTGAAAGTTACCAAGTGCAATGAAAGCAAGAACTGTGCTAGAGCACAGCTATGGTTTGAGATGTAGCTGTGAAGCAGAGGGAGTTGGGAAGGAGTGCTCAAACCTGTCTTCTAGCCATGTCTCCTACTCCCAAACACACCATGTGCTATTTTCTGAGACTGGCTGGTACAGCCCATGGGGGTGCAGAGCCCAGTGGGGAATATTCTTTGTGAGCTGGCTATTCTGACCCACTATAGGGGCCAGTAGTGAGAAGCCAAAGAGAAGAGCCACATGACACTTAGAAACAGTACAGGACTCTACCCAGTCTTTGCACAGGTCAGAGCAAGCCTGGACCTGAAGCCAGAGGTACAAGCTCAATTTCCCAACATCAAGGCACAGATTGAGAGCAGTCATTGACTTGGAGAAAACTCTTTTTAAAAGATATGGGCTTAAATGCTTGCTGGTTACAGCACTGGGATGGGGACTCTTTAGTCCCCAGGGGATTTGAGAGCAGCCTGAGCCCAAAGGTTCAATACATGGCTCCTGGACCCTCATGTTCCCTCAACAAAATTAATGCTGGTTTTCTTAGTCCTGTTACCAAGGAGGTCAGCTTCCTCCATTTTCTAATGGAGAAAGATTAGATAAATCAATCCTGATTAAGGAGGTATTATCCTCCTCTTAGAGGTGCCAGTCTCAGCATGGGGAAGCTACTGTGTTGGGTATCATTTGAGTTTGTGGGGGTGGGGGAGGTATACCTTAGGGATTGTTCTTTACTTAAAGAGTACAAGACAATATGCCTTTCTTCAATTTGCTTTTTTAGCATAGCACTGTGATTGAGAAATGTGTCAATATTACACAAGTATAACTTTATCAATGTCAGAAGGATGTCTAGCAATAAGCAAAGGAATGTTTTAAGGAGGGCATTGCCTAATGCATTTATATTACATAATCTACTTTTTAGACAACTTCACATATGTAGCATAATTAAGATATTTCAGAAATACTAATTTCTACTTATAACCAAAAATTCCCTTCATGGTCTTGGTTACTGCCCACAGAATAGTGTCCCTACAGTTCATGTTTTTCAGACAAACCTCAGACCCTTTTCGAAGGTCATTTAGGAAGTCTCTTCCTTTCGGTCTCCTACCTGCTTCTCTAAGCCGCACCCCGAATTTGCTACCCAAACTGAGACCTGATGTCAGGTTAATTAAATAATTTCAGGTTAAGACAATCCCTTCACACTCATCCAGATGTATCAACCCCTTGCCTCCATTTGAGACAGTGAATACAGCTAAGTGAAGTAGGGGTTAGAATTAGGACTTCCAATTAGTCTGAGTGGATTGGCTCAGACAACAAAGTCATTGGATTTCCCCAGGTTAATTTCAGTGAGCTAGTAGTTACCCAGTACTGCTCAAGCACCTGGCGTGTGGTAGATCACTTCCCATTAGATTTGTATGGGGAAAGTCCTATGAGATGTGGCTAGTTCTGCAGCCCCTCGAGGATCAGAACATGGACAAGTCAGAGTTAATTCTACCACTCCTGTCCCTCATTCAAAGGGAACTGGTTCTTCTAAATCCTTGATCTGCTCATGTTTGGTTATTTAGTTACCAATCACAGAATATCTTCCCCACATTTTATGTTTTGTAGACAGACATGACTTTTCTTTGAGAACCTTTGAGGAGGAGGTTTTGGAATTTAATAGGAATGGGATGGGTGAGAGGAAATATTTGTTTTAACTTTTCAGAAAGCTGGTATTTGACAAGTATATACCCCATGAAAACTTCAGGAAATAGGTCTTGAAGATGGGGTTGGTCATGGGCAAGTAGGAAGGAGGGGGGTTAGAAGATTGAGCCTTTCCAGTTGGGCACTTTGAGGAAGAAAGGCCATCATTATAAATGTACACATTCAGGGGCTCTTTAAGCAAGCCTGCCTCAATATTACTTGATAGAGCTATTAACTCTGTTCCTTGGTAGCATTTCACAGGGACTATTCAGTCTTCTGAACTCTAGCTCATACTGCTAGTTCAAGTAGTACTCTACTCTCAAATGTCACAACCAACTAAAAGCATTCCAGAATCTTGCATGACTAAACAGTTGATAAATATTATATTTAAATCACTTAAGATCTTTCCCTTTACATAACTCTGCACAGTCATTTGTAAGCATGAGTAGGCATTAATAGCTCAAAGTTACCCAACTCCTATATAATTCAAGTCTGAATACAGTAGCAATCTTCAATCTTTTTCAAATTTCATCCAAATGAATATTAATGTTTGTCTTAAGACTGAGAATCTTCTAGACCTGTGACTGCTTAATTGCCTTGAAGCTGGAGACTTGTGAGCATTGATTTGAAGCTAGGAATAGTCATTAGGCTAGAAAATGTCTCTTGGTAGAGAACAGGGTGAAGTCAGCAGTGAAGGAATTTCATCTTCACTTATTTGACCCTTGAGGAGGGTTCTCAGAAGATTGAGTTTCTTGAGGCTTCAACCACTTAATAGGATGCTAAAAGCTAATTTCATGGTATATTGTTTGAGAAAGTTCACAGGAAAATATTGTCACCCTAAAAAAAATGTATCAACCCAAATGGATCCAAAGCTGTGAATCTCCCAGGCCCCCTCATTCTTGGGATTTTGCTTGGTGCCCAAAGTTGCTGCTGGTTAAGCTAAATGTACAGTGAGGAAGGGTGCCTCTCACCAGTATAAAAGTCTTGGTTTGAAAATCTCTGCTGAAAACACCATGCAGACGTTATGACCAGATTAGCATAGGCAGCTAGACCACCTTGACAGGAAGTTAAGTAAACAGAAGCTAGAAATAGGATGTTTTGATCAGCAGCAACAATGGAGCCCCCAAGCATCACCCCTATTCCCTCTCCTTAGAGCTTGTTCCAGACTATTACACATCCTCAGATTCACGTTCTGCCACATTCCTCCATGGACTTGCCCACCTTCCCTGAATCTATTATCAAATAGATGTGAAACTGGCCCAGGAATGATGCTGATCTCCAGAGATGTAGACCCTCTTCTCTCACTACTTGGACTTGAGTTTTTTCCTTCATCCCACACCACTCAAGGTTGCTACCCTGAGAGGTGACACAGCTTAAGGATGATGAAGTTATTCAGGCTCTTATTCACCTTCTTGCCACCGGCCTCTAAGGCTAGTGGCCTTGTTTTCTGCCTAGGTTTCATTACCCACACATGATATCATGTTATTGCAAAAAGTGCATGGAGTACTAAAATAGGGTACACACATCTATGATTATATAACTGAGGCTTAGCAGCTTGGGAGCATGGGGCATGTGCATGTATAAGTATGTTCACCTGGGCCTGAGAGGTGAGAGATTATTGCAGAGAAGAGAAGCCAGAGAGTAGTGAGCACACTTGGATACTGGGGACTAGGAAGCTCAGTCTCTTCCCATCTACATCTCTTACTTCAGAATTCAAGGCTTGAGAACTCAAGGGCTCCAGGATTTCTTTTTTTTGTTCCCCCAAACCAACAATGATCCTGCCTGGCCTGGGACGATTGCTGATACACAGCTAAGTTCAAGGAATCTTTCTAAGGGTGCATAAAGCCATCTTTAAGTGTTACTGTTCATGTTTAGTTCAATTTTCTGGTGTTGGAATTTCACCAAGTTTAATAGAATCACTTTCCTTTTCTTCAGATCACTAAAAAGAACAAGGCAGATAAGGACTTAAATGCCCAGCATAAGCTAGAATGTAAGTAAAGGCTCAAGTCAGCCGAGCTAGTGGAGGGGCTGCTAAGAACCTGGATCATTCCCACTTCTCAGCATCCCCAAGCTGCCAGAATAGGTGCAGAGAAGGCCCCCCAGATTTTCCCAGAAAGTTGGCAAAGTCTGGGTCTTAACATTTCTAACAAAGCATTTTGATGTGAAAATTTCTCACTATGTATTTTTTTATCCTTCTCATTTTGTATAATCTCTTACCCATTATACCCTTGCATATCAGTACCATAGATAGATGATACCCCTGAGGGCCTTTATAAACCTCAGTTTGTAAAGCTCGGTTTATCCCAGTTTTTTTTTTTTTTCTCTCAACCACATTTCTTGATCTGTCCAGCTGATCATGATCTAATTCACTCTCCTTAGCTTTCTCTTGCATCTGCTACCAGTACCAGATATGCCTGTGGAGAAGACATTCCTTAGAATAGGGCAGTTCATCCTGTTCCTTTAGTCCTACCTGTACCCGCATGGGTAGCTTCTCGGGCCTGTCCCAATCCTGCAGGAGTACCTAGTTACTGCTATTGAAGTTGGTCCGGACAATTCTGATATTGACCATTTTCAAACAAAACTTCATTCTGTGAATTTAGCAACTAAGATGGAAGAAACTTTAACTCCTCCCTCTGCTGTGCTTCCAGTTCTACCAACAACCCTTCTGGTGAACATGAGCTGAATCTCTAGCAACTGTCTCCCACTTCTTTGATAAATCATGGCAGGTTCTTCTCACATGTTATACCTCAAGGAGGTGCATTGGCACTGTTCCCAAGCATGCCAGGACAACTTCTGTCACATGTAATGCTGCTAATCTGCCTACTTACACAATTACCACGGCAGGTGGGTTTGTCATAGCTCTGTCAGTTGGCATGACTGCTTGCCTCTTAATTAGATCATCTGTTTGTAAGTGTATCTTCATTTCTAAGTAGTTATGTAAAAGGTGTGGATAGCTAATTAAGCCAGAGGAAGCAAGTGCTAGAACTAGCTAGTTTTTCCAGCTAAGTATAAAAACAAAACAGGGAACAACAATTCCCACTTCTGGCTTGGGGGGACAGCCATGGTAATTTTCAAAGGTAATCACAAAATTCTTATGTCCGATCTCATGGCTAATGTCTGATGCTGAGTGCAGGTAACCCTCGTACGTGCATTACATCACTGAGCAACAGTGATAATGGATTCAACTATGAACTGAGCTGACCAGAGGAATAGCGAGAACAGGTAGGTCCCTCCATAAAGACACAGCATATCCTGAGACTTGATGTAGGGTAAATGAGTTAAATTGGGCTTTTTTTAAATGCCCTCCTGCCACTAGCCTCTATGGCCAGCTCCTGCAGTCATACTCCTCCCATGATTATGGACACCTGGCCCCAAAGAGCACAGGCACCTGGGCCTAGAAGGGAGGGATTAAAGGGCAGTGCCCCTCTTGGGGGTTGGGAGGGCTTAACTTGCTTGTCTCCCTGTCAGCTGGTTTCCCTTGCTCAGTATTAAGCTATAAAATACAGAGGGCACAGAAAACAGGCTGTGAGAACTGACAATGGAACTACCTGGCCTGGAATGATTGCACACCAGGTGAAGTCTATTCAATTTCATTCGAACATTGCCTGGAGCAGTAGGGGGCCCACCTGGGTGTCTATCACTAAGGGAGCATGTAAGGAGTGATAGGAAGCCAACCAAGTCAGGTCTAACTACTACTTGTGTAAATCAACATATGCACACATTTGACAACGTTCACGTTTTAGAGATTTGCTTCTTGCAAGGAAATGGACGTGATAGCTGAGGAAATAGCATATTTAGTCCATGAGAGGCCTTTTTGGCTATGGACTAAGGAATGCAGCCACCAACTACCATCTGATAATTAAAATTTTTCTAAGCCATCTAGAAAGTCAATAAAATGTGTAAGGGCACAGGAATTGCTGTCAGATACTGACAGCCTTAAAACAAGCATGAGCCACCAGTGCCTTCAAGAAACATTACCAGAGGATAAGCCAGAAATGCCCCATTTTACAGTTTTAGAATCTGAAAGGATATTTCTGCAATTTCAAGTCATTGAGTCATAGAACCATGCCTTCATTGACAAGGTGGCAAAGATGGGTTGGCACCTTCCTTTTCTGTCATTTGTATGTTCTTTTTTGTTTTATGTAGGTGATATAATGTAAAAAGATAGCAAAAGTAACAATTTACACTGGGCACCCAAGTATATTTCAGTTCCAGGGTTTTACCTAGTTTTTTTGTTTGTTTTTTTAATGGTCCCAAAATTTTTACATTCACCTTTTACAATACATATATTTTTTATTTTAAAAAAATATTTGCTTCTGGGCCTCCTCGGTGGCACAGCTGTTGAGCGCTGGGTTGCGAAGCTGCCCGTAGCCTCTACAGCACCGGTTCGATCCCCGGCCACTGGAGGAGGGTCCCGCATGGCGCGCAGACCTCTCCTGCCACCCGCTGCTCCCCTCAGCAGTGTACTTCATCAGTCTGCCTGTTCTACTCTCTGCTCTGGCTCTGGTGAATTCTCTCACCCTCCCATGTCTCTGACTGTACCCAGTGCTTGTATAAATAAATAAATCTTTAAAAAAAAAATATTTGCTTCCACCCACCTCTTCAGGTTGAGGCCCCATAGAATTTCCTTCCCCAAGACACCGTGTACCATCATCACAGTCCCCTGTGCTCTTCCCTCCCTCTCCCCTGCAGTATGTCTGATTTATAATTGTCTGTTTTTGCTTTATTGTTTTTTGTACTGTTTTTTTTTTACACTGATGTCTTATTTGGTTCCCCTATATTCCTGCTATCAGTGAAACCATCTGATATTTTTCTTTTTCCTTCTGGCTTATTTCACTGAGCATAATTCCTTCTAGAAAATCAAAACCACATTGAGATACCACCTTACACCAGTGAGAATGGCACATATTAAAAAACTAGCAACAACAAATGTTGGCGAGGATGTGGTGAAAAAGGAACTCTCCTGCACTGCTGGTGGGAGTGCAAACTGGTCCAACCACTATGGAAAGCTGTCTGGAGTTCTCAGTCTACTAAAAATGGAGCTACCATACAACCCGGCAATTCTACTCCTAGGGATCTACCCAAATGACACAAAAACATTGATTCAAAGACACAAAAACATTGATTCAAAAGAGCACCTGTACCCCTATGTTTATTGCAGCACTATTTACAATAGGTAAAACCTGGAAACAACCAAAATGCCCAAAAATAGATGACTGGATGAGGAAGGTGTGGTATACATACACAATGGAATATTATTCAGCAATCAAAAAATATAAGCTCATTCCATTCGCAGACAACATTTGTATGTTCTTGAAGTTGGTTTCATGGTTAGAAGGGGAGCAGTCGGCCTTGGGACACTTTGCCTCTTGTGAACTCTAAATTCTTCAAGTCACAGGAATGTGTGGCACATGGTGAGCCCTGTGGTCCAGAGCCACTAGACAGGTAGAGAAGGAACTTCTTGACAGTTTGATTAGTCTGTTGTGGGGCTGGTATGTAAGCCTTGCCCAGCTGGTGGTTATGAGGTAGTCCTGGCCAGAAGAGGCAACAGGGACCACAGGTCCAGATGAAGACTCAAAATATTTTGAAAAGAGAGGTGTAGGGTAAGTGAAATTTATCAGGCTTTTCCACCCTCCCGCCATTAGCACAAAGGCTAGACCCCTGCGGTCCTACATTCATGCCTGATGGCGGACACTGAGTAGGGTGTGGTCATGCATAGGTGGGCACACTTGGCTGAGAGACTGGGTTTATAAGTGGCATCACGGGGACAGAGAATGAGAATGAGCAACAGCAGAGAAAAACCCCTTGGAGAACGCAGAGAGCCCACAAAGAATGAAGACTCGCAGGGGTCTGGGAGGCCTGCCAGCCTCCTGGCCCCCTTGCTTGCCGTGTACCTGGATGCAGCATTACAAATGGTATAAAAAGCTCAGTAAATCCTGAAAAGCCACTGAGGGCTCCGGGATTCTTCTTTACCAGTCGGCCTGGATCATAAAGTACCTGCACTCTGCCCTGCTGCCACTACAAGAGGCTTGAAGGGGTAGCTTAGAAAAAGCCAGAACATGCTCACTATAGAGTACTGGATTACCCAACAATGTCATCCATTCCCACCTATTAAGCAAATGGCACACTCAAAGGAATTTGACTTGGGCAAATTGAACAGGTTGGGGCGTCCTTGGTGGAATTCTTCCCAGTAAAGACCTTTTGCAGTGAACTTTTCGAATAAGCAGAAGCATGCTTAAGAGTCAAAGTTCATACTCCTTAGAAACATAGGATCAGAACATAAACTTATCTGTGAAGTTACCAGTGCCCTGGACCCAAGACCCTGCCCCCTCAAATGGAGGATTTCAGTTTCTAAGTGACGAGGTCAGGCTGCGCACAGCTACCAGTAGACTTAAAACATTTGTCAGGTGTGAGCCAGGAGAATTGGTTCTGAAGGACTTATTTTCTAATCACTGGAGGATTTATGCCCTGCCTACCATCTATCCAAATGCTAACTACTGAGTAGTCACCAGAAATTATTCTAGCAACCCAAGGCAACTGCACCTGCAAAGATCAGAAGATCAGAAGCTTCAGCTCTGTTTTCCACACTAAGCAAGACAGGACAGAGCTTGAAAAGCCACCAGTTGGAGACTGGAACAGGATTGACTGCCCAACAGGACAGGGGCGGGAGGGGATGGGGGTGGTGGTGGGTGGGTGGTCCTGCTACTGGAAGTACACTCTGTTCACGAGATCTTGGGGAATAGATTCCCACAGCACCCCCTCACAGCTCCTATCCCCCCGTTCCACATCAGTCGTATTCAATGCTGGCCTGAATCAAGGACTCATAGGTCCTCAGGCTTACATAGTACCTGCCTGCTGGAAGGCAATGCTTGGGTTGGTCTTCCTAGGTTCAAAGGAAGTCTCTGGGAATTTGTTCTACAGACATTTTTTTAAAGATTTATTTATACAAGAATTGGGGTACAGGGCAGAGGTGTGGGAGGGTGAGAGAATTCACCAGAGAGCAGGAAGCATAACAGGTAGGTGACCCAAAACACTGCTGAGGGGAGTAGCAGGAGAGGCAGGAGAAGTCTGCTGCACCATCTGGGTAGCTCCCTGGCCGGCTGTGAATCAAACCTGCCCTTCAGAGGCTGCGGACATCTTCACAGCTCTGCGCTCAACTGTCTGCACCACCAAGGAGGCCCTGAGACTGGTTATTTTCCTTGAAGACATTGTACCTTTTTTTCCTGTGTTAAGCCCTCCATCTCAGTCAAAACTGAGGTGGAGAGTTGCCTAAAACTGAGCCAGTTTTAACTCAGTTTGTCTACACTGAGCCTCCAACAATATTAGTTGTCCTTTAAGTGAATTTATTGCTTGCTGGTTCCAGTTCTGGCTTTTGCTCCTGGCAAGCTGTGTTTGTGCTCCATTCTCAGAGCAGATGTTTGTTCTGTGACTTCAGTATTGAGGTAAGAACTGTTGATTTTTTTGCATTTTTAAATTTTTTAATGTTAATTTTTTAATTTAATTAATTATTTATATATTTTTACATCATTTTTCATTTTTTATACAATGTATGCATTTTCATCTTGGTTATAGTCCCCATAAAATCCCTACCACCCATTCACCTGTGAACTATCACCATGGTCCCTTGTGCTTTTCCCACCCTTGTTTTGATCCTACTCTCTTCTCCCCAGCCCTGTAGTATGTCTGATTTATAATCCTTGATCCAGTCATTTATTTTGGAGCATTTGGGTTGTTTCCATAATTTACCTATTGTAAACAATGCTGCAATAAACATTGGAGTGCAGGTGTCCTTTTGAATTAATGTTTGGAATTGCTGTTTTTTCCTACTGATTATGGTTTTCCTTGAACACAAGATCAAGTTAATGTGTCACATTAAAGTGTACATGGGACTGGAGATTTGGATGAAATCTCAGGAAGTTTGCCCAGTGGTAAAACACTTAAGTCTGAGAAGTGATTTGAAGTAGTCAGGTAATCCTCTCAGCCCTGCCTTGACCCTACAGAACTGTCACCAAGGAAGCCCATTCTGGGCATTCCAGAGAGGTGGATGGAACCATGACTGATTCTGAAAGAGCCTAAGGGGTCAGCAGGGTTTGCCCTCACCAGGTTTCCTAAAGAACTTTCCAAAGACAAAGGATAGAAGAATCCCTTCTACCTCTCCTCACTCTCCCCGCCTCTAAAGCTTTCATGAAAATTCCCATTTCTAATCAAGAGCTTGGGAAGCCATAGTGATGCCATCTTTGGGCAGGGTTATGAGCAGGCATGGAGTAAAAGTCACTGAAAAGTGGACATTGGGCTTAAGAAGGGTCCCCAGTTGGGCTGGAAAGCAGGAGCCAAGGGTTAAGAAAATAGTCTCTGTAGAAGCCCATAACAGTGGTGTTGGGATGGGGGTAGGAGACCCAACAGCCAGAAATGCCTGTTGTAGGGAAAATGGAGTATCTCAGGCTTCTCCCCCACCCCCACTCTCCCATCACCATCCTCTATGACCAAAACTTGTGGTCTTGCATTCCTCCTAGTTGTGGATGCCCAGGGCTGAGGCATGGATGCAGGGCACATGTGCCTTAGATTATGGACACCTGGGCCCAGAAGTGAGGGATAAAGGGGCTCCTCAGCTCTGGTGTTCATGACATCAGCCATCTCTGAGGCTAGTGGGCTCAGTTGCTCTGGTGCTGCCTGCTGATTCAGCATTAGAGGCCTGTGAAATGATAGAGGGCTCCAAAATCCTCTTTTGCTGAGAATCGATATGAACCTGCCCTGCCTGGGAAGGTTACACCAACACCTGCCCTAAAGAGGCTCGCTCTCCACCCAGGGTGCAAGGAGCCTCCCTTTTTTCAAGGAAGTGCTACTATCCTTGCTGCCACCAGGTATCTCCTAGAAGAGAACCCATCTATATAACCCCCAATTTCCCCACTGCCCACCTGCACCTGGGTGCAGGGTATATCTGGGTAACCCATCCAAGCCTATGCAGCTTAGTGAGAAGAGGGAACACCAGAAACCAACTAAAGTAGGTAGACGCTACCTACTTGAGACTTGAGGGTAGTTTATGCTCAGGGGAGTAGTGGAGGCTCAAACTACCTGGAACTGAGTTCACGACTTAAGCAGGTGAGGCGCAAGACTGGATGTTACTGCCAGCTGTAGGCAAGTTCCCTATGGCTCATAGTATTTACTTCACCCATTTTCACAGGTCAAATGCTCAGCAGTTTAGGGAACTCATACAATATATTGGAAATAAGTGGCAGAAGCTCAGGCTGAAACTTGACCTTTTAGCTATATGGCCCACATTTTTCTGCCATTGAAGGCCTGTTAGGAAAGGCCTTGGAGGTAAGCTTTGTCATAGCAGCTTTCTGGTAGGGAATCCACAGTCTAGATTCTGCCTACTTTTGGACCCATCCATCTCACCACTTGGACAGGAGGGGCTTTCCCGGCATAGATGGAAGATACAGTGAGTTCAGACAAGTGGATCACCAGCCCATTATCCACAACTGGGAGTCCCTAGTTGGTCCTCCCTCAGTATCCTACGTCAGAATCCTACCTGGCTACCAGCTGAGCAGGCTGGGACCCTTGGGACATGCCTGATCGTGTGGCTGTCATACTTGTTACTCGGTACAGGGCATCTGTCACCCAAAGGGAAGTTGTGTCTGTAGCAGAACATACTGTTAGCTCCTGTGCCCTTCCACATTCAGGCAAGTGCTGGGCCCCTGGATTTAAGTCACTATCATCGGTCTACTACCTCTCCACCCTGCTGCTTGCCCCCTCTACCCCACTTTCAGGAATCTTACTTGTAGCACTCAATTTAGCTACTTGTCTAATGAGGTTCTGGGTGAGTCTTTGTGACCCTTAATCATGGGGATGAGTTGCAGTTGTAGCTATACAACCGAGGCTAAGTATTCACAAGGCCACAAAAAATAACACCTGTAGCCTATAAGCTGGAAAACATTTTTTTGTAGAAGCTCACAAGATTCTGTCCATCCCCTGGTTTAAGTATTTTAATGCAGTTCTAAGTGAATCCTCTCAGATTACCGGCCTAGCTCTGACCTTGCAAAATCCATGATCACAAAGCCTGATTTGAACTATGAGCAGCTTAACAAGCAATTTTTATCCATCACTTGAGTTATGTCATTTGAAGCAATTGTTTTGGAGGAAAAGAGCAAGGTGTCAGCAGTGCCTGCTTGGGCAGGTAAGGGAGCTAAAAAAGCATGAGGATTAGTGAGTCTGGGGAGACTACAGAAGTACTACAGAAGTTATAAGGCATCTAAGTTAAAATGATATGTGTGGTTAAACAATATGAATTCCCTGTTGTGAAGCAGTACAGATGCCAGGTAAAGTACCTGTGACACCCACACGAGGCTGGCACTGGGTGGGGGTATTCCACCAGACAGCTGTTACTGTTTACCGAGTACATACCATGATGAGCAGTGGTCTACTCATGGTCAAAACTTTAGTTTAAAGCAAGTTCCCAGCTTCAGAGATAGTGACAGAACCAGAGTCAGAAACAAGCTGAGATTGACTCACATCCTCAGCCACAATTACACCATGCAGTGTGAAGGCATTTCCACATGGAAGCTCAGAGCTCGAGCTCCACTCAACAGCAGCTCTGCTGCAAGAGATGTTCAGCTCCCTTTCAGACCCCAGCACCCCCACCTCCACTTTGAAGGTATCTGAAGCACTTCAATTGACCTTCAGGAGTTTGCCCAGAACTGGCCCAGCTGGGTAGACTCCATGCACACTGGCCTTGATTTTCAAGCAATGTCAGCATCCCCACTCACTTTCCCAGTTCAGCAGGGTTATGCTGCCTCAGGCTATGGGTTCTGCTCCTTAGCCCACTAGATCATGTAGGTCAGTTGCCTGGCTGGCTCCTAGGGTGCCCATACACTCTGACTTCATTTTCATCTCCAACCTTTAGTTTGAGCTCGGCACTTCTAGGCGCATCTGGGGCTGTCTCTACTACCAAACTTCCCTGAGCCTGCACTGAAACCCATTCCTGAGGGCTGTAGGAGGGCAACTGCTATGGCTCTGGCTAAAAAGTTTCAGCAAGGTGGAGGATGCAACGGGTCAGGGCATGTGGTATTATCAGACTTCAGCCAGCTGGGAGTTTCCAAGAGCTGTTTAGCTATGCTGGTTAGAGAAGCTTTGGTCAATCCAGTTCGTACTTGGGCACCCCCTGGAATGGGTCCTAAGGAGGCTGAGTGTCACAACCCACAGAAAGCCCTCATCTTTAGGGGTTAATACCACAACTACCATCTGCCATCCCAATTAAACCCACACTGATACTTATTTTCAGCTGGGGAAGCATGTGGATTTCCAGACTCATTTTAGGTTTTCCAGATTTGAATTCCAATTGTTAGGGGGTAAGGATGTACTGAGCAAACTCCAGACAGGTTTGTGGACTCCTCCCTCACTCCAGACCAAAGCCATCAGGACACTTGAAATGACAAATCCCATCATCACCAAAGGGAAGGTTGCTGGGACCTGAGAGTGAAGTTAAGCTGCCAGTTTTGGTATAAAACCAGACATGTGGGCCTTTGGTCTCTCTTGGCCTCACAGCTCTTGGCTCTTTGCTGGCTCTCAGCGTGCCATTGGGATTCCAGGTCAGCGGAATGGGTAGGATGTATTCATGAATTTATCTCCCTCTTTTTCTCTGAGTTATTCATTTCTTCATTTTCCCTTTCTTTTGTAAATAAAACTTAACCTTTTGTGTGTGCCTGCGGTTGAGTATTAATAAGTCCCTTTTAAGCATGCGGGTGAGGACCCACAGCCAGGCAACCCATTTTATATCAGGGTTGCTCTGTAACAGCTTGGCGCCCAATGTTTTCCAAGTTACACCTGTGGTAGACCAGCCCAAAGTTAACTCCTTTCATTGGTCACCTTAAGCGCACAGGTCTGCAGGACACTGGTAAAAGTCTTTACCCCAGGTCTTGGACAGCTTTTTCCCCCCCTCTTGCATACGGCTCTGTCTGGTCTTTCAACCATGAGTGTAAGCAATCTCATCCTTAGCTTATTTAAGTTCTTTGTTTTATTCCATCCTTGACTTTAAGTAGTCTTTTCCCGGTCAACATCACTACCAGCTTTATAAACAAATAATTTGGCAAAACTGGTGCTGTGGCACATGATTTTGCTTTGATATACTTATGTGGGTGGCTTGCAATCTGTGCTTCTGGCTGTTTTTCTGGTAGTCATGTGTGAGCACCATTGGCTACATTGCTGCTTCTCTGAGAGCTAGATGCAGGACTCCACCTATAGAAGACAATGCAGCAACAAATTCAGGCTCTCAATTTAGCTGTGCAGAGTATGAGGGATGAAAACCTTACCATTTTTGAGTCAGCTTTTAAAAGCATGCAGGATCAAGATATTAAAAGTATGCAGGACCATATATAGGCTGCCCTCCTTAAGATGGAGAACCCCCAGAACCAGAGATGGTTGTCCCATTGGCAGATCCTGACTGGAACCCCAACAATGGGGGAATGGAGATGTTTACTGGTAGGGCTGTAGCAGGGAATCCCCAAATAAGAATTACAATAAAATCTTAGAGCTTGACCAGGGAACTAATGAGGGTCCTTCGGAGTTCCTCGATAGAATTATCCAGACATACCAATCACACAAATATAAATCTAGAAGCCCCAGAAAACACTCGCATTGTGCCCCAGACAAGGAGAAATTTAGCAAAGGTGGACGGTGTCACAGATGAGTCCATCTCAGTTAGTGGACTTGGCATTTCGGGTTTATAACCGACAGAAAAAGAGCGAAACCTGCAACTGTTTTCTTACAAAGGGAGCACTGGGCAGGATTTCAGGCCTGATATGTGAACCCAGGAGAAGGGAACCCAGGAGGAGGGAACCCCTAGGGAGAAATCAGTGTGATTACTGTAGAGAAGAGGGACATTGGAAGTACAGTTGTCCCAGATTATAGGTGAGCAGCAGACGAAATAATTACAGAAGACAGAAGACTGAGGACATGACGACATGATGATTCACGCAGGGGTTACTGGTTGAATATAGATGGAGAACAAGGAACCTGGAACCAAGGAGAAAGGAAAGACAAATGGTAGCCCAGAGGAGAGGCTCAGATGACAGGGAATATGGACAGAAAATAATCAAGAGCCTAGTACAGAGGAAAGGAGACAAATGATAGCGTATAGAGAAGGTTCAGATGAACAATAGGTTCAGATTAACCCCTGGGAGGTTAATCCCAGGGGCTCCACTAGATCTAAAGCCCATTAGAATAACCCCTGGGAGCCCCGGGTAGCACTCACCATGGGACATCGTCTGATTGATTTCTTAGTGGACACTGGAGCCACATACTGTTTTGAATTCTAAATTGACTAAAGTGAGCAAAGAGACCATCTCAGTCACTAGGATTACAGGAAGGCTGCAACAAAGCCTTCTTACAACCTTTGGAGTGCCCGACTGGGCACCACACAGCTCCAGCACAGCCTCCTGTACATGGAGGAGTGTCTAATCCCTCTACTTGGCCGTGACCTTTTAAACAAGCTTAATGAACGAATTATGTTTTCACCCAAAAATCAGAGGCTTCACCTACAGATACCTCCAGAGCATGCTGTGTGGTTCTAGATGTTACTTACTCAAGATGTTCCACCAAAAGGTGAAGTTTTACCTTCAGAAATTGTTAAACGAGTAAGTAAATCGTTATGAGCTGATGGGACCCCAGGATGTGCAAAAAAAATGCAGAGCCTGTAAAGATAGAAGTGATAGAGGGGAGCAAAACCCCGAAGAGGAAGCAATACCCCTTAAAGGAGTAGGCCTTGAGGGGGATTGAGCCAGTATTAAAATTGTTCCTTCAATCTGGACTCATTCGGCCCTGCCACTCACTGTACCTACAACACTCCGGTTTTGCCAGTGAGGAAACCCCATACAGGCGAGTGCCATTTTGTTCAATACTAAAGGACCATTAATGACATTGTTCATGATTTACATCCCACTATGCCTAATCACTACACTCTATTGACTGCCATACCTGGTGACTTTAGGCGGTTTTCGGTATTAGACCTTAAGGATGCCTTTTTCTGTATCCCAATAGATGTCCAGGATCAACTGCCTTTTTTTCTATATATTTTTAAAGATTTATTTATTTATACAAGCACTGGGTAGTCATAAGTGCAGGAGGGTGAGAGAATTCACCAGAGCCAGAGCGGGGAGCAGAGCAGGCAGAAGGACCGAAGTACACTGCTGAGGGGAGCAGCGGGCGGGAGAGGTCTGCACGTATGTGGGACCCTCCTCTGGTAGCCGGGGAGCAGCCGGGGATCGAACCGTAGCTGCAGAGGCTGCGGGCACCTTCGCAACCCAGCGCTCAACCGCTGTGCCACCGGGGAAGCCCCAGGATCAACTGTTTTTTGCCTTTGAATGGCAAGACCCTAAGTCCAAGAGCACACTCCAGTATTTCTGGACTGTGCTTTCACAGGGGTTTAAGAACTCCCCAACTATTTTTTGGGAAATACTAGCCAAGGATCTCAGGAAGTTTCAATTAAACCAGGGCATCTTATTACAATATGTAGATGATTTGTTGATCGCAAGTCCAGACTATGAATCTTGTTGGAAAATACCATAATGGTACTGAACCACCTGGCAGAATGTGGTTACAAGGTGTCACCTAACAAGGTACAGATATGTAAACAAACGGTGACATATTTGGGATTTGAAATTAAAGGCAAATGGAGCCTGATGACGGAAAGAAAAGGTAATTTCAGCCCTTAAAGTCCCCAGCAACCCATGACAGCTCCACGGATTTTTGGGTATGGCTGGGTTTTGCAGGATTTGGATTCCTAACTTTGGACTAATAGCAAAACCCTTATATGATACTCTCAAGATAGGGGGTTGGTCAAGACAGGTGGTTGGCCTAGAGTGCTAATCCAGTTGTTGGGACCAGAAATGCAGCCTGTTGCATATCTGTCGCAACAATTGGACCACACCACTAAGGGATGGCCCTCCATGTTTGCATGCTGTGGCTGCCACTTGTGACCCCATACACAAGGCAGAGAAGTTTACCTTGTGTCAGCCCATCACTGATGTGTATGCCCCATCAGGTCTCGACATTGCTGGAGCAGAAGGGTGGTCTTTGACTGCTGGGTGAGTGGGAAAATATCAAGCAGCTCTATTGGACAATGCTAATGTGAAACTGCAGGATTCTAATACCCTGAATCCTGCCACACTGCTTCCAAGCAATGCAGACGGACCTGAGGATGCCACTTTAATCCAACAGAAACTATTGACAGTGTATGCCAGCCGACCGGATCTGACTGACCAGCCTCTGCCAGATCCAGAGTGGGAACTGTTTAGATTTCAGCAGCTTCATGGAGCAAGGCCGTTGATGTGCAGGATACGCAGTGGTGATGCTCCAGAACACCGTAGAAGCCAAGGCTCTTCCGGCAGGTACATCAGCTCAGAAAGCTGAATTAATAGCCCTGACCCATGCCTTAGAACTCTCAAAAGGGTAAAAAGTCAATATATTTACTGACTCAAAGTACTCTTTCATGATTCTCCACCTGCATGAGGCCATCTGGAAGGAGCAAGGACTCCTTCCCACCAGTAACAAGTATGTTAAGCACCCATTAGAAATCCTGGCCTTGTTAAAGTCAGTAGCCTTACAATCAACTGTTGCCGTGATACATTGTCCTGGCCACCAACAGGGTGGGTCTGACGGCAAAGGGCAACAGGGCCGCTGATTGGATGGCTAAGGCCTCTGCCCGTTCTGCTCTCCAGGGTACACTCATGCCTCTTGTGGACCTGACTCAGTCTGCTCCCGAATACACTGAGTGGGATGAGGAGAGAGCTCGTGCATGTGGATTTACCGAGTTTGACCCCAGTTCCACTTGGAGAGTAAACTCCCATGGGATGATACCCCTCCTAGAGGCCCTGGTATATCAGTGTTAAAACATCTGCATGAAGGATCTCACTATGGGAGAGATGCCTTATTAGACATAGTGTGCCCATATTTGAAGGGCCCATATTTACATATAATAGCACAATGGATCACCCGAGGTTGTCAAATATATGCCAGAAATAACCAAGACAGACTCACACCCTAAAGCCACTGGGGTTCAATATCGGGGCAAGTGCCCTTTTGAGGACTTGCAAGTGGACTTTACGCAAATGCCTAGAACAGGCACTTTCAAATACCTACTGGTTTTTGTGGATACATTCTCGGGATGGGTGGAAGCATTTCCCACCAAGACAGAAAAAGCTTCTGAGGTCGCAAAACAGCTGCTGAAGGAGATAACCCCTCGTTTTGGGTTACCCGACTCCATCCAGACTGATAATGGGCCGGAATTCATCTCTGACATTACTCATGCAGTAAGCAGTGCATTACAGATCAACTGGAAATTGCACGCTGCATGGAGACCACAGTTTTCTGGACAAACGGAAAAAATAAACCACACCTTCAGAAAACCTTGGCAAAACTGTGCCAAGAAACACCTTTGTTGGGACCAAGTACTCTTCCTTTTCCCTCCTCTGAGTAAGAGTGGCACCTAGAAGTGGGCTACAATTAAGCCCCTTTGAAATTGTTTTCAGAAGACCCTTCCAGACCTCAGTTCTGAAAGTCAGTCCGGAAATAGCACAAGATTGCCGGATCACACAATATGTGAAACATCCAGGAGGTTCTGACAGGAATCCACAATTTTGCAACCTCAAGGATCTCTGTGCCTCCTGATCAACGATTGCATCCCTGGAGATAAGGTCTTACTGAAAACTTGGCTGAGTGGGGGTGCCCAAAACCAGCTGTCAGGAAAATGGACTTGTCCATATGACGTTTTGCTGAGTACACATACTTCTTTAAAACTTTCAGGCATAAAACCCTGGATACACCATTCCAGAGTTAAGAAAGCCCCAGAAGGAACTGGGACTTTTGACCCAGAGACAAAATCCTACTGGTCTTGTGAACCCATTGAGCACCTGAGATATTTAAGAAAAAGGAATATACTTAAATGTTACTGACTTGTATCCAGCTATTGTAGCAGGATACCCAATCTCTTTTCTTTCAAAGTTTAAATGTGAAACATCTAGAATCATGCATATTCTGGCAGTATATTTTACACAGATAGCCTTTCAATCTTGATTTTGGTATTTCCTTTTAAAAAAAAACTTCGAGGTTTTTTTTTTTTAATGCTTGTTTTGATTACTTTGGCCTATGAGTGGAACTGCAATTATATCAGCTATCCCACGGGTGATAAATGGTAACGAAAGAGCTCTTTGTGTCTACATGTTGTATGTCTGTATGCCCTTGCGTCCTTGTCTTGGCCTCTAGTGGTTGATAAAATGGTATGCGTGGTGCAAGAGACATTGAAAAGAAAAAAGAATCCAGTTATGAGAAAAATACTAAAGGTTATGGTTTGATGGTCTACGTTATATTACTGAACTAAGCCGGTGCCTTCATAGAGATTGAATATTGTTTCTGCTGTTTCCTGATATGTATTGCAAAGCTTTCCAAAAATCTAAATTGAAGTAAAATTTGGTAGCCTATCATTTGGTTGATCAAATGAAATCTTGTGGAACCTCAGTAGAGCTCCTGAGACACTCCACAAAATTTCTCCCTTTCCTCCTGGGAAAGGCATTAGATAAATTTGTCCTATTTGGCTTGCCTAGTAAAGGAAAACTAGAATCATTGTCACTTGGGAAAATGGGTAACACTTTGACATGTACAGAAATGTTCACATGGACATGTACAGAAATGTTCACCTTTGATTTTCTAAAATGTGTGTACAACCTTGCAATACCTGATATGTATGTAAATTGTCAATGGTGATTGTCGCCTTGCAATATTGTATGCTTCAATAGTTTGATATCTACAGAAATTGTTTCTGGAGAAAATAGGGAGAAAAGACCAACAGATTTCTATTGATGGAAGTGTTGAGAGTAAAAATTTCCTACAAAGAACTGAATAGACCTGGAAATACCCCTCTGATTTTTACTGTTTTCTTTGGAATACTGGTAAAATTTTTTTTTTTTTGCATTTTGTTCTGAATCCACAAAATTTCCTTGTTTTGAGTGACCAGGATCTGCAGCAAGGTTGCACTTTTTCCCAGCAAAGCTACCTTGTGTTTGCATTTTCTCTCTCCTTGATACCAACACAGCATAAAAATAGTGGTAGTAGTCTTTTACTGCTTATCTCAGTGTATTTTGCATAACTTCCATAGGGATTTTGTCTGCTTAAACTAAAAAAATTGGACATGAGTTTCATTGTGTGGCTTTGAGTGGAGTTCTTCCAGGAAGTTGAAACAGCTGAACCAAGGAGAGGAGAACCTGCTGCTTTGTCCATGGGCTCAAGACCCCCCACCCACCCCCAGGGAAGGTGAGGAACTGCCTCCATGGGAAGGACTGGACAAACCAGAAAAAGAAAAAGTCCTGGTAGCCTCAAGATGAGGCAATCCCAGGGGGAATCTGGAGAGACCAACTTTGTTCTTGAAGCCTACATTGACCAGATGTCAAGAGCTTGCTCTGATCCTATATGGAGTATTTCAACAAAGCCAGCTAAAATTGCTCTTTAGTTATTCTGCCCTGTGATTGTACGCAAAAATAGGTAATATGGCTTAAAAGTAGATTTAGTTTGCAAACTTTTGCTATGCTGTTGAAACAATTTGGGATCAAGGTTGAGCGAACTTTTTAGATAAGTTGAACCAATTTTTAAGGCTTTTTTCCCTGTGATTTTGATATACTTGCTGTATTGTTTTAGCTAATGCCTCCAGATGGTTCTTCTATTGGCTTGGATGGACTATTTTTCAGTAACAGAAAACTGGAATACTGGGTATCTATGGACAATGCTGCTGACTAATTGTGGCTTCTCTTACATACATTGTAACCCTGAAAAAAGACTGCTTCTTAAGACTACACCCTGAGATCTGTGTCATTATAGACAGGTGGAATAAAAATTAAAAGAGGAATTGTAACAGGGCATTCCCCAGGAAAGGGAGATGTACCAGGTTTCCTGCCCCACCCAAAAGGAGGGTGGAGCTGATCAGGGAGAGAAGCTGCAGAGGATACTGAGGAAGGAGGAAGCAGGATGGAGAGTCAGGAGACCTGGAAGGGGCACATGAGCTGAGAGCCACGTGAGGAAACTGCACGTGCCTTTTGGTCATGGACTGGGTGACACAGATGTGGGTGAGACTCATGGGGAGTTGACAATGGCAGTGTGTCTTGATTTTGCCCTTCTCCCAGATTTGTGTGGTTGTTTCTGATCCTTTTCTGTGGGTCCCCACTGGAAGATGCTTTAGACTTGTGGCAGGCTGTAGAGTAAATGGTTTTCAGGCTTTTCTGCCCTCCCACCATTAGAATTGCCCTGCCTGATGGGGCACCTGTAGTTGTTACATTGTTGTAAATTGTTTACTTCTGTGGGCCATGGGAGGAGTATAGGATAGTCATGGAGAGAAGCAGAAGCAGGAGAGAAGGGGCAAAAAAAACAGAAGCCCAGAGTGAAGACTTGCTGGGGGCTTGGAGGCCTACCGGCCTGCTGGCCCCCTGGCATCCCTGCCTGCCATGTATCTGGTTGCTACAATGCATGCAAAGCTCAATTAAAGCCTGAGAAAGCCACTGAGGGCTCCAAGACTCTCCCCTTTACCTGTCTGCTGAATCATAGATAACCTGCTCTGTGACCATCCTGCCCCTACACAGGCTTTCGGGCCTTGCTCTGGGCCAATCCTGTTTGGGTGGACTTTTACCCACGAGGGGACCGGTAACTTTGGGTGCTTGATTTAGAAGCTATATTTTTTTTTACCTTTCTTGTATTTACTAGTTGTGTTAAAGTTCTTTTTCACTAAAGTCTCATGTTTTGTGTTGATGTGGCGCATGGCAGAACATATTTAGAACAGGCAGTTTTGAGGGGTCTGGGGTGCCCCGCTCCCTGCCCTGTAACAATAACTTGTTTCTACAGGAGAGTTTCAGAAAGCTTAAAGGAAGAAAAAGACAAGAAGGGCTGCCATCTTTAAGACCCAGCCACAGAAACCAGGCCACAGGTTTGTTTGAAACAGGTTATTTTTACTGATAGAAGTAGAGAAGTTCCTTTATCACCCTTTAAGAAAGGGTTAAGGAATGAATTCACTGCCTGCTTGGAGCTTTATAATATTTTTTTTTTTTTTTTAAAGAGGCATGTTTTATTTATTTATTTGTTTTGTTTATACATGCACTGGGTACAGTCAGAGGTGCGGGAGGGTGAGAGAATTCACCAGAGCCAGAGCGGGGAGCAGAGCAGGCAGAAGGACCGAAGTACACTGCTGAGGGGAGCAGCGGGCGGCAGGAGAGGTCTACGCGCCATGTGGGACCCTCCTCTGGTGGCCGGGGAGCAGCTGGGGATCGAACCGGGGCCGCAGAGGCTGCAGGCAGCTTCGCAACCCAGCACTCAACCGCTGCGCCACCGGGGAGGCCCGGAGCTTTATAATCTTTTGGAGTTTTGGCAATGAGACCACAAAACACCACTTTAAATTCACAAACTCCAACCCAGGACCCTCTTTGTACAAGCTCTTCACATGAGCTAAGCGTTTACGGCTGTGAAGTTTAGCAGAGCTAACCTGCCTAACCCCCTCCACCTCTCCAGGCCCGTTCCTGGAAAAGTGCCTGGTCAGAAAATGAGTGCCTGGGAGGACAGCTTCCCCAGAGATGCCATAGGCTTGTTTTCACTACCACGAGGGATTTAGTCTGTGAAACTTTTTCTGTAGTTGAGAGAAGCAAATTCTCAGAGGCTCACTGAGACAAGAGACAAAGAGAAAACAATCCCTGCAGGAAAGGTCAGGAGCCTCTATTCTTAGGCCCCCAGGAGGAAAACAGGAGGAAAAACCAGAAAACCCACACAAGAGACTGCCAAGAGAGTGGCTTTTATAGACGGTTCTTACAACCCATTTCCAAGAACGCTTTCTCTTTTGAAAGAAAAAGCAGCTTTTTACCCCACCCTCCCATCTTTTTTCCTCTTTCCCCAGCCCAACCCAGGTAAAATCTCAATGGGTGCTTCTGCTCCCTCCCCTCCCAAAAGCCACAGCCTCATTTGACCTAGCAGCTCTGTGCGCTCTGGGCAGACCAGGGATTTTATAGCCTGTGGAGACTTTGTTCCGCCCCTGCCCCAAAGCACTCTGGGTGGGCAGCTGCTTGTCTGGTTTCTCATTGGCTCCCTTCCTTTTAATCAGTAGATAGCTCCCACCCCCTCCACTAGTTTCTAAGTCACAGAGAGCAATGTAAGGAGTGGGTTTAATGGCATCCCCCAGCACTCCTGGGGGGAAATATGGCTGGCTGCCTATCAGACCTTGATGGGAAAATGAGGGCCAGCCTCTTGAGAGGCAGGGAATGTAATTATCTTCTGTGTTCACCCAAATTCCTTGTTGGTAAGAATCACCCGAGGGCTTCTAAATCCCCTGGTTTGGGGGCTCTTCCCCAGAAAGCTTACTTAGAAGCTGTTGTAGGAGGGTCAGAGACTCGGTCTCTCTCGCTCTCTCGATCTCTCGCTCTCTCTTGTTTCAAAATCCCCAGGATTTGTGTCTTTAGGGGAGTTGGTATAATCCTGAAGGTTGGCATTCAGAAATTTCCTTATAAGAAATGACATCTGTTAACGTATATGATTATCACAATGTTCCCTGCTCGAAATAAACATTGTGTATGGGAAAGAAAGGGAAAAGCAGAGTTAAGAGGGGGCTGCCTAGTCCTGATTTTAACAGCACCCCTGCTCTCCCCCATCTCTTTAAGTAATGAGTCTTGGGTTGCGGACATCTATGCAAACCCTTCCACCTGAATCAGTTTATGACCTTAGCTGAGGGTACCCCTGGACTGAGTGAGGTGACAGGATGGGGCAGGTGACTTTTAAAGTGAATAGCCGGGATGTGGAATAAGAAAGCTTCAGGGACACAGACAGCAGGCCTGGCAAGCAGAAGACAGCGGTAAGAGGTGGCTACTGTGAATCATGCCCTCTGCAAGTGAACTTCGTTAAGACACCAACCCCAGGATTGGAAAAACCTCAAGAAAGAAAAAAAAAAATGTTAAGCACAATGGTTCATTCCTTTCCTTGTAACACATTTGAAAGTTGACTCTGTAAATGTTACTTGTTTCCTAGTCAAAATAACTCAATTCCTATTCTCAACAGAACCTTCATTTTCCTGCCTTCTGGTCTGTACTCCTGCTCTTCTCCCATGCAAGAATGCCCTTTCCTTCATTTTCAGCAGAAATTGAAATTTTATCCTTTATTTGAGACTCAGCTGAGATATGCCATATTTGTCTGATCTCTTTAAGCATCCTTGAGGTGTTTGTTGGGCACTCTTTGAGGTGCTGGGGTAAACAACCAAAACAGGTCTTTTGCTTGTGCCCAGAAAGTCAAACTCTGAATCACAAGAATTGTCTTTATGTGAAGGAGTTTATTCAAAATGGCCATCGAGGGAGTCAGCAGGATAGGCACCCCCAAACAACCGGCTCCTAAATGGTGGGAGTGCTGGGATTTTATAAGGGGTGAGGGGATGTGAGGGTGGTGCAGGGCTTCATGTTTCCAGGTTTGAGGAGGTGTCGCAGCCTAGGTGACAGGAGTCAAGGTGTGTGACTTTCCCAGCAGTATGTGTTCTCAGCAATCGGAAGATGTTTTCTTCTGATACCACTGTCAACCCCAGAGGGACACAGAGAATTTCATTAGGGATGTAACACAATTTTGCAAGCACCCAGGAATGCAGATGAAGCCAGTTAAGGATTAATCCTACAGAGGGAGTAGGGGGTGCAATTCAGTGATTTAACAGTCTTGAAAAAGGAATACAAAAGGTGGGTTAGAGTTTAATTCCACTTATTCCTAATTTTTAGTCTAGAGGTGTTTTCTGTTGAAAAATGGAGGCTACACCAGTGATTAGGGAATAGAGATGGCAAAGGTCTGGTCTCCCCTCACACCCTGATTAGTAAATTGCTCTTCTGCTTCACTCTACCATAGCATCACTTGTGCTTCCATGTAACACACACACTATTTGCCCCAAGTTCACTTGCTGTCATATTCTCAAATTGCTACATTGCAAGCTCTTGGAAAGGATAGAATGACTTCTTCCACTTTGTCAAGACATGGTACACGTGTAATATAGATTTCTTGATTGGATGGATGAAGAAAGGAAGAGGAAGAGGTAGAGATGGTGGCAAATAGAGAAACCATTGTTTCCTTCATTGTTTTTTCTGTAGCCTCAGTGTTGGGTCTGGTGGTGACATGAGGGAAAATTCTGCATTTCTTTGGTTCTAGAAAGGGCTCTAACTCCATAAAGCTAGTCTGCAAGATCTAGAAGAGTAGATGTTACCAGAATGACAGAGGGTCAAGAGATTTCAGGGCAAGAACTAGGGGGTCTCTCTTATCTGTATTTTAGTTCAAGTCTACCTGACACAACTCTGAATATACTTTGAAATGTGGGAGGTGGTATAGTGTAGCAGTTAAACACGAAGGCTCTCAGTTCACATCCTGACACTGTGGCTTCCTAGCTATGTGACTGTGTGCAAGTCATGTAATCGCTTCAGTTTCTTTTTGGGTAAAATGTGGATGATTTTGATTATAAAAGTGTTCACTTCCCAGGGTTATGATGTGGTTTAAATGAGCTAATTGATGAAAAACAGAACCTCAACCAGAACAAAGTCAGTTCAAAGTTGTTAGTATCAGCTGCCATATAGTAGTTGTGGCTAACTATTTAGTTTAACAAGGCTTAGCTGTTATCCTTCACGTACACTAGCCAAAAAACAAAGTAAATTCAACACAGCTGTAGACCAAATCCTAGGCGAGAGGGGCATGTTGACAATTCTTGGAAGTTAGAGGGATAACGTGACTCTAAGCCAGTAGAGACACGTCTTTCCCCACTTAGTCTACATCCTCCTGTTAGAATTGAGCCTGAACACAAAAGGATCTTGTGTGGCTCAGGGTGGAGAGGTATATCGTGTTCCTGTTGTTAGAGGAGATGACTTCTTGTTCCTTTGCAGCGAAATAATATAGATTTTATAAATGATTAATTTTGTCTGCAATGCATAATGACTTTGCATCATGATGACTGTCATTGCATAATGACAATGAAACAAGACCCAACTTAATGGTTTCTAATTAGTTGCTGGAAGATTCTGGAAGCAAATGAGGCATAATGACTGCCTGTGTCCTTCTTCAAGGAGGAACTAGCAAACAACTGTGGTACTGGGCTAACTCTGGCAGGTAAGTATTCATGGAGGAACAGCGGCACTAGCAGGAGGCTGGGAAGCCTAAAACCTGTGGGCATTCTCCTGGTTCTCCCACACTTCTCATGGGTGGTAGCTGCCAGGGTGTTAGTGTGTGTGAGGAGGGAAGGAAGGAGCCTGTACTAAAGACACTGGTTTTCTGCCATGTCTCTGGCAGGATGGGGACAGAGGTCTTTCTACTGGCTCCCAACTCTATTCCTTGAGCGAATTCCACTAAGTCGCTGCTTCTCATGTTCCTGGGCTCATGAATCCCCAGGGGATCTTGTTAAAATGTAGAGTCTGATTCCAAGGTCTGGGTCAGGGTCTGAGGTTCTGCATTCCCAGCATGTTTCCTGGTGATGTGCATGCTGCTGGTACGGGGAACATACTTTGAATAACAAGGTCAAAGACCTTGTATCCAACAATGTAATGTCATCATCACCAGGGAATTTTTTTTTGAAATGTGAATTCTTGCGTCCCACCACAGAATCTTTAGAAAGTTGTTTTAACAAGCCCTCCAGGAGATGTTGGTGCATGCTCAAGTTTGAGAGCCACTGGTACAGACTATATGTAAGCTGTTCCCTTTGGAAGGACAAATATGTTTGAGAAAAATGGTATCCAGCTAGCAAGGAATCCAAGGTAGGGAGACATGCCCAAAAGTTTATCCAGATGAACTGTCTTCCAAGTGGACCTTGGAAAAAGTCCCAAGGGGAGGTTGGCAGGAGGCCTGGCATCCACAGCCTTCTTGGGCCCTTCCATAGAATGTGCAATTGGATTACTCATTCTGATGGGGGAGCATGCCCACAGTGCCAGCTCCCAGCATCCATGAAGGGAAGGCTTGTGGGGGGCATCTTATGGAAGGGGAGAGGAAAGAACTATTTCTTGAGGCTGGTAGGGAGCTAGTGAAAGCAGAGAAAGGAGAGTATCTGGCCTTGCCATTGATGCAGGATGATACACACAGCCCCCATGGTGGGAGCACAACTTCTACATTGGGATGGAGACACAGTTTCCAAGGCCTGAGTGGGCTTCTCAAGCCTAGAGGAGAAAGGAAGAGGACAGAGGAGTGCTTCACAAAATTCACCAGCTCTCTTTGCAGCCAGTTAATTAAATAGGAAAATAGAATTAAACCCTAAAGCCTTATTCATTTGGGGGGTATTCTGATGTCTCCGAGCACCAAGATCAGAGAGGTGGGCAGTGCTGGGAACATCTCCCATGAATGGCCAAACAGCATTCCCCTGATTGTGGCTATTAAACTGTGTTCTTGGGAGTTGTCTTTGATTCATGTGGAATAGATTGAGTGTTTTGAATCCCCAGGGTTTCCTGTGGAGCATAATTATAGATGCATTACAATAGGAATTCAGGACAAGAATTGTTTTGAGATGTCTGAAGAGCATGGCCCAGCAAGTGGGAGGACCATAGAAGAGGGGGAGCGAGGGAGGGTTGGAGGAGATAAGAGAAATCAGAGGAGAGGCAGAAATTAAGAAAATTGGCTAGATGAGGCAAAGGAGTTAGTATTTTTGTGAGGTGGTGAATAGGAGAGAAATCACAAGGGAGAGAGGAATGTGAGGGGTGAGGGAGGAGAGAAAATGAGAGATGAACAGGATTCATTGTGCCCCTATCATGGGGCCTGAACATTTTTAAAAATGAGCTCAGAAAGCAATTTGACAGATAGAATGATTTTGAATATACACAGAGGTACCCATAGTCTGGTGTTCCTCTTTGAATCTATTTGGAGACAGTGGTGGACGGGGAGGGGGGGTAATGGAGAAAAGACTTTGTCTTCAAACATCTTTGGATTTGATTTCTAATCACACCCTTTTTGAGCTGTGTGACTTTTGGCAAATCACTTGACCTCTCTGAAACTGTTTCCTCCTGTTAAAAAAAAGGGGGGGCTAACTATATGAAAGACATATATTCATCTATTCAGGCTGCTATAACTGTATGTTACATTCAGGTTAGCTTATAAACAATAGAAATTTCTCATAGTTCCGGAGGCCCAAAAATCCAAGATGAAAGCATATTGGCTGGTAAAGGCCTGCTTTCTTTTTACTGCCCCAGAGCATGGCAAGTCCTGCTTAGGGTAAGTGAATTAATCAGGATTTTTACGCCACTAGCTTCTGTAGCTATCACCTGCGACCTTGATGGTAATAATGCAGGAGGTGCTTGGAAGCATGGGTGTGGGGCATGTATGCCTGATTGTGGACACCCAAAGCATGGATGTGGGCATGTGCAAGTGTACACACCTGAGCCTAGAGGTCAGGGATATAAGAGCAGCTACCAGAGGACAGCTATGAGAGTGACCACAGAAGAGGCGAGACCATGAGAGAATGTCAGAGAGAGCCTAAAGAAAGAGTGAAGATTCATGGGGGGCTGGGAGGCTTGGTTGCCTGCTTGCTTCCCAGCTCCCTGTCTCCCCCACCTGGCCCATTCCTGGCTCCTTGCATGCCAGCCTTCCTGCCTGGTGTGCCTGTGTGCCTGGTTCCCTGAGAGCATTAAAGCTTGAAAAATCCACCGAGGTCTCTAGAACACTTCTTTATCCATCTACCTGAATTGATAGTGAACCTGCCCTGTGCATGCTGACACTAGGCCTGCCCAGAGTGGGACTTCTTTAATAGGGGGCCTCAAGGGCTCCCCATTGCCTGGCCAAGACTTCTCACAACTGTACTATAGTTCTGAGGTTCTTTCTGCCCAGTCCTCATCTCTTCATTCTTTCATTTTTTTTTTTAAAGATTTATTTATTTATTTATATGAGCACTGGGTACAGTCAGAAGTGTGGCAGGGTGAGAGGATTCACCAGAGCGGGGAACAGAACAGACAGACTGATGAAATACACTGCCAAGGGGAACAGCGGGCGGCAGGAGAGGTCTGTCGCGAAATGTGGGACACTCGCTGGCGTCCAGGGATCGAACTGGCGCTGCAGAGGCTGCAGGCAGCTTCACAGCCCAGTGCTCAACTGCTGCGCCATCAGGGGAGGCCCACATTCTTTCATTTTTCAGAGGTCAAACCTGTATCCCATCCTGAAGTTTCTCCCTACCGATCCTTGCTCCCTCTCCCATTGCCTTTCATGGGAATTTCTGTCAAGAAACCTCTGTATGTTTATATTAGTATCTTCTTCCCAGAGGAACCAAGCTAACAAAGACACAAGACCACTTGTTCGTAAAAAAGAAATCAATCAATGACAGTTTAAGACAAATAACAGAAGTCACAAGCCCCTCCTAAATATCTCTTGAATCCAGCCACATTTCGACTCCACAGTTGCCACCTGAGTTCCTCATCATGTCAATTAGGATTCGAGCAGGAAAAAGGCGCCACATTCAAATTGGGTCACTTTTCAGAGGTTAAGAAAGGGGCAATTTGCAAATTTGTGGTCCTGAGACTCAGCCTGAGGTTAAGGGGATAAGAGCATAGTCTGCCTGCATTAAGTGGGATGAGGAATAAATACTCTTAGCTTATTCTCTTCCCCCACTCTCCTTCCCAAATGGAAGCCAGAGGATCATGGAGCCCCTTGGTGACAGTTCAGGTCTGCTTCCCAGGGCGCACAGCAGGAATGAGAGGGAATCAGGCACAACTGTGGCTTGCCAGGTGTAAATGGGGGTTTCTATGTCCTGCTTCCCCCTTTAAACTTTATCTTCATCCAGACCAGAGATTTAAAAATAGTGCTCATTCTTCCAGCTACTTAAATCCATTCAGTGGCTTCCAACACATGCAGGGTCAAGGACCTGGCTTCCACGCATGTCCTCACTCCAACTCCACTGTAGGTGGAGATAAAATCCTGCGTTCCTCTGCTCTCTGGAATGAGTTTTCCCTTCCACAACCCTTTACCTGGCATCCCCCTTCATCCTTCAGCTCTTAACCCTCATGTCACTTCCTCTAGGTAGCCCCCCATTTACACCTGACCAGATCCCTCTAAATCTCCTCCCATATGTTATTACTCCTTTGCAATCACTTGTTTACCTGTGAACTATTTGATGAGTGAAATCTCTCACAGGGACTACTTTCTGCAAGGTCAACTGCTTCACCCAGCTCAAGGTGGCACACCCTGAGTCTACAACAGCATGGGAGTCCAGATACTTGTTTAATGAGTAAATAAAATGCTATGAGAAAATCAAATACTTGCAAGTGGAGGATCGTGCTCATTTAAAACATTTCTTCTTCTAATTCCCTGTTTTTAAAAAAAGATTTATTTATTTATGCATACAAGTCAGAAGTGTGAGGGATTCACCAGAGTCAGAGTGGGGAGCAGGACAGGCAGATCTACTGAAATACACTGCTGAGGGGAGCAGTGGGCGAGATAGGAGAGGTCTGATGCGCCATGTGGGTCAGCTCTCTGGCTGGGGATTGAACTTGGGCTGCAATGGCTGACAGTAGCTTGAGAATGCTATCTTTAACCCCATGTGCCACCAGGGAGGCCCTCCCCTTATTCCTAATCAAACACTAAAAAGTCCCAGAACTTTTTGCTACTTGTACATCCAAAGAGCACAAACACTAGGTACCACTCACTTAGTCACTTAGTATCTACTATGGCCCAGTTACTCTGGAAAATGTCTTTCTAAGTAGGATTACTAATCTTCCCAACTAGTGCACCCACCTGTATTTTGGATATTAGGAACTATGTCCAGAGGTAAGAAGTGAATTGTCCATTGGCCAACCAAAAGAAGACCCAGTTTTGTCATGCTGTCCTCCCTGAAGCCACACCCTGTCTCCTGATGCTCCTCCCTCATGAGGTTTCTGGATCGATGGAGTGAACTTATTTGTGCAAAGGGCTTAAAATAGTGCTTCTTCCAATGTGCATCCACTGTTAGGTCTCATTACATGTTATCCTCTTCCTCCTTCAACCTCTAGGCTTTTCTGTAGAATATTATTACTGCCAGGTAGACCTCCTCCACCACCTTGTACATCATACTGATGTAATTTCATATAAATGTTCATGAAAGACATCTAGACTACTGGATGCTGTCCAAGGCTTTAACTTTTTGATTGCATTGGCTCTAGGAATGCCAAAGAACATATGTCAATAATTCTGAAGTGAAATGAGAGCAGGGGTTCAACTTTTCTAATGAGGAATTTGAGCCCCCAAAAGGGGACTTGTCCTCATATCAGGAAATACTACATGTTCACAACTTTCTGGGACTTATTCCTTTTTAAAAAAAAAAAAGATTTATTTATTTATGCATACAAGAACTGGCATGTAAGCCAGAAGTGGGGGGCGGGTAGTGAAAGGATTCACCAGAGAGTGTGGAGAGCAGAATAGGCAGATCTACTGAAATACACTGCTGAGGGGAGCAACAGGTGAGACAGGAGGGGTCTGCTGCACCATGTGGGTTGCTCCCTGGCCCGTGTGGCCATCAAAGTGGTGCTGCAGTGGCTGGTAATAGCTTGATAGTGCTGTCTTTAACCCCTGCACCACCAGGGAGGACCCTGGGACTTATTCTTGTCCTGCCTCCTTTGCCCCTTGGGGCACCTCTGCTTTCTGGGTACAGTGCCCTCACCTGCACCCAAATTTCTTTGGTCCCATCCTTGAAGTCATACACTGCAACCTCCTTTGTCATAAATCATGGAGGTGAGTCTGCATATCATACATATATCCCCCATCCTGTCACTCTCTCACCTCTTCTCTTCACCTCTCCTCTCTTTTATAACTATCCTGCTCCTACTTATCCTACTCCTGAGATCTGCAAAAGATGAAACTGCTCCATAGCTCTGTGGGCACTTGCCATGCCCTCACTACCACAGAATCCCTCAGGCTCGAATTGAACATCTCTGGGGTACATCAACAGCTTGTTGGTGCTACCCGCTCAAGCCTCAGTTGTGATAGCCAGTTCCACACAGGCTTAGAGAAACTTCCTACACCTCACCTTAGCTGCATGGTATGTCTTAGACTCCTGCCCTGGGGTTTCTCTGCTGCCGAGGATGGGACACCTGTACAGGTCTGAGGCCACTTTTAGTAATGCATCCATATCTGGTTCTCTTCCTTCCTCAATGCACTGCCCCCGTTCTTTATTCTTATTCTCTTGAGATCACTTCCCATGGGAACTATCCACATGCCAAACCTTTCTCCATCTGCTTTTGAAGAATCTATGCACTAAGGTCTCCTGGTGCTGCAGTATCCCTTCCCACCCATCCGCCTTCCCCTGCAATTGGTCAGCAGCTCCTGTCCCTCTTTCAAAGTCCTGCTCATCCTTCAGGGACCATTCTTGAAATTCCACCCCCTGATTGCCTGGCCCCACAAGGAGCTCTGCTCTTCCTGGGTTACTAGAGACCTTTCTGAGCAGTTAGAACAGTTTCATTTTCTTATTTTCTCATTATTATTGATGAATAATATTATAGCTAATAATTATTCATAAAATTGCTAGCTCCCATTTTAAACCCTGAAGAGATTATAAACAGCTTGAGACCAGGACATGTGCCTTACTCCCAATATTGCCTAGCATGGAGTATAACCCCAATTCTGTGATTGTTCCAAACTCCTTCAGTAGGGGACAGCTTTGCCCATGGCACTGGAGCCAGAGCAGGGAAACCCTGCCCCTCTTTTTCTCTCTACTGTGCCTGATTTTTCAGTTATAGGTAAGACATCACCTCCTTATATTTATTCTAAAAGATCTGACAAGAAATGTGAAGGCCTGCCCATCCTGATGTATGAGTCTGCAAACCATGTTGGAACTCCAGTGTTCCGTCCAAATTCCACCTCCTCCTTGAAGTCTTCCCATCCTTCCAGAAAGTACATCCCATGTTTTCAACATCTGTAGACTTTTTTCTGTTCCCTTTTTGTGAAGCATCTCATTTTCAAGCAAGTATTGCAATTGGTTAATGTCCGTAATTTATCTCTTCTTTTAACAATGATCATTTACCATGATCATTTACCATGCCCCAGGCCTACCATGAAGGAGCTGCTCAATGCATTTTGAATGAATGAACTACAGAAGGGTAGTTCTTGTAGCTACGGGCAGATGATAATCAGTCCTCCTGGCATCTTGGTAAACCTGGGGAGACCCACAGTTTCAGATTTACAAAGATTATGATAGTTTACTAGTGTCTTCCTAAACCCATTCTTTCTTTTTTACATAAAATGTATAGTTGGATACACATGATTGCCAGAATACAGTTCTCAGGCCCTGTGCATCCCATGATTAAGTGTTGCTGTGTGATATGTGTGCAGAGTTTGAGAAAAATATAGATTAAGTTTTTTAAAGGCCTGGCCCTGTGTTCCAGGAGGGCAGGGGCTGGGCACCCATCTTGGACCACGAGATGGGACCTGCGTGTTGAGACTAGCAGGGCAAGAAGATGAAAGGATCTGTGTTCCTAATGATTGTGGAGTAAACCTGCCAGTTCTGGATCACTCACTAAGACTTCTGTGTGAGGGGAAAATATTATGTTCTTTGAGCCATTATTGTTCAGTCTCAGTTAAGGCAACTGAACTTATATTTTAACTAAAACCAGAGTTACCCTGTGGGTCTGATCAGTTCTGAAGAAGTGACAGGAAGTATATGCAAGAGAAATGTCAGGCCAAAGGGTCGTGATAGAGGTCGGGGGGGGGGGGGTGAGGAGAGCTGGCTGGCTGGACAGCTTCAGACCCCAGTGATGAATGTTCACATATACTGACTATGGTGTGAAGCTAAGTGTCTCTTCACAGTGGACAGAGTTGTCTGAGCTGGCTGGAGGGTTCAAGCTAGCGGGGCTCAAGGGAAGAGAGAAAGAAGGTGTGCCACACAAGAAACTGATGGAAGAGAAAGCTGGAGTAGGGAATTCCAGTGGGAAATCCATATGGTTCTGACCAGAGAGCCTAAAATAGTCACCCAGGCCACAGAGGCCAGAGAACAATACTAATTCAAGCCAAACCTAAGATACCGGGACTGGAGTGGGATGCCAAGCTAGCAGATGTGCGGTGATTTTCATGAATAGATGAGATGACCTACAGGTATATGGTGGTATGTAGTGTATTCTATAGGAAGAAAAATACAGAGGGGCAACTGGGGTTGTTTCATACCTCTGCCTTTGCTGATTATATACCCTATCTGCCTCTGCCCATTTCTTCATGTATTAGCCTCACTTATCCTAAAGACTCATCTTGAGTGTCACCTTCTCCAGGAAGCTCTCCATGACACCATAGGCAAAGTCAGGTGCCTCAACTCTGAGCTTCCCCTCCACCATGTTCTTTTTGCTACTAATGGTTAATATAAATCCATAATTGCAACATAGTTTATGAGAGTGACAGGGTTATCCAAAGGCACCTATATTTGCCTTCATCCGGGCAGTGTTTTCCATGATTCCTGGCACATGTTAGGAGTCAGTAAACATTTGCCCACAGGGGTGAGTGGATGGGTGATAGGATGGGATAGAAGAATAGTGTGTGAGCCTCAGACATCCTAGGGGATGGGTGGCAAATGGATTCAATAAGAGCTCATTGAGATTCTGGGAGGGCACTGGAGGTGAAAACATTGAGTAGAGGGAGTAGTCAGGACTGAGCTGATTTCAGCAAGGCTCTAGTGTTGCTCAGAACTGTGTAGCTCATCGCTGTCTGTCTCCAAATCTGGTACCCAGACGGACAGTTATCACTAACTATAGGAGCAAATAAACATCTCAAGACTGAAAACAGCATATACCCACTTATACAATGCTCATCCAATCCATTTGTCCACCTGTGCTTCTGGGAGAGAAGAGGCTACAGAAATTCACCATCTCCCCCACATATACACAGCCACATTCTGAGATGTGTTTTCTTTCTTCTTTCTTTCTTCTTTCTTCTTTCCGAGGAAGAAGGTCAGAGGACCACGTTTAAATCTAGGGAGAAGACTGAAGAAGAACCATGATCTGATGCCTTCTAGTCCTATTTAATCATTTCATTACTAATTAATAGGGTCATTACCACATTTCCAAGGGAAAGAACTGTGATTAAAGGTTAATGCCATTGCTGCACGCATCACACCTCAAATTACGTTATAAAAATGTCCAGAGTATTTAATTGAACCTATAAGTAACAATGTAATTACACTTAATAATGTATGTGCCTCCATATTTATTTGCTCCTCTCTGAGGTGCAGAGAACCCCACGTGGGTGGCTTAGGGAAGATCACAGTGACTCACTGTAACATCTCATCTTCTATTTCACTAGTCCTATCAGCGCTTTCCCAGGGAGGGAATAATAGGTGACCAGTTCACAAGAAATCCACACTTTCCCATTTCTCAATGGGACAAAATCCAATGTCAACGTTTCCAATGAGGGAGGGAAGGAGAGGCGAGGGACAGAGAGCACCAGTAGCCTGAGCTCTTGGTGATTTTCCGTCTTACCAAGAAGTCATGTTTCCCCAAATCTCTGTCTTTGTCCATTTGGGTTGCTGTAACAAAAATATCATGAACTGGGTGGCTTATAAACATCCAACAATTCCAGTAGTTTGGCAGGCTAGGGAGTTCAAGATCAACATACCAGCAGATTCAGTGTCTCATGAGGACTTTCTGATTCACAAGCAGCTATTTTCTTGCTGTGATCTTGAATGGTGTAAAGGACAAGCGAGCTCTGTGGGGGGTCTCCTTTAAAAAGGAATTAATCCATGAAGATTCATGAGAGTTCACCCTAATGACCCAGTCACCTCCTAGATGCTCCACCTCTAAATACTATCACCCTGAGGATTAGACTTCAATATATGAATTTTGTGGGGGAGTGAAACTGTCTATAGCACTATGATATTCTTTTGTAACTCCTCCTTTTGAAAATAACATTTTCTCCTCTTGAAATACCTTTTCCTTCTTTAGAAAGTATGGAACCTATAGATATTTGCCCCCAGCTTTCATTCTCAACTTCTAGTATTTTCCTTTACTGAAAAAACTTGAAAGTTTGAAACTACTTTTCCCAGACTCCCTTGCAGTTAGGATTCTGAATGCCAGTTGAGATATCTCCCCACACCATGGCTCATACAAACTAGATGCAATCATGACATAGGTATTTATGGCTGCTTTGGCTATGTCAAATGGCAAACATTTACAGAGATGTATTTTTGTATAGATATTCCTCACCCTTAGGAGAGCGAGGGTGGGGCAGAGAGCTGAAGGAAACATAAAACAGAGCCACTATATAAGCCTTAGAATGCTTACCTCCACGATTATATGAGGGGAAGATAATATTTTATCTTCAGTTAGTTATTGAGGGGTGTTTGATTACTTTCAGTTGAACCTAAATCCTAACAGATATACTCACCCTAAAGATTCTGTGCCTTTCTTGTCTTTCCAGACCAGTACATACACGCCACATGGAGAGCACATCTGTCTGCTTAGAATTTCACTCTCTCTGATAGTTCAGCATCAATGAGGAAGTCAGAGATGATCCTGAAATTGCCCTGTGGGGTTGATCGCAGTAATGTCGCAAAGTCTTCATTCATTGCGGTAAGCTCCCTTCCAAGGGTATGGCAGAACCGTACCCTTGACTCAGAGGATAAATGTGTGGTTGGCTTTGGCCAAGAGAATGAGGCAGGTGTGAAGGTGTGCCAGCTCCAGTGAAGGTGTGAACATGTGTTCTTGTGCCTTTGGAAATATATCCAGACTAGCCTGCTGGTTATAGGAGGGGGATGAGAGACTTGTGCAACAGAGCAAAACTGAATCAGCTGAGCCTACTCTGGATGATATGCCCTCCACTGACCTCAGTCATCCTAAGCTGGTCCCAATTACTACATAAACAGTGAATACTTACTGGTGTATGTTACATAGCTTTAAGCAAAGGATAACTAGTACATCTGCTTCTTGTGATGTATAACAACATTTAATAAATGATCTGTGGGGCTCAGACTCTTAAATGTCTTGTTAAAAACAACACATAACTGGGAGTTAGGAAACCCGCATTCTGGTTTTAAGACCTCCTACCTATTGACTACCAACTGACAACAGATAAAAAAAATTTCTACTGGGCCTCCCTGGTGGCGCAGTGGTTGAGCGCTGGGTTGCGAAGCTGCCCGCAGCCTCTGCTGCGCCTGTTCGATCCCCGGCTGCTCCCGGACCACCGGAGGAGGGTCCCACATGGCGCGCAGACCTCTCCTGCCACCCGCTGCTCCCCTCAGCAGTGTACTTCGGTCTTTCTGCCTGTTCTGCTCTCCGCTCTGACTCTGGTGAATTCTCTCACCCTCCCTCACTTCTGACTGTACCCAGCGCTTGTATAAATAAATAAATCTTTAAATTTTTTTTTTTTCTACTGAGTTCAAAGGTTGTAAAGATCAACTTTTCAAGAGTATCCGAGAAGTTAAAACAATCTTTGTGATTATAAATTTTCAGTTCTATGTTGCTTTCCTATCTTAAATCAGAATTTCTTCTAAGATAGCTGATCTTGGATGACTCAGTTTGGCCTCCATGTTTTAATGGATTTTAGCATATATACAACCCTGAAAACCTAGATTCATTTCCTCCTCTTGCTCCCCTTTGCCACGATCTAAAATGTGTCTCCATACAAAATGCTTAATGCTTTAGCCGGGAATGGCTCACCATGTGTCCTTCCTCACTGGCATGTAGCTTTTCCTAGTGGTGCTACTCTTTATTCTCAATTTGGCACACTGGCCTGGTTTCACAGCCAGTCTCGCTATTCAGCAGCTCCTAGGGTCCTGTGTGGGGCATAGCTGCCCTCTTCCACTCCTGGCACCATATCTCTTGGTAATGAGCATATACGCGTTTTGGCCAACAACTCCCCAATTTCACCCTTGAGTTCCCTCACTACTGTCAGGCGAGTGCCATCTGGTCTTAGTGATTTATCTACATTTAATTTGTCAATTAGATATAAAATCACTTGCACATTACTGCTATTTGAGTTGGTATCTCTGACCTATCAATCCCAAAAGATAGTCTGGAAGTGGGAAATTTATCGACTCACATAGAATCATGGAACCATAGAACTGAGAAGACCCTTGGAGAGCCATTTAGAGGAAACTGTACGTTCAAATATTCATTTCTTCTAGAAGCAGTGATTGAGAAGCTGCTATGTGCAGGATGGGTGCTGGGATAAATCAGGGGGCACAACAGACTCTGAAATTGTTCTGAATGACTTTGTCAGCACCACACTGCAAACTAGTGGCTAAGCTGGGGCAAAAACTGAAGCTCTCTGTCCTCTGCCATTCTGCCTTCCAGTAGAAAGATGGGGGCGGGGGGCACAGGGAGAACAAAATGGAGATGGTTGAAGGACAGATATGCGAATGGAACAAAGGGAAGTGGGAGAATGAGAAGTGAGTATAAAGAGACTGAAATGAAAAACAAAAGCAATAGGAAAGAAGAACTATGCTGAATGGAAGAGAGAGGCGCTAAGGGGAGGGAGGAATATGGTGATTCCAATGTGGACTTGAAGGAAGAAACAAGTGGTAAGGTCTCCTCTATCCTTGTTATGCTTCCCATCTTCATTCTAGTTGGCAGGAAGGAGGTGGAAGTGATACATCCATTGATGTGGGTTGAACTTATTATGCTGTGAGAGATCAACATTACCATCGAGACAGGTATATCATTCTGACAAGTGCTCTACTCTAGAATCCCTGATAGCCCAGAGTCTCCTCCCGAGGGGCAGGGTGAAGAACAGTGTGTGCCTTACAGGATGAAGATAGAACTGATGGGACTGTCCCATTGCCAGCCCTATATTATGCAGAGCAGTGGCAGAATGGAGCCCGGAGCTGAGGACAGGGAGAAGGCAGGAAAAAAGGTCAAGGGAGAAGGACACTGAGGTATCTTATAGGGAGATGCCACATTCACTCTGTTTTCAGAATGTTGGGTGTTCATAATGGTCTATTCCCCCAGGTCTTCCAGACAGCATTTCAATAAGAAGGAAGGAATTATATGCCCAGGAGCTGCACTCAGCTGTCCAGGGTTAAGGTGATGACAACTTGGCTTGAGGTAGAAAGCAAGAGTGCAAAGCAGAGGGATGTGTGTAGGGTCTGTTATTGTTCAAAATATTTGCTCCCAGTGGGAAAATTGTACCCCCAACCCCATTGAAGGACTTGGTTGTGTGGTTTGGGGTGTCCCTCCCTGCAGAAGAATAGAAACCCCTGTGCTGTTGAACTCTGGGGTCACCACGTGACTTGCTTTTAGCCACAAATTGTGCCCATGTATCACTTCTAAGCTGAATTTTTAAGAACCAGTTGAATTTTTAAGAACCAGCTCTCAAGTTACCATGTCTCATTTCCCTTTATCAAGAGTCCAGTGACGTTGGGTGTCTCTGACAGCCTGGGTCCTGGGATGATGAAGAGAGCATGGAGCAGGGGCCCCAAAAGGACAGTTAGGAGTCCAGAAAGCGGGACAAAACATTTGTTTACAGTTTTCACACTGGAAATGAACACGTGTGAATGACAGACTTGTATTGTTGTAAGCCACTTAGATTCTGGAGCTCTTCCGCTGCCTAACATAAGCCATCCTGACCGATACAGAGTACCTGTGGTTGCGGGAGAGGTGAGAGGCTTGAGGCACCAAATCAGAAATGGTCAAAGCCAAGAGTTCAGCTCAACAAAGGGCTCTGAGTCAGGGAGGGTGAATGACAGTGGGCTGGAAGGAGCTGGGTGTTTGGAGGACCAGATATGCAAAGCCTTGGGGTTACAAGAGAAGCTAGAAAGTATGAGAGAGTTGGTCTTACTTGGTGACAGGATGGACTTGGGACCAAATCCCTTGTCCTTTATTGCCTTGAACAAGTTACTCTGTGTTTCCTCTTCTATACAATAAAGGTAATGTAAACAGCACCTAATTATTGGGTTGTTATTGGGGCTGAATGGTTCACTATCGACTTCAGGCACATGGATAAAGGGAGAGTTCTGGAGACCTCAGTGGATTTTTCAGGTTTAATTAAAAAACCTCAGGGAACCTAAGTGATACGTGGGCACAATTTGCGGCTAAAAGCAAGTCATGTGGTGACCCCAGAGTTCAACAGAGCAGGGATTTCTATTCTTCTGCAGGGAGGGACACCCAAAACCACACAATCAAGCCCTTCATTGGGGTTGGGGGTTGTAGGGGCCGGACTGGCCACAGTGCAGGTTTTCTGATCCCATGCAGACTAGGTAAAGGAGGAGTCAGAGTCCTCAGTAGTTTTGCAGGTTTTTTATTGGGGTTCACCAGGCATATGGCAGGCAGGGGTGCTGGCTGGGAGGCTGGCAGGCCTCCCAGTCCCCAGCAAGTCTTCACTCTATCTGGGCTCTCTAGCGTTCGTTCTGCTGCTTCTCGGCTTCTCTTTCGGCTTCTGCTTCGGCTTCTATTGCTGCTGCTGGCGTCCCCGTGACGCCGCCCTTAAAAGCACAGTCTTAGCCCAGGTGAATCCCATCTACCTATGCCCACACCCTATTCCAGGTGCCCGCCATCAGGCATGCATTCAGGACAAGGATCCATCATCTATCCTGATGGCGGAAGGGCAGAAAAGCCTGATATTTTCTTTACCCTACAGGGGTACAATTTTCCCACTGGGAGCAAATATTTTGAGCAATAACAGATCCAGGTACACAGGCTCACCAGGTAGGGAGCCTGGTGGGGTGGAGAGAATGGGAGGGGACAGTTGGAAGGCAGGCAGGCAACCAAGCCTCCCAGACCCCACAAACTTTTACTTTCTTTTTAAGATTTATGTATGCATAGACGAACTGGAGTGTAGGCCAGAGATGGGGGTCGGGGAGAATTCACCAGAGACAGAGTGGGGAGCAGAACAGGTGGACCTACTGAAATACACTGCTGAGGGGAGCAGCGGGTGAGACAGGAGAGGTCTTCTGTGCCATATGTGGGTTAGCTCCCTGGCTGGGGATGGAACTCAGGCCACAGCGGTGATAGTGCTGAGACTTAACCCCTAGGACACGAGGGAGGCCCATGAATCTTTACTCTTTCTCTCTGGCGTTCTCTCATGGTCTTGCCCCCTAATGCTGCTAGTCCTCTCATAGCTGTTATCTGAGTGACACCGACCTTATAGCCCCGGCTCTAGGCCCACACTTGCACATGTCCACGCCCATGCTCCAGGTGTCCACAATCAGGCACAGGTTCCCCGCACCCATGCTCCTGCGTGCCTTCTGCATAGACACAGTCAAGGCCACAGGTGATAGCCACAGAGGCATAAAAAGCCTGATTAATTCATTTATCCTACAATGATTTAGTCACACATGAGTTTACCCATGTGTGCTTAGAACACATGATGTGTGACCCACACGTACTGATAAGTATCCAACTCCTGGTAGATGCTCAGTACTGTTCTTTCCATTGTTCCTACTTCGCAAATAATAAACCTCCAGAGAGGAGTACAGGACTTTCTGGAGATCACATAACCAGCTGATGGCAGAGAAGTTTTTGCAGCCAGCCAGGAGGTAGGCTGGCTCCACATGTAATGGGTGTGGAAGGCCAATGACAAGCATTTAATTTGTTCTTCAGCCAAAACAGTTGTTAGTAAATTAAACATTGATTGTAAAGGGGCCTCCAATTAAGATTCACTAATTGCATCACCATCTCAGTTGTCATGCAATTTATATACAATTACCACAGAACAAATATTTAATTACTTTCTTCTTAATATATTGAACTAATATTGTTCCTCAAGCTGTGGGATAGGAATATGGAAAGGTTTAATTGACGTGGATACATGAAATCAGGGAACTAATGGGACAATAGCCACATTGTCCTGTCCTGTGGCATAGCCCTCGGGGTAATGAGACGAAAGGGGTGGGCAGAGGGAAGTCCCTTGAGTCTGTGTCTTCCTTGCCGCTGATCATGGAGGTGGAAGTGGCTGGGGAATGATACAGAAGAGGGGGGCATCTCTGAAGGGGGTTATCCAGAGTGTTCATGGGATGGCTGAAGCTATCATTGCTTGAACCTGCCTTGTAGCTTCTCATTCCACTCAATCTTGCTTCTCGCTTCCCCTGAGATGTCAGTCCCAAAGGCACTCCTTAAGGCACGTTCTGCACAGGAAATTGCCTTGCATGCTCTGTTCCTGGAGACTCCATCAGCAGCATGAAGATACTGGATTTTTCTGAGTGGAGAAGTGGTAATGGACTATGACTGACGGGAGAGACACCTAGCAGGCTGGAAGGCTGTTGTTTGGAGTTTGCAGATGCTCTAGATGAATCTAGATGTGCTCTAACACAGGGTGGGTAGGTCACAGCAAGGGGCCCTGGAGAAGGAAGACTCCAAGTCTGGCGTGGGGAGAGGAGAGTCGGCAGGGGTAGTAACTGCAGTCACTACAGGCAACTCTCCCTGTTTTGTCCTTTGCCTGGGGTGGGTTCAGTGGAAGGCAGTGACCATGTGCCCCCTGCACCCAGAACCACCCCCCCGAAACATAAACACACACTGAAAATTTGTCCCCTGGGGACTGGTCCTGTGTATTCAGAGGACACTGAACCCTAAGACTCCCAATATCTCTGGGAGGTTTATGGGCTTGGTTTAAAGGTAGAAGCGATGAAACTTAGTTATTTCACAGGCTGATAAACTCACTGTAGTAGATTAATATCCTGCAATATAAAACTTGCTATTTACTTAAACCTGTCCAAGAAAAGCTGTTTGAGGCCCTCCCTGGTGGCGCAAGGGGTTAAGATGCAACCTATGAAGCTATCCTCAGCAACTGCAGCACAAATTCGATCCCCGGCTTGCCAGGAAGCTGACCCACATGGCGTAGGAGACCTCTCCTGTCTCACCCGCTGCTCCCCTCAGCAGTGTATTTCAGTCAGTCTGCCTGTTCTGTTCCCCACTCTGTCTCTGGTGAATCCTCTCACCCCATCCCACACACACCTCTGGCCTACACCCCAGCTCTTGTATGCATAAATAAATAAATCTTTAGGAAAAAACAAACAAACAAAAGAAAAGCTGTTTGATTGACAGACTTCTAGAAGTACACAGAGAGAGCAAGCAATAAACTTCAGACTTTGAGGACTGGGGGGGACGGGTAGTCTTGGCTGTAAACCTTTTCTCAGCCTTCTGAACCATGGGGTGTGTTCAATATTGCCTCTTTTACTCATTAGTCATCATCCAATCAAGTTAATTTCTCGGAAACTCTCCTCTTCTACAAAATGGGAATGATTTTGACACTGTTGAGTCCACCTCCCTGAGTTGTGGATAACAAATGAGATGCAGAGTTGGATAATGTATGTGCTGCAAAATTGCTGTGGACCTTTGAGAGTTCTCGTCTGCTGGTATTGATATGATGCAGGTGGCAGGGGGCCTGCTTTTATGGGCTAGGGGAGAGCAGAGTATTGATTGACTTAGGTTTTACCAGACTAACTCAATCACAGGAACTTAAGGTAACAAACAAGGACCAGGTTAACTCAAAAAAACAAAGACCAGGTTCCAGGGACCTGGTAACAATATGCCAGAAAAATGTGGTGTGGGTATTGGGCCACTTGCCTTTCTCTGAGCTAAGGCTGCCTAGGAAAGTGGGAGGATTTGAGATGACTAGACCCCTTCTTTTAAAAGACTTTCTTGGCCACATATGGAAATTTTCACCTCTGAACCAGAAACAGTCTAACCCCCAGGGAAAGGGGCTGTGCCCAGTTCCCTACCCCATCCTAATGAAGGATAGAGCTGGGCAGGGAGGTGAAGCTAGAAGACCAGGAAAAGGGTGGAGGAAGAAGTGGAAAGAGATGGAGAAAGAACACTGGAGGAGGCACATGGAGCAGAGAAACATGTGAAGAAGCTGTGCTTGCTTCTTTGCTTCGGACTTGTACCAGGGGCTTGGAGAACATGGCAAGAGACACTTGAAACAGCTAGGGTGAGAGACCCATGGGAAGGCTGACAAGGGCAGGCTTCATCTTGATTTTGCTTTTGCTTTTTCCAGATTTGTCTTGCCTCTTCTTCCCTTTTCCTATGGTTCTCTGCCAGAAGGTGCCTTAGACTTGTAGAAAGCTTTTAGGACTCAGCTACCCTGCTTTGGGCCAACCCTGTTTGCCTGAGCATTTACCCAAGAGGAGATGGGTAACTTTGTATGTTTAATTGTAAATTATTTTATTTTATTTTTTAAGACTTATTTATTTATACAAGCACTGGGGTACAGGCCAGAGCCGTGGGAGGGTGAGAGAATTCACCAGACAGAGCAGGGAACAGAACAGGCAGAAGGACTGAAGCACACTGCTGAGGGGTGCAGCGGGCGAGACAGGAATGGTCTACCTCGCCATGTGGGAATCTCCCTGGCCGGTAATCGAACCCCTGCTGCAGAGGCTGCAGACAGCTTCACAGTGCTGCGCTTAACCTGCTGCACCACTGGAGAGGCCCTGTAAATTATTTCAAAGTACAGTCTTACTCTTCTTTCTATAGCACACGAATGGTATTAAAGTTTCTTTCTGTTGAAGGTTTTACACACAAGAATATGTTTTGTCTTGATGAGGCAGATCGCAGAACCCATTTAGAGTGGGCAGATTTGGGGCCCCGGGGTAATCCTCAGTTTGCCCTGTAACAAACCCTGGAACTCTTGTCACACATTTCTCTAGCAGCATTTGCTTCAAAGAAAGCCTCTGCCAGTGATTTTTAGCAGACTAGAAACTAAGAATGAAATTTTCAGATCAGTGAGTGCCCATGATGCACTAAGAAATGTGCTGGGTATTTTAAACACATTATCTCAGATAATAGCCCCACATTTCAGTGAGGAATAGGGGATTTTGAAATGGGGGTGAAGTGGGGTGAGGTGGAGTGAAGGACAATAACAAAAAGGATTATAATCAGGTGATCTCTCCTGCCACCCAGGTTATCTGATTTTGCTGGATGATTTGGCTGGGGCCTGTGTATTTCAGGGTCTTTGAGCTATTTGCAACTGATAGCAATGCAAATGACTCTCCCCCTTAGAAATGCAAATGAGGTGAGTTTAGTGGAGCTACAACTGATTGTTACCTAATGGTTATGGATCAACTTTACAGATATTTGTACATTTATATCAGTATTCCTGATTGTCTCCATATATGTATTCTTCAGCTTCTCCCTTCAATGGGTTATTGTATTTCACTGATTCCCTCATTAATTAATTAATGAGTTAAATAACCTCTTAGACATTGTATGTTATTTATGAGATGGGATTTTATCTTTAAAAAAATATTCTTTAGTATGATGTATAAGAAAATTGAGAGAGGTCTTGCCCAAGGTCACAGAGGTGGAGATCTCACAGTTGGGATTTGACTTTGCCCTGTCTAGTGCTTTCCAATTTATACAGCTAACTTGACGTGCCATACTGATTTACATGTGCCTTTTCTCTCCTGCTTTTTGTGAATCCTGGAGATTTGAAAGATCTGGGCATCACACTCAGCAGTAATTACATTTTGAGGAAATGAAGGAGCAAAGTCACACAGGGTTCTGGGCACTGTAGTGCACATGATAGACTGATGGGTGATGGATAGACTCAGTTGGTGGGGTCAGCTACACTCTAGAGAAATGTGTGTGGGAAAGGGAAGGAATGGATGAGAGAGAAAGCTGGGTCCTTCTCACTTCCTCCCTCCCTTTACTACAGCTGCCACCTGCCATGTCCAGAATTCTCCCTGTAACTATGGCATCAAGAGAGGGTTAGCAAAGCCCCGCCTCTACCCTGACGGTCCTTGGATTTAGTTCCCAAATTTTCCCATGAAATGCAACCTCATCAAGCTCTTCTCTGGCCCCACAGCTGCTCCTTTGGATCAATCAGAATGTTTGGATGAAGCTTCTAACTTCTGCTTTCTCAAAATTCAGTTCCTCCCTCATTGATTCACCTCACACAAATACCACTACCAAAATCATTGCCCTGGAAAAAAAAAATGCTTTGAACATGATGGCTCTTCCCTGCTGGTGTTAGAAAATGTTCAGAAAGAACTTGCTAAGGAATGATGGATAGCCTTTCTTCTTTTCTCACTCTTTTCTTTATTCACCAACTAGTGGTTTTATTAAATGCTACCCCTACTGGCTTACATTACCACACATCACATACAGAACTTCTAAGAGTTATCAGCAAGGATCTTCAGATTCAGATGGAAAGATCTTTTGAAATAAGTTACCATTGAATAATACTGCAATCCCCACCCTTTCCCTGCCTTATCAGTCTCCAAGTTCTCTTACCTTTTAAGCACTATATTTGTCTGGTTTACTGTCTGTCTCCTTAATAAGAAAGTCTGCCCCTTGAGGGCAGGGATATGGTTTTGGTTTTGATCTCTTATTTGTTAATCTCATTCACTGTCTGGCACATCGTGAGTGATCAATAATGAAACAGTAAATGTGCATCTATCAGAGTCATATTGGGTAGCAAAGTACATTTAATCGTTTGCAATTTATGGATATGGAAACTGGAGTTCAGGCACCAACTTGCTTAAGGGCATATGGAAAATGGTGGAGCCCAGAGCTTTGCAGGATTCCCCATGTATGGCCCCTGTGCATGCCTTTCAGGCAAGAGACACCTACAGGGTCCACGCTAGTCACACAATAGGACAGGGTGTGAGGGTCACTGAGAGACACACAGAGATGGGGTGTGAAGGACCTAAGTGTGGGCAGGACAGGCAGGGGCTGCTTCTTGAATGCAGGAGCCTGGACCTAGAAGAGAATAGACAGGACATGAGAAGCTCAGAGCCAGAATCAGTGAGGTGGGTCACGTGAGACTGGACACAGTGAACATGGGAGAAAGAAAGAGTTGGAGGCTAGGGGTTGGGTTTTCTTTCATTTGTTTATTCAATGTGTATTGATTATTATATTCCAGACACAATGCCAGGTCCCAAGAATACAAAAATGATTAAGATACATTTGTTCTCCAAGGACTTATCACCTAAATAAATAGGGAGAGACACATGTTGTTTTATCAGGTTTGGGATCTCTAGTATTGACCTCCATGGAGTGAGAAGCCTTCACTTGTGACTCAAGCCAAATGGATAAAACCACAATATGAACTTATCAGGGGGTGGGGCAGGAATCTATATTACAACAATATAAACATTTAATTCAACTGGCAGCAAAGGGGAAGGTTAAAAACCTCTTGGCTAGGCTTGGGATACTAGAAACTCATGGCAGGCCAGGGTCCCAACCCACAGAGTTCCTGGCAGCTGTCTGCAGGAGGGGCAGGCCACTTCTCAGAGAGACCTTGGTGGACCTGGGGGAGACTTCAGGGCTATAGGCAAGGAATTCATAAGCATCTTAAATTGGCTTGAATGTGGTATTGATACCACTTTTCAGTGGCATATTATCAGGACCACCTGATAATTTTTTAAAAGATTTATTTATGCATACAAGGATTGGGGTACAGGCCAGAGGTGGTGGGGTAAGAGGATTCACCAGAGACAGAGTGGGGAACAGAATAGGCAGATTGACTGAAATACACTGCTGAGGGGAGCAGCAAGAGAGACAGGAGAGGTCTGCTGCACCATGTGGGTAGCTCTCTGGCTGGGGATCGAACTCGTGCTGTAGTGGCTGCGGATTGCTTCATAGTCTGCATCTTAACCCTTGTGCCACCAGGGAGGCTCTCCACCTGTTAATTTTAATTGAGGAAGGGTATGTTAACATAACTAGGTCTTGGTGGGGTTTCTACATATAAATGAAAGAGATTAGAATATTTGGTCAACTAGAAATATTGCTCAGATGTTTACAACTGCATTAAGCATAGTGCAGAGAACACAATGAGGACCAAGCTTCAAAGCTGAAGTGACGGGGAGGGATGTGCTTTCTGGCTCTTCCCACATCTGGGAAGGGAGAATTACCCACTTGATCAGTGGATCAGGTGTGCTGACTTCCCACCATAGCAGCATATGATCCCATGTGGGAGGCCTACCTCTTCAGCCCCCAAGTGCTTGCTACCAGAATCAAGTCCTGCCAGAGCAGCGGGTTTTAAGGCACAAGGAAGCTGAGTGGAAGTCTGGAAGAGGCTGCCCTGTAGCATCCTGAAGCATGGACAAGAGGACCAGAGCATGAGGCCAACTGTCCAAGAGCCTGAGACCAGCACATGTTTTCCCAACCTAAGTTAGATTTAATTTTTTGAAAACAGATAAACTGATTCTCTTAATTTTTTTTTTTTTTGTCTTTTAGGGTTACTTCAGCTGCTTTTCAGAGTTACTTTTTTCTGGAATGATGGAAGTGTCGTGAGCACGGGCCAGCTGGTCCTGGAAGTGTAGATTGTGGATGGGGTGAAGGGCTCACCCAGATCATCGTTGTGCAGGTCAGTGAGTTCTTAGATGACCTCCTGCAAAGAGCCCGTCGAAATCAACACCATCTTGCAGTCCTTCTGGAAGAAATTGAATCCTTTAGTGATTCTACCTTGGCTGAAGAAGAGCATATTGATGTTTTTATTTGTCCCTACCCTTCCCATGTCTATTTATCCCTGTCTTCATATAAACCAGTGGCTCTTTTCAATTGGCAACTTGAGTTGCTCTATTTCAATTGTCTCTGTTTCTCTACCAGGTACAGTCATCACAATGGCAGTGCATATGACATACATTTGAGTAGAATTTCTGGGAAATATTTGTAAAAATTCAGTGGGGCACAAAAGAGGGTGCTGAATTCATGGAGAGGGAGGTACTGAAGGACATGGTGCTGAGATGGCACATTGAAAAGTCTTGCTTTGAGCTGAATTTGGATGTCAGTTTGTGTTGGAGGAGTGAACGCCAAACCAGTTTGATGGGGACCCCAGTAACTACTGCACCTTATAATGGCTGCCCTGATCTAGAGCTCCCAACTCTAGCTGGTAGCTGTAAGCCTGAGGCCATGTGGGGCTGTGCTGTAGCCACTGTCACCTAGCCTGCTGAGGTTTTCCCTGCATGCACACGTGGGAGGTGGGTGGCTTTGGCCTAGGTATGTTCCTGCTCAGGAGTGCACATCTGTCCCACTGCACTACCATCCAGGCATCGTGGCACGTGTAGGGTGCTCTGTGGCGCCATGCATGCATGGATCAGGTGCATGGATGAGTTAGGAAGAATGGTGGGCAACAACCATGGGATCCTCTGTTAAAGCCCCTGCAAGCTTGCCCGGGAGTGGTGCCGGGCATGCTGTGCTCTCAGGCCAAGTGTGTGAAGGCACTATGTCGGCCTGCACCATATCAGAGCAGTGGGTGGATCCACCTAACTGTGACCCCAATGATGACTGGGACCAACAACCTCTGAGGCAGTGGATGACACTCAAATGTAGAAGGTGGAACTTTCTGAACACCAAACCCCTGGCTTCCTAAATGGGAACTGTTGGGAGCAAGGGGATGAGCGAAGCACCCATGAAGACTTTAAAAGGGCTGGGACAGAGGCTGGTGTCTCTTGGTCAATGGCATCAGCTTGTTGTCTGGCCCCACTTTTGATTGCCAAGACAACGACCACTGTTTCCAAAAGGGTTTGCCCTATTCTCCCTGGGCTCCAGTCTCTGATCAGAGGGCTGCCCTGTCCCCAAGTCCTGTGTGGCAGGCTTGGCACGCTGGTCGCCACCTTCTACGTGTGACTGGGCTCCCACTTACCCTCTGGACTTCTGCTCAGTGGACAGTCACCATCCTCCACATGTGGTCACTGCTTAGACTCTGGCTCTGCACTACAGGCACTATCCGTTAGGACAGACTGTAACTGCACAGTGCAGGCCTATGCACACTCTCTCTCTCAGCTCTCCTTTGTTGCACTCCCTGTAAATATTTTCTATTTTGCTATTTCTTGCCATGTGTCTGCCTTTGAGTCCCGTTCTGCAGTTGCAAGTGTACAGGTGAGTACTCACACACTGGCTCATCCCCCTTTTCCCTGGGCTTGCTCTGTTTCAGTGGTGTTTGCCCAGAGATGGGGAGTGCAGAAGAAAACTCCAGGCAGACAGAACATGTGAATAGCAGGAGAGAGGTATGAAATAAGCTGGCCACGGTGGACACCACTGCACTCTGTAAGGTGCACACAGAAACAAGGGGGAGAAGTTGGGGGAACCAGGCCATAAAGAGCCCTTGTGCTGGCTTAGGGACACAGACTTTCAAACTTTGTAAGAGGGCAGATGGTAAACAGTTGAGGTGATTAATTCTGCCATTGTATTATAAAAGCAGCCACAGATAATTTAAATAAATGGGCATAGCTATATTCCAATAAAACTTTATTTACCAAAACAGCCTGTGGGCAGGATTTGCCACCTCCACACCCACAATCTGTATTTTGCGCTCCCTGCCATAGAGAATAGGCAGCCATGGTCAGTGTTTCAAGCAGGAGAGTATCCAAGGAAGATTTATGAGACTACAATATACTGAATAGATTGAAGCAGAAGATTTGTTCGGAGCCCGGTGAAACCACTGAATTGTGAATTTACAAGAGTGGATGGCAGCAATAGGAAAGAAAAAGAGATACAAAAACCACTGTACAGAGTGAAGGGTCTCAGTGGCTAAACAAATAAAGGGGATGAAAAGGAGGAAAGAGTTAAAAGTGGATCTCAGATGAGTGCCAGAAGGAGGGAGAAAAGCATTGAGTTTGTGATTTAATTTTAGGCAATGCTCTGCTGCTCTATAACAGAGATTTAGATAAAGATATTCATCAGGAATTGCAAAACAAATCAGAAAAATTGCTTCCATGTTACTGCAAAGGCAGAGATTCTTTTTAGAAGCAAATATTACCCGCAGGTGGAGGGGGAAGGACTGGGGGTGGTGGGCAGGGGGAGAGTGATGGCTTCCAAATAAGCTTTTTGCTAACTCAAATGGAAATGGATACATCTGGAAAATGCAAAACTGTTTGCATAAGCGATGTAAGGCTGTGCAGGCCCTGTTTCTCAAACCCCAGGTGTTACATAAGATAATGTTGCTAAAATGTTTGGGATTTAGGGAGAGAGACTGTATAAACATGTGGTTTTACTATAGCTCATAAAAGATGATTGTGTGGAAACCTCAGAAAGTGTGAAACTGTGTACAGTATAAATGAATGGTTTCCCTTCTTTTATGATTGTGCCTTGCTCAAGGCTTGAAGATGTGATTAGAAATGGGTGTCTAGAGGCCAGGCCAAGCCACTAGGATTTAGCCAGTTGCCTCTGATTGTCTATTGTGTTCTGGTGACTCTGGCATGTGGGTAAAATAGAGATAATATGCTGAGATGTGTAGGCATGCATTCATGGTTGCTCCGGGCCAGGCGTGGGAAGGAAAATGAGTGACAGTAGAGTAATCAGCAGGGGCATGGAGAGCTGGCTGGTTCAGGTAGCTGAGTCCCTGTACAAAAATTCCAGGGGAACTTGACCTCGATGCATCTCCCCAGCATTTCCCATTTTCTAAAGTAAAATGAAATGTGAAATGGGCTTGCTTTTAAGCAATATCATTTTGTTTTTGTTTGTCCTCATGGGGACAGAATGTCCACGCCTTTGAAGAGCCAGCGGTGTGTGCAGCCCCGGGTTCTGCTTTCCGGAGTGAGGGCCGTGAGAACTTGTGTGCAATCAGAATGCAGACAATCTGCCAGAAAGAAAGGGAAGAAGAGGGAGGGTGGTCCATCTTTCACTTCCTGGGATCCTACAGACCTCCTTCTTGGTGTTTCCTCCTGTTCTTCTGTCCTGTTCTTCTCTGGTAATACTCAGCCCACTGCAGCCCATTGGGTAAAGGAACAGTGAGGTGGGATGGGCTGGAGGTGGGTGGGGTGGGTGGTTGGAGAGATACAGAGTGATCATATGGGTCGCTTGAGGATCCTTTCTCAGCCCAATGGAAGGGTCTGCTATCACCCAGGGGGTTCAGGTAGCATGGACATCAAGGCCTGCAAATAAGTCAGAGGTTCAAATCCTAGGTCTGCCATTTGCAAGACATCAGGCCTCAAACTACCTGTTTAAACTCTTAGAACCACCTTTCCTCATCTGTAAAACGAGCAAGCAAAGATCTCTGAACATTTTAAAGACTTTGTCAAACATCCAGTCGAAGGCTGCCCACAGAGGGCATACTAGTCTGTATGTGATCATTGCCAAGTCTAATTGCCAACATGGACCTGGGAGCTGTGACTTCACATGCCAAGTCCAACCCTGGTTTTCACCTTATGGTATCAAAAGGGTTTGGAGGTATTTCTGGCCTTGTTGTTGAGACCTTCCAGTTTGCAGATCCCGACAGGCTCTATGCTGTGTTCTGGGTATGGCAGGGCATACAAAACATGCCAGTTTTACTACCTGCGGGTTTACAGGTGAAACATGAGCACAGATCACTCCAATTTAGGGTAGAATGTAAGGTAGGATCCAGAAATGGCAGAGGGAGAGCAGAGACAAGGCAGAGGAGAGAATGCCCTTGGTCTTGGGGAATTCTGCCACTTATTAGCTCTGCAATCACAAATGAATCATGTACCATCTTTGAGCTGTGTCCTTCTCATCTGCAGGCTGATGGAAATGGTGATTATGAGGTCACTGGGAAGAGTAAATGAAATAACATATGAAGAAGCATGTAGCAAAGTGCTGATCTGGGTGTGATGGTTATGATTAGCAGGTTTGAGTCCATAAGTTCATTTCCCTTCCACTCCTCATTTAGCAAATCCTGTAGCTGGAGCTCTATGATGGGAGGAAAATAGCTCTGTGCTTCAGGAGAACAAGATCAGTGGCTTATCTTTAAGCACCGAGGTAGACCAGAGGGTTTGGCAGACAGGGGTTGTTCTGCCACAGTCGGCAGACAAAAGAGAATGCGTTTAATGGACCGGTCAAAGACAGCACCCTACACCCCAGGGGCCAGAAACTAGGAAAGGATAGGGAAAAATAAATGTGCTCTGCTCTTGCTTTTTGTGCCCAAGTCTATGTTGGCCCCTCCGCCCTGCTCTGCCCCTGCAGAGGCTGACCTGGAGGGTCTGCATTGGTGGGTACCTTGCCCTAAAACTTCTGATTGGGCTCAATTCATGGGAAGTGCCAGCAGGAGACCAGAGAATGGGTGGAAAGTGAAATGTGATATTTATTACTGGGGTCCCTCCTGGTGAGGTCACTGTGGTGAGAAGCTTAAGTCTACTAAGCTCCTGAAGATAGTCCTTTCGCTGCTGCTCCTGTCTGGGGTTCTGGATGCAACTCTGCCCCCATTAGGCCCATATATTAACTTGCTGCTGCTACCACCAGGATACCGCAATGCATTTTCACCCTACTCATACCTTAATAAGTGGTCCCTTCATCGGTTTTCCCCATTGACTACTGGCAGTTAGAACTTCTAAGAGAAACTAGGAGGCAATTGAAAGTAATTTCATGCAGAAACAAGGCTCTTGAGAAAGTATCTCAAGAAAGCGCTGGAGAAAGATGGTACCCAGAAAGGAGAGGGTCTAAGGGCCCTTCTGAAGGTGGGCAGGATTGTGCATGCACCATCAGGGTATCAGGAGTGAGGGCTGAGGAAACATGAGGGCAGAATCCAGGCAGCAAAATCCTAAACAAATCTGCTACTTTAGGAGGCAAAGGAGTGGGGAAGAAGGGACAGCTCAGAGAGGAGATGGGGCCTCCAAAGCCTGAATCTGTGAGCACACACTGTCCTCCCAGGGCAGCTTCCTCATGGTTAATGTGCACCCTGCAGGTTCTTCCTGGCTCATGACAGTTTGTGCTCTGAAGGCCAGATGTGGTGAAGGGACACGTGAGCAAAATAAAGGGGGCAGATCTTTGGAAGAAAACCTCAGGTTCACACCTGAGATGTGGAAGCAGACTGGAAATGGAGGCAGGCATTTCCCAGGTCCCTGGGCCTTTGGTCTTGCAGGTGGCTTGTGACCAAACTGTTTGAAAAGTATGATCCTAGAACCAGGCTACCTAGGGGTTAGAGGGGAGTGTGAATGGGGGGGGGGCAGTGGGGAGGGTCAGACTCAGGAGGCAAAGGCTGTTTTCAGTGGAATCAACAGAGGAGTTCAATTTCCATGGAGAACATGGCCCAACTTACAGAAGACAAATTATGTACTGTTCTTCACCATGTCTGCAGGCCCCTTGTCACACAATATGAGACATATACTCCCCTCTTATTGTACTGAGCACACTTTTATGTATTCGAAGGCTTCCTCAGGCTGTGCCTCCCACAGAGTCCTGTCAGTCAGACCTCACAGCAGAATCTCACACACCCAGATCCTGCCCTACCTCAGAGACCCCCAGTCTGAGAGGGTGTTCCTGCCTCTGAAGTATCTGTTTTATGGGGGACATGGAAGCTGCACACAGGTCTTATAAAAGGAATCAACTACAACCACCATAGAGATCAGCACAGAAGTGTGGAGAAAGAAATCCTTGATTGATACATATGGAATCAAAGACTACAGGGAGTCACTTGAAGCTGACAGAGGGTTCAGTCTGCTCCCAGGGAGCCCTCTAGACCTGGTGCCTGTCAGCCTGAGCTGCTCACAGATGTTCTGCTCACAGGCCGATCATTTGCACGGTCAGTTTGCAATATGGCCTTTTGGGGTATTGCCAACCATGTCTAATTCTCTAATCTATTTGCTGTGCCCAAGTTGTAAAAAATAAGCTGAGAGCTAAAGGTCAAGTAGCTAGTGCCCTGCTGGTCCTGGAAGGCAGGGAGAGTGGGAAAGGGATCAAAGACCCTTAATGAGACAGGGAGTAGGGACCAGTGTGGTAAGGGCACCTGCTGTGCCTGGGCACTGAGAACTGGCTAGTCGTTTCTACAGGCCTCTGAGCACTGTGGGCTGGAGCCATGCAACTGTGTGAAGGCTGCCCTAAGAGAAGGGTGTGGGGTAGGCAGAGCGCCATTGACACCTCCATCCACCCTTAAGTCCCGCATTCACAGGTCTAAGTGCATCCACACCTCACCACAAACGGTGCCCTGCCTCTCCCTGCCCTGAGCACCTTGATCCTCTCAGATGGGGCAAAGGATGACATCAGGCTTATGGGCAAGAGGAGGCAGGGGGCTCTTGACACAAACAATTGGGTGAGTGAAAAGTCAAGTTAGTGGAAGTTGCTGGAAAAATAAAGTTCTACTAATCTGAGAAAAATGAAAAGAGATTGAAAGAAATCTTGGAGAATGATTTCTTGAAAGCTCAGCTTGGCCCAAGAGGCCTTCTGTCTAGGAGTTCTGGGGACCATGCTAGATAGTCAAGGGTTGGTGGGGGATCCTAGAAGTTGTGGACGCCAATCCTAGTTCTTACAGGAGCCCTTAAGTTTGTGACAGAATGTATAGATCTTGGTGATGATCCAGCCTAAATCCTTCTCCTGGTTCAAATGGGGAAACTGAAGTCCAGACCAAACACATGACTCCTCAAGGTCACACAGCCCATTACAGACAAAACAGGAAACAGAAATAGGATGCGGATGCTCCACCTTGTTCTCCCTGTAACTTGAGTTGCCACCTCCCTGGACCTCCTAGGTCTCGGGCATGGCTTCCGAGGAAGAGATTCTTTGGTGAAGTTTAGTGGGTCATGTGGTCTATCAGGGGTGCTGTTGGGATGAGCAACTGGGGGAGGGAAGGGCAGAAGTGGGAGTGGGCAGAGGATGAAGTTGGCTGTTGTGCAGACTCAATAGACACCTCAGTGGAGCCTGTGGGGTGACCTGAAGATGGGGCTGCTTTGGTGTATCCCTGGCTGGGGGCTACTCTGGATGGAGCAAGTGCAGAGCTCTCAGCTGAGGCAGATCTCAAGGGACTGGCAGGCGGGGATGCCAATCCTTCCTTCCTACAGGGGCCTCAGGGGGCTCATCTCAGAACCACCACTTTAGCACTGCATGCCAGCTGCCTCACATGACTTATGTAGGCGATGTGAGCCCTTCCTCCATCTCCTCCATGCCTGCACTCTGGAATAGAAAGTGATGCTGAAATGCAAGGAGGTCTTACTTTCTGCAGCCGGCCTGCTGTGCGTGACTCTGGTTTGCATAGACAGAAGCACATGAGAAGAGCTGCCTTTGTTCCTGTGTATGCGTAACGCAGGGGACGTGAGAGGGAGCGACGTGTGTGCTGGCCTCTGTTTCCCCCAGCACCACTGTGTGTTCCTCAGTGGAATCTCACTCCCTTGGGATCTAGGTCTCTAAGCCAGCAGGGTCCAGCACTTGGGGAAGGAAGAACTTATTTTGGGCCTGGATCTGTAGACTTACTGGCTCTCTTACATTTAAGAGCCCCGCTCCCTTTCTCCTTCTTGGATGACCAGACCCATATACTCTGGCAGTGGAATAAACTAGCCCCAAGATTTTGGGGTGAGGGCCTACAATATTTGATAATAAGCATCCTTGCATGTGATGAGACAGATAAAACAGAAAGTCTACAGGCTTTGGTTCAGGGTTCACTGTTTTAATCCTGTGCTAACACTTTCTAGGTGCGTGGCCCTGGGCAACTTCAGTATCCTCATTGGAAACATGAGAATAATAAGAGATTAAAGGACTTAACATAGAAAAAATGCCTCTTACTGTGCGAAGCTTGTGGAAAATTCTAGATTTGTCCCTTCTTGTTTGATTCTGTCCTTTGATGAGACAACCGCCTGAGAAAATGAGCTCAGGGAGCTGTCTCCCCTGAGAAGAAGACAAGAGCCTCCTCCCATGGTGTCGGATTCTTGAGGGCAGAACCTGTGAATTCAGTATTTTCTTTCTCCCAAAGTTCCTTGCGCATTGCTAGGCACATAACAGAAAACTCAGGGGGTGGTCCAGGGAAGGAGTTAGGAAAGGAAATGGCATTGCCTGAGGAGGGCTGGGAAAAGCACTTCAAGGCTGCCTGTGCCTTTGGGGAAGGCTCTGAGGTCGCAGCTGGGCTGTGTGAAATGAATGATTCACTCAAGAGGAAATATGATTTTTCTCTAGTCTGTGGAGCTAGTCAGGTAAGGGCTGGTTGATTGAAACCTTGAGAGATTAAATAAACGGAGAGGAGCCTTGAGATTGAATCTGGGTCTCCTTCCTCCAGAATCCTTGTGCTTGCCTGCAACTCCCAGCCCAGTTCCGGCTCCTGAAGCGTTCACCCTCTGTCAGAGGCATGGGTGTGGGAAGGTCAGGGGACAGGGTCAGCAGGGACAATTAAAAAAGAGCTTCATTTCTTTTAATAGATCTCCAAACTGCCTGCAGCCTCCGCAACACAGGTTTTAAGTAGGATCTAAAATGTAGACCTCATTAAGGACTGGTTCAGGGTGGCTCATGGCCAGACAGGAAATTGGAATTGGACACTGACGGTGAAAATCTATTACTTTGTTGATTGGGGGTTGCCTCCATTTCAGACCATGCAGTGCAGAGGCGGGAGAGGACTGGAGGGTGAGGAAGCCATCCATGTTGAGCACCTCTTCACAGAGCAATCGAGGCCTGAGTCCCGCTGCCTGACCACCCAAGCCCTGCCTCACCTCTCAAGGGAGGAGTCTTGGCCTATGAGGTGGAAGCCTGGAGGACACAGAGGATATATCTCCTAAGACTGACAGAGATGAGCACACCCAGGTATGAGGGGTCCTTAGTATAGAATGGTCAAGGTTCAGATAATTCCAGCAACCTCAAAAGTACACAAGAAGGGCCCTCCCTGGTAGCATAAGGGGTTAAAAATCAACACTATGACACTGCTACTGCCGCACGAGTTCGATCCTCAGCCAGGGAGGTGACCCACGTGGTGCTGCAGACCTCTCCCGTCTCACCTGCTGCTCCCCACAGCAGTGTATTTCAATTTGCCTGTTCTGCTCCCCACTCTGTCTCTGGTAAATCCTCTCACCCCTCCCCACCCCCATACCTCTGGCTTGTACCCCAGTTCTTGTATGCATAAATAAATAAATCTTTTTAAAAAGGTACACAAGAAGAAAACTTACTATTTTAGAGAAAAAAAAATTAAATTAGACCTACCAAACCCCCCAAACACTTCTCCAGCCAAATACCTAATTTTCCAGTATTAGAAGCAGACATATGGTATTGGGGGTTGGGGAGAGGGTAGCACTCATTCCTGGTGATGGAAATTCTCCTAGTAGTCAGAGACCCACAGAACCTAAGGAGTATTTTAGTATAGAAAAGCCCTTCAAGAGGACATTTACATACCAAGTAGAATACTGCTTCCTTACCAAGTCATTCCCCAGTTGGAAATTTTCCCTCCCTGGTTAAGCTCCCTCAGTTGTTTGCTCTCACCTCTATGCACAGCGATACGCCTGTTCCCTTGATAATTGTGTTCCTGTCTGGTTCCCTCCCCACTCTATAACCTCCTTGAGTCCAGGGATCAGACCTTATCTAGTTTCTCTTCCTTGTACTATTTGGCAAAATCCCTGACAGGAAAGCAAAGAGAAAAATGACTACACCAAATGTGTTATACTATAGAAGGCCTTTCGAGGGCACTGCCACTATCCCTCTAGTGCTAGCTGCTGCGATGTTTGTCAAGTCAGAACTGAGTTTTCTCCTGAAGGAAGAACTGTCCCCATGGTTCCCCAAAGGGAGTCTCCACTGGGAGGTGGACATACAGGATGAGAGGGAGGGTCGTGGCCAAAGGATGTTGAGTCCCCTACCTCCCTCACCTCCCAGGCTCCATCCACTGACTGACTGGCACAGGGTACACCAAGGACTCTGCAGTGTCATGTGCCTGCCACAGCTTCCCATTGGATCAGGCTGATGCAAGTTGATATCTGAGACCACATCCTTCCTTAGCATTGTATCCCCTGCCCCCTCCTGCTTCCTCCATTCCTCTTTGCCAGAGAGCACTACCCTTGATTAGTTGCAAGCAAGAACCTCCATCTCAGACTCTGCTGCACAGGAACCTGAGGAAGGACTGAGTACAAGTGGGTATTCTAAATCGATCCAGGAAGCCCCATGAGAAGCAGGGGAAGGAGCGAGCCACTATGGAGCCCATCCATGACCAGTCATCCCTGTGTGCAACTACATTCAGCCCTGCTGGGGAGCCACTGAGGCTGTGAGGAACACACCTAACAACTGTCCCTTTCTTGTCTACTTGCAGAGACAAGATGTTGGTATTTATCTACCAGCTCCTCTCAATGGTTGATGGTTGCTCTTGAGATATTAGCTCCCAACACTTCCAACTTGACTGACTTCAGCAAAGAGAACACAGTCCAGGGCAGAATCACAGGAAGTCATGGATGCTCACAGCCACCATTACATGGGACCATCTGGGTAGGCCAAGAGGATTGGGTTGGGGCAAAACACACACACACACACACAGAGACACACACACACACACACTGCAGTCTTCTTTCACAGCTCATCCTAACTCTTATTTTGTTTTTCCATTTGTCCTGCTTCCTTCTACATTTACTTAAGATTCTATTTATGTTCTGTGAATGTATCTAAGCTGCATTAAATCCTTTTGAATAAAGGTAGGTTATAAATACATACATACAGGTACCACAATGCACAAACACATCTGCCTCTTACTACGTCCTCTCTTCCCATTCCTGCCATGACTGTCCCAGTCCAGAGTATTGATGTTACTCACATAGTCTCCCTACAGGTAAACCTCTGCCTCTCAGCATGACTTCAGTTTACTCTCCTCATCATTATTGCCAGGGTAATCTTTCTAACATGCAAATCTTCAACTCAAAAGCCTTCACTATCCCCCTCAAATCTATCACTGCCCTTTAAGGCAAAGGAGGGCCTCCTTTCACACCTGGCCCCTGCCTGCCTGTCTTCTCAGCCTCATTTCTCACTTCTCTCTCCTCCTGCAGCCCCTAACACAATGCATTTGAGATCCCAGAAATCATGAGAACACCAGACTATATTCTCTTTGCCTTGACTTCCCTTGAATACCTCCCACACTTCGGTTCAGGCCTTGAGGATCAGGACAAACCCACATCCAGATTCCCCAGTCAGATGGTGATACTCCAGACAAGTGGTTAATAGGACGTAAGAGCTCTGGCTGCAAAGTGGACAAAATGTGAGGAAATTCTGGACACTATACTTGTATTCTAATGTCTTCTGAGCTAGAACAAAAAAAAAAAAAATGTCTTACAAGAGCTAATAACACAGAAAGTCTAAGCAGGCAGTGTAAGAACCTACCCGGGTGAGGGAACATATCTTCCCTTCCCATCAACTCTTGCCAGACTTGTAGCTAGTTAAGGCTATTACATGATCATGAAGGGCAGGATTACAAAAATCCAAATGTAAAGGCTACCCTGTCCTTGCTGACAGGTCACAAGGACCCAGCACATTGTGTTCTGAGTCAGGGGTCAGGACAGGAAGCCACTTCAGCCCACGTAAGATCTTCTCAGTGCAATGGACCCGAATTAGCAACAGTGATTCTCAAACAGAGGCCCTGAGGCAACATCAGCAAGTGCCACCTGGAACCAGTGGGAAATGCAGATTCTCAGGCCACCCCAGACCCAGGGGTCTGAGCTCTGCTGCAGGACCTGGCATCCAGGAGCTTCTCAGTGCTGAATTCTCATAGAGCTTTACTTTGGCCACACATTAGAATTACCTGGGCTGACTCCTAGGCTAAATCCTACTGCACGGTGGATCTCGTCCATCCTACATAGTTCTGGAAGAGATGGTGACACAAATCAAATCCATGGCAGTCGTGCCTTTGAGTTAAAAAATGAATTTGCAAGCTTAAGGACAGTCTGTATGCTATTTTAATAGGTAATTATTGAAAATATGGTATCTTGAGGAATCTCAGAAATTAGTGTTAATATTACAAGTTAATTAAAAAAAAAAAAACAGAATTTCAAACAAACATGGACATTTATGGCTTCAGGTAGTGAGCCCGCACATGAAACCATCACCCTGTTTCAATGACTACTGATTCAAGGACAAAGCTTCCTCTTCCTTTAACTAGGAAGCCAATCCCAGACTTCACGGCACATTACATATAGGAAAGTGATAATAATTTCTTCATAATATCACATGTTCAGTAGGTGTTCAAATTTCTAACTCTCTCATGAATGTCATACAGATTTTTGTTATTTTTTCTGAGTCAAGAAGCAAATCTGGTCCACACACAGTGATTATTTTTTCATCATCCAATTTTTAAATCCATAGGTTACCACTTCATATTTTTAAAAATTTCATTGCAATACATTTATTGAAAAGACCTATGTAAAACTAATGGATTTTAGGTCTGTGATTTTAAAGTTGATGTAAAATCATTATAAAATCATTTGAGTCAATGTAGTAAAAATGTCAGTATTAGCCTGATGTTTATAAATTAAATAATTAATTTACTATGGTGGTTTAAACACTGGGGAAGTTTTTCCTGCTAAAGTCATAAGTTCCCCCTGTTAAGCACTTGAAAGCTTTAGAGAGAAAACAAAATATATTAAATATATGTACATAGTTTAAAATATTTAGTAAATTTAGCTAAGTGTGTAAATTGGACTCTTCAGAGAGAAATGTGTTCTACTTGGATTGATGCATCATTCATTATTCAAAAGTCCGCCCAAGAGTGATCATTTCATTTTTATTTAAAATTCACCAGACTTATAAATTGACTAATAAGAGTTGTTGTTGAATGTAGACTTAGGAAAACAGATTTCAAAATACTTTGTTTCAAAAATATTTAAAGCCCATGTCATTGTAAATAATCCTTCTGCATACTTTCACAAACCCATGCTGATATTTTAAGCACACTTCAATTATAGTAATTACCGTATTATATGATAACGGTGTGTGGCCTCCCTGTCTCTCTGTCACACTGTAAAATCTGAGCTCTTTGCCAGCAGACCTTCCATGCGGTGAGTTCACGCCCCGGTCCAGGGATGCAGTGGGCACTGGGAAGCACTGTCCACATCCTCTTCAATGCTATTGCCAGTAAAGGGGACCCCAGCTGTCAGACTCTGCCCTTGGGGATTGCTGCAGCCCCAGAAAGCCATTTGCCCAAGGTCATGCCCCTTTGAGGAGCAACCCTACCGAATGCCTGGTGGGTGAGGAAACAACTCTGGGGGTGAGGAAACAACTCTGAGGTACCAGAGCACCAAGGGCTCAGCCAGGCCTCCCTTGCTGCACAGGTGCTGTCTGCCAGGGCCTCTAGGAGCTAGCCTGCCTTACACTGTTCATCTCAGAGCCTGCTCCCTGGGACATGAGCCTCAACAGCTTTCCATAGCAGGAAGGAAACTCGGACAAGAGCTAAGAGATTCAAGGGCCCACTTTGAAAACTGATGGACCCCAGCAAGTTCAGCTCAAGTTTTAGTCCCCTGAGGTCTGGCCCCTGCAGGCTGTTTCAGGCGTTGCCATTGTTCACAGCTGGCCTCGGGCCTGGGCATGAAGAGATAAGTCAAGGTCTAGGATTTGTTATTTTGCATGGACTTTCTATTCCTTCCTTGCCCATCCTTTCAGAGAAAGGGCGAATTTCCCCAGCATCTATATTCTCTGGCCTCACCTCACGAAAGACCAGTTGTCAACATGAAATGTTAACATTTTTAAACTCAGATTTAATGCAAGTCTAGTGAATTCCAGGGACCCCCACCCTTGGTTAACTCTGGGCCTCAGAGTTTATTCTTCAGGTTCTTTGTGAAATAGATTGGAGAGATCTCCATGCCCCATGCTTACTACCCCCTCCACTCTCCCATGCCTCTGCCCCTCACCCCTTACCCCTACTCCACATCCTCCAGCAACCAGAACTAGACATTCAGTGTGTGAGATCAGACCTCTCTGTTACAGGGCTGACTCTTCCTGAGATGCCAGCACTAACATGTCAATCACTTTTTCCTTAAAAGGATAAATGAACAGAAAAGTGACGCTCCGAAGTAGATGGAAAAAATTTCTCTGTGAATATATAGGTTGAATATATAGGTTGCCAGAAGCAGATAAAGCCCAACACAAAAGACCCATTTTAAAAGAAATTATTAAACAAAAGGATCATGATAAAACAACTCAGTGGGTGTATCAAAGGGCTGCATTTCTCAAAGAACGCTCCTTCCACCTCCCAGACACCAAACTGATGTGTTCATATTTAAAAACTTTACAAAGGCAGGAATTCTGAATAGGCCAAGGAGGAACGAAAGATCATATTTAAATTGGAGGAACTGCAACCAAATCTCAGCCTCTTTCTCGGACTGGAGGACAAGAGCATCACTTGGGAAGAGATAAGAGAACCAGATCTCTTGGCCCCCACCTGGCCAGGTTGAGCCAGGAGGAAATTTGCAGGTGGGAAGACCTTTGTAGGGAGAGCCCAGAGCACATGCTATAGGGGCAAAGATGGTGGAAACAGGGCTTTAGAGTGTGTAGGCAAACCTCTACCCTAATGTTATCCACACTTAATGACATAAATACCACCAAGAAATTTCAGCAAGAACACAAGGTGTAAAGATGAAATTTGTGCCATTCATTGCAAATATCTAACCCTTCTCAAAGATCCCACATCTTATTTTCCTGTACTTAACATTTTTATTATCTTTAAAATTATGATAGCTTCATGCCCTTTAATATTTCAATCTGAATTTTTGGACTAGGCAAGATATAAATCATTAAAAAATATATTATTTCATAAAGTAGGTCAGACTCCCAGGATATAACAATGAAGTGTGAATGGAAATGAAATAGAAGAGGTACAACTTTGAAAATTAATCTTATATCCCAAACAGAAAGGGGCTCACCCTTTATTTCACTCATTCCAACACATTTACTTAATGCCTACAATGAGTTTGCTGTTGCAATTGGCTCTGTGGAAAAATAGGTGAACCAGAAAGTGTTCCAATCCCAATGGGATTATTAATAAAGTCAGTAAGTGAGAAAGGAAATACATTTTTCTTTCATATTTATTATAATTTAGTAGGAGAATTACTCTCAGTTACATGGTAATAAAGTTGATCTCTAACTGGAAGTGCATAATCCCTCATACATGTTTTTAAATTCCAAGAACTAATGTGAAAAGAAAGAGAACACGACCAGACTAATAACAGAATAAGAAACAGTAAATGTTATTATTCAAGATTTATCTCACAAAAGAACCTACTCCAGATGGATTCCCCATGTGATTCTCTTAACTTTCAGAAAGTCAACTGTACTTGAATTTTTATGTGGTCTTTAAGAATATGCTCTATATGCATGCATGTTTATATGTATGCATGTATATGTATATATGTATATAAAGATGAAATTGGAATATTAGCTAGCATTCTTGGAGGTAAATTAGGGGTTAATACTTACATCTCCCAGATACTAATTATGAAAGCAAGCTAGAACAATTCACTTTGAAAAAACATGCAAAAATCCCAAATAAAATTTGGGAAGTAAAATGTAATACCTTAAGAGAATTAGTCATTCAGTCCAAGCCAGGTTAGTTTAATCACAGAATTCAAAACTATCATACAGAAATTTAAAAAGTCTCCACATAATTAAACACATCAGTAGATAAACAAAAATAGCCAGCATGATTTTATTATCTTAACATATGCCGGACATAACTTTGGCATGTTTAAAAATCTATTTTGTATATAATGTCTTAAGATTAGATGAATGGTTTCTATCTTTAAATTATTTAAATTAATTATTTAAAATGGATTATTCATCTCATTTCAACTCAACACATTACTGTCAGGTGCAAAACACATTTTACATACTGAAGAAAGTCATTACCTTTAAAAAGCAAAAACAAGACAGAAACTAAACAAAGATACCCTTATTGTAACTATTTAAAATAGTGTCAGAAGAGCGTGCAATAACTACTGGAGAGGGAAGACAATAAAAGACATACATATACAATGGAAAAAGGAATAAAAATATTGCTTTTTGCCAGTGATCTAGAAAATCAAAGGAAATCAACCAAGAAATTATTAGAGATAATAAATGAATTCAGTAGAGTTGTGGGATGTAAGATGCAGCCTCAAAAATCAATTGTGTTGTTATATACTAGTAGCACACTGAAAATAAAATGAAAACAAAGAGACCATTTATGGTAATAAAAATTTGAATATCAACCTGCACCATGAGAGATTTATTCAAATAACATTATAAATATTTAATGGCAAAAAGAAGACATTAATGACTGGAGAGAGTGAACTACCTCATGCTTAGGAATACCAAATGCAGTCTGAATACAGTATGCCACGTGTACCCAGCTCACCTCAGCCCCCTTAGTGCTTCCTCCTGTCGATCAAGATATGCGAGTGTCACTGTAAAAGGACCCCCTCATTATACTCAGTGTGGTGGACACGCATCAATTTTGCAGGCTTACTTTCTACTTTGTTCCTTTTGTCACCTGTCTAACCATCCCAATTCTGACCCCAGTCATAGAATTTCAGGTCTCAGCTTTATTTTTCTGCTTATTCATTGTGACACATGCCTTCTTGAACTATCCTCATGGTCACATTACCTAGCAGCGGATGTCCTTTGGTCAGCCTGCAAATCCTCGGGAATTGCTGTAGCTCACAATGTCCACAGTGTACTTGGACAATATGAAGGGGAGATTTAGTGCAGCTCATGAAAACTTCCAGGAGTTACCTTAGAGTGCAGTCCCTTCCTACCTCCCTGTAAAAGGAACCCCTCTCTCCCTTCCTCCTCTGTCCCTCCTTTCTCCCTGATTTTTTCACTTACTGACTTTATTAGGAGAATGACAGATAAAGAAGTCACTTAGAAATAATAATAATTATCATCTAATATTGTTAATAGTATTATACTAATAGCATGATAAAAGATTTATATTATTAATGATAATACATTATCTATATTATTATATTAATAATATAAAATTATTATTAAGGTATGTACATATATGTTAGCTACTTCTGTGTTATATTTAACTATTAATATATTTAAGAAAGGAAAGGTAATATGGTGAACTAATCTGAGAAAACAGTTTGAGAGAAGACAAATGATGTTTTGGCAAAGTCATGTGGAAAGTCAGGAGAAAAATCAGAATTTGAACTCATATATTTTTGACACCAAAGGCCAGGTTCTTAAATACAACTCTCTAAAGACCCCACACGGATCAGGGGTAAATATAAAAATTCAACCCACAAAGAATTATCTAGAAGAAAATACAGCAGAATATTTATCTCAGTTCTGGAGGGAAATAAATTTATGAATATTAAAAATGGAGGATATCATCGGGAACAAGATGGATGTGTGGAAATTCGTAACACCAAGGACTTTAGTACTATGAAAAGCAATAAAATAAATATCATAAGGAAAGCAACTGAAAAGGGAAATATATTTGAATATAATCAGAAAAATTTACTGTCCAAAATATATGAAGACTTGATAAAATATAGAAGGTCGCTACCCAGATCCCACACACAAAAACAAGATCAAGAGCCAAGAAGAAAATGCTAACTCAAGGAAAATTAGATGATAAATCATCTCAGAGAAAAAGGCATTCACACTGTCAATTAAAGAAAGGCAAATGAAAACAACTTTAAGGTTGTATAATTAAACAGTTAATAAGCAAAACCAAACAAACCGTTTTTAGGAATGGACTATTTTCACATCAGGTTTCCAATTGCTATTGGATTTTCTTACCCATAACTCACGTGGAAGTTTTCTTACCCATAACTCACGTTGGAAGGAACATGATTCATCCTTACCAGCCCAGACTTAGTATAGGTAAAGGAAGAAATTTAAAAGCCATAGATGCTAGACAAATTTACCATCAGTGGCATCATCGTCATTATTATTCATTTGCATCATTCATTTACTTACTTCCCTTCCCCCTCTTGGCTGGTGTTAGTGAACAACAGACCTGATTGGGTTGCTATGGCAACTGGGCATCTTTTAGGTCCTGCAGGAAAGCCAGCGGTCAGCACTAGGAGAGCAAGGCCAAGTGGGCCCAAGAGAAAATCACCAACTTGATGATGAACCAGGGCAAGGCCAGCAAAGGGAAGGTTGAGACAGAGAGGCTCATTAGGATATGGCTTAGGATGTACTATCCTGTGGCAATTTCCCTCACAGTCCCAGTACCTACTGGCTGGGTTCATTTAAGAGGAGATTTGGGTCAGACATAAATATCCGTTGGCTGCCCAGAATGCTGTTTCTCCTGTCTCCTTGCGTGCATATTTTAGTTGCCTGAGATACTCTGGGGCTTTATCACACATGGTTAGCTAAGTTGTACTGCATTTCTCAGGATCCTCTTCCCGCTGTGTTTTGGGTGGAGCCACAGAAAGAGTCACATTTGAAAGTAAGAGGGAGGCAGTTGCCATGCTCAGCCCCTAAAGTGTGAAATACAGGCCATGTTTGAGCTCCATGTCCTTTGCTAATCTGCTGACTCCCTCTGCTGCCATGAATAGTACCAGGATCCTCTGCTCCTCCAGCTCTCTGCACATCTCTCACACCAGGTTTCCGAGAGCCTGGGCCAGGTGTCAGTGAGAATACCAGTGGAAATTCTAGTTTCTTCCACAAGTCAACCAGAGAGAGAAATTTGCGATGGGAAAGACAGTTACAGTAACAGAAACAGTTATAGTTTCAGCTTGTTCCTGGGGGCTTAAGCTATCTCTCCCCTCCCCTACTTCAAGCCTTCCCTGTCCAGCACCTACTCTGTAACTTCAGGATCAGCACCAGATAGAAAAACAGCCTAACTAAAACTTTTACCAGGTCCCACATACTATCAAATCCCTCAAATAAATCACACTTTCCATGTCAAGCCAGTTGTATCGCTGGTACAGAATTTGGCATCATAATTGATTTCAGAAAATTGAGTCATATGAATGAGTTTCAGAATTGATTCTGGATTTTTTGTAGTTGGTCCTCTGACTTGATCAGATGTGTTGATAAAAACATTAATGGCCATGTTTCCAGAGAGAAAGAGAACAATGGCTGACCATAGCAGTGGTGGTAGAAGACCTGCTTAATTCTCACCTGTAGACATCGGTGATCAAGTGTCTGTAGGAGGTAAGGCTTTGGGTGACCAAATGGTTGCTCCATAGAATGCTTTAGTGACAATAATAAAGAATACGATGTGTGGGTTGCTTTCTCCTAATTGTGCTTGAGGACTTAAAGAAATTATATGCTCAGGACTTAAAATTCTCACTCAAGATCTGCTAAAGGTATCTGCATACTTCTTTGACCAACTGAAAAGAACATTTATCACCTATAGCCACCGAGATTTCTGAAAAGCAAACCCAAAGTCTAATCTCAAAGGTGGTTGAATTACATACAAATTGAACTTTGATCTCTTGGGTCCAGTTAAACTTAGATCTATTTTTGGGAAAGTGTACTGGAAAGCAAATGGGGCCATATGGAGAGATTCTGATGAAAATGGAGAACTTGAAGCCCTAAACTTGCTGAGTGTCCTTTCCCAAAAAGCAGGTTTTCCTAAAAAGCATTTCTGCCTGAGGAAGCCAGTGTCTCCTGCATACCAGCACCCTTGACCTAGTGGCCATAGAAAGGACTACTGATTCTTCTTGGGATCTACGTCCCCCTGCTTAAACTTACAACCAGACTCAAGATCAAATAGGTCCTAGAGGGTGAGGTATAAATCATTAACTACGAGGAAGTGCCATGCATGCCAGAAGAATTGCATGATTTTTTCCCAATTTACTCAGGGAAAATCTGGAGAATATATGTGCAAATGGCACTTAAGTTCAGAATGGAAGAAATATAATGTTGAATTTATTGAAATGGGCCGGAGAAGCAGAGATTCTGGATTCATGTGTTAACTCTAGTGCCTGGGAGTGGCTCCAAAAGTCTGCTTGATTGACTGACTGATACCTGAACCCTATGATGGACTCCCCCAAATGAAGTTGAAATGCCAGTTATTTATTTATTTATTTATTTATGTATTTATGTATTTATTTATTTGTTTGTTTATTTATTTATTTATTTTTGGTGCTCTGTAGAGAAAGCTATCCAGAGGCAGAGGGAGACTAGAATGCTAGAATGAATTCTTATATGAGACTTTCTCCTCCAGCCTATACATGTATCACCTAGAAGGTGTGCCCCCCTCACTAAGAATATAAGAAATACATCCAAAAGAGGAGTCTCAGCATCATGGAAGAGTCTATAGTAACTGCTCTCGAGGCCATGGGAAATCCTGCCTTCTAACTCTGCTTTCTGAATGATGATGGATCCCTGGGGGACAGAGGACAAGTGGTGGCACCTGACCACCAGTGACAAGATGGACATGGGTGCCTGTGGGCAACAGAGCTGAAACAATAATTGCCCTTCCTACAGAGATCTCTGGTGTTGGCTAGTTGAGCATAATTGCTCCTAAGGCAGAAATAGAAGGGCATCTACTATGTTTTTACATCATGTATTTAATTAGGAAGCATGAAACTGATCACCAGGATGGAAGTTTCAGTCCCTCAATCAAGTCTCAGGCTTCAGCTAATTAGCCAGTGGGCCCATTATGATCACCGCAACCCCATGCATTCCCACTACTGAACTGAATAAGGGGCCATGTTCCCTTGCAGAAGGGCATTTTTACAGCACCAAAAATTTGTAGTCTAAATCTTCCTCCCAAGAGTTCCCTGCAGGGACAAATGGCTATTTATGGGGGGGTTGTACAATGGGGAATGGAAATAGTGAGACTGGTCAGGGGTTAGTGGATACTGTCTTTAACTACTAATTTCTGGAGGCTCCAAATACTGTGGTTCAGTAGTGGGAATGCGTGGGGTTGAGGTGATCACAATGGGCCTACTGAGTTCCCAAACCATCCTGTAGGTACCCCAAGAATGCAAAATTAGAATGAACAGAGTTAGAAGCTGGAAAAATACCCCACATTATTTCCTAATCTAGAATGTGAGGGGAAATTGAGTGGAATCATCATTTGAAGATTCCACCGTACCTCCAGCTCCATCTAGCTGGCTACTGTGCAGGGCTGAGGCAGTATTCCCCAGGATGTGGTATATGACTTTAGCTACTATATTTTTATCTGTAGCAGGATTTATGGGGGACAGGAATCGAGTGGTAGAAATAAGAATGCTTCTGCCACTGTGACCCTAGTGAGTCACTAGCACAGTCTTTGCTTCCCATCCATGTCACTGCACTCTGTTTCCAAGTGAGAAATGTTTTGCTGGGGGACACAACTATGGCTCCATTAAACTGGAATCCGGGCCAGCTGGCTGGCCACACTGGGCTCTGCATGCCAGTAGACAAATAGACAAAGAAGGGGGTTAGCTGGGGTGATTAATACTACCAAGGGGGGAAGATGAGTTTATAGATTGCAGGCAATTTCCTGCTGTGCCTCTTAAATGTCCATGTCCTGAGATTGAATGAAAACCTACAACAACCCAATGGCCCAAAATCTTGGTAATAAAAGCCTGGAATCACCCAAATAGAAAAGAGCCGTGACAGTTGAAGGGCTTGCTAAGGGCAAAGGGAATTTAGAGTGAGTGGTAGAAGAAGATAACTTCCCAATACCAGCCACAAATATATAACCAGATTCAGAAATGAAGATGCAAGCTGTTAGTTCTTATCTTTATTTTGATATCAATATGTTCAGTACATAGGAACCCATTTTTATTTACATATATATTTCTCATTGTTCATTTTTGTACAATGTATGCTTTCTCCTCTCAGGTGTAGTCCCTGTAAAATTCCCACCACCAATTCACCTGTGAACCATCACCATAGTCCTTTGTGCTCTTCTCTCCCCTGTTTTGATCCCTCTTCCTCCCCCTCCCCTGCAGAATGTCTCTGATGTATAGTTGCCTGTTAATTTTTATTTATTTATTATTATTGTTATTTTTTTCCTGATCCCTTATTTGATTCCCCTATATTCCTCTTATTAGTGAATCATCTTACATTTTTCTTTTTCCTCTGGCTTATTTCCTCTGTCTTATTTCATCGAGCATGATCCCTTCCAGCTCCACCCATGTGGCTGCGAATGGCATGAGTTTATCTTTTTGGTTGCTGAGTAATATTCCATTGTGTATATATACCAAATCTTCTTGAGCCAGTCATCTGTTTTTGGGCATTTGGTTTGTTTCCATATCTTACCTGTTGTAAATAGTGCTGCAATAAACATAGGGGTATAGTATCTTTTTGAGTTAATGTTTTTGTATTCTTTGGGTAGATTCCTAGAAGTGGAATTGCTGCGTCACATGGTAGCTCCATTTTTAGCAGTTTGAGAATCTCCACACAGCTTTCTATAGTAGTTGGACCAGTTTTCATTCCCACCAGCAGTGTAAGAGAGTTCCTTTTTCTCCACATTCTCACCAACATTTGTTGTTGCCTGTTTTTTTTAATATGTGCCATTCTCACTGGTGTAAGGTGGTATCTCATTGTGGTTTTGATTTGCATTCCCTGATTATGAGGGCTGTTGAACATTTTTTCACATACCTGTTGGCCATTTGCATTTCTTCTTTAGTGAAGTGTCTTTTTAGTCCTTCTGTCCATTTTTTGACTAGATTGTTTACTTTGTTTTTGTTGAGTCATGTGAGCTTTTTGTAGATCATTGTGATCAGTCCTTTATCAGTTGTATTGAGTGCAAAAGTTTTCTCCCAATCAGTAGGGTGTCTCTGTTTTGGTTAATGAACCCATTTTTATTGGTTGTATGTTGACAGAGATGACTCATGCTAGGCAGATGAATAACTTTGCTACTATCTGAAGTTGGAAATGAGGTATCAAGAGCTATGTATCAATATCCTCTGAGCCCCAATTTTCTTATACATACCTGATAGACATGGTAAAGGTTAAAATGACATTATTGAGAGTGTGTAAGAGACACTCAGTTAATGGTATCTTATTTTGTTAGTACCAGTATGTTGAGAGTAAACATAGAGTGAAAAGCAATCATGTATGGAAAAATACTTGTGCTGTCAGTAATGTATTATAAATAAACAGTGCTGATATATTTATAATTAAAAAAGAGAGAAACGTGTGAATGTCAAGTCCTTTAATCTAAGGAAGTGGGGTGCTTTGCACTGTGTTAACTTAACTTAGTACTGTTATGGAAATGGAAGTACATTTCCTAGAATTTATGGTTTCAGGCTAATGTTGGCCTTAGAAACACTTGAGGAAGGTGGGGGAGGCAGAAATCATGTGGGCATCCTGCTTACTCTCTGAAGACCAGTGCAGGTGGTTCTGCTGCTTTGGTTCCTGTCTGGCACAGTCCCTCCCCTAATACATCCAGCATACTTCTCATGTCAGATAGTCAGGGGGCTGATTCTCCCTCCTGGTTTCCATAAAGAGAATTTTCACTATATTGTCCAAGAAGGTGAAAGTCAGAATGCCTGCTATTGGCCTTTCTTCCTCTAATTTAATCCTTCCATGGGTAGAGGAGCAGTCAATTTGATTGATGGGTGCCGGACATTGACCACAGTTTTGGTGGGTGAGGCCTCGGTCAAAGGTCACTGCTCATGTGGGCCCATCTCTTCCACTCAATCAAGTTCACACTTAGTCTGAGTATTCCTCTCTCCTCCTCCCCTGTTTCCATTTGGTATCAACTTCCAAAATGAAGGTTCCAGATGTGATTTCATGATGAAGAGTAAGAGATTCTGCCACCTTTTCCAATATAATAATTGCTGGAAGTGCTGGAGAGAAAGAGAGAGGAGGCAGGAGGAGAGGGAGAGACAGAATGGATATGATATTGGTAAATATAGAAGATGAGCAGCAAAATGAGAAAGCATTCCATTGTGTTTAGGCTTCAAAACAGTCAGACATCAGTTTATTATTATTTTTTTAATTTCCTTTGCTTCAGCAGGAAGAGAACAGTGAAGCCATTCATCCTAACATTTTGGAGTTTTCACTGAGCTTATTTTAGTTTTGAAAACAATGCACCTCTAGAAAGAAGCTTAGTAAGTATGACTCCTGGTTTATTTTTACCAAATGATACAGATTTTTTAAATTGTGAAGTGTATCCTATATACAGAAGAGCATAAAAAAGTACTTATAGTTTAAAGAATCATTATTATGAGGTTACTTAATGTGAAGAAATTCCAGTACCTCAGAAGCTCTGTGTTACTCCCTTATTACAGCTACTCACCCACAGAGGTAACCATTTTGCTGCCTTTTAATGATTGTTCTTTATTTATACATTTCCCTAGCTATGCTCGAGTATTAGGCACAAGCCTAGCTATGTAGGAAGCGGTATCCTTGACCTGTTATAGGAAGGCTTGCAGGATAAGCTGTGTTGAGGGGAGTCTCATGGCCATAGCTTTGTCTCAAATGTTGAGGGTCAGCCTTTCTCTTTTCCATAACCATAACTGCAGTTCAACTACAGTTGAAAGACCACCATCACCCTCACATTAGAACTGACAAGGGTACGATGTGCTAAAGTTTACCATGTATATTTCCCATTTAAGGCACCATTTGTGGCTCTAGTCCTCCAGTGTCTCTGGATTGCTTATCCTTGGTCTTGGTTCCAACTCCATGGCAAATCTGATAACTCCTTCTGAAAGGCCTTTAACCCATAGTGGGAAAAAAGCAATCAGCTATCCAAAGAGAAAGAGCACTGAATGGGTAACCAGAACACTTGGGTTCAAGTTCCAGTTCAACAAACAATCAGTGAAATCATCTCAAGCATACATCCTTCTGGTCCTCTGTGCTGCTGTATTCCTGTCCATGATACAAAGCTTAAAGCAAGTCAGTAGCCCCAGCCTAGAGTGCACATGACAATCATCTGACTGTTAAGTGAAAATACTCACTCCAGGTCCTCTCCTGCCTAATCAAGTCAAAATCTCTGAGGGTGGAGCCTGGGCATCAGTGTTTAAGTCTCCCCCATAGTTCTGATACAATCAGGATTGAGAACCTGGACTGGGTGATCTCTGAGACTCAAGTCTGTGTTCATACAGTGTTCATACTTCATTGAATAGGTAGCACCTTAGGTTGATAGGACTCACCCCTTCTTTAAGTTTCTAAGGACATAAAAAGCATGCAAAAGCATAGCAGCAAAAACAACTGTGATGCAATTTATCTATGGGACAAGTATGATGAGCAGTATACATAATGAAAGCTTATAGAAATCAATGAACACAGGATGAAGATTGCAATCTTTTCTCAACCAGCTGGGTGATGGAGTTGCTAGCAATGAACGGGGGGGGGGGGTGACCTCCATTAATCATCCTCTTGCTTGTTGAGGCAGAATATGTTGGGAAAAGGGGGTACTCCAGCTTGTCAGAACCTCAGTCACAGCAGTTGAAATTCACATTGCTCACATCTCCAAGATTTGGGGTTCCTTCAAACAGAGGTCCAGCCCAGACCTGGATATCATTGAAGATATCATCCTTGTAGTGGGCACTAATTAAGGAGGCAGCCTGGCCTCCAAGGATGCCCCAGTGTTTGACTCTGATATCCAGGAGGGAGCAGGCCCTAGGGGTCATGTCTGAAATCTGTGATTTTGACTTCCAGGAATATATGGAACTGTCATTTTCCTAAAATGGTTTCTTGGGAGAAAGTCTATGCCTCCTGATACTAAGAACCTTATAATGGTCCTGTTATCTGCTCATCCTGCATCCTGATTATTTGTTTATCCCTTTGATTTTTGTGAGCTATTTCTGTATCCTTCAGACAAAGTTCTTTTTGCACTAAGCTCAACCAGTTTATGTTACTTGCAACCAAAACAATTTTAACAATTACATTCCCTACCTCTAAATAATAGCTTCGAATTATTGAACATGTGTTATTTACCAGATATGTCCACATATTATTGCTAATCCTAGAAACAACTCTGTTGCCAGACAACCCTACCCCCATTGTTCAAATAAGAAAATTGAAGTTTTGAGTAACTTGCTCAAAACATAAAGCTAATAAACAACAAAACTAGGATTTGAACAAACTTCTCTTTAACTGAAAATCTATTTTTTTGGCTCTTCCATGCATCTCTTTTCTAGTGAGTAGTCCTTTCTACTCCTTTCACCCCATACCCAAACTCACACATGCTATGTCTGCTCTGCCTGATTCTCACTGAGGGGATAGGAAAGGAATTGGAAAATTAATCTTTGCTCTATGTGAACCTGTCTTTTTGCTTGGTGACAGGCACTGGCAGGGGTCATAGCCAGGCTGTCAGCACAGAGTGCTTGTGGACACTTAGTCAATACTAATCAGTGGGCACTATAAGGACAAACAATCACGTCCCTAAACTTCAGTAGAGGAAAAGTCATCCTCTGGAAACTTTTAACTTGAATGGACATCCCCGAATAGATGTAAATGAGGGTCCTGTGATTGAAGAGGATATTGTTAGAAAGGGCCACAGCAATCATCTCCATTTAATTATTGCCTTTTTCAACTGGGAGAACTGAGCCCCAGAGGAGGGAAGGGTGTGTGCAGATCATACAGCAACTTGGTGGCCATCATGCCTGTGTACTTTCCCTGCTAGCCCATAAACCAGGACACAGCTTATCTCATAGTTCATTTAATAACCCAATTTGTGATGGTAATGCTGCCTTCCCAAAGAGTTAAGATTTTGCCTGTCTTTGTTCCCCGTCATGCAAGAAGTATCTACACTTCTACCAAGTTGTGTCCTCAAGACTCCATGGCTCTGACAAGAAGTCCTTATCACCACATAGAGATCCTGTAATCATCTCTTTACTTTCTAGGAAGACATCTCTGAGATCCTTATTTTCTTATCAGAGTTCTGAGATGCAGGCGAAGTGAGCGGAAACTGTTGCAGTGACACCTGAGAGACAAGAAACCCAGAAAGAACTGGATTTCAGTTGGCTGTTCAGTGCTGTGAATGATGTCACCCTGATGGCCACCTGCTGAGGGTGTGGTTCTAGGAACCCTGGACAGGCCTCCCCGATGACCCATCCCATGCCTGTGTGTCCTTAGTTATTCCCAGATATGAAAGCTCCTTCTGTCTTCTTGAGGTCTGACAGTGGACAGACTTCTCCACTGGTGAAGTGGCCTACTGCTTCCTTCAAAAGGGCACTGCAGATTGGAGCCTGTGCCCGCTCCTGGGAGGTTGAGACATGCAACAGAAGAGTGCTGTGCCTCACACCATTGATGTCAGCACATCTGCATCCCCTCCATCCCCCTCAGGGTACAGAGAAAAGCTCTGCTTTGCTGCCTCTGGGCTTTCTCTGGACTTAGTTCACACTCACACACAACCAGGAAATGTAGGAGAGTTAACAGTCCCGAATTAACAGGTTAACAATCCCTCATTAAATGGGGAACAGAAGAGCACTGGGCAGATATCCCAGCCTGTGGCATGTTCTACATGGTTCTCTAGAATGAACCTAGCAGCACTGGCTCTCAGTTTCCCAAGGAAGTTCCCAGCTCAACATGCAGGTAATTTTTAAAAATCATTCTTACTCCTCTCCTACCCCTTCCCCTCCTGAATGCCCCAGATCCACATCTGCTTTCCGGTTGGTTTTAGTATTTGTCTTTGACAAATATTTGACCTTTGTTTGGTGACACAATCTGGTATTTATCTTTTTCCTTCTGGCTTATTTCGCTTAGCATCAACCCTTCCAGCTCCATCCATGTTGCCACAAATGTCATGTGTTTCTTTTTTGATTGCTGAGTAGTATTCTATTGTGTATAATATTCCACCTCTCCTTGATTCACTCATTTGTTTTGAGGCATTTATGAAAGGCAGTGTGAAGTTTTCTCAAAAGATTAAGAATAGATCTGCCATATGGCTCAGCAATTGTATTTTCAATATCCAAATCTTTAACCTTGGCTAAATTCATTCCTAGAAATTTAATTCTTGTAGATACTATCATAAATGGAATTGCTTTCTATATTCCTTTTCCAGTTACTCTTTGCTGGCTTATAAAAATACAACTGATTTTGGAGTATTGATCTTATTCCCTGCAATTTTGGTAAATTTGTTTATAGGTTCTAGTAATTTTGTTATGATTTCTTTGGAATTTTCTGTAGATAGGCAATGCCATCTACACATAGGGATAATTTTGCTTCTTCCTTATTGATTTAAAAGCTTTTAAATGCTTTTTCTTGTTTAATTGCTCTGGATAGAACTTCCAGTAAAATGTTGAACTGCAGTGGTGAAAGCAGCCACCCTTGTCTTTTGCCTGATCTTAAAGAGAAAACTTTCAGTCTTTCACTTTTGAGTATGATGTTAACCATGGGCTTTAGCAGGGACCTTGTGGAGGAAGGACCAGCAAGATCCTGGAACAAGAGGGAGGTGATCCAGCAAGAGAGGGCCGCAGGAGGAAGTCCAAGGACAATGGGTAACAAAGAACTAGCAACTGAACGGACACTAGAAATGAACACAGTTGGGACAAGCTCACTAATGTACTAATTGATGGTAAGTCACCTGGGTGAGGTGCTTATTAACAAATCTCTATTTTGCTTGGTTGGTGCCCTGAAATCTCCCACATTGTATTAAAAAGAGCCATGCACACTCCTACAGCCGACGACAGCCCTGCTTATCTTTTCCATTCTCCAGGTTGTAGCCACAAGTGTCTACAAAGAGCAGGGCACCTGGTCTAAGGGAGACCTAGGAACCAGAATCCGACTGCTTCAGGGATGCTCCAGGCATGTCTCTCTGTCCCAGGCTGCTTCCCACCCCTCCCTGACATGGCTTTTAGATCAGTCTTGTCTCCAAGTGCCTCTTTCTTCAGATTGGCAGGGTATCTCTCTCCAAGTAAACACATTCTTTAGATTCCTCAAAAAATACAAGTTGGGGGGCCTCCCCTGGTGGCGCAGGCAGTTGAGCGCAGCGCTGTGAAACTGTCCGCAGCCTCTGCAGCACGGGTTCGATCCCAGCCGGCCAGGGGGAATCCCACATGGCATGGCAGACCTCTCCTGTCTCGCCCACTGCTCTCCTGAGCAGTGTATTTCACTCAGTCTGCCTGTTCTGTTCCCCGCTCTGCCTCTGGTGAGTCCTCTCACCCTCCCGCACATCTGGCCTCTACCCTGGTTCTTGTGTGTATGAATAAATAAATCTTTTTTTAATTTTATTTTTATATTCCCCATACAATTGCAACCCCCTTATTTTGACTCCAATCCCTCCTTTCCCCGCCCCCCACCCCCCATAGAGTGTCTGGTTCATAGTTGTTTGTTGATTTTGATATTTTCTTTCTTATAGTTATTCTTTTTCCTGGTCCTTTATTTAAGTTTTCTAGATTCCTGCTATGAGTGAGACCATCCGGTATTTTTCTTTTTCTTTCTGGCTTATTTCACTGAGCATGATCCCTTCCAGCTCCATTCACATTGCTGCAAATTGCATGTGTTTATCTATTTTGAATGCTGAGTAATATTCCATGGTGTATGTGTGCCACATCTTCTTGATCCAGTCATCTATTTTTGGGCATTTGGGTTGTTTCCATAGCTTAGCTATTGTAAACAGTGCTGCTATAAACATAGGGGTGCAGGTGCACTTTGGAATTGATGTTTCTGTGTCCTTTGGGTAAATACCTAGGAGAGGAATTGCTGGATCATATGGAAGCTCTATGTTTAGTAGGTCAAGAAATCTCCACACAGCTCTCCATAGTGGTTGGACCAGTTTGCACTCCCACCAACAGTGCAGAAGAGTTCCTTTTTCTCCACACCCTCGCCAACATTTGTTGTTGCTAGATTTTTTTAATATGTGCCATTCTCACTGTTGTGAGATGGTATCTCATGGTAGTTTTGATTTGCATTTCCCTGATGACAAGTGATGTTGAACATTTTTTCATATGCCTGTTGGCCATTTGCATTTCCTCTTCAGAGAAGTTTCTTTTTAGCTCTTCTGCCCATTTTTTGACTGGATTATTTTCTTTGCTGTTGTTGAGTCTCATCAGCTCTTTGTATATTTTTGTGATCAGTTCTTTATCATTAGTGTTGTGTGCAAAAATGTTCTCCCAGTCGGTGGGGTTTCTCTTTGTTTTTGTTATTGTCTCTTTTGCTGTGCAGAAGCTCTTTAATTCGATGTGGTCCCAGCTGTTTATCTTTGCCTTCACTGTCACTGCTTTGGGTGATGTGTCTGTAAAGATGTCTTTGATGTGCATATCATGTAGCATTTCGCTTATATTTCCTTCTATGTATTTTATGGTTTCAGGTCTTATGTCTAGTTTTTTAATCCATTTCGAGTGGGTTTTGTGCATGGTATGAGGTAGTAGTCAAGCTTCATTCTTTTGCATGTAGCGACCCAGTTTTCCCAGCACCATTTATTGAACAAACTTTCTTTGCTCCAATGTATATTCTTTGCTCCTTTGTCAAAGATTAGTTGCCCATGAAACTGTGGGTTTATTTCTGGATTTTCTATTTGATTCCATTGGTCTGTGTGTCTGTTCTTGTTCCAATACCATGCAGTTTTGATGATTATGGCTTTGTAGTACAGTTTGAAGTCTGGGAGTGTGATGCCTCCATTCCCTTCTTTTTTTTTTTTTTCAGGAGAGCTTTGGTTATTCAGGGTTTTGGTGATTCCATATGAATTTCATCAATAATTGTTCTATTTCTTTGAAGAATGTCATTGAAATTTTTATTGGAATAGCATTGAATCTGTATATTGCTTTTGGTAGGATAGCCATTTTAATAATGTTTATTCTTCCAATCCATGAGCAGGGGATGTCTTTCCATTTCTTTGTGTCTTCTTCTATGTCATTTAACAGTGTTTTATAGTTTTCTTTGTATAGGTCCTTTACCTCTTTTGTTAGATTTATTCCCAAGAATTTGATTTTTTTTTGTTTCAATAATAAAAGGGATGGTTTTTTTGATTTCTTCTTCTTCAAATTGAATAAATAAATCTTTAAAAACAAAATACAAGCTAGTGAGAGGGCAGCTTTTCAGATGCCCTTAAGCCATTCCTTTGAACCTCTCCAAGGACTACATTGGGCTGAGTCTCCCCAGAAAGATGTCTCTACTGTGGAATTGAGCTACTTACTCCCAGGCAGGGGAGGGCTGGTTCTCTGAGCCACTGCCCACCCTCCCCCATGCAGAAACCCAGGTGATTGGTGGAACGGGTTCTTGCCCTTCCCCAAGACCTCAGACTCTTCAGGTTAAATAAAAATGTACCCTTTGGTGCAGTCTCCACCCTGCCCTGTGTCCAAGAGGCTCACCTCTATGCACTGGATCGCTGGGTTTCCTTTTCCCCAACTTCAGCCCATGGGAAACACTGGCAGGGAGTTGGAGAGAGAAGTCAGTGGATGACCTGGGACCAGCCCCTTCTGTACAATGGTGTCAGGTGCCATGCCTGGTAATTCTGCCCATGACTGCAGCTCAGGATACTATGACAGATGCCTTTCCTTATGCCAGCCGGTCATATGAATGCAGGACCAGACCTGGGCAGAGAAGCCAAACACTCCAGCCTCTCTGTTCCTCCCAACTTTGGGGACAAAAATGATCTCCCTCAGGTGATGCACAAATGCCCCCATCCTCTTATTCATAGGACCCAGGGAGTAGATAATGGGATCTGTCATTCGCTTGATAGAAATCATTAAGCCCAAGTGCTAAGTGCAGCAGGGTTCTAAATTGGTCTCAGCTCCACACAGCACAATGGGCATCCTTGCTTAAAAGGGAGATGTCTTCATTAACTGTGTTTAGTAAAGGGGCCTCGGGCCTCCCCTGGTGGCGCAGCAGTTGAGCGCTGGGCTGCGAAGCTGCCCGCAGCCTCTGCAGTGCTGGTTCAATCCCTGGCCGCTGGCAAGGGTCCCACATGGCGCGACACGCGACAGACCTCTCCTGCTGTCTTCTGCTCCCCTCAGCAGTGTATTTCGTCAGTCTGCCTGTTCTGTTCCCTGCTCTGGCTCTGGTGAATTCTCTTACCCTCCTGCACTTCTGACTGTACCCAGTGCTTGTATAAATAATAAATAAATTTTAAAAAAGGGGGGGCCTCCCCGGTGGCACAACAGGTTGAGTGCAGCGCTGTGAGGCTGTCCACAGCCTCTCCAGCGTGGGTTCAATTCCTGGCCAGCCAGGGAGATACCCACATGGTGTGGCAGACCTCTCCTGCCTTGCCTGCTGCTCCCCTCAGCAGTGTTTTCAGTCATCTGCCTGTTCTGCTCCCTACTCTGTCTCTGGTGGATTCTCTTGCCCTCCCACACCTCTGGCCTGTACCCCAGTTCTTGTATAAATAAATATTTTTTTTAAAAAAATGTGTTTAGTAAGGGATTGGATGCTCAGGGTGGTGAATAAAAATGTATCCACTAAGTTCTGTATAAGAAATGGAAAATAAATATAGATATTGTAAATGGAAAGGGATCCAAGTCATGGAATTAGGTGACTGAAAACTTGGACAGGGCTAGAACTGTGTGGGATTCAAACTGGTCCAGGAATGCCTAACAGCATACCATAGGGATGTTCCCTGAACCACTGTTGGGGCTGGAGAGTTGGAGATCACGCCCATAGCCATAATGCTCAGTCCAGATTCAGAAAACCAGTCCTGCAGCTGTGTTCCTGTGCCTAGAAGTCTTGAACTACTCTTGATGCTGGGGTTTGGGTCTGGACTGTAGTTTTCACCACAGCTGCTTCTCAGCACCCTGGAACCTGGAGGATGGGCACTGGGAAGTTGCTGCATGGGTTGGGGGGTGTGGAGGCCACAAATCCACTGTTTCCCTTTCCAGTAGAAAAATATCCAAAAGACTGACCTTTGTTTCCCAAGTCGTGCAAGATCATTCACTTGGAGAACTTAATGCAGAGTAGTAGCTACAAGGAACAAGAAGTATGGGTTTTAGCTTCCTAGACTGCAGTGTAGGAAGTCACCCCTAGAAATAGGGCAGAATGGAAGGTGAACAAGTGGATCCACTGTGCTCACCACTGCAGGTCTCCTGCATTTGAAGGCAGCTGCAGGCAAGTGCAAAATCTCAGTTTGAGTTGTTAATTCTTTCCCATTTCTCTCATTTTCCTCTCAGAAGGATATGAGGAGAACCAATATGGCTGGATCCACAAGGCCTCCTGCCCATGTCAAAACCCATTGGACTATAAGTTAGATACATATTTTATAATTATGTGTGTGTGTGTGTGTGTGTGTTTGACATAGAGAAAATACACAAGATTAGGTATTTTTCTCAGAGTAATGCTGATGCCAACTGTTCAAGTAATTTCATGTCCGCTAGATTCCAGAAGCCCTGTATAAGCACAGGCCTGACTTTCAACCCCAGCTCCCCTGCTATGTAATCCTAGACTTGTTGTTTATCTTCTCTGAGTTCAGTCTTTGTATCAATCAAATGGGATGAATAATACAGATACCCTAGGGTTGCAGCAAACAGTAAATGAGATAAATCCTGGCAAATTCCCAATAGGTCCCACACATGGAGACACACAGCTGACAGCAGCCCCCCTATTGTCCTGTTTCATGCATTTTGCAGTGATAGCCAACTCCCAAGCCAGGAAACTGTCCCTCGGATAAATATCAATGATATCATTGTGCTTGAGAAGGAGAAGTGATGAGATGCTTGCCTTGTGTGGCAGGGAACCCTCTACAGTCCCTCCCCCACCATTCTTTGCAGCTCACACTTCCAGGGATTGCATCTTCCAAACACAAGAGACCACACAGGCAGCATAGTTGGAAGGAAGGGCGGTGAGAGGTTTGCATACAATTCATCAAGATCAGTGTGTTCCAAACTGTGGGTCAAGACCCATACGTAAGGAACAAAATCAATTTAGTGGGTTGTGACCAGCATTTTTACAAAGGAAAGAGGATGAGAGGGAAGAAACCAGACAAGAGAAGATAAGAAGAGAATGTGGAAGAGCATCTTAATAAGGGCCCTCTTATGAGAAACTGTTTTAGTTCATTGAACTAAAACTGTTTTAGTGGCGTGTGCATGGGTCACTGTGTAGAATGCACATAGCTTATTTGCATGTTTGCAAAGTAGTCATCAAAATAACCAGCACCCCCTCTATTTTGGAGTGGGGAAACGTGATAACCAATCTGCTATCAGACTTATAACCACAGGGATTGAGAATAAATTACTTAGATTGAGAGTAACTTATTTGCCCTGGGAGATGAATTTATACCTGGATGTTTCTTTCTTTCTTTCTTTTTCCTTTTTTTTTTTTTTTTTTTTTTTTAGAACTAGGGTAAGGGCCAAAGGTGTGGAGGGTGAGAGGATTGACCAGAGACAGAGCGGGGAACAGAACAGGCAGACTGACTGAAATACACTGCTGAGGGGAGCAGTAGGCGAGTCAGGAGAGGTCTGCTGCGCCATGTGGGTAGTTCCCTGGCTGGGGATGGAACTCATGCTGCAGTGGATGCAGAGAGCTTCATAAGTTGCGTCTTAATCCCTTGCACCACCAGGGAGGCCTCTATACCTGGATGTTTCTCTGCAGCCCCACTGCTCACCTCCCAGCTCCCTGTAGGTCACTGTTCACTGGCCAGCTGGCCTGGCCTGCAGGTGACCCTTGTCATCTTGGATGTGAGGGTGTTTCTTCTTCAGAGATGGTGCTGGCTGCACATCTTTCCTCCTCCTGCCCTTTCTGAGCTCATGTCTGTGTCCTCATCTAGCTCTCCTCTGCTCCCATGCCTCCTGTCTGCCGCTCCTCTCCCACTGTCTCACCTGCTGCTTTCACTACTAAACGGCTTTGTGCTCTCAGTCAGTAAATGATGGCCGTTGCTTCACAGTCGGCACAGAGCCACTGCTGCCTGATGCTCTCAGCACCTGGAGTTGGGCCTTCTTGCTGGCTCTGTCTCTGTCTGGTCCTTGTCAACTCATGAGGCACATGAGGCAGAGGACAGGGGCCTCCACTGGACACCAGACGAGGCTCATTTGGCCAAGTCCCTTAACCTCTCTGAGCCTCAGTTTCCTTCTCTGCACAACGGGCATGATAGCGTGAGCCCGGCTCCTCAGCAATATGCTGTGAGCACCACACAAGACCATAAAGGGACTGTAGAGTGCCGAACCCCGAGACGAGTCCCTCGAAGGAGCTGTACCAATTTAAGGGGTTTTGTGTTCCTCGTGACTTTCCTGGTCTTCCTTCCTTCTTCTCCCCTTCTGGGCTCCCTTAGTCCTCCCTGTGTATCTTCCTCCCTCCTGCCTCCCGGTCCTCGTCCCTCCTCCCTCCTCCATTCTCTGCTCCTTCCTCCCTTCTCTGCTCCCTCCCTCTTCCATCCCCTCCTTCCTCCTCCCTCACTGCCCTCCTCCCTCTTCCCTCCCTCTATTCCCCTCTCCCACCTCCCTCTATTCCCTGCTCCTTCCTCCCTCTGCTGTCCTGCCTTCCCCTGGTGCTCTTAGATCAGTCTATCTGAAGGCTGGTGTTTCCTCCCTGTGGTGCCCTACACTTTAGAGAACCCCATTTTGGAAGGAAAGGACCAGCAAGGGACAACTTAATCCTGGAAGCCCACCATCATCTCATTTTGAAAACTATCTGGTTTCCTTTTTTTTTGAATCCACCCCCCTGAGTCTAAGGGATCCTCCGCTCCCAATTATAGTGGGTGATGGTGAGGCCAGCAGAGGCACTCTTTCCTTGCACTGGCCCTTTATATGTGGGTTACTCTGATTGGAATAAAAATGGCCTAACTCCAGACAAACAGGGTCTGCCCATCCTCTCTTCCAGTTTTGAACAATGGGCTACCACGTCCCAAGTCCCGACACAGGCAGAGTCCTGAGCAGGAGGGTGTGGACCTGAGTCCCAGGGAGAGTCTCCTAGGAATCAATCCAGTTAACAGAAGCTTAAAACTCAGAAAACACAGCAGAAGTGCGCTGTCCTGCGGAACCTCCTGAGATGATGCAAATGCTCTGTCCTTGCTAGCACCACAGCCACCAGCCATGTGTGGCCACTGAGCGCCAATGTGAGTGCTAAGGTGACCCAGAAACTGAATTTTAAATTTTACTAAATTTTAATTAAAGTAAATTTAAATAACATGTAGCAGCTGGCTCTCATATTGAACAGCATTGCCTGAGAATCTCCATCGAGTTCCTCCTCCCTGACTTCCCCCTGGGAATCTGGCCTCTAAGCTGAGGGACTGAGTTTGAGAAAGGTGAGCTCAAGATCTTCATGAGGCCCTAGGTCTTGGCCTCCTGTAGCCCACCATTCCCGGAACCTGCCTCCCCAGCATTCAACTATCCCTAATCTGGGAGGCAGCAGTTATCATGGCAGCAAAGAGGGCAGCCAGAGAAGGGAAAAGACAGGAGGGTAAATGCACATTAAAGAAACCAACACGAAAATTAAGTGATTAAGGGAACCAAGCTCCTGCTGAGACAATCTTGCCTAATGAAGCATCACAGGCATCAATCTTTGGACCTAGTCATGCTATACCGGGGGTGATGGTAGGGGGAGGGCAGCATTCTCCCAACCAGGCAACCAGCACTCTCTCTACTAGCCAAGGGTCACCTGCAGCTGTGGCCCTCCCCTCCCAAAACCCGCCTTCCAGGGTGAGTGGGGGAGATGCCAGATCATTTTTCTGTGAATCTTTTCAAAATCAACAGAGGGAACAAGACTGGACAGTTGTGTGTTCATGGCAACCAGCCTGCCAGCAAAGAACCCGCCTGGGGGCCAGAGTTACCCTATAATCCTGAGCCACCTCTGCAGTGGAGCCTCTCCCCTCAGAGGTATTTGCTAGGACTCAGCTCTCCCAGATTAAATTAACAAATAGGGCAAACATCTACCTCCAGTTTGCTGCAAATGGTTGGCACATAGCAGGTGTCCCATCGTGCACCCCATGTTCCTGACTTGATCGATCATTTAGTGGTATATTTGGTAATGATCAGAAACGGTCAGCACTGACCAAGCGCTGTGCAGGGCCCTAAGCACTGTGCAGCTCACACAATGGAGGGAGCCATTTCCTGAACTGAAGGGGATGGGATTTCCACCATTGGGAGTGGAAAGAATGTCATTTTTCCTGCTACCCACATCTCTCTTGTTGTTTTTTCTGCTACCCACATCTCTCTTGCCGGAAGAGTGCCTCAACACTATGATTTGTAGTCACCGTCTTGCTCCAAACTTGCTTATAACTTCAGGACTCAGTCCCTTCATCTGAAAAATGGGGGTAGAGTCCCCTCCAGTCCTGCCACTCAAACATCCCACAGCCCCCCTGCTTCCCAGAAGGCAGATCAGAGCACACTTGGGGGCTGTTCAACAAAGATTTCCATGCTTTCAAATATCTCCTCCCCTGTCTCTCATATGTTTTGATTAGTCGCCAGGAAATAAGGGAACCCTGCAGCTTCCTCTCCCTTCCTGTCCCTTCCCTGTTCACACCCTTTCTTCCCTGCTGTCCCCAACTTGTCTTTTTGATTCCTCAGCTCCAAGGGGGAATTTGCATTAATTTGAAAATAAGATCAGTTATTAGCCATAACCTGTCATGTATCATCCAATGCATCTGGACCTGGATTAGATTCAATATTGCAACAGAATAAGGACAGAGGGAAAAAAAAACTAAATAATTTAAACTCATTATTCTACTAATCCTCCCGCTTGGCTGGGCTCCCTGGAGGTGAGTTAGGAGGTAATTGAAAACACGGAGATTCGCCGAGAAGACATTTGAGATGAACATTGCCAAGCTGTGGAAATCACGAGACTTGATGGCTTTTTTCCTCTCATTTACCCACAAGGAAGGAAAAAATGATGGGGTAGGTTGGGTGGTGGGGAGGGGTGCAGAACTCCAAAAACACCAGGGCAGGAGGTAGGGGACACAGGCACACTGGACTCTGGGTCTATTCCCTTTTTAAAAAAAAAGGAGGGAAAAAATAAAAAAATAAAAATAATAGGCAGAGTGCAGGGAGGGGAAGGAAGAGGAAGGAAAGATGAAGGCAAAGCCCCTTCTGCAGAGCCTTCCCCTCTGCCCCTTCCTGCACTCTTTCCAGCCTTCTGCCTAAGCAAGTGCTAAGGTCATAGTTTGCCAAGGGACAGCCCAGACTTGTGGTTTTTTGACCTGATCACAGTGTCCATTTAAAAAGATGGATTTAATGGCGGAGTGGGTTGAGCACAGTGCTGTGGAGCTGTCCACAGCCTCTGCAGCATAGGTTCAATTCCCGGCCAGCCAGGGAGATACCCACATGGCGTGGCAGACCTCTTCTGTGTTGCCCGCTTTTGATCCGTCTGTCTATTCTGGTCCCTGCTCTGACTCTGGTGAATCCTCTCACCATCCACACCTCTGGCCTGTACCCCAGCTCTTGTATAAATAAAATAAATCTTTAAAAAAAATAAAATAAAAAGATGGATTTAATGCCGATACTGTCAAATCAGGACATTTCACATAGAAGATCAGCTCCCTGCTTTTCCCTGACAAAGCACAGTTCTGGGTGCACCAGCCGAGTCAGCACAGGGCTTAGTGGAGCTGCCCACAGGTGGATCCTGAGGGTCCTAGAGACCCACCACTTGCCCCCTCTTAAGAGCATCTGCTTTTGCAGCCCCAGTTGAAGGATTGCAGCTCCCAGAAAATGGATCTGCCACAAAGTGGGTAGTCAGAGGACCCCAGACACCTTCCATGGGTATTACAAGGTTCGACTATACGAGGGCAGAGGAAGGGAACCATGTTTCCAGAATACATGCTCAACAATATGGAGATAAGACATGATCCCTATAGTGGGGAACCTTAGAGGGGAGATGGATAAAGAGAATAAACCAAGGTAGCCATGAGAAAGATTCTCTAACAGAAGGATCAAAATAGAATGTGTTGAGCATACCTCACTGGTGGACTGCCTTAGAGATGGGTTACTCAGGTGGCAAAGACAGCCACAGAAGCCCACTGTAGGACCATGACAGCTCTGACTGGTGTATCTCAGGAAAAGAACCCCCATGGGACTAGGGAGAGAGCCCAGGGTGGGCAAAAAATATTATGTTCAGGGCTGCGGGGCGGGCTTTGGGCAAATGGCCCAACATTTTTGAGTGCCAATCTCCTCAACCAGAATATGGACCTGAAATTTTCCTGTCTTCCCTCTTTCCAGTGTGAGAAAGCAGATATCTCTGCTGCAGGAAGCTTCAATGGTCCTCACAGGGCTCCTGGGAGGAGACCAGAGTCTCATGTGTTCCAAGAGCAACCTTGCAAGCTCCGCAGCCTCTCCTCTCAAGAGCATGGGGCACCGGCCACAAAGGATCCTACCTCCTGCCACAAACCAAATGCTCAGTTATTAGCTCTTCTTACTGCCCCTGAAGGAAATAGCTGCTGCTTAATTTCTTAAAGAAGAAAGTGGTGTATGGCCTTGCACGAGAAAGGAGTGTGGCTGAAATTGACTTTCCCCTCGCTTATTCCCACCTGTGGGCCTGACCAGTCCTACTTACAAGTCCTCTTGCGAGGCTGGCACCCTGAACAATCGACTTCTCTGGGCCTCCCTCTGTTCAGCTGCAAGACAGGGAGATGACCAGTGTTCATAGCACACCCCTGTCTCTGATTCATCCCTGAACCTCCACCCCGCCCCCGAAATCTCAAAAAGAAAAAGTGGGCAGTAAAAATCTATTCTCTGCTTTTCATCAATTAAGCCCTCTAATTATGTGGGAATCATTTCATTAATTGTTTCCAGCCGACCGAGCCTCCGCTCTACGTCGAGAGGGTGGAAAGTCCTTTGATTGCTACCTAAGTGACTAAGGAAATGAAGCTGACTAAAGCCCCAGCCCTCCGCTCACTTCTCGGACTCCGGCAGGCTTGTTAGCCAACTTGAAAAATGACCTGTGGTTGACACGCTCTCTCTGGGCTTGGGAATGAATTTAGTATTTGGGTTCTGTCCCGGCAGTTCAGATCCAATGAATCAGTGCTGGAGAGAGCAGCTCCGGCACTTTGTACAGGCCTTATCGCCGGCACTGGGCTGCGCTCATTTACCAGCCTGTCGTCTCTGCCTGACAGCGAGCGTCCTCCTGGTGGTCTGTCTGCTGGCTGCCCCAGCTCAGGTTCCCTGAGAATGACTGAGTAAATGAATGAGTGATGAGTGGTCTTCTAGAGCTATTCACTCACTGAGATTAGGGCTGGGAGCCTCTGGACAGCTTGTCTTCAGTGTGTTCATGCAAGGAATTTCCCACTGGGATTTTCTGCAACAGCAAACCTTGGTTGCTGCTGCTGCTGTGCTCCTCACCCCCAGGCCTGCTGTTCTGCATGACATAACCTAGATAATTGGGGGGTCTCCCTGCTGGCACAAGGGGTTAAATACCGCACCATGAAACAGTTCACCACCTCTGCAGCATGAGCTCAATCCCCAACCAGCCAGGGAGCAGCCCACATGGCGTAGCAGACCTCTCCTGTCATGCCCGCTGCTCCCCTCAACAGTGTATTTCAGTCAGTCTGCCTGTTCTGCTCCCTACTCTGTCTCTGGTGAATACTCTCACCCCCCACACCTCTGGCCTGTATTCCAGCTCTTGTATGCATAAATAAATCTTTAAAAAAAAACCTAGATAATCGGAGCTAGGACTAGGGTGTGGTCTGTGAGCTCTTGCAGGGAAAAACATTTCAGAAAGGCAATAATAACTCAGTAACCAAATGATATTTTATTTTATTTTATTTTTAAAGATTTATTTATTGATTGATTTATTGATTTATACATACATTCATACAAGCACTGGGTACAGTCAGAAGCGCGGGAGGGTGAGAGAATTCACCAGAGCCAGAGCGGGGAGCAGAACAGGCAGAAGGACGGAAGTACACTGCTGAGGGGAGCAGCGGGCGGCAGGAGAGGTCTGCGCGCCATGTGGGACCCTCCTCTGGTGGCCGGGGAGCAGCCGGGGATCGAACCGGCGCTGCAGAGGCTGCAGGCAGCTTCGCAACCCAGCGCTCAACCGCTGCGCCACCGGGGAGGCCCCCAAATGATATTTTAAAGTCACTTTTCTGAGAAATCAAAATTAATGCAAAAAAGAATCCATGATGAACAAAACAGCTAACTTTCAAGTAAAGACAGGATCCAATCCTGCATTTACAAGACACTGTCTCACTTGCCTCACCCAAAAAGGGTCTTTCAGGAAATAATCCTTCTGAAATAGCTTGGGCTGGGATCTGGCAGTAATATGTGCCTCTTTGCACTATGACTTGGGGGGCCCTTACTTTCCTGAGGAAGTGTGACCTGGGGAGTTGGCTTTCAAATGAGAGGGGGTGTCCAATGTGTGACATCAACAATCCCTCCACCCCAGCCCAGTTAATTTGAAACTATCAGATTAGATGGTCAGTGAAGACCCTGCCAGCTGGTTGGGAAGACAAGCACTTGAAGGAGAGTCCCGTGGGCTGGCTTCACGGTGGCCCACACAACAAGTAGCCCACTATGAGCTAGTTTCCATAGGTTAGATGATGATCTGCCCTGTGGGAGTCATTCAGTCTCTCAACAAACACTTGGACAGTGCTTCCTGCATGCTAGGTGGTGGTCTTAACCTTGAGGTGCCTCAGAAACCTCTGGGGGATTTGTGAACACACAGATGCCTGGGACCACCCCCAAGCGTCTAAGGTGGTGGGTCAGGGGTAGAGTCTAAGAATCTGTATTTCTGTTAGGCTCTCTGCTGCTGCTGCTGCTACTGGTGGTGGTCTGGGACCTGACTGTGCTCAGCTTTCCAGACACTGGGGGGATAGCAGGGAGGAGCAATAAACAGCACACCTAAGCCAGTTTGGGAGCAGGTCAGAGGTGGTGAGTGCTGTTACAGAATGAAATATAAGCATAGAATAGGAGAGAGTCAGGGCTGTGAAGGGAGCAGATGGGAGGGGGGTCCAGATTTTAAATAGAAGAATCAGGTCTCCTGGAAGTAGAGCGACCAACCATCCCAGTTTGTCCAGGTCTGTCTCATTTTTGCACAGAAATTCCCATATTCTGAGGAGCTTCTGCATCCCAGGCATACCTGGGCAGTTGTTCAGCCTACCTGGAGATAACACTGGAGGAGAGATTGGAAGGAATGATGTGGTTGTCCAAGCAGACCCCTGGAGGGAGAGCATCCAGACAGAAGAATAGTCAGTGTATAACCCTGAAGTTAAAGTGTTACTATGTGTTTGAGGAACAGCACAGGGGTCATGACAGCTAGCAGTGGAAAGGGAAAGTGGCTGGACATGAAGGTGGAAGAAATGGGAGGACAGATTATGCAAGAACTCATAGACGTATTGCTACGTGGGTAGGAGTGATCAACCCTGTGAAGAGTTGGGGTGGCCGCTATAAAACAGCGGCAGGAACATGTCTAGGAACACAGGGATCAATGGGAAGCTTCTGAGCACAAGAGTCCTGATCTAACTCTCTTGAGGACCACTCTATCTTCTGTATAGTGACTCTAGGGGAAGTGTCCTAGACTGATCTTTCCCAAAATGCAAGACAAAGGAAGGTTTGCATGGAGGTGGTTTATTTGGTATATGATTCCAGGGAACAAGAATGAAAGACAGGGGAGATTGCATTAAGGAGTTGGCCCCCAGTATTGGCCAGTGGGGTTAGACATTGATGGGGTCCCTGGAGGAAGACACCTCTGAACTCTGCTTGGAGAATGAAAGGGGGGAGCACATTTTCAGGGTCTTTCATTCCCCATTGGTCACGTGTGACTACTCTGGCCTTAACTAACCACACACTTCTGGATTGCAGGTAAGTTCCTACTGTGGACACTGTTCATGCCTCCATGTCCAAGAGGCCCCAGCAGAGGAAGCAAGAAGTATGTGGCATGAACTTAGTCAAGGACTCCTAAATTATAACCTGCATGATGTAGGTTGATGTAGCAGTGGCTGGAGGGAGAAGTGGGGTGAAGAAGTAGTTATGTGTCACATAGTTTGCAGATAGGACAAGCCACACATAGGACAGTGGTCCCCATAGGCTATGCCATGCAGCCTGGGTGTGTAGTAGACTATTCCTTCTAGATGTGTGTGATGACATCTATGATGGTCTCACAGGACAATATCACCTACCAACACATTTCTTAAGACAGTTTCTGATAAGGGACACACAACTGCAGCATAGAAGTGGTATCTGATAAATTCATGTCTTGAATTGCTCAAACCTTTGTGAGTCTTCCACTAGTTCTAATCTATCAAACTTTCCTTCAAGGAGATGGCCGCTACAATCTCTGCCAAATAATAACACAGGAAGGGAAGTGAAACGAGCTCTCATCCCTATGATCAGAACTGATCCTGAGACTGTAAGTGTACACATCATTTCTCCTCCAACACATATCCTAGATTTCCCCCTCACTTGGCCAGCTAGTTGGGTCGCTTGCTTGGTGAGGAACCGCTCAGGGGTATGGACTTTTATTTTTTTTAATTTATATATATTTTACATCACTGCTCATTTTTAAACAGTGTTTGCCCCCCCCCTCAGGTGTAGTCTTCATAGAATTTCCTTCACCAGTTCACCTGTCTACCATCACCATAGCCCCCTGTGCTCTTTCCCCTCCCTCTGATCCCTCTCCCTCCTCCTCCCCCGCAGGATGTCTCTGGTTTATAATTGATTCAAAATGTTGCTTGTACCCCTATGTTTATTGCAGCACTATTCATAATAGGTAAAATCTGGAAACAACCCAAATGCCCAAAAATAGATGACTGGATCAAGAAGATGGGATATATATACACAATGGAATACTATTCAGCAATCAAAAAAAGATAAACTCATGCCATTCACAGTCACATGGATGGAGCTAGAAGCAATTATGCTCAATGAAATAAGTCAGAAGGAAAAAGAAAAATATCAGATGGTTTCACTTATGGAAGAAATATAGGGGAGCCAAATAAGATATCAGGGATATGGGCTTTTAATGGCCTTGTCTTTGTCAGGCTGTGACCAGAGCAGTTATCTTTACCACTACAGACATGGTGCCCAAGAGACAGCTCAGTGAATTCCTGAGTTCTAGACATGCCCCTCCTTGCCCCCATAACTGTATGAGCTGCGGGGGAGTAAGATATTAGGGCTAGTCTAAGAAGAATAAGGTTAGAGGGACAAGAACAGAAATGACCCACAAAAACAGATCAGAACCTCCTCCTGCCCCCAGCTGTTTGGAGCACGTAGTAGCAGGCTTGCCATCCAATCATCTGTAACAGTGAAATATTAAAACACTTTCATCTCCAATGGTGAAGAGCTGCTGCTCTGAGAGGCCCCCTTCTCTCTTCCAAGATCCCCCCCAATACTGATCACCCCAAGATCCAGAAACTAAAGGGGTTAACACCTCCCCCACAGGACCAGCAGACCACATCCACTCTGACCTTTCAGAGCTATGCCCTCCATTCTGTTAGATATTTTAAATTCTAGACCTGAGCAAATGGGGACTCAGTAGAAGAACCTCTCAGAATCAACCCTATTTCCCAGTCTGGAGCACCACTAAGATTTTTCCAAGAAAGACTGGGTTCTTGACCTATGAGAACTGTACCTAGAAAATACAAAAGAAGTGACTGAGAAGGGGGAAAAAAATCAGCCAATTTGGTGATTCGGCAGCATGGAGATTAGAAGCAATCCATTCATCAAGTTGAATCCAATGCTGTTTATTTTTTTCTTCCTCATGTTCAACCAAAATAAGAGTTAGCAAGCTTAGTGTCTCAAGTTCTCTCTGTGTAAAGAAGGAACTCTAATTGCTCCGTTCCCTCACTCAGACATTTTGGTCAATTCTAACACACATAAATAAGCCTGTTATTTGGGCACAGAGGAGAGTGGGATTTATTAATTTAAATGAGTTGATTTGGAGGTCTCAGGGGAAAGACGCCTGCATTATTCACTTGCTAGTCCCAGGGTGTAATTTACAGTGAGTTTTCCTTAATGTTTTGGACCTCGTCATAGCTAGGGCATAAATTTCCTCAAGTTATTATTATTATAATTCATTATTCATTGAATGTTGACTTAGTGTAGCACAAGCAGTGGCAGAGACATGATCCTCCCACAAAGGAGGAAAGCCATGTCCCTGACAACTCAGGAGGGAGATAGAAAAGAGCTCTGGGGTCAAAGAGGGGGTAGTCTCCCTGGGACCCCATCTGGGGCTTTTTGGTGTTCACTGATGTCTCTCTGGGACACACAAGCTTTTGGAAGGGTGAGCGTAAATGTAGGTTGCAGGTGAAATTGCTATGGGTTCGATTATTTGTTGACATTGATTCAGGCATAGAATCCAGTAGGGTGTGAAAAGGCACAGCAGAGGGCAGGGAAGAGCACTGGGTGGGGGACATGGGGATGGGAGGTGGTGCTGTTTGGGGCTATTGTCCCATTGTCCCTCCAGGCACTGGCTGGGTTTGGGCAAATGGAGGAAGCCAGGTAGGCATTCCATTCCCACCCTCAGGGCACCTTAGTTCACTTCTGCCCCTTATCCCCACCTAGACTGTTCTTCCATTGGGAGCAGAAGTGCATCATCTCTTCCCTCAATTGCACCCAGCAATGGTGCAGCTTATTGCCATGGGCCAAGTGACGATGCTTCAGTCCTAGCAACAGAAAACAATTAAGTGGTGCCTGGCACTGCCTATAAATGCAACAGGAATTAGAGGGGAGACAAAAATAATTTCAGAATGCCAAGAAGGGATGACTGATGACAATACAACTACGCACTCTGCACGCTCTCTTCCTCCCTCAAGCATTTATGGAGTGTCACTTGTGTGCCAGATTCTGTGCTAATAGAGAAGAAGCCTCCACTATTAGGGATGGGGCAGGGAGGGGCATTGTAGAACACATTAATCATTATTTCCTGCCAGGAAGGGACATGGGGGTGCAGAGGAATTAACCGCAGTAAGCCTCATCTGCCCTGCTTGAAAAGGCAGGGTGCCACCTGCCCCCCAACAGTACGAGGGGATACATGGAGGTTGGATAGAAGAATGGAATGGCTGCCCACCTGCTTGGCTCTGACACCAAAGAGCCACCAAAAAGCCCCAAAAGGCCAAAAACCAAAACCAAGAGCTATAGCCTAACAAAGGACTGTGCCTTATAAGAGGACAGGTCACTCTCTGTGGGTACTCACCTGTGCACACAATTGCAAGAGACCTCGGGCTCCAGGAACAACAACCATGGGGTTTATTTTACAAACAGGGGAAACAAAGAGCTTACTTTGTTAACAAGTGCCTGGTTATCTTACCCAGCTAGCATCAGTGATAGTCGCCACCGGTCACCAGGAGTGCTGCACAGCACTGGCCATTAGTGATGGTCACTACTGGTCCCTCAGACGTGGTGCCAGAGACACCCAATGTTAACGACTCTTTGTGAGTGGTTGGGTTATACCAACAACAGCTCTTTGAGACACCAGGCCCAGGGCCTTTGGTGCTCCTTTCATGCAACGTCAAAGACGGGACCAAGGCCCAGTCTCTGCAAAGGTCTTCAGCTTCTCTTTCCTCCTTGGAGGGCGGCTGCTGGACACTTCTTTTCATCTTTCTTCAGAGGCCAGCAACAGAGTCTTCCCCTTCTTCTTCCTTCAGAGGCTGGTGTCATCTGCCCTCTTCCAGGACAGGCATCTTCCTCTGTTCAGTGCTTATATCCTCTTTCAGGGTATCCCACCCACAAGTCTGATTGGACCATTTTTCAATCCTGTGACTGACTGGATCATTTACCAGTCAGTTCATATCACCTGATTGGTCCATTCCACAATCCAGGAAGTACGTTGTTACATAAAAGGGCTCTGAGGAGCAACTGCCATAACAGACTTGTGGTGGAGCAGCAGGATGAAAGAACATGACTGCTCCTGCTGGCTCCCTCTGCTGAGGCGACTGGGTCCTGGTAACATAAGTCTGATTGGACCATTTTTCAACCCTGGGCCTGCTTGGACCATTTAGAACCATTCAGCTCATAGCTCACACCTGATTGGTCCATTCCACAATTCAGGAAGTACACTGCTACATAAAAGGTTCTGAGGAGCAACTGCCACAATTGATTCGTGGTGGTGCAGCAGGGTGAAAGATCACCACTGCTCCTGCAGTCTCCCACAGTTGAAGCAGCTGGGTTCCAGCAACACTTTCACTTGAGATTTTCAGTGAAATAGACATACACACAAACAAGCCCATATCATAAATGTACAGCTTGATGAATTGTCACCAACTGACTCCACCTAAATCATCCATATCCACAGGGACCATCCCGCTATCATCCTCATTGCACCATCCCCCAGGAGAGCGATTATCTTGACTTTTAACACATGGACTTGTTTGGCTTCTTATTGGGCTTTATATAAACAGAATTGCACAGTGTTCTCTTCGGTGTCTGACTTCTGTTTGGGGGTTCATCCATTTTACAATTTCAACCAATCATGTTTTTATGGAGCTCAGAGCCAACATAATGCCCTGCCCCCAGAAACTCCACACTGTGCACTTCCCTTGCCCTTTTTCTCCTGTCACCCAAATTGTCTCATGTACTCTATTCTGTTGATGTGATGAAGTGTAAGGATGTTTGGGATGTGTCTCAGGTGCCATTTGGAATGATGTATTTTTCAAAATAACAATAATAAAGGAATGAGTGTCAGCTCTTCTTCCTACCCTAGCCCAGGGCTGCTTTCTTTATTTTAGGGTGATGGTGATGGAGATGGAGATAATGATATGAGGCTGGAGATGAGATCTGACAGCCATGGATCACTTCCTCACTGTGTAGCAGTGAGCATGCCTCCTGGCCTGCACTGACTCATAGAATGTTCATCACAACACTTCCCAATATTCTGCTCTCCCCATTTTCTTTTTTTAAGATTGATTTATTTATGCATATCAGAACTGGGGTACAGGCTAGAGGTGTGAGGGGTGAGAGGATTCATCAGGGACAGATTGGGGGCAGAACAGGTGATTGACTGAAAAACACTGCTGAGGGGAGCAGCGGGTGAGTCAGTAGAGGTCTGCTGCGCCATGTGGGTCACCTCCCTTGTTGGGGATCAAACTCATGCTGCAGAAGCTGTGGATAGCTTCATAAGTCGCGTCTTAACCTCTTGTGCCACCAGGGAGGCCCTCTCCCCATTTTCAATTAAAGAAACCAAGGCACAGAGAAGCTGAGTATCTTGCCCAAGACCACCTAGCTGGAAGGTGGTGAAGCTTAGGTTGGAGCCAAGTCTGAGGAGTCTGGTTCTGGAGCCCTGCCATCAGCCAGCACCCAGCGTGTCACAAAGGACATTGTCTGAGCCAGTTTTGTAGTGTTGTCATCCCTTTCAAGGCAGTGCTGCTGCCTTGCTCCCCTGATCCTCTTTATCTGTTACCAAAGCACCAAGGACAAGCTTGATCTTGTGTGTGTGTTCATGTACGTGCACGTGAGTGTGTGTGTGTGTGCGTCTGTGTGTCTGAATGTGAGTGAAGTCCCAATTTTAATGCAAATGAGTACAGAGCTGAAGCCTCCAGCAGAGCAGTGCTTTTCCTGCCCCCACAAGCCAGGAGCAATTATCAGTATCTTTCAGCAGAGCCACAGGCAGCCTTCAGTGCCATCTGCAGCTTCTTATTACAGATGAAGAGTCCCTGCAAATGGGCTGAGCTTCTCAGCACACAGGAGGAGCCTCGCCGTCCACGCCTCCTTGCCTGCCTTCCACACATGGGGAGGATGGTCAGAGTTGAGATCTAGGGGTCACAGGGTTAGCCAAGCCAGACATTCACCGACTTGATCCTGACTCTTTACAAACATCATTTCTATATGTCACAGCCATCCCTTAAGAGGGGAGCTTTTATTTCCATTTTCCACATGGGGAAACTGAGGCTCCAATAAGGTATGGTCCATTAATGGAAACCTGAAGGTCTGGTTTGATTTGTTATGAACAGGGAAAGCTGGTGTTTGTTAAGGAGAGAAATAAAGTGGTTTTTGTCACAAAATCAAAGCACTATGGTCCCCAGAGTAGGAGCAATAGGGGAATGTGGGTTTGTAAGAGTGGAGAGGAAATTTCCCCCAACCCTACAGGTTCTTCTAGAGCTGATAGAATAATTAAAGCAACATCAGATAGATTAGTAAGAGAAAAAAGCAGAAACTTAATTATACATGTATGGAGAATTTACATGGTTGGAATATTGAAAAGTGACATGGTTGTAAATTCTAGAGTAAATAGGAGAGACTGACAGCTTTTATCTTTGAACTAAAGAATGGGATAGGACCTGGGACTTCAAAGAGAGAGGAGGGGACTCATGTGAAGAGGAGAGGGTGGTTCATAAAAACCAGATGCGTTGGGGACCTCCCTGGTGATGCAAAGGGTTAAGACGCAGTACTATGAAACTATCCTCAGCCTCTGCAGCACGAGTTCAATCCCCAGCCAGGGAGCTACCCACATGGTGCAGCAGACCTCTCCTGTCTCTCCCGCTGCTCCCCTCAGCAGTGTATTTCAGTCAGTCTGCCTGTTCTGTTTCCCACTCTGTCTCTGGTGAATCCTTTCACCCCCTACACCTCTGGTCTGTACCCTAGTTCTTGTATGCATAAATAAATAAATCTTTTTAAAAATATTTAAAAAAACAGGTGCTCTATAATTAATTTGTCTGGCCACATAAACAGGTGTCTTTGATAAAAAGGTTATTTTTTTTTTAAAGATAGCCCTAAATCTAGGTCAAACCCTCAATCTTTATCCTTCTAGGTAGTTAAGGTAATGGTCACAGTTTCTCTTGAAGCCTGCAGGGGCTCAGTTGATATTTGTTTGAAATATTCCACACGCCAAGGTGATATGTCTTGGAAAACCTGTTCTGAACATCTTGGGAAGCCTATCTGGACATTTCAGGCAAACCTATCCTTTTGCGTCAACTCAGGTTGTGGCTGTGGACATAGAGCAGCTGCCTGTCTTCCCCGAGTCAGAGTAGGCCCTTTAACATGCAGGGCCCTCAGCCCCCCAGACACACACCCCCACCCCATTCCTGGGAAAAGCCACTTCCAATCTGCTTCCTTCTTGGGCTTCAATCCCTTTTACCCATTAATTTCCCTATATAGTCCATTGACAATTGGCCTGTGCTTTCACCAGGAGGAATAAACACCTTGCAATTTATAAATCAGTCCATCAACAATTGCCTGCAGAAGAAACAATGTAAGCAAAGACTGAGAGGCAGGGGCTGGAGAAGGAAGGAGCCCTTCAATACAAGGGTAATGTTTAAAGAAACAGACACTGGCTAAGGTCCTCCCCAAGCCCCAGTGTGCCAAAGGGGCTGCCTGTCTTCAGTCATTAACTTCTGTGTCACACTTAGAACAAACGATTCTCTCCCTACTGAGCACACCATGTGCCTGGCATTCTCAATCACTCCCATGACTCCTAGCCAGCACTGCCATGAGTGAGTCTCTCAGCTTGCAAAGTGGCAGCACCAGGATTCAGCTTGTTGTGACCATGGGCTCCCAATGCTACCTTGGCTTCTTTGTGGGTAGTGGCTGAATTTCATCGCAATTCATAGGAAGAAACAGGTCTGGCATCTTCCTCGTCGCTTTGTCCCTTGGGGTGCACAGCTCACTGCCCCAGAAGAGCTGGGAGACTCTACACCCTGGTTCTCTAGCCCTCTGGCTTCTGGATTGGCTCCACCAATGGGAAGCTCCATCCAACAGAACTTGGGAGAAGAGGAAATTTGGAATATCTTCTCCCCAAGCTTCCTACCCACTTGGTCTCAGCAGACAGGCTGTCCCTCTGCTAAAGGCTCACTGATCCTCTCAAGGGTGCCTTTCCTATGTGACTTCCCCAGTGAATTTCTGGAAAGAACTCTCTCCCGTGGTGCTTTTGCCCAAGGGTTGGTAACTGCCCTGGATCTCGCTTGGATGGTTTGGTAAATAGAATAATCTGAGAAGGCTTTCACAGTCTAACTTAGCTGTGCCTTCTGCTTGCTCTGGGGACCCTGACCAGCACAGTGGCCCGTAACTACACACACCCCTGAAATAACAGCTTTAAGAAAACACATGTTTTTCCATGGCCTACCCTGCTTTACCAAATAATTAGCGTTTATTTCATGACCCTCATTTAAAACACCATTTTAGACCCTTCCCATGGCGGGGTCCAGTGTGATCATCCAGTTTCTTTGGAAAAAGAACCTGAGATTAAGAAAAGAAGCACTTGTTCACGGACAGCTTACTCCAGGTAAAGTCTAGACCAAAAGCCAGACCAGGGGGGGCCTGATCTTGCTCATGGCTCTCAGGCCTGCTCCCTTTCTGGGGGGACACTGACTTCCTCAGGCCCTCTTCTTACTCAAGAACTGACTAAAAGATGGTGTCATTCTTACTGGTCTTTTTCGGTCTTCTCCAAGGGCTGCCACTTTCTCACTCAGGAGTGACGCCGCCAGGTTTATAGAGGCCTGGCTAGTCAGAGCTGGAAGGGGCCTGAGCAATCGTTCAGTCCAATGCTCTCATTTCACAGGTGAGAAAGCATGTCACCAGAAATATGACACGCCCCTAAATCAGCAAGGACCTGAGTCATAGCACAGCGACAGAGGCAAATACCAGGGTGTGTGCCTGGTGCATGTGCAACTGTGCACACCCCAAAAATCAGGAGGTTCCGAGTCATAGCTCCTCCTCCCCCACCAGGGGAATCAGTCATGAGGAACTGTGCAAGGAGGGAGGCCCAAGGATTCCCCTGATCAGAAAGGGCTCAGTTCCCACCTGAGAATCAGCATTGCCAATGGATCAGGATGGGAGAGGGTAGGATGGGGTGAAGAGAAGGGCCCCAAATGGGGCCCTCATGCTCTTAGTGGCTAAGTCTCCTCTTACAGCCCTGGTGCTTATGGCCTCCAAAGTGGGGGGTACTTTAACCCTATGACTGGCAGGGGGACAGAAAATCATGATTTTCATTTATATATTTGTTTTTAATGAGTGTTTCCTATTAGTTAATAACCTGGCTCTCAGATTTTATATTTACTTTGGGGGTGAGAGTTAAAAGGTATTTATGCATGGGATGCAAATCCAAAATGGCTCTTGGCCACTACTGAGGAATGAGGGAGTGTGGTCTGTAGCAGAATCCCCAGGGGAGTTTGATTCAGGGGCTCCAAGGTCAAACCTGCTGGAGCAGAGTATCTGGGGCAGGGCCAGGAATCTGCATGTGAAACAGAATAAACAAGGTGTGTCTGCTCTGACTCCTGCTAACAGTCACTGATGGTCACTGGGCTTGGCCTGTGGCTGTGGTGGAGTTTGCTCAGCCCACAATGTCCCACCTGTTTCCACCCCCAGAGCTGTGTCTCCCAGAGGGAGGGTCTTGGCAGCCATGTCTGCCATACTAGGTGCCTGGCCAAGGGGGAGCTGGAGTTCAAGTCCTCTGGGATCTGGACCCTGACATGAAAGCTTCAGCTGCCTCAAAGAGGAGGCATCTTCTTTCTAGTTTCCCAGAGCAACCCAGGGGCTGGCTGTGTTTCAGGGCTTCTCTAGGCCTGCCTGTTGGGGGAGCCAGACCAGACTGTGGTCTTAGAACCAGGACAGGCAGGGAAGAGGGAAAGTAGACTGAGACACTCCCAAACTTCCTTAGGGTTAGAAAAACACCCAGAGGGTGGCAAGTACAAAGTCATAAAGGACTCATAGCAGGAAAGAGAGAAGGGGGAAAGAGAGGAAGGAGAAAGCCTGATAGAAAAGGAGCTTGATAGATGGGAGGGAGTAAGAACAGGCAGAAACTGAAAAAGAAAACTAGACAAGCAGACACCACTCTGGAGAGATGGGAAGAGTGAGGAGTGGGCAGAGGCTTGTAGCATGCCTGCCCTAGGCAAAGCAGGGGGAGGGTCGGAGGGAGGGGATCTGGCCAACTTGGGGGAAATATTCTATCTCCTTCCCCACCCCAACACTCCCCAGTTGTATATTTCTTTACACTGGCCCCCAAATGGCTGCAGTCAGAAGAGGAAGGCTGTACATACCAGCATGCTCAGGAGTTCTGGAACTTTTCCTGGCATAGGCTTAAAGGACTTTCTACTGTCAATGCTTTTCCATTGGCCTCTGGAGCTCATTTACATTCATGTTTTACCATCTAAGCCATAAACCAGCAAATTACCTGTTGGGTTGTTTTACCTGGGAAGCTTACTGCTGATGACATATCCCCCGGTGATACACACGGATTGGAATTCTCCAGGGTGATTACTATTATTGCATCATCAGGAGTTTATCTCAGGAGCGTATGGGTTTTGTTGATTTTAAAACCAAGCCCTGGAGACTGTGCCATGGGGGAAGACGTTTAGCCTGATGAAAGGGATTGGTGAGCCTGCTGTCTTTTCCCACAGGTCAGGCTGGAGCTTATTTAACAGGCAAAAGTGAAAAGTGCAAGAGGGACATTTGCTGGTTTAATTGGCCATAGATTTTTCTGGCAATAATTTACAAGATATGGAACTTCTTCAAGGTCTGGTGTTTGGGCCCAGTAGCGTGAGGAAAAGGACTCGGGAAATTCTGGGTGACTGGCTCTTTAAATGAGTATGCTGACTTGTATAGGCTCCATCCATCAGCTGATGAATGTCTCCTGTTTAACTGATGGTTCCTGCCCAGCCGACCTAGCTCTTAGCCTGGACTAGTCTTACATGGATGAAAGCAAAGATGGAGGACTGACTGAGGTCTGGAGGGTCAAAGGAACTATATCCAGACAGCCTGGGCATGAACTCCACCCCAAGGTCAATCATTCACTGAGCCTCACCACAGTGAGGCCACTGAGAGACTGAACAGACCACCGCCATGGGAAGCTGGGTGGGCGGGGTAACAATCCCTGCTGGACACGTCCAGGCTGGGCTCCCGCCTCACCTACAACCCACTCCCAGACTAGGGCAGAAACCAGCTATTCCCCAGATTTGACCCAAAGCTGATTTTATAGCATGAACAGGGGCCCTACCTAAAGCCACTTCCTTGTTACAGAGGAAGAAGTTGAGGTGACAATGACACCCAAAACTCTAGACTCCATTTGACCTGAGTGTCCTCCATTTCCGCCCTTTTTATATTCAGCATCACCTTGACACAGTGTGATCCTCCATATCCACATGGAGAGCAATATGAAACTAGGGAAACAGACACCACTTCGGAGAGATGGGAAGAAAACATTTTTCCCCCAGGGTTTCGCACAGGACTTGACACTCAGCAAGTGTTGGAATGAATAAGTGAATGAGTGAGTGAATGAATGAGTGAATGTATGGTGGTGATGATTGAACCAGTGACTTGCCCAAGGATATACACTTGGTGGTGGCAGCTCCTGGATACTCAGGACCAACACTGGCTCAGTGCTCCTTATGTCCTTCTATGCTGTCCACCAAAGGGTAGAGCAGAGGGGCTGACTACCCAGGCATCTGGTCTCCCAGATTGCTGGAATTTGGGTCCTGGTTATTTTCTAACTTTGAGGTAGTCTCTGGAGAGGAAATTTTTTCCTTCAAGAGGAAATTTGCTCTTGGGTGGCAAGGAGGCCAGTTAGTTCGCAACCTCCAGTGAGAACACCTTCAGAGTCCACCTTGTTGAGTGAAGACAAAGTTTCAATAATAGACAACTATTTATTAGCTAATAAAGTGAGGGTTCATACCCAGGAAGTAGTCTGATGCATTTTACTCTTTGAGAGATGTTCCAACAATCACACACTTTAGTTTAGCTTATGTAGATAGGAACAGTGAGTCACTGATGTCAAAAATGTAATTATTCTTGATGGGAATGAGGCAGGTAAGTGTGGGGTTTCTGCTTTTCTGCGAGCTTAGATCTTTTGATTCCCTAAGTTATCTTGACCTAAAGGAATGTTGATGCTATCTTTGAATAGAGAAAAGCAAATATTGGGGTTTAATCACTTTCCTGATTTCTGAAAAATGCATTGTGTAGATGCAAACTCTAGGAAGCCATTACTTAAATCATCTTTATCTGGCTCCTTGGTCTATATTGGGCAATTAAAAGTAGGTTTATCTGCAGGTAGCAGATTCCTGCAAGGCTGCTTCACAAACAGGAAGAAAAAGGTGAAATGGAGAAAACCCTTGGGAAAGGGGAATGACCTGGTTGGTGGGTCCTTAACACACACACTTAAGAATGCAGGACCACAAGCCCAAAACAGAAACATGGAAGGAAAAAAAAAAGAGTTTATTCACATAGGAAGTTAGGAAAAGGAAGAGTGGAAAAAAGGATAAATTACTGGCTGACGCAGGGCCAGATGTCGCCTTTCTTACCCGAGATTGTATCCACTGAGCAGAGATCAGGGTTCAAGCTGAAGCTTCACATGGCAAGATGGCAGCTGTCCAAGATTAAAGTTCAAATAGACCTGCACTGTGAGAAGTGTGGCCATCCAGCCAGCAGAGACCAGAGGACAAGCAGGATTGGAGTTACACATGTACCTAAGATCAGCTGGCCACTTGAGGCCCCAGACTGCCTGTCTGCTCTGTCTCTTAAAGTCCACATGGTGGTTCTGCCCCACCCCTAGCTCCTAGCGGGCTCCATTCAGGTAGCAACAGGGTGGAATCTGGAAGGTTAGGACCCCCAACTCTGGTGCTTTCTAGCACAGAGCATCATCCTCAGGGTGGGAGTCAGACACATGGGAGCATGAAGTACATGCGAGGGTCCATGTGGTCCAAGGGGCTACCACCCAGCCTGGGAGCAGAGACATAGTGGTCCAGTGGACAGGCACAGACAGCAGATTTGATACTGAGTGGTTGTCAGTGGGAGCAGGAAGCTGCAGAGCCAGGCTGTCACAGCAAGGGACAGAGGCCTCTGCAGTCCCATCAGACTGGCTGGGAGGCTGCTCCTCTAACAAGCCAGTTCTGGTTTAAAAGCCTATGAGAATGCTTTAATCTCTTGCCTGACAGGCCAGGGAGAGGGTTTCCCCAGACATCTATAGTATATTCATATCTTAGCTCTGGAACCCAAGCCAGTATCTCCAAACCAGCCTCAGCCTATGAGCAAGTATTAGGGTAAGGGTACAAGAGACTGGCCATTGTATAGTCTGCCCCAGAGGTCCCCACTATGCTGGCTGGGACTGCCATGGTGCAGGTGGTCTTAAGCTCTCCTTGCTTCTTCTCCTGTCCCAGGTTCCATTCTCTACATTTGTTCTGAAGACCTTCTTTGCCCAATCCCATTTGCCTACACTTTTATATTTTTTCATAGGCATTATTCCAATAAACCCCAATAAATCTTAGATCTACTGCCCAATTGATGCAAGCTGTGTGTCCTGGCACATGTTATTTAAGCTCTCCAGCCTTCATTTCTTGCTTATAAATTGACATTTATGGCTATACTTGCCTCACAAGGTGTTTGTGTGGAGCAATGAACCCATGGAAAGGGCTAGAACAGCACCTGGCACAAGTGCTGATACCTGATACCTGTTAGTCAGTATTATTCCTGGGACTCTTCTTTACCTGTGGATTTTAGTGGTGGTGCATCCTGCATCCAGATGAAGGAATCACATAAGACTACAGTCCTTCAACCAATACACAAACGCTACTGGATGCAGCCGAAGATCATAAAAAGTGCCAACTCTGGGGCCTCCCCTGGTGGCGCAGCGGTTGAGCCCTGGCCTGCGAAGCTGCCCACAGTCTCTGCAGTGCCAGTTCGATCCCCGGCCACTGGCAAGGGCCCCACATGGCACGACAGACCTTTCCTGCCACACCCGCTGTTCCCCTCAGCAGTGTATTTCGTCACTGCCTGTTCTGTGTTCTGTTCTCTGTTCTGGCTCTGGTGAATTTTCTCACCCTCCTGTGCTTTTGACTGTACCTAGTGCTTGTATAAATAAATAAATCTAAAAAAAAATAAAAATAAACTATAAAAAAAAGTGCCAACCCTGTTCCACTTACCTGGCCAGCTCTAGGACATCTAACGCAGGGGAGAGGCCTGGGGGCCAGGACTGAGCAGAATCTGTTCAGTGTCTCTCCTGGGGCATTAGATCTGGAAGATCAGGAATGTCTACCTCCTGCCCAGCCTAGAAGGCTGAGCCTGGGCCCCCATGGGTCCCCCTCAAGGCCCAGTTCTCTGTGGGAAGGTGTGAAAGAGGCAAGAGCTGTCCATGGGTCCTCCCTGAGCTCCACTCTATTCTCCTGGACACCCTGAGCACTTCTGTACCACAATCTAGGTCCTCAGTTGCTCTGAGTGACACTTGCAACTAAGACATTGTCTCATGAAAGGACCAGAGAGTTTGAACCCCAGCTTGGCATGGCAGCAAGCCAGGCCCTCTGCCTGGGAGGAGGCAATAAGAGGCTGGGATCAGTTTCTGCCTGGGCAAGGAAAGGTCTGGGGTGAACAACGCCTGATTTTCCTTCTGGCTCTGACATTTGGGTCAGGGGTCTTCAAACTCTCTCTCTAAAGGTCTATATTTTTCTCTAAGGGAAATATTTTATATTTTGCATGTCATAAGGTCTCCATTGCAACTACTGAACTCTGCTTCTGTAACAAGAAAGTCATAGCTAATATGCAAAAAAAAAAAAAAAAAGAATGTGACTGTGTTCCAATAAAACCATCTACAAAAACATGTCCTTTGGTCCAAGTGCTATCATTTGCTCCCTCTTGTGTAATAAATATGGTGACACAGTCCATGGGTAACAGGTTTTCACTGGGTGAATGGACATTCTTTGGCTACTTTCCCAAAATGCTGACAGTGACTCTCTAACCCAACAGCACCCAGACTTGACTTTGAGACATTCTGTTCCTTCTCTGTATGTGAAAGAACACAGTGGACTTTTTTTTTTTAATTTTTATTTATTTTTTCATAGAACTGTGGTGTAGGCCAGATGTATGGAGGATGAGAGGGTTCACCAGAGACAGAGTGGAGAGCAGAACGGGAGGATCGACTGAAATACACTGCTCAGGGGAGCAGCTGGCAAGACAGGAGAAGTCTGCTGTGACATGTGGGTCACCTCCCTGGCCAGGGATTGAACTCAGGCCACAGATTTGATAGCACTGAGACTTAATCCCTAGGCCACCAGGGAGGCCCCCTGGGCACAGTGGATTTTAAGTTGGACCCTAGGGTAGGCTCTGAAGGGATTGAGTAAGTCAAATATCCTATCACTGGACAATGTGATATATGGGGGGAAGGAAGAGAATGAATGCACAACTCAATTTACATCAATGAGTTGTGATATATTTGCTGGGGGTTTCTAAAAAGATATTTCTACTTCTGCAAAAGCCCTCTGAGAAGCTATATGTCCTCAGATTTGGCTACTCATGGGATAGGAGAAAGAGTTGATGGCTGGAAGAGAAAAACAACCTAAGAATAGAGCAGGGTTAAGGGGATCACAGATAAAAGAGTCCAGAACCTGGCTGGCAACAGGTTTCCTGGATCAAACCATGCCTGATGCCATTAGACTCTCTCTGAAGTTTTTTAATTAATCCAATTATAGTTCCTAGGATAACCCTAACTGATGTACTTAGGGAACTCAGAAGCTAGCCTTTACCTTCCTGCCCCCTGAAGAGGCCACTAAAAAAAAAGAATCTCTGATGAGAGAATTTCAGGTACATGAATGGTAAGGAAATCTCAGGAAGAGATTAGATATTTGGGGACAGTGGATTCAGCAGATGTCCCTAACTACAGAATGCTAGGGGCTGGATATTTAGGTGCCCACCCGCAGCCTGTGAGAGATAGAGAGAGATCAGGGTTATAAGGGTGGTTTTCCCACTAAGTGGGAAACAAACCAACCCCCAACCTAACCCCTGGGGTAAAAAGAGAAGGGAGCCAGTCCTCCCTAATACCAACATCCAACACTAAAGGATGTAGCTGGGGCCCTCCTGCATCAGGAGCCGAAATTAAGGCTGGGTGCCCTGTTGACATCCAGAGTAAGCCAAGCTTTTAATAGATCAATCCCAACACCATGCCCTGGAGTAGGACTCCTGATTTTCCCCCCTCTACACCCCCAATTCAAAGCCCCAGCTCCTCCACCCTAATGTTTAGATCCATCTTCGCAAATGGCCTACAAATCGCCCTGCAGCAGTCTTTGACAGGTCCTGCTGAGTTAACTGCAGCCAGCTGCAGAATCGCCTAGAACATGAATGTCTCAATCAAAGGAGAAAGCACGGCAGCCAATTAGGCCCTGCATTATTTCACTAAGTGTGCCAGATTAATCGCAATTATTAATTACAGGGTACAGAGGGCAGAAATGTAATTATAGACACCCTCTCTTTGTGAGAGCTGGCTGTGGGCAATGGAAATCTGAGAACTTGATCAAAGATAAAGGAGTTCATCTTTCAATCCTGGGTTGGGGGAGGGGGTCATTCTTTTGAGAGGGGAAACATGGAGTCAGTGGCTTTTGAGGGGAGGGGGCTGAACCAGCCCAAGGCTACCAGGGCCTGGTCCGATGTGGTTCTCAATCTGACACAGGCTCTGTGTGGTGAAGGTGGCGGTGGTCAGATTGGGGATGGGCTGTGTCCTAACTCTTCCCTGATGCACCAGCTACATCTGAACCAGTCACCTCACCTGGAACTCTGTCCCTAATACATTAATGAGGGGTTGTTCTGGAATTAGTGTTTTCCAAAACAGGGGTGCCAAACACCTGAGGTTGGTCAATTCTTCCTGTGTAGGAACACACATTGCCTAGGGGGCACATTTACAGGACTCCCCCTTCCCCTCCTTTAGCCAAGGTGAACCCAGCCATGGTGACAACTCAATACCACACATCCCTATCTCAGCATGTCCCATTAAGGAAGGTAGTGTGACCTCTGGCTGAAGACCACTGTCTGGCAGCCTTCCTGGAATGCTGGGAGACATGTCTGAGCCTCAGTGTCCTCCTTTGAGAACTGGGAGTTGTTTTTTTTAAGATTTATTTATTTATGCATACAAGAACTGGGGTACAGGTCAGAGGTGTGGGGTTGAGAGGATCCACCAGAGATAGAGCGGGGAACAGAACAGGCAGACTGACTGAAATACACTGCTGAGGGGAGCAGCGGGTGAGACAGGAGAGGTCTGCTGCGCCATGTGGGTAGCTCCCTGGCCAGGGATCGAACTCATGCTGCAGTGGCTGCTGATAGCTTCATAGGTTGCATCTTAACCCCTTGTGCCACCAGGGAGGCCCAAGAACTGGGAGTTGTTTTTTTTTTTTTTTTTTTTTTTATTGGCAATGTAATTTTATTTTATTTTTTTTTATTTTTTTTATTTATTTTTATTTTTATATTCCCCCATACAATTGCAAACGCCCCATTCTGACCCCAATCCTTCCCCTCCCGCCCCCCACCCCCCAAAAAGTGTCTCTGGTTCATAGTTTTTTGTTGATTTTGATTTTCACTTTCTTATATTCATTTTCCTGGTCCCTTCTTTAAGTTTTCTAGATTCCTGCTATGAGTGAGACCAGAACTGGGAGTTTTAATGTGCCTTTCTCATTGGGTTGTTAACATCAAATGATAAAAAAGTAAAAATAACACATAGCACCTGACCCGCAGTAAGTTCAATAATTGTTACACATTATGATGCATGGAGTCTCCTCCCCAGTATTTATTATCTGTCAACTCTGAAAAACTCCATTTTACAGATGGAGAAATTGAGGACAGGAGAGTCTAAATAACTTGTTAGATTTCAACAGTGGGTCACTGTGACTCCCTTTGTGGGGACATGCAGTTCACCTGCCCCAGCTTGTGGTGCTGTTGGTATAGAAAAAGGCAGGGCAGAGGCTTGAGACCTCTGGCATTTCTGTCAGCTCTAGGAGACAGGCCGAAGGTGGGGGCCTGCAGGTTTCTCAGACACCCTGTTTGTGAATCCCAATATTGGGTCAGGGAGGTTTCCTCACTGCCAGCTTGGTTAGCACGGTGCTAAGGAACAGGAAGTGAGTGAAAGGCTGAGCTCCTGGGACCAGGCCAGGCTGGCCACAGAGTTCAGGGTGTGAGGTGTGGACGCTGCTCCCAGGAACATAGCAGTGGACAAGGCACTGCAGGGTGCTTCCTCCATTACTGCTTGTGGCCTCAGAGGAAGGTGAGAAGACAGAATTCTCAGTGCAGATGTTCAGAATCCTGGTTCACAGAGAAGCCACAGAAAACTCAGGAAGTCCCCACGGGAGGGAAGTCAGCCCCTTCCCTGTGAGTCCCCTCCTCACAGTGGTCAGGAGGCCCTGGTTATGCCACAGCACCCACCTCCACCTCTCCCACCTCATCCTATGCTACTGTGTCCAGACACACAGGCTTCTCTGGACTCTCTCCCACCTCCCACTGCAGGGCTTTTGTACTTGCAGTGGATTCTGGAACCCTGGAATGCTCTTTACCCAAACATCCCATAATTGGCTCCCTCTTAGTTTTGGGGTCGTGCACTAGAAACCCCTGCATAGAGAGGCCTTCCTGAACCATGCTGGCCAAACACACCCTACCTACATCAAAACTCTGCTCGTTTTGCTTCTCAGCTTCTTAGCAACTCTTACTGCTTAACTTTGCTTCTTGTTTATAAACATAATATACTGAGTGTCCCCAACAGTGCCAGCACATAATAGGTGTTCAGTAAATATCAAATGAATGAATGAAGGATGGAGACTCAGTTTCTGATGATGGGAACCACCAGTGTAAGGAAAGAGATGCAGTCTTGCCTTTAGAGAGGCCCTGTTAGACGGGAGAGACACAGCCCTGGCTCAGAGAGCCTCAGTCTGAGGGGAGACAGAGCCCTGCCTCAGGGGGCCCTAGTCTGAGGAGAGACAAAGGTGTCTTTTCTTGAGGCAGCACATTAACAGTAAATAAAAATGGAATACATCAACCCTGAAGAAAATGTGGCCTAAAAGCCACAGGGTTATTATAGTATTCAGTCATGGAAGACTTCCCATAGGAAGCTACCTCTAAAAACTGGTGCCCCTACATCTCAGATCCAAGAAAGGTGTCTCTTCTTTTTTTTTTTTTTTTTTTAGAGGCATGTTTTTTTTTATTTATTTGTTTGTTTTGTTTACACATGCACTGGGTACAGTCAGAAGTGCTGGAGAGTGAGAGAATTCACCAGAGCCAGAGCAGGGAGCAGAGCAGGCAGAAGGACCAAAGTACACTGCTGAGGGGAGCAGCGGGCGGCAGGAGAGGTCTGCGCGCCATGTGGGACCCTCCTCCGGTGGCCGGGGAGCAGCCGGGGATCGAACCGGCGCCGCAGAGGCCGCGGGCAGCTTCGCAACCCAGCGCTCAACCGCTGCGCCACCGGGGAGGCCCCGAAAGGTGTCTCTTCTTATAAACACATTCTGTTCCTCTAAAGTCAGAGGCAATCAAAGTGGTTATGAGCAATGTGGGTACTGAGGATGATCAGTGACAAACCCCACAAATCTCCCTCCGCAGTTCCAGACTAACTACTCACCAATCCTTTGAGCTATAAAAAGACTTATCTGCCTCTTGATGGGAAATCAGTTGACCAAAGGCCATTTCTTCTCTGCTGGAATACCTCCCCTCTTTGGCACCCTCCCATGCCTTTCTTCTATCCTTTTTTATCTGTAACACCCACAGAATCTACCACCATTGCAGCTTATAACCGTGTTGCCCTTTGTGAGCGACTCCTACCTGGAGTTGTGCAATGTACAACCTGTGTGTCTGTTTGAGGCAGCTCTGATACTCCCACAGGAGCTTGGATGAACGGGTCTTCAGAAAGCTGAGAGTGTAGTTGCTCAACTTTAACATGAACAAACTGAGTCTCCTGGGGAGACACCACTTTCTCAAGGTCATCACTAAATGAAATGACTGGAATGTGAACCCACAGCTCCTGGCTCCCCAAGCAGCAACATGGTCTACATATTGTATCTTTCCCCCCTCCTTCTAAAGCCCGGTCAAAGTGTCCCACTTTCCCTGCCTTTGAGCATGGCCTTTCTCTCTGCCCTGGTTTTTTTCTCCAGTTCAGACTCAGCACATTCCATGCCATGCTTCGGAATCTCCCTAAGCAGGGCCCAACACCAGCTGCACTGTCAATCGTTGATACACTCCAGAGAGAGGTCCTCCTGGAATTAGAGGTCCTTGTCAGATAAGAGTTAATAATGGGGTGAAGGCAATGATAGAGAGGTGGGGAAGACCCTCCCCACTTGCTGGCAGAGTGAAACCACAGATGTGACACACACATGGACAGAGATGGCAGTTCAGCCTGCGCCATGGCATGACCTTGGCACTTCACCCAGACTTTCTGGGCTGCATATTTTTCAGCTATGGACAGGGGTAAAAATAACCCTCATCCCTTCTCCAGCCCTCATCCCAGTGTAGAGAGGATTACATAAGGTCATTTATATAAAAGGTCTAGCTTGGCACAGACCACTGGCCCACAGCATCGCTGCGCAGTCTGCTCTGAAGCACTCCCTCCACCCCATAGCCTTTCAGCCTGTGCTCTGCTTGTGCCTATGACTCTTCGCATGGAAGCCGTTTAAAGGCAGGGACTGTTACTGGGAAGAGATAAAATCCCTGGCACAGCTCAGCCATTACCAGGGATGTTCAGCCAGCCCATGTTCGCAGGCAGGAGGACACGCACGAAGGCGTTTTATCTTCCTCCCACAAAGGGAGAGCGGCGCCCTGTGCCAAGCTGAGATGAAGCCTTGATTTTTTTTAAGCAGACATTTAGGATTCTATTGATGCTTTGCTAACTCCCAGTCAAATCACGACATCAAGGAAAGAAAACTCCATTTTCTGCTAAGATGTTGAAATGGCCCTTTCCAATTAGGCAGCAGGCTCGGGGAGGGGGCCAGGTAGGCACTGGGGAGCTCCGTCTGCTTTTCTGTGTGTTCTGGGGTCTGTGAGTCCCTCCTGCAGGTCCTAGGTGAGGGGCTATCTTCCCAGTGACCTCTTGCCCTCTGACCTCCACCAAGCTGGATTCCCGGATGCCCCTGGGAAGGGCGTGAGACCCATTCACTACTAGTCAGTCACATTTTGCATATGTTGGCTGGAATGATGATCTGCTTTGATTTAGCAAAGAGTAGGAATCTTACAAAATTGCCCCCCAAGATGTGAGTAAGAGCGAACACCACCACCGACCGGGAGCCCTCCACTCCCGCTCCCCATAGCTCCTATCTGCTAAGAGAACATAGATTATCTTTCAAGACTCAGCTCGAGGGTGATAATAAAGCAGTAACAACAAGCACTTGTCAGGCGGTGACTCCAGCACTCATGACTAAGCGCTTTCCACCTATTAACTCATTTCATCTTTACATAACTCGTGGCTTAAGACATAACTGCAAATTCCTTCCGCTCCTCCATTGGAGAGCTGGGGTCTCAATACCCTCACCTTGCATGTGGGCAGGCTCTGGGTCTGCTCTGGCCAGCAGGAGGTGACGGTGTTGTGCTGAGCCAGTCTCTGGACCGGGCCTACAGACCCTGACAGCTTCTGCTTCCATCTCTAGGCACGCTTTCTTCGGCAGCCTTGGGCTGCCAGGTAAGAAGTCCAAGGACGGCCTCCCTGGTAGCGCAAGGGGTTAAGCACATCACTGTGAAGCTATTAGCAACCTCTGCAGCATGAGTTCCATCCCCCAGCTGCCCAGGGAGCTACCACATGGCGCAGCAGACCTCTCCTGTCTCACCCACTGCTCCCCTCAGCAGTGCATTTCAGTAAGTCTGCCTGTTCTGCTCCCCACTCTCTCTGGTGAATCCTCTCACCCCCTGCACCCCTGGCCTGTACCCCAGCTCTCGTATGCATAAATAAATCTTAGAAAAACACTTTAAAAAAGAAGTCCAAGGAGCCCCCCAAGTGCCACGCTGCAGAAACCACCTCTGGAGTGCTCTAGCGGACAGTGCCAGCTGGACCTAGCCTTTCAGCCATCCGCCTGATATACCAGACATGTGAGGAGAGCCCTCCCAGACCCTGCAGGACAGCTAAATAACCATCAAGTGGACTCATTTGACACCACGTGGAAAAAAAGCACCAAGCAGCCAAGTCCCGCCTGAGTAAGTGCCCCCCCCCCTTACCCACTCAAGAGATAGAATGAATTGACCAGAGTGTTTTGCTTTGTAGCAATTGCTAACCAGAACAGCAAACTTTTGAGCTGGGTACTTGGGATACCCTATGACAGATGAGAAGACTGAGACACAGCAAGATAGGATATTTGCCCAAAGTCATACAGTTATTAAGTAGCAAAGTCAGGATTCAAATCTTACACAGCCTGGCCCCAAAGCACATGTTCTCACCTTTTCTCTGAACCCTGCACTGATTATTCTTGGGGCTGTCCTAACAGCCCCAACTTGCTAGCCATTGGCAAATCTTCTCCCCTACCAGAAGGTGGCTGGAAGGCAGGTACCAAGGGACCCTTTACCTATTGGGTGGTTCTTCTGCAGTGTCCTTTCTTCTCCAAAGAAAGTCATTCTTTGAAGGTTAGAATTGATTTTGAAAACCACTTCTATTTTAATATTATATGTTGCCTCCAATCTCTGTTTCAGCACAATCTCAATAAGGACCCATAACAGAGTCATTAAGAACAGACATGTCAAGAATCTAGAATATTTTGTCACTCTCTGAACACTAATTTTATCTCTGAATGCCCAGGTAAAAAGGAAAATGCATTGTAGTTCAGAATTCTAATTTGGAGGAGGTTGGCAGTCTCTCAGAAACAGTCACCCTAATAATTGTGTGTGTAAAAGGGTCACTCTGACCTCAGGCAGGCAGTCCTTCCATACTGAGCCTCCAGACCCAGGTACCCCGTCTGGTCACCATGGTCCACTGTGGATGTGATGGTGCTTGTGCCTGTCATTTGCTCTGCTGTCCTCAAACCAGCCCATACTTGAGTTTCTCCATCCCTCAAACATGAATCCTCATCTTGTCCAATGGTATTTTTCCAGCAAGAATGGTCACTTTTAACTTCAATGGACACTTCCACTGGGGACTTCATGTTGCTTGTAACCCATCACACAGAGCTGCATTAAACTTATAAGATGCAGTCCCTTAGAGGCTCATGATTTGGTTGTATAGTTTATGGTAACATAAAAATATCTGGAGAGATGAAATTTCTTGTAAAGAGGGTGGTATTCTCACAGAGTTCAGAAAGAGCAATTTGTCTTTCCAGGAGGGATTTATTGAATAGTTGCTCTTACAAAGGATGTTGGATAACATACCAGTAGACCCAGAGACCTTCATTGTCATAGTAACCCTATAGGGGTGGCAGGACAGCAGGTCCCTAGCCGCTAGAGAGAGTGACAAGGGATAGCCATGCACAGTCTTTCCCAGCTCCCACCTGCTTCTACCACTGGGCCTTGTTCAAGGCAGATCATTAACTGAAAATGCTTCATCCCAGGCCAGATTCAGTCTTCCAGGTCTACACCCAGCCACTCTGCCACTTCTCATCATTCTCTATATCTTTCTGTCTCTCTGTCTGTTTCTCCATCTCTCTCTCTCTCTCACCCCCACCCCCTCCCCTTCTCCCCAGTATCTGTGTTCAGGAAACTAATTTACTTTACTACCACCTTGAGTAAAATGTGAATCACTGAGCAAAGAAACTATCAGACATAGACAAAACTGAATGTAAGTTATTTTTGGAAAGCTGTCATTCTAAAGCACCCAAAAGCAAGCTTCTCCGGGACTAGTGAAGATAGAGAAGAAAGCAGCTAATTCTCAGAATATGCCACTTTTTCTCCCACTTTCTGGTCCTCTGTACTTGCTGTTACCTCCACCTGGAACACCCTCCTTTAACCTTGGTCTCTTCCTGGAAAAAAATGCCATCTATTCTTCAGGCCATGTATTCCTGATCCCCTCACCCCAGCATAAATTCCCTGAGGCCAGGGCCCACACCCCTCATCTCAGAGAGCTGGTTTGTGGGTAACACTGCAGACTTGGGAACCAGGGGCCTGAGCCCACTTAAGACTGTTACTAACTAGCAGTGCAACTTCAGAAAAGTTACTAAATCTCTCTGTGCTTCAGATTGCCCTTGCATGATACCTGACACAGGTGCTGTGAGAATTTTAAAAGCAGTGAATGCTCATTGTTGTCATAACATTCCTGGTCCTGCAAGCACAGGGCTGGGCACACAAAGGCCCTAGACTGGCTCCTGAACTCAAAGGTGAGATTAGGAATTGGCAGCAGTACGTGGGAAGGGGAGACCCAGAGCGACAATAATGCAGTGGGGGCAGCTCCAGGAGAAACATGGGGGCCAGGGAGGAGGTGGGGCTGGAGGTCCTGCCCAGCACACCCAGACTTCCTCTGCTGTCTCTACCAGTCTCTGAGATTTTTCTCAGGACCAGCCTCCCCTCCTGCCCATCTCCTTCCCCCTCCACCCTTTCCTCCTCCTCCTCCTGACTCAAGGACTGAGTCATGACTTCAAAGGAATCTCCTGCTTCAGATCCATTCTGCAGGGGGCTGCAGGCAGTGGTGGCCTGGAAAATGTGAAGTCAGTTCTCTGAAGAAGAGGAGGAATAATCAAAGAGTAATACTGATTACTAGTGTTTGCCAATTTCCATGGTATAAATATTTCCACCATGGCTGATTTCAAGCTGCCAACATGACTCATGAATGCAGAATTAAGAGAAATACAGTAGCCCTTTATTGTATGATATTTCTACCACCTGTCCACAATAATGTAAATAACCTGAGGGTAAATTGTAGCTTAATAATTAGGAAGGATAAAAAAATAATTAGGAAGTGATGGGTTTGGAATATGTATTACTTTCTTTATGATATATTATGCAGTCATAAGTTTATACAATAAAAGTTTAATTAGTGACTGTGTTTAACAAGTCACTGGCAAAATTGCTGATACTTTGATAACCAGCACTCCTCTCATTAGTGACCTGTTCTTTGCATCACACATCCACCTCAGGGCCTTTGCACTTGCTGTTCTCGCTGCCTGATATGCGCTTTCCCCTTAAACCCGTGCAATTCCCAGCCCTCCTCATGATCAAGTATCTTCTTGTCACTTGATAGAAGACCATTTCTGACCATACCATATAAAATATCAACATTCCCTTTTCTCAGGTCTTCCTCGCCCCCTAACTCTGCTTTAACTTTTCTCTAGAGCCCTTAATACCATGGGCACAGCATCACACTATCTTTGTTCGGTTAGCTCATAGACCATCTCCATCCCTCCCCAGGTTCTACAAAGGCAGGGATTTCTGGTGATTGTGTCCCAGGCCCTCAACAGTGTCTCACATACAAGAGATGCTAAGTACAGATTTGTAGGAGGACAGAGTCTACATAATTGTGAGCTCACTGCTCTTGGCAGCAGGGCAAGTCTGACTCCCATTTCACAAAGAACACTTCCCCACCACAGGGTCGGTGCGGCATAGAGGTACCATGAGCTTATCCTAGAACACAGTGAGACTGCCGAACTGCCACACTAGCACTCAGTCCTCTAAAGTCCTAAACCAGGACTCTGCCCTCCATACTGTGACCTCTCAGAAAACACAGGAAGAACCCCTCTGGGCGATGCAACCCGGGGGCCTGGGATTTGTAGGAATGCGCAGGCTTCTCTTGAGTCCCTGTGATAGTCCTGGAAGACACTGGCTGCTCAACAACCATGTTTCTAAGTTGAAGTCTGACAAGTTTTTCTTTAACCCAACACCCACTTTTACTCCCCTCAACACCCTCTCTCATTGTCCCCACCTCTACTTTCTCTACCGCATCTCCTCAGCTGTTGGGAAGATTCTAGGAAGAAGCTTTGTCTGCTAAGGCAAGGCTGAAAACAGTTTTTCAGGTCATACACAATCTCGAGCACCCTCAACTCAGCACGTTATCTGCTCAATAAATGTTTGAATGAGTGGATGAATAAGCAAGTAAGTGTGTGGGTGTGTGTCTGTGTGTAAGTGAAGAGATGGAAGCAATGCTGCATGATGGCGGGAGCTCAGGCACCCCATGAGGAGGGGAAAGAAGAGAGGGTCTTCGGGAGTCACAGTCCTGGGGGGCTCAGGAGTGAAAGCCAGGAAGCCCCTTGCTGTCAAGACCTTGGAAAATAGTTCCCAGGATTTAGCAAGCAATTGAAAGCTGAGCAGAGGGAGGGCTCAATTTTCAGAAGGCTGGTTGGCCCAAGCCTCTGCTCCCAGCTCCTTGTTATTCTTAGAGGCCAGCTCTTTCTTGCCTGCCAGGAGGGAAGGAAGGCGAGAGGGGGAGCCGGTAGGGAGGGGCCGGGGATCTGGGCTTCACGGGTCGCCTTCAAGAAAATGAGATGTCAGCTGGCGGGGATGAATTAATAAAAGGAAGTGGACCCTGCTGACCCAGCCTCATTCTTGGTAAATCCTGGGTTTCAGAAGTTTCTCCATAGCCTCTGCTTCTTCTCTCGGGAGCATGGGAGGCCAGGAGTGGAGGAGTGGATGTGTGTGCACATCACGAGGCGGGGGGCTTTCATTATCTCACCCCAGTCTTCTGAATATTACTTGCTTGTAAAGGGTAAATACTGACTGCTTTCTGGACATCTTTTCCCAGAGAAGTCTAGAGGCAAATGAGGGGAAATCCAGGCCTTCTGGGGGACCTTGGGAACTTTAGGACCAGGAGCTGAGGGCCCTGGAGGGTAGCAAGTTTTCCAACATCTTCCAAGGCTAAGATCACAGGCTGTGATTATTAAGCAATAAAAACTCTAGGCCAGTGGTGTCTTACTATGAAGGGGTGGAGACCATCAGGCCCACCTGGATTGCTGCTACACCTGGCTGAGCCCTGCCCCGCAGCTTCTGGTTCAGAGGCTTGAGCATGAGGCCAGCAAAATGCTTGTATATCAAGTTGTGCTGCAGCTGCTCCTGGGGCACTTAGAATCACTGCTCCCAGCTGGCTCCCTGCACCAGAATCTCCAGTGGGGGAGCCTGGAAGCACCCAGAGAACTGAGTGCTAGTCTGGCAGGTCTGCAAGCTCACTGTGATCTAGAAGAAGCGTGCGGTACCTCCATGTTACACTTACCCTGTGGTGGGGAAGGGGTTTTGTGAAATGGACATCAGAGCTGCCCTCCTGCCAAGAGCAGATGAGCTCACAGTTTGCATCCCACATCTACCTCAGGGCCTTTGCACTTGCTATTCTCTCTGCCTGGTATGTTCTTTCCTCATATAACCATGCAATTTTCCGCCCCCTTCATGATCAACTATCATGCACCAGAATCTCCAGGGAGGAGTCTGGAATCTGGGTTCGCCCAATTGATTCTTAGCATCAGGACCATTTAGGAAGCTACTAAAATGAAAGGATCACCAGCAAGGGGATCACCTGGGACCCTGGCTAGAATGCAGCTTCCAGGCCCTGCCTCCTCTCTGAGGACTCAATCTCAGGGGACAGAGCTCAGGAATCAGCATTAAACCAGATCTCTGTGTGAGTCTAAACGAAGCATAGTTTGAAGGGCATGGCCCTGGGTAGCTCCTCTTCTGGAGGAAGAAATGGAGGCCCAGAGAGGTGGGCTTACTGCTTGACAAAGCTCTTGCCATTATTTCATGACCAACTGAACCTCAAACATTGCTGTTTTCTAAGAAGGGAAGAACAACCAATGTTAGGGTAATTTGCATTGCTCTCGGCATCTCAAACATCCTAGGCAGTCTGACCAAGGCCCTCTGAACCCTGAACACTGGAGCTCTCGCCACAAGCAGGAGCCATGGGGCACCCTCCCCTGACAGGCCCTCTCCCTATGTCACAGTTCCTGTATGCCTTTGCACAACCTGTGGCCTCAGCCAGGAATGCCCTTTCCTCCTCCTAGTCCTCTCATGGATTAGCTCCCACTCTTCATTTTGGGAGGCTCCAGCAACCCCCAGTAAATAGACATGCTCTTGTCTGCTCTAGCGCTGACCTTGCAGGTTTGCCCACTACTGCCCACTACTGCTGTGACAACAAGTCACTCATGAAGTGATCACAGCCATGCCCACCTTCCTGCGGTGTTACTTGGTGACACCACTGTTGGTGTGTCCATGGTGGCAGGTGGTGGAGAGCCACCTGTGTCAGTGCTGCAGTAGCGGCGTGCACAGATGAGCTGGAGTTCTGAAAAAGGCAGATGCATTGGGAGAGCATTTTTCATAAGGAAGAGGAAAAAAACAGATTGTAAGGAGTTTGGGTCTATACTGTGAGATGTAATTCCCAGCCCATCCCTCTCCCCCAGGGACTCTTCAGCAAAGTTGTCCATTATAGCAGGTCCTCGATCAGTGCTTCATTTAACCTATTTCCTCATAACATTGCTGAGAAAAACACAATCTCAGGCTACAATGAATGGAATAATGTTATTGAAGCGCTTGCTTTCATCATATATCGTTTTGCTTAAAGTCAGTTTCCAAGACCCTATCCATAACGGTAAGTGAGGACTTACTGTAATTTCAGAAGCTTTGGACTCAGATTTGTCTGTTCCTCTGTTGGGCTGCTGTGCTGAAATGTGGGCCCGTGTTCAGTGGGGTCCTGAAAACTCTGTACAGTTTTTACTTTAGTTACTGCTGCTTAACAAATCACCTTAAAGCTTAATAGCTTGAAACAATAAATACGTTCTCTTGTTCCTTTAAGGGCCAGAAGCTTGGGTACGTCTTAGCTGGGTGGTGTGGGCTTGGAGTTTCTCATGAGGCTGTAGCCAACATGTCATCAGGACTGTAGGAGGCCAGGGGGACACAGTGGCCTCACACATCTGTGCAGTCCATGGACCTTAACCATCTTAATGACCTTCAGTCACAGTGGATGGAACATGGATGCAAGTGTTTGGATACTAGAAGATGCTTACCAATGTCTGCCTACAGCCCACCTTTCCCTAAAGCCACTCTGAGGAGGGACAGGAGACAACAGCACTTCCCTGGTGCAGCACTGCCCTCATGCATCTCGGGCTGCCCAGTGTTGCTTCTGGGCAATGAGCTATCTCAGACATGGAGCAGCTTCCCTGGCTGGGGCCTCTGACCAAGACTGTCCTTCCTACCCTGGGCACGCCTCTGGTGCCCAGTCTCCTCTGCATTTGCCTCCACCGAGTCAGGCTGTTGGTTCCTTGTCCCTCATATGCTGCAAATGGCCTGAATGGGCAGCCACTTCCACTTGAGGTTTGCTTCCAGGCCTGGAAGAATCTAGAGAGAGACTTTTATCCCACTGTGGCACAGTAGAGGCAGGTCAAGGGGGCAGGAACAGCTTACCCCCTACTCTACTACAATGTAAACATTAAGCAAACCTGCTGCTTTCCCCAGAGTCTTTGTATGCCCATTTCAGCTTCCAGGGATTTGCTTACACTATCCCATCAACCCCCCACCAGAACACCCTTGCTTCTCTCCACTCCTCTAGACCCTCCACCCTGGGAGGCAGTGCGGCACAGTAGAGCAGACAAAGGCTTTCAAATCAGATCTTTCACCCCCGTGTCTTATTTCAAGACTTAAGGGAGGAAACAGACAGAAGAGTGCTTTGGTGAAGGGTAAAGCACCATAGGAAGCAATTTCAACAACACATACCAAGCAGTGCAATTCAAAAGTGGGCCAAGGTCCTAGAGAGAAGTTTCTTGAAGAAAGATACACAAATAGTCAATAAGTACATGAAAGATGCTTAACATCACTAGTCATTAGGGGATGGCAAATCAAAACCACAATGAACTACTACTTCACAACCATTAAGATGGCTATTATCAAAAAAGTGGGAAATAAAAAGTATTTTGGAGCATGTGGAGAGAATAGCACACTTGTGCATTGCTGGTTGAAAAGCAAATTGGTGTCCTGTGAAAAACAGCGTGGCGCTTCCTTAAAATGTTCAACTTAGGAACTCCCAATGACTCAACAATTCTGCTTTGTGTAGAACTGAAAACAGGAGGCTGTTGTCTCCTGTCCCTCCTCAGAGTGGCTTTAGGGAGAGGTGGGCTGTAGGCAGACATTGGTAAGCATCTCCTAGTTTCCAAACACTTGCATCCATGTTCCATCCACTGTGACTGAAGGTCATTAAGATGGTTAAGGTCCATGGACTGCGCAACTGTGTGAGATCACTGTGTCCCCCTGGCCTCCTGCAGTCCTGATGACATGCTGGCTACAGCCTCATGAGAAACTCCAAATATCAAAAGATATTTGTATACCTATGTTCATCACAGCACTATTTGCAATTGTCAAAAGGGGGACTCAACCCAAAGTCTACTGATGGACAACTGGATAAACAAAATGTGTGTGTGTGTGTGTGTGTAATGGAATATCACATAAACTTTCAGAGGAGCAAGCGTCTGATGCATACTTCAGCATGGATGAGCCTTGAAGACATTATGTTCGGTGTAATAAACCATTCACAACAGGAAAAAGAAAAGAAATGATTATTGTTCCCTCAGTTCTTCTGAGTCCAGCTAAAGTTCTAGCTGTCCCGGGACATGTTCTTCTCCTCACATTTGTGAACACTTTCAGCAATTGTGTCCAACCATACATCCCCGCATCAAGACTGGACACTCTCAAATGTTACGTCTTATTTATGTCACCAGAGCGTAAGTCCCCAGGATTCGCCTGAGGCTTTACAGTGGCTGCGGGGGGGGGGGGGGGGGGGGTGTGCCAGATCCTGGGCACTCAAAGCCTCTGGAGTCACAGGCCACACCCGCTTGTGCTGACCTCTGGGGCCTGAGATGGAGTCACTTTGCATTTCTACTCTGCTGTCTGTCATCCTGCTGAGCCCTCTTTAGTGGGCCACTCCCCAGTTTCTCCGCCATGACTAATGGCTCACACCTGATATTCTCCTCAAAGCACTGCCTTTGGGAACTGCTGAATCCACACTTGCAGTCAGCAGGTGCCAGGGAATTTACACCCCCTGAGGCCTTCAGCTGTCTTTAGCCAATGACTGGCCAGTAGCACAGGACCTGAAAGCTCAGCTCCTGCACTTAGAGACCCTTAGAAGTGAAAATTACACTCCAAGGCTCCCCACAGGAGCAGGTTGAGGCTGGGACAGTGCCTAAACTGCACCTTGCCTCACCTTCCTTGTCCTGCTCCCTCCACTCCATTTCAGTTTCCTAAATAAGCCCTTTGCACATGACTCTCACTTCAAGTTTTGGAGAAGCTGCTTAAGATATCCCCAGGCAGTTTCCATCAGAATGAGCAAAGTGGCATCCATGTGCCTCATGGACCAAGGCTGTGCAGAGGAAAGGGAGCAAAGAAAACCACATCTCTTCCTCTTTTGGCTGCTTCCTGTTCACCACCAACACTGCTATTGGGGAGGAAAAAAAGTGATTAATTTTCAGTTTACCTTTTCTTTAACATAACAAACTTCCGCTTTTTGAGGCTTAATTGGAGCTATTCTTGGATGTGACAAAAAGTTAGTGGGAGATGAAAGGGGCATATCAAGGAAAAAAAAACATTCCAAGTGAATAATTTAGGATCACATCCATAATTAATGGCATTTGGCATGCTTCCCCTGGAAGCCTAATCATAGCACGGAATGTGCTAATTAGAGCAGTTTGGTGCAAATCAGCCCGCGCAGGTGTGGAGAAACTGCCTCTGTTCTTTTCAGCACCGGTGGCGGCTGCTGCACAGAATCCTCAGGTTGGGTGGGGCTTGAATAAATGATGGAGCCCCACTTTGAAACACCTTCTGGTGTGAAATGCAGGAGACATGTTTGTGTGTGTTTGATGGCGGCATACACAGGGCTAGAGCTGGGGAAACACTGTAGGTGAGATTTCCCCAGCTTTGGGGAAGAAGAAAGCATCCATCGGGGCCAGAACTGGATGCAGCTAACTCCCACCCTGGTGCCCGACACACGCATATGCAAGATGATTTGTGGCTTAGTCAGGTGCACCTTGGAAACTTCCCCAAAGCACCTGGAAAAGGTGAGGATCAGCATGTCTTTGGTCTGCTCTTCCATTTCTATTCTCTACCCAGATATCTGCTTCAGGAGACACAAACCATGCATTCAACCTGTCGGCCATACTGATATCTGCCTTCTGGTTGGATTTATCATACAGGGGGGCCCTATAAGAGATCGGAGAGAGTGGGGGAAGGAAGAGAGAGCTCAGACGGCTTACTTTCCCCCCTCCCTCTCTCTGGCTCCCCTGCGCCCTAGAGCTAGGTTTCCAGTTCTTGTCCAGGCAGCCCCTGTGCACAACTACTCTGTCTCAGGCGACCTGGGCTGCAGGAGGAGGAGCATAATGTTCCCACCCTTACAAGTCTGGGCCACAGCACACCCCACGTGGTTTCACTGTCTTCTCACAGTCTTTTAAACAGTCCCTTTGTTAAATTCACCTTAAATCCTAATTTGAGGGTGACATTACTTACACCTCCATCAGGGCCCTGATCGAGACAGTTAAAAAAAAACACAAACTTTCCCAAGAGTGGCATTGGTTTTAAATGCCACTTTAAGCTCTCTTTCTTAAAAGTCAGTATTTTGGAAAATATTCTTTTCCTTTTGAAGGGAAGTATTTATAAAATGAAATCTTATTTCCTTCTCTGCCATCTTAAAGAGAAGGAACTAACCATGACTTTAGAGCTGTTTTTGATAACTCATTACGAGCATCCATTGTCTACCGTGCTGGGTACTGCAGACTTTGGGGATCATTCTGAACTGAATGTAGGTTGAACACTCTAATGTAACTATCTTTGAAGACAGAGCCTTTAAAAAGGTTAAGTGAGGTCATAAGAGTAAGACCCTAATGGGCCTCCCTGGTGGCGCAGGTGGTTGAGCACAGCGCTGTGAAGCTGTCCACAGCCTCTGCAGCGTGGGTTCGATCCCAGCCAGCCAGGGAGATTCCCACGTGGCGCAGCAGACCTCTCCTGCCTCGCCCGCTGCTCTCCTCAGCAGTGTATTTCAGTCAGTCTATCTGTTCTGTTCCCTGCTGTCTCCAGTGAATCCTCTCACCCTCCCGTGCATCTGGCCTGTACCCTGGTTCTTGTATAAATAAATAAATCTTTAAAAAAAAAAAGAGTAAGACCCTAATTTGGCAGGACTGTTCTCCTTATGAGAAAAGGAAGAGACACCAGCACTTTCTCTCTCTCTCTCCCTGCCATGGACACACAGGAAAGGCCATGTTAGGACACATGAGTTGGCACCATATTTGTGCCGAGAGTGCTCACCAGAGACCAAATCTACTGGCCCCCTCATTATGGGCTTCTAGCTGCTGGAACTATGAGAAAATAAATATGTGTTTAAGCCACCCATTCTATGATATTTTGTTCTGGCAGCCTAAGCACAGACCAGTATAGAGACTCAAGAGTACAGGAATGTTTGCTCTTGCCCTGAATGATCACAAATGTCAGCGCCCTCCCCACTCTGGTTTTGTAATAGGGGAAATGAAGTGTGAGCGGTGGGTATGAATGGCTTTGCCCATGGCCCCAGCCCAACACAAGCCACAGAAAAAAGCTCAGCTTGCGAGGCCGCGGGCCATGGTGGTTTCGTTGGGACCCTTCTCAGTCACTGGGATGGAAGTGGGTCCCCAGGGTGTGCAGACAGACTGCAGGCCAGAACTGAGCCCCAACTGTGGCAGCAAGGCTTACTCTGGCCTGGCGGGAGCCATGGGAGGAAGGCCTTTGTTTTGGACTACTGGACACTGTGGACACTCTGGAGAGAGATAGCTGTCTGCTTGCAGCCTTAGAAACTATTTCCTGGTCTCCCCTTCGTTTTTATTTATTTATTTATTTATTTATGCATACAAGAACTGGGGTACAGGTCAGAGGTTTGGGGGGCAAGAGGATTCACCAGAGGCAGAGTGGGGAACAGAACAGGCAGACTGAAATACACTGCTGAGGGGAGCAGCGGGTGAGGCAGGAGAGGTCTGCTGCGCCATGTGCAGCTCCCTGCCTGGCTGGGGATCAAACTACAGTGCTGTGCTTACCCCCTTGCGCCACCAGAGAGGCCCTCCCCTTTGTTATTAAACCTCATTGTTGTTGTACCCTGAGCCTGAGTGGTGTCTTGCAATTGTGAGTGCACATTTGGGAACCCACAGACAGTGACGTATCCCCCACCCTGGCACTGTTGTAGTTTCACAATTTCTTTGGTTTAGCTCTTTCAGCCTCTATTACCTCTCCCTGATGACAGAGTTACTACCTTTAGCAGAGGACACACTCACCTGCTTAAATCTTATTTGCTGTTTACTTGTGCTAAAATGGATCTACAACCCCCAGAATATCAAGCTTATTAGAATTGTGCATAAAGTAAGAGTTAATAGGTTCTGTGTGAGGGTCTGAATTGCTCTTCCTTGAACAGTGTGTGTGTTTGAATCTCATATTTTATCATGCAGAATTTTTAAATGCCCAGAGACTTTTATTTCATAGTCTCCAATCCCTGTTAGATTCTTTTTTTTTTTTTAAAGATTTATTTATTTATTTATACCAGCACTGGGTACAGTCAGAAGCACGGGAGGGTGAGTGGATTCACCAGAGCCAGAAGGGAGAGCAGAGCAGGCAGACTGATGAAATACACTGCTGAGGGGAGCAGCGGGCGGCAGGAGAGGTCTGCGCGCTATGTGGGACCCTCACCCTGTGGCTGGGGAATGAACCTGCACTGCAGAGGCTGCGGGCAGCTTCGCAACTCAGTGTTCAACCGCTGCACCACCAAGGGAGGCCCTCCTTGTTAGATTCCAATAGTACAGCTGAGTTTGGTAAATCAGTGGCATACGGAAAATGTTGTTTCATAATAGCTTCTCTCTTTCTTTTGTGAACCAACTGATTAGAACACAATGAAACTTCATGTCTGGTAAGATCAGGTCTAACCCGACATTGGAGGAACTTCTGATTTGAAATTATTAGAAACTTACCTTCTGGCCCTCTATATGTGCCTCTGGCAGGAGAGAATCCCCTGTGGATTAATTTGTTCCAGTGTGTTTCCAGAGAAGTTGATTAGCTCTCAGGTCCTGTACCAGCCATCCTTTGTCCCAGTCTGGATGGCCCTGCAGCCAGTCAATATGTGCCGATTTTATGAGGTGCCGCCTGCATAACTGTGTGTACGACTCCCCTCCAGCCTCCTTGACTTGTAATGCTCATTGGCAGAGACAGCAAATCGATAGTTGCTCCTCACCAGCCCCATAGATATCGACTCGGGACTCGGGAAGACTTTATAAGGAGTCATTGGGGGGATTCTTTCAGTTCAAATTGAATTGTGGGCCATTAAATCTCTTTAGTAAAAGACTGTGCCTCATATCATATGCTGATGCTCCTTCTGAATTTTTAACCAGCACCTGAGAATGACAGCCTTTGCTAGAGCCATCACAGCAGGTCTCAGGTTTATTTTCCTCCAGCAGATCCGGTTAATTGTTATGGATTTTCCAGCAGGTAAAAAAAGCATTTGGAGTTTGGAAAGAGCAGGCTTTGTTTTCTTTTCAAAAGAAAACCAATTCAGGTGGTTTTGCCTAGAGACTCAGGAAGGAGGGAAGAATGAAGGAGAAGGGGCAGTAAGAGGAGAGAGTATTGGACATGGGGTGTTTGCCATCCAGAGAATCTCAGAGGCTGTGGAACAGACCCACATGTGCACCCGCACACATGCACCTCAACACACAAAATGCCTACATGTATGCACATGTGCATGCACACCAATAGGTACATACATGTAAATGCACATGAACACACAGGTGTACACAAGATTAGGCAGTGTAATTCGAACACAGATATGTGCATGTGTCCACATGCATACATGCATGAACACAAATATTCGATCATGTATGTGCACATATGTATAAATATATGCACACATGTATAAATATATGCACACTTCCATCCCCATCACTGTTAGCTGGTGATAGTAAGTGAATTATGTAACTATGCCCAAACTTGATGTCCTCATGTATGAATCAGTAGGTAATCCTTACATTCCAAGGTCCATGTGCAGAATAAATTAGCCCATAGGGGAAAATTTGTAAGCACAAAATAGGTGTTAAGTGTCTGGGCTCTTCCTGCAATCATTGGTGAGGTCCACCTTGGAATTAGAGAGAAAAGGAGCCTTTTAGCTTTGTCTTATCAATGAGGACACTGAGGTCCCCACAAAGATGTGTTTTGTCCAAGGTCACAGTACTAGTTACTAACAAGTGGGATGACACTCTTGGTCCTGTTTTCTGTTGCACTGACTCCATCAAGGAGCAGAGAATTACCCTACAGGCCACATGCCCTACACCAACAAGATTAATTGTTTTTATTAACAACTCACATTTATGTAACATTTTACTCTGTTCAAAGAGCAGAGGCTAATTAGAAATTGCAGTCCTAAGAGAGGCTGCCTTAGGCTCCTTGCCAGTTCCCCCCACCCAGGATAAAGGAAGGGGAGTCAGAGAATAATCCTCACTTAATAGGAAGACTTCACCCTCAGATCTGAACACCCCCACCCCTGGGACTCCAGGATGGGTCACTGAGGAACGACCGTAACCTCCTCTGCCTAGCAACAGCCAATGGTTTTCACTCAGGCAATGGTGCACTGTTGGGCTGGTGCCAGGCTGGGAACTACAGCGCAGACTCACAATAGAACCAGAAAGTGCAGTCAGGGTTGGAGGAGGAGCCAAGGTCAGGAACACCAGGGGCACGGTCAGGACAAGAATCCCATCCAACATACGGTTGACTCTTGAACAACTTGGGGGTGAGGAGCAAGGACACCTAGCAGTCAGAAATCCTTGTGTAACTTACTCAGCCCTCTGTATATGTGGGTTATGAATCTGAGAACTCAGCTAACATGGATGAGTCCATGAATGCAGAATCTGCATAGACAATAATTTGCATGTAAGAGACCCATGTACTTTACATTTTTAAAAAAAGATTTATTTATTTATGCATACAAGAACTGGGGTATAGGCCAGAGGTGGGGGTGTTGGTGGTAAGAGGATTCACCAGAGACAGAGTGGGGAGCAGAACAGGCAGATCTACTAAAATACACTGCTGAGGGAAACAGCAGGCAAGAAAGGAGAGGTCTGCTGCACCATGTGGGTAGCTCCCTGGTGGGCCGGGAATCGAGCTCATGCTGCAGTGGCTGGAGATAGCTTGATAACACTGTCTTTAATCCCTATGCCACCAGCGAGGCCCCAAGAGGACCTACGTACTTTAAACCCACGTTGTTCAAGGGTGGATCGTACAGTGTCACAAGTGCTGCCCTGCCCAGGAATGATTCATAGCACACACATCACAGGGTGTGAGGCTGGAATTGACACTGACCTCATGGGGCTCATGGTTCAATGACATCTGAGCATTTGCCACATGCCAGGTATGATGGCCAGACTTCCCAAGGATTCACTCATCTACTCTTCACACAATTCTAGGACTCAGGCTTGTTTTTATGCCTGTTTTTACCAGTGAAGAAACTGAGACAAAGAACACATGTCACTGGCCTGGAGCCTAAGCAGTAAAACTGGGTTTGGATGCACACCCTTGTAGTCACTGTCTTCATCTGGGTTCCCCCTCCACAGGCCTGGTGAAGGACTCTAGAGTGGGCTGCTGACTTAGCACAGCTCCCAGGAGCCAGGCTGGGTGGAGGAGTGGGCTAGTGGGCCAAGTGGGGAGCATCCAGTGAGGAGCAGATCACTGCCCAGAGATTACGTCTGCCCAGGAGCCTGTGCAGAAGATGCACCTTGGACAATGTACCCCAGGAGGTGAGGGAGCCGAAGTGTTTACTCACCTGCCCCCAACAATCATGGGTTGAGAGCTGCTCCTGAGCTGTCCATTCTCCTAAGTCATCCAGATGGCCAGGGACAGAAGGCTCCTGAGGCCAAAAAAGTCCTTGAGCGAAAAATAAAAAAGCAAGTGCAGACATCTGCCACAGACAGGACAGCCAAGGAAGTTCTCTGCCATCAACGAAGACCTGGAGTCCAAATGAATTTGTTGGGGGGGGGGGAGGCTGGGGAGAGCCATCGAGAGCAGCTCTGCCTCTCACTCTCCCAGCCCAAGTTTTATTGAAGATATGAACAAAAGAACAAGAAAATAGCATGCAATTGTGTTTTTGCTTGTACAGATTAGTAAGTTACTGCTGAAATGTTTCCCTGGTTTGTAGGGAACCTGTGCAGAAGGCGGAGTCTTCTGAGAACAGGAGTCAATTCTGGGAAGAAGTTCTATTTGCAGAACTTCTAATATCCTGGAATTCCACATGCAGAGTAAACAGGTATTCTCCAAAAACTCCAGCTCCCTTAGTGTGACAGGCTCCCAACAAACACCTAGGAGCTGGCTGAGGATAGGGGTGGGGCACTGATCCTCAGTGTGGACATCTACCTTCTAGATGGCAGGACAAGTCAGGGATCCTCACCTCCAGCTCAGAAAGTGAAGGAGGTAGACCCAGAGGGTGAGCCGTGAAAGAGCTGAGATACAAAGAGCTGCAATACCTACTTCCCTGGAGTGTCCTTCACCCTCTTGGCCCCAGCTCATTCCATGCACGTCCCCAAGTCCTAGCTCAGGTCACATGTTGTTGGAGCTGAAGGTGGTCAATTTAAGTTTAAGCCCAAAACAGGGACCTCCACTGACTCAGTGGCTTCACCTGTCCCACCCCTGCCCCAACCTTGCTCTTGAGCTTCATGATAGACACCTGTGAGTTGAGTCATGTTTGTGTCACTTCTGCCCCTCTGAGGAAGCAGGCAGGGAGGAACCCGCAAGAGGAGAGACTGCTGTCTCCCCCTTGGGATGAGCCCTGACGGCCTGGAGCAGAGACACCCCCTGTCAGAGCAGAGAGCTGGGGTGATGAATATGTACATCCTCATTGGCTTGGGATGGGTGTCACTTGACTGTTCTGTTGGCCAAGTATTGGAAAATCCAGTGGAACGTGCAGAAAAGTCAATAGACATATGTAAAAAAGAAATCGTTATACTTAAAATGATTTCCCCTGAAGGCCTCATGAAATTATTGCAATCAAGGAAAGCAGCGGGCTTTATGGAGCCTGGGGAAGCGTGTGGGCTGGGGCAGCCATGCCATCGGCAGACCATGCCGTCCCTCCTCCTCCGCGCAGCAGCGATTGGTCGGGAGCCACCAGAGGTGGTGTCTTGGGGGACGGGCAGACAACGAACTAGCATGTTCACAGTGTCACCCTGCCCAGGGAAGGGTCAGTGATCTTCTGACCTGCCAGAACTTACATTGTCTTTATTCCAAATAATTTTTGTCCTTCAGGTTGGACAAAGATTCAAAAACCTCATTGGACCAACATATCTAGTCCCTAGGTCAGGACTAGATACCTTCCAGAATTGCCGTAAATCTCTAAAGTATCTGAAATACAGCGCAACGCCTGGTGCTGGGTGTGAGCCCAACCATTTCTTATTTGAGCTGTGTCCTGTCTGTATCCCCGTCTGGAATGTGAGTTCCTGAGAGCAGGGGGGTGCTCTCAGGAAAATCCTGGGGGCCAGGTGAGCAGTGAGTGAACAATGAGCCAATGAAGGAAGGTGGGGGTGAACTGTGACCACCCCTGAGACACAGTTACTTCAAGCTTTATTATGTAAGATTTGAATCCCAGAAGAGGTAAGACCTCCTGGATTGTTCCCTGTAACAGCCATTGCTGTTAATTAATAATTTCTATGATCATTTAGCTTACTATCTGTCTCTTCTATTAGAATAAAAGCTCCACAAGGGTGGGGTCCTGTCTCCCTCCATTAGTGTGTATCCCCAGCGCTGAGGACTGTCCCAAAGGTGATGCTTGCTGGTTGGTAGGGGTGGGGGGAGGGAAAGAGCAAGGCGGGTAGAGGAGCATGGAAAAGGAGGGAAGGATGGGGGAGAAGAGGGGAGGCATGAGGCAAGGAAGGGCAGGGAGCAAATGCAAAATGCATGTAAAAAGTAAGACTGAGCCTCAGAAAACTGCAGGTGCCAACTCTGGGTACCAGAGACTGTGCTTCCCTGGGGATGGGAAGGTGGGGCCTGGCCTCGGGCAGGGCTGGGTGGAAAAGATCTGCAGGGATGAGTCTGTGAGCAGGGTTGACCAGCTGCTGCTCTAAGAACCTCTCCCCTGGGCTGGTGTCAGCCTGGGATGCTAATCCTGCTACAGATACTGTGTTTTCCCAGGGAGCTGAGTTGGGATTCTGGGTCTCTGATGCCTGTTAATGAGCCTGACCTGTGGAGAGATTTCATTTCCTCCCTGCAAAGATCAGTCTCTTCCACCTAATTTGGTGGGGGTGGGGGATTGTATTAGGGGGAACTAAGCAACTGCCAAGGGGAGCCCCACCAACCAGCTGCCTGGGAGCCTGTGTCACCTTGCACACCCCCAGCTGTGCTTAGAAAAGCACAGAATGTCCTGTCTGTCTCTTGGTAAAAAACAGCAGTTTCCACCTTGTAATTAGGATTACTCTGCTTGCAGCTTGCTGCTCCTCTTAATCACCAGAGGGTAAGCTCGCAGTTAGCATAATGCTACACGTTCATCCTCATACACACAGGCAGGGAAGGAGACAGGGAGAAGGGGGGTGACCAGGGGCTGATTCTACCATAGTTGGGGACTGAGGACAGGGAGACAGCCTGCCTGCCAGGAAGAGGACAGCCGCCTTCTGGAGCAGAAAGAAAATGGCAACATTGCTGAGGCGGTGAGGGGAGAGGGACAGCTGCTGAGCTGGAGGAAAGAATAGGGAAACCCCCAATGACTGTCCTCAGGGAGCCCCAGTCTGAGGGGAGACACGGCGGTGACCTCAGGGAGCCCCAGTCTGAGGGAAACACAGCGCTGCCTCCGGGAGCCCCAGTCTGAGGGGAGACACAGCTCTGCCTCAGGGAGCCCCAGTCTGAGGGGAGACACGGCCCTGTCTCAGGGAGCCCCAGTCTGAGGGGAGACATGGCCCTGTCCTCAGGAAGCCCCAGTCTGAGGAGAGACACGGCCCTGTCCTCAGCTCTCTCTCTCTAGTTCTTGCTCTCAGAAAGTTCAGTCTGTTATAGGAAGATGGATCCCTCAACCTCAGGGCATCCCCAGCCTAAAGGCAGAGGCAGGGGAGTCATCATCTCCACGTAGCTTCCACCACATACCAAGCACATGATGGACGCGTCCACCTGCTCATGTTACCCTGTGCAAGCAGGCCTCACCATATGGACACAGGGAGGGTGATTCCCTATGGGGCGCCACACAGGGCTCCTATAAATAAGACAACCACCAACATACGGGCCAGGAGTTGGGGGACACAAAGAGGCAAAGCCCAGGACTCATAGCTAAAAAGTGGCACAACCTGGATTTGAATGTGGGTTTCCAGAATTCAGGTCAAGTGTTTCTTGGGTAGTTCCTGGTCATTAGCGGAAGTGGGATAGAAAGAGAGCAAGGCCTCTCTGCACTTCTGTAACTTAACCAAGTTGCTCTGAGAACAGCCTTAGACAAGAACAGGCTTGAGGACAATTTCCTTGGGAAGTGGTTCCTGCGGGCAGGAGGGAAATGAGAGCAGAAGGAAGAAAGTCAACCCAAGGTCGCCTTATCTGATTGGCTACCCCTGAGGGCCACAGGAGCTTGACCTTACTGGAAGTCTCAGGACCTTTACAGAGTGTGTTCACCCGGGGAGATAAAGGTGAAAAATGACTGTTCCATGGCTGCCACCTGCTCTTGGCCAAGGTTGTTCTGCACTTCCCGTCTGCAGGCACCTGAGCAGGTATGCATGAGAGACCCATGCAGAGGCATCACAGACACCCTGGCAGGTTGTGAGAGAGGCGGGGGGCACACGCAGAGGTGAGGGCTGCGGGGATGCTCCCATGGAAGCTGGCGGAAGCCCGCATGGGACCCAGTGCAGTGCCTGGAGGAAGGAGAGGAGCCAAGCAGAGTGACATCCTCTGTGTCCTAGCTGGTCAGACTCTGTGGATGGGAGACTGAGGGCTCAGGGATGCAAAAGTTTGATTGGGAAGAAACACTGAGAAGGAAAAAGGCAGGAAACGGATCGGGGGGAGTCTGCTTCGGGATCCAGAGCCTGCAAGGATTCAGTGGTCTAGACCCTAACAACAATCTGAGATTGGTGATCGAGGTCATATATCAGACCAACACGTATTAGCCCAACACAGATGCAGAGGGGGAAGCTTTAACTCAGAACTCTGCCATCTTTGATTAGGAAGGATTCTGATTTGTGGCGGAGCCTGCTAAAATCCCTAATATCTCTATTTTCCATCTCCCATAGTGATAGGATCCCTAATTTTTTTGTGTGTGTGGACATATGGATGCCTGGAATAAAATCTGTGTTTCCATTCTATCTTGCAAGTAACTAAATTCAGCTGAAACGGTATAGACAACACTCAAGAAGTGTCCTTAAATGGGGGCATGCCTTTCTCTATTTCATTTCCTCTACTTTGCTGACTGGAATGTAGATGAGATGGCTGGAGCTCTAGCAGCCACATTGTATATGAATGGATGCTATGTGCTCCGGAGGATGAAGGATCTTAGATGAGTATACAGCTGCCATGCCAGCCCTGAACTGTCTACTTCTGTAACTGATTAATGTGAACCAGAGATAAACTTAACTCCTTCCTAATCCTTGGAGACTTCTGGTTCCATCTTGAGAAAGCATCATGGAATCATTAACTAGAGGTTCAACTTTCAAACCACCAGCTTGGATCACACTCTGCATTGTTTAGTTCTACTCCAGAGACCCAGAATAGAGGAGAAGGGAGGAGGGGGGGCCAGAAGCCATGATCATAGTTGGGGAGCCCTTCAGAGTTACATGCCTGACAAACAGTAACTTCCTGCAACTGGCTGAGGAAAATTATCCAGATTGTGTCATGGCTCTTGAACCTGCCATGTTCTCTCTTGTCTCCTGACTTTTACAGACACACATCCCTCTGCCAGGCATCCTTTTTCCTCCTCCTAGTCACCCCCATTTTGCATGGCTGGACTGATTTTCCAGATTTCAACAAAGACACTTCTCCCTGGAATCTTTCTTGAATCTTCACCTCTTGGTGAGTGCTCCTGGGTCCAGGTTTGCCCTATCACGAAGCTCTTTCCACACTGGATTTTGAGTTATGTGAGGTCAGGGACCTTGTCCCCACTATCTATTGCAAAATCCAGCCTAGGTGGGCATTCAGGGGTGGCTTGTTGAATTACCTCTGAGCAGCAATAGGAGCAGAGATGGGGGAGGGGGTGGCGTCCAGGTGGCTTTCAAAGGACCAGAGAGCTCAGTGCTGGCCATGGATTCTAGCCCTTCAGCTGTCTTCTGCCCTCCTCCCCTCACCCCAGCTCCCTCAGCAGTGCCCTGGCAGGACTGAGTGTTTTCTGCTTTCACTGACCTGTGACCAAAGCCACTGCAGCTAATTAGCACCAAGCTGCGTGCTTGACCCCTGCCCCTGGCTGGCACACACCACTCCCGCTCATTCTCATTTAATGGGCCCAGCGCCCTCCTGGCAACCTCTATCCTCTCTCCCTTCACATGATTTAGCTTCAAGCCTGCAGGTTCTTTTTCTTTCTTCTTTTTTTTTTTTTTCCATTTCTTTCCTTCTGCTTTGCTTCACTTTGTAATTAACACTTTCTCTGGCTGTTCTGTTCCCTCCTGTACCAGCTGTATGTGTGATGTGGGACTGTCCATGATAGACTGGCTGAGGGAGGGCATTGCAGGCTCTGCCTGAGGGAACATTCAATTGGGCTGACACACTGACATGGAGGGGCAAAGATAGGGCACAGGGATGCATGGAGGGAGGGAGGAACCTCCAGGGAGCATGTGGCCCCATGTCTACCCATTGTGCAGGGTGGGAGACTGAGGCCCAGAGAGGGTGATCGCACTGCCCAAGATCACCAGCGGGGTCTAAATTGTTTTATCCTGGGTCCCCATCCCAACCTCCACCTCAAAGCAATGCCTGAAACAGGGTCTTGGATATGAGCAATGTGTTTGGGGAAGCAACAGGATTATGGGTTGGGAAGAATAAAATAAGAAGGAGAACAAGACATGCATGGGTGGACCTCACCAGCTGTGTAATTTCATCCTACACACTAGGGACCCTCTGAGTGCTTAGAAGTATCTGCTCAGGGGGGTGGAAGGAGAGGCCCTATGCTTCCTTTAGTGCCTGCTTGCCACTGGACACTGGCTGCCTTGCACCATGGGGGTGACACCCTGACAATTCCAGGGTGGGGCAGGGTCCTGTAGGCAGACACTGTTGAGATCGGAAAAGAGGTTGAGCAGCCCAGGGAAGTGTTGGCAGAGACACCATGAATAGTGATGAGGTTCAGATTAGGCTGACTCCAAATATGCTGTTTTGGTGTCTTGACTTCCGAAATAAGTGACGAGAAACAGCTGGTACAAGAAGGGCATTCTGACCCTCCTTTATGTCCTTGAGAGCAGCAAATAAATCTTCCACATGAAAGGTAACAGGAGGGAGAGAGAGAGAGCCTTATTACCAGAGGAAGGGAATTTGGAATGGGGAAGGCCATAGAAACAAACTTTGTTGCTTCTTCACAGTCCAGACCCTTTGTCTGATCTATTCTTCTTTGCCTAAAATTAAAACCTTCCTGCTTTGGTTACTTCTTTGGTCTCATTTCTTGAGGGCCCTCCTATATGTTTGAAATTCAATTTGTTTTTCTTCTGTTAATCTGTCCTTTATTATAGGGATAGGAGGCTCAGCCAAGAAGGGTAGAAGGAAAATTATTTATCGTCCCCTACAGTGGCCTATTTCCACAGAAATGGCTCTGATCAAAAGTGGGGCTAGTAGACTGAGTGGCTGGGTGCATGAGGGCTCTGACACATGACTGAGTCTCCAACGGACAAGAAAACAGCATGAACTGTATCAGTAAGGAATGTGTTGGGCAGCGGTGATGAGAAAACCCAGCTTCTGTGTCTGAGAGAGAAAGAGGTTGATTTTTCTCCACAATAAGAAATCCAGAGGTAGGTAGTTGACTAGTGGTATAGGTTAAAATATATCAACACCAAAGTTTGGGACGTTCTTAGTCTTGCTCTCACGAGCCCAGAATGGCTGCTGCAGTTCCAGCCATCATATTTGCATTTCCAGCAGGAAGAAGGTGGGCACATGGTGGAAGGGAAAAGCGCAGCTTCTTTACCGGATGAGCAAAAGATGTCCCCGTGAACACTCAAGCACATTTCTATGGCAAGTCATTGACTAGAATGGTTGCCACTTAGTACTGTTGCCAGGAAGATGCAAAGGAGGTTGGAAAACAGGCTGAGGCAGCCAGTCAGTACTATCTGCCACATAGGCACACCCCATTTTCTTTTTCTCTGTGAATCCTTGGCCCCACCATGTGCCTCCTTTGCGGCTCCTGACTCAGGGCTGGCCCCGAGGGGTTCTGGTCTTTGGCAGCAGTTAGGATGAGTGTTGGACAATTTCACTGAAACCAGACAGATGAAGAGGGATGGAAAAGCACCAGGAGCTGCTCCACTTTTATCTCTGCTTTGAAAGCAGCAGCCCCTGGGTACAGGTGGAAAGAACATCATCTGACTTCATCAATAACTGAGCACTGAGCATAATGAGGAGAAGGATGTATCCTGAGGTATTTGCTCTCCTCCCTGGCCAGTGTGATTTCACCCAGTGACAAGGCAGAGAAGGGTGGTGATATGAGAAGCAGAGTCTAGCGCCCCTAGGACTGACTCTTTGTTCGCCAGGGACTTGGGGATGCTGGACCACCTGGAGACCATGACCCAGTCACCATCCATCCCAGGTTAACTTCAAAGTCCTGAGTAGTTATTCAGGCCTCTCCAAAATGCAGGTTGGGGAAATCAACCCCTCTCAAGTGGGCCGGGCACCCACCTCCCAGCCTCTCTGGACCTCTCAGGAGAATCTCAGGGTCTTAGTGTGGCCTCCCCCCAAAGCTACACTGAGACCAGGATTTGAGTGAAACTAAGTGAATTGGGGAACATGAGGAGGAGGAAAATCCAGGGCCTGTAATAACATCTCAGGCCCCCCTTTGGGCAACTGAGGTGAACCCAACAGGGGATCTTTGGGAGACCATGTGGAAAATGTCTCAGATTTACCCACCTGAGGAGCAGGGAGCTGAGGTATGTATACATCACTTCCCCTCAGTTACTGGGGAGGGCTGCGCCCAGGACTTGTTAATTCTCTGGCATTCTGCCACATGAGCAAGCCGAACAGAATCCAGCCGCCAGAGAAAGCCCTGAGACAAGGAAAGGCAGGTGTTGCTAGTTGAGAGTTAATCTGGGCATGGCTAAAATTGTCAAGGCATGTGGGTGGAGCACCAACAGTGACTACTACAGGCAAATGGGGTGTCCCAGGTGAAGGGGTTGAAAGGGATCAGCTCAATGGGGTGCTCCTGACAATTCGTGTAGAATGTAGAATAATCTCTCTTTGCAAGTTGTTGGCAACCTGGGCTCACCCACTCAATGTCCATCATACCTCTAGCCACTGCAACTCAAAGCATCCCAACATTTCCTACGACCCTCTCTCTATCCAGGTAAGAACCATCAATCTAGTCCAACCCCTGAATTTTCCAAAGAGAGACAAGTGACTCATCCAACCACACGAGCTAGTTTGGAGAGATCACACCAGGCCTGCCACACAGGTGTCCTGAGCCCTATGCCTGCTTGTTCCAAAATAGATCTGGAGCGTTCAGGACTCACTCATTGCCACATTAATCAAAAATGATGGACACGTCCTCTCTTGCTTGAGGCCAGTGCGCCTTCACCAACACCTGGAGACCATGTGGTCCGGGCACCCACAGCAGCTGGCTCCTGCTGGGGCCCAGGCCTCTCCTGGGACTCTGGCCTCATCGAAGGGGGCGATGATGCCCTGTGCTGATAGCTCTTTGTGAGGGGCAGGGCTGCTAGCTGCAAGATGGTCTGGCTTGGGGTATTTGATTGGGAACCTCACTCACCAGTGCTTCTCCAATGCCCTTTCCTGCAGCCAACAAGGACCCTGCACCTGCAGGGATGGACTAGGCCCTTGAGCACAGAACATCAAACCCCCGGGGAGGCTGCCTGGCAGCCCACATGTTACTGCTGCCTCCACACTGCCCATCTGCTGCCTGCCCGTGGCAGCCAGGCTCTCGGCCACTCCCACCTCCAGAACCAGCTCTTCTGAGATTGGCAACCCTGCTCCGGCCTGGCATGGACTCCTGGCACCAGCCTTGGAAATGATGAAGCATCCCCAACTGTGGCACCAAGGGGTCTGGATACCTGACCCGCCTCCCGCCAGCATTCGCCCATCTGGATCCCTCTGTGCTCTGCTAAGGGCCGGGACCAGATGGCGAATTATAGGGGCTGATTTACAGCGACAGCTAAAGGCCCAGGATGAGGTATAGATGCCAGGGGCACTGTCTGTTGGAGGGACCTAGGTGCCAGAGCAGAGTAGGGAAGGCGGACGCGAGAGGGGAGTGAGAGGACAGGCCCCATGGAGAGAAAGCAGGACAGAGAGCATAGGATCAAGGGCAGAGCATAAGGAATGGGAGAACAGAGACTGGGAGAAGACGGAAGGACACAGCAGAGCACTAGAGAGTGCTCCCTATGTGAGGCAGCATCTCATTAAGGGGCTTTGCCTTAGAGTGAAGCTGTCCTATAGGTGGCATTTAAGTTAAAATAGAAATGTCTATGGTGGCACAAGGGGTTAAGACACAACCTATGAAGCAATACGCAGCCACTGCAGCATGAGTTCGATCCCCAGCCAGGGAGCTACCCACATGGTGCAGCAGACCTCTCCTGACTCACCCGCTGCTCCCCTCAGCAGTGTATTTCAGTCAGTCTGCCTGTTCTGTTCCCCACTCTGTGTCTGGTGAATCCTCTCACCACCTGCACCTCTAGCCTGTACCCCAGGTCTTGTATACATAAATAAATAAATCTTTAAAAAAATAACAATAAAAAAATAAACTATAATTAAAAATTCAGTCCTGGGTCTCCCCGGTGGCGTAGCAGGTTGAGTGCCACGTTATGAAGCTGTCCGCAGCCTCTGCAGTGCGGGTTCGATTCCCGGACGGCCAGGAAGAAACCCACATGGCATGGCAGACCTCTCCTGCTTTGCCTGCTGCTCCCCTCAGCATTGTTCTCTGTCCATCTGCCTGTTCTGCTCCCCACTCTCTCTGGTGAATCCTCTCACCCTCCTGCATCTCTGACATGTACCCCAGTTCTTATATAAATAAATAAATCTTAAAAAAAAAATTCAGTCCTTTAGTCACACTACCACATTTCAAACACTCAATAGTCATGTGTAAATGGTGGCTAATACAATGGACAGTGCAGCTATAGAAGATTTCCATCTTCCTAGAAAGTTCTATCGCTGGCAGGGGGAAGGCAGATATTAATTTAAAAAAGCTGATAATTTCATGTTGCTGATCTCTCTCTCCCATCTAACTTTATCAGATACTATTCTAAGGATTCTACATATTTTAATTCATTTATACCAGCCCTTGAGGCAGGTATTTCTATCAGAGGTCAGCAGAGATCTTCTATTAAAAGCCAGATGATAAATATTCTAGGCTTTACTATTTCAAGCTTTGTGGGTCATATTGCCTGTCACAGCTGCTCCCTTCTGCCATGATAGTATAGAAGCAGCTGTAGGCAATATGTAAATTAATGGGAATGGCTATCTTGCAATAAAGTTAATTTATAGATACTGAAAATGTAAATTTCATGTTATTTTCACAGGTCACAAAATATTCTTTTGATTTTTTTTAAGTCATTTGAAAATGCAAAGCCATTTTAAAGTGTGGGTTAATCAAAAACAGGCCGTGGGTTGGAGGTGGCTCACGGGTCTGACGTACAGCATTCCCATTTCAGAGATGTGGGGACTGATGCACAGAACCTCATGTGGATCGCCTGAGGTCACACAGCTAGATGTGGCAGAGTTGAGCTTTGCACCCATGTAGTTGCACTCAGAGCCACCAACAGGTTCTGAGACCCTGGACACAACATGAACAGTGTCATTTCAGGCAGTGATATTTGCTCTAAAGAAATCATCAGGGCCTCCCCTGGTGGTGCAGCGGTTGAGCACTGGGCTGCGAAGCTGCCTGCAGACTCTGCAGCACCAGTTCAATCCCCAGCTGCCGCCCTGAGGGTCCCACAGTAGCACGCAGACCTCTCCTGCTGTGCCCGCTACTCCCCTCAACAATGTATTTCTTTTTTTTTTTTTTTCAGCAGTGTATTTCAGTCAGTCTGCCTGTCCTGTTCCCTGTCCTGGCTCTGGTGGATTCTCTCGCCCTCCCGTGCTTCTGACTGTACCCAGTGCTTGTATAAATAAATAAATAAATCTTTAAAAAAAAATAGAAGAAATCATCATAGTGAGATGGTAGTGGCTGGGGGCGGGGATGAGGTGAGAGGGGGAACAAGGTGGTGGGTGGAGAGTCACTGATGAACGAGGAAAACTTTACTTGGAGATACCTTTTTTAAAAAAATATTTATTTATTTATACAAGAACTGGGGTACAGGCCAGAAGTGTGGAAGGGTGAGAGAATTCACCAGAGACAGAGTGGGGAGCAGAACAGGCAGACAACCAAAAACACTGCTGAGGGGAGCAGTGGGCAAGCCAGGAGAGGTCTGCTGTGCCATGTGGGTATCTCCCCAGCCAGCTGGGACTCGAGCCTACATTACAGAGGCTGCGGGACAGCTCCACAGCGCTGCGTTCAACCCACTGCGCCACTGGGGAGGCCCTAGAGATACCTTTTGACCTGGGACCGGAGTGATAAGAAGAATCCGGCCATGGGATAAGCCAGAAGAACAGCATGCTGGCACAGAGGACACAGCAAATCTGGTGCTCAGCTGTGGGACCACAGGCCCTGTGGCTGGACAGCAGGGTAAAATTGGTGGCTGGCAGTGAGACCATGAATTGTGATAAAGGAGTGCGCACTATTTTAGGTGCCATAGGTAATTCTTGTGGTGTTTTAGCAGATGAATAAATATGATTCATGTGCAGAACCCCAAATCAGCTGAGGTGCATAAAAGCAGAGACAGAAAGCAAGAGGCTACTGCAATCACTCACGCAAGCAGTGACAGTGACCAGGAGCGAAGAGGACTGTGGAGATGTAGGTACCAGGATGCAGACCAGCAAAGGAACTGGGGCAGGAGTCCCAGGAGGAGAGGGATGAGCTCCAGCAGAGGGAAGAAGAGAGCTGGGAAGCACCCCAAATTGAGCATGAGTGACAGGGAAGTCACACCACCATCCAGGCTGTGCCTGCACCCTCTGAAGAGGAGACAGCAGGACAGTCCTGAACTTGGCTGCTCTCTGAAGTGAGAGAGAGTGAAAGCAGGCAGGTTGGGTGTGTGCACGTGTTGGGGGAAGGGGACCAGTAGGAAGGAGGAGAGACATGCATGTCCTCAGGAAGCCAGCTCCCCCAAGCTGCCACATTCTGCATCCATGGCTGTTGTCAAGGCAGGCATCCTGCACAGGCTTGTATATCTGGTCCCACCTCCTTGAAATGGCAGTCAAGATGTTCCAAAGGGGAACATGCACCCAAAGGGGAACATATCCTGGGAGGATGGGGTAACACTAGTGCTCCAGAGGCTCTGAGTGCAGGACAGGACTGTCTGGGTTGGCTCAGCTGGGAACATAGTACAGAGGGGACGTCACACAGAACTTACCTGGGCTTTGGCAAGGAACAGGGGGGACTCCTTCTTCCTTTAACATCTTCAAAGGTAGCGGTGGGAGAGGCAAGCCGCAATGTCAAGGTGATTACTTGGGAGAAGGTCCATGAACAGCTGTGCCAGTCAGCTGCTCCCAGCCCAACACATAGAGCGTGACTGCAGGGGGGTGTTCACTCTGGGCCCAAGCCAGGAAGGAGCCTTAGCAGAAACCAAAGTTTTCTAAAGATGTGCCATTCCAGCACATGCAGTACATTAAAGACAATTGAGATGAGCCATATTAAGATGAAATATTTAACAAAATAATAATACATGTATAAACAGTTTTATCAAAAGGCAACCATACAGAAAATGGGCAGAAAATAGGAAAAGCAATTTATAGGGAAAAAGGGCAAATATGTCAGGACCCAAAGCAGAACAGAGTTCACCCCCAGATGGTTCAAATGATGGCAATTTCATAAAGGATCAGCTTATGGGATGAGCAGTGTTCAGGGAATAAGTGAAAAATGGCGGTGCCCTCAAGCCAGTCACATTTGAAGCAGTTACCACCCAGGGGCTTATGGGGCCAGGTAGAAAAGTGTTTTGGAGTAGAACGAGGTCAGCCTCCAGACAGGGGCTGAACATGGAAGATACAACCTGATCTTTCTCTCACCCTGCCCTTCAACCTCCAAACCCAACACTCCAGGGATCTATTCCACAGACAAACATACAGTGATACACAAAACAGGAGTAGAATGATCTGTAGCATTCTTCATGATGGAAAACACTGGAAGCAATATTAACAACCATCAATAATAGCAGTGATGATGATGGTAAAGATTACTATGGTCAATAGGTGTGTGTGTGCACGCGAACTGAATATGTGCCAGGACTGAGTCCAAGCAACTTCCATGCATTGGCTCATCCAGTGTCTCAAGGACCTGCTGGCACATGGTATTGTTAGCCCCATTTTACACATGAGCCAACAGAGCAGCAGAGACAGCACAGTGACATGAGTCAACATGTCAACCATGGAAGTCAACCATGGAACAAAGTCAACCATGGAACACTGCGGTCATTAAAGAAAGGAAATTGGTCCAAAGAGATGAATCTGAAAACACAGACACACACACACACACAGACACACACACTGTTAAAGAAATAAAAGGTCATAGAAATTTTTGTGCAGTATAATGACTTTCATGTTTTTAAAATAGTGACTTGGGCTGTGTGTGTGAATGTGTAAAAGGCATGGAAGGACACAATTCATACATAATAGTGGTCACATATGGGGAAAGAGAGACCACTGGGGGAGGGACAAAAAGTCATTTTTATTTTATTTATTTATTTATTTTAAAGATTTATTTATGCACAGAAGAGCTAGGGTGTAGGCCAGAGGTGCAGGAGGGTGAGAGGAATTCACCAGAGACAGAGCAGGGAGCAGAACAGGCAGATTGACCGAAATACACTGCTGGGGGGAGCAGTGGGTGACACAGGAGAGGTCTCTGTGCCATGTGGGTAGCTCCCTGGCCAGAGATCAAACTCAAGCCGCAGTGGCTGCAGATAGGTCCATAGTGCTGAGACTTAACCCCTTGCACCACCAGGGAGGCCCGCCATTTTTATTTTACATATAACCGAGATGTACTCACATATTGCTCGTGTATAAACAAACAGATAACTGAAAACATGACCAAGTGAAAGGGAATAGAAACCAAGATAGAAAATCTCAACGAGGCAGTCTCAACTACACTGCTGCCTTCTAGCTGTAGATCTGGGTGTGTTCTCCATGCCCAGTGTCTTCCTCTACCAGAGGCTGCACCCCATCAAAGCCATATGAAGAGTGGGTGGAAGGATGCCCCGGGGGCAAGCAGAGAGCCGGTGTAGAACATCATCACACTCCCCACAGCCAGTTCAGAAAGGTCTGAGCTCCCAGCCTGGGCCGGCTGGGCTGTGGGAGGGAGGGTGGCAAGGGAGCTGGATGGCCTCTCTGGCCTTAATGGCTCCCTCCCTACAGTCTTAGGACAGGATCCTTCCAGCCCAAACAGAGCTCAAAACCCAGAAGTGGGGCTGGGCCTGGTTCTGCAGGCATGTCCTCTTCACCTCCTCATTTGAACAGAAAATGGCCCAAAGAATCTCACCCCTGAGATCTGCAGCCATATCCCCTGGCCAGGGCTTGGAACAAGCAGGTTACAGGAAAGCAGGTTAAAGAATAACATGCACACACCTCCATGGCTTTCTAGGCCTTAGTGGTAATTACTTCCAAAGAGTTGCCAAACCACTTCCTGAAGGCTGTTTTAATAAAACGCATTGGCAATTAGCACACTGAGTGTCAACAGGGAAGTAAACGCTGCCCAGAGACACAGTTGGATCCACATACTCTCCAGGAAGCTTCTGCGAGGTTGACCTTTCCCGAAGGCTCTCTGCCACAGGACTGAGTGTGACAGCCCACACAGGACGGCACTAGCAAAGCACAGTCTGCATTTTAAAAGTCTAGAAAGGTAAATACTAAACTCATATGCATAGTAGTTACCTACTTCTTGGGGAACAAGTGTGGGATGGGAGGTGAGGTGGGGTGCCCCAGGAGGGTAAGGAAAGGCATTTTATTTTACTCCAAATATTGATGCAGTGCTTGATTCTGTTATGATGAGAATATTTTCAGTTATTTCTTGGAGGGTGGGGGGGAAGGAAAAATAGGAATGCACCAAATGGGTTGTTCCATGAGATCAACAAGACCATAGACTTGGCCGTGCCTGGCCCTCACGAGATAGAAAAGCAGTTACTGCGTATGGAGCCCCGGTCAGGGACCAGGTGTGAACAGACACATTAGCTCACTGAGCTGACTCAATGCCCCTATCAGGTAAGTACTGTTTGCCCCATTTGTGGAAGAAGAAAGTCAGGGCGCAGATGGAGCCTCCCCGAGTTCTCAGCCTATGGGCGCTGACAGGTGAGTGAGTCACACAGCAACGTGAAATGGATTTTCTCCTTTCAGACAAAAGCATTCTCTCTCCCACGTCATCTCATGGCCTCGCGTCTTCTATAGTCATGCCACGTGTCCTCTCCTAGCCCTAATCTGTCTGAAATGCTGCCCTTAATCCCTGGCCTCTAGGCTCAGGTGTGAGCACTTACACATAGGTGCACACCCATACTCCAAGTGTCCTAATCAGGCATGCAGGCCCCACACCCACAATTCCAAGTGCCTTCTGCATTAACATGACCAAGGCAGCAGGTGATACCACAGAGGCTAGTGTCATAAAAAGCCAAGGAGGCTCTGCCCTCTACCTGGGATTCCTCGGAGACAGCCCTAGCATATGTTTGCATGTGTAGGGAGCAAGATGCCAGGAAAATCGGATATCCTGCAATTCTGCCTCCTTGGAATGAGTTGGGAGGGTAATCAGTTCTCCTGATGGGGAGGAAAATTGGAGGTCTGGTCGCCCCTTCCAGTCGGTACTCAGGGAAGACCCCAAAGGGTCAGGTGGCAGTTTTGTCCTGTAGCTACTGCCCAGGAGATAAGGACATTGGGGTCCTAGCAGGTCCCTTTCTTCCCAGAACCCTGGCAGGCGGCCAGGGATGCACAGCCACCCTCTCCCACAGCTAAGATGAATTTATAGGCGTTAGTGGGCATACACCACACACAGGCTGTTACTCCAGCCTGGCAGTGCTGAAGGCAGGCTTGGCTTTTACAGCCAATCCCTCTCCATCTCTTGCCTCCTCGGCTGCCTTCCCCACATCTGGAGCCAGACAGATGTTGTAAGCCCCCACCCTACACCACACAGAGGACAAGCTCCAGGTGAACTGTGCTCCTGGTGGCCATGCAGCTGCAGCCCCCAGAGCCCCTGGATCCTGGGCTGGGGTCTGTGTGCCCTGTGCTTTGCCCTGCTTCCCTGAAGATCCTTGGAGATGTCCCTCCTCCACCCAGTCCCCCAGTCAAGGGGTGGCAGACAGCCAAAGACCCCCATCATATTCTCAAGTGTTTACAGGTCATGTTTACAACCCAATCATATGGTATTCCTTCCTGCGGCTGCTGACAGCCTGAGGTTACTCCCAACCTTGACAGGACTCTAGGGGTGGGAGCTTTGGATTCAGGACTTCCAGATTCAACATTCAGCCCCTGGACCGGGTTAGAGTCATTACGCCACCTTGTGGCCAATCCTAGAAGTGCACCCCGGGAAAGTCGATCCTGAGAGGCAGGTGGGGTTTATGGAGGAAGTTATTGATGACCCAGGTGATGAGGCAGTTAGTCTGATCTCAGTTGCCTCTTTCCACTCTCTGCTGCATCACCTCCTTTAAGAGACTTTTCCTGAAACACCCACAGATTACTCTCTACCCCTGTACCTTGCTTAATTTTGTTGTATCTTCCATCCATATATTATGTCACATTAATATATTATTAATTTGTTTGTGTTGCTACTATAAGTTCTTTGAGGGCAGGGGCTTTGTTTTGCTCACTCTGTGCTTAAAAATGCCTGGCATGTAGTAGGTGTTCGATAAATACTTGGGGTTGGAAGGAGTCATTAAGTGATCCCCTGTAGGGTAAATGAATTAATCAGGCTTTTTATGCCACTAGCCTCTGTGGTATCACCTGCTGCCTTGGTCATGTTAATGCAGAAGGCACTTGGAATTGTGGGTGTGGGGCCTGCATGCCTGATTATGGACACTTGGAGTATGGGTGTGCACCTATGTATAAGTGCTCACACCTGAGCCTAGAGACCAGGATTAAGGGCAGCATTTCAGACAGATTAGGGCTAGGAGAGGACACGTGGCATGACTATAGAAGAGGCGAGGCCATGAGATGACGTGGGAGAGAGAATGCTAGAGCGTGCCCAGAGAAAGCGTTCAGATTTGCTGGGGACCAGGAAGCTTGTCAGCCCCCAGCCACAGGCTCAGCTTTGCCCCCACTGCTGTTCAGCTTACACCCCCATGTTGATCTGGGGGTGTAAGGAGCCTGTGCTGGTCTTGCCTGGGTGGCCTCCCCTTTGGAGTCTGCATCCCGAGTGTCATGTGTCCCTGCCTGAGTCACGGTAGCCTCGACCAGCTACTCTGCCCACTGTGTGCGGGCCCTGGACAGGTGTCCGTGTGCCTGGCCTCTAATCTTCACAGTAACCTGCAAGGGAGTCTTAATCACCCTCATTTTTCAGGTGAGAAATGAATTCAGAGAAACGAGGCAGTTTTCCACATGTGGTATCTGCCACCCCTGTGTGTCCCAGAGACTGACCTTGATGATGCTAATGGGCAAGCCAAAAATTTTCACAGTGATTAGATTTAGAAAATGCTGGGTTAGACAAAATAGGATTCTTCCTACTGGGATGTCTCAGAACCTTTAAAATACCCTTGTGCAGAGCAATCCTGCCAGCGGGGAAGAATGCATAGAGAGCACCGCCTTTCTCAAACTATTGGAACCCCATTTTCAAGGAGCACTCCATCGGACATAGCTTGGAAAATGGCACTTGCCATCCTCAGAACAGCAAGACCAGTTTCAGCCATTGACTAGGGATGTCCAAGGGCGGGAGGGAGTGTGTCAGGCACCCCAGTTTGCATCTCATCTGACCTGTGAAGGAGGGTTCCTCATCCATCTTCCAGATGGAGACACTGAGGCCAAGAGAGCTAAGGCCATCGGCCCTGCAGTGCCCCAGATATCTGAAGGAGGTGGATGTCATCCTACCAGGCAGATGAGGGGAAATGATCCTGAGGGCCCGTGGGGACCTGGGAGGCAGATTTGTGCCTGCAGGGGAGACCTGCAGGAGGGAGGTGCAGCCCGCCCCCATCTCTGAGGGGTACCCAGCTCTGACAGACAGATGCCTCAGCCCAAGACCCTACACACAGCTTCCGTCCACCTCTGCTCGAGATGCTCCTGTGGTTTTAATTAAATGCTGCGTATGGTGTCTCATTAAGGAGAAAACAGTTGTTCTATTTCTAAGTAGCCTCAGGACTCCTCACTATTTTTACTGCTTGAACAATATTGCAGAAAATTTTATAGTGTTTGAACCTGGTGTTTCTTTGGAGCCCGCAGGACCTGCAGGCAAGGGCTGTGATACCATTGGTTCACCCCAAGGACCTTCCTTACTCTCTGAGGACCAGCCTCAGGCATCCTCTCTGGGTCTCTGTCCCCACCTCCAGGAGGAGCTTTCTCATTCCTGGAGGTTTCCCTTCTGAACTGCGATACACACCATTTGGTGGTTTGTTTCTCGTTTTGTTACTTGTCTTGTCTGTGAAACGATCTATTGTATTGACACTATTAGCTTCTCCCTACACTGCACTTGGGGTGAGCAGCCACCATTCTAAGCCCTTTGCCATATTAACTCTCTGAACCCTCATGATGACCTGAAGATAAGTACTGCCACAGGACCACTCACTAGATGGGGAAACTGAGGCAAAGAGGGGCCTAAGTTTCTTGCCCAAGATCAGAAGCTATTTGGTGAAACCAGGATCCAAGTGTGGGCATCTGCCTCTAGACAGTGCTCTTAACCACGCTGTTAATACTGTCTGCTAGTCACCCCCAGGCTTGACCTTGCTCTTGGCATCTGCCCCACAGGGGTGTCATTAGCCATCAAATCCCAGCCTGGTGATGCCACCTTGGATGTTTGCCTACCTAGATCTCCAATCATCACCTAACCCTGCTTGGCCTCACCTGGATTGGCCTCACCTGTGGCAGATTGAGTTTGTCAAGAGTGGTGCAACATCTCTCCTAGATCCATATGCTCTTCTAGAATATTCCCCCACAACCCATTGGGTCCAGGCAGATCTTTGTGACTGTCTTGATCAACAGAGTCAAGCTGACATGTCCCCACATCACTTCTGAGGCAAGATAATGCGAGTGCCGCGCAGTGCACTTCTGCCTTCTCCCCGGGGGCTCAGCTGAGTTCATTCCCATCCCAGTGCCCCAAGCAGTAAAAATTCTCTATTTTAGCTCAAGTTCATTTTCCTAGATGTTTCCTTTCTTACCACAGATTCCCAAGACATCCTGGTTACCTGTGGACAAATAAGGGGCCTCTAGAAATGGAGACATAGAATTTAAAAGAACCAAAATCAACATAAAGGTACTGATTTGTATGGGAAAGAAAAATTACATGTTTGTATCCATGGCGAGGAAAAATATTTCATGTGACTAACAGCTAAAGCTGTTTTCTAAAGGCCTTAGCAGCTCTCTCTACCATATCAATAAGTTGATTACAATGGAATTTTATCTTTTCCTTAAAGTACATTCCTCAAGCTGACAATGGCTGTCATTTGCTTTAGTTACTCTAGGCCTTGAGAAGCAATTCTCAAAGAACTCTTTGCTTTGAATAGCTAAAGTAACTCTCACAGTGGTTGTGTGTGCTTTTCTACCTGGTTATCTGCCAGGTGGTCTGACCTCCCTGCGTTATAATGGAGCGTCAGTTCTCTACTCCCACAACTCAGACCACTGACCTACAAGACTCAGCGACCTCATGCAGATGCATCAAAGTGGAGAGTCCATGACTTGGGGGCTCGGTGGGATTTCTCAGATGTCTGGAGGGGGCTGGCGACAGGCTGATTCAGGCCAGCTGGGAAGGTGCCTGGCCTGGGTGGCTTAGCTCTGCTCCCTGAACCTCCTATCCCCAGCAGGCCACCTGGGCATGTTCTCAGGGCAATGAAGGAGGGTCAAGAGAGTGCTCTTCATGCCTCACCCACAAAGAACTCATTGGACAAAGCCAGTCACATGACTAGCCCAGAGTCAGGGGATCCACCTAGGTGAGAGCAAAAGGAGAGAGGCACTATTACAGATATGATGCTGTCAATCACAGCGAGGGTGGGGGTAGGCAGTGGTTTGATGGGCCCTTGGGCTGTGCGTGGGCATGGGGACAGAGGTGGACAGAACTCTTCTCCCTCTTCCTCTGTCCTATTTTGTCTTTGACTTCAGAGCCAAGGGTCACAGCTCTCTCGCTGCACACAGATGGCTGGTTAAAACTGCTGGTAACACAATTTGAGAGTTTTCAGCCACCACCTAGAAAGGCAGCCGTCGGTCACTGCTGATCTTCAGGGGCCGAGGAGTCCCCTCCCCAACTGAGGCCAGGCCCACTGCTCAGGGCTACCCAGGGCTCTGGGCGTGTTGCTGGAAAGAAAATGTGACTGGAGTTTGATCATGTCAAAATCGGACATTGTTTCTTTCTGGCATTTACAAGGATACCTTAAATAGATGACCTGGGAAGTATCTATCAAATCTTCTGTATATCGATACCACATCAAGGAAAGGAGCATAAATCAGAGAGCAGTTATGAGAATTGTGCAAGGGCGCTACCAAGCTCAAGGCCAGGGGCAGGCCTTCCACTTGCTCTGTGCACCCAGAGCCCATACAGGGCTAGAGCACAGGTGTGTCCTTAATCAGTGACCACTGGCCTGGACTTCACAGGCGGAGAGCAGGCTGGTGACATCTTGGTGCAAAACAAAAGGACCAAAGAAAGATGGAGAAATACTCTCAAGAGCCTTTGGTCCCAATCCCAACATATAGGCCTTATCATTAGAACATGGAAGTAACAGAAATCTAATTCAGTAGCTAAAAAAGAAAGGGAGGGTGTGGACTGTCTCTCACGCAACCACGTAACTTATATGGCTGCCAGAGAAGCTGACGTAGCAATATTAGGACATGTGATAATATGCTGGCTCCTTCCTCTCTCTCCTCTTTATCAACCTTTTTCTGTGTATCCTCTAATATCACTGACCTGGAAAGGGCCCGTGACCAACTTTGAACTTACCTCCATCTGGAAACTCTGTGACCAGAGAGGAAAAGGCTCTCTCTTCTGAGTTTTTTTTTTTTTTTAAGATTTATTTATTTATGCATACCAGAGCTGGGGTACAGGCCAGCGATGTGGGGAGTGAGAGGATTCACCAGAGACAGAGTGGGGAACAGAACAGGCAGATTGACTGAAGTACACTGCTGAGGGGATAAGCAGGCGAGTCAGGAGAGGTCTGCTGTGCCATGTGGGTTGCTCCCTGGCCGGCCGGGAATTGAACTCATGCTGCAGAGGCTGCAGATTTCTTCATAGTGCGGTACTTAACCCCTTGCGCCACCAGGGAGGCCCTCAGCTTGGGTTTAAAAGACTTAGGGAAGGGTTCTGATTGACAAGGCCCAGCCCATATGAGCACTCCTAGGCTGATGGTGGTGGGTGGATTTGGGTCAGGACAGGATGGTGGGGAGCAGGAGACACAGAAATGGGGTCCATGATTAGCAGCCCTCACCAGAACCACATGGTTCAAGGAACATTTCCAGAAGATGAAGATACTGTTCTGGGCAGAGCAAAGCATTCTATACAAGGTGAAGACAGGGCCTCACCTACATGTGTCACCAGCTTGTGGGTGATGAGAACAGATATAGATTTTAAGTCATTCTTTTCCTGAGGGAGTCTGGGCTAAGGCCAGTGAAATGTGGATGGAGGGGGAAGCAGACAGGCCCTGTCAATAAGGGGTGACAAGTCTCACATTGACCACTGGAGGGATGCAGTCTTTGTCCATTTTACAAAGAATGCTGAGGCTCAGAAAGGGCAAAAGGGTTACCCATGGTCACACAGTGGTGGAGAGGACACTTGAAACAAATCACTCTGACCTCCTCCCCTACACACTAAAAAAAAAAAATAAAATAAAAAAAAAAAACAAGACTGTAACGTGAAACTCTCTCTAAGCCAGCAATTCCACTAGGTGTTCACCTTAGAGAAATGGAGCTTATATCCATCAGAGAACATGTGCAATAAAGTTATCAGAAACCTGATTCAGCATGGCCTCAAACTAGAAACAAGCCAATGTCTATCAGCAAGAGAATGGGCAGATAATTTGCAGCACAGTCAAGCATGGAATACTAACCAACCCAGTAAAGGCACACAATGTATTTACACACAGCATCATGGATGAATCTCACTTTGTTGGGTGAAAGACACCAGACATAAAAGAAAAATACTTTGATTCCATTTATATGATGTTTTTGAACAAGCACAAGTAATTTTGGTATCAGGGGTCAAAATAGTAGTTACCTCTGGGGTGAGATAAGAACTGGGAAGGAGGTGCTACAAAATTATATTTTGATAGGTGTAAAGGAAAAACTTTTTTTTATATGTTGGGAAAAATCCATTTCCTTCCTTCTGTGTCTTTCTTCCCTGTCTTTCTCTTGACTTTCACCCAGAGCACCTCACTTCTGACACTACTGGTCACCAAGTGAGTGCAGCTTTTACCACACTAAACAGTTCTCTGCCACACCGCTGAGCACTGACAATTTAACCCAATTCTGACACTGTCTACCTGGAGACAGCACCAGATCCCAAGGTTATGTGTTTAGTACCCAAGACAATTCCCACCCCCCTTCAGATGCCAACTACAAGTAGAAGTTTCCAGATTACCCACAACTTCTACCTGGCTGCAAGTCAGAGGTTCCCATGACCTCTCCTTGGGTTCAAGTAATTTCCTGGGGGTACTCACCAAACTCAGAAACACTTACTTATATTTATCAGTTTAATAAAGTCTATCCTAAAGGATTCAGATAATAGCTAGATGAAGAGCTGCATAGGAATGTGGAAAGCTTCCACATTCGTTCCAGGCACCCCAGTCTCCCCACACCTCCATCTGTTCACCAGCCCAGAAGCTTTTCAAATCCCATCCTTTGGGGAAATTTATGGAGGCTTCATCTTGCAGGCATGACTGATCATTAACTCCTCTTTCAGTCCTCTTCTCAACAGAATGGTGGGTGGAGATAAAAATTTCAAGCTTGATCTTTCCGGGGACCAGCCCCCACCCAGGAGCTATCCAGGGATCCACCCAGAGTTGCCTCATTAGAACGAAATACACTTCCAGCACCATGGAATTTAGTGGGGTTTCAGAAGCCCTACGCCAGGAACCAGGGTCAAAACCAAATATTAGAACAAAAGATGTGTCTGATGCTTATATCACTTGGGAAATTACAAGAGTTTTAGGAGCTCTGTGTCAGGGACTGAGAACAGAGACCAATATGTATTATACATTATAAGTCACAATAAAGATGGTGGATACAAAGATGTATCCATAGGTGAGCATTCATTAAGCTGTATATTCACTGTCTACTTCATTGTGTGTGTGTGTGTGTGTGTGTGTGTGTATATCAAACAGAAAAGAAAAAGAAAAAAAAAAACCAGGAGTCCAGCAAGATGGTGGCAGAAGACACCAGGCTCACCTCTTCCAGACATGTACAATAAAACTACTCCAAAACCCCCGTGGAAAAACTGATTTATCAGTGCACGCAATAGGAGCATCAGCCTGATGGAAAGAGGTAGGACAATTCTAAGTGCACTTTGTTTAGAGTGATAATGGTGCATTACAACCCACAGGAGGGAAGAACAGCTGTGGTACAGAAACCCCTACAGCTATTGGCTTGGACACATGCCAACACTGTGTTCCTGTGACCTGGCACTGCACTGGATAAGGGGGTATGTACAGGCATCCAGGATGAAAGGTGCATTGCTGGATTGCTACAGAGATGGGGGCACAGAGTGAGGCCTCCTGGTTGGAATCTGAGGCTCATAACACAGAACAGCTGTAGCCTGAATAGCCTGAACTTGAACTTCCCCATAAAAGAGTCATGACTGAAGTCCAGGCTGAGGTATTCAAAACATCTGCCATCCTCCCACCCCAGGCTGAACTATCCAAAACACCTGTGATCCCCCACAAAGAATGTTTCACAACAGGAAGTTCAAATCCCTGAGTCTACTGGAGGTGATCCTTTGATGCCTAGCACCCTGGCCCTCTTTTGTACGTACTAGTCCTCTCAGTGGCAGTCCCCCTGACCACTCCAAAGGTGCAAAAACAACAGTTGAAAATCTGCCCTTACTAGAAGCCGAAACCAGAAGTGAGGAGACAGAAGGATACAGTACAGATGCCAGAACAACAAAACCCTAAAAGGAGCTCTGATACTGTGGCTTAGCAGCACATGACAAAAGGGGATTTCAGGGCAATAGTCATGATGCTGCTGCTGGAACTTAAAAAAAAAAAAAAAAAAACAACAAAAGGAGGGTATAAAACAAAAACAGAATATAGACAACGAAAATATGAGGCAGCTACATTCAGAAATGAGTGAAGAAACTCTATAGCTGATTTTAAAAATACATTTGAGGGATTCAATAGTAGACAAACAGAAGCAATGGAGAGAATCAATGAGCTCCAAACACAGTGTTGGAGAACACACACAGAGGATAAGGTAGAGAAAAAAAGAATTTAAAATGTGAAAATAGTGTACAAGCTCTCAAAGACAACTAAGAGAAACAAGATCCATATCATGGGGATCCCAAAATAAGAAGAAAAAAAGAGAAAAACATAGAAAATGTATTCAAAGAAATCATCACTTAAAAAACATCTCAATCTGGGCGTCCCCAGTGGCGCAGTGGTTGAGCGCTGGGTTGCAAAGCTGCCCGCAGCCTCTGCAGCACTGGTTTGATCCCCGGCTGCTGGGTGAGGGTCCCACATGGCGCGCAGACCTCTCCTGCTGCCCGCTGCTCCCCTCAGAGTGTACTTCGGTCCTTCTGCCTGCTCTGCTCCCCGCTCTGGCTCTGGTGAATTCTCTCACCCTCCTGTACTTCTGATTGCACCCAGTGCTGTATAAATAAATAAATAAATCTAAAAAAAAAAAAGGCGTTTAAAAAAAAATCTCAATCTGGAAACCATCTCAATTTGATCCAAGAGTCCCAAATATTCTCAAACAAAATAATACGAGATAGCAACAGACAAAAATTCAGGATAATATAGCTATTGAGAATCAATGACAAGGACAGAGTGTTCAAAAATAAAAAGAAAAGAATGGGTAACCTATAAGAGAACACCAAACAGACTGTCAGAATAATTTTCAACAGAAACTCAAAAGCATAAAGGACTGGAACTAGATATTTAAAGTACTCAAAGAAAAAGACTTCCAGCCCAGAGTCCTTTACTCAGCAAAACTAACAATCAAGAGAGGAGTAAGGAATTTTACTGAAAAGCAAAAACTAAAAGAATGTATCAGCACCAAGTTGTATATGAAAAGAGGTTATTGTAATGCAACAGAACAATGGCTATGGAGACAATAGACAACTAAACTACTTAAAGTGGGGGAGGAGGAGATGGGAGAGGAAAATAACAATGTGGCCAATAGGATCAACCAGAGACCAGACCCTCCAAAGTGTCCCCTAAATAATCCATCATTAACTAACCTTGCTATAACCCTCAAACAGCAAATAATTGGAATAACACACACGACAACAGAAATGAAACCTAAACAAAGTATAATCGGAAGCCCCCAAGAAAACAAAAAAGACAAGACAAACAAAAACATAGCAAAATAGCAATTAACACTTGTATCTCGATAATCATCTTAATCATAAATGGCCTGAACTTACCAGTCAAAAGATGCAGAGTGGTTGGCTGGATTTTAAAACAAAGCTTGACCTTCTGCTATTTACAAAAAACTCACCTTACCTACAAAGACAAACATAGACTTAGAATTAAAAGTTGAAAGACAGTTATGCAAGTAAATAGCAGCATATATAGATATAGATATAGATACAGATATAGATATAGATAGGATACAACTATAGGATACAACTATACTTACATCTGACAAAATAAATTTTCAATTAAGAAAGGTAAAAGGGAATAAAGAAAGACATATTATGATCAAGGGTCTAATATAATAAAAAAAAATAACACTTATAAAGATATATGCACCAAATGCTAGAGTATTGAAATGCATAATTAATACCAGAACTTATGAAAGATATTGGTAATAGTACAATAATACCATGGGACTTTAATACCCCACTTACAATATGGGCAGATCAACAAGCAAAAGTATAAATAACAAAATGACAGTTTTAAATGAGGTGCTAAACGAAACAGGTCTAACAGACATCTATAGAACATTTCACCAAAAACTGCTGCATGCGTGTTTTTTTTTTCAAGTGTACTTGGAACATTTTCAAGGATAGACTATATCTTCAGACACAAGTCAATTGTCAATAAAACCACAAAGACTGAAATTATGCATAGTACCTTCTCTGACCACAACTCCATAAAATGAAAAATCAATTATATGAAGAAAAGAAAAAAAAAACAGGAAAAACTATGAATAGATGGAGATTAAACAACATGCTGCTTAATAACAATTGGATAAAAGAGGAAATCAAAGGAGAAATTTAAAAAGTATACCTGAGATTAAGAAAAATGATAGTACAAGTTACCAGAATCATGGCCTACAGCAAAAGTGGTTTTAAGATGGAAGATAATGGCAACACAAGCCTATAAAAGAAAAAAACAAGAAAAATTCAAATAAACAACCTAATATGACATCTCAAGCAAATTGAAACAGAGGATTAAACAAAACCCAAAGCTAGTAAAACAAGGGAAATAAAATAAACAAGAGTAGAAATAGAGGTTAAAAAAAAATAGAGGTATACAAAAAAATAAGTCAATGAAACGAAGAGCTGGTTCTTTGAGAAGGTAACTAGGCTAATACACAAAAAAGGAAAACAATCAGAATGACAAATGAAAGAGGAGAACTCACAACAGCACAGAAATAAAGATTTTAAGAGATTACTATAAACAATTGTATGCCAATAAATTTGACAACCTTGAAGAAATGGATAAATTTCTAGATCAACATAATCTACCAAGACTAGCCCAGGAAGAAACAGATGAACTGGATGAACCAGTCACAAATATGGAAATTGAAACAGTAATAAGGGCCTCTACTTGTGGCGCAGGCAGTTGAGCGCAGTGCTGTGAAGCTGTCCACAGCCTCTGCAGCGCCATTTCGATCCTGGCCGGCTGACAAGGGTCCCACATGGCACAGCCGACTGCTCCTGTCGCTCCTGCTGCTCCCCTCAGCAGTGTATTTCACTCAGTCTGCCTGTTCTGTTCCTCACTCTGTCTCTGGTGAATCCTCTCACCCTCCTGCGCATCTGGCCTGTACCCCGGTTCTTGTAAATAAATAAATAAATCTTAAAAAAAAAAAAAGAAAGAAAGAAACAATAATAAAAAATCTTCTGGAAGAAAAACCAGAACTAGATGGCTTTACAAATGAATTTTATCAGACTTTTAAAGAAAAACTTATGCCCAGTGGCTCAAATTATTTTTAAAAATACAGTAAGAAGGAAACATGCCTACTACATTGTATGGTGCCAACATTACCTTTATACCCAAACCAGACAAAGACAGCACAAGAAAAAAAAAAAATACATAGGCCATATTGATGAACACAGATGCAAAAATTTTCAACAAAATACTAGCAATCAAATTCAATAGTATCTCACAAGAATTATACATAATGATCAAGTGGGATTCATCCCAGGGATGCAGTGATGGTTTAATACTAATTAATGTAATATACCATATCAATAAAAGTAAAGATATAAATTATGTGATAGTCAATAAATGCAGAAAAAGCATTTGATAAGTTCCAAAACCCACTTGTGATAAGGACCCTAAATAAGATTGGAATAGAAAGCACCTACCACAATATGATAGAGACCATATACCACAAAAAAAAAAGCCAATATAATACTCAATGGTGAAAAATTGAAAACCTTCCCTATAAGATTCAGCACAAGAAAAGGATGCCCATTATCACCACTTCTGTTTAACTTAGTATTAGAAGTTTCAGACGGAGTTATCAGACAAATATAGGAAATAAAGGAATCCAAGTAGGAAAAGAAAAAGTTAAACTGTCACTATTCACAGACAATATGATATTTTACATAGAAGATCCTGAAGACTCCATCAAAACAGTATTAGAAACAATGAATAAATACAACAAAGTAGCAGACAACAAATTACCAATCCCTGCAGCCCCCAGAGGCCGGGGCAAGATGGCTTTTACAGGGCTGAAACATGCTGGCTCCGGCCCACCCCTTTTGGATTTTTCTCTTCCCCCAAGCCCAGTGAGGCCAGCTTAAGCCGTGGCTCTCTGGATCCAACAGGCCCACCAGCCTGCCCTGATCTGAGTGTAGGCTAGGCTGGACTTTTCCCTCATTTATATCTGGCTCTAGGATTAAAAATTGAACCAATAAGGTGTGAACAAAATGGACAAGTCAGATGGAAGCAAAAGGGATCAATCAAGTTCAAGATTACTTCATTGGTTAATTATTCAGATTGCAAAATGGAAAAAGAGCTGATTGGTGCTAAACAGTCCAATCAGATGCTTAGAATTGAAAACAGAGCAATCAAGCTGGTAGGGTGCTTATTGAAGGGGATAAAAGGCAAAGCAAGATCCAGCTTGATTGATTCTGTTGCCAACCTTTGGAGAAGGATTCATTGACCCTCCTTCAAAGAAGAGTGAGTCTGCAGCCAGTTTCTAGAGAGTAAAGGATTTGTTGAACCAACTTCAAAGAAGTCAGCAGTTGGCCTTCGAATAAGAGGCATTCATCAGACCACCTTTGAAGAAGAAGGCTATGCTCAAAGCCTGGGAATAGAGAGATTCATCAAGCAGTGACCTCTGTGGGATTCACCAGACTTTCATAGACCTTTGTAGACCTTCATAGACTAAGTAGCCCTCTAGACCTCCGGACGTCCATAAATCTCCATAGACCTCCGGAGACCTTTGCAGCGAATCAGCGGCTGCACCTGCCCCTGAAACTGCCTGCAAAGAGTACCATCGGGCTTGGTGAAGCATCTCAAAGAGCTGGCGACAACCTCTGGTTCTGCAGCATCATGATTCCCTGCTGTTGTGTCCATTGCTGTCTGGTTCAACATCCAGCCCAACCTTCAGAGTGCTGCTGTGGGCTGCTGCAGTGTCAACTCATCTTCCATGAGCAGCCTTTGCTTGGGACTTCTGGACCCTGTGGACACTATCTGGGGTGAGATAGCTGGTTATTTCGAAGACCCTTTTACTGGGCCTGCCTGGTGGCCTAAGGGTTAAGTCTCAGTGTTATCAGCACTGAGGCCAGAGTTCGATCCCCGCCCAGGAAGCTAACCCACATATGTATGGCGCAGCAGATCTCTCCTGTCTCGCCTGCTGCTCCCCTCAGCAGTGTATTTTAATCAATCCACCTGAAATCAAAATGACTATCTTGCCAAAAATACTGGAAATATTTTTTAAGGAAACTGAAGAAAAAAAACCTGAAATTTATATGGAACCAAAGAAGATCACTAATTGCAAAAACAACCTTAAGAAGAAAAAAAAAGGAGAAAAATGGAGGTTACCTGAACTCAAACTTCACTATAAAGCAATAGTATTAAAAACAATATGGTTTTGAGCCTCCCTGGTGGTGCAGTGGTTGAGCGCTGGGTTGCGAAGCTGCCCGCAGCCTCCACAGCATCGGTTCAATCCCCGGCCGCCGGGCAAGGGTCCCACATGGCATGCAGACCTCTCCTGCCGCCCGCTGCTCCCCTCAGCAGTGTACTTCATCAGTCTGCCTGTTCTATTCCCCGCTCTGGCTCTAGTGAATTCTCTCACCCTCTCACGCTTTTGACTGTACTTGTATAAATAAATAAATAAATCTTAAAAAAAAAAATATGGTTTTGTCACAAATATATCTACCTGGATCAATGGAACAGAAATGAAATCCAGAAGTAAATCCATACATATACCAGGACCTAAGCTAGGATAAAACATCCATGACCATAAAATAGAGAAAAGATAGTCTTTTTAATAAATGATGATGGGAAAATTGGAAAATCACACTGAAAGAATGAAGTCGAATTACTCACTAATACTATACACAGAAATAAATTCCAGATGGATTACATATTTAGATCTAAGACCTGCAACAATAAAATACATACATAGAAGAAAACACTGGTCATATGTTCCATGATATCAGCAATAAAGATATTTTGGTGACTCAATTCCTGTTGGCAAGGGAAGTCAAAGTAAAAATAAACAATAGGGATTACCTTAAGTTAAAAGTTTCTTAAAACTTCAAAAGAAAATGTAAGACACTTAAATGGATACCTTACTGAATGAGAGCAAAAAGGAGGCTGTGGACGAGCCAGGAAGAGTCCTTACTGGCACTCAACCCTCCTGGAACCCTGATCTGGGACTTCCAGCTTCCAGAAGTGTGAAGAATACATTTCTCTTACTGAAGCCGTCCTGTCTATGGTATTTTATTGTATCAGTCAGAGCTGACTAAGATAGTTCTCGTTATCTGTGAAAGTAATTTCCCAGAAGACTTTACTGATAATTGCTGAAGCTATTATCCCTCTCTGGGATATTTGAATTCTAAAGTCAAAACCGAAGCCTCCCAAGAGTGATGTGTTCATGAGGAGCCTTTGAACAGCCTTAGAGTAGGGGGACAGAGACATCTTTGAGGGAGATGGGTCGCTACGGCCCTTAGACAGCCTCCCTCCTTCATCTTATCAGGTAGCCAATGCTTCTTCCACCCACACCTGGAGATGGTCTTGGCCCTGGGTTCTGAGACCCTGCTCTCTGGAAAGAAGCCAATTCCGTAAGATGTAAGGGCATTAAAATTCCCTGAAGCAAGAGTTTTCCATCCTTACAGCCTCCTCCTGTCTGTAAAATTAGACCTGCCTATTTCAAAGAAGCCATCTGGCGGGTAGGAGGAGTGGAAAGTGGGCTCTGACCCCTCCAGGGACTCCTGGCTTAGAGACAATAAGGAAAGTCATCTAGTGGGCTTCCACATGCTTCCTTCCCCAGTTTCTGCTTTAGTGTTCTGGGAGGGAAAAGAAGACATTATGGTGATGAAAGTGGGTCCTTGTAGGAGAAGAACATGGCTGTCATTGTAGGTACTGGATCCCTGGGGAATCCATGGTCTCCTGATCTCCAAGGAGTTTTGGGGATGAGTCTCTTTAGTCAATTGTCCATTTTGCCTCTTCCCAGGTGTCCCCAGTGCATGGTCCATGGGGGGACAACTATACACAGGAAAACACCCTCTGCTCCTGCTAAGAGCACATTGTCAAGGGTGTAAGTAGTGCTGCAAGAGAAGTGGCAAAACTATGGGTGCTGGGGGGACATAGGAGAGAGCAAGGAACTCCTCCTAGACACACAAGGAGGGCTCCCAAGGGGTCACATTTGAACTGAGTCTTATAGGACAAGTTCTTATAGGTCAGAGTTTATGAAGCAGAGAGTGCTGTGGGTATAGCCAGGGCGGATGGGGTGGATTTGGTGATGGGTAGACCATATGCTCAGGCAGGAGTAACCCCTTAGGGCCTGCAGTCTGGTTTTTATTGAAAGTAGGTGATGGGAGCCATAAGAAGATATTCAGCAAAGACAGGGTAACCTCCTCAGTAAGGAACAACATGTGCTCACCTGGAATCTGGGCTTTCCCAAGATTGAGCATCAGGATCTGAGTTCTTGGGTCCTCCTTCTTGGGGCCTAGCCTCCCGGGATAGGGGAGCCCAACTGAGCCCATTGTGCCAGGCAAGTCTACTGTGACTCTGAACTGTTTTCTGTATGGGGTCAGGCCAATACTTGCTACAGATTTTTATATACATTCAGGTCATTCTGGGACCTTCAGTGAAGCTTCTCAAGTCAAGGTTCAGGTATGGGGAGGTTAATTTCAGCTAGGAGAGAAGACTGGGAACCCAGGAATAAGATATATCCACTGTGAGGAGCGGGTGGTGGGTAGGATTTGGGAGGACAGGGTCAGGTCATGACTGGGCATAAATTCAAAGTAGAGACCAATGTCAGGAGAGCACAACAGCTTGGGAGAGGCAGGTATTGGTCATCCAGGGGCCAAAATGGGCTGTGGGCATATCTCCAGAGTAACTGCCCTTGGCTCTCTATTTGAAAATAAATCTTTGGAATTTATTTAGTTTACTAAACCCAATAGGCCTAAACCCAATGTTGAAACCAGATCTTTGCAGGGTGGGTTAGACTCTGCCCTGCAGGGAGCATTCCTACATTCCTTTTTAGTCACAACTAGAAGGACAGTCCTCAGAGTCCCAGAACTTTGAGGGCAGTTCCTGGGCATCCAGAGGGAACAGCCCTCCTTCTGGACCTCACCATTCTAGTCCATGCACAGCTCTTGCCACTGTGAACCAAGATGGCACCCAGCACAGGGAGGCTGGCAGCACAGAGGCTGGCAAGGAGAGAGAGGGGCCAGGCAGCTCAAAGAGGAGGACCCTTGTGAGCCAAACAGGCCAGTTGTATGTGACACTGCATTTTTCTCTTATTGTGTCCCTGAGTTTTCATTAAGGTCTTGTTTTGCTCTCTCATCTTGGACAGGAGTAAAAAAGAATGTGACCTGACTGGGAGATAGGCTTACAGATAGGCCTCCACCATGTTCTGGAGGCCAGCAAGCAGAGGCAGCAGTCATCATAGGAAGAGACTGAAGGAGGTGCCGCTGGGGAAAGGCTTCTGGTCTCACTTGCCTGGCTTCCCTTGCTAAGTCAATCTCTCCTAGCCAGGTTTCCTTAGAGAATCCAATTGGTTTAATGGGAGATGATAGTGATTGTATGATGTGAGGATGCAAGAATCCAGGAATAGTAAATCTTGAAAGAAGACACCATTTGTTCATACTGAGGATGATAGCAGGACTCCCTGCCTCCTCCCCACTTCTCCCAGGCTGGGGCTGGGACAAGAATTTGGCCCTGGATGGGGCAGAGGAGGAAAGCAAGAGGCTGGGCTGAAGTGACTAGTCATGACTGTCCCAAGTCAGGATCTGGAACAAAGCCCTGGAACAAAGCATTCATATTCTTCTTTCTCTCCTAAAATTGACTACATGGAAATATACATACATGATCTTAAAGAAATCCAGGCACACTCCCATGCAACACGCATACTCAAACAAGGGACCATCCTGACGCCTTCCCTGCTCTGTTCCCCATAGGCACAGCCTCGCCAAGGAACTCTGACTTACCAATAATCCTGCAAACAAATGAGCCTGACTTTAACTCCATTACCAGGGCTAATCTGTCCCGACTCCCACCTGATTCGCTCAGGAAATGGGCTCATTCATTATGGATGGTGTGTGTACTTCGCTGAGTCCTCCAGAGGAATCAGTTCAGCAGTTTGCAGCGACGCTTTCCTTAAGCAAAGGGAAGAGGCTGAGACTTGTCTCCCAGGAAAAGGTCAGGTCCATGGAGAATATGGGCTAAAATGATTCCTCCCCCACCCCACTCCTACCCCAAGCCAGGGCAGCTCTGGCCGTTCGTGCCTCCACCCACTGACTAGGGGATGGAAGAATTCACCGTGGGCGGCATCATCTTCCCTGGGCAGCTCAGTGGTCGTTTTGTGACCCCTCTCAGGGTTCTCTTGGGAGGACAGGGGGTCTCAGGGGACAGCTTTAGAGGGATTTTTTCTTCTAGAACAGTGATTCTCAACCTTTAGGGAGCATCAGAATCTCCTGGAGGACTTGTCAAAACTGAGAGCGCTGCCCCACTCCAAATGTCTGATTCCAGATGGGGTGGAAGTGGGGTGGGGTCTGAGATTTATTTCTGACAAGCTTCTGTAGAACCTTGATGCTGATGCGGAGAGCCTGGGGACCACACTTTGAGAACTACTGGTTTTACTCCTTCCCTGGCACCAGGACTGTCCTGCAGCCTCCCTGATGAAAGACGTCAGCAACATGTGATTCTCCTCCATGCACCTTATTCCCGTCACCATTCTGTTGTCTTTGATTTTCTTATCTGTCTGCTTCCACCGTCAGTCCCTAGAGAGCAGGACACTGTATAGACCTAAGAACGAACATCACAGATGCAACCCACTCACGATCAGTGGATATTTCTCCAGGCAGGAGTGGCACTGGGGTGGGCTCCTCAAGAGGCACTACTGCTTTTCAATGTTATATTTTTGTGTGTGTTTAAAAGGGGAAAGAGTCATATGGTATTGTAGGATTAAAAAGTTATGTCCAGAGAATGAGAAGACAAGCAACAGATTAGGAGAAATTACTTATAAAAAATGCATCTGATAAAGGACTATTATCCTAAATATACAGAGAGGTCTTAAAACTCAACAATAAACAAACTGATTTAAAAATGGGCCAAAGACCTTAACAGATAACTCACCAAAAATAGACACAGAGATGGTATATAAGCATATGAAAAGATGTTCAACATCATGTCACTAGAGAAATGAAAATTAAGACAAGACACCATACACAACTATTAGAATGACCACAATCCAGACACCCACATCACCAAATGCTGACAAGGATGTAGAGCAACAGGAACTCTCATTTGTTGCTAGAGGGAATTAAAAATGGCCCAGTGACTTTCAAGAGAGTTTGGTAGTTTTTTACAAAACTTACCGTGCAGCCCAGTAATTAGCAATTGTGCTATTTGGTATTTACCCCAAGAAATTGAAAACATGTCCACACAAAAACCTGGACAGGGAGGTTTAGAGCAGCTTGATTCATAATTGCCAAAAACTTGGAAGCAACTACGATGTCTTTTAGTGAGTGAATGGACAAATAAACTGCGGCACAGCCCAACAGAGGGATATCATCCAGTGTGAAAGAGAAATAAGCTATCAGGGTGTGAGAAGACATGGAAGAAATGTAAAGGCGTGTTGCTGAGTGAAAGAAGCCACTCTGCAATGGTGGAAAGAAAATTTACCTCAATAAACATAATTGGAGAGAGGGAAAAGGGAAGCCAATCTGAAGAGGCTACCGTTGGGGGCAGGGATGGCCACAGAGCAGGTTTTCTGATCCAGCAGACCGGGTAAAGGAGGAGTCCTGGAGCCCTCAGTGGCTTTTGCAGGCTTTTATTGGGATTACCAGGCACACAGCAGGCAGGGGTGCTGGAGGCCTGCCAGTCTCCCGACCCCCAGCAAGTCTTCACTCTATCTGGGCTCTCCGGCCTTCTTTCTGCTTCTCTCGTGGTTCCCTGCTTCTCTCTGCTTCTTCTTGGCTTCTGTTTCTACTGCTTCTCTCTCAGCTTCCGTTGGCATCCCCATGATGCTGCCCTTAACAGCCCATTCTCGGCCCAGGTGAATCTCATCTACCTATGCCCACACCCTACTCCAGGTGCCCGCCATCAGGCATGCATTCTGGACTGCAGGGTTCCGTCATCTATCCTGATGGCGGGAGGGCAGAAAAGCCTGATACTTTTTACTTTACCCTATTGCTACCTACTGTGTGACTCCAACTGTATGACTTTCTGGGAAAGGCCATACCATAGAGACACTGACAAGATCAGGTGTTACAAGGAGTTGGGGGGAGGATGGGGTGAAAAGGTGGAGCACAGGAATTTTAAGACAGTAAAATTTACCCTGCATAATATATACTGGTGGATACATGTCATTATACATTTGTCCAAATCCACAGAATATGCATCGCTGTAGGGAAAATGAAGACTGCTCAGGCTTTTGTACCATTAGCCTCTGCAGCTATCACCTGTGGCCTTGAATCCAGGAGGGCTCAGGGTACGCATGCCTGATGGGGACACCTAAGTATGGTGTGTGTGTGCATGCATGGGCACACCTGAGTCAGAAGATGGAGGCTGTAAGGACAGCAGCAAAAGATGGTGTGGTGGCAGAGGGTGGCAGAGAATGGCTACGAGAAGACAAGGGACGCCTGAGAGAGTTAAGATTCTCAGGGGGCCGGGAGGGTTGTCAGCCCCTGGCCTGCCGGTGCTCTGGCCTCCCTGCTTGACCTACACCTGGTTGCTTCACTACAAAAGGTGTAAAAAGGTCATTAAAAGCCTGAAAGCCATTGAGGGCTCCAGAATTCTCCTTTACCCATTTACCCAGATCCATAGAGAATCTGCCCCGTGCCTTGCTGACACAACCACCACCAAGTGTGACCCCGAGTATAAACTATAGACTTTGAGTGATCATGACATAGGTTCATCAGTTGTGACAAATATGACACCCTGATGGGGGATATTAATAATCGGGAAGATTTTGGGGGCAGAAAGTATGTGGGAAATCTCTGTATATTCCCTTCCCCGGAATTTTGCTGTGAACCTGAAACTATTCTAAAAAATACTAAACCTTTAAAAAGAAAGCTAATGGGAAATAACTATTCCTTTGACACAAGCATCCTCTTTAAAGACACTAACTCTGCTGCCCCACACCCCCACCGAGTTCTCAAATGCATTTAGTTAATAGCATTACTAACTGCCAGGTGCTGCTGAAAGAACTTTAAATACTTATTTAGTGTAAAGACTTTAAAGACTTATTCAGTCCTTAGAACAACCATATGAGGGGGGTACTGTTCATTATCCTTGTTCCCCAGGCAGGGAAACTAAGGCATAGAGAAATTAATTATCTGATTCAAGGCCACATGGCTAATTAGCAGTGGGGTTGACACTCACCCCTGGCAGGGTAGTGCTGGAATTTATGATCTCAACCTCTAAAGGGGGAACCATACCACCTAAGCTATGGACATCTTGAGAGTCTTCAAAATACAGAGTATTTTTTTCTACCTGACCCACTTTGTTTGAAAGAGGATTTAAGGGAAAAGCTACCTGATTTTGTTATCAAGAGCTTCCATTACCTGCCTATGTAAGTTACCTTTAATTAAATTTATGCTGTAAACACAAGACAGAAGCATAGGCACAAACACATGGGTTTACCAAAAAAGAAAAAAACAAAAATATATATTAATAAATAAAACAAGGTAGACGTGATAGATGACTCCTGAGATTTTCTGTTCATATTAGTTTCTCACCCATTACTGGCAGGCAGCAGCAGGTGCCAAGAGGAAAGGAAAAATTTATGGGGGCTAGGGGGAACTTTAAATACACAACACTCTGTTCATTAGCTTGATTTCTCCTGTGTATTGAGGAAGAGCTGCGGGATTCGCCTGGGTCCTGCACTTGGGCTGAGCTCCTTAGTCATGGAGTTTGGAGCTTCTGGGCTGGCCTCTTCTGAGGAGCTCAGCCCCATGGAGCTTCCTGACAGCATCCTTGGGTGCTGGGAAGGGGTGGGGTATCATTTTTGTTTTGTTTTTAAACCCAGAAGTCGTTCCAATGTTCAGCCGGGGTGAGTGCCGTCAGCAAGGTGGCTCACAATTTTAAAGTTCGGATCCCCGCCTTTGAATTCTGGCTGTTTTCTAATATTTTATGATCTTCCTCCCCTCCCACAGCTCCAGAGGCCTGGCCCGGCCTTTCCAGGGGGACTCCATGGGGTTGGTTTGGAATTTAATCACCTCCTTGGAAGCAGAACCCAGATCCCCGGAGGGGCTGCATGTTCACCCTGTGTGAGGCCAGCGGCTTTATTTATGGTTTCTGATTTTATTTATTTCCCCGCCTCAGAGCTGCTCTTCTGCATACAGAGGACCCCGGCTGTCTGCTGTCTGCATGGCCGGGGCCGCCGTGGGCTGGGCAGGGTGGATGGCGGAATTAGCCCATGGTGTTGACTACAAAGCTGGAGTCCTTCCTGGGAGTGATTTATGTGATGCCACAAGGGCCTCCCTGTGCCCACACATCTCTCCCACCAGCTTTCCCTGCACAGGGATTAGGGATGGATGAAGCAACACAAGCCTTGTCTGCAGGAAGTTCCTGAAAATCCCTGTCCTAACTTGGAAGGCGGGGCTCTGCCTATTTTTCCCTTTGCCACAGGACCCATCCGGGACAGCATCAGCCAGAACGTGTCCTAATGCATTTGGACCCCCTTCACACACCTCTGTCACCGAGGACCAACTTGGTGAGGAAGGAGGTCTGTGTTGGAGACCACAGGAGGGGTATCCGTCATTTGTGCCTGGCTTCTAGTTTCCATATTCTCTGCCTCACTGAACACCCACTCCCTTCTCCCCACTTCCTGCCAAGTAGACGCTGTGTCATTCAGCATCTAAGCAGGAACACAGAAATCAATTCAAGTAGACGACAGAGGGAATGACTGCAGGGCCTGGTCACACAGATGTTGGAGGGGCCAAGAGCCAAATGGGCAATGAAATCACTTAGAAATTGGCAACTACAGGAAACCACTGCCAGCTCTTGGACTGGAGAAAGGGAAGACAGTGTTGCCAGCCCTGGATGCTGGGGACACCTGTGAGGGCAGGGCCCCTGGCAGCTCCAGGCTGGAAAGAATGAACCCCTGCTGCTGCTTCTCTGACTATGCTCCCCACCAGGGACCTAAATCCTGCTGACTCAGAGACAAGGGAAGGCAATCTCTCCTGAGATGCAGAGTAGGAGGACAGGACAGGGGTTTGAAGTCAGTAGGCCCAAGACCAACATGATGGGATCACCTTACCCTCCTGTACAGAGCTGAGAGGCCACACAGCCAAGATCCCACTGCTAGTTTGAGATTGAACTAAGGCTGACTGTGACCGCCCCAGGGATGGGAACCTGTTGTGGGGCTTCTTTAGGTGGGGGATGACTAAACCTTCCTGCCCTTAGTCTTTTCTTTAGGACAAAGAGCTGCTTTGGACACAGGGTTGGTGGTGGTGGTGACTTTCTGACTTTTTTTTTTCTGGATTCCAGACATGGGAATTGCTGTGGGGGAGAAAATACAGTGATGTGATGCCTGGCCCATCTCCTCTGTCTGAGCAGAGCTGGATCCTCCAGCCTCCCTTGCAGCTAAGGGACAATGTGACCAGGTCTGGCCAATGGCATGGTAGAAATAGTGACACAGGGCTTCTGCAGTCCCAGGCACTTCAGAGAAGTGTGTGCTCCCAGAGCCCTCCCTTCCCAGACATGGAAACCTAGAAGCTGAGACAATTTGTTGAGAGGACACCACAATACAGAAGTAGTCAGGACCCCTGCAGAGAATATAGCCTTGAAGAGCTACAGCACCTATATTAGAATGCTTTGTGACTAAAAAAGGTGGTATTGAGGGGCCTCCCTGGTGGCTCAAGGGGTTAAGCACAGCACTATGAAGCAACCTGCAGCCACTGCAGAACTGCAGTTGCTCCCTGGCCAGCCAGGGAGCCACCCACATGGCCCAGCAGACCTCTCCTGCCTTGCCCGCAGCTTCCCTCAGCAGTGCATTTCAGTAGATCTGCCTGTTCTGCTCCCCACTCTATCTCTCATGAATACTCTCACCCTCCCGCACCTCTGGCCTGTATCCCAGCTCTTGTATACATAAATAAATCTTTTTTAAAAATTGGTGTTGAGTTAAAATATTGAAATTTTGAAGTTTTATGTGTTTGCTTGTTTGTTTTTTACCACAGCATACCTGGCATTGCCACGTTACCACTGCTATATAATATAATGAGTTTGCACAATGACATTTAGCCCCCATCATGCTCTCCCACAGGCGCTGGGCAATGTTTCTTACTAATACTGTAATCTCCGTTGAGGCTGGGGACTGTGTGGCCCAGGCTAGCACCAGGGCTGGCACAATGGAGAAAATAAGCAGCTTATGACTAAACGGTTGAATGAACAAAGGAATAAACCACAAACAGCAAAGCACATCTCAGAATGGGGTCCTTGGTACAGTGGGGTGCCTTGGTACAGAAGGAAGACACTCAGCCTGAGAGAATAATCAGAGGGACCTTGACATATCAGAAAATTGATCCATTTAGGGTGGAAGCAATGCAAGACAAGACTTTTAGATGTTAAGCACAATCCCTGCTGATCCAGGAGGAGGTGAGGGGAAAGCCCAAGGGACGCCAGGACGGCCTGGTCACGTCCTCATGAACAGCCAGCCTACACCATGTTGGGACAGCACCAGGAGGGAGGAAGCAGCACATGCAAGACAGGGTGTGATCATCCCACTGCACTTGGCCTTCTCCCGGCAGCTTATTTTAGCTGTCACATTTAAGAAGGATAGGGGGGTGCTGGAGAGGAGCCAGGGCCAATAGGAGAAAGAATAAAAAGTTGAAAAAAATGAATAGAACCTGTAGGAGGAGCCTAGGCAGGTGGGAGCTGGATGGTCCCGAGGGATGAGGGTGGGGGCAGAGGGATGCTAATGAAAACCTCTCCAGCTCAGGGGTGGGGAGTCAGAACTGGGGGACATGGGTAAATGTAGCAGCAAGAAATAATTAAGTTAGACTCCAGACACTGGACATTGGCAGCAAGGTGCTTCCCACTGGGAGGGAGTTTGACTTTCCTGTCTGTCCCTCTTCTTTCTCAGAAGGGCTCAGAGGGTCCCACAAATGGCCAGGCACAAAGTGCAACTGTGAGGTCCCAGAGCTGTGAAGAAGGGAGAGGACTAATAATGTTCCCCATATCCTCTGACAAGAAAGGAGAAGGGCCTGACTGGTGTCTGCCTGCTCCTGTTTATGGATCTGAAGCAGGGGTGTGGATAGATGACTTTTGTGGGTTTAGGAATTCCTCACACCATCTGTTGTTTGGGAATGGGACTGTTTACACTTTTCCCTTTGGTTCCCATATGGATGTATTCCAGGGTACTATCTTACGTGGCTTAGAGCAGTTGACATGCTCTAATCTGGCCCCAGGACAGGCTTTACAGAAGGGGACGCTGAGGAGTAACGCAGTCTGGAGAATCCCAGGAGACAGGGCTGAAGGATGCTGGGAGGAGGTTTTCAAATATGACTTTCCTGCAAGAGAAAACTGATCCTTTTCCCCTACCTGAAGCCCTCCCAGGCCTACATCGGCGTCTGAGCAGGAGACAGACGTCTCTTTCCCAGGTGACATACGTGTAGGATCTCCACATCCACCCTCCTGGGTATCCTCAGCATCACCTAGAAGGCCCTGCAGGGGGCCCTCCTCCTCCTCTCCACAAGGGGGCAGTCTCTGGGTTTCCTCCTGCTTTTCTGTTTTCACTCCAAGCCACTACCACCACGTGGGTCCCTGGAGGAGGCAATTCCGGCTGCACAGGGAAAGCGGAGAGTACATGTCCCCCACTGAATGTACTTGTTTCTCAGGTCCCTCCTTGGTCTTGCTGAGCGCCCCACCTGGCCCCTTTCTTGCTGCAGCCGCCCCTTCACCTGGCCACTAGAGGGCACCATGCCCTCACCACCACTCCAACTCACCCTGCCCTTTCCAACTTCCCCCTTCCATCTTGGCAGAAAAGAGCCAAATAGGAAATCCCAGGATGCTTTAAGGGACTGAAATCAAAAGGTGTACAGAAGTTGAAAGATAGATTTAAAATATGTGCCAGACACCAGGGATTAAAATGTGACTCAGACCCATACATGCCACTTCTCAGTTTTAAATGAGAAGCACACAAGGAGACAGCTAATTGCTATGAAGTGGGGTGAGCCCAGAGAATCGGAGACCTGTAGCCTGTTGAGGGAACACCCAAGAGGGGCCCCATGCTTCCAACTGCAGCAGGAGCCTCAGGGAAGATTCCTGAAGAGCCAAGTCTGGAAGGATGAGTAGGAAGTAGCCAGGAAAAGAGGGAAGGCACCCCAGCGATCCAGAACAGCATGTGCAGAGAGCAGCGGTTCAGAGAAGGGAGTTTGCAGGCTGGAATGTAGGGCATGTCATTGCTCAAACAACCAGCTCTGTTCCTCTTGCTGGTGGGAGGAAAACCCAATTATGTTACTCTAAGAAGCATGGTGGGGTTCCTTCACCCCCTCCCATAGTCCTACCTCCCTCCTGTTCTTCCTTTTTGCGGGGGGGTGTCCAACTTTGGAAGAAGGATGCTGCCCCTCAGTACTTACTACTGCTCCCTAGATGTGGACATCCTAGTTTTACTGCCATTTCCATTTTGCTCATGAGGAGGCCAGGTCTCTGTAAGGTGGAGAGTCCTGCTCAGGTTCTGCAGAGTGAAAAAGCCTGACTCCATCCAGGCCTTCTGGCCTGGTGCTATGGCCCGTGCCTGGAGAAAAGGGATGGTGCCAGAACCCTCTGTCCACAATGATCCATGAGACTGACACTAAACGTCTTTAAACAAAATTTTTAAACAAAGGTTTTCTGATTACAAAAGTAATGCTTGTTCATTATTTTAAAACTTAAGCCAGTAGAAATTCATAGTATTGGCTGCAAAAGTGTCTCATAAGCCCTCCCCCATTTCTCCCCCAAAATAACTTCTACTAACAGTTTAGTATATATTCCCGTGAGTTGGCAAATGCATACCATTGTATATTTATTTAAATGGAATGAAGGTTTTCTGCAATTTGCTTTCATCACTTAATAGTCAATTCTTGGACAATTTTTCGTATCTGTACATATTGCTCTATAAAGTGGGGTCCCTTGTGATCCCCACTTATCACTGAGGAAGCCAAGCTACAGGAATGTAAGTTGCCCCAGGCACACAGCCCACAAGGGATAGGTTTGTCAGCCCCCATGAGATCTGGGGCGTCCCGCAAGGAGCTGCCCACAGCTATGCTCGCCCACTCACCACTGTTCTCTCAGCAGCCTTGGCACCATCGTCAGCTGCTAGGAATTTTTAGGAATGGATTTCTGTGTCATTTGTAATAGATCAGGAATATATTGGTAAGACAGATTGCCTGAACCTTTGGGGTGGTTTTCTGTGAGTTGATAAAGTCCTGTCAGTTGAAAATCAAGACTCATCCCTCTTGTATGTCGATGAGTCCTTCTCCCTGGAAGGCAGCCCTGGGCAGTCGCTCCTTTCACTGTGTGTCTATGCAGTGGAGGTGGAGGAGAGGAGAGGCTGAGGCAGCAGCTCAAATCTCTGACCCAACAGCCCCCCTGAAATATCCACATGTCCTGCCTGCAGGAGGAGGCACCGTGGGGATGCAGCCAGGAGCATCCCTTCAGTAGTTACTGCTCAACACACTCCCCGCCCCAGTATCATGTGGGGTAGGATACAGAATCCAGGACCTCTGCCCAGACTGGCTGAATCAGAACCTGCATTTTAACAAGATCCCCAGGGGGTTCCTGTGCAGGGCACCCTGGGAACAGCTTGACTTTGGCAGCATTCTGGGGCTTATCAAGCCAGCCCATGGCTTCCTTTCTAGATGCTTAGTTGACATACTCAGTATTAGAGACTTAATAAGAGCTAGCAATTCCAGGGAAGTTTCTATGCGCCAGGCAACCCTACAAGCATTTGACTTGTATTAACTCATGTAATCCTCTGCGATGCGGTGCTGTGACTAGGCTGATTTTACGGAGGGTGCACCGAGGTACAGAGGAGTCACTGAACTTGCCTGAGGTCATGTGCTTAACATGTAGGTGAGCCGGGGGCCCAGCCTGGCACCCCAGGATTGCCACCACTACCCCACAGGGCCTGTAGGAAGACAGAAGAGCCTGGCTGACAGGGGGCTGTTCTGACAGGCATGTCCAGAGCGGCATTTCTAAGTTCTTGCCTGTACATGCTGTTTTGTTCACCCCCTCCTGCCTTCCCAAAGACTCATCGCCTTAGAGAAGCTGAGAGAGCTCAGCATTCCCATGATCACTGCTTCCACAGGGATGCTGGGACCAAAAGTAACAGCACACACTACATTTCAAAACTCTTTATCATTCATTATCTCCCCAAGAACCGAGTCAGGGCGGGCGGGCATTATCCCCACGGATTTCCAGGAAAGGTCAGAGGTGCCAAGTAACCTAGCCAAGGTCACAAGGAGCTGAAGTGGCAGCTGGCCTCCTGGCTTCCCGGCACGTTGCTTTCATCTCTCCAGTCTGCCCTCTTTTCTAGAAGACTCCATCCCACTCTCCCCAAGCTGAAGGCAGCCCACATCTCCTCTCCGTGCTTCCGCAGCTCTGTGGGGAAACCAGGTCCCTGATGGAGCCTAGCCTCTCTCCCAGGCTGCCTCCTGCCTGAAGCAATTATAAATCACGGCATTTTCCCTTCATTCAGACCTGATGTTTAATTCATTGCTATTCTGGCTGCTTTAATGCAGAGCATTTATTCAGCGAAATAGCTTTGTTTTGCCTCCCAAGCTTTATTCTGTTTAGAATACCATTTCCATTGCAGAGGGGGCTTGCTATTAGCTAGCTTCCAGGAGCTCCCCATCTCGCTCCCCAAGAATGGGCCAGCTCTGCCTTCCTTGGGGCTGTGGGTCAGCATCAGCTCCTGCCTGACAAGGACTCCAGACTTTTCTGTCCTTGGTCCAAGCACCTGACATTTTCCATTTGCTCAGCCCTCCCTTTCTCCAGGCCATGTGCCCAGTGGAATGAGCTGTCTGACTCTTTGTTCCCTGGCTCCCAAACCCCACAGCTGGGAAACTTAGCCCCTTCCAGGTTCGGGCCCATCTTGGACCTCACACCCCAATTGGGGGCTGCTCCTACCATATCCTCCACGCAGGAAGTTGGGGGCACCTGGTGGGGACACAGCTGTCATGGAGCTCCTGTCCTATGCCCTGAACTGCATCTTCAGTCCCCCTCGTCTAGACAAATCTAGAACTCTGGACTCCTGTCCATGCACGCTGATAGACCAGGGCCCCGCCTCCACAATGGACTTCCCACATGACCATTTCCATGGCCCCAGATGTCAGCATATTTAAAGTCCAGTGCCAAGTGTCCACAAGATAGCCATGCTCCCCCTTAGCTGAGTTCCTGGCCTCAAATCCAATTCACATCTAAAACTGTATTATCCATATCCCCTGTACCTAGGTGTGTCCATTGGTCTCAGTTCTGGCCCATGAGATCTAAATAGAAGTGGGACTTCTGTGAAGCCTTCATAAAATGAGAGAAGGTGCCATTTTAAAAGTCTCCTTTTGGGAGCCTCCCTGGTGGTGCAGGAATTGAAGTCTCAGCACTATGAAGCTATTGCCAGTCACTACAGCATGAGTTCGATCCCCAGGCAGGGAGCTAACCCACAGGGCACAGCAGACCTCTTCTGTCTCACCCGCTACTCCCCTCAGCAGTGTATTGCAGTGGATCCGCCTGTTCTGCTCCCCACTCTGTCTCTGGTGAATCCTCTCACCCCCTGCACCTTTGGCCCCCAGCCCCGTTCTTGTATGCATACATAAATAAAATATATTTTTTTAAAGTCTCCTTTCTCTTAACTACTTAGCTCAAGTGTGGAGGGTGCAAAGCTGAAGTTCTAGCAGGCCTTTTGGACCATGAGGCAGAGCCAAAGGTGAGTGTAAGGGAGACGAAGTGTGAGGAAGGACCCCAGAGCCTGACACTGAAGATTCACCCTGTTTGTGTGGTTGGCTCCTCTCTGAATTTCTTGTACAACAGCAATCCACTTCTGTCTTCTTCTAGCACCATCATTTTGCATCTTTCCGCTATAGGTATTCAAATTGATTCCTAATTGACAAAGACAGCCACTTACCTGTTTCTTGATCTGCTTGATGGGAATTTCTTGCCTGCCAAGTGCGCTGCCAGAACCAGTCTCTGATTCAGCATTTATGGATGTGACTCACCTGATGAAGTGGACAGGTGAGGTACAGCAGGGTCAGGCATGGGGAGAGGGGCCACGTGTGGATAGAATTCAATCTGTCACTTTAGAGTTCAGATAAGAAGACTGAGTTTCAGAGACAATTAATCATGATCTCAACCTGGCCCTCTACTCCACTTACAGAGTGCTCGGGAAACAGCAGAGAAACCTTATCAGTTCTCTGGCCTTGCCATGGGCTGGTCCTGAGTGAGGATCCAAACTCACTTAGGCAAAGCTTTTTCTTTTCTTCTCTTGTGAGGTGCCTTTATTTATAAGGCATCAGATTCCTTATCTTACCAAGCAGATGCAGGGCACAGAATGAAATCTTTTTGGGGCAAAGCTGTCTGGTAAGGGGTGGGATCCTTCTACCCCACCCGGGGCTGGAGGAGAGCAGTTTCTACTTTTGCTTCCAGATTCCTGGCACAGGGTGTGAGGCTTAAGCACGGACTCTGAGACCAGGCTGCTTGGACCCCCACTTACTGTGTGGCCTTGGGAAAATTGCTTAACCTCTCCATGCTTCAGCTTCCCTATGTAATACAGAAGTGAGAATTTATACCTACCTATAAGGTTTCTGTGAAGATTCAGTTAGTAAGAACCTATAGTACACGTTAGTCATTACTTTTATTTTTCAGATTCCAAATGAAGTTCTCCTTGCAATAGAGGTCGTGGCATTTTGTTCTTTTGCTCATTTTTCACGTGACCATATCATATTAGCTCCTTGCTGGCAGGGAACGACTAGCTAAGTTAGTTATCTATGTTAATCTTTGCCCCAGCTCTCAGATTGGCGCCTGCCCTGTGGGAGATACTAGAGTGAGAACTTGAGCAAGTAACTGGGTGGAAGTGAATCGTTTTCCCCTCTTTCCACAAGAGCATCTCTCTCCCGGCACCTCCTTCCCATCCTCTCTCTGTCCCGCTGTCTCTCTGTCTCTGTCTCTGCCAGTCTCTGTTTTGGGGGACAAGAGGACCCTGGCCACCTACATTCTGCTCCAACCTCCTCCCTTTTCCGAGGAGGCCAGCGGCCAGCGGAGCCTGTTTGTCTCAGTGCCAGGTCTGGAGCCAGGGGTCCCAGCTCTCCACCCACTGTTCTTTTTGCTAAGCATCCTCTGAGGTAGACCAGCAGACGTGATACCAGAATTCCTGGGCTCAGTTCCCCTTTGAGAAGAAGGAAAGTAGTTTTATTTATTGGCAAATGGAGGAGAGAGGCAGACCAGAGTGAAGAAGATGACCATCTTGCTCAGTAGCAGAGAGCAGGGGTATTTAACTTGAACCATAGGGAATAAAAAGCCGGGCGGTGGGGGGAGCGTTAGGGTCAGCAGCACAAGGGTCTGATGGTCAACAATTCTGAGGTCTTTGCAAAGTTTTGTCCTTGGCTTTGTTTTGAAGTTTCTTTGCAGCAAGTCCCTTTTCCCTCAGAATGCAAAGGAAAAGCACCATGTTAGTTAAACATATAAGTCAAGGTTTTTTTTAACTTAGAGGGGAAAAGAGTGTCTCTTTCCAAGGCAGAGCGGGGTGTGTGTTTTATTGCTGTATCAGAAATGCAGTAGGATACCATGGAATGTTTGATGAATGAATGAATGAATGCATGCATGAATGAATCCTATCAAGAGGGAAGAGTTGCTCCAAGAACATCACCTCTCCACTCCTGGAGGCCTCCCCATGACCTGGTGGCCTCTATCCCACCAGCGTAAGCACTCTGGTCCAGCCTGTGACCTCCCCACTGCTGCTGCTGTGTGATATAGACCCTTCCCATTGTTCTCTGCAGGTGGGATTTTTAGAGGCCCTGGGCTGTTCTCTGAGATCAAGCTTCTGCCTAGGAGCTGTGGTTCTCGAACGCTTATCCCAGCTGGCTGTCTGCTCAGAGCCTGCGTGTGGCCTCCACACAGCCCGCCTGGACAAAGTGACTCCCTGTGGCTGATTTCTGGCTCTATTTGTTTGTTTATTTCTACACAAAGATAGCACCCAATCGGGTCTCCCCTCTTCTCAAGGAAACTCCCCAATGTGCAGGGCTCTCTTTGCAGGCCCAGCCCTTCCTCCTGCCCATCCCCCTGAGCCTCGCCCTGCATTTCCAGTGCCACCTGGTGCTGCCTTGCTCCTGTAGCCACTCTTGTCTTCATTCCATCCCCTACAATTGGAGCCTGAATAATGAGTTATTTCACAGGAAGATTGATCTGGATATTAGGGCATCGTTTAGTTTGCCATTACAACAGCCAATTTTGGTTACATGCTCAGCTGTGAAGGGAAATTGGGCCAGGCTGCTGGAACTTTCTGCCTTACAGACAGAGCTTGTGGGTGGAAAGAGAGGCAGAGGGGAGGGTCAGAGGAGGGCCTCTGGCTGACTTTGCTCTTAGAATGTAGCACTGAGAAAGAAATTGTTAAGACTGAGAAGGGATATCACCCTTCTGAAGGGGAGGGAAAGAGTAGGATTTGAGGCTGGAGATGCCAGTGATGGGAAGACTTCTGTTAAATAACTTGGTGAAGAAACCCCAAATTTAACAACATTCCATAATCATCAACATGTCAAAACAACGGAATGACTGAGCACCCCTGTCCCCTAGACCCAGCTGGAGGACTTAGGGTGTCTTCCCTTCCAGACCTCCAAGTCTAATGGGGGAGGCACGGCAGGAGTCCCAATCTGGTAGGGGGGAAGATTCTCTTTCATGTCCCCTATCTCCCACCCCAGTCTCTCCACGTCCCATCCTCCCATTTATTTCCCTCGCCACACTTTTCACAACCTAACATTTCCCTTTTCATTTATTTTATTTTGACTCACTTGCCTGTCTCTTCCTCAACTAGAACGTAGGCTTGGGCAGGGACCTCGTCTGCACTATTTATCTCTTTCCCGGTGCCTGAGGAGTGTCTGCATCTTGTGGCATATGATGCACATTTGCTTCAATAAATGAGTGAGTGGAGAAGCCTTGACTTCCTGGGGCTGGCAGCGGGAGGCCAGGCAGGGCATCAGCCCTCTTTCCCAGCATCTCTGTCCCCTGTGAGCAACTTGTGAAAGTGCTAGATCCTCACCTCTGTGTGGGCTGTGCACACACCCTCTGTGCAGTATTTTGCAAATAACTCAGGGTACCTGCAATCACAGAAAGTGCTCTTTGGAAGGAGGTTAAGAACCCCCGGTGCAGGGGGAGCACATGAATGTGGAGTCAGCTGATGTGAGTCTGTCCTTTGGGGAGCCTCTGTGCACTGCTGAACTTTGTTTTTCTCACCTATTTCTTGAACAAAGAAAGTGGTAATGCTTGTGAAAATGCTCTGCTGCCTGTAGTGTTCTGTGAATGTAAGTTGTTATTGAATCCCTGTCGGGGCAAGTTCCTAACCCATCTATGGCAGAATGAGTCCCTGGGCATTAGAGGGACCTCAGGGAGGCCGATCAGCAGCTTGCCATCACTGGACAAAAGTGGTCCCTTTTCACTCGAATCACAGGACAGTCACTACCGGCCTGCGAGGACCTCACATAACCCTGTGGCCTGTGTGCTTGCAGCCTGGTCTGGCAGGGAGATAGCCAGAAGCATTTAGATGCTGGGAGCATTTAGGCATCAGAAACAGCGGAAGTTGAATAGGCTGGAGCTACATTACCAAGGCGATTAAAGTTAAAAACCACTAAACAACCACAGCTTGCTTCCCATCATCCACCCCACAGGCATCTAAAACGAAACCAACAAGAACATGCTAGAATACAGCGGACACTGAGATTTATTAATACCTTGTGTTCACCCAGAGCTTTCAAAGCAAGCCCCTGGGCACTGAAAACACCAGTCTCCAGGCACCATGGAGCAGCACAGGGGCCCCTCCCTGAGCACCCCAACACCCCACCCCAGAAACCTTGAGGTCTGCATTTCTGAGCACAGTGGTGACATAGGGCAATAGTGTGTAGGAGATACTTTGGATATGGGTAGTCCACAGGTCAGAGTTGAAGACCTTCTGGCAGAATAGCCAGTGGGAGGGGGAACACAGGTGGGAACTGGGGTTTGGGGGCCAGGGAGGTCTACTTGTGTGAGCGAAGGTATTGATTGAATCCCTCTGGCAGAAGTAGCTAACAGCATTGGTCTGCAAACAGCCCTCATTCTGCAATTATTGGCAGGTTCTACAAACAGAGGGAGGTTCTGCAAACAACATAAGTGTGTTAATAGCTTCAGACTCTCTAAACAGCAGCTTGCTCTATACACAGAGAATGGTGCAGTCATCAGGGACCATGGAGGCAGGCGGCCATAGAATTCATACCCCAGGATTAAAGCCACAAACCAAAAGACCATCTGCTGGTGCACATAGGAAAAAAAGCATGTGGGTTCGTTTCAGTGTTTGCCCAGAAGACCCCTGCCACTGGCATCCCTCTGTGGGGTACCTGCTGCCCACTCTCTGAAAATATTGGAGGACAAGCAAGTCCCCCATTCTTTTCCCACAGATTCATCCAGGGCCACAACATCACAAGCCTCCTCATTGGGAATCTCTGGGTGTCTGGCTGTGGGGGGGCTTGAGCTATGCATTATTAAGAGGAAGGCTGAGTCCTTGCAGGAGTCTGAGGCTGCTGGCGATGGCATGGTGCGGCATTGCTCAGCCCTTCTGGTTTACAGTCAGCTTGGACATCCATTATTTATGGCAGCTGAGTGGCTGTGAACAAGCTGAGACTCAATTAAGATAGCATTGCCCCGCACAGAAGCGGTGGTTAATGCTGAGAAGTTATTCCAACTCACCCTTTACACTGCACAGACCGGAGACACAGAGCGACCATGAGGCAGACTTAGAGAAACTCAAAGACGGAGAGACAGAGGCAGAGAACAGAGCTAGAAAAAGAGACAGGGAAGGCAGAGACACCCTGAGCCAAGAGGTGAATAGTTGTCCCCACGGCCCTCCCCTGGCCGTGTGCTGGCACTGGGATTCCCTGCTCCCTGCCTCGGAGGAGAGGAGCCTCGCTGACTTCTGGCTTTCAGAGCTCCTGAAGTTGAGTGTCCCAGCCTCCTCTTTCCCCCTTCCCTTGGACTGTCCACCCGCACTGTCCAGCTCCCCAGCACATGGCAGACACTGGCTCCGTCCCTGCGCACCGTGGGTGGGAACGCAGGGGACATGGCTGCCAGTCATCCTGCTCGCTGCCCTCCTCCAGAGTTCAGTGGCCCCAAGGACTGGAGAGGGAGCTGAGAAGTGTGGCCGGGTAGAAGTCCTGGCCAGGAGAGGTTTGGGGGTGAAGTTGGAAAGAGTAGGAGGAGGCAGAGTAGTGGCAAAGAGAGATGGGGAAGAGGGAGGAGGGAGTCAGTCTTCTGCTTGTCCTACCCCTGCCCCCGCATCTGCCATGGCATTTTTCCTCCCTTCTGTTTCCAGAGGGGCAGCCCTCTGGTTTCCTGAGAGTCCTGGTAAGTCACCGCCACCCACCAGCTCCTGCTTGGCCGGCTCTTCTTTCTTGTCAAGACCTGGTCTCGCTGCCGTCATCACATCACCGTTTAGCAGCTGTTAAGCTTGAGGGCAGGACTCATATCTCACTCACCTTTGCATGTGCACAAACATGCGTGCACACTGGCACACCTGCACACATACACTGACTACTGGCGGGCCCAGACCTACTCCGGGGAGGGCTGTGTTAGTCCGGATGTTTGAAAATCTACTCAGGGTAGTTTAAGCAGGAAATGGGTACATTAAATCTGGAGGGGAGCCAGACTCAGACTTTGGAGGAGATCATCCCATTGGGAATAAAACTCAAAGCTGTTAACCACAGTGCTGTGAAGCTGTCTGCAGACTCTGCAGCACAAGTTTGATCCCCGGCCACTGAGGGAGCTACCCACATGGCACAGCAGACCTCTCCTGACTCACCCGCTACTCCCTTCAGCAGTGAATTTCAATCAATCTGCCTGTTCTGTTCCCCACCCTGATTCTGGTGAATCCTCTCATCCCCCGCACCTCTGGCCTGTACCCCATTCTTGTACGCATAAATAAATAAATCTCTAAAAAATAAACTCAAAGCACCCCTTGGCTGTGATCCCACAAAGACCTCACAGCTGCACAGTTGGGTCCCACAGCCGAGGCAAGGTGCTAGGTCCTGGAACACCCACCCTGCAGTCTCCAAAAGCCAGATGCCTCTGCCATGGCTCTGACCAGGAAATAGACACCACATGGCACCATGCTTATCTCAGGCCAAAGCCTCTGGCAGGTGGTCCCGCTGGCAGAGCCCATGCCCATGCCTGTGCCCTAGTTATCAGCAGCTGAGAAGACAGTCTGGCTGCTTGCTCCGTGAGGCAGGACTCACCGAGTGGGGACTCACCAAATCGGGGAGGGATGTTCAAGAGATGTGGGTGGCCAGAAAGCATGCCATCTCCTCTAGAGGCACTAGGGGATGGCCAAGCACAGGAGTGAACCAGGAACAGCCTTGAGGAAAGTGACCACTCACTGATCCAACCCCTCCCCCCATGTTCAGGCCAATTCTTAGTGCAAGGAGGGGAAAGAGAAATGTCAGACATGCTTCCTGACTCAGGAGAGTATCTCCTTGGGGAAGAGATGTGGAGGGAACCACTATCAGCAGCTGCCACAAGAGCATCTTGGGGAAGCTGGTACACCTGTGATCAGACAGGACAGGGTGGCCAGTGAGGATGAGGTGGGCCCAATTAGGAAGACCAGAGGGTTGCTGGGAAGCAGGTAAGGTGGATCCTAGGTGTCTTTCCACCTCCAGCTCACCGTCTGCCAGGGAGCTGTCCAGTGCTGCTGGAGGAAGGCTACCACAAGGGTGTCATGGAGGGTGCCTCTCCCAGACTGATTAAAAGGGATCAAAGTGAGGAAGTGAGGTCTAGACTCAGAGGTAGGAGGCAGGTGGTCTTACTGTTCACACATCCCATCTAGTCTCAGGGACACGTCTGCTCCTGGGCTGCCTGAGGTCCCTCTTTGGGTGTCATAAAAGACAAGGACAACCTCCCCCCATCCCAGACTCTCCAGAGATGGATGATACTGATGCTAGGATTTGCAGAACATGAAAGAGGCTGAGGCTTGGGTGGGACTGTGCATCAGTCCCAGCATCACATGGGTTACATCCTCCTGCCCATGCCCCCACGTCTCCATCTAGAACCTTCACAACACATCACCAGGCAACTTCCTGGCATGAATTGTTCCCCATTTCCATTTATCTTTGCAGCTTTCATTTAGAGGGATTCAGCAGCAGCAGGCAGGTTCACGGGCCTAATCGGGCCTGATGCATCGCTAACCAGACAGGGAACGCGCGTCTGGATTTGTCGCCCGACAGGTACAGATGTCGGAGGCTCTCATCCATGAGACGGAATCACTCTTGAGGATTGAGCAGCTCAGGCAGCATCAGTCAGAGGCAGCTGCGCATCTCCGGCGTGGGCCAAGGCTGTGGAGGAGCCCCCTCCCACAGACCGAGGGCAGTAGGCAGACCCTACACCTCATACATTGAACTATGCAAGCCTTCTGCTTCAGGGCTGAGGATTTCTAGGTTTTTTTAGTAGCATTTCACATCACCTCCTCCCTATCAACTAATGAATCCTTACAGATAGTGCAGGTGAAGGGGTGAATGGAATCTCTGAGGCAAAACACGGATTTGAACCCCCAGTTTTGCTATCTCCTCACTGAGGCTCCGTGGGCAGATCATTTATATGTTCCAGGTCTCAGTTAACTTGTCGTGGCCTGTTGTAAGCCACGGGTGGGACTCTGTGACAGCTCTGGCTCTGTGCTTCTGCAACAACACCTGGTTCTTGCCTCCATTAGGTAATGTCGTGGTAAGAAACCTAGAAACCTGCACTTGTTAGCTGTGTGTGGCATTGGGTAAGTTACTTGACCTCTCCAAGACCTGGTTAGCTCCTGTCTAAAATGGAGATGGTGGGCCTCCCTGGCAGCACAGGCGGTTGAGCGCAGTGCTGTGAAGCTGTCTGCAGTATCTGCAGTGCAGGTTTGATCCTGGCTGGCCACAGAGATACCCACATGGTGCAGCAGACCTCTCCTGTCTCGCCTGCTGCTCCCCTCAGCAGTGCATTTCAGTCAGTCTGCCTGTTCTGCTCCCCACTCTGTTTCTGGTGAATCCTCTCACCCTCCCACACATGCGGCCTGTACCCCGGTTCTTGTATGCATGAATAAATAAATCTTTAACTATAAATAAATAAATAAATAAAATGAAGATGGTGACCTTAGTGGGGGCCTTGGTAGTGTTGTTGAGAGGACAACCTGGCCTACACAGAGACCCCAGGAAATGTTGCTGATTGTTTTGGTGGTAGTGGTAGTGGTGATGGGCATAATCTTGTCTCCACCTCTATGACTTAGAAGCTTCCTCTTTGCTTATCTTGCCTCTCCCATCAGTGCAAGATACACTGAATCAGTGCAAGCTATGCGAAAATGAGGTGCCACCGTACTGCCACACCAAATGCAGGGGCTTCTGTCCTTTATGAGGACCTGGGTAAGCAGCACCTCCACTCTGAGCCTCAGTTTTCCTATCTTTTTCTCCCCTGGAAGACCAAACCTCATGTCAGGATTCAAAGGTAAAGGCTCGGTGACCTGACCCTGCAGGGTTCCTTTCCTAGCTCCAAAACATAGAGAATGAACAAGATGGTGTCTCTGAAGCTTCTAGCACAATCCCTGGCCCAGGATGGGCGCTTAAAAACATGGCAGCTGGGGCACTTGCCATCTCTCACCTTTCCTGGCCCAGGTCCCTTCTCCTTCTGCTGCCCTGCTGTAGTTCAAGGCTCTTTATTTCCAGGGCCACCTGCACTTACAAGAAGTTTGGAAATGGCTCTATTCACTAGGTGACAAGCCATGAAGGAAGTGTTTAGAGTAGTATATAGGACAATAGGTAATGATGGGGACCAGACAACATGAGCATTCAAATTCAAAATCGTTTGACACTATGTTGGCCAAACAAAGCATTTGGCTCTGGGGCCCCCATTGGCCACCTGTGAGACAAGGTTGGCAGGAGTGCTAGAATTCCAGGCAGGGGAAAGAACAAGAATGGGTAGCCCTCACCAACCCTCAGCCCTTTCAGATCATTCTAGGTCACTCTAATTCTCCTAAACCAGAGAAGACAATAGGCTTCTCCCTGTTCCCCTCAAAAGGAGCCCGAGAGTCATCCCATAGGGGATAGTGCCCCTCACAATATTGGGAAGGCCTGCCACCGCAGTGGCCACCTCTCCATGGTACAGGCTAAGCCCAATATCCTGTCCTTTCTGTATTTAGTAAGGGTTGGGCTTAAGTGTCAGTGGATGACATCAGAGCATTGTGACAGTTAACATCTTAAACTGAGAGAAAGTAAGGAGGAAAGGAAAAATCACCCAGCACCTTCAAGACCTGTGCTTTCACATTAATGTCTCACCTGCCTTGGCCTGGGGAGGAAGCTGGGTAGAGCAGGGGGCAGGGGATGGGATGACGCTGTCACAGACCCTTTAGGAGACACCAGGCGGCACCTGCTCCTCTTGGCAGAGTCCTCAGTGATCATAGCCCTGACATGGAAAGAGGCAGCCAGGTGCAAGGCCTAGCTCCCAAACTAGCTTTGTGACTCCTGCAGCTTCTTCAACCTCTGAGCCTCAGTTTTCTCATCTGTAACACTGGGGTGGTGTTAATTCCTTTGAGTGTGCTTTTAGGACACTCAGCAGGCAGCAATACTCAGCACATAGTACCTCTGATTTCTACCCACACCAAAGCTGCCCTCCAACAAGTCACCCTGGCAGGGTCATCTACATACCCAGCACTGGGGAATCCTGCAGGGTCAGTTCACCGAGGCTTTACCTTTAAATCCTGACATGAAGTTTGGTCTTCCAGGGGAGAAAGCCAGAAAATGTTTCAATTCTCTAACTTCAGTGTTAGAGGGTTTTTTTTTTTTTAAGATTTATTTATTTATGCATACAAAACCTGGGGTACAGGCCAGAGGTACAGGGGGTGAGAGGATTCACCAGAGACAGACTGGGGGACAAAATAGGCAGACTGACTGAAATATACTGCTGAGGGGAGCAGCAGGCTAGACAGGAGAGGTCTGCTGTGCCATGTGGGTAGCTCCCTGGCTGGGGATCGAGCTCATGCAGCAGAGGCTGAGGATAGCGTCACAGTGCTGTGCATAACCCCTTGTGCCACCAGGGAGGCCCCAGTGTTAGAGGATTTTGAAGAGTTGGAACAATCATCGGACTATTGGGTTCAATGAGCTACAGTAGCACCAATGGTGACTCACTTTACCAGCACAGACAGTCTGGTGCTGCTCTATACACTAAACCTTCACCCCTCAGGTCATGTCTTTATGATGACCCAGTGCGTAGGGACTGCTATCACCCCCACAGATGGGGAACATATGCACATGGGGCTAAGCAAATTCAGAAGAGGAGATTGGGACCAGATGGACTTCGTGGGACATTCTCGAGCCCCGTGTGGAGGGAGGGCCACGTGATAAGGACGACTAGACCTGGCAGATGGGCCAGAAGCCAGAGCCAGGAACTGCATGCTTATGCCCAGCTCCCCTGTGCCCAGTCATTTCAGCTTCCTTTACTCTGTTACTTTTATTCTTCTGTATGTGTGTGGGGAGGTGGGAGAGCTGAACATGCTCAGGTGTGGGTCTGGCAGGAACTCAGGGGGCAGCCTGAACCTCTTCTTCCCCCCGGGTGCTGGTACAACAGGAAGTAGACCTGGGCCACATTCCCACCCACCTAAGTCACTCTGCCTCCCTGCCAACTTCCGGGTCTCACGGGGATATGTCTCATTGGCAAAACTTAAATTGCAGCCAGAATCCCAGCAGTGCTGCTTCCTTCCAGGTTGACCTGCCTCTGGGCTTCCAGAATGCAGGAGAGGGTGGAAATGAGTCCTGCAGAGCCAAGGCAGGAAGACCAAACCTCATTTGCTGGACAAGTTCCCCAGGAAATGTTCTTGACATTCATGCATGTTTCCAACCAGCCTTCTTGAAAGGGGCTGCTCACCCCTCATTACCGTCTCTGGATAAACTGGAATTGTCTCTATAGTCTGACCCCACTCAGCACCCTGGCTCAGTGAGCTGTGGTCTGAACCCCACTTCCTCCATCCCCTCACCTCTCTGGAGTACAACCCTTGGTCTCAAGAAAACAGTGCTAGTTACCTTTGGAAGGGGCTGCTGAATTTCCACCAGCTCTCCTCCAGGGCCTGCATCAACTGGGTCACTGAGGACCATATGGGGTTCTCTAGTGGCCACCCGGAAACCCTCTGACCCTGACTCTCCAAGCACCTGCAGTCTGCAGTTCTCTCCTCCACACCACATCCGCATGACAGGGTGAGGCTCTGTGTGTACCTGGCCTCTGAATCAGCTCTCCTCTGCTCAGCTCAGCACCACCTGCCCCACATGCCAGTCAGCACCTGTGTAGGAAACAGAAACACTGGAGGCATCTCAAATGAAAGGATTTAGTAAGAGATAGAGCTGACAAAGCTACAGAGGGATGAGACAAACTGAAATTGGGGATCACTGTGAAGCTTGGGGCTTGTAGTCACATTGATGTAGCTGTGAGCCGGAGCCCAGGAGACGTGGCCACAGCAAGGACCACGGATGCTTCTGCGGCTGCCCCACACTCAGGAAGCTGGTAACAAGACCATGGGTGTGCCAGTCACTGCAGACCCTCACATGGGCCTGTGCCCACTCCCCCAACACAGTCACAGAGGCACGGCCTCTGCCTCCCTGCCACCTTCCGGGTCTCACAGGGATATGTCTCATTGGTGAAACTTAAATTGCAGCCAGAATCCCAGCAGCAAAGAATTATGGGAAATGACATTTTTTTCCTTCTCACCCCTATGATGAAAGGAACATAGAGAGGGGTGGATGTCAATAGATGCCGAGTGCTAATAGATGAAGGCCCCACGTATAGAACGCATTTGAGCCTCAGCAGTGCCAACATGGTTTAGCTCTACCCAAGCCTGTGGTCATGCCCAGAACCCTGCATATTCATGCCCAGCTCCCCTGTGCCCAGTCATTTTAGCTTCCTTTACTCTCTTACTTTTATTCTTCATACCACTGGTGATCAAGCTCAGCTGGGTTGGAGGACTGGCTGGACCCCACCCATCCTGCCCCAGTTCCTGAAAGTGAGATCCTCTTCACCCCAACCTACATCCCCGTGCTTTGGTGGCTCCTTTGGAAGGACATTGAATCCCAAGGCAGGCTGCCAATGGAGAGCAGTGGACTGGGATCTGAAAGTTCAGGAAGCCTAGGCTTTAGCTATAAACACATCATGTGCCCTCACTGAGCCTCATTCTCACAGTAAATTCATCCCTTGATGTGAGACTGAGATTTCTAAGTATCCCTTTTTATAAGCAGAGTGGACATGATCCCACATACCCATGTATTTGAGGCCCCCAGGTAGCTGGACATAGCTTTGCAGTGTCAAGCCAGAATCACTGGCCAACTCCACTTAGGAAGCCTGAGGTGGGGGCAGGCAAGGCATCTGGAGTGGGGGAAGGTATGGCTGAAGCAGAAAGTCAACAGGCCAGGAACTGCTTCTAGCTGACAACCTACTCTCCATCTGACAACCCACCTCCACCTCACAATGCATTCACCCCACCTAAAACCCATCCCCCATCTAACAGCCCCCTCCCACCTAATCACCTATCTGACAACCCATCACCCACCTAAAACCTCCCCCTGCTTAACAACCCACCCCCACTTGAGCTCCATCCCTAACCTGAGCACCCAGCCCCTCACCAAGGCCTTGTGGTTGAGGGTGTTGGCACAGCATGGGTTGAGTATACCTGCTCAGGGCAAGCCCCGGGGAGGGTAGATGAAGCTGGGGGTGTGGGGAACTTACAGAGAAGCTGGGCAGGTAAGAGCAGGAGTTGAGAACTTGGACCACAGAGGGAGCAAAGTCTGAGCTTGGCTGGACCTGAAGGCCCAGGCCTCTGCCCTCCTGCTGTTGCCACCTAGGCATCCCCCTTATTAGCCAGAGCTTTGCAGAGTAGTGGAAGCCATACTCAAGCCAATGACCTTGAGGTGGCACATCCTGCTTTATCCCCATCAGCGTCAGAGTGAAGACCTCGCTGTCACTCGGGGATATTTATAACCTGCCTGCAAGGCCTCAGTGCCTGACGGCTGGAAACTAGGCCACAGAAGCCACAGAGGAGGCAGACACTGCCTGCCGCTCCTCCCAGGGAATGGGGTCCACGTTGGGGGGCAGGGGTGAGAAAGGCTTTCTGCCCCTGCTAGAAATTTTCCTCTAGACCCCTGGAGGAGTGGGGTTTCCAGAAAGGCTTTATGTGCCCATGGTAAGCTGCATCTTGCCTCTCCTACCCAATCACCATGAGTGGTCCCTGTCAGTGAGGTGCAAGCATTTTCCCCGTGTCTCTGCTGCTCTAAGCCATCAAAAGCCACAAGAGCTGCAGTGTCTGGGGCACGTGCTCACACCCAGGCATGATGGCCGAGGCCTTTATGCACCCCCTCCTCCCCCTCCCCACTGGGCACGTGCAGCGTGGGGAAATGTGGTGTGATCACTAGGACTCAGACTACCTGGGTCAGGTTCTGGCTCTGCTGCTCTATGTGACCTTGAACAATCTGGTGACCTTTCCATGTCTCAGTTTTCTCATCTATAAAGTGGAGACTCCATGAATGAACATCTCAGAGGGGCACTGACGAGGGTCCTGTGTGCCGATTTATACGGAAAGATTTATTGGTTGATGTAGAGGCCCCAGCCAGGCTGCCTGGGCTCAAATCCTGAACTGCCACTCACTGGCTGAGTGACCCTGTGGTCCACTACTTAACCTCTCTGGACCTCAGTTTATTTCACCATAAAATGGGGAATAATAATAGTAACTACCTCATGGTGCTGTGTAAGGATTAAATACATTAATATGTAAACTTGTAGGAATGGTGCCCGGCACATAGTAGGTCCCCAATTAGTACTAGCAACGGTGATGATTATGAATCTGGCAAGCTCTTCTTCCAGCCAGCTCTCCCTCCCCTTTCTGCCTCCACACTTAGCCCGCACAGTTGTTCTCCTTGCACACTCCTCTTACCTCTTCTTACCTTCCAGCTAAACTTCTTCCAGCCTCACTTCCTCCATGCAGCCTTCCCTGACCACTTCAGTGACCATGAACCACAGCCAAGCCAGTGGGCCCTGTGTGTGAGGTGCAAGCATTTTCCCCGTGTCTCTGCTGTTCTAGGCCATGAAAAGGCACAAGAGCTGCAGTGTCTGGGGGCACGTCCTCACACCGAGGCATGATGGCCGAGGCCTTCATGCACCCCCTCCTCACCCACCCTGTGGGCACGTTAAGCATGGGGAAATGTGGTGTGATCACTAGGACTCAGACTTATCCTCTGTTTCAGGCAGTGTGGCCTGACCCCCAGAGACAGGCACACAACGTGCACACACACTACGCTTATGCCCAGTAAAGTACAATCTAGTTGTTTTCCCAGAAAAAGTCTTTCATTCTAACTCATGCTAAAGGATGCATTTTCTCAAGTCTGGTCACTTTCTGTATTTTTCAGTTTGATAGAAGACCAGGCCAGCTTTGCCGCTCATCCCAGTGTGTGGGACACACCCAGGGGCAGGTGGGCTTGGAGCAGGACCCTAAGAAGGGCAGACAAGATAGCACCCTGAGGGGTGCCCCAGAAACATGGGTCAGTGGAGGCGATGAGGTAACAGGCTTTTGAGGGGGAGGTAGCACTGAACATTACCATTTTCTGTCTGTTGAAGAACAGACACACTGTGGTCGGCCTTGTTGCCCTGGGTGCTGTTAATACTCGCTGTCACCAGGCCACACTCAGCCCCAGACTCATCAAAGGACCCTGTTGACACTCCTTCCTCTCCTACCCCATGTCAAGGGCCCTGCTGAATTCCCAGGAGCTTCCAGTCTCCCCAGTACCTGTCCCAATGGAGAGATCATCTCCCTGCCTCCTCCATTGCCCCCCACAGCCTCAGCAACTTCACTGGCACACCCCTCCTGGGTCACCTTTGTTAGGTTTCTCCCCCTTTCCTATGAGTGGGGAAAGAGGGCTCTTCAGGAGCAAAGGGAGCATATGTTTTGCATTATCTCTCCTCTTGGGGTGACAGAGGGCTATCATCAGCCTGAGCACGCTAGCCTCTGGGTAAGCACCCCCAAAATGGAGGCTAAAAGAGGACCCTCCTATAGACCCCTCAGTGGACTCCAAGTCCATCTGCTTGGCCCTCGTCCCTCCCCCCTGCTCTAGTGCAAGCTGGAAAGGATCCTCACAAGAACATTCATGATCAAGGACCAAAAATAATCCCCGTCTACTTTCTTCGTAAATCTTCCCGAGGATAGTGCCTTCCCAGGACATTTGTCTAATGGTGGGAGCCCAGGGCAGGGCAGAGGGAATGAGAAAAGCCTTATAAATCCAGCCAAGCACCAGTGTGTGCACTCCATCCACACACAGAGGTAGACCCGGACACCCCCTCACTGAGCAGCGTGGGCTAGCGGACAAGACTAGCTGGGATTTATTGGCACATTACAGCTAAAGGATGCCTTCCACACCCTCCATCAGTGGGTTACCCTCCACACTGCAGAGCACAGTGGAAAACTATCTGCTTCTCTTCCACATAGGAGAAAACTGGGGCCTCAGCACCTCAATGACAAGTGGGTTCAGCCTGGAAGACGTGCGCCACCCACATATCCTTCACCAGCCAGCACCCACCCCAAGTGTCATAGCATTTGCTGCCAATGACTCATGACTGGACCTATTCCTTTATATTGTTCCTAGCTGGCAGAAGCCACTTCCAGGGAGATGCCTGGGAGGTGAGGTCCTCAGGCTCATGTCCCCTCCCCTGGGAACAGCCCCTGCTGAGAACTCTGTTGTAGGCATGTGAAGCCAGCCCTCTTGTCTAAAGGGGACAAACTCTGCTGGCCACTCATGCTCCAGAGCTTCTGGTGGGATCAGGCCCAGGCCAGACCTCACCTGAAGTGGCATCTGGGCCTCTGGTCTTTTTCCCCTGCCTTCTCCTGCCCCCACGCTCCCTCGCAGCTTCTTCCAGAACATTCCCTCAAACCACACACACACACATACACAGAGGAATCCCCAGCTCAGGCTCCATTTCCATGCAAGAAAGGCTAGAACACAGGGCTTCTTATCCCAAATCTGCATGCTGGGAGATAGTTCCCAGGCACCCCGTGGGTGTCTGTTATAGTGAGAACCCAGGGTTTTGCCAGGATTTCATCTCCTGCTCCTCCCAAAGGAGAAGCTGGTTCTTAACACTCTCCCTGTGAACATGAGCCCTGGCACCTCCCACATTCCATCAAGGCCTGATGGCTGCCTGCTGCCCCTCCCCCATCCCCAGGCTGCGGCAGCCACCACCATGACTCATGGCCCATGCGCCACGCGCCATCCTCCCTGGGCCTTTGGATTTGCTACCCAGTGCCCTGACGTGTTAAGCAGGCAGATGGCAATTAACTGCCTGATATGAAAATATCCAGACTCTAATTATTTCAGGGACAAGGCCAGGCACCATTAATAAATGATGAAGGAGAGTCTATTCGGAGGTTCCTCATGGCCTCTGTGCCAGCTCGTGGTGGGTTCAGGAGTGAAGGGACCCTGCCCCACACAGAGTCCAGAGGCCTGGGTGGTGAGACATGTGGCTTTGCAGGGAGATGCCACAGATTTACCAGAGGAGATCAAGCTACTCTCCACAGCACAGTTAGGGCCACTGCCATCATCTTGCAGAAGCAAAAAGCAAACAGCAGTGGTTCCCCGGATGTGGGCTGATGAATAATTGATTGTAGAATGCAACCTCATGAATGAATTCCAGAATTCCCAGTCACCTCCTTCTCCACTCCCCCATTTGCCTCCACTTCCCCACCCCATTCCAGGCAGATTTTCCATTTTTCCCAAATTAGTAAATTTCCTCTGTGCCCCCGCAGGGAATGTCCATGGGGACCAGCAGTCCTGTCTTTTTCTGGCCATGTATCACAACAAAGCCTAGGAGAGGAATAAAATTTTTATTCATGAATCCTTTGATGAGCCCAAGTGAATATAAATTTGTGTGTGTGCATGTGCAAGTGTGTGCACTGTGTTTGTGCCTGTGTAAGTGTGTACACACACATACACAATTGAAGGGACAGGGGCTCCCATATTTTGAAAGCCTAAATGTGAACATTGATATTGATGGAGGAAAAGCTAGTTACATCCCAACAGAATTTGCAAGAGGGCTTCTTTAAACAGTCAGCCAATAAACTGCATTGAGCATAGAATTTGATTTACAGAAATTTTATTTTTCTGTAAATTTCCAGAAGCCCACACATTGTAGGGGTATGGATATGTGTCTGTAAATATGCAGAACTTGTCAGTGTTTCCATGTGCTCGGGGAGAGGGGCAGGCATTTCTGATGAAAGTCTACCCAGAGTTGGTTGATAAACACCTGACAGTGGAACCTCCATGCACCCAACCCATACACATTGGCACCAGCTGCCTTCATAGGCCTGGGTTCAGGTGATGGATGACCACTGCAACTGGGGCCTCCCCTCGCCCCCAGCAGCCCACCCAGGATGGGGTAGCTGGCCAGCTGCTTCAACCAGGGAACTCCTTCCATTTCTTTCCTCTTCCTATGCCAAAACTTGGGTCTCCCAGCCCAGGGGGGTGTTGGGCCATTTGCAATAATTGCACTTGAGACCCTTCTCCTTGACCTTGGGTCACATCTTCAGATTTCTCCCTTCACCTCTGTATTTAATCTCTTGAGGAATGACTCCATTTTCTCACGTCCAAGAGGAATGTCACCTATATGTCATGAAGGACCCCAGAACTCTGAGGGCAAATCCAAGTCTGGCAGAGCTACCTTTCATTCTAGCCCAAGGCCACCAGACTCAGCCCGCTCACACCTCTCCCAGGCTTAACTCAGTGTTTATGGCTATTTTCCTCCCCTGTTGGCGTGCCTGCCCCCTTCTCAGTTCCTCTTCCCACGGCCCTTCCTGTGGCTGTGAGTGATGAAAAGGCATGGGTGTTTGGAACAGCAGACCTGGGTCAGAGGATTTCCAGTCCTAACTCTGCTACTCAAGCCCTGTATGATGTGGAAGAAAATGCCCAAATCTTTCTGAGCGGCAGTTTCCCCTCCTTAAAGATGATCAAAAGAGCCATGACTTATACCCACCTCAGGTTCTCCTGAGTGTAAGTGTTGCTCTGTGCAGTGGCCAAGGTGGAGAACAGGGAGATGGGTTTGTCAGAGGAGTCTCCCCAACCCCACTGCCATCTCAGGTGGCTCCTAGTGACCTCCCAACCTCATTGCAGGTCAGGTTGGACACCTGCTGCAGTTTAAGGTTTGACATAAGCATGATATTGAAAATGGACAAATCAGGTTTGAGTACCCATTGGCACCAATCAGATTTGAGCTCATACTGGTGCCAATCAAATATAATGGACCAATCAGGTTTGAAAGGTGGGTACTGAGATTGCACAGTCACCAGGAGCTGTGAGGAGGAAGGGGGCTCCTCTGACACCAGCACACTCCAAGCCTGCCTTGAAGCTAACCCCAGAACATCTGTATCACCCCATCCAGCTCCCAGGCTCCAACAGAATCCTGTTGCATTGGGTTGGTGTGAATGGGTTTAATGGAGTTTTATATTTTATTCTGTAGAGTTTTGCTGAGGGTAATGAAGATTAAGAGTCTACTTTTACTTTCCACCCCAAAGATGCACTGGATTTGAGAGAGAATAGAAATGAGAATTAAAGAGCAGGGACCTGACCCATGGCTGCCTCCTCAAGTACTCATCACCCTTGCAGCCTCAGACCCTCTACAGCAGAGCAATGGCCACTCCAAGGAGGGGCATCAACTTCCTGTCCATTGCTACCTTTTGAGGAAGGGTTCTGCTAGCAGGAAGAAATGGCCTCCACTGGTGCCAGACACTGTGCCAAGCTGGGGCTGGGCAGTGTTCCTCAGGAGCATGATTCCCCAAGAATTGGGGAATTGTTGATAGTTCCAAGAACAGTGTGTGAAAGGGTAGCCCTAGGTAACAGGTGCATGGGCAGCAGTGATGCCCTCATTTGGGGGTCATGTACTCACAGGGAATTGGAACCCTGCATTTGTGATGGATATCTCTGGAGTTCTGGACATGGGGGATTTAGGGGCTGTCCCCCATCCTGCGCCCACCCAGCTTTCTTGTCTCCCCTCAGGGCTGGGGAGGAGGTAGAGCAGACACCACCAAAGACTTTCCAGTCAAGTTCCTCCTCGGCTGATTTTCCTCTCCAAACGATGGCAGACAACCCTGGATTGTCTGCATATCCACCAGTGCTTAGGGAGGCAAAACGCTAAGAATGAGCTTGTTCAATTGGTGCTTCCTGGAGGACAGTCCGTGGGCACGGGAACTGCTCTTGCACTCCCTGGTTGAAGTCTCAAGTTCAACATGCACATTATGGCTCAGATGCTATCAGTATTCCCGGCACAAATATTGCTGGGAGAATTCTAATATCAGATAAGGAAAACTAGGCTAGATGGGAGGCAATTTCTGTGCCAGCCTAGTGATGCTAGAACCCCATATACCCAACATTGTCATTAATATGATGTAATTGATTACAATGTACCCAATGAAGCATAAAATTAATATAAAGGAGCCTGTTAGCACTTAACACTTCTCCAGTTCTATGTGTTATGTATTTAATTACTTAGTGCTTCTCAGTTTATAAATGCACAGCCCCCCTGAGCTAGATCTTTCTCCATTGTCACTTTATAAATGAAGGAACTGAGGCCACAAACTAACACCCCATGCCCCTCACTCATCCAGAGATGGGCGGCCTCCCTCAAGTTGGCTACTGAAAGGACCTCCTATTCTTCCTGCTCCACCACCTTCTGGTCGTGCCGTTTGTTCTTCCCACCACCACCCAAGCCCACAGAACAATATCCCCCCTAACTCCAAAGCTGGGATCTGCACCCTCTGGCCTCTTCTTACTCAGAAGCATCAGCCAGTATTAACTGGTTCTTGGTTGGACTGAAAGCAGATGTTATCTCCTTTGAAGGCCTGTACTGCTTCTCTGGAAAAGTGTGGGGTTCTCCAGGAATGTACCAGAGCCCCAGGAAGTCCTCCAGCTGTGGCACTGCTGCACTGGGATGCCCTCTAGCTGGTCCCTCCTGGTCCAGGCTTTGAGTTCTTCAGACACAAAGGGGCCAGCTGTGTAACAGACAACCTGGTCTGTGAGAGCCAGAGCTGGTTCCTCAGGGAGGCTAGTGAGTAACTTGAGGGGATGGGCTTACTTCCTTCCATTTTTCATGCATAGGGGCAAGGTGTATTGTGTTCACAAAGTCACTAAACATGCACCATTTTGATTTCTAATCTCCCTTACACTGCTGCTGGCACCACCCATCTGCTAGCTCATGGCCTGTGTGTTAGGATTCAGGTCTTTAAGAATTAAGAAATTTTCTGGGTTTAATATCAATTCCAACATAAGCAAATGTGTTTATTAAAAGCATGCTCTGTGTTGTCACTTACCATGACCTTTGAAACAAAGTTTGTTTGACTTCTTTGTACCATAGCTCACTCATCTGGAAAATCGACATCTTGCTCCCTATCGTGGGTTTAGGAAGGATTAAATGATATGATACATGTGAAGTGCTTAGCAGGATCTGTGCAAGGAAACATGAGCTTCTCCCTTCCCTACTCAAAAATCTTGTCTTGTTGCTAAGAACCATCCTCTTCATAGAGGCTCAGATCTGTCAAGTAAGATTAGCAGGAGCCCCACCTCTTGGGCTCCAGCCTTTCATATCAGGTGTCATGGTTGGTCCATCCAATGCCCTTGGAACTTTCCATTCCATAAGACGAGAACTCAGACCTCCTCCTATGCTTCACCCTCCAGTCCTGCCCCCAAGTTCCAGCTTTACCCGTGGATGTCACAGTTGACCCAGGGACCATGACCCTTTTTAGAGTAGCTCATTGCCTTCTCCTGCTTCACTTTGATCCAGTGGGTCAAACTCAGCTCTTCATTTGAGGGCTTGGGCAGAGGGATGACAAGGCCCAGCCAAGGACATTTATGGAGCCAGACTTGTTGACTTGCCCCAGATGTGACAACTGCTGTATCAAGAGCATGTGCCCTTCACCAATCTCATTAAAAAGTGGCAGGTAAGAGTGATGGGAACCAAGAACTTTGAGGCTCCCAACAGTGAGATGGGGCCCCAAAGCAGGAAGAGGGAGTGTCCTGAGGCCAGAACATTGGCTACCTTCCCTTAGAGCCCTAGCCCTGCCATTTGAAGTTGCCAGTCACATTTGTTGCAGTTACCTCTCTTGTCACAGACTCCCTGGTAGCAGACATGAGAGAGAAGATAAAAGAAAGGAAAACAATATGGGGACCCCCCTAATGTTCTGAGTTTTGGAAATTCCCTATTCCACAGCTATCATCAGAACCCAGGGGTTTCTTCTGTGTCTCATCTACGCCAAGCACTCGCTTCCGGGTTTCAGATGGCACTGAGTTCTGCTCAGACTGTTGGAGGGAAAAACATGCTCAGCTCACCACCACCAGTTTGGAGGTACTTGGCATCTTGGTTCCCCCCATCCTCAATCCACTTCTGGTACCTGTTGTTCAAAGACTTCAGATAGCTGCACAGCATGCTCTGCCAGACTCTATAGTCAGTGGGAAAGAGAGGCCACCCTGTGTTCACACCATCTTACCTGGAACTGGATCACAATAAATCATAAAGTCCCATCAGATTACAAAACTTTCATTCCTTTTCATTCCTCCAGGAGAAGGGAGACAAGTCCTGATTGATCATCATATTGTCCTGTCTCCCCATGAAAACACAATCACACCTACTCACATATTCATTCATTTAACAAATATATCTTGAGTACCAGTTATGTGTTAGGCACCTTCCAGACATTGAGGACAGGAAGGGGAAAAAAAAAAAAAAAACAGACAAAGCCACTGTCGGACAAGTCAGTCCAGATATAAACAATTAAATATATAATATGTAGGTGATAAGTACTATTGTGAAAAAGAAAGGAACTTAGAAGGATAGGAGTGCTTTTTTATAAAGGGTGGACAAGCAGAGCCTTTTTGAATAGGTAATGAAATCTGAGGAGAAAACAGAAAAAAGTGAGTTCTCTAAACGCGGTAGAAACATTCCTGAAAGAAGAAATTACCAAGGCCTTCGAGGGCAGAGAGCAGTGTCTAGCAAGTCTGAAAAATAGCAAGTTGACCTGTGTAAGCAGCAAGCTTGGCAGGAGTGCTGGGGATGTGGGAGGTATGTCACATGTAACCACGTGGCATGTGGGTCTTTGTAGAATCTATAAGAATTAATGTTTGACACAGAGGAATCATGTTATCTTATGTTATCAATCTAACCTTTGTATTAAGAATAGATTGGGGGGAGGGATCCCTGGTGGCACAAGGTGTTAAGATGCAACCTATGAAGCTATCCACAGCCACTGTAGCACGAGTTCGATCCCCAGCCAGGGAGTTGCCCACATGGCGCAGCAGACCTCTCCTGACTGGCCCGCTGCTCCCCTCAGCAGTGTATTTCAGTCAATCTGCCTATTCTGTTCCTCGCTCTGATCCTGGTGAATCCTCTCAGGACCCCCCTCCCCAAACCTCTGGCCTGTACTCCAGTTCTTGTATGCATAAATAAATAAATCTTTCTAAAAAAAAAAAAAAGAATAGATTGGGGTAGGAGAATGGGGGCCAAGAAGGAGGCAGAGAAGTCATCTAGAAGGCTATTGGATTCATTCAGGAGAGAGAAACTGTATTGCTCCAGGATAATGCAGATGGCAGGTGTTAAAAATAAGTGGGATAAGTGGGGACTGAATTTATGTTTAAAGTAGAATCAATAAGAGTTATTGACAGAGGGGGTTGGGGCACAGAGAGACAGCAAACCCTCCATTTCAAGTTGCAATGGAGCCCATCTGGTAATCACTGTGCTGACCCAGGAATCTCTGGCCCAACATCCATGACATCATGATATTCAGCCACAGAATGAACTTGGGAGAGATGATACACCATCTCACACAATAGCCTTATCCAGTCCCTTCAAGTTATTACACTCATTCAAATCCATGTCCCCTTGTCTTTCTCTCTTGCTCCTAAAGCAGCACTTACAGGGCAGGTCACCTGCTACACAATCCTCTAGTCCCTGATAGAGATATGCCTGGCCTCTCCCTTGGTTCATATTCCCCATCAAAGCTGTTTTTCATCCCTCTGGACATGAACAGATCCAGGAGGAAACACCTCTGGGTCAAGCTTCTTTAGAACTTGGCTCTAAAACTTACAAATTTTTGGTAAATGATTCATACTCAGACCATGAATCTTAACTTGGCAAATATACTCATCCCCTTCTCCATCCTTTTTTCCAGGTGGGAGAATTAGTTAACTTAGATCTTGCTTCTTCACCACCAAGAAAACCAAAGCAATTACAAGAGTATTTCCTTAGACATTACCACCCCACTTGTCAGCATCTGTGTCTACACTCTGTTCTCCTACCCTTCATAGTGGGACTGTCTGTGCTCCTACATAACACTAGTCCTTCCAGCTTTCTACTATATTCCACCCATTCTCACATGTCCCTGAAAATTGGAGAGAACAATGAATAATGTTTTTTAATGGAATACAAGAATTCTTACAGAAATAACAGAAAATTTAAATTTATGAAAGGGCCAAACATGTCCCTGGGAAAATTGACTGAGCATAATCAACTCAGAGATATATCCCATATAATTATTAGAGTTTAAAGACCAAGAAATAATATTCAAGGACTTCATACAAAATACCAAATACTGATAAACTACAAAAATTATGTTGACATCAAGATATTCAAGAGCAACCTGCAAAGCAAGGTAAGAATAGAACATTATTTTCAAGTAACAAAAATAAAGGAATTAAGTCGTGAGTCAAGGACTTTATCTGTGGGAAAGCCATCATTCAATTATCAAGGCTATAGAAAAACAAATTATACATGCACAGTGAGACAACTCTGTATATATGAATCCTTGGATAACCTGCTAGAGGGTGAATTTTAATCAATCAAGAGATGACTGGAGAAACTTTGGCAAGAGCATGATAGTAAGCTTGTAGTGGATTAAGTGTAGAGCTAAAATTTAAACAAGGATCAGAGACAAGTATAGAAAATTATCCACAAATGTCATATGTTCTGACAAAGTAGAAAGAATACAACTTAAAATTTGAACTGAGAAGGAACACAGAAAAGGAAAATAGAATCAGGTCAAAGCTGAAGAGGGTAAAGGTAGAAATCAAATGATGACATCTGGATTTGATAACCCAAATCATAAAGGATAATACAAATTGATCAGGATATTTTAAAAGATATCAATGCAAAGGTCACTACTAGAGCAAACATGTACATTTTTTTGTCAATATCCAAAATACTTTTTTAAAAAAGAGCAAAAGAGACATACCGAGAAACAAAGAAACATAACATAATACATTGGCTAATTATAAAGTGACATAAGGAATTGACGTCCAATATATTAGTCATATCCATAAGTGTGAATGAGATTAACTTTCCTAGTAAGAGAAAAAGATTTTCAAAATAACTTACAAAGCAAAACATGGTCTCTTCTAAATACAGGAGACACATTTAAAGCAAAGTGATTCAAAGTGACTCAAAATACAAAAAAGGATGGGAAAAGTTATTTACGTCAACTAAATAAAAACAGCTCTAAAACAATGGTAACAAGCCTACTACCAGGAAATGCAGAATTAAGTACAAAAAGTATTAAACAAAACACATAAAATCATAGTATAATGCATAAATCTACAATAAAATATGTCAGTTATTAATGTTATATACCAGATTACACAGGAATTAACTATATATTAAAAAGAAATGAAAGTGGGCCTCCCCGGTGGCGCAGAGGTTGAGCGCTGGGTTGCGAAGCTGCCCGCGGCCTATTCGGCGCCGGTTCAATCCCCAGCTGCTCCCCGGCCACCAGAGGAGGGTCCCACATGGCGCGCAGACCTCTCCTGCCGCCCGCTGCTCCCCTCAGCAGTGTGCTTCGGTCCTTCTGCCTGCTCTGCTCCCCGCTCTGGCTCTGGTGAGTTCTCTCACCCTCCTGCGCTTCTGACTGTACCCAGTGTATGTATAAACAAAACAAACAAACAAATAAATAAATAAATAAAACATGAAAAAAAAAAAAAAAAAAAAAAAGAAATGAAAGTAATGCAAGGAGAAATAGAAACAATAATGATGAGTTTGACACACCACTCCCAGCACAAGAAAGGAACAACAACAACAAAAAAAATGGCTAGAGAAGGCTTACCCAACATCATTGGTAAATTAAATTTCATAAATATGTACCAAATACTGCACCCTTTAGTAAAGAATATTCTTCTTCTCAAGTAGACATGAGACTTTCATTGAAATTAATCAGTTATTATGTTACAAAGGAACATAAGTAAGAAAAGTAGGGATAATAGGAAGATTATAAGCATACTTCTCTGATCATAATGTAGTAAAGTAGAAATTAAAAGCAAAAAAAATGTAAATGCCCTTCAAAAAATTGAAGAAAAAAGGACTAAATTCACTCTCTCACTTAAAACAAAAAAAAATATCTGAGCAAAATATAATAAGCAGGTGTTTCAAGATTTCAGACATTAAGTCATGAAAGACAGTGAGTTTGCAACCTGGGAAACAAATAAGATGAGTTCTACACTTCTGCCAGTGCAGTGCCTGGAATAATTCCAGGTCACAGTGCAGGGAGCGGGGTACCCAGGCAGAGACCAGTGAATGCCCTGATTTGAGAAGCTGAGAGTCTGGCAAGATCACAGTGGTGAGAGCGTATAGCATAGAGGATGAAAAAGAGGGGAGCTATAGAGGACCCTCCTCAAGCATTCAGAATGCAATTCAGAACATACATTTAAGGAAATTATTTGCCTTCGTCCATTTGAGTTACTAAACAAAATATCATGAACTGGTGGCCAATCAACAATAGAAATGCATCTCTTATAGTTCTGGCAGCTAAATGTCTGACCTCTGGGTGCCAGCATTGCTTTGGTGAGAGTCATCTTGCGGTCACAGACTTCTCATTGTATCCTCACACTATGGAGGGGATTAGGGAGCTCTCTGGGAACTCTTTTATAAGCCATGACTCCCATTCATGAGAATTCTGCCTTCATGATTTAATAACTATCTCCTGAAGGTCCCTCTTACTAATATCATCACCTTTGGAAGTTTGGATTGGAAATCTGAATTTGAGGAGGGGGCACAAATATTCAGATCATAGTGCTACCCAAAGCCACAGGAAGGGCTTCTTGGAAGGATAAGAGGAAATACTGTCAGATATACATAGGGGCAAGAATAGTGTATGGTCCAATCAGCTTATCTCAAAAACTCATAATTTGTGCAGAACTGTATAGAGTGCCGAGAAGATTTTGCTTCAGAAGAAGAGAATAATTAGTCCCAGATTAAATGTTGCTATGGCTCTATCTGAAAAATCTTTAAAATAAGACCTTGAGGAAATTAACTGTTTCCAAGTAACTTAACTGCACCGCAGGAAAAATACTCAGGAATATTTAAAAGAATACAAAAATATCCAACACTCAATAAGTAGAATTCACCATGTTTGGCATCCAATAAGTTACTTGGCATGCAAAGACAGAAAAAGATAACTCTAAAAGTCTGGAAGGAAAGGCTGGGAAATGAGATGTTTCAGGGAAGAAGGACTTTGAAAAGTTGCCACATATTTCTGGGAACCTAGAAGTCTATGCATATACCCAGGGTTGGGCACAAACTCAGAAAATCTGAGAAGGCTCTAAGCTCTTAATTCTGGCTGATCTTTCAGCTCTGCATAAGCAGGAAGTGAAGGCTAAAGTAAAGTTGTAAGTGGCCTGGCTAAGTGTTCAATACATGTCCCAGTGTACCCAGAGTCTATCTGCAAAGACAAGAAAATTTTGTTCTTAGTTTCCAAATGTTTAAGGAAACTATTCTCAAATCACTAGCTGTTGATCTAGCAGAACAGACTTTAATAAGCACTCATGACAAAGGATATAAACATTATAAAACTAGTCTGAAAAAGTGACAAACCAAAGAAACAGCAACAATGGAAATGCAAATCCAAATCACAATGAGATACCACTTCATACTTACTAGAATTTTTATATATATATATATTAATATGAAAATAACAAGTGTTGCTGAGGATGCAGAAACACTGGAACTCTTACAATGCTGGTAGAAATGTGAAATGGTACATCAACTATGGAAGGCATTTTGGCAGTTCCTCAAAAAGTTAAGGATTGAATCACCCTGTGACCCAGCAATTCCACTCCTAAGTGTATATCCAAGAGAACTGAAAACACATGTGCACACAAAAATATGTGTACACAAATGTTTATAGCAGAATAATTTGTAATGATCAAAGAGTGGAAACGATCCAAATGTCCATGAAAATAAATGGCTAAACTAAACACGTTATATCCATATGGTGAATATTATTTAGCCCTTAAAAAGAATAACACATTGATACATCTATAACATGGATAAATTTGAAAACATTCAATGAAGGAAAAGAAGCCAGACACAAAAGGTCAGATATTGTGATCCCTTTATATGAAATGCCTAGAATAGGCATAACCATCAAATCCAGAAGTGAATTAGTTGCTGCCAAAGGGTAAGGTGTGGAGGAATGGTGAGTGACTGCTTACTGTGTTTGGGACATCTTTTTTGGTGGGGGGGGGGCGCACAGGTAGTGGTGATAAAATTTTCTGGAGTTAAATACCGTAATGGTTACACAACATTGTGAATGTACTATAAGACATTCTATAACACACTCAAAAATGGTTAAAATAGTGAACTTGACATGATGTGAATTCTACGTCAACTTTTAAAAAAAAGAATATGAAATATGGTCAAATGTGATCATGTATTTGTAACTTTGATTCAGGACAGGGTCTTCAAAATAAGAGTACAACCAATATTACCAACTAGCTTCTCCCAACTAGCTTCTCACACATCTTGCTCTTGGCATTGCTCAGGGGCATCCTCATCTGCTTGGCTACCTGGTTCCTTTGCTTGGATCCTTGATGCTAGGGCTCTGAGAACTGGGTACCCCAAGCCCTGCCTCAGGGGTCAAGCAGCAGCAGGGATGACGAGCACACCTTCCTTAAGAGGTATAGGTCCCCATAATTTGAGACTGAATAAACAAGTTTTATTCCTAGTGAGAAGTTTTTGGTTGGGGGAAAATATCAAAAGTTGGCAGGGCCTCCCCTGGTGGCACAGGCATTGAGCGCAGCGCTGTGAGGCTGCCTGCAGCCTCTGCAGCGCCGGTTCGATCCCGGCAGGCCAGCAAGGGTCCCACATGGCGCAGCAGACCTCTCCTGTCTCACTCTCTGCTCCCCTCAGCAGTGTATTTCAGCGGATCTGCCTGTTCTGTTCCCTACTCTGTCTCTGGTGAATCCTCTCACCCTCCCACACGTCTGGCCTGTACCCCGGTTCTTGTGTAAAATAAATAAATCTTAAAAAAAAAAAATATATATATATATATATCTCAAAAGTTGGCAGAAGGTGGGTTTGCATTGCAACTCTGTCCCTAACAATTGACATATCAGACCAGGTGCCCTCTGGAAGACTCAGGATCACAGGTAAACAAGGAATCTATCCGATGGACCGCTAAGTGTAAACGGAGAGGCACTGCCAGCACAGCCTGCACTCTGGCCTCAGCATGGCGTCAGAGGCCGAGCCTGACATGCGCACACTGGGACAGCCCAACCACCTTCTCCAGCAGGCTGTGCCAGGCCCGACTATCAAGGACCCTGCCGTTACTCTGAAGCCCCTGTAACCCCCAGGAACCCAGATGGCACCTCCCTCAGGGAAAGACCAGTATAGGCCCACTCAGAGACTATGGAACCTTCTGGAAGACCCAGGGCTCCACCCCTCCCTATGCGGCCTGGAGGCACTGAAGGCGGAGCTAGGCCTCTGATTGGAGGAGATCTGGGGGTGTGGCCAACGGCAGGGGGAAAGGCTATTAACCGTTATTTTCAGCCAGTACTCGGCTCATTTCTCCGAATGACTCTGAACTGATCTCTTAGAGTTTAGGTGGCGTCTTCCCTTCTCCCCAGGAAGAACAGAACTGCTATAAAGATGCAGGAAAACCCCTGAGGCCCAGGAGGAGGCCAACTGGGGAGTCCAGGGTTGGTAGCAGAAGTTGCCTCGGGTGCTCCTGGCAGGCGGGGGAGGGGCCGGGGGCGGGGGGGTGGGGCAGGGTGGCGAACCCCCTCAGCCTTGCCCCTGACGGCGGGCCTCACCGGCCGTTCTCGCCATTTCTCTCCCTTCTCTCGCGGCAGTACCCTGTTCTCCATGGCCAAGGAGCAGCGCCCGCTGAGTGCAGCAGCCTGGGACTCTGAGGACAGGTCCATGCCCGGTGGAGCCGCCCAGCCCGGCCCTGCCCAGGCCTGACTCTCAAGGTGTGCGGCGCCCCCTCCGAGCCTCCCTGTCTGGACCCCCTTCCCGAGGGGGTGCCGGCTGAGGGGGGGTCTGAGGCCCAGACGTGGGGTCAGGGCAGCTGCAGCTCGGGCCCCCCGGGGGCTGGTGGCGTGTCCTCTCACCTGGAAAGGGACAGGCCCAGCAGGCCCGGCCAGCATCTGGGGAGGCCGGGGCGATGGCGCGGGCGGCCTTCGATGACGGCTGTGCCGGGGATTATTTCCTGGGATTTCGGCTTTGGCGGCGTCCCCCACTCTGCTGCGGGCAGCGGAGCCCAGCGTCTCTCTCTCATTTCTTTTTGTGTCCGCAGGATTGGTCACTGCCCGTGATCACCAGTCAAGCTAAGGGAGAGAATGGAGGTTCCCAACGGTCCGCCCGGACGCTTTCTAGGAGCTAGGAAGCCACATTCCAGGGGTGCCCGTCGAGGGGGGACCCTGCCCCAGCCACCTTCCTTCTCAGCCTCCCTCGTGAGGCTTTATTTGAAAAAAGTCTCGGCGGGTGACACCAGGGGCTTTTGTTCCCAGAACCACACACGCACCCCTTTCCCCTCCCAGTAGAACAGTGCGCTCCTGGCGGGAGATTTGCGCCTAGGCAATAGGAGGAGAGCGGGCCCTTCCAGGTGGATATTCCCTCAAAGGGTCACGCGGGTGCCCGGGGGGAAGGGCGGGGCTGTGGGCTGGTGGGGCCTCACGAGAAGAGACAGGACTCCTGCCCCTCCTCGCGTGCCCCTTTTAGTCCCCGCGCTCAGCTCTGACCCCAAGCCTTTTCCATTTACCATCAACATGGAAACTGCACGAGGGCATATTCTCCCTCCTTGTGCATTTATCTTGTTCCTCAAAACTGCCCTTACATGGAGGAGACTTGTGGGACTCAGGGAGCCTGGTCTGTCAGCCAAGCCCCAATAAAGCCCCTCAGCCCTCAGCTCCAGTGGGAAATTTAATAAAGGCTTCATGTTCTGAACAGCCTGGACTGGTGATTGGTGTGCTGGCTCAGAAGCTGTGCCGCTTTCTCCCCACCCAAACCAGGTGGATGGTGTGTTTGTGCTGTGGGGGAAATGATAATAAGGGTGAGGGGGGCTTTCTGGGAGGCGCCCCTACCTCCCACCTCCCCTTTGCAGCATGCTCCTCTCTATGGCAGGCAGGGACTCATAGCAGTTGGTTTACTAGTCATGGTAACAAGGCAAGAAGGAAAGCACAAACCCCCTGCCCCCCAGTCAGGCCATTAGGAAGGATGGGGAGGGGAGGCAAATAGTGATTCATACTGAGGTTCTGGAATTACTATTTTTATGACTTTGTTCTTCTAATCCTTGCTTGAGGATGAATGGCTAAGGAACAAGTTACTGGTGGGAGGGTTTGTCCTCATTAGAGGGGACTCAGGACCCTGGTAGCCCTCTCCTCATTGGCCTGTGCTGTGCACCCTGGAGGTGTGGCCAATGCTCCTGGATCTCAGTGGTAGTGAAAGTCCTAGCGGAACACAAGTCATCGCACCCACTTATTGTGACCTCAGCAGTTGCCCACTATCCCCCTGGCCCCTCTTGTTTTCCCTGTGTGCAGAAGACCAGAGCTGACTTGGCAAGAGGACAGACATCCCTAAGTGTCCAAGCTAGGGTTCTGCCTCTGAGTTCTGCCCTGACGATGACCATAAGAAGATGATTCTGGAAGTCTGGTGGCTCTGGGTTTTTCTAAGAAGCAAGAACGGTAAGTTTGCACACCTCTGGAGTATTTCTTCAGGAGCTCTTTCTGTTCTCTTGCTGGGGGACTTGCAAATTGAAAGCATGGGCTCATTTGTAATCGGAGGAACACTACCCGGTAGGGATATTGAGCAGAGGGTTTGTTTGAAGACCTCTAATCTTTGCAGCTCTGAACTCACAAATGCTCTTATGTTAGCATTGCTCCATGGCATTATTCTGAACTGGTGACTTCTCAGGCTCACTGTGTTATTTTTCTAGCTGTATAGGTTGCTATCATTTATAAACACAATCATCCTTAGGGGTAGATGCCATGGCTATTGTACAGATGAAGAAACAGAAGCCAGGAAAAAGACTCAACTCCCTTGGAAGAGGGGTTAGTTTGCAGTGCCTTTGCCCTGAAGGATGTGCTCTCTTACTTCTCACTGCTCTCCAACTCCCACGCCTTAAAAAGCAAAACAAAAAAAGGAATAATTCCCTTAAAAAGGGATTATTTAATGCTTAGCGTGTCAGGACTAAGTTTAACCATCTTTGGAGAAGCCTTTTATTTCTCACCATGTGAGGCAAGGGACAGGCACAGAGAAGTAGCTAAATATTTGCTCAATTCAAGTCTCCCATGTCTTTCACCTTTTAGTGTCACATCCTTTTAACCCTGATTGCTTACAGGTTATGACAGCTTTTAGAAAATTCACGGAAATTCTAATATTCTTTGCTGTACCTTAAGTGACTTTGGGGCACTCTAGTTATTGATTTCCCAGTCCTTTAACTAGTTGTGTGATTTTCTGCAATTCAGGTATCTCTCTGTGTCTGTTTTTCAGTGCCAGGTGGATAACCCACCTTATATCACAGGGATAGGTGAGGATTATAGGAATGATGCATAAAGTATATGAGATGCTTGCCAGAAGTTACCTCTCCCCTGCCTGGACAGTGCTGGGTATTCACTAAGAGCTTTCTGGTCCATGGTGCCTCCCAATCAACAGGGAAGAATTCTAGATCCTCCCTTGCATAGCTTCCATTCAGATTCCACACAACTTTCTGAAAGACTTCCACCCTTCTGTGTAACAAACTATCAACCAGACAGATTAGATATGACAGATTAATATACCCTGGAAAAAATCTGGAAGGTCTAGGAGCCATCACCTCAATTTTTCCCCCTCTCATTTAGTCTCCAATTATCCCCTCAAGGAGATCAGGAAGAGACAATAGGATCTGATGGGTGGAGCTATGCCCTAAAGGTGCCGGTGTTCCTGAAGAAACCAGGACTTTGAAACACAGATGTAGACATGGTCAGATTTCCCAATGTGCCTCTCTTCCTACATGGGATCAGGGGTCTTAGCCTTCCCTCAGAGAGTATGGGAGAGACACTTGAATCTTGAAAAGGATCTCATTTCTAGGTGGGCCTGCTTGCCTTTTTGCTAGGTAGAAAGCCCACCCCAACCCTCTGTTCCATCCCTTCCTTGTAGATGTGGGGTGCTGGGTGGGCTGGACCTACACCCTGGACCTACACAGATAGTCCTTCAAACCATTCATCTGATTGTGCCCCTAACCCCTTCCCTAATCACCCTTACCTGGATGCTTCTCATGTCCCTTTTTTTTATTATTTTAATTTTATTTTTATATTCCCCATACAATTACAACCCCCTTATTTTGACCCAAATCCCCGCCCCCCCCCATAGAGTGTCTCTGGTTCATAGTTGTTTGTTGATTTTGATATTTTCTTTCTTATAGTTATTCTTTTTCCTGGTCCCTTATTTAAGTTTTCTGGATTCCTGCTGATTCTCACGTCCCTTTTTTACTGAGTCCACTGTGGACAAGGTTCTCTGACCCTTGTCTCAGCTGGCTTGGCCCTGCAGGACTGACAGAACCTCTTGTGCTTGGACAGCCACTTGGCAGACCTGCCCTTCTTGGCTCCAGGTCTCAGCTCTTGAGGGCCCTATATTCTTTTCCACCTCTTCCATGCCTGAGTCGCCTCTTGTGTGTGTGGATATTTTCTTGCTTACCTCTGGCTGCCTGCTCAGCCTCATTTCTCACCCACTTTCCCACCGTGGCAGCCAGCCATCCTTGATGGCTGAGAGTCAGAGGGGGACTACAGTTCTGGGGTTTGAAGATTTTAAGTTTAAGACCCACTTCTGCTTCATAAGCTGTATACAAATTTTACAAAAAAAGAAAGAAAGAAAACACCTTTGATCCTCAGTTTGGAAAATCTGTAAAATAGGGAAAGTTGTAATGTGTAAATTGAGAGGAGCTTTTGGGTAAGAAACAGAAAAATGTGATCCACATGGAAGAATTTCTTGGAAATAGCTTGATGCTGAATCTAACTCTGCTGCTGCTTTTGGTGCTTCTCAAATGTCACTAGCTATGATTCTTATCCACTATTCTGCAGAGAAAGCTGGCTGGACAAAAGGAACCCCAATTTATCACCCTTGGAATCAGACCCTCTTGAATGAGGCTCTCCATCTTTTTTTCTAACCCAAACAAAGAAATGAAGGGGGCTCAGGCAAAGGTATCTTGTTTCCTCATGCTTAGCACGGACCCATTTTGTAAGCTTAAAGAGGATGGGAGACCGTAGGACTCAAGAGAAAAGTACTAGCCTCTGTTTCCGAATACGTCAAGGTTGAACTAACCAAAGTAGTCTGTTGGATTCCTCAGAAGGTGGAATCTCAGCAGCTCTCTTAAAAGCATGAAGACCAAGGGCCTCCCCTGGTGGCGCAGTGGTTGAGCACTGGGCTGTGAAGCTGCCCGCAGCCTCTGCAGCGGCGGTTCGATCCCCAGCCTCCGGTGAGGGTCCCACATGGCGCGACAGACCTCTCCTGCCACACTCGCTGCTCCCCTCAGCAGTGTACTTCGTCAGTCTGCCTGTTCTGTTCCCTGCTCTGGCTCTGGTGAATTCTCTCACCCTCCCGTGCTTCTTCTGACTGTACCCAGTGCTTTCATAAATAAATAAATAAATCTTTAAAAAAAAAAAAAAAGGCATGAAGACCAAGAAAAGACTTGAGCTTTTTTAATTGATCCTTGTTGAGGCTTCCTGTGTTCTTTCCCATCCTACCCCTGATCTCTAGAGTGTCTCCATTTACCTACCCACTGCTGTCTCTATTTACCTTCAAGATGGAAGCCAAATGTTTCCTATTCATGGGTCTTGTACCCCCAGCAATATGTCCTGAGACACCCCAGGTCTCCTTCAAGCAGAGTGTGTGAAGCCTCTGCTCTATCCAAACTGTAATCAACCCCTCAGACCTCCCATTTCTATAATATTCCTTCTTCAGTCAAGTAGGGATGACTACGATGATTCAGAAGTAAAGACCAAAGTAGGAGTCAGTTTTAATCTTCCCATCTCAAACAGGTGGATGGTGTTTAGACTAGAATTAACCCAGATAGAGGTAGCGAGGGCTGGTCAGAGACCTGCCAGTGTCCTCCCCACAGCCTCTTGGGAAATGCTCACCTACTACCTCAAGCAGGGACCCTCTGACCTACTCTCGGTCCTGTAAACAGAGGTCGCCTTTCATTGGGTGATTTACCTGGCCCTTGGCAGATGCTTCCCATGAGCATTTACATCTCCATAAGAAGGCAAAAGTCCATAACCTTACCAGATACCCTTGCCTGAGCCCCCTTCATTTGTTTGGGGTAGAACCCAAAGGAATAAGGAAAACCAGTGGAGGTTCCAATGGCAGTAAGTATGTCATTACAGAACTCTGCTTGCTAGATTTTGGCTGTTAGGCCAGACCTTGACCAAGGGTGAAAAATGAGCAGGGATGGAGAGCCAATGAGTGAGGGAGCCCAGGGGTAAGTTCTGGCAATGGACCAGATCCTTCAGCAGCTTCTGGGACCAAAGAACATAAAAGAGCACCAGAGGATTAAGAGGTTCCTTTGTATTTGCCCAGTTTCTTCCTTATCTTATTGTCATGGAGACCAGAGCTGAATTGCAAAAAGAGCAACAATTGCCCTGAACTTTTTCCAACTGGGGTCCTGGATCTGTACCTAGTTTCCTAACACTTTTCAGCCACAGCAGTCTCTGGGGGTTGCTTTCTCTCAGGGCTCTGGCCTTCTTATGAAGGTAGAAATGGTCTCCTGGCAAGGGCTCCCAGGAGTAAGAAGCCATAACCATCAGGCCTTGGCTGATTGGAGTAGTACAGGGAATCACTCTTTGCCTAGAAGGAATCCTGAAGTTCATCTTGCACTGTTTTGCTTCTAATAAGATAAATAAGAGTTTCCATGGGTATTGAACAGGGGTTTCAAATACCCGCAGAGGGAGACTAGACTGTGTGACCTCCGATAGCTTTGCCAGCTCTGATATTCTCAGAGCCTGAGATAACTGATATTATCGCTAATGTGCTATCATTTATAATAATGTTTGCAATGATGCATATCATTAATAATAATGAATGTTATCACTCTGCCTTTTCTAATCTGATGTGTGATCTATATAATTGCTTAGTTCTCTTCAGACATACTTACCTTTACTGTTAAGTCAGTAACTTATCACTGATACTGTATCAAAAAGGAAATTGAGCCCAAGAACAGGGCTCCTCCCACTAAATAGCCCCTCACCCCCAAGAGCATCTGCATCTGCCTTGGGTTACTCAGAACCCTCCAGGTCCCTGCTCTTCCAGACTTGCTTTGTTCTCTCCATCCCACCCACCCCACCCCATCCCACCCCACCCCAAAACTCCTGGAACAGCTGGAGGTGCCTCCTGCTGACCTGCATCTGGTCCAGGATTCCAGCCACCTTTTGACCAGAGTCATCCACTTCCTCATGACAGGTCTTAATTTCCTCTTCTGTAAGATGAGTCAAGACCCCCTTGGAGCTTAAAATCTAGTGAATTATTCCATTCAAAGGAGCCACCTTATGCTGTGACCCTGGTTAATCCATCCATCTGGCTCCTTTTAATTACAGTAAATTTCCCAGAGCTCCAAGTTATATCGAAATGAGTGAAAATAGACCCATCCTGGGAAACTCAGAAATTTAGAGGCCAACTTATGTCCTTGCCCCCCAGGGGAACATGGAGTGCCATCTAAGGCATGCGCAGTGTCTTTCACTTTTATTTTACTGTCTCCCCATACCAGGGACACAGTAGGTCAGCAATTGCATACTGAACATGTGCAGCATCGATGTCTCCAACTCTCTCACTTTTTCTACTGGACCCCATCTTCCTAAATGCAAGGTTTCTGTGCCAGGATTCAGGTCTTAGACATCAAAGTCAGAAAACTGTGTTTCTAACCATTGCTGCAACTCCATAGGGCAAATCCATTTACTGAATGTTCAGACAACTCTGCCAGTCACTAGTTGTGTGACCTTGGGCAATTACTTAGCTCCTCTTTACTTTATCTTCCCCAGTGGGGATGATAATAATAATACCTACTTCATTATGTTGTTTGATGATGAGCCAAAATAATCTGTATAAAGCTCTTAGAACAGCGCTTGGCACACAGAAGACGCTCAAGGAATGTCAGTTCTCATTATCAATTTTTCAGTTCAATATCCACTTGCAAAAGGCCAACCTATGTCAATCTAATGAAGGGATAAGAACTTTCCCATAATTAGTCTGGGTAGGTAAGGCAACCAGCCCATCCTTGATGGACAGGCAGATTCTTGTAGACAGATTCTTGAGAGAACAGAAAGGGAAGCCAGTAGGGAAACATTCAGGATAACTTAGTGTAGCCAATGACTTAAGTCCCTTCATCTCGATGATACTCCCTCTCAAGATACCTGCTTGCTATCAGGACATGCCAAGCTGGTGATGGAAGATTTCTTCATGAAAAAGTGGGAACAGTATGAGAAAGTCCAGATCACAGAGGTAACCACAGTTTAGGGAACATCTTGGATCTAGTGCTCAAAGGAAAGAAAACCCACTCTTGCAAAATATATAAATGCTAGAGTTGTTGTTGGGTGTGCCAGGGAGCACCCGTGAACACATGTTACAGAGGAGGTGACAAAAGAAGAGGGGGTGTGTTCATCATCACCTAACCAGATGGGTGCCTGGATGGAGGGGCTGGGCTGTGGGAGGCTGGTCAGTGGGCTGACTGGCTGTGGACCAGATGGATTAGGGGATCCTATGGAGATGGGTGAAATTCCAGCTTCACCTTCTTACCAGCAGGGGACCAAGGGGGTAACTACAGGTTTCATTGACTGTCTAAGGAAGAGACTTGGTGATGATGATGAGATCTACCTTAACCCAGCCCCAGAGAGACTTCAGAGTGAGACAATGGAGGAGAATGCTGGCTCTGATTCACCAGGAGCATATGCATCAACTGTTACCTAAAGAGACCAGAAGACCAATTATCCCAACACAGGAGCATCACCAGACAAGAGCCTGTAATCGGGGCCCATTTTCCTAGAGTTGGCGAGTAGAACAGAAATGCCAAGCATTGTCCAGAATGAGTACATGAGGCAAGATCCTCACACCGGGCAGAAGATGCTAAATGCTTATGATGGGATTGCAGGTTGGCTTGAATGTTTAGCTCCACAGCTCCCCTCTGTGGTCTGCTAGGAGGCATGTCAATTTCCCTCTGCTGGAGGCTGGGACCCAGGAAACCCATGAGCTTTGTGATAAATATTGACAGGCTGTGAGGTAGGGAAGTTTAGATGAGATTATGGAAGCTGAGAAGCTAAGCTCTTTGGTTTAAAGGTTGACAGCGCAAATAGATCAATTTAAATTGTGAAGGGGGTCATGTTCCTGTTAGATGTTGGGAGAGCAACCTGGACAGGTCTGAAGCTATTAGACTCATATTGTCAGGTAGAGACCTTGGGTATCTATCTTTAAGAAGCCTTCTTGTCACCACAAACTTCTCTGCCAACTACATCATGTGGTACATTGCTGGGTTTGGGAATGTAGGTGTGCTATTTCAAACTCTGTGTTCAGGTTTTGACTCCTGCCTGCCAACAGTCTTGTCTTTTCTTTTGAATAAGTGAGACTATTTTATCAGCAATAGTTTTCCAAAACCCCAATGGCGGGAAGACCAGAGGAAGTCCCACCCACCCAGCTTAGGAAGCCCTGACCCCTTCCCTGCAGACACAGAGAACAGAGAACTGAAGACACAGAAGTCCTCCAGCTGTACTTAAGAAAATCATACCCACAGACTTTAGTTGAAAAATCACCATCCATTGGGCCTCCCCTGTGGCGCAGCGGTTGAGTGCTGGGTTGCGAAGCTGCCCGCAGCCTCTGCAGCACTGGTTCGATCCCCGGCTGCTCCCCGGCCACCGGAGGAGGGTCCCACATGGCACGCAGATCTCTCCTGCCACCCGCTGCTCCCCTCAGCAGTGTACTGTGGTCCTTCTGCCTGCTCTGCTCCCCGCTCTGGCTCTGGTGAATTCTCTCACCCTCCTGCACTTCTGACTGTACCCAGTGCTTGTATAAATAAATAAATAAATCTTAAAGAAAGAAAAATCACCGTCCATTTTGGAAGAGGAGTGACCTTGCTCCTAACCTGGCTGGCAATGATATCTTTTTAAAAAATAAATAAACAAAGGCAAGCTGTAGCTCTTTTGAAATTTCAACTGTATAATGATGGCCAAATGAAAAGCATCTCCTTTGAGTGGAACCCTGAGTGATGTGTCATTATGAAGGAGTTGGAGAAAGGGTGTTGACCTGTTTGTCAGAAAGCTTCATAATTCAAACAGGCTCAGAGCGCATCAGCTACCTCTGCTCTGCTCGGGCCCTGAGAGTTGAAGGCTTCCGCTGTCATCAGCAGATCTGGGTGGGCACATGGCCCCCGCCCGCTGCCCCTGCTAGGGACCAGGGTTTTATATTAGGAGAGGTAGGAATGTGGGTTTGGTCATTGGCAGGAGCTGGTAGGAGGCTTCCTATCTTTAGGGGATGGAGTTACAGGCTTTCAGGGCAGAGGAGACCAGATGAGGGTGGAGGCAGAAGGCTATTAAATGTAGAGGTCACCAGGCAAGAAGGGGTGATCACAAGGGTGATCTGGGGGAGAAGGAACTGTCTGAATCCTAGGGTAATCTTCCTAGCCAAGAAGGGCCAAAAAGGGCCATGACAGATCAGAAGAAACCACTAAACATAGAGGCCCCTGCCTGGAGCCAACACTTGAGAAGTTCATCAAACCTGAATGAAGCTAGACCAAGGGCTGCCAGGTCAGGTTATATGTTGGAGCATTTCGCTCAGTATCAAATATAATTTCTAAATGGCCGAAAGGAAGAAGAAAGAGAGGGAAGGCAATACCGCGTCATGGAAAGAGTTAAGGCTTTGCAGCCAAACTTGTTGTGTGACCTTGGGTGAGTAACTTGACCCCTCTGAGGTTCAGTCTTTCATTTGTAAAATCACCCTTGAGAAGCTGCAGTTAAGAATTCAGTGAGAAGAGCATGTGAAGCACCAACACCATACCTAGAAATGTCAGGTGTTCTATAACTGTTAGTTCTCATCCCTCCCAAAAGCTACACTTGTGGGCCTCCCTGGTGGTGCAGGGGTTAAAGTCTCAGCGCTCTCAAGCTATTTCCAGCCGCTGCAGCATGAGTCTGATCCCCGGACCATGGAGATGACCCACATGGTGCAGCAGACCTCTCCTGTCTCACCCGCTGCTCCCCTCAGTGGTGTATTTCAGTCAGTCTGCCTGTTCTGTTCCCCACTCTGTCTCTGGTGAGCCCTCTCACCCCCCACACCTCTGGCCTACACCCTAGCTCTTGTATGCATAAATAAATAAAATAAATATTTTTTAAAAAAGCTGCATTTGCAGCCAATGAATGTCTAGAGCTGCGCTGTCCAACACAGTACTCACCACAGGCAGCGCTCAAGCACTTTAAAGGTGACTTGTCTGCATAGAGATGTGACTTAAGTGTAAAACGTGCACTAGAGTTCCAAAGCTTCATACGAAAAAGGGAAAAATGGTGGGCCTCCCCGGTGGCCGGTTGAGCGCTGGGTTGCGAAGCTGCCCGCAGCCTCTGCAGTACCGGTTCGATCCCGGGCGGCTGGGCGAGGGTCCCACATGGCGCACAGACCTCTCCTGCCGCCTGCTGCTCCCCTCAGCAGTGTACTTCGGTCCTTCTGCCTGCTCTGCTCCCCGCTCTGGCTCTGGTGAATTCTCTCACCCTCCCGCGCTTCTGACTGTACCCAGTGCTTGTATAAATAAATCAATAAATCTTTAAAAAAAAAAAAAAAGGAAAAATGTCATCTTCAGAATGTTGTGGTATAATATGTTGAAATGATAATGTTTTAGATATATTGGATTAAATAACATTATTAAAATAAATTTCACCTGTTTCTTTGTACGTGGTTGAATGAGGCTACTAGAAAATTATAAATTGCAGCCTGGCTCATACTTCATTCCCATTGGACAGAGCAGGTCTAGACATTAGATGAAGACAAAGTTGGGAAACTGTGTTCCGGAAGTTCATTTGTTTCTGTACCTTGGGGTTATGTTTTTGTTGGTTGTCCCCATCCCCCAGTAAAAGACCCCTTTGAAAAAGTGCTGCCCAGGGCTCAACCAATGGATGGAAGGTACCCGTGTGCCCTTCGTGAGTAAGTGTGGTAGTGGCCTCAGTCCAGGAAATAGTAGCAGGGCTGGTGCATCAGAGTATCAAGGTATCAGGTGGGATAGTCAGGGTAGCTGGGGAGGTATTAGTCCTTCTTAGGACTCCAGATTCTTCTACTGTTCTTTACTCCAGGAAGATGCCCGTTCTCTTATTTTAGAAGGCCCATCATGTATATGAACTTGGCAGGCAGCAGGCTCCCACTAGGCAGGTACGAACATGGATGCAAAGGAAAATGCCACTCCAACGCCACCTTTAGAAAACCAGTTTCCAGAGAAATGAACATCAGACATTTACAGGCATGAGAATGTTTTTTTTTTTCTCCCTTCCAAGAAGTGTGGTTGGTGGTTGTTTTTTTAAACTGTACATTTTACTGTACATTTTTTAGCAACGGAAAAGATTGGCATTTATATACTGACCACAGGGATGCTGCTTTCCAAAACTCCAAGTCAGGAACATGACAAACACAAGCCAAGTACATATCGTGTCACGACAGAGCTCGCGGCCACCGACGAGAACAGACGGCTCCTTCCTTTCCATGTCCACCACTTTCGTTCTGGGTGTTTGAACCCAAAGACGAAAAGAAAAGTGGTATTTGGGGTCTCTTCCTCAATGGCTACATTTAAAAAGTCTGAATGGGAAAAGAGCAGAGAGAAAAAGGAGAGGAGAGAAGAGGACAGAGAAAGAGGGCTGGCTAGCGGGAGAGATTTCCTCTCCAGTTCCCCGGTTCTGTGGGCGCCACCATGATTAGCAAAGGCCTGAGCTCTGCCGCTGGGGCTGGCCTGGGAAATTAACTTGTGATCCCAGGAAGGGACTCACCTGGTCTGTTAGTCACCTTGTCCGGATCAGAAAGGGGATGGGGGAGGCAGCGTGTCACAGGAGAAAAAAAATGAGGAGCAAAGAAAGATGAAGACAGAGAACTGGCTCCTGGGCTGAGGCCAGAAGGCAATCCTGCGTGGATAGTTCCTCATCTGCTCCTTATGTGCTCTGGGTATGACTGGGGACAACCAGCTCAACTCCAGGGCTGAGTCTACCAGAACTCTAAGGTCTGGTAGACTCACCTGTAGGCTTTGTTGCTGTGTGGTTGGCAAGCATAAGAAAGAAAGAGAGAGGCTCAGATCTATGGCAGAGGCTTGGGGGAGGAAAGAATGAGCTGGGGAGACGGAGAGGTAGTGTGTTGGCAATGAGGAAAGACCAGGAACAGATAGGGACCAGGAGAGACAGAGATGAAGAGGGAAGTTTTTCAGATTCAGCGATTTCTCCCTGGCCACATCTCCTCTGCCCCCTCTTGGCACTGTCGGGGAGTGTGGGGGTTATAATCCCTAGATGGCACGGAGCACAAGGGCCCCAACCATGCCACACTGTCATTTCCATGAGTGGATCCTCCTCATGAATGACATCCATGGAAGGCATCCCCCGTGTCCCACCCTGAGCCACTTTCTTGAACAAACAGGGATAAGACTTTGGACATAGAAATGCCCTGGTTTAGGAATGTGAAGGCCAGAGAAACAGATCCCAAACACCACCCTTAGGAGGTAGGTGGTCTTGACCCCTCCCAAGACTTAGTCGCTAACTCACTTTGTGACCTTGGGGACAAGTCTCTGAAACTCTGGGAGTCAAGAGGAGAGAGGGCTGAGGATGAGATGATTACAAACAACTTTTCAAGCTTCAAAACTCTATGATTCTAAAAAGATTCATCTTTCCCCATCCAAAGCTTCTAGAATTCTTCCCGTGTGTCCAGTGGGAAGGCCAGGGACTATTCTAACACTGTGTTCCTAGTACTGTTGAATCATAAACCGTAACATTTAGGGTCAGGGAGTTTTCATTAATCCTTAGAACTGGAAGGAAATTGGAGACATACCACAATCCAAGGATTTTGAGAACCAGAAGCCTGAGATACAAAGAGAAGGGGTCTTGTCCAAGGGATTCAACTGACTATTCAGTGGCGGCCCTGGAACCCAAGCTCCAAGTATCGACTGCAGGTGCAGTGCTCTTCTTGCCACCCATCCTGCTTTCCTTAAAAGAAGCCTTCTTGGTTCACCATATGTTCATAGGGACTTTCAGTTCCAATTTCAAAAAAAGAGGCAAAAATTCCATAGCAATTCCAAAAGTTAAAATCCCTTATGCCCCATAAAGCTCTTCTCCCTCCCTGCTCCCCTCATATAAGAAGTTCTGGAAATTACCCTGGTGGTTTAGCCAATTTGGTGGGTGTGGATGTCATGTTTGAGAAGCAAAGGAGCCTGGGCCAGGTCTCAGGGGGTCTCTCATCCCTCCCAGGTGTAGGGCAGCTGGGAATATGAGGGTCTGAGCAGGGACCTCCACAGTCTTCCCCCGAACAAGTGTGGAACCAGAATCATTCCCTTCTCTTGTGAATTGGCAATAATCATCCACTACCAGGACTGCTGGGACACACTTTGCTTTCACACACAAACTCTCCATCATCTGTGTGAATGAAGAGGAGGAGTCTGGGAAGTGGAAAAAATAAATTAGAAAATAAAAACAACAGTGGAACCAGAAACAATCCAAAGCCACTTGCTTATACGCTACATTTGTGATTAGAAAGGCAGGAGGCCGCCTTTCCAAACACTCAGGGCTCAGTCCAACATTTTAGTGATCAAGTCCGCTTTCCCTGAGCACACCCAATGGGTGGTGGGGGACGGGCCTGGGAAGGTGGTGTGGGTGGTTGGGGGTGGGGGGCGTTGACAGGGAGATGAAACTGTCCCTGGATGTAAACATCACCATGGAAACTCCACAAAGACTTGCCAGAAAAGATTCTTTCCCCTCCTTCCATCCTGCAAGGGTGGGAGGGAGGATGCCCATCCCCCAGGCCTACACCGTGCTCTCCATCACCCACTCTGAGCTGCCAAAGGTCCCCCGGGCCCCCACCAAGTCACTCTCCTCAAAAGGCAATAGCATGCCATTGACAGAGAGGCTGCGCTTTGTCCAGATGTTCGAGACCCGCCGAGGGGGGCTGTAGCCACCGGGGGCCACCCCTCCAGCTGCCGCAGCAGCAAAGTCCCCCATGTCAAAAGAGTGGCTGCGTTTGGCCTTGCCCTCCAGGGGTAAGGGGAGCAGGCTCCTGGCCCGGGCCGCGGGCGGTCCCAGCAGTGGCTCTCGGTCCGAGGGTTGGCCCCTGGCGGAGGTCCCAGACCCTCTCCCGCCTGGAGTCCTGGAGTCCAGCAGCTCCTCCTTTCTCTGACTCTTGAGGTCCAGGGAGGCAAAGGCCCCCATCAGGCGGTCAAGGTTGGGCTTGGGGCGGGGGCCAGGGTGTGGGAGCCTCCAGGGGCCCCTTCCCAGCCCCGCAGCCTCCCCGCTGCCCAGGGAGCTGGAGGAAGAGGAGTCGCTGCCACGGGCCAGGCTGGCACTGAATTCCACCAGCTCGTTGCGGACCACCACCTTGGGCGGCCCTGGCGCAGGGACCCCGCTGGAGGCCCCACTGGGTGCACTGCCTGGTGCCAGAGTCAGAGGAGGCGGCTGGGAGCCGTTGGTCTGCGAGTGCATGTTGCTGACCGTGGCGGCCACCATCTTGCCCGGGGACTCGTGGTTGCAGACCTTGTAGCGCACCATGAGGATGACAATGAAGACCAGCAGCGTGGCCACGATGATGCCGCCAATGACCAGGATCATGGTGCCGCCCAGGATCTGGCTGTGCATCGACTGGCACTGCGGGTAGTCGGCCTTGGTGAAGAACTGGGCGCAGCCCACGATGTTGGTGGCTGTGAGCGTCGTGGCCGTGTCATCCCACATGGCCAACACACACAGGTCATAGCCAGTCCCTGACACCAGGTTGTTGACCACGAAGGCTTTGTTGGAAGCTGGGATCATCCTGGGGTGGGTGGGGATAGACACAGGGAGGCAGAGATAGTGAGGGGCAGTAGAGTGATGGGGGACAGAAGGGATGACAAAGACAGGTGAGGTGGGGAGGTGGAGGGAGACAGACACCAGCACACAGAGAATCAGACAAAGCAGAAAAACGGGTGACAGGTGAAGAGACAGGAATGGGGAGAGATGGAGAAAGAGAGATGAGGGGTTGGTGGGAGAGGATGAAGGAAAATGACAGGAACAGGGCCCAGGAAACAGGGAAAGAGCCAGAGACGTGAGCAGAGGTGTCCAGGCAAGAAAATGGAGAGAGGGAGAGAAGGGAAGTCACAGAGCAAGATTTGGGGAGGGGCATGTCAGAAAGATGCCCACAGAGAAAGACCCGCAGAGATCAGGCGAGGGCATGCACCCAGAGGCGTGGAAATAGAAAGACAGCGAGGACACAGATGAAAGGAAGGAGGCAGCGAGAGAGGAGAGCAGAGATAAAGGAAAGGAGTTTAGCGAGGGAGGTGCAGAGAAGAGAGACGGCACTCAGGCAGAGAGGGGAGAGGAAACACAGGTTGGAGCAAAGGGGGGGACACAGAGAGCAGACAGGTTAAAGGCTTGAAGAAGCAAAAATTAAGCAAAGGGACAACCCACCACACCCCCACTTCTGCCATGTCTGCTACAAGTGTTCCATCAGCCTCTGAGGAGTGGAGGGGAGGGTCAGATGGGCCGTGACCCCATTCAGCCACACCCCGAGAGGGGATCCACCTCTGTTGTGTCCTCAGATTCATCAGGCTCTATACTGAGCCACGCACAAGGGCCAGCCCTCAGGAGCCAGACCATTCTCACGTCCGTGGCTTTCTCGAGCCTTGAGAGGGACAGGGGCCTAAGCAGGACAGAGCCAGAGGCAGGAGTGGCAGATGCTGCTTGGAGGTGAGGGAACAGTGTGGGTTGAAGACTGGAAGGAGGAAGGGAAAATTCCTTTGTGCTGGTAGAGCAGGCCAGGCTTTTCCAAAGACACCCAGGGAAAGAATTTCTCTGGCCTGGAGATCTTGATTAGTTCCTCTAGCTCAGGGGAGGAGCTGGTGGGGCAGCAATCTCCCCACACTAGGTCCCATCCCCTGTAGCCTGGGCGTCTCCTGCCTGGACAGTTAGGACACCCACAGACACACCCTTATCCCTAAGGTCCTTGTCGAGGTGTCGTGTCTTCTGCTGTCACAGAGATGATGTCCTGTCACCCTGTAAACAGTTCTGCTGAAATCCTCCCCTCGCTCTGAGTCTGCCACATTCTCTTGGGCCTGAAGGTCCCCACAGCCCAGAGAGTTCTCTACTCTCCTGTGCCCTAGTGCTCAGGGCACCCTCAGCACCCGTCAAAATCCCTCAACCCCAGGCCCAGGCAGCTTAATTGAGATCTCAAATATGAAATACTGCAGAGCAAAGCTCCCACCCGGGACTCCACATGGAGGGCTGGAAATGACAGGCAGATATTGACGTCCCGTCATGGGCAGCCCGAGCTGCTGCCTTGCTTCCCTTCCAGATCGACTCTGCAGCGGCGGAAGTCACAGCAGAGGAAACTTTTTCCTTCTTCTATTCTATACCCGCCCAGAGCTACAGTACTTGGGCCAGAAGAGGCAGGGCCTTTTTGTTTCACCTGGGCATCGTGGCGATCCCATGAGGGCAGCGGTTGGTGCTCCTGTGTCACAGAAGAGGAACAGTGAAGAGTCAGAGAGATCTGCTAAGAGAGGGTGCTTGGGACTTTAACACTAGCCTCCAGGTCTACAATCTGGGCCTGCTCCTTACATGTGGCTAACATGGAGGCAGTTTTCGCCCTCTCTCTGAAAAGCCCACCCTGGCCCAAAGCAGGGCTGCCAACCTCTTCCCTGGAGCAATGCTGAGAGTCTGCTGTGACCTGCACTCTTGCTGGACTGTCTCTGTGCAGAGCCCATGAGGCTACCATGTAGCCAGTGCCCCAAGGGCCCATGCCCTTCCACTCAGGGCTCACGAAGTAGGTTGAGAGGTAGGAGCCTGGAACAGTGTCATCTCAAACAGTGACAATAGTAAGAGAAACCCCCAGTGGCAGCTGTGTGTCAGACCCTGTCGTAAGTGACCTACACCTTATAGCTTATAGCATGTCCCTGAGGCAGCCACTTGCATGGTCCTCATTCTGCAGGTGGGGAAACAGGTGCAGAGGTAGTGAGCAGATCTAACATGGCAGGTCTGGGGTTTGAACCCAGCCAGGCATGCCCTGTCTATTCTGCAGCACTGTGCTCTGGGCCAGGAACAATGTAAAGGCACATCCACTTGAGAAGAGGATGGGCTGGCTGGTTTGAGGAACGCCTGTTATGGAACAAGGGTGTCCCATTCAGTGTTGTATTTAACTTTCATGACAGTCCCAGGACACAAGGGATGAACTCTGGGCCCAGAATCCATCTCAGTGTTTCATCACCACCTGCTGGGAAACATACCCTACTAGTACTTCTAGTAATAATAGAATGGCTACTAATAACAATAAGAAAGAAATAAAGCTAACACTGAGGCTCACGCTGTTCCAGGCAGGACAGAGCCAGAGGCAGGACTGAGCTCTTTAAAGGGATCGATACTCATAACAATTATTGGGAGGAAGTTACTATTGCTCCTGTCGATTTTACAGATAAGAACCCGAGGCCCAGAGAGGTTTAACTACCTGCCCAACGGGGCCAGCTAGTGAGTGGCAGAGCTGGGATGGGCGCCAGGCAGTCTGTCCCAGAGCTTCTGTGCCTGACTGCTGCACACACCACCTCTCAGAGTTGTCCTGTCTTGCTGTCCTCCCAGAGACTTCATGTGAACTCCTGCCAGGCTTCTCTCTCCTGTTTGCTTCCCGTCAGGAAAAATGAGAATGCAGCATGGCTGCAGGAGGAATTGAGGGGACTTACAGAAGAGGCAGAGCCAGCAGGCTCAAAACAGCCACAACAGTCAGCTTGGCCTTTGCCAGTAACAGTAACAGCGTTTGCTGTGTTAGGCCTGTGTGGGGAGTTTGCACGCACTATCTCATCTAACCTCCTGTTCACAGGACCACCCCCACCAGAGGAAGTTCTGTTATTATTATTTCCATTTATGGACAGAGGAAGCTGAGCACGTCTTCCTTTTCCTTGGGGAGCTTAGACCATATCTGGAGCCACCAGGTTCCTGAGCCCACACTCTTAGCCACAAGCAAACGCCTTCCCTATCCAGGCAGTCAAAGGACCGACTACACAGGAGTCGTGTGGAGGGGGCACTATTCTAACTCCAATGACAGAATCCAGCTCACCTCTCACCCACATGGCCCTGTCCACCAGCCCGCTGCCCAAAAAGACCAATCACTGCACCTTCAGGCTAGATTGAAAGCTGAACCCCTCCCCACCCCCTTATTCCTATCCATTCCCCACTGGCACTCTGGCTGGTAGGATTTCTCCTTGCCTTCTAGCTCCCTGTTCATGCTTTTGCTTGGGCCCCCAATTCTGGATGAATGCAGCGGCCTCCAAACAGACTTCCTACCTCTGCTCATGTTCCCCTAAGGTCCGAGCTCTGGCCATGGCCCCACCCGCTGAAATGCCCTTCCAGGGCCGCCGTGACATGCAGGGACACCTGGTTCCTAAGTCAGGCCTCCTGCATCTTCGACCCACTTGTCCACATTCTTAGTGAAAACATCTCAGAATCAATGGGGTCTTTGGGGGACAGAAGGCACACTGGCAGAGAGATAATTAAAAACCTTACAACTTTACAAAGGGACTCATTGCAAGAAGGTGGATGGAATGGGGGATGCAAGGAAACATGTAGTATCCCAAGGTTGGTAGCAGTCAGACTGTTACCCATCTAGGCATGAGGTACCAGGGGCAGTCACCTAGGAAGGAGAGAGCTCTGCTCAGAGGGCACCCACAGGTGGGTTCTTTTTTTTTTTTTGTATATAGACCATTCTATCATTCTTTTTTTTTTTTTAATTTATTTGTTTGTTTGTACATGCACTGGGTACAGTCAGAAGCGCGGGAGGGTGAGAGAATTCCCCAGAGCCAGAGCGGGGAGCAGAGCAGGCAGAAGGACCGAAGTACACTGCTGAGGGGAGCAGCGGGCGGCAGGAGAGGTCTGCGCGCCATGTGGGACCCTCCTCTGGTGGCCGGGGAGCAGCCGGGGATCGAACCGGCGCCGCAGAGGCCATGGGCAGCTTCGCAACCCAGCGCTCAACCGCTGCGCCACCGGGGAGGCCCACAGGTGGGTTCTTGGCCCATGAGCTGCTCGTTCCTCGCCCATGATCAGGACATTGAGAATAAGTATTAAGAAAGTTCTGCAGGCAGCTCTCTTCTCAAGACTGCCTGCGTCTAATAGGCACTTTCTTGCTCCTTTTTTTTCTTTTTCCTAACAAACCTGTCCTTCTGAACACAAAAAAGAGAGGGAGGAAGGAGGAAGGGAGGTGGAGGGAGAGGGAAGGGGAAGGGGGGAGGTGTCCAGACCCGCGGGATTCCTAGGCAGGAAAAGAGAAGGGCTGAGAATTGAAACGAGGGGCTTGACAACTTGACGCTAGCGTTTGCTTCTTTATTTTTCCTTTACCTTTCTTTTACTTTTCCCTGTCTTTCTACCTTCCCTGACCTTCGCTCTGCTCCTCTCGCGGTAACCTCTCGCAATGACCTCCTGACCCTAACCTTCTCGTGGTTCTCTTCTTATATCCTGGGAGCTCCTCCCATCGTACCTCCCAGTCTCATTTGATTAACAGGAAACACCTGTGGTTTCTCAGCAGGTGAATAGGTAAAGCGAAACTTAATTGATGGCACGTGTTGTGCAACACTGCGCATGCTCCGGACGGCTCCGGACAGGGAGGGAGGGAGAAAGGTATTTTACAGCAACTTGGTGTCACACATCAGACATCCAAGTGTGTGATCATTTTTTTGCGATAATTTGTTTCTATTGCTGTTTGTTTTTTTTTTTTTTAAAGATTTATTTATTTATACAAGCACTGGGTACAGTCAGAAGCGCGGAGGGTGAGAGAATTCTCCAGAGCCAGAGCGGGGAGCAGAGCAGGCAGAGGGACCGAAGTACACTGCTGAGGGGAGCAGCAGCAGCGGGCGGCAGGAGAGGTCTGCGCTGCGCGTCATGTGGGACCCTCGCCCGGAGGCCGGGGATCGAACAAGCGAGGCGCTGCAGAGGCTGACAGGCAGCTTCGCAACCCAGCGCTCAACCACTGCGCCACCGGGGAGGCCCTCTATTGCTGTTTTGCAAAAGCACTGGTCTGCAACGGCCCGGGCAAAACCAAAATCAGCCCTTCACCGTGAGTAGCTTCAGAAGCATGATCTCGGTCGGGGGTACTTGGTCTCAGTGCTGCTGACACCCTGAGTTGGCTGAAGCTCAGGATGGACAGAGGGCGGGGTGGGGTGCGCTGTCCTGTGAGCTCTAGACAGTGTCCGTGCCCCTACCCCTGGATACCAGGGGTCCCTGCAGTTGTGATAATCACACATGTTTCCAGATATTGCCACATGTCCTCTGGGGGAGGGGGGAAACTACCCTCAGTTGAGAAACATCAGTTTCCAAAATTTGGTTGAGGGACAGAGGCATCCAGGGGCAAACTGACAGGATGAGAACCAAACACACAAGTAGTGCCCTGACCACACTCTCTCTCATCCCAGTTGGCTTCCTGCTCCCCATCACTGAGTCCAGTGGAAAGCAAGAATCAGGGGTACACTCTGGACAGCCTTCCAGGGCACACAGCAACAGGGAGGAGGGGTGAGTGAATCTGGAGAGACAAAAACTGAGATGCTAGCTGGCACTGGGATCAGCCCTCTTTGTGAAAGATGCTTCCTGAAATTCTGATTTCTTTCCATCACATAAGCTACCGACATCTCTGCTAGCAGAAAGCATGAATTGCTATTTTAAGTTTCACCAATGTGTTAAATCTAATTAAGCTCACACGCTCTAAAACACAATTTAAAATTGCAACCCCAAGCACTTACCCGGGAAAAACAAAACGAGCGTAAGTGGCTGCTCCTGAGTTGTTTTTCTTTCCTTTTTTTTTTTCTTTTGTCCTATTAATATTTGTTGGGTTTTTGTTCCTTCAGCTAAACTCTAGCAAACAAATCTACAGCTGATAACTCTGGCTGATACCAGAGGTCGAAGAAGGAATCACAGAGCACACTGGTTATGCTGTTTGCACTCAGATCTGTCTTCCCTTTCTCCAGCCTGTGCTTCATCAAGGGGAACTACATTTCCCAGGGTCCCTTGTCCTTTCCCAGGCTCCTCTGTTGTTGGGCTTCCAGGCACAGTTGGCCAATGGAGATACTAGAGGAAGACTGGAGGCAACAGGAGGGGGTACTGCCAGGTAATTCTTCCTCTTTTCCTGCTTCAAGCCACTGTCTGCCTGTCAGCCTCTGGGCCTCTTCTCTCTAATCCCAGCTTCCCAGGCTTCAAGTTCCTGCCAGACAGATTTGGATCTTGGATTCCAGCCACAGCACCTCCTCTTATGTTCCCCCATCCTTGGAGATGGTGGGTGGCTCCCGGCTGGAGCTGGTCCTGTGATGTCTCACTGTCTTCTGGTTGACCCCTACACAGTTTCATCAGCCACAGAACCAAATCCTTGCATGAAATTCCCTCTTAGATCTAGGTTTTCTTTTTTCTTTTTTTTCTGAGGGAATCCTGATTGACACAGTAGATAAACCTTTCCATGACTAGAATATTCTACCTACTAATATCACTTTTTCCTGCACTTTGCTAAGAGGCTGTCATGACTTCATGTCTGCAGCAACACAGTTGGCTTCCCTATCGGAACGCAGCTCTCGAAGCACCTTGCACCTTCTGGGACTTGCTTGTCACTGCCCAGCTAAGCCCCTTGCACCACCCTTTGCCTATACAGCTCATCTTCCTAGAAACCTCTTACCTCTTTCCTACCTGGTAACCTCACCCTTTAAGGCCTGACTCCTGTCACCTCTGACCCCACCCAGATGTTCTCAAGGCTCCCACAGCCCCTCCACCTTCCACTGCTAATGCCCTTCTCTGCTGATGTGCCTGTGTCTCCCTCGAGGACACTGCTGTGTGTTATTCATCCTTGTGTCTCCACTGCCAATCAGGATATCTGGCCTAGAGTCTCTGCTGAGTAAATATTTACCCTACGATTGAGCAGTGAATTTAAGAGTGCTTTGTTAAATGCTAAGGCCTGTACAAATGCAAGGGATTTTTACTTAAGTATGATGCTGACTAATGGCAACACTTCACACTGGCTGGTCCCAAGGAGAACACCCTGGGAGATCAACACATGTGCTCCAGACCACCTTTCATGGATGTGTGTGTGTAGGTATGTGTTTGGGAAGTGTGAATGCGGGTGTGTGAAGCAACTTGTGGGTGTGTCTGTGTGTCCAAGCATCGTGTGAGACCTGAATGGGGGTGTTTGGGAGCATGTGTGTGTGTGTGTGTGTGTGTGTGTGTGTGTTACAGAGAAGGTGTGCACTTACACATGGTCTCTAAAGTGACCTGCTCTGCCCCTCTACCCAATGCCCAGGCCCCCAACTACCACAGAGGCTCCCACACATCTCCTTACTCTTGGGTAGTGACTCCCCTGTGACCTCTTCCCAGGGTCAAGCCTGCCCTTTCCTAAGGACGCCCTATCATGGAGGGCACATGAGAATGGGGATGCTAGGGGTTCTGAGAGACCCACCTGGGCCTGGGGCACAGCCTGTGAGCTGACATCCAACCCCTTTCCTGGGCTCACTCCAAGCCACACTCCCCCATCTCCCACAGGTAAGGGAGGCCAGGGGTGAGTTCTGGCTCTTGGAATGTGGTGGCAGAGACTCTGGAACAGGCCTTAAAGAACAGGGCCTGTCCCACATTCTACACCCCTTCTGCTGACTGGATCCTGGATGCAGTGACCCGCTTGACTCTGCAGATGGCAAGTTGGCCCCAGGCTGGTGAAAACAGGTGTGTGAATGTCCATGTGAAGGAGGCTCCCTGACTGACCCAGTAATGGCCCTGGACTCTCAGGAGAGGAGGAATCAAACTCTGTTGTGTTTGAAGCTTTACATGTTTCTAACACTTCAAAACAGAAGTCAGCATCTCCTGACTGGTACAGTGCCCTGTGAACAGGAGGAGGGGAGCCCGAGGAGTTGGTTATGTGTAGGTACCTGAAGGGTGCTTGTGTTTGTGTGAGAGGAAGAGGTTGGTACCGGTGTCTACACGAGATGGAGTCCTTCTTCCCTGGAGTTGACAGCAAATGTAATCTCTTTTATTTCCAGCCCCCAGCCTCTCTCTGCTCCTCCTAGCACCACCACTTTTGAGGTGCTCTTCCCTCCCCTGTCAATGATGCATCCTGATGCCAGCCTGCTGGACTCCAGCACTAATTTAGAGACAGCACGTCAAGCTTTTCCCACTCCACTTCCCAGCTCTGCGCCCTCATTACTGGCTCTTCACAGACCCACCATCCTGCCAACCTCTTCGGCCGGCCGCCAGGTCTCAGGGCACATGAAAGGGCCTCATTAGACAGAGGAAAGCGGCCCCAGTTCTCCCATCTCTCCTTTTTCCTACAAGCCCCAAAGGTCTCTGTGTGCTTCCCTGCATGGATTACAAGGGGGTAGAGGAGACATGTTGATTCTAGCTTCCATCCAAATTAGGGAGTGCTCACCAGATGCCTGCACTTGACAGGCAGGTCTCTGGTTGTGTATGCTGATTCTCATATAGGCAGGAATAGTTACTCCTTGTTGTAGATGAAGAAGCTGAGGCTCAGGCACATAGGCCACCAGCTCAAGTTCACCCTGCTGGAAATTGGCTGAATCAGTCACTGACATGATTTTCTTGATACCATCTTACCTTGAACTGATGGAGCAGAATCAGATTTTAGCAGGAAGCAAAACTAAAAGGCAGGCTGTTTGACAACAATTTTAAAAGATATTTCTACAGTGACAACATTTATTGAACAGTTATTGTATGCCAAGCACTGTTCTGAGCACTCCACATATATCAAGTAATTTAAAATTTGTAGCAATTCTGTGAGGCAGATGCTATTATCCCCATGTTACAGGTGAAGAATTGAAGCTCAGAGATTTTAAGGGATTTGCCCAAGGTCTCATAGACCATTTGTGTCTAGCCAATATTTGAACCCAACACTCTTACATTACCTCAATCAATGCTTATGATTAGACTGGGAAGGAACTTTCCCCAGTGTAGAGACAGTGATTAAATTAATTGCTCTGATGCCATGTAGCTAATCAGGGGCAGAGATGGGATTCCAATGAGTGATGAGAGTTGTCTTGCTATTTCAGAATGCTCATGGAGGGTTCAAAAGAAGTGAGGAAGCCACAGGGATATCAGTGGGCAGTTTCCTGGCAAAGGGAGCAAAGGCTCTGAGGGCAAAGGCACTGAGACAGGAACTATGAGGAGGCAGGTGTGGCTAGAACAGAGAGTGGTAGAAAATGAGGTTCCCAAGGTAAGAGTCAGGAGCCAGGTTCTGAAGGGTTTGCAAATACATTCAGTCTTGTGCTCCATTTCTGAGAATCTGCTGGGTACCAGTGTTGAGGATTTGGAGGCTGTGTACAAACTCAGAGGGACAGAGTGCTCTAGAAGAATTTGTGTCTCATATTTGTTATTTCTGGCCTAGGGATCAGAAAGTAGTTAGAATTACTGAGATCCCCAGTCCAAATTGCATCATCTCCTTTTCCAGTGTGTGTGTGTGTGCATGTGTGTGTGTGCATGTGCGTGTGCCCTTATCACTCAGGGCCATCCCACATCCCTGAGTGATAAGGCACATGGGTGCCCTGTAAAACAGGATCATAATGTTGCTGGTGACTATCTTGACTCAGGGAGGGCTCCAAGGACCAGGAGCCTGGGGAGGAGGAAGCCAGGAGGTCAGGGTATGAACACTGGTAGGGGCCCATGTGGTTTCAAAGCTTAGCACCATCACTTACCAGCTCTGTGACCTTGAACAAGCCACTTAACCTCTCTGTAAATGGTGCAGATGACTGAGCCCCACCTCACAGAGTTGCTATGGGGACTGAAGGAGTTGTCAGGCCCCAGTGAGGACCTAGATGAAATCAGTGAGCATGAAATTAGATATGGGCCAGTGAGGCGGCTGCACAGTTGCCCAGCCCAGCCAGGGGTGGGTCTGCTGAAATCTGGCTGCTCTTCTTGTGTGGTGGCTGGTCACGGCCTGCCTGCTGGCCCAGGGGCTTCTCTAGTGACTCACCAAGAGGTTTGCTGGCTCTTTCTAGTTCTCCCACCAGCATCTCTAGGCACAGACCACAAAACTCAGGGTTGAGAGGGGCCCTGAAAGTCACCCAGTTCATCACCTTCCCTGTATCTGGCTCCTCTTCTATGGTCATTCTGCTCACACACTTCCAGGGCTGGCCCAGCATCCCTACTCATGCCAAGCTTTGGTCTGACAGCTGCTGCTTCCTCCCCACAGGCCCCATGGACCACCCACCACAAGGCAGTTCTCTCTGCAGCATTTGTTAGTGCTTCCCAATTTGAGCTGGAGTCCACTGGTCCCACCTGAGTTTTTACTTCTCCAGAATGAACACTTCCATTCTGGGGACACAATTTCTAACTTATATCCCATCTGCTCCCCTCTGATCATGGTCTTTGGCTTCCTCTTTGGGGGAAGTTTGACCACAGAGAACAGAGTCAGACCCCAAATTCCCCCAACTGGATATCACACTCTTGTGAGGTCCCCCTTCCAAGAGTATGTTGGACTTTCTGGAAGCTGCACCCATTGCTGGCTCACATGTAGCAGCCAATAGAAACATCTTGTGATTTCCTGGAGGCAGCAATTGAGCTCCCTAGCCCAGGCCAGGTGGATCTCTCTCTCTCTCTCTCTCTCTCTCTCTCTCTCTCTCTCTCTCTCTCTCTCTCTCCCTCTCTCTCTCTCTCTCTCTCTCTCTGTCTTTCTCCTCCCTCACTCTCTGGACTCATGCAATGAATGTAGACCTTTTCTCTGTATTAAATTGTCCTTCACTCCCAGGCCTCAAGGATGGGTCAACATGTTTCAGAGCAGAAAGTGTGGGCTTTGGAATCAGAGAAATGTTTCTGTGAAGGCCAGTTCTGCCCTCACTGTGCAACTCCAGGTCATTTTTATTTCTCTCTGAACCTTACTTTGCTCACATGTGAAATGGGGCAGCAGTTCCAATCTCCTATGGTGAGGGAAAACATAGCTGCCCCCTCGTTCCGTTCCCAGAGCCATTTGGTTCCAGTGGCCATGACGACGATGCTAGCTGCCGTTTATCTCCTTGAGGAGCTGAGAAAAGCTTGCTCATAAGCTTGCTTGATGGCAATTCATCACTTACAGACAAAAACACGGAAGGTGTCAGACCAATTACACCCGTGTAAACACAGGAGTGTGCAAAAGGAATATTCTCACCAGTTGAATCCAAACATACTAGAGTGGCTGACAGCCCCAGGTAGATGTCACCTGCTGATGAACCTGGCCAGATAGTCATTCCCCGCCGGCAGATCCATAACCTCATGGGGCACCGCCCAGGGACATAGGAACCCACAATACCAACCTCTTTAAAAATGCTTCACTGTCCTCACATGGGCTGGACATGTACTAAGATGGGGATGATAGAGAGATTAGCATGACCCTTGCTCACAGATAACAAAAAGCTGTCCGTATTTGCATGAAATCCTGATACATGTGATAACATGGAGTAACCTTGAGGTCATTATGCCGAGTGAAAAAAGCCAGGCAAAGGGACAAATAATGTATGATTACATTTACATGAGCTACCCACAGTGATCAAATTCATAGAGACAGAATGTGGAATGGCGGTTGCCAGGGGCTGGAGGTAGGTAATTGGGGAGGTAGTGTTTATAGGGGTAGAATTGCAGTTTGGAAAGATGAAAAAGTTCTGGAAATGGCTGGTGGTGACAGTCATACAACAAGGTGAAGGTACTTCATGCCACTAAACTGCCCACTTAAAATGGTTCAAATAGTACATTTTATATGCTGTCTGATTTACCATAATTTTAAAAGGTGCCAAAATAAATATTCTCACAAAGAAAATTCTGCTGGGTAGGTAGCAAGAAGAGAGGTTGTTGAAAACATTTGTCACTGCAGTGGGCATGGTGGTAGCACCTTGGTGGCAGTCTCCACCAAGGTGGAGGGGAGGCTTGGTGCTGGTGACCCTGTCAGAACTGGCTGGGAGGCATTTGGGGAGAGGTGCAGTGGGGTGGAGTGGCCCCCTCGCCATCTGCTTGCTCTTCTACATCTGTCCTGATGATTAAAGAACAGGGCCGCTGCAGTGTGCAATTTGGCATATATCAAATATGCAAAAGAGATTGCTGAAGATAAAGCCCGGTGTTGACAGTGGCCATGGTGTCATCAGCAGGGCCTGGATTTAAATCCCCTCAGCCACTGACAAGCAGTCAGAGGTGTGTTATCTGACCCTCTCTGTTGTTCAATAGGAATGCTAATTCCTATTTGTGTGTCTAATTTGTAGGAATACTGTCAGAATTCAGTGAAGTGTAAGTGCTTAAGTAAGTGCTTAAGGCCTAGCCATTAATGAGTGAACAGCAAGTTCTAGGTTTGGTTTTAAGAACTCTGGTGAAGCCAACAGTGATCCTTGATAGAAGAAATTAAGATGAAGTGAGTCCTCAGTCATTTCATGGATGGGTTTGGGGGTCCTGTCTTTCCCCCCACTTCTAATCCCCTCCCTGTGTCAGATTAGGCATTCCCTAAAGAAGAGAACTGTGTCAAGCCCCAGGCTGGATTAGTGCTGTGTTGAAACCAGCTCACTGACTGCAATGCAGGCAAGTCGCCCCCCACTTTGCTGAGCCTCACTTAGTTTTCTTGCCTGTAAAATGGGTGAATAATATTGATCATATGGTATCTTTGTGAAAAATAAAGATGATGATATTTGTTCAGTACCGACTCTTGGGCTTAAAATGTTTGCATAATGGGGCTTCCCTGGTGGCGCAAGGGGTTAAGTCTCAGTGCTATGAAGCTATCTGCAGCCACTGCAGCACAAGATTGATCCCCAGCCAGGGCTGTGACCCACATGGCACAGCAAACCTCTACCTGTCTCGCCCGCTGCTCCCCTCCGCAGTGTATTTCAGTCAATCTACCTGTTCTGCTCCCTCCTCTGTCTCTGGTGAATCCTCTTACCCCCTGCACCTCTGGCCTGTACCCCAGTTCTTGTATGCATAAATAAATAAAATAAATCTTTAAAAAAATATTTGTGCAGGGCCTCCCTGGTGGCGCAGGAGGTGGAGTGCCACACTGTGAAGCTGTCCGAAGCCTCTGCAGTGTGGGTTCGATCCCTGCCGGCCAGCAAGAATCCCACATGGCGCAGCAGACCTCTCCTGTCTCGACAGCTGCTCCCCTCAGCAGTGTATTTCTTCAGTCTGCCTGTTCTGCTCCCCGTTCTGTCTCCGGTGAATCCTCTCACCCTCCTGCGCATCTGGCCTGTACCCCGGTTCTTGTATAAAAGTGAATAAATCTTTATTCCTCTTTTCTGTTGGTCGGAGAGTGCCAACTTTGTGGGTGGGGGAGGATAGCAGGGTTCTGAGCTTTCCTCCCTTCTAGTCCTCTTTTATGGCAACTTTCTTCTTCGGTTAGTTTGCCAGAGTCGCCCGTTTATCTTCTCTGTCCCAGTTCCCACGGGGACCTGCCACTTTTCCTCCCTATTAACTTTTATTTTTTTTTAATGGGAGGTCTTACTCACAGCATTTCCTTGCTGTTATGTTGATCTGAGTCTATAAATAAATCTTTAAAAAATGTTTATGCAATAAAAAGCAGTCAGAGTGATGCTTGATTTGGTGCCTGGAGATAAGGTTCAAATCCTGTGCACCACATGCTAGCTCAGCAGTCTTGAACAGGGAGATCTCACTCACTCCTCAGAGCTAAATGGGAATGACAGTGCTGGCACCTACCCCTTAGGATTGCTGGGAAGACCCCCTAAGTCCCTTTGGACTTGGTGGTGAGTGGCAAAACATTCACAGATGGGAGGTGTGGTTTTTAATAATGGGGACACTTAGCTCCCTTGCGTGAACAAATGGCCAAAAACTGAGGAACACCTGCTTGAGGGCTGCTTTAAGCTGTGTGCCAGGGTTATGGACCCCACCTCGGGCTGTCTGCAGGACATCTGCTTGCTGAGCTGCAGTGTCTTCCTGTCACTCTGTGCTGCGCTGCCCCAGGGAGAACAGCCCTTGCCAGCCTGTGTTCAGCACTTCTCAACTCAGCACTTCTTCGGATGCATTTCTGCTGTTCCTCCCCCATGCACTTGGCCTTTAAGGAGCAAGCTGGCCAGGAAGCAGATAGCCAGGGATGGGGGAGAAACAGCTTCTGGCAGGGGATCTCAGGTGAATAGCAGAGAGGCCACTCTGTCCAGAAGAGTGAGAGACCCTGACACATTCCCAACTCTGGAGCCAGTGGGAGGGAGGATGTGTGAATAGACCTGTCCAACCCACCGAAAACACTTGGGTGGTCAGATGAGGGAATAAGCCTGGCTCAGTTATTTTGTAGATTCGCTGTGTAGTCTCGGGCAAGTAACTTTCATTCTCTGTGCTTCAATGTTCAACATTCTGACTTTCTAGACTATTCCACAGAAACATCGTCAGAAGAGGGACAAGAGGAGCAAGGAGGAGGGCTGGAGGGCACAGGTATAAAAAGCCTGTTGGGATTGTGGGCACCCAAATCCGAAAGCACACAGGATTTGATCAGAGCTGCCTGGACCCTGAGCTCAAATATCAATTCACAATTTACTGACTGCATCTTTTTACCCCATTACTTGATTTTCCAGAACTTCAGTCTTCTTGTTTGTAAAAGCAGTTTACAAACCTAATTTGCAGTCATATGAAAGTTAAATAATGTATGTAAAGCAGTAGCATTCAACATATACTTAATATACCATATATGTAAATAGTGCATGCTTACCTATTTTTTCATATCTATCCATCTATCTATCTATCTATCTATCTATCTATCTATCTATCATTTAACTTTCTATCTTCATCTTTTTCACAACAAACACTAACACTGTCCAACCCACCTGTTTCCTAGCCAAACCTACTAACCTACTGTGGAGGCAGAAGGTAAATCATCTGGGGGGCACCTGCAAGTTGTTTTGGGGGTTGGGGACTTCTGTGCTGAGTAAGAACAAAAGGTTCAATATGAGAATTATTCAAAAGCCTGGAGCTTCATGTGAAGCTGGCTTGGCCTAGAAGTGCACACATGGATTTAACTGGAAGCAACTCATAACAGAAGTATTATTACCTTCCCCCTTCCGGACCTCCCCGCCAAGTCTGGGGGCAGCAGCTCCTGTGGAGACACAGAGCATGGAATAGAGCCACTCAGGACATTTTAGTGTCTCTGGAGGACGGCCACGTGGGTCTGTGATCTTCTAAGTATGGAAGTAATCACATGAGTAAACCATAGTCTTACATCTGTAACTTCTGGAATTCTCTCCAGCACTGTTTATTGGGGTACAGGGTCTGAGGCCTTGCCTATTCTCCCTTGCCTGGTCTAGATGGGGAGAGAGCAGGTTGGGCTGCAGATAAGGAGCAAAATTGTTGAGGAGCTTCCTCTACCCTTTGCCTACACGTACTGATGGGATGGAGGATAGAGCCTATAGGGGAATTGAGTGTGTGTGTGTGTGTGCATGTGTGTGTTGGCATGAGTACATGTCGATGGGCCAGTGTGACCATATGTGTATGTGTGTCCTTTGGCCTGTGTGTGTGAGAGTGACTTGTCTATTGGCTGATAGACATCCTCTGTGTGTGAGCAGAGATGAGAGGAGGGTGTTGGCACTGTAAGCATGTAAATGAGGTGAATTTGGAATGAGTCAGAGCACGTGAGAAAATGTCTTTGCAGAAGCCTCCAAGCTCCTATGGTCCCCATCCCTTCTGCCACATTTCCCACACTCTACCCCGTTTCTGCTCCGGTCACCCTGGTCCTGCATTGCTCCAGCCTCAGACCTCATCCTGGTTGGTCCCTCTTCCTGGAGCAAACTTCCTGCCGACTTATATGTGGTTCACCTCCTTCGAGTCTCTGCTGAATCTCACCTTCTCAGGGAGGCCTGTCCTGGTCACCCTACTTATTGTTGCACTTTGCCTACCACCCCAAGCCCCTTAACCTGCTTTGTGCTTTCTTCGTGCATAGCACTCACAACCTCCCTCACCCATATAGTTTACTCATTTATGTGCTCATTGCCCGCTTTCCCATGAGGACAAGGATCTCCAGTTGTTCTGTTCACTGATGCATACCAAGCACCCAAAACGGTAGCATTTATTTTATGGCATATCTGCCTCTGGTTTCCCATTTGTAACATGGGAACGATAATAGAAGTTATCTACTTCATAAAGTAGTTGGGCAGATTAAATGAACGAGCACCTAAAAGCACCAAGAACATTGCTTGGCACACAGTTCAATAAACATTAGCTATTATTATTACACCCCATCATAGCTTGTGAGTGAGGCTTCAGTGAGTGACCATGTAAAGAATCTAGGATGCTGGCGAAGGTGCTTTGTAAACACACTTGTCTCACTCCCAACCCACCCTTTACAAATTTCCAGAAAGGAAAATCCCCCTGGCCTTCCCCAGTAATGGGCCCCATGAGTTAACCCAACCCACTTTGGGTTAAGAAGGGAGTTATTGGGAAATGTATTGCCTCCCTCCCTAGGCTCCACACCCCTCCCCGCCCCAGTTAAAAGACAAACTGAACAAGTCTCACCCTGCACCATGCTGGGCAGTGCATCTCCTGAGCCTTAGGGGACCCACAAGCACACACTTGGTGGGTGAGAGCATCTCAGGCTCTGCAGGGCCTGTGCTCTGTCTGGGAGCTGGCGCTCCATTTTCTGCCCAGCTCTGCAGCCCCAAGCAGGCTGCAGGACAATGAGCAAGCCTTGTCCACCCTCTGGGTCTCTGCTCTCCCCTGGAAAAGGGGTTAGTCCACTTCTTAAATCTTTTCGGCCTTGTTCATTCAGGGCTTTAAGTCCTGGAGGCTTAGAAGTGACCACAAATGACACGGACCATGCCCTGGGGAGTTGACTTTCTGGGCAGGGAGAAGGCAGACAGTGAAGATAAACACAATAACCGGTACATTATTTAGTATGTTGGAAGGTCAAACATGTTGGGGGTCAATAAGGTAGGCTCAGCTCTAAGTAGGGCAGCCACCTTTCAAGAAGGTGATATCTGAGGTGAGGGATGTCTCACGTTCTCTGAACCTATAAATCTCAGGCCTTCTTGTCTGGCGCTGCTGTGTTTCAGAGCAAGCACCCTTTGGGCTTCCCTGGAGTCCTCCATGTCATCTTTTCCTCTAGCTCTGAGCACACCAGCCCCCAGCTTGCCCAACAGATGACAGGTCTGTAAGACAGATCCATCCATTCCCCCAGAGTGTGAGTGATTTACTACTACTGTCTGTATTCACACTCTGATATTTCATGGCCCCCATGGTTCTGATGGAATAAATATGACCTTTTATTCTTCACTTTGCTTAAGACTCAAGGTCAACAGCCCAGTTGTGATCTATCGGCTCCTCCCTTGGCCGGGTGTCTGTGAGCCAGGACGCCCAGAGCTGTCAGAGATTCATGGCTCCATCCTCCAGCCCCGCACACCCGCCTGTCCCTTGGCACTGGGCCTGGGCCTCGCTCGGCCGGAGGTGGCAGCCACAGTGGCTCTGGGGTGACTGCTCATGGAGGGGCAGAGACTAAGCCATAAATCTCCTTCTCCCATGAGCACACCCATCACTAGGGTTGAACCCATGACCCGGTTTCATTTCAGTCCAGGGAGGAAGCAGCAACGGGAAGCAGAGTGGCCATGGTTCAAATGGCAAGCTATAAGTTAGAATGTTCCAGGGCAGGGCCATCAGTTTTCTCCACTTGGAGAAGAGGGAAAGGCGTGCAGCAGCCTGCCTGACAGCCTCAGATTGAATCCTCTGAGGGTAGAGGCCTCCGCTGTTTTCAAAGATGCCTTGGTTTGTGAGACAGCACCAGCTGCCGGGAAGCTCTTTCACTTGTCTAACCAAGACCCCACCCCTGTGGCACCCAACTCTTTCCTCCTCCTGAAGGAGGGTGGGTGGTGGTCTGGTTTTCACTCCCCCTGTTTCCTTCAAGTGGTTCTGAGTGACAAGGGGCTCAAGGCCTGGGCTTGTTAATAGATTAGGCAGCTGGAAAGGGGAACTCTAGAAGAGAAATGGGCCTCTATTTTGAACGAACTCCTTGTGGCCTTAAAACACCTTCTCTATTCCAACTCCTGTGCTAGGAGGAGTGGTCAGGAGCACTCAAGAACACAGTGGGCCTGGGTTGGAATTCTGGCACTATCATGTCCAAACTGGGAGACCTCGGGCAGCTTACCTACCCTCTCTGATTCCGGAGATGCCTACCCAGTAAATAATAGTATAATAGTAACAGCTGCCTGCCAGGGTGGCTGTGTGAGGGCTCAGCAAAGTGGGGCGAACAGCAAACATTCAAATGCTAGCTGTTTTCAAGGCATTGAGGTGCAGACCCTGGGGCCAGCCGGCCTGAGTCCCAGGTGAGGCACCTCAAGGCCAGCTTCTTCCAACCTCTCTGTGCCTCCGCTCGGTCATCTGTAAAATGAAGATAATAATAGAACCTTGCTCATCAGGATGTTGAAAGAATTAAGTGAGCTAGTAAATGTAAACCACTTGGAACTGTACCTGGCACATCACACTTGCTCAGGAAGGCTGACCCTCATTGTCGTCATTACCGGGCAAGAAAGTACGAGCACTTACTTTGCACTATTGACCTAATTTCCATCCATGGTTTTGTGATTTATAATCCACTTACTTCCAACCAAAGACATGAGATGTCTTTCAACATGAAAACACTTATAAAACGAAGCAAGTACATTTTGTTAATGCTTCATGGCAGATCAGCAGTGAGTTAAAAGGTTTGACCTAGTGACTCTGGCCCCCGGAATGGTACATGGTGACATCCAACACCACCTTCAGCTCTAACCCCCATGTGCTCATAATGCTGCTGTACAGACCGGGCCACTTTATCTTGCAAACAGCCTAGGAAGGAGGAACATGCTGTCCCAGACAATGCAAGAGTGAGACCTTTTAGAGGCGCTCTTCCTGTGTGGGACTTGGACCGGAAGAGGCCAAAGGAAGGGGGGGTATTGTTCAGAAGAGACTGCTCAGTCCACTCTGCTTTAGCCAAGACATGTCCAATATGCCTGCTGAACTCCACACATGCGGCGGGATGGCACAACGGGCACATGTTGGAGGCAAGGGACCAGAAAACATACCATAGGACATGCCCCAGGCCCTTCCTGCTTCAGAGATCAATATGGCAGCCCTTTACCAGCAATACCTTCCAGGTCTTTTCACTTGTTAAGCTTCTACTTGACTTAATGGGTCACCTCCTCAAGGAAGCCTTCCCTGACATCCTAACATTCCCTAACATCCATAGCTATGGTGACTGAATCAATTGCGAAGCCAGTATATAATTCTTTAATGTCTCTCCCTGAGGATTTCAAGTTGCAGGAAGACAGGAGGGTCCTATTCGCAGTGGCCATATTCCCCATGAGTGACCTAGACCCAACCTCCTAACCACAAAATAAGTACTTTTTGAATGATTCAAGGTGAAAGGCAAGTATATAGGAAGGCATGAGGGAGGATGTTGAATTTGAAAAAATATATAGCATTAGATGAATCTTTAGAAGTATCTGCAAAAGTTAAATGGTCATACTACTGAAGAAGTAATGTTATTCCTGGTGAGAACAAAAAGTAGGAGGTAGAAGGTGGAGAGAGATGGATTTGGGACTCTGTAATAAGAAAAAACATTTTAGATGAAGGAACCCAATAGTGTTGTAAGGTCTTGAAGAAAAAGGAGGGAGGGGTTTCTTGTGTCTGGAAAGTGTTCCCTCATGGGGTCTGTCAACATCCCAGGTAAGGGGCGAAGTGGGAGTGGTAGTGGGAAGGGGAGGGGACAACATAAAAATTCCTGAAGAAGAGGGAGGGCTGGCCTGGATGATCGTGAATGGCCTGTCTTTCACTTTGGGCTTTTTTTAATCTATGAAAGTAGCAAAAACCAGGCTCATTTTAAAGAATATAGAATCCAAGACATTTGTGACAAATAAACAGCTGGATCATTCCCAAGCCCTTGACCTTCCCCTCTCTCTGCCTGAACTCTTAAGTCCTTGGCAAAATTCCACACAGAGAAACTGGGCTTTGACCCAGTCGGTAGCCTTATGACCCCTTGGGGACCCCCTTCCTCTCATGCTGCCAGATGCTCCACTGTGCCCTCCACCATAGCTACCTCCTCCGTCGGTCAGCGCCAGAAGAACCCACTTCAGCATCTCCCAGGTTTCTGCTCATGACAGGCACAAAGAAATAGATCTCTAATGGTGAAACCTCACGTCCTTTAATCTTTTGTGAAGGAAGTATTTTTGGACAGGGTTCTGTTCCAAGGCCTACTCTAGGCAAGATGGGGGACACTGGGATTTGGGTCTGAAGCTAGGCACTCTTGTTTTCCTGACTTGGGGAGGCAGTCTCCCCTCTTAATTTTGCTATTAGGCAGAAGCTTCTTTCCAGACCCTACTTGAGAGAAAGGACCACCAAGCACCAGCCTAGCAAACTGGGAATTTTCAAAGCCTCCCTTGTTCCTCTCAGACCTTTTGAGTGACAATCAAAGCTTGGGGGAAGAGAGCAAAGCAGCCTTGGGAAGCAGCCCTTGGCACTGGCTCACACACAGTGGCATTTTGATGAGTGGTAAAAATATCTCTCTGGTGTTTAGTGCCGGCTGCTGCCACCATCTCAGCTTCCAAGATCCCGTCACCATGCCCAGGGCCTCTGCAGCCTCTCCACCTGTCCACGCATACCCAGCAGAAGGAACACAGGTCACCAAGCTCCCGCCACCCACCACCCTCACACCCACAACGACTGTCTCCATCTCCACATCCAGGCCCAGCAAAAACATATTAAGAGGCACTAGAGAGGAGATTTATTATCAGAAATCCTGCAGCACATGCCTAATGAGCTAATTAAACAAGAACATAAATAATTACTCCCTATCAGAGTAAGAGGACTCAGGCGGAGGTGGGGTGCTCACTGAGAGCTGAGGCAGTGATGGGTGACGCTCAGTTCTGGAGAGAGAGGAGGAAGCCCGGCTCCACTCGAGGCCGTGGGCTGGGCCTTGGCCAGGTGCCTGGGGAGGCAGATGCAGGTCCAAGAATTCTGCAGAGAAGCCATCCCAAAACGCTGCTTTGCTCCCTACTTGAGTATTTCCTGCTCACTCCCAGCCCACTCCTGATCTCCTTCTGCCCTCTGGGCAGAGAGGAAGAGATGGGAGGTGTCCTTCTCCCATCTTAAGGACGTGAGCACTGAGGAGCAGGAAGGTCTCAAGACATGACAAAGACTTCCCCAACTGCCCTACAACAGCAGGCCTCCCTGCTTCCACCTCTGCCCCCTCTAGTCTATTCTCCATGCAGTAGCCAGAATCTTCTTTCATAATCACATTAGGCCACTTTCCTGCCTTCAATTTCACCCCTTTCCACTGCCCCCCAATTGCTCCTACCTCATTCAGGACAAAAATCCAAGGTCTCAACAGTCTATGAGGCCCTGCAAGAACCAGCCCTGCCCAGTCCTCTAGCCTCATTCACTGTCATTTTTTTCCTCCAGATGCACTAGAGTCCTGTTTCTAGCAGGACTAGGGGCTCCCGCCCCTTTGTGTGTGCTGTTCTCCCTGCCTGGCTCTTCCTCTCACTCCATTCAGGTCTCTATGCCAGTGTAAGACTGTCCTTGACCACCCATATGAAATAATATTCACCTCATACTTGTTTTTCTTCCTAGTGCACATCTAAAAATCTTTGTCCCTCTCCCCTATGAAAATGTAAGTTCCTCAAGGGCAAACATTTTCTCTATCTTATGCTAACCCTAGAATCCTGACCACAAAGCAGACACTCACTGAGTACCTGTTGACTGAATAAATAAAAATCTACTGGAAGTCAGTGTGGTTTGTGTTTAGACCAACCAGTTCCAAATTCATAGCTTTCTCTAGCATAGGTCATTCCTCAGCATTCCAGACCTTGACCCTGGCTTCCCACTACCAACAGGAGAAAGCCTGAAGTTAGGACAAAGCTCTGACTATGAGCTTCAGTTCCACCACTTCCAAGCTGTGGGATCTTGTAAATTATATCTTGTAAATTAGATGATGGCTCATCTTCTGTCAAATATCAATATCATGCTTCCTAGGGTTTATGTACCAACCTAGAGAACAGAACTCATGGAAGACTCTAGCACAGCACTGGACGTAGTAAGGGCTCAGCAAACACAGCTATCATGTGTGACATTCAAGGCTACCCACAGGATGCCCTCTCCCATCCCCTCTGAACAAAGCTCCTGTGATTTCTCCAGACCAGATGTTTTCAAAGTGTGGTCCCCAGTCCCACAGCATCAGCATCACTAGGAAAGTGTTCTAGGACTGCAGGTTGTCAGACCCCACTGCAGGTTGTCAGACCACACTCCAGACTGATGGATCAGAAAATTAGAAGGGAGGTTGGAAGGGGGTTAAGTCCTTGCATTTCTGCATCTGTGTGCTAACAATTCTTCCAGGTGGCTCTGATGTGTGCTCAAGTTTGAGACCCACTGCCCCAGAAGTAGCCCTTTTCACCAGGTGAGCCAGCAGTGGTAGATTTAAAGGTTGGTCCTGTTTGCTTACTCCCCTGCAATAACATGCTAACCCCATAGCCTTGTCATGGCTGGACAGGGGTTGAAGTTCATGCCCTGCCCCTTGACTTTGGGCTTTGCCCTGTTACTTGCCTTGGCCAATGATATTAGCTTCTTCAACTGGGTTTGCCATCCTGCATTTCTCTCTCTCTCTTTTTTAAAGATTTATTTATTTATACATACAGGAACTGGGGTACAGGCCAGAGTTGGGGGGCGGTGAGAGGATTCACCAGTGACAGAGTCGGGAGCAGAACAGACAGATTGACTGAAGTAAACTGCTGAGGGGAGCAGCGAGGGAGTTAGGAGAGGTCTGCTGCACCATGTGGGTAGCTCCCTGGCCGGCCGGGGATTGAACTCATGCTCCAGAGGCTGCAGATAGCTTCATAAGTTGCATCTTAACCCCTTGTACCACCAGGGAGGCCCTTCATCCTGCATTTCTGCTCTTATCACAAAAATGCCAAATAGTCACTGCCCCTCTGCCTGGGTTCCAGAAAGAGATACATAGAAAAGATCTGAACTGGACCTGAACCCCAGCTCAGCCCATCCCAGCCTGGCCAGTTGAGGCCAGTCAACCTCCAATCAGCTTGCAAACTCAGATGTAAGAAAATTATTTCTAAGTGATTGGAAACCACCTAGACTTTGAGGTTGCTTGTCAGGAGTCATTATTGCTGCAGCCACTGACTAATACACTAAGGCCCTTGACCAGGCTAATCATTCCTGCCCCTGCCTCTTTCTTCATTGGTCCCTCTCTCCTCTACCTCCTAAACCCCACCTATCCACCGAGATGTGGGTTATACTCCCCACCCCCCAACCCCCACCAGAACGACTTCCCCCAATCACCACCAGAATACACCCCTCCTGACCCTGGCACCTGGATTCACTTCATCTAGCCATTGAGAAAGCTCTAGTGAATAGAGTTCACCAAATAATTCCTTTTGGGTGACTAATTATGAAGCTGAAAAGCCCCTTCACTTAGTACCATCACTGACTAATTAGCTAGTTAGAAGGTTAAGTGTTTAATAGTTCTTTGCGATGTTTGCTTTCCAAACACTTATCTTCTTGCTGCTGCAATAGAAGTTGGTTCCCACATCTGGATCAGCATGCCCACCCACGGCATCAGCACCACAGCCACAGAACAAGTCACTGTCTATCTCTGGAGCCCACCCCAGCTAGAAATAGCTCTCCTTTGTAAATAGTTAATGAGCTCCTCCATCCCCATTGCGCATCTCCGGGCCCGACTCTCACCCAGCCAGGCACGGCACAGTGTGTGGTTTTGTGTGATTCTGCCTGCTCACCCCTACCCCCCACACCCCCACCCACACACACACCCTGAAGACTCTGAAGTTAATGGGCTTTAATTTGACCCCACCTCCTGAACCCTTCCGTCACCCACAGGGTGCCCACTGCCATCACACACGCACAGGCCAGATCATCAGCCTAATTGGCAAGAACTAAGACATCCCTCTTGCTTCTCTGTGTCTCAGTGTCTCCAGAGATGAGAGAAGAGTGCTCACTGCCAGGCAGAAAAGCAGCCTGGATCCTCTCCCTTCCCAGCCTGGCCTCAGCGACATGTGGCAACTGGCTCTGGGGTTGTGTGGGCAAGTGCCAAGAAATGCTAATGACCTCAACGCTTTTCCTGGACAGCATACACTTCCCAACACCCATTCTCCTCACCTAACTTCCCAGCAGAACCCTGATTTATTTGGGGAAGCAAATGTGCCCAAGCAAATGGCTACCTATCTCAGGCTCCGGTGTCCATTGCAAGAAATAATATAGAAGATAGAAGCTGAAGTCTTTGGGTGAGAGAGGGTTGGTGTCTTAGTTTGGCTTCCACTGAAGCAGACCCTGAGTTGAGATTTCAAGTACCAGTAGTTTATTTGGGAGGTGCACCCAAGATGCTCTGGTAAGGAAATGGGAAGGAAGTCTTCTCATAAATGTCTTACTAAGCAAAGTACCACTTTTGGGCAACTGGAGCTTAATCCTAACCCTCTGAGAGACAGTTTAGAACATACCCAGTGTCCTCCTCCTACAGTCCTCAAAGGGAAAGAGGCTGGGGTATTGACTCCCCACTGCCCTCTGTCACAGGCAGGGCTGCTTCTGGGGAGCTTCTTTAATTTGACCCCACCTCCTGAACACCCTTCCATCACCCACAGGGTGCCCGCTGTTATCACACACGCAATGGGAACTGCCAGCAAGGACAGAAGCAGAGAGCCATTGGCTAGAGATAATGCAACTGACCTGCAGAAGGCATCTCAGTCCCTTGAATCCAGGGGGCTTCCAAACAAGTCCTGAGTGTCCCCCCTTTGGAAACAAACCCCAGATTCTGTGAAGCCACGTGGTCAGGTCGGTGCTACTAGAAATGATTCACACTTTGTCAAGGTGCTGTTCTTTTATGCCTGACATTGTCCGTTTCACAACAGCCAGGGTAGTTGGGTAGGGCAGTCAGCCTTATCCCCATTCTGCAGATGAGTAGTCTGAGGCTGAGAGAAAGAAAGGCGGGAAAATGACAAGAGCTCATGCCTGGGGACCCCCCATTTCCATCCTTGTAGCAATCACTCAGGCCCCATCAAGGGGTTAGAAAGATAACTCCAGCAACCACAATCCACGAGGTGCTCTTGTTACCTGCATGTCTCATATACATTATCTCTTTGGATATAACCCTGTTTGAAAGGATTTTTTATTTCAATGTTACAGATGAAGCAAAGCCTCAAAGAAGTGGAATGCCTAGTGCCTGGTAGTGTGGGGTTTGCATCCCACCTCTCCTGGCACCTTCCCTCACCAGGAGTTCAGACACCAAGTCCCCAGCCATGGATTTTAAGCAACTCTGTCCACCAGTTCTGGCCATACCCCTGATTTCACTGGGTACAGTCACATGCATGTAATAAATACACATCAAAGTCATGGTGGGGAGGGGGCACTTTTAAATCACTGATGACCTAGGACCACCCTTAGTAGACTCAGGATCTCTGGCGGGAAGGATCCAACTTCCCAAGCTAGGGCTGGGGCACACTGGGGTGGTGGGAAACTCACGCCAGTCTACCCAGGGCTGTATTGAGACTGGAAGGAGATGAGTGCTGTGAACAAGCTTGGGAAAACCTCGCTGTCAAAGAGGGTTTGGAGTCATCCTGATTACTGCCACCACTAGCTCTGACCCCTGAGCCCCAGACATTCCTCCCAGCCTAACCCTCCCTCTGTAAACCTTCTTGAGTGTTTTACTGGTGTAATATAAACAATATCCCGCCCCACTTCCAAACTAACCAAACATAAAATTAACAAGGGGCTGCTTCTCTTGTTCTCCCTTACTAGAGGGGAAAAAAAGTCAAAATTTAGAACACCAGACAGACCGAATGCACACTATAATCCCTTTACTCTTGCTAATTATTTCTATCTTTGGGGATGTCTCTAGCCAGAGCTTTTTTGAGAATGAAGAGGAAATGACAAGTGGAGAAATTAGTCACCTCTGAACAGATGCCCTGAAGGTTTTGGAATCTGAGTGGTGTCATCTTCTTGAGCAGAGCAAGAAGGGCAGGATGAGGAGGCACCGATATGATTTGAGACACTTATGGAAGGCATCCCTGAGAAATGCTTCTCCTAAATGCAAACCTGCTCTAGGTTTTAAATTCCACCATTAGAAATTCACTCCTTTGGGTCTTTCAGAGTTCCCAATCGAAATACAAAGATTTCTAAAAGAGGTTACACGTTACGCCTTGATCTCTTAAAATCCTATCAGATCATTTCCCAGGCTTACAGTTCTCACCAGGAAGGAATAAGGTTTGAAGAATGAAGCTGTAAGAGGCAGTCTGGAGAACGATGACAAGAAGAGGGAGCCAGGAAGGAAAAGAGGGCAGGCTTCTAAAAACACTAAGTAGTTATATGTGTGTGTATGTGTCTGGGACTTTAGAGTTGACTATGAAAGATGCACTTTCCTGTACTTGGTCTCAATGAGTCCATACCACAGTCCTGTGAAATATGCAGACAGGAATCTTTGTTTCCATTTTACAGATGAGGAAATAGAGGCTGAGAGCCCTGACGTGACTTGCCCGTGGTCGGAGGAGTAATAAATGGTGGCGTTAGAGTACAAACTCCGATTCTGGAAGTGCTGGCTCATTATCTTCTGTTTACATGTAGGGACTGTGTTGTGCCCGGCTAGCAAACAAATAATCATAAATGAAAACAGTACATTCCCCAGCAGGCCCAATGAAATGTAAGTGTAAGTGTATTATTGGCTGGGGCCTCTGAGAACACCCCTCAACCCCACCACCTTTGGTCTCTTGCCTGTCTGCTTTTTATGTTTCCTGGTATATAGAATGGAGATGTGATAGGCAGAGCTCCAGCATCCTTTTTTTTTTTTTTTTTTTTTGTGGGACCCTCACCGGCAGCTGGGGAAGGAACCGGTGCTGAAGAGGCTGCGGGCAGCCTCACAGCCCAGCGCTCAACCGCTGTGCCACCAGGGGAGGCCCCCCAGCATCCATTTTGAGGTGACCTCATCCACCATGAGGTGACCTTAAGAACAGGAACTGTGTGCTAAGGAAGGCAGAGCAGAAAGATAGAAGAATCTGGGTCCCTGGGCACTATGATGCCCAGAGAACCAGACCTAAATCCTCGCCACTGGTCTTCCTTTACATGATAAATACATAAGCCCTAGGGGGTTAAGCCATATTGTAATAGGGTGTCCCCAGGGAAAGGGAAGGTTCCAGTTTCCCTGCTCCACCCTAGGGAGGGTGGAGCTGGCCAGAGAGGAGTTGCTAGAGAAGACAGGGAGAAGGAAGGAGGGAGATCAAGGAGACCTGGAGGTGGCACTTGGAGCTAAGAGACACGCAAAGAAGCTGCGCTTGCTTCTTGGCCTTGGACTTGTACCAGGGACTGGCGGACATGAAAGGAGACATTTAAAAGAGGTGTCTTTCATGGTGAGAGAACTATGGGGAGGTTGACAATGGCAGCTTTTACCTTGACTGGTATTTTTATATTTCTCCTTTCATCCCAGACTTGCCTGGCCCCTTCCGCCCCTTTCCTATGGTTCCCTGGACCAGAAAATGCCTCGGATTATGGCAGGCTTTGGCGGCTCAGTGTCTCTACTTTGGGTCAACCTGGTTTGGCTGGGCATTTACCCACAAGGGGATGGGTAACTCTGGGTGTCTCATTTGGTAACTATATTCTGTCTCTTCTCTTTATTGCACATAAATTGTAATAAAGCTATTTTCTTTTTTTTTTCAAGATTTATTTATTTATTTATACAATAAATAAATTGGGGGGGAGGTGAGAGAATTCACCAGAGCCAGAGCGGGGAACAGAACAGGCAGACTGATGAAATACACTACTGAGGGGAGCAGCGGGCATGGCAGGAGAGGTGTGCGCTCCATGTGGGACCCTAGCCTGGCGGCCGTTATTTTCTGTTGCAGGTCTTATGCACTAAGAGTATGTTTGTCTTTATATGGCATAGGGCAGAAACCATTTTAAAGTGTGCAGAGTTGGGGGCCCTGGGGTGCCCCTCACACTAGCCCTCTAACAATGTTGAGTTTTCTATTCATACTAACTGCTACTCTGGGCTTCTGACTCCAAACTCCCTTTTCTTTATGATGCCTCTAGCAACCTGTCACTTCACTGTGACTCACGTGGTGAGGTCAGGAGGCAGAAATCCTCACTGTGCCCGTATGTTCTGTTAGTTGATCCCAGGTGAATATTTTTGAGTGGTACCTGAGGTTCTCATTGTTTCCCTTTCGTTTTGACATTGTTAGCCTTTAGAAAGGTGAAAGAAGTTGGGCCTCCCTGGTGGCACAAAGGGTTAAGACGCAGCCTATGAAGATCTCAAATTCAATCCCCGGCCAGGGAGCTACCCACATGGCACAGCAGACCTCTCCTGACTTGTCCACTGCTCCTCTCAGCAGTGTATTTCAGTCAATGTGCCTGTTCTGCACCCCACTCTCTGTCTCTGGTGACCCCTCTAACCCTCCATGCCTCTGGCCTGTACCCCAGTTCTTATATGCATAAATAAATAAATAAATCTTTAAAAAATAAAAAAGAAAGAAAGAAAGGTGAAAGAAGTAACTAAACCTGACAGAGAAAATCCCAAGCAGACTCGTGGGGGGGGGATCACCCATCCTTCCCCCACAAAAAAAATCAAAGTTGGTGACCCTTGGGCCAAATCTCCAGTCTTAAGAAAACTCCCTGGGGTGTTAGTGAGCGTGATCCCTGGCACTGGATGTGGAAGACCACATTTCTAGTTTTTTGCACTGTGGAATCCTGTGAAATCTACTCAATGAGTCTAAGGCTTAGTTTTACCAGCTACAAAATGGGCATAATCTTTGTCCTGACCAACCCACTCGTGGTTGTTAGAGTTCAATAGTCAAGCAGTATAAAAGAAATTTAGAAAAAAATATAAAATCCAAGACATGGTTTGGGGGAAGGGGATACCTTAAAGATATTAGAAAAATATTTAAAAGAAAGGAGAAATGAAGCATTTAATAAATAGATTTAGGTAAAAAATAAAATTCAAGGCAGGCTGATGTAGAGTTTGGCCCTGATCAGTGAACTGCTGGGGGAATCTTCATGTCCTCCTCCATCTACCCCAATTTCTTCCTTTTCATTTTTCCCTCTTATGCCTGTGGGGGCTCAGTCCAACCTTTCATGAGCTGGTGGGCTATGTAGAGAAGCAGCTGAGTCAAGGAAGCATCCCCCTGCATAGGTGGCAGGTCTCATACCTGACACGCCTTTTCCTTTAGGGAGCACCTGTCCTGCCAGTTTCTCTGCATAGCCACAAGACCCCAGGTTCATTAATAAATTTCCCTCCAACTGTGGTAGAGATGGTTGTATTTTCATGGGGAAGGAGATCTTCACTCAAGTGTTGGTTGATAAGATCCTGATGGGTTGGGAATTGATTGAATCTGCCCTCTTATCCTTTCCCCAGATGGATGACAGAGCAATAGAGAAAGACGCCGAACCCCCATACTGCAAAACCCAGTGGGCTGTTCCAGACTTTCCAGAAAGGGGAGTGTGTCTGACAATCATGGGAAAATATGGCATGGAAAGGAGAGCCTACAGAAATGCTGCTATCTCCCCACCTTCAGGGTCTCTCCTTACCATCCCTCGCTTCCCCTACATGGAGATGATGGCTGCATAACAAGCAACACGGAGGAGAGGCTGCATCCTGCCTAATTCCACACTCTGTTTTAGAAGTATGCTTGCTGCTCCCCTGGCCCTCCTGGGGACCGTTCCAACATCACGCCTGGCGACAGATGTTCTTGATGATTCTTGGAGACAAGTGTTTGTGAATGTCACTTGGGCTGATAATGACATGCAGGGCACTTAACTTTCCATGTCACACCAGGGATGAAAGCAAGCTGGGATGAGCTCCTGCTTTTTCCAGGGGGAGCAGAGAACCCCTTCTTTTTGATGCCCCTCTCACTACCCTTCCTCTTCCCCTTGCTGACTGCCACCACCCCAACACTCTCCCCACAAATATTAAGTACTTGGTGAAATGGCAGGTACTGGGGCTGAGAAATGAGACAGTCAACCCCTCCCTGGTCAAAGGCCCCATTTGTGTGCTGTCTGTGTCCAGCATGTCCCAGATCTGCCTGCAGGGCTCACTTTTGTGTCCTCAGCGAAGGCAAATGCCTTGGGAGGTCAGCGGAAACCAGTAAATAATTAGGGAACTAATTATCTGATAAAAGAGCAAGATGCTATTTCTTAGCCAAACTCAGATCCTGAGTTATCCATGACTGGAATTACCCATGCTGCTGCTCCAGTTTCTTGCTATGAAGAACAGAACCTGATATGTTCACACTCACAACCCCTGGGGCTTCTGCAGGGCTTTAGCATGGGTCAGTGGTGACCCATCAAGGACTTGTGTCCAGACCTGGTTGGACCAAAAGAACCTCACCAAAGTCTGTCTGTGACCCCAGGCCCTAGGGCTCAAGCCCTAATAGATAGGCCACCATAAGCCTGGGAGGGAAGATGCCAGAGAGACCCCAATTGGTAAAAGCAGATGGATTTAGCAAGTGGTAATCATATTGTCTTGGTCATAGGATAATAACTATCTTAAATGGCATCATAGACTATCAGGGCAGTGATCAGTTAGGTCAAAGGTAACACCCTCCACCTGAAGTCAGGCTGCCCACTTGGCATCCCTGGCACAGCGTCACTCAGATTCTGTTCCAACCCTTCTCTGATGGTGAGCACGCTGCTTGGTGGCAACTCTTACTTATTCTGTTGTTGGGTGGCTCTGTTGCTCATTTCTATTCTGTTTGGTTTACCAAATGTTGACTCAACAGCTGTTGTGGGCCAGGACTTACTAGGAGCTGGGGTACAGAGATGAGGATGCATGAATAACACACATTGGAGAGAAAGAAAGATACAAGCCAAACCATGGGTGTCCAGATGGAGAGCAATGAGAGAGGTATGTAAAGCTGTTGCTTTTGGAATCTTTTCTTGTAATGGACTAATGCCTACTTTCATATGTGTGTATGTGTGCCTTTGTGTGTATGTGTGTGTTTCTCTCTCTTCTATAAGTCAGTTCTTTGAATAAGGAAACTTGAACTTCTTTTCTAAGTCCTCTCACCTCCAAGGTAAACTTTGCCAATCTCAAGTGAACTTCCAGATCCATTTCCATTAATTGATCTCTGGATCAATTAATCAATTAATTTTGCAGCTTGCAAAAATGACTCTTAAAACTTTGCCATCTTGATTAAACATATTATATTGTGCTCTGACCAATTTCAATGAGTCAGTAGAATTGTAACCTCCCATGATCTGAGTACTATACTACAATTAATAAAACCAAAAACTGTAAGAGACTTTTACACTTCCATCACTTTATGACCCTGATGTCCTTGAGTTAAACCAACATTTTAAGCCCATGTCACACAAAAAACTAGTAAGCCAGATTTCCCTCACATCCATCTCATGGAATTGAGTTCTTGAACCAGAAGACATGCATATTTATGCTCTTATCCAACTAAATAAGAAAACACATCAAGCAGTACAGAAATGGAGACAGATGTTGAGGCACAAGACAGAGACTTTCTTCCACATTAACATCACTTTATTGGTCGATACAGTGGACAGTTACAGGTCCACCTTGCCAGTTCCCATTTTTTCACTTTGTACCCAACTAAGTGAGATTTTAACTAACAGTGCCACACAGTTGTGATGTATCTGTTTATGTAGTGACTCACAGCCCAAGGGAACTCCAAGATGCTCTCCAAGGGTCCTAGAACCCTCAGCTTCTGATTCACTTCCCTGGGGAGATGGGCAGGGGGAGAATCGCCATGCCAGGAGGGATGTCACTGGGGAGCGTTGCATCGTGAATGACAAGGAGGCCGATGAGAAGGTTGAAAACAACAGGTCTGTGGTGTCTCCTAATGACAATAATTGGGCAGGATTTGCCACCCCTCACCCCGTGAACCCATGTAGGGTTGTGGCAATCAGTGTGATTTGCCTTTCAGCCTTTCAGCCATCAGTTGAGAAATCCTTTCTAGAATTTGGAATGCCCATCCCCAGCCTAGCAGCCTGTTTTATTGGGTCTATTCTTTGAATAGAGGCATCTTTTAAATGGAGGCAAACTGGAAACTTCCCCTTTGGATTTTCGGCAATTCTCTTTCCATCCATGCTGTGTCATGATCACACTCACTAGCTTGGACATTTTGGGGCATGACTTCTGGGCCTGGGGCCCAGGACTCAACGTCCTGGGAAGTCTATGAGATCCCTTCTCAGCAGCTGGGCTGTGGTTCCCTTGCTACATTATTGATCAGGTCCTTTCCAGATTGCCTGGGTTCAAATCCTGTCACTGCTGCTACTAACCCCATTGTACCACTATGGGCAAGTTTCTCATACGGCAAGTGGAATCCTTACTTCCTGGCATTTTGAGGACACTAAATGAGTCAGCACACACAAGGCCCTGAGAATAACACCCTGCATAGGTAAGCTTTCTGTACAGGTTTATATGATTGTCGCTGCTGCTGCTTTTCTTGCTGGGGAAGGTGGAGGCAAACGAAACTTCCAGGCTTTGCCGACTGGCTCTGGTCTGAATTCATTGCAACCTCTTTTCCACCAGCAGAACTTTGTTGTTTTTTACTTCTTGCTATGAACATGGATTTAAAAGCCTTTTTTGGCTGTCGTTAGCTTGCTCTCTGTATGGTGTCTGCGCCTCTTTAATATTCATCTTTGGACATATGTCTTTCTTCCCTTATTTTGTATAAAGTTGTCGCTCATCAGAGAGCCACTGTACAGCCTGCTGGTGTCTTTGCTTTCTCAAGGGGCCATTCATTTTCTAAACACCCAGTTTCTTTCTCTGATCTCCTGTTTCTCCCAAGCTGAATGCACTGATAAGACACCAGGCACAGAGCTGAGTGTAGGCGTGGAGGGCAGAAGGCCAGGATTCAAGTAAGTCCTGCCTCTTCCTGGCTTTGTGAACTTGGAAGAGCTGTATAGTCCCTTTTAGGTATGACCAGGAGAATTAAATGAGATACTGCCCATGAAGCCAAGTGTCAAACACCTCGGAAGCTGGCAATCATGTGGATTAGTGATCTGGCTACAGATTCACACCGATTTTTTAATTTAGAATTTTGGAAATTTGCATCGCATATCTAACCTTCCTAGATGATGGTCTTACTCTCATCATCATTCTTACTATTACCACTGCCACCCAGAGTACTTTGTATTCCTTGAACACCTCCCTTGTGCCAGACTGTCTGGAGAACTTTCCATGCTGTGCCTCTTATTCTCATGACAGTCCTAAGAGGAAGGCAGCAATGTTATCTGCTGATTTTGATTCCAAGCTTTTTGGTGCCTCCATTTTATTTATATTCAGAAAACTGCTAGCTCCAAGCTGTCAATCACCAAATAACTCCCACCTTGAGTGATCAGAAGTACAGACCCAAGCCCCCTGGCCTCCTCACCCCCACCCATGGAGTTTGCCACTTTGGCAACCTCCTTGCTCTTCCTCCATGATGCCAGCACCTCTCTCTCTCACAAACTGTATTTTCCTTCACCCTGGGCCTATGCAAGCCTCTGAGGAGGTGGTAGCTTTTCACCTTTACACTTTTTAAATCAAAGTCAAAACCATATAATAAATTCACAAGAAGAAATGTATTTCTTTTTCTAAAGGTCAACCTCGCAAGTTATCAGAGAAATGCAAATGAAAACAAGTTCCATTTTTCACCAATAAAACTGGCAAAGATGAAACTCATTATCTATTCAATAATTGGCCAAGGTGTGGTCAACACGGGCTCTGTCGTCACCTTCCACTAGCCAGAAGATAGACAAATATATGCAAAATGTGAGCATGATAATTTACTCATTAAATCCATAACTCAAACTCCTCAGCGAATATGCTAAGGAGATCACTGAAGTCACACAAATATCCTTTGTACAAAGAGATCCATGGCTGCATGACTTCAAGTACTGAAAAATGGAAAACAACCTAAATGTTCAATAGTAGAAGACGGGTTAAATAAACTAATCTGCAGCCAAATGAAAACATACTTTCATCCCATGAGAACTAAGCAAGCTATAATGTTGAATGGAAGGAATTAAGAAACAAAACAGTAAAAACAAAATAACACACTAGGTTGATTATAAATATTGTTTTGAATGGAAAGAAAACGGAGAGACCAAATGCTTCTAGTTAACTTTGGGTGGTAGAGTTATAGGTATGTTTTATTCTCCTCTTTATCATTTTCTCTATGTTCCAAACTTTCTACAAAGACTATTTATGACTTTTATGATGAGAATACTTAATGCGTTTAGGTTTCATTATGTATCTATATCGAAGTAGCTCTGTCTGTGTGTATCCATCCATGTATGTTAAATTCTAACATGGCTCTCTCTACAGCCTGAGAAATGACATTGATCTCCAGATTAGCCAAGCTGCTGCCCAGGTAAGGGTATTTCCGTCTCCACCAGCTTCCATGTGATCCAGCCCCAAGCTCATGCACTTTGCTTGGTGAATAAATACCTTCTTTATGTGCTCTTCTCTGCTACAGCTTCCCATTCAGACTCATTAGCTCAGGTTGGAGCTGGAAGGAAACTTGTGGATGAATCAGGGCCTTGACCTCTCATGCACCATGGACCCTTCACTGTCTGGTGAAGTCTTGGATTCCCTCTCAGAAAAATTATTTTAAATGTATAAAATGCAAAGGATTTCAGGGGAAACCATGCATTCCTTGAGCTATGGGAAGGTTCTAGGCCATGCCCCCCATGTTTAACCAAACCTGATTTGAATTATTTTTGAGGCTGGCTGAAAAGGCTCTCATCTCAGGGTAGACGGTCCAGCCCTCTGGCCTCTGCCTATCCCTCCCTCTGAATGGCAAATGCAATCCTACTGCAGCTTTTCAGTCTCAAACCTCCCTTTCCACATGACCTAGGAAAGGATCCCTAGATCTTCACAGTACATTTACAAGGTCCACGTCATGTTACCATTCCAGATGAGGTGACTCTTGAAGCCCCAAGAGGTCAGTACAGGTGGGCAGGATGACCCCACCCTTAGTATTGGGAGGCTCACGTGACCACTCTGGCTAATCAGACCTCACCCAAGACTTCCCTGGGAACAAATGGGGAAGGAATGCTCTTCTTCCTCTAGGTGTGCTCAGAGGAAAGACACTGCCTGGGGATGTGGCCAATCCAGAAAGAAATGGAACTTTAGCGAAGGCAAGAAATTCTGAGGCTGAGGCCGGTTCCTGACTTTCCAGTTATGTAAACCTGCCCACCACCTCTCCCTTTTTCTTTATTCAGCCAGTTTGAGTTGGGTTCAGTTACCTACAGCTAAGTGTCCAGAATGGATTATGCCTATTTGACTGAGCAGGAAATCTGAGGCAGGCCAGATCTTGGCAGTCCCGTGAACAGAGTTCTATACTTCCTGACCTCGACACCTTAACCAGACTGCAAAATCAAGCAGATAAAGGCAGATTCCCTCCTCCCTGGAGGAGTCAGATCATCTGACCAAGAGGTCTGTTCATTGTTCTGATGTGTCCTCCAGTGGGGCTCAAACAAGAAGTTGGGGGCTCAATGCCACAAGAACCCCTCCCACAGCCACACCCGTGGAGGCATAGTGTCTACATATGTGAGGGTTCCACCTGTGTGGGTTCCTTTTTTGTAAACTTGTGGTTGCTGTTCTATTTCTCTTACCTGCACAGGCACCTTCAGGGAGGAGGGGTACAGGTGGGAATAACTCAAAGCCCTCCCATCACCTCCTCCTTCCCCAGCCAGTCACCTCCCTGCCTGTGCCACAGCCCCGGCTCACCTGTAAATCAGTACCTCATCGTCAGAGCAGTTGTACTGCAGCTGGTACATCTTCACTCTGGGCGCTGACTTGCTGACTGACCACTTGACCAGGGCTGAGGTGGTGGTCACATCCGACACCAGCACAGCCCTTTCCGGGGAGCTTTTGGGAGGCTCCCCAGCCCCACTGCCTCCACCTCCTCGACTGGTCTTGCTGGAGCCAGTGATATCTGAGAGGCGGGACTTGGGGGGTGCAGTGCGGCTGGTGCTGTTGCTGAGGTGTGGCAGCTGCACGATGGAGACCTCCACGGTGGCTGTGGCCTCCCCCGCGGCATTGGCAGCGATGCAGGTGAAGGCCCCACTGTCCTGAGATGTGGTGATGAGGATGTCCAGGGTGCCATTGTCATACACTGCGGTCCGTGAGGAGTTCCCCACCAGGCGGTCATCGGGGGCCACCCAGTGGATGAGGGGGCTTGGGTCCCCAATGGCCTTGCACTTGAGCGTGGCTGCCTGGCCCTCCAGAACCAGCAGCTTGTGTGTGTGCTGGGTGATGAGCGGTGGCTCACACACAAACTCCTCCTCTCGCACATGCCAGAAGTAGCGCCCCTTGAGCCCCCCGGGAGAGCCACAGGTCTCCAGGTCATCATCCCGCTCAAGCCTCCGCAGCCAGAGAAGCTCACAATTACAGTGCAGTGGGTTCCCCCCAAAACTGAAGGACAGGGGTGGAGCAAAGGGTGTTGCAGTCAGAACAGAGGCCTGGGAGCGGGCAAAGATGGGGTCTGGGGGCAGCTTCTGCAGCCGGTTGGAGGTGAGGTCGAGGCGGGCCAGCTTCTGCAAGTCGGCAAAGGTGCCCTCGGCAATGTGGTCCAGCAGGTTGTGGTCCAGGCTCAGCTGGTGGAGGTTGACCATGCGCCTCACAGAGCCCCAGGGCAGGCCATGGAGGTTGTTGTAGGACAGGTCCAGGTCCTCCAGCGTAAGGAGAAAGTCCTCAAAGGCCTCGTTGGCGATGCCGCCTAGCTGGTTGTTGTTCACGATGAGGTGCTGCAGGTTGACCAGGCCCCTCAGGGTATCCTCCCCAAGGCTGGGCAGTCGGTTACTGTCCAGGTGCAGGGAGCGCAGGCTCTCTAGGTCTAGGAAGGAGAAGGGCTGGATGTGGCTGATGGTGTTTCTGGAAAGGGTCAGGTCCACCAGCCCTGTCATGTTGGCGAAGTCCTGGCGACCGATATGGATGATGAAGTTGCCACCCAGACGCAGCTCCACTGTCCTCCTGTCGATGTCAGGAGGCACAAAGAGCAGCCCCTTGGAGGGGCACAGGGTTCCCAGTGACTCAGACAGATTCTGGCAGACACAGTACTTGGGGCAGGCGTCGACCACGGCAAACGCCATGCCAAACGCCAGCAGACCACCAAGCAGGGTCTCCATGGTCTGGTCACTCAGGCCGCCGAGGTGCCTGGAAGGAAGGAACACAAGATCGGGGTCAGGAGGTGACTTCCTAACTTGCTCACCCAGAGCTTCCTCCCTCACTCACACTAACCCCCTGCCTTGAGGAGCAGCAAAGAAGGGCACCTGCTCCTGCCAGGTGTAATCTCTTCTCCCAGCCCCTCCAATACAATTCCACTTTTTAATTTTTTTAGTTCTCATTTTATAACAGATTAATTTACATAGTGACTACGTATATGGAATATTCCCTCTCTTCCCCACTGGAATGTCAACCCCAAGAGGGCAGGTAATTTTACCTGTTTTGTTAATTGCTGTGTCCCAACCTTCAAGTGCAATGTCTGGGACACAGTAGGTGCTCAAGAAATGTTTGTTGAATGGGTGGGTAATTCCTTTCCAGTGGCTCATCTTAAAAATCATTGGGTTTAAAAAGCACATTGTGGCTTTATTTTGAAGTAGTTTTACTTAATTGCTTTAAATTCAGCATGAAATTAAATGGGACCGGCATTCCTTAAGAAAAAGGGTGTGGACAAGGAGAGAGCTGGCCCCAAGAAACACCAGGATTACCAGGAAACTGGCTTTGGATAAATTCTTCACTGTGGAGAACCCACATAGTAGTTGAATCTATGGGAGTTTAGGGAAGTGGAGAAATGAGTGAAATCAAAAGCGAAAGCATGAACTTTTGTGCATTTCGTAATCGCTGGGTTTTCTGCCTGGAACTTCAAGACCCCATGTCATTAGGGCTTTGGGAACACCCTTCCCAAGAAAGGTTTCTCTGTAGATAGATGAGGGTTATGCTTGGCCTCATTCCCTCCCTCAGGTCTTTATTCCAAAGTCACCTTCTCACCAAGTTCCCGGACTGTATATCTCCCTCTTCCCCAATTTGTGTTTGTCTCCTTGAAATTGATCACTCTCAAACTTACTGTAAGTTTTACCTATTTGTTTGTTCTTTGTCGTCTGCACCAGCAACAGAGACCCAAGAGGTAGGGACTCGTTACTCACCCTTATATATGCAAAGCCTAAAGTTCTGCTTGGAACATAGTAATTTTACATGAATGAATATCTAGGAAAGGAAAGAACAAGACTTTGGCTCAGGTCTCGGCGCCTCCCAATCCTACAGTTTTCCCTCTATTCCACATTGTACTCACGGTGGCTCTGTTTATGTAGTGCTAAAAACCTCCATGGAGTTGGACTTTTAGAAAATCAAGCATACTGGTTGTGTAGCATCACTCAGCCCAGCAGCTCTCAAATTGCCTTCGAAGAGCACTAATTAGGGTTCTGCAAGGAGGCTTCTAAGGCCAAAGAGATGGGGAATCACTGCCTCCTCTTGCTTGCTCTTGCAAAAGCTCTACACACATTAGCAAGTTCACAAGGTCGAGAAATTTTGCTGCAGTAAAGAAACTGGATGAATGTTAAAACTGAATTGCTCCCTTTTTGGAAAAAAAAAAAGTAAAGACTATTAATATCTTGAGGAAATAGAGTTCTATAGCTCCCAGTTTAAGGAACACAGATACAGACAAGACAACTAGCTGATTAAAAGACTATAGATAATACATTTAAAAACCCAAACCAATCACATATTACTTTACTTTGAAGATTTGAATTCCATTATCATGTTTCTTTAAGGGTTAATCTCCCAACCAAGACCCTTGAGGGAAGAGATTTATCCTATATTTCATTTGGACACTGATATTCTTGAGCACCACTGTCCAATATAAATATAAAATTGAACTTTACATGTGATCATATTAAAAATCATTAAAACAAACAGGTGAACTCAATTTTGATAATATATTTTATTTAATCCACTATATACAAAATATTTTTCAACATGTAATCGATACAAACAATTATTAATGAGATGTTTGAGTTTCTTTTATTTGTACTAAGTCTTCAAATCTGGTGTGTATTTAGCACTTAGAGTGCATTTCAAGTGCTCACTGGCCATATGTGGCTGTTAGCTACCATATTGGACGTGGCTGTTAGAACAGGTGTTAGTTAACTATAGCCAGAGGGCCAAATCCAGCCTGCCACCTGTTTTTATAAATAAAGTTTTATTAGGACACAGTCATGCACATCATTTACATATTGTATGACTTTTTTTTTTTTTTCATGCTACAGTGGCAGAGGTGTGTAACTGCAGCAGAAACATGGCCAGCAAAGTCTAAATTATTTACTGTCTTTCTTGTTGTTTGCAGTAAAAGCTTGCTGAACTTTTTTCTAAAGGATTGTTTTTTTTCCTTTTCATCTTCTTCATTGTGGTCACCCTTGTTAAATACCTCTGCCACATAAGTTCTACTCTGGGCTCCCCATGAGTCAGTCCCTGATGTCCCAACCTCTTGGGCCCCCCGCAACCCGACCCATCCAGAATGTCCACCTCAGAGGTGTCTATATGTGGCAACTTTCTACCTGCCACCTTTTCCCTGCTCCCATGTGCTTTGGTTTTCTAGGTCCATCCTTAGTTGGGGCCTGATCAAATGAACAGGAATCTTCTCCATCTGCACTGACCCTCTTCTTTTTCAACACAAAAATAAATCCTTGCAAGAGCTGGTCCTGCCACTACCCCAGTTTCTCTCTTCCCCTTCTCCTCCCCCTGTCCTCATGTCCCAGGAATAGGCATTTCCAGCCTCTCCCGTTTATAACTGCCATGCTTGATTGAGCTTTCTCCCAGGTTCCCACATTCTCTGGTTTCTTCCTAGCTTTTCCCCCACCCTCACTCCCACTTCACTAAGCTCTTAGTCTATTAAACACTGTCTACTCCAGGAAGTCCCTCTATAACCTAGATCAAATTAGGTCCACCAGCTCTGCCCTACTGAGCACAATTGCTCATTTACCATTAATGTAATTCCTTAGTTATATCCCTGTCTGCCTTCCTAGACTATAAACTCTAACTCTAAAAGTCTTGTCCACCCATCACTCTCTTCCCAGCACCACTCCTGACTCATCGTAAGTGCCCAATGAATACTAATTGGATGAATGAATGCATGATGAAATATGGCCCGGAGCAAAGTCAGTTTCTGGCATTGGCCCTGAGATTATGAGCTCTGTACCAACAATGTCCAGGGTTCATTTGGCTAATCAGTTGAAAAGACCATCTTTACACAGTGGCCTGCTCATAGCAGAAAAGTATTTTGGCAACCATCAACCATGCTTTCCAGCATGACCCACGTGGTAATGATTTAAGTAGAGGGGAGGACACAAGGACCAAGGATGTCCCTTGCTCAGTAAGCTGGAGGTGGCTGTGTGAAAGTATGCATGATGTGTGTAAGAGTGGGAGAGTTTTGAAAGCTGACAGGCCTAAGAGAAAGGTGTCTTCCTTATGGAAACACTGCAGTGCCCCTGGGCTCAGTGGAACTTCCCCACATCCTCACAACATGGCACACAAGACAAATGGTCAGACTTGCAGGGTGCACCCAAGTCCAAGGCCAGGCTTTGGTGGCTGTGCTGGAAATTGTCCCTTTATCCCTTTACATGCCCTCTCCACTCTCCCTCCCGTCCCCCTGCCATGTGTCCATCAATCAAGGCTGCCCCACAGGGGCTGCCTCAGCTTGGTATGGACAGACTACCCCAACTTAGGGCAGTCAACCTTTTGGCCTTTCAGTTCTTGGCTCTGTCATCTGCCCCCTGGGAGACGGGTGATGGCAGCACCCCAGGGGAAGACCCATGCGCTGTACGCTACCCATCCTAAAGGGCCCATTGTTTCCAACAGTTTTTGTCCTTATGAATTTTGCTAAACAAATCACGTTTAAAAAAAAAAAAAGTAGTTTGTTGAGGATTAACAAACGTCTAATGAATTCAAATCTGTGACATAATAGAGCTGGGTAAATATATTTTAAGCAATCAGCATGGAAGATTACTGACAGAGAAGTGACTATCGAATCTTAATTAAAATTGTATTCTGAGAACTGTCACTTAATATATTACTCTAACAGCCAAACAAAAAGCTGCTTAAACCCCAAGTTTAAGCGAGGGGAGGAGAGGGGCTGGTGGATACATGTAATTACTGCATACGCAAAGTGAGGGGGGCTCTCCGGTTTGAGCAGGGATTTGAAAAAATCCTGGAAGGAGCATTCTGGGTCCCTGTGAGCATCTTGGAATGGTGTAGGTGCTGGGGGGGAGCAAGGCGAGGGGACAACTAGGAGGAGAGGGCTGGCATTGGGAACAAAGAAACCGATGAAAGCAGGCAGGAGGGGCCACAGGATTATTTATTTGTGGGCAAAACTGAGAGAGGTGTGTGGGGATCAGGAGCATGGCTGTGAAATGGATGCTGGTATCAAATGTCAGGATCAGCCTTCAGAGGAGGAATCCATCTGCAAAGGAGCAAGAGCTTGTCTGCTCAGAATGTCTATGAGCCGGTCTGGGGCAGGGAGAGGGAGGCATTGCTGGGAGAGGCAGAAACCAGGCACTGGGAGAGGAAGGAGCACTCTCTCCCTGAATCTGCAGTGACCAGAGAATCAGAGCAGTGCTGGGAGCTTACCTAGGGAGGGGCAGTATGCCCTCCTGGCTGTCCCCAGGTTTTTCATGTGGCCTTCACTCTGCAAGGTAAGTGCTGCCACTAGGCCATCAGGGGCTCTCATGCAAGTAGAAAGATGTGGAAGAACTTCTAGCTGAACAACCTGGTGCAGTGAGCAACTTGCACCCCCATTCCTTGTGGCCCCATCTCCTGCTATTCCCATTTTAGCCACTAGGAAGTGAGTAAAGAGGCTTGGACCTGCTCTAATTCTCCCCACTCCCCCAGGAGAAGAACCCACAATTTCAAATGAGAGTTGGCTAATTCCAGCCCATCTTTGGAATAGAGGAGGACCTCCGGAAGCTTCCATGTGCCTTTGTATTCAAAAACTCACTGCCTCCACTATGGGATTGCTTAGTAACCTGTGACAGCTCAACTGTTCCACTAAATTTGGACACTTGTATTTCCTATTTGAGGATGAACCTGGAAGAAACACTGGTATTCTCAGAACTAGAGGCCTAATTGGCTCAGAAAAACTTGATGGTGAGTCTTTCTCTGCCCCCAGCCCCCGCCCTCACACACACACACACACATACACACACACACACACACACACACGCAAACTCTTAAATATACTGGCAATAAATATAGAGTTGTGGAACTAGGATGATGGTTTGTAATCTGAATGTCCAGATGGGATTTTATATTTAAAACAAAAGTTAAAAAAAAAAAGATGAGGACAGAGTGGAAAATAAGTGGACATGGTGGCAGAAAAAGGAAAGTTCCCTTCCTTCACTTGATGTTAAGACCACAGATTCCCCCTCACACCCCTCAGTCCCTGGGCCTTGCTTCCCAGTCAGAACCACCTGGAGCTATTCCAGACAGAAGAGGCAACATTTAGCAGATGACTGGCACAATATATATGATATCTCCCCACCCTGATTTCCATTTAAAAGATACCTTAACAACCAGCCAAGGAGCCATCCGCCCCTGGAGCCCGTAAATCAAGTGAGAAGGCTGTCTCCTCTTCAGGTAAAAAGAAATGGCCCCTTCAGGGTGCTGTGGGCCAGCGAAGTGAGAATTAATAAGAGTGGGAGGGGTTCCATCTGCCAGGAGAGGCAGCTGCCTGTGCCTTCTTTCCAGACTTACCCTCCCAGAGCGCTTGCTACTCCCCATAAATCACACCACTCAAGATGAGCCCCAGAGAACCGGCTCTGGAGCAAGCGGAAGGATGAGAAAGGGCGCCTGACCTCCAGACATGGGCTGGAGAGGTTGCTTTTCTGGTCTAGGAATCGCCAGGTGGTGGCCTGGCCACGGCCAGCTTGAGGCGTCCAGCCCTTCCCCACTCCTCAACTCCAGCACCTCGACCTGCCAGGCCCTCAGAAAATGACAATGAGCTAGCATCAGAAAGCTAATTTCCAAAGCCCCCTCCTTGATGCCATCCTGCATAGAATATTCTAGAACCCTGAGAATAGGGGAGGAGGCAGCTAGCTCAGTGAGTGTGTGTTGAAGAGGGAGCTAGTCCCTGACCTCAAAGAGCTCCCCGTCTGAGAGGCACAGTCTTTGACTTGGACAGCTCCTATTTTGATGTTACAGTCACAGCTTCTATAGAGAGAGGGAGAGACAGCACTCATGAGCCAAGTCCCCAAGAACCCCTCCCCTCAAAAGGTCCCAGCTTCCTGGCTATAGAAAGACACACCCCGAAGGAAGAGCAGAAACATTCCCTGTGCTGTCCCCACGCTGAGCCACGGCCACAGGAGCCACAGCCCCAACCCCCAAGTCTTCACAATCTAGGAAAAAGAGCAATCTTAGATAGAGGAGACAACAGGAAACAGAAAGGAAAATGATGTCTGCAACATCAAAAGGGCAGAACGAGCCCATTTAGTCTGCTTAAACTTCTATTGTGCAAGATAAGCAGTTGTTATCGTAAGTAAGTTATTAAGCTGAGAACTGCTTCCTCTCTGTTCTCGATGACAGTATTATGCCACCGTGTTAATGCATCCAGGATAGCTTTTATTGTGTTGCGATGTAATTATGTGTTTCCCTGTCTTCTACCCCATTCACCTGGGAACCCCTTCTTGGCAAAGACTATATTTGTTCAGTTCTGAATCCCCAGTGGAATCCCGGTATCTGACAAGATGAACCACCTGACACACTTAATGAGAAATGTGAGTGAATGAATGAGCCTGTGGGGTAAACAGTCACACCCTAGGCACCTGGACTCCCAAACGTGAGGGCTTGCTACAGGAGCGTGCTCACCTCTGTCAGGGGCAGGCCAGGTAAATAATGCCCCCAGAGAGCAGACCTCTAGCAATGCTAGGTGGTGGGGGAACAGAGGATAAATAGTGCAAATTCCTCACTTTCTATTCAAGTGCCTTCTACATGGGCTCCCAGAGATCCCATCCCCTGTGGCACTGAGGCCCAGGTGCCCTTTGCAGTCACTGATCCTGACACCCTGTGTATTGACTGTTTTCCCTACCCCCTCCCAGCCTACCTGCTCTCCTCTCCACCTGTGCCCTGCAGTCACCACTTAAGCTCAGTCCTTGTTTCAGGGCCGCTTCTGGGGAAATCGGCCCAAGGCGCACTTTTTAATTATAACCGTCATTATATAAGTGCCACTGAGCCTGGGCCACTGTGGAAATGTCAGATTCATGCAAATATACAGTGATATGAAAACCAGGCACCTTCTCATCAATGACTAATAAAAACTATCAACTGAGAGTCGAAAGAGAAAAACAAACACCATATGATTTCACTCGTATGTGGTGCATTGACGATCCAAAGGAACAAAATAAAGCAAAAATAAACTTTTCGATTATGAGACCCAGTTAGTGGTTACCAGAAGGGAAGGGGGAACTACTCATTGAGTCCAAGGGATCGACTGCATGGTGAAGAGCAGAACCGGGGCTTTAGTAGTGAACTTAATGTTGTATATATAGATAGCGATTGAAAATAATGCACACCTGGGGCCTCCCTGGTGGCACAGGCGGTTGAGCACAGTGCTGTGAAGCTATCCACAGCCTCTGCAGTGCCGGTTCAATCCCCGCCGGCCTCGGAGCAACCCACATGGTGAGCAGACCTCTCCTGTCTCGCCCGCTACTCCCCTCAGCAGTGTATTTCGTCAGTCTGCCTGTTCTGCTCCCCACTCTGCCTCTGGTGAGTCATTTCACAATCCCACGCATCTGGCCTGTACCCCAGTTCTTGTATAAATAAAATAAATCTTTAAAAAAAAGAAAGAAAAGAATGCACACCTGAGACCCATATGATGTTATAATGCAAAGTTGCTTCAATAAAAAAAAAAATATAAAAGTGAACTGGCAACTTAGCAAAGAGACCTGAGTTCCCTACACATGAGATCAGCAATAGGAGTTGGTGGTGCCAGTTGAATGGAAATGGTCTTCTCCCCACCCCTGGGGCCAGGGCTGTGTAGCACTAACCTTTGCCTTGAGACACATGTGAGCCAGTGTGGGTGAGGCAGGGCACGTGTGGATGGGTGGGGGTGTGAGCGGAGAGGGGTGTGTGTGAGGGAGCCGGCGTGTCTGACTCAACACGCATCTGGAGGTGCCTCCTGTGTGAGGTGAGGGGGTGTTGCATGAATGGAGGTGAACCAGTGAGTGAGCGGGTGTCTGTGTGAACGGAGGGCTGTGTGAGGGAGGGAGGGCCTGATTTTTCCAATGGAGGACTGCATGTGACTGAGGCTGCATGAGTTGAGGGCGTGTGAGGAAAGGAGAGGGGGTAGGGTTTGTGTGCTTGGCTTTCACGGAAACAAATGCTATTTGCTGTCGTGTTGTCAACTACAAATGCATTTATCTCCATGGTTGCCTGTGATCTGTCCCTGCTTAGGGGACACAGACAGCCCCAGGGCTGGCAGCTCTTTGCATTAGTTTGGCCTCAGCCTCCCTCTCTGCTTCCACCTGTCAGCAGCCACTCCAGGTTCAGATGTGAGTGTGGGGTGGCTCTGACTTCACACAGAAAGATTTTTGCTTTAATTCCATCATGAACTCTGGGATTCTTTCTCCAAAATACTTAGCCCCAACCCCACCCCATTTCAGATGTCACTATCTGGAGCCTTAAGCAGAATCCAGCTCTGGGGACCTGCTCTCTCTCTCCCTCCTTACCTCAGAGGGTGGATATGGACAAGATGGATTTCAGTGATGGCTTTTAGGGACCAGGGCCTTTCCTGTCCTTTCTGCAGGGCCAATGTCTGCCCTAGCCGGTTCATATCCAAGGACCAGCCCTCACCATGTTAACCCTTTCATCCTTCCTGCTCCAATCACAGAGCACCCCAGGCTCACTGACTCATCAGCACTCTCTCCAAGCACCCCTGACCCTTCCCTTCTCCCTGTTCCCACACTCAAGGGAGCAAAGTCCATGTGGGGTCCTCTCTAGGACCCAGCTATGAAGGGAGCAGTGGGGTGGATAATTCAAGGCAGCAGATAATCCAAAACTCATTTCCATTTGGCTGGGGAATGTTCACTCTATGATTTACTCTCCTCATTATGTTTGGCTCAGGCTAAAATTAAAATTGGCTTTTCTTCTTCAAGCCACTCAGGCTATAGGGTAGGCAATGGCTGGGTAGCGTTAAAGTTCACACTGGCTGGAGAACATAATTGTGGGTCGATATCTTAGCAGGATATCAGACTTAAAGGTCACTAGAGGTAGGGGTTGTGTCTCCTCCCTCAGAGTGGGGCTCCCTGAGGCAGGGCTGTGTCTCCTCCCTCAGAGTGGGGCTCCCTGAGGCAGGGCTATGCCTCCCCTCAGCCTAGAGCTCCCTGAGGGCAGGGTTGTGTCTCCCCCTTCAGACTGGGGCTCTCTGAGGGCAGGGCTGTGTCTACCCTCAGCCTGGGGCTCCCTGAGGCAGGGCTGTTTCTCCCCTCAGACTGGGGCTCCCTGAGGCGGGACTGTGTCTCCCCTCAGACCGGGGCTCCCTGAGGACAGAGCTGTGTTTCCCCTCAGACTGGGGGTCCCTGAGACAGGACTGTGCCCAATCTCTGTATCCCAAGTATCTGCCCACACTTCTGCTTCATATCTGAGCCTTATATTAGAAATAACCTCCTGCTCCCCTTACCCAACTCCCAGGGTCCCAGGTGAGGGTCGGTTGGGCCTCTCTAAAACAGTGCTTCCCTGTGAATCCAGGGGCAGCCCAACAGAGTTTCAAGCCCGCCGCAGGGGAAGTCTCTCTGCACAGGTCTGCAGTTATCACCATTTGCTGGAGTGTGTTTGCTGCAACATCAAGCAGGGCCTATTTAATCTTAGGCTCCTCACAGCATCTTTAACAATTAAAACAAAAAGAATTTAGAAGATCAACTTAGATATTTAGTGAGAGTCTCTTTGCTTGTTTCCTCTTGCCTGCGTGAGGGCAGGAGGGGCTGTATAATGGGGTGCACAGTTACAAACAATTCCATGTTGCCCTCCAGCAACATTGATTCTAGGCCTTGGAATAAACTCACCTACCGGCCAACCTGACTTATAAGGGGAAACAGGAAAGCAAGAGAACTTTTCAAGTGGGTTCCCTTTACCTAACCTGACTGTTTCATAGCGCCCCAACCTACTTAGCATACACAAGCATGGGGAAATCCACAAGAAGGAAAAGGGCAATTTTGGGCTCCTGAGAAAGGCTGTGCCCTCTCACAGACCTCAGTCAAGCAGCCACTAAAGGTGGCCAGGGAGGTGGGGCCGGACTGCTGTGTCCTTTTGGGGTGCTGTAGCCCTGGAGGGACCGGGCCATGTGGATAGGCACCTCAGAACCTCTCTCTCCTCCTGCCCTCTCATCTCCTGCTGGGGCCTCCTCGAGGTGAAACTCAGGAAGTCAGAGGGCAAGAGAACCTGCCGGAAGCTGTTCAAACAGGTCAGCCTCCTGAGGTGGTCAAGGTAGCCCACTTGAAGGAACAAATGGAAATAATCCTCACAGGGTCCCTCTCTCTTCTCAACTTCCCAAAGAGTGTGGGAGAATAAAATCATTTGGCATATAAGAAAAAGAAAGAGGGCCTCCCCAGTGGCGCAGTGGTTGAGCGCTGGGCTGCAAAGCTGCTCCTCTGCAGCACCGGTTCGATCCCTGGCCACCGGGTGAGGGTCCCACATGGCGCGCAGACCTCTCCTGCCGCCCGCTGCTCCCCTCAGCAGTGTACTTCGGTCCTTCTGCCTGCTCTGCTCCCCGCTCTGGCTCTGGTGAATTCTCTCACCCTCCCGCGCTTCTAACTTCACCCAGTGCTTGTATAAATAAATAAATAAATCTTTAAAAAAAAAAAAGAAAAAGAAAAAGGAGGACAAGGGAGGAGGGAGAGTAAAAAAGGAGGAAGGGGAGAAAGAGAGAGATTAATCCACTGGAAACAATCAACCCCACAGACTCAAGAGCAGTAAATATGAATTCAATTTGGTTTTGCCATTTACACAACCCAGTCTTTTTAAGCACTGACAGGCTGATGGGATCAAAGCCGCTGTTGCCACCAGGGCGGCACATTTAAATTTTTATTGCGAACACCAGGCTCCATTACCCTGGGATTTGCTTTCTGCATTTCTAATATTGTCTTTTTTCATGTTGAGACGTGAGCGTTCTGACTCCCACCTCCAGCCTGACAGAGCTAGAAGGGCATGGCATAGGGGTTCTGTGCCCGGATCCCCATCCTGGCTCTGGCCTGGCCCTCAATAAACCCTTCTCTGTGTGCCTCAGTTTCCTCATTTGGGCAGTTTGATGTGCACATGTATGTGTGTGTGTGTGTGTGCGCGCGTGCACGCGCGCACAATTATGAGTGGGGGTGGGGCAGTGATCATCTATTTAAGTCCATTTCCGGCTTCAGTTTGATGAGATTTGGGTGGGAGCAATGAAGATAGACCTCCCTAGCACCGCAGCCCGCCTCCACCCCCCAAAGTGTGGAACCGGAAGGACTTAGCTGTCTCCAACTCTAAAAACCTCCTAGGCTTTCCTTTGCCTATTTCGCAGCTTGCAGGTTCATCTGTCCCTGTCTTTCATTTTCTTCTCCCTCTGGTCCTCCTTTCTCTCCAGCATCTTCTCTCCTTTCCCATTCTCCATTGTCTTGGACTGTTTTCATCCTTTTCTTAAAACTGTACCTCTTTGGCTTCCTGTCTGGAGACTTTGTCTGGAGTGGAGCTTGGGAACACTGCTGTCAATCCGTCCCTCCCACAATCTCCTGCCCACCCCACAGACACTAGGATGTGCTTGACTCAAAGACTCAGCCATTCCGGTCTTCTGCTCGGCACCTGCTCCACATGGTATGCAGGAGGAGTGCATGGGGGCGGGAGGGGGAAATGGAGTGAGGGAGTGAGGAGGGGTTTGGAGGAGGTGGTAGGGCAGAGCTGAATGGGACATCTCCCCTCTTCTCAGGAGAAGTTTACAGACCCATATTTGGAAGACTGCAATCCAGCAGAGGGGGGGAAGTATCTAGAGTGGGCCTGTTATCTCATTTAAATAACTTGATATTACAATACTATTTGCTTATTTACAGGTGAAGAAACTGAAGCTTAGGAAGTTTATTTAACATAACCAATATACACTCAATGATTTAAAAGGCAGAGCTGGGATCCCAATCCAGGTGTGACCTATTTCACCAAGGGCAACATTATTCTCAAAGTAGAGAGAAAGGAACGTGGCAAAATGCAATGGGAGTTCTGCAGAAGACATCTTTCTAAATGAGGGCAAAGGAAGGCTTCTGGGAGGAGGTGGCACTAACTGTGGCCTTGAGTGATGATAGGATTTCAGCCACTTGGGCTGGTTGATTTAACCAGGACATTCTAGGAAAAAACTACAACAATAACAAAATTTCAATGCAGTAAACAGAAGAGGATTTAATAAAATGGGACACTACAGAAATATTTTAAAGGAAGGCCCCTCTGGTGGCCAGAATTTGAGAAGTATTATTGCTTGATTCAATGTCAGGTGAGCACTCTCAGACTCTGAAGTCCTGTTACCTCTCAGGCCACTTGAATCATGGCCAAGTGGCTGGACCTCTCAATGGCCAAGTGGCTGGGTCTCAGTTTCATCATCTGTAAAATTGAATTATGTCAAAGTTGTGAAACTTACTTGGGCCTCTCTGTGTATAACACAGAAGTAAAATTGGGCATTTAGTCTTAAAATAGCACCACTCAATATAATTCTTACTCTATGAGCTGTCCTCAAGTCAAACTGACAGTTCTCAAAAAGAGCTTTGATAAAGCTTGGATTATAGATCGCCACTAAAATAAAAACTGAATGTAAAACATAGTCATTGACTCAGCTCCCCCAGGGTACCTCTGGCACTGGTTGAAGAAATGCTGTGAGCGATTTACAGAGGGAGGAGTTACTGCAGCTAAAGCTGGGATCCCACGTGTGAATCAATTCTTCCTCCAACTTGCCTAGCTGGAGGCCAGGGTTAGGGTTAGGGAGAGTTTGGTTATTGATGGTGCCAGCTCTGGGGGAGAAGTGGTCAGAGGCAGAGAGAATTCTTTTTAGTGAAGGAAGGAGAGATTTCAAAGGCCAAAGGGCCTAGGATTTCTTGGGGAAATGCTAACAAAGGCTGGCTGGCATGCTTTCTAGCCATGCGCTATGAGGAGCATGTAGGAGAGTTTCTCCCCTCTGATCACTACAGGATTTTGAAGAATTCCACTTCCAACCTGCTCCTGATCACCAATGACCCCACCATGCAGTAGCTATAAGTTCTGCTCATTGGATCTATCACTTAGGCTATGTGCATTTGTTGTGCTAAATCATTAACAGGTATAAATATTTACTGGGCACCTGTTGTACTAGGCTCCATACAGTCTGATAAATAGTTTCTTTCTATCCTCTTGGGGACTGCAATCTAGTAACAGCAAGATAGACCAAGGCAGCACAGAGGGAACAGGGAGAGGTGTGCAGGTAAGGCAAAAGATGACACAATCAAATTGGCCTTGCCTCCTCCCTCCAACTGGAACTCACAGAGAGGCTGGAACTCCCTCAGGGCCTCCCCTCAGACTGGGGCTCCCTGAGGCAGGTTTGTGTCCCCTCTCAGACTGGGATCCCTGAGGCAGGGCTGTGTCTGCCCCTCAGACTGGGCCTTCCTGAGGCAGAAATGTGTCTGCCCCTCAGACTGGGGCTCCCTGAGACAGAAATGTGTCTGCCCTCAGACTGGGGCTCCCGGAGGGCAGGGCTGGGTCTCCCTTCAGACTAGGGCTCTCTGAAAGCAGGGTTGGGTCTCCCCCAGACTGGGGCTCCCTGCTGACGAAGTCCTTTATATCCTTTTCACAGCAGCAGCTCCTGATATATACTGTTTACTTCCTCTGCTAGGGGTAAATACCCCACAGACATTCTCAGCCTCAGACTAAGAGTCCCCTGTGTCAGTGTGAGCAGTCACAGCTTTAAAGCTGCTGTGCATTACTTACTAACCATGGGCCTCACAGTCTCCTTTCCCCAAAGTGGTGTCACCACAGGCACAGCAGTGGCTGCCTACTGATGTCTTCTTCCATCTAAACTAGCTGGAGACTTGAGATGAAAGAATCTTTACAAAGTATGTCCCCCAATCTATATGCTTCTGTGAACTTCTGAGAAGGTAAAAGATTTGAGTTTGGGCTTAATAATTCCTGCTCCTCTATTTCAAATGTAGATGACACCATTCTCCTCTTTAACTCTTGCTTGGTGATAACTGAATGCTAACCAGTTTATGCTTTCTTTTTAAAGATTTTATTCATTCATTTTTGCGTAGAAGAACTGGGGTGTAGGCCAGACGTGTGGAGGGTGAGAGGATTCACCACAGACAGAGTGGGGCACAGAACAGGCAGACTGACTGAAATACACTGCTGAGGGGAGCAGAGGGCGAGACAGGAGAGGTCTGCTGGGCCGTGCGGCTAGCTCCCTGGCAGGGGATGGAACTCAAGCTGCTGTGGTGGCAGTGATATTGCTGAGACTTAACTCTTAGGCCACCAAGGAGGCCCTAACCAGTTTGTGCTTTAACCCTTCATCCTCCTACCCACCAAACAGAGTGTGGTAATTATCCCTATTCTACAGATGAGACAAGAAAGGCTCTGAGAAGTGTTTTGTGATCCCTCTGGGTGCTCAAGGAGCTTTGTGGGCATCCTGAGTGACAAGACTCTAGGACACATCTAAGCTCTCAGGAGAATCAACCATCAGAACACACACTGAGGCTATAACCATATAGTACCCAGAGCACTTACTGAAAAAGAATGGGGCTTACCCTAAAATTTCAGCATGAGGAAATCTTGTTCTAATGTGTCAAAGCCTCAGGATTGGGGGGCGGGGGGGAGGGTTGCTGATTTGGGGAAGGGATTCACAGCTTCCTGCTCTGAATGGAAAAAGCAGAATAAGTGCTCAGTTGAGATAGTGAGGTCTATGTTTCTCTGCTTGCCACCCATAGGTTTAGTGTTCAGGAAGTAAGCACTGTCCTCTAGACCCCACCTCAGCCAGCCTCAGGTAGGGTGAAAAAATAAGTATTCAGGTAATCAGTGGAACTTGAAGCCAAGAGAAAAACTGTCCCTGCCATGGACTGGGCACAGCTGTCCCATTCCACAGAGGCCTAAGGGGAAGGGTGCTGGGGACAGTGAGCTCTCAGAAGCCTCCTCCACCCCCAACCTTTCAGGATCCTTACCTTACTGCAACACTCAAAAAGGTCAAATAAATCAATTGTTAAAATATAGATGGCTGATTATGTTAAATGAGAATTCTGTACTGCGTTAACCACAGACATGGTCTCAAATGACATTTTAGGTAATATCCCCACTCGTGGGCGGTATTTGGAGAGATAGCAATACTGGCATGAGTCTGCTTGTTTCTCCTGATTCACATCACATAAGTGCCTCCTGCTGTTTGACATAAAGCATAGCCCAGTAGGGTGGATGCCTCTGATTCCCAAGGGGAGTCAGGAGACTGGATGGAGCCTCTTAGTCTAGGGAAAAACTAAATATTTTGCTAAGGGAATGAAACAAGGCAACTTCCTGCCAAAGTTGCAGGGGGTTGAGGGGTGGTGATAGGGAATCTGGGCTGGGGAGCTGGGAGGGGCATCAACCAGCTTTCTTGACACTCAGTGCTATGCTTTTCCTCTAAGGAGTGACTGACTGGGAGGGGCCACCATGTTGTTCTCCAATATCCATTCTCCCTTTATTACCTAGTAAGAATCCCCAAATGTTATTTGGCCACAAGGCAATGCAAATAAAGATTTCATTTTCCAACCTCCCTGCACTGTGCCGAAGCTCTAGCCAATGGACTGTAAGTAATACAGTAGTTACTGCCCTAGAGGTGTCCTTAAAGAAATCGCATCCTCCCTCTTCCGTAAAGACTAGACAGAGCTTGGACAACTATATTAGTTCACAAGGTAGGAACCATGTGTTATTAAAGATGAAAAACAACAAAATAGAAGAAACTTACTCATCATACTTATTGATTATAGGACTACCTCATAGCCCTGGATGACCTGCAGTTTTGTTTTTGTTTTTTTTTTTTTCTTAATTACGACTTTTTTTTATTTTAAAACAGTTTTAGACATGAAGGAATTGTAAAAGTAATAATAAGAGTTCCCACAGACTGGTTATCCCACTTATATACCCGTAGTACAATTGTCAAAATTGTGTACTTTGGTATAATGTTGTTTTCTCAATTATAGACCTTATTACCTATGCTTTTTACATGGGAGGAAAATAAAAGTCTGTCTTATTTAAGCCACTTGTATTTTTTTGTTTTTTACCACTCACAATAAAACCTCTTTCTAACTGATGTAATTTACCAAAAGTATATCAGAGGCAGCCTAGTTCCTTTCCGAGGAATGTGCACAGTAAGCAGAAGGAGCTGGCCATATGCAAGGGACAGTCAGACAACCACAGAACATTATAGAGAAGTCCTTCAGAGGTGTGAAAAGCGTGGACTAGCTAGTCCTCTTTCCCTGTGATTGTACAGGGAGAGGACTGTCCTCTCCTCCCTTCTTGCTCCATTACTGACCTTGGAAGTTACCATTGCCTCATCCATAAATTTGTGCTCATCCTTCTCTTACAGGAACTACCTCCACATGCACCCTTGCCCACTCAGAGCTTTGCATCTCCTTGAAAATTCACAGAGACCTGAGATGCTCATTAGTGTTGCCAGCTCCTGGCCCATCAAAGTCACATGTTGGGAGAGAGGAGCGAAGGCGGGTGACATTTGTTGGTATTTTCAACTCTGGTGAAAACAAACAAATTGCACTGGAATTAAATGTCAAAGGCCCCTGAGCATATTGCAAGGGAGGGAGGGAGAAGCATCTCCTTTCAGGGACAGTCTTCTCATTGTCTCTGAATGTGTGTGCATGGAAGATGCAACTGTGTCTGCAAGGAAGGCCAAGTGGGTAGTGGTTGTCAATGTCCAGCTTCCTGCTATGGTGGGCAGACTGGTTATACATGGGCAGTTCCCAAGCCACTCATTCATCACCCAACCACTCATCCAAAGAACAGTTTCCATGTATACCCTGTTACAGAATACATCTCCATAAAAGGGGGAGGAGCAGCCAGCTTGGATTACGTGCAGCCAGCTTGGATTACAAGTCCCAGTGTGCCATGAGCTAGACTTCCTGAGCAGGGGAGCTAGTGGAAACTAGGGGTGGAGTTAAGCAGCCACGCTTGGTTTACAACTAAACATAGGCAGATCTGGCTCTCTAGCTTCTGAATCCTGACTTGTACCCTGGTACTTCTGGGAAGGAGACTTGGAGGACACATGTGGAAGAGGGACATGTAGAAACACTTGGAAGAAATACTTGAAAAATACATGTGGGTGAGAGACACATGAAGAGGCTGCCCTTAGCAGAGACAATGACAACCATTATTTTGTTGTGGTATCTTCTTCTGTCCCAGCTCTTTGGGACATGCTGAACTCCCTTCCTGTGATTACCCGCCAGAAGATATATTAGACTAGTGGCAACTTTTGGGCCTCAGTGGCCCTACTTTGGGCCAACCCTGTTTGGCTGGGCATTTGCCCACAACAGAATAGGAGGTCTATTAGACAACTATTATTATGAATATCTTTTCTTCTTTTCTTTCTCTGTGCACACTAATTCTTTTAAAGATCTTTTACAATATGAGTCACTTTTTTTGCCTTTGTGTGACAGATGGCTTGACCCCTTTTAGAGTATGCACCCTTTAACAGTTTGGGGTCTCTGAGTCCCTTTAGGTTGCATACCAATATCCCTAATGCAAAAAACTGCGCACAAGCTATTGAGTGGAAAACAGTGATGAGATAAATATGGTTGGTCCCCACTCTCTGAGAATGAGTTTCTGAGAGGACAGAAAGGGTACAAACATACAATGTAAGGGGAAAAAAGGATCATCAGCACTAGGGATAAATTTTCTTAGGATCCTCAGACAAATAAGGGGAGAGGAGGTCCAGGAATGAATTTCAGAGGCTTTGCCATAAGTTCTGAAGTATGAACGTTATTTAGGTGGGCACAGATATGGGTTGTAAGTGCCATTCATCTCAAAGATAGGATCAAGGCATTTCCACCCATATTACTATTAACTTTACTGTTACTGTATTCCCCAAACTGGAGAAATGTGAATCTCTGGTAGCTAGCTATATATAACATGATCTAGCACTGGAACGGTCTCCAGAATCTACAAACATAGTGAAATTGTATGACAAATTTTGTGTGATCATACATTTTTCAAGGATGAATGTCCACAGACTTTATCACATTCTGCAAGATGGATATGATATCCCTCAAGGGGAAGAGAATATGTGACCCCCAAATATGCCACCTTGGCATGTGGACTGTTGTGAACTAAAAGCAATGAGGGCCCAGCAGACTCAAGAATTTTTTAACCTCTCCTTTAATTGCCTAAAAGAATTTAGATAAAGGACCTGCGCCTGGAAGAGAGCTAATAGCAGAGATAACTTTTTACATCAATTATCAAACTATTACCAGCACAGTGATAGTTTGATCCCTAGCGGCAGGCCAGGGAGCAACCCACATGGTGCAGCAGACCTCTCCTACCTCCCTGCTGCTCCCCTCAGCAGTGCATTTCAGTAGATCTGCCTGTTCTGCTTCCCACTTTCTTTGGTGAATCTTTTCACACACACACACACACACACACCTCCCGCTGCATGTCTGGCTTTTTCCCCAGTTTTTGTATGCATCAATAAATAAATCTTTAAAAAAAAAAAAAAAGGACTTATCTGCAGGGCCTAACAAACATCTGTTTATGAAACATTTGCTCTTCCCACCTCCCTGTGAATTGTCTTCCTCTCCTTTGAAGTCCCCAATACCCCCTCTGTTTTGTTCAGGATGGCATATAAACCTCAATTGCTTGACAGATCTTTGAGGTTCTGGTTTTTTCTCCTGTTAAACTGTCCAAATGGTCTCACTGAATCCATTAAGAGAGACTGGAACTTTCTATGGGCAGCTCTTCCTGCACAAGCTCTAATTCTGTGACCTGCATGATGCGTGTGTTCTGGGGAGACTAATCTAGCCACAGCTTTGGTAGAAGTAGGGAGTAAGTGGTGAAGAACTGGGAGAGGGACAAGGCAAGCTCCTCCGGGATAGGCAGCATCTCCTGCTTATGTCTGGGCCCTCAGTGATTGAATTATCAGACTTCCACTTAATGAACATCTCTCTGGATTGGCCACGAGGCCCGTGTTAGGGAAAACAGATATTTTATTACCAGAATTCAGTGGTGCTGTGTAGATCCCGATTCCCTAACAATTATAAGAAGGAACCAGCATGCCAAGCAATGTCCTTATGTGAGAATTACCTTGTTCAAAACATGCAGACTCTTTCCCACTCCTAGTAAAATGTAACCTGGGGAAACAAGAAGCCCCTTCTAGGGACACCAATATACATGAGGACTGTCTTCTTTGGATGTGCCCTTGGGTCTCGACCGTTCTGGCTACAGAGAGATGAGGAGACTCTGCTTCTCCCTTCCAGATCAGGAATGAGAAAGAACTCCACAGGCTGCTGGTGGACAGTTTTCTAGGACCTTCACTACTTTACCTTGTCACTTCCAAGGGCAACTCTCCCAATTAAAATCATATTATGGACACGCTGGGTCACTATAGAGATCACTGCTATCTTCCCTCTGATACAAGGAGAAACAGTGTCCCAGGAAAGAAGACACTGGCATTAGTATAAGACTCTGTAATCTTACCTCCCCGGTGGAGGGGGTCTGGGAACCTTGGACAAGGCTCCACATCAACTCAGAAGCAATTTGTTGCTTCCCTGCGTGTCCCTTTGTGTCTATCAACTAGAAAGAAAAGGCAAGAGAGAAAGAGGAAAATTGGACAGTGAGGATATGGCAAGGCTTTTGAGGGTAAAGAGGATGGAAGAATCACCTCTCAGCTCTCTTTAGCTTTAGGGATCTGAGAGGGAAGCATCATTAGAAGGAGCATCACCAGCACCCCCATTGCTACTAACCTTAGCAATGTCATTCCCACGACAATGCTCCAAAGAATGTTCCCCCAACTGGACACATACACACATATGGACACATACACACACACCCCCCTCTGAGTTGACATCAATGTCCAGATATTTCTTCCCTCTGCATTCAAAGTCCCTCTTTTTCCACAAAAGCATTTCCCAGGGAAGCCTGGTCAAGACTGAGTGTTTGGCAGGAGAGTTTGGAGTTTTACTCACAAATTGCTCACAAGCTCTTAGATTTGCTGGACAGTGGGAAAGGAAGCAAGATGTTTCATGCTCAGAATCAGAAAGACATTCATACTATCTTGTACAGCAAATTAATTTCTACCTTCTCCAAAATGAACCAAAGCTCAAAGCAAAGGAATCTGTAAATGCCCAGTCCTGTCCATCACTGTCAGATTCAAAATACCTGCTGGCCTCCCCTGCTCCCGATAAACCCTCTGTCCTCTGTGTGCTCTGCAACTTGTCTGCCCCTCTGTTCCATGTCCTCCTCTTAGGAATGATCCTAGGCCACCTGACATAGGGTCCCCCTGTCCAGACCTAGAGGTCAATCTACCATACCCAGTGGACAGGTAAAAAGCCATTACTTAAAATCTCCTTCAATATTTAATATGTGCTACCTATACTTAATTAAGGAAATGCAAACAAAAACAATTCAACATTGCTTTCACTGAGAGGTTGGTAAAAAGCAGTTAATCCCCAGAGTTGGTGGGGCAAAGCAAGTGCTTACAAACACTTTATGGGAGAGAAGAGCAGATTAGGGGAGACTTGTTGAAAGATGATTGGGTAATTTCTATAGAAATTTCAATGGTGGGCCTCCCTGGTGGCACAGCGGTTGAGCGCTGGGTTGCGAAGCTGCCCGCAGCCTCTGCAGTACCGGTTCGATCCCCGGCTGCTCCCCGGCCACCGGAGGAGGGTCCCACATGGCGCGCAGACCTCTCCTGCCATCCGGTGCTCCCCTCAGCAGTGTACTTCGGTCCTTCTGCCTGCTCTGCTCCCTGCTCTGGCTCTGGTGAATTCTCTCACCCTCCTGCGCTTCTGACTGTACCCAGTGTTGTATAAATAAATAAATAAATCTTTAAAAAAAAAAAAAATAGAAAGAAATTTCAATGGTGCTCATGATTCCACAATCAGAAGGTCAGTCTATGCAGATACCTGCATAAAGACATAGGTACAAGGATTTCCCTATAGCATACATTGCTTATAACAGCTGAAGACAGAGCTAAAATGTTCACCCTTAGTGCACGCATATTAGAAATGCTGAGTTGCAAAATGTGTTAATGTATTGTGAGATCTGATTCTTATCCTGAAAAGGACACCCCACCTCTCTCTCTCTCTGTGTGTGTCTCTCTCTGTCTGTGTCTCTCTCTCTCTCTGCCCCTCTGTCTCTCTCTGTCTCTTTCTCTCTCTTTCTTTCTTCTATAACTGTGCATAAATCAGAAATTTTTTGAAACAGCATGGAGAAATGCTGGTTTCTCTGGGAACTTTCATTGGTAATCTGGGGCAGAAAAAACTTATATTTTATTATACAACCTTTTTGTATTGGTTCCATTTTTCATTTAAATGTACCATCTTTATAATAAAAAAGGAGATAAAAAGTAAAGACCTGAAATAAATTAATACATCTTGATTCTTTCCCCTCCCCTAAATTTTCACTGATCCTTCTTTCCAGCCATCTTTCCCCAATTCAACCTATGGCAGGACTTTCTGCTGTCCCTTCTATCATCTCTCCATGTATGGTTGCCTTTGGTCACCATGAGATGTGTGTATATCATTCACCAAACGCACCCTGATGTCTTGACTCTCCCTGCCTCCCTGGCCTTCAGCCACTTGCTCCAGCTCAGCTGCCCACAGCTCCAAACATGCATGGACAAGCATGGACAGAAATAAGAGCCCACACCCCAGGGCATGGGTCTGCCAAAGCTGGTATATTTGTTGGTATGTTTGATTCTGCAACAACCCTGGAGGGAAGGTTTTTTTTAAGATTTATTTTTGTTTATGCATACAAGAACTGGGGCACAGGCCAGAGGTGTGGGGGGCGAGAGGATTCACCAGAGACAGTGGGAAGCAGCAGGCTGATCTACCAAAATACACTCTGAGGGTAGCAGTGGGTGAGGCAGGAGCAGTCTGCTGTGCCATGTGGGTTGCTCCCTGGCCGCCAGGGATCCAACTCTTGCGGCAGTGTCTGCCAATAGCTTGATAACTCTGTCTCTAACCCCTGTGCCACCAGGGAGGCCTGGGAATATAGATACATTTTTAAAGATTTATTTATTCATATAAGAACTGGGGTACAGGCCAGAGGTGTGGAGGGTGAGAGAATTCACCAGAGAGAACGGGGAACAGAACAGGCAGACTGACTGAAATACACTGCTGAGGAGAGCAGTGGGCAAGTCAGGAGAGGTCTGCTGCGCCATGTGGGTAGCTCCCTGGTGGGCCAGGGTATTGAACTCGTGCTGCAGTGGCTGCGGATAGCATCATAGGTTGCATCTTAACTCCTTGTGCCACCAGGGAGGCTCCGACCTGGTAATATTTTTATCTCAATTTTACAAATGTAGAAAATGAAAGCAGATCGTTGAAACCTCTGCATTGTTACATAGTTTTAAATAGCTTTCTAGGACCCACACCTATGATAATGGCTCTTTCCAAAAAAAGGTTAGGATGAAGAAGGAGTGACTATGATCTTTGGGTCAAGGCCATCCAAACACACCTCCAGAGTAGCCCCACTCACACTTGCTTATAGTCAAGTTGACATCACGCATGCCCATCCTTTCCTCCACCCAGTGACAGGTCAACCGCACAGATCAGCTTTTCATACTGGGTGAAGGACTAGAGGTCATCATCCCTCCTTCCAGCAGTCTGTTCCACGCGCAACCCCCTGTGCCCCTGTTTTCCTCCTCTGCCTCCCCCTCCTCTTCTTCTTCCAAAATGTAGCTGTCCTATTCCTCAGTCTCTCTCTTCTAAGAATACCATGGCCATATGGAGGTAGAACAGATGCTGATGGCTGTATGCGCCTGTCTCCAAGCCAAAGAAAAGTGTGCATTTTAAAAGGGCTTTCCCACAGCCCTAGTCCAAAGGAGGAATCCTAAATAGAACTAGGGAGGGGTCTTGAAATGCAGGCAAACTCCCTACTTTGGAGAAAAGCCCAGCTTCTCAAAAGAGGGTTCCAGATATGGGATTAGCCCTTTTCTCCCCCAAATGATTATCTTATCAGACAGCTATATAAATATTGGCTGCTTCTCCTAGATGCAAATTGATAGAGCTCGTCTTATTATCAGCTTGGGGATACAGCAGAAGTGAGAAAAATCTAAAAATAACCTAAGTTGCCATGATCTCCCATGGGATCTTGAACAAAATACCTGTGGTAGAGAGGACTAGTGTTCACTGATATTGTTAGGGGGAAAAGGATGTCCAAAAGCTAATTCCATACAGGCTTTGTGGACTCCACTCCCACCCCAGGCCAAAGCCAAAGACACTGGGAACTCCAAATCCCTTCACCACCAAAGGGAAGGTGGCTGGGAACTGAGGGTGGGGTTAAGCAGCCAGGTTTGGTAAAACCAGACATGTGGGCTTTGGAGGGGATCCCCCATTTTGGCTCTTCGCCAGCTCTCAGCGTCCAGCCAGCTCTCAGAGTACCTTTGGGTTTCCAGGTCGGCAGATCGGGTAGGAAGCATTAAAGACTTTATTTCCCTATTTTCTCCCTGAGTTGTACATTTCCTTAATTCCCTTTCCCTTGTAAATAAACCTTTTATTAACCTTTTGTGTGTGCCTGTAGTGGAGTATTAATAAGTCCCTTGTAAGCGTGCGGGTGAGGACCCACAGCCAGGCAACCCGTTTTACATCGGGGTTGCTCTGTAACAATATGAGTCCTATGACCATATCTGGCCAATGGAACATGAGAAGACAATATATGTCATTGTCACACATGATCATCCCATCTCTTGTTCTGCCACAGGACCTTCAGCACTGATGTTCACAATGCTGAAACGACACAAATGGAGTCATCTGTAGTCTGGATCCTTGAGGACCACATGGAGAACAGGAGTCCCAGTGGGTCACATCACTCAAGTCCCCAACAGATTGTATGTGAGTAACAAGTCAACCCTTGTTATGTTGAAGTGAGGGGCCGCTTGTTATTAAGGCATACCTAGCTTATTCTTACTAATGCTTCACTGAACTTTACCGAGACTGTCTTCTCTTCTGCATCATGTGGGAAATAGCCATCTAACCTTCCTCCAAGGGTGGCAGTGAGGAACAGATGAAACTACAGGCAACTGCGTTATGAACATGACTGTATCATTATGTCTGGTTAAAGCAGAGTCAATTCCACTCCTAGGGATCTACCCAAAGGGCACAAAAACATTGATTAAAAGAACACCTGTACCCCTATGTTTATTGCAGCACTATTTCCAATAGGTAAAACCTGAAAACAACACAAATGCCCAAAAATAGATGACTGGATCAAGAAGAGGTGGTATATATATACAATGGAATATTACTCAGCAATCAAAAAAGATAAACTCATGCCATTTGCAGCAACGTGGATGGAACTAGAAGGAATTATGCTCAGTGAAATAAACCAGAAAGAAAAAGAAAAATATCGGATGGTTTCACTTATAGCAGGAATATAGGGGAACCAAATAAGACATCAGTGTAAAAAATAATAACAGTACAAAACACAACAAAGCAAAAACAGACAATTATAAACCAGAGACATCCTGCAGGGGAGGAAGCAGGAGAGGGATCAGAGGGAGGGAGGGAGGAGCACAGGGGACTGTGGTGATGGTGCACAGGTGCATTGGGGAAGGCAATTCTATAGGGACTCAATCTGACGGGGTGGGGGGAAGCAAATATTGTTTAAAAATAAAAAACAAAAGAAAATATAAAAGAAAAAAAAATAAAGCAGAGTCTTGGAAGCTCCCCAGAATGGAGGTTTCATGCTACTTGGTGCTGTTCCTGCATGCAAGCAGGGACGGCCCCTGCACAAGAGAGGCAGGCAGGCCAGAGACTGGATGTTCTCATGAAAAGATGCACTATTTAGGAACAGAAAAAAAGCCCAAAGGTCCTTGAAAACACAACACATGTTCCCTTTAGTGCTCAGTTGTCCACTATAATCTGCATTTGGGCTCTAAGCCCTGGTTCCATTGGCAGGAGGTCTAGTGCAGCATGAAATAGCACTCAGCTTTTACTATTCCCAAACAGGCATAGCAGAAATACTAAGGGCCCTGCTTCCTTGTGCTAACAGACCCCATTGCTCTGTTGGCTACAAGGCACCTGCCCAGGCCCTTCCCTTGTGGGATCAGTGAGTCCCTTGTGGGTTCACTGTGATAATATGACCTTGTGTTCTCCAAAGGAAAGTGTACAGAAATGATGAGCGCAACTTCTGCATCCCTGGCTTTAAAGAAAAGTCCATATGCTCAGCTTCTCTTTCCAGTTTCCATGAGATGGAAAGCAAATGTACCAAACATGCAGCTCCAACTCAGATGAGCATAGTACCTCTGAGGATAGTTGAGCCACAAAAGAGAAGGAACCTGGGTCTGAGTTATGGGGAAATGCCAATCACAGCTGCCCCACAAGCCTGAGCCAGCTAACCTTGAGAATAAAATACACTTGCCTCTTGTTTAAAACACTTTCTTTTGAGACTCTTCATTACAGCAATATCACCATTATCCTAACTAATACATTGAATAAAAAAATGCTGCAGCAAATGTTTTATTTTATTTCAAACATGATTTCCAAGACGCCATCGGATCAAAGCAGTGAAAACAATCTTTCTTATTTGCGAGCCTGGCTAAAGATCTCTGCTTTCCCCCCCCAAAAAAAAACCCGGTCCCTCTGTTAGGGGGAAAAGGATGTCCTAAAGCTAATTCTATACAGGCTTTGTGGACTCCACCCCCACCCCAGGCCAAAGCCAAAGACACTAGGAACTCCAAATCCCATCACCACCAAAGGGAAGGTGGCTGGGACCTGAGGGTGGGGTTAAGCAGCCAAGTTGGTATAAAGGCAGACACGTGGGCTTTGGGGGGTCCCCCATTTTGGCTCTCCACCAGCTAGCAGCGTCCAGCCAGCTCTGAGAGTGACTTTGGGTTTCCAGGTCGGCAGATCGGGTAGGACGCATTAAAGACTTTATTTCCCTATTTTCTCCCTGAGTTGTACATTTTCCTTATTTCCTTTTCCCTTGTAAATAAACCTTTTATTAACCTTTTGTGTGTGCCTGTAGTGGATTATTAATAAGTCCCTTGTAAGCGCGCGGGTGAGGACCCACAGCCAGGCAACCGTTCAATATCGGGGCTGCCCTATAACAGCTGGCGCCCAACGTGGTTTCCAAGCTTCACCCGTGGTTGACCAGCCCAAAGTAATTTTTCTTGAGTTGGTCACCATAACAGGGGCACAATATGTTCCCCTTGTCATCCTTCCCAGGATGTAATGAAACAGAGTAAGAGGCTCAGGGAGACTGTGTGTGATGTACAACTTCCTTGTAAATTGTAGTTAAATTTTGAGTTGCAGCTAAATTGTCTTTTTACATAAATAGAAACATGTTAGGCGCAGATGAAAGCACTGCCCTTTGCTGCGAGCTGCTCTTCATGTACACCACCTTCTTACTTCCTAGGGCATCCACCATCTCTGCAGGTCTCAATCTATCATTCTTTTAGCATTCAGAACAAAAGTCATCTCTTTGCCTCAAACACTATGCATTTCCCCCACAACCAGATGATTGCTCCTTTCTCCAACTCCTAAAGCACTTTTATTTGTGCTTCTTTGAGGACACTTGGCACTTTATTCCTCGCAGATGGGTTGGTGAATGTCATAAAGAAGGTCTATAGAGTTGATGGAGGGCAAGAGTAAAAAAACTGAAAAGAGGTGCCACAAGACCAGAAACCTGGCTGGCACAATGCCAAGAGGTGGAGGTGGGGGTGGAAGGGATTAGCATAGCCATTGACACAGCTGCAGAAACCAAGATCCTTAGGCACCAAAGCTTAGATTACAAAGCACAACATCCAAGAAGGTTTCTGACTGCCTTAGGGAGTGTCTCCAGCACAGGCCCAATAGTAAAGATATGGAGATTGAGCCCATTGTGGAATCTTAGGTCCCTTTCAGATTCTGCATTGTTATCCAAAATCAACAAGTAATTGAAGTCTCCCAAGGAGTGAGGTCCCTCCCAAAGAGAAAAAGACTATATCAGTGCAGTCTTTGCACTGGCTTGGGCCAGCACTCCCACTGCCCACCTGTGTCTATGCAGCCTGCCCTTGAGCTGTCCCATGCCAGGACTTCTCCTCACTGACCTCCCTCAGCAGAGGCAGCTCTCCTCAAGGCCGCCCGCCTGCAACCATGCAGGCCTCTCTCAGCAAACCTGTCCCTTTCGGGGCAGCTCTTCCTGCCCGCTTGTGTCTATGCAAGTGTCTTTTACTCTTCTATCCTTTTTTAAATAAACCTGTCCTTTTAAATATAACTAACGTCTCTGTCTCCGGGAGAAACTCGCCTGGGAAACTCGCCATGTGCCGCTGAAAGGGGAGCTCTGGTGAAACCTTTCCCAGATTGAACTCAAGGACCCTGCACTCCAAACCCACTGACTCCAAAAACGACATTAGAGTGACTGGGAAAAGGACATTTTAATGATAATAGCCAACATTTGTCACGGACATTTGACTAGGAGACTCACATATATTTTCTCACTTGATATTGTAACAGGTGGTCCCCAGGAAAGGGGCAGGTTCCAGGTTCCCTGCCCCACCCAAATGGAGGGTGGAGCTGAGCAGGGAGAGAAGCTGCAGAGGAGACTGAGGGAGGAAGGAAGCAGGATGGAGATGTAGAAGTGTTAGGGGGAAAAGGATGTCCTAAAGCTAATTCCATACAGGCTTTGCGGACTCCACCCCCACCCCAGGCCAAAGCCAAAGACACTGGGAACTCCAAATCCCATCACCACCAAAGGGAAGGTGGCTGGGACCAGAGGGTGGGGTTAAGCAGCCAGGTTGGTATAAAGCCAGACACGTGGGCTTTGGGGGGTCCCCCATTTTGGCTCTCCACCAGCTCGCAGTGTCCGGCCAGCTCTGAGAGTGACTTTGGGTTTCCAGGTCTGCAGATCGGGTAGGACACATTAAAGACTTTATTTCCCTATTTTCTCCCTGAGTTGTACATGTTCCTTATTTCCTTTTCCCTTGTAAATAAACCTTTTATTAACCTTTTGTGTGTGCCTGTAGTGGAGTATTAATAAGTCCTTTTTAAGCGTGCGGGTGAGTACCCACAGCCAGGAACCCGTTCAATATCGGGGCTGTCCTATAACAGAAGGAGACCTGGAGGAGGCACATGGAATGGAGAGACATGTGAAGAAACTGCGCTTGCCTTTTTGTCATGGATGGGTGACACAGATGTGGGTGAGACCCGTGGGGAGGTGTCAATGGCAGCTTTTATCTTGATTTTGATTTTGCTCTTTTCTTTCCGGGCTTGTCTGGTTGTTTCTGACCCTTTTCTGTGGGTCCCCACTGGAAGATGCTTTAGACTTGTGGTAGGCTTTGGGGCCTTGCTCTGGGCCAATCCCATTTGGATGGAGTTTTACCCACAAGGGGACGGGTAAATTTGGGTGCTTGATTTAGAAACTAGATTCTTTGCCTTTCCTGTATTCTTTCCTAATTGTATTAAAGTTCCTTCCCATTAAAGTCTCATATGTTTTGTGTTGATGTGGCAGATGGCAGAACCCATTTAGAATAGGCAGGTCTGCAGGCCCTGGGCTGCCCCCTCTCCCTGCCCTGTAACAATATGACAACTTGAATGATGAGGAAACTGCAGCACAGAGATTTTAAGTAACTTGCTCATGGTCACCCAGCTAACAACTACAAGAGAAGAGATTCCAACTTGGGAAGCAGCAGTGGAGGGTTGACAGTTACATTCACCTCATGAGGCTGCTTTTGTTCACAAGAGGACTGAGTGGGTAACCACAGAGCTGGGCACAGGGGAAATGTTCATATAAGAGGAGGTGGCCCAGGCAGGAGCAGCTGCCCATCCCCAAGCCCCTCTGCTGGCTCCAGCGTGGTTTCATCACTGAGCTTGTTACTGAGGTTCCTACCAACAGCAGGCTTGAGCTTTGAGTTACTCATCTGAGACAGGAAACAATTCTGTCAATTAAGTTAAACATCTGGTCAATGTAGCGAAAAATCAGTCACCAGGGGTCTGGCCACAGACCCAGGGCTCCTTCCAGGTGGTAGATTCCTCCCTTGGCCCCAGATGAGGGAAAAGAAGCTTTGCTAACTCCTAGGCCCTAATTTGGTACTCCACTTTGATTGGTTGGTGAGAGGTAGGCCTACTGTAGCCCTAAGGACCTCCCAAGAGCAGAAGAGGGGCAAATCCTGAGGGCTCTGAAATATGCATTAGAATGGAGAGCTCAATTCATTGCAGATCCAAAAGGCATATTCCCAAGCCTGGGGAAGTTCTGAGCTGCCTGCTGTAGAAATGTAAATTGCCATAATAAATGCCTGATTATCCCAATTACCTCTAATTGTCTGGCGTGTGAAGCAAGAGCATTACCATAGGAGGGGCAGATAAGGGAGCAAGGGAGCCGGTGTATTTAACAGAATCCCTTATCAAGGGAGTTGGGTTACAAATGAGGTAGGTGAGTCAGCCCTGGAAGTCCCCTCTGAGGTCCCTGAGACAGATTGCTGCAGAAAGACAAAGGGGCTTCACAGGCTCCTAGCTGCTTGGGGACGGTGCTGACGCAGTGACATCTTGAGGCAATGGTCATTAAATGCTATTTTAAAAATTGGTCATGTACTGGAGAGATAAGGGCACAGAATATATGCTTGTTCTCCATGCCTTCTCCTGGCTAGCTGGGTGTGTGGAACAGCTAGTGTAGAGGGGAGGCTCTTGGCTGGAACAACGACATTATTTTCCATCATTGTAACTTTCAAGTCCTCCATTTATTTAATCAACCAACCAGGCATTCAGGAAGCTTGCATTATATGCCAGGCATCTGGAAACACAGGATTTTGGAGCTAAAAAGCGATGTCATAAAAACGTTATAAATGATACACAGTGTGTGTACCACAACTGTACTAGGTGATTTCATTCCTTCCTGTAGAAAATAATTTATTGAGCTTCTGCCACATGTCAGGCACTGTTCTAGACCTTGGGAATACAGTAGTGAATAAACAAGACATCTCCCCCCCCCAAAAAAAAGTCCTTACCTTCACCAAGGTCACCTTCTAGTTTGCAGAGACAGAAAATAAACGAGATAAACAAATAAAATAAACAGCAAAATAGGAGGTGACAAGTGTTGAGCAGAAAAATAAAGTAGGAGAGGGGGATGGAGATTAAAGGGCCTGAGGTTGAAATTTAATGTAATTTGGATGACGTGAAAGAAAACATTAAATCTTCAAACTGCCGAAGCAATAATAGAGCGTCCTCGCCTCTAAAAAACTCTCTTTTAGTCAATACCTGAATGAACTAGAGAAAATTTGATACAAGATAGAAAAATGTGGTCACCAGTTATCTACAAGTACATTAGCTATGGTCCTATTTGTATTATGTAGATTCATTTTTATTAGCTTAGGCAAGATCATACGTCTTGCTGCAACCTCTTAATTCTGTTACAGTATTGATTAAGGCTGAGCGAATACAAAATATGCAATTTGCACGCAACCTTGTGAAATTAAAACCTTTCCATTTACTGAGAGCAATAATTGCTATAAAGGAGTAAGGGCACCTCACCTGAAACCAAGAGATGATTTTATTTCTTGTCAATGAAGAGAAAAGTAGGGCCTAATGATGATGACCCTGGGTATAATTGCCCTATGTCTGGTTCTTCACCCTAACTTGACCCAAGCACAGAGGGGCTCACACTGATGGAGGAGAACCTCCTTGGAGGGTGAACACAGGAGAAAAGTATGGATTACAAAAGAAGCCATGAAAGTTCCTCCATATTCTCTTGCAGTCTTCTAGGTATAAAACTTTTGAGCTTTGACTGAAGATGCCTCCTACAGAGACATGAAGCCTCCATCACCTCATCAGGAGCTGCTGTGTCCAATGTTCACTGTGCCCTTTCCTTGTAGCACTAGGGCCATGGCTGCACATATGACTTCCAGAAAGAAGACATAGTCCAGCCTCTAGGCATGGTCCAATGACTGAATTTTGGTCAGAGAGGCTTAAGAGTCATAAATTTGGGCAACTGGGAAGTTGGGAAATTGCAGGGTTGAGTCCTTCCCTATTCTCCCTCCTGCTGGTTGGAATGTGGGTGGACATCATGGCTGGGACACACTTTGGTCACCTGAGGCCAGGAAATTAGTTTGGGGTTGGGGGCCATATCCAGCAGGGCAATAGGTGAAAAGAGCCCAGGTTGCCACCTAGGCTTTTACATAAGACAAAAACAAGCCTCTGATGTTCAATTTAGATTTTCTGTCACTCAAAGTCATACTAGTTCTAACTGTTTTATCTACACACAGTGCTTTATCTGTGTTTTATCTACACACAGTGCTTACCATAACACAGACAGATCCCTTTCTACCTCTGCAATCAGGCCTCCCCAGGGAGGTCCTGCTTCTCACCCCTGGACAACTTCAATAGCCTCATCTGCTCCTAATCTTGCTCCCTGGTACCCAGTACCCATTTTCCAAATACCGAGAGACCTATTGAATATGTTAATCTAGCTAAATCCTTTTCTGGCTCAACCGCCTTAATGGCTCCCGGTCTGCTGTGAGATGGCACTGGAACCACTTCCTGTGGGTATTGGTGCCCCTGTGCATCTCTCCAAAGGAATTTCCACCCTCTCTTGCCCAGTGCTTTAAGTCAGGCAACTTATTCCACTTCATGCTCCCTGCAAACATCACATCATTTCTTGTCCAGGTGTGTTTCTCATGTCATTCCCTCCACAGGAGCAACAACCTGCCCTTGTTGCCTAATCAGCTCCTTCCATGTCTTTCCATGAGTACTCAAGCTTTCACCCTCCAGAGAATGCTTTTGCTAATAGAAATTTTCTCCCCACTCCAGACTCTGTAAGTTGCAAACTCAGGTCTCTATCACTATGCTCACCACACTTATAATTATCTCTATGTGTCTGTCCCTCCACCAGACTGTGAAATCTTCTAGAGCAAAAACTGGTGTCTATTTCATCAATCTCACAGGACCTGGTAAAGACTCTGCTTAACCAGACATTCACATTTTTGATGAATAAATAAATTAATTAATTGTAGCAGACACACTCCTCCCTGCTCATCATTCCCATGCATTCTGATGACTTTCTTCTCCCAAGCATCATGACTCAGACTGAGACTTCCCTTGGTCACAGGAGCTCACTGATCAAGGCAGACAGGCCAAAAATACTGAACAACCAATCCCCACAACCAATGTCAGTGGGAGCTGGTGGACAAGTACCCCTGCTTCCTCACCTCTTCAATGTGACAACTCTGAGGTGTCATCTACACAATTTCCTTTAGCAGGTGGAATAATGATTACTCAATGACAGCCATATCCTGACAACCCAATGCCCATCGATAGAGGATTAGAACAAGAAGCTATGGTAAATCTACACAATGGAATATTACTCAGTCATAAAGAAAGATGAAATGTTACCATTAACAGCAAAGCAAAAGAGTTCAAGGGAATTATATGTAGTAACACAAGTCAGAATGAAAAAGACAAATATTGGACATTTACATAGCAGATGATTCCACAAAGCAAAATAATTAGAAAAAGCTAGCAGACATTAATAAGTGAAGTGAGACTTATGTGGCTAAGAGGGATGGGCAAGGAAGAAAGTTTCAAAGGAATACAAAAATGTTAAGAGGTTTTATTTATGAAAAGAAAAAAAAAGATAGCCACATCCTAATCCCTAATGAATATGTTAGGCCTTGAGGCAAACATCTTAAAGGGGGATTAAGATTGCAACTGTAATTCAGGTTGCTAAAAAGCCAATTTTAAAATAGAGATTATTTGGGATTATTCTGGTGAGCCCAATGTAATAAAAATGGTCTTTAAATGTGGAAGGAGACAGAACAGGAAGTCAGAGTGAGGCACTTTGCATGGAAATGGCTCTGCTGCATCTGGCTCTGAAGGATGGGGCCATAACTCAATGACTATGAGCAGTCTTTTACAATCCAGAAAGAGCAAGGAGATAGGTTCTGTCTTAGAACCTCCAAAAAGATACACAGCTTTGCTGATACTTTGGGGTCAGCCTAGTGAGACCCATTTTGGACTTTGGAAGTACAGAGCCTTAAGATAAAAAAATTTTTTTTAAAAAGATTTATTTATTTTTATACAAGAGCTGGGGTACAGGCCAGAGGTGCGGGAGGGTGAGAGGATTCACCAGAGACAGAGCAGGGAACAGAACAGGCAGACTGACTGAAATACACTGCTCAGTGGGCAAGGAAGGAGAGGTCTGCCGTGCCATGTGGGACTCTCCCTGGTCAGCTGGGAATCGAACCCACGCTGCAGAGGCTGCAGACAGCTTCACAGCGCTCCGCTCAATCCGCTGCGCCACTGGGGAGGCCCTCTGAAAAATTGTTTTAAGCCACAAAGTTTGAGGTAATTTGTTACAGTGGCAATAGGAAACTAACATGCTCCTGGGGATGCCCCTGGGACTGAGTATCTGTTGTTAAAGTGAGTGATTTGCTCATTGCGGCGCCCATATTGGCTTCCTGTCTTTCCTGTTCTCACTTCCCTACTTCTCAACTGTTGCTTCCTGAGATCATCTCCAAACAAACTATTTACCTTCAAAACCTTGTCTTGGTATGCTTCTGGGAGACTCCAAAGTAAGACATTGATTAGTTGGAGGGGCTATAGCATCTTTGACCAAAAGGACCTGGGCTGCCCTGACCCAGGCAGGATTTGACCTGAGACCTGACAGCATCAGGATCTTGGACACTATGAAGTTCCCCAAATGATCACATTTAGGGAAATCTGGAGACACAAGAACTAACTCCCAGTTACAGGGGACGAGAAGCCCAGTAGTGAGCACAGAGAGAGGTGATCGGGACGGGATGGCACAGGAGGGATGCAGGGGAGGTGCAAGGCCAGTGGCCTAGACTGGCCACCTGCAGAAGGGAGGTAGCCACTGTTACCTTCAGACTCCACCAGCCACTGCTCCCTTCAGACATGCCCCTTGGGAATAGGAAGAACAGATGGGGGAAGGACAGTGTCTGGGAGAACAGGGCGGTGGTGGCAGTGAGGGTGATGCTCTGCAGGCCCACAATCTGCAGCCCTCACACTATGGGAAGAAAGAAAACATTGCTGCTAGAGAAGTTGGCCCCTGGGAGCAGGAGCTGTCTCCCTCTTTAGGCACTAAGCTACTTCTTTTGGGACTGGGACAGTGGGGTGTTCTGGGGCAGAGGATCCAGGAGATGCAATGGGATGATATTTGCAGGCCCATTCAATCCTGAAGTCTGGAGTTTGTGACCTTAAGACAAGACAACCAGACCAGACCAGCTGTCAGGAAGCAAGCAGCAGGGCAAAGAGAAGGGAAAGGAGGAGCTATAATACTTCACATGAAGGGCCTCCCTGGTGGCGCAAGGGAATAGCAGCACTATGAAACTGTCCACTGCAGTACAAGTTCTATCCCTGGCCAGGAGCTACCCACATGGCGCAGCAGACCTCTCCTCTCTTGCCTGCTGCGCCCCTCAGCAGTGTATTTCAGTTAATCTGCCTGTTCTGCTCCCCACTCTGTCTCTGGTAAATCCTCTCACCCCCCCACACCTCTGGCCTGTACCCCAGTTCTCGTATGCATAAATAAATAAATCTTTAAAAAAGAAAAACACTTGGGGTTAGTGGTCTTCCTGTAGTTGAGGCCCTGCCAGCTACTGTGTCTACCTGCCTAATAGCTTGTATCCCTGAGCCAGCCCCTCTGACCATCATCCTCAGCTGGCACAGTGCACCTTATAGGAAATCAAACTGGTCAGTGATCGTGGGTGCCATGACACCGGAAGCACATGTCTAAGCTCCAGTTTTCTACCTGTCATGTCTACCAGTCATTTCTACTTCCCCCCATCTCCCCTGCAGATCCTTACCTAGGGCTTCCTCAACCATAGCCAGCTTAATCCTCTGAGGCATGTAGACCTGGGAAAGGGGCAGCCATGGGGGTGGGGGTACAGATAAGACAACACGATGTTCCCTGCTTCCCCACCTCCCCATGCAGCTGAAACCAACAGTGAATAGTGCCAAGTGTTTTCCGTTTAGTGAGCAATTTAAGAGGCTGTTTCCTGCTTATTCTCAGGAATTTTCCAGGGGAGGAAGAGAGATTCTAAAGTCCAGCAGTCATTATCTCCCATCCGTGGTGACCCCTTTACCCCATCCCAGCTCCCCCAGTCTCAGCACCTGCAGCCACCTCTTGCCTTGGTTCCTGCATCATCTGCTGTTGCTCCCACTATTCAGCTCTGTCATATGCAACCCAGGCTGGGGTCTACCTCTGGGGAGCACCAGAGCTGGGGAGTGGGTATGAGTGACAAGGGACAGGCTGGGGGTGGAGGGCTGTACCCCAGATAGCACCTGGAATGTCAGAATCAAACCTCACTCTACAGATGAGGCCAAGGACAGGAGGGGCAAGCTCACATAATACTGACTACCCAAGTCTGCTGACAGCGGGTTGAAAAGGATGTTGGCAAGCCGGGACATTGGGCCTGGCAGGTGAAGGATGTGGACTGATAGTTAAGAAGGAAGGGCTAAGGGGCCGGGACCCCCAGTCTTGTACAATCCAACTCTACAGGTGCAGGTATGGGAATGATTGCAGAGATCTGAGGGTTATCAGAAGGAAGGGGCTTCTCATTGACCTACAACTGGGGCCCGGGCAGGAGGTTCCAGAGAGGCATGTTTGGAGCCCAACATCCAAAAGACTTTTTCAAATATCTAAATTGTTGAAAAGCAGGTCTAGTCTCCTGGGAAGGAAGGAGCAGCTCGTGACTGGATTTGTTCAAGTGAAGGCTAGACGGTGGTGACTCAGGGACACTGCCATTGTGGCTCTGGAAAGGATGCGTTACTCTGAAATCTCTGCCCAGCACACTGAGCTGCCCTGCAATATACGGTGTGTATGGAGTCATGAGCAAGGCACCTGGCCCAGGTTCAAATCTCTACTTGGACAGACAGAAGAACAGTGGGGCCCCTGCTGTGACAGGGCGGTGAAAAGAACAGGCCCCAGTTTCATTTAGTATGACATTCACCAAGACGCCCTCTGGGAGATGGCTTGTCTCTTACCCACCAGCAGAATATACTGCCCAAAGGAAGAAAGTGAGCAGGAGGCCTTACCCCTGGAAGGAAGTCCCTCAAAAGGGGGCTCAAATGCCCAGACAATGAGCCCCATGGATTCATAATTCATCAACCTCACGCTCCCCTGGTACCCCACATGAAGGTGAAGGTGGTCACTGAACAGATGCCCCCAACACACAAAAGGGATATTGAAGGTATATTTGTGTTGTGTGCACACTCATGTGGTTACAAAATTTTGGCTGCCACCTCTTCTTCTTCTGTTAGGGGGAAAAGGATGTCCTAAAGCTAATTCCATACAGGCTTGTGGACTCCATCCTCACCCCAGGCCAAAGCCAAAGACACTGGGAACTCCAAATCCCATCACCACCAAAGGGAAGGTGGCTGGGACATGAGGGTGGGGTTAAGCAGCCAGGTTGGTATAAAGCCAGATACGTGAGCTTTGGAGGGGGTCCCCCATTTTGGCTCCCCACCAGCTTGCAGCGTCCTGCCAGCTCTGAGAGTGCTTTTGGGTTTCCAGGTCGGCGGATTGGGTAGGACGCATTAAAGACTTTATTTCCCTATTTTCTCCCTGAGTTGTACATTTTCCTTATTTCCTTTTCCCTTGTAAATAAACCTTTTATTAACCTTTTGTGTGTGCCTGTAGTGGAGTATTAATAAGTCCCTTTTAAGCGCGCGGGTGAGGACCCACAGCCAGGCAACCCGTTCAATATCGGGGCTGCCCTGTAATACCTCCCGTTCCCGGTCTCTGCTCCCCTACCTTCTGCCTTCCCTCCAGCTCCTTCAGATGCTGTTTCCTCCCCAGACCTGGATGGGTGTCTCAGGTCAAAACAACTGGTTGAATATGAAGCAGAACCGAGAGCCATAAGTAAATCCACATTTATATGGATAGTTGATTTATGATAAAGGAATCAAGAGCATATAATGGAGAGAGGAGAGCCTTCTCAACGAATGGTCTTAGGAATCCCAGACAGCCACATGCAAAAACAATGTAACTAGATCATTCTTTAACACCATACACAAAAATTAATTCAAAATGGTTAAGAGACCTGACTATCAGAACTGAGACCATAAAATACATAGGAGAAAACAGCTGATGCACTCCTAGATGGGAGCATTACAGATGTCTTTGGGGCTTGAACTCCAACAGCAAGGGAAAAAAAGCAAAAATAAACAAATAGAACTACATCAAACTACAAAGCTTCTGCACAGCAAAACAAACTCTCATTAAAATAAAGACAGCCTACTAAAGGGGAGGAGATATTTGCACATCACATGTCTAGAAGGGGTTAATATTAAAGCTCTACAAAGAACTCATACAAATCAACCACAACAACAAGACCCAATGGAAAAATAGGCAGAAGATCTGAATAGACACTTCTTTAAATAAGACATAAAGATGGTCAATAGGCATATGAAAAAATGCTCATCATCACTTTTTATTAGGGAAATGCAAATCAGAACTACAATGAGCTCTCACTTCACACCTGTGAGAATGGTCCCTCGCAAAAGAAACAACAAATGCTGGTGAAGCTTAGAGAAAAAGGAGCCCTCATTTACTATTGCTGGGAATGTAAATTGGTGCAGTCTCTGTTGAAAACAGTATGGAGAATCTCAAAAAATGAAAAAATAGAATCGGCGACACTACTCATAGGTACGTATCTAAGGAATAGGAAAATATGAATTTGAAAGCTATCTGTAGTCCCATGTTCATAGTGGCGTTATGCACAATAGCCAAGACATGGCATTAACCTAAATGCCCATCCACTGACAGATGACTGAATAAAGAAGCTGTGGGCATATACTCAGCGGAATACCACTCAGCTATTAAAAATGATGAACTCCTGCTGTGCACAATGTGGATGAGACTTGAGGTGATTATGTGAAGTCAGAAGTGAAAGCCAATTACCAAATGATTTCACTCACATATGGAATATAAGTAAAGCAAATACACTAAAAAGAGCACACACAATTAACTATTAGACTCCAAGAAAAATATAAGGAGGAAGGAAAGTAGGGTGGAAGAAGAGGGAATTGGTTTGACATGAGAATGGCACTAGAACTTTGGTGGGGGTGCGTGTGAGTTGTGAAAATACTGAGTCGTGAAAAGCTGTACTCCTGAGACTTATATAATAGTAGAATAGTATTATAAGCCCATGGTAAATCAATAAAAAAATTATTTTAAAAAATGACTGGTCGATTCCACCAGCTCAGCGACCTAGCAGACATATCATGGCAAAAACCGAGAAGCTGGAGATTTATTCTTGCAATGGGAGGCCCACCCACTGACAGCCTGAACTTCTCACTGTTTTGTAGTTGAGTTGGCATTTGAAGATCCTGGCCTGCTCTCCTCTGTAGCGACTCAACAAAAGTGGGAGGATTTGAGAGCACAGGGAATGGAGGGGCTCACTTTTCACCTCATAAGGACTCCTGGGTGTCCTGACAAGTGACCTTTGAGAGTGGTCTGCAGAGGATCCCCTCTCCCCCAGTCAGCTTCCTCCAGCCCAGTGGTGTTACAAATCAGGAGCCAGGCAGCATCCTGTGGTTCCAGGGAGGCCCTGGGGGAGCCACAGGTGCTCCGGACCCTGAGCCCCTTTTGACACAATATATCTTCCTCCACCCATCTGCTCTCCCACTGGCATCTGCTAGCCCCACCTCCTGGCACCTTGACTGGCTGACAGGCAAGTTGTTCCCCAGCCATCATTTTGTTGTTGGCTCTCAGCTTTCCGTGACTGATTTTCCTCAGCCTGCAAACTGCTGTCTCTCCCACCCTGGTGTTCACACCCTTCATTCACTCTGGGCTGCACCTCCAGTACTTCTGTAAGCACCTGTTTTCCAGGCTGCTATGGAAACAGTGCTTACTGGAGAGAGGCAGGGACAGAGGTCCTCCCTGAGCACCAGAGGCCTGCAAGGCACACCTGCCCAGCCCCGGCCCCCGAGTCTGGCTCCTCTCCATCCCCCAGGCCAGCCAAGGGCTCATCTTCCCGGACCTGCACCTGGGTCCCCTCCTCTACCTTTCTACCTTTCTCATGAAGAAAGGTAAGCCCCAGGGCCCCAGCCCAGGTCTCAGGTTTTGCTCTCTGACGGGGCGATAGCCAGGAGGGATGGTTGTGAGCTGACAAGCAGCCCAGCTGCCCGCCCCCTCCCCCCTCCGCTGTTGCTGTTGGCGAGGCCTGGTAAGCATCTCAGGTAACATCCTCCTCCTCTCAGCTTAAATGTCAAGTTTCTGAGAAGCTCCTGAGGAGACAGTGTGTCAGACTAGAAAGTGCCTCTGTTTCAAAATCAGAAAAACCTGGGTAGAAGCTTTAGCCCAGCCGTCTGCTACCAGGCAGGGAAGTAACACACCCACCCAGGCCTCTACTTCCTCACCTGAGCCATGGGCACAGGAGAATGGCCAATATTGAGAGCCCTAGGCATGGTCCCCAGGGCGACGTATGTGCTAATTCATGTAATTCTCACCACAGCGCAGAAAATTGGCTTTATCACCTCCATTTCACTGATGAGGAAACTGAGGTCCCAAGCAGCTGAATAACATTCAGACCACACAAGTACAGACTCTCTGGGTCCACAGGGCCCTAATCACTACCTCATGGGCCCTTCTCCCTCTCTTTGATGCACATCACATACCCTGTGTCCCCGTCACACAGCAGGCACTCGATACTCGCAAGATGGTCTTCTTACAGCTGTGTGGAGGCAGGACAGGGCCATGGGGCAGGTTTTCTATGATCCCAGCAGACAGGGTAAGGGAGGAGTCAGAGTCCTGGAACCCTCAGTGGCTTTTGCAGGCTTTTATTGGGATTTACCAGGCACATGGCAGGTAGGGGTCCTGGGGGGCTGGGAGGCCTCCAAGTCTTCGCTCTTTCTGGGCTCTCCGGCGTTCTCTGCTTCTCTGCTCTTGGCTTCCCTGCTTCTCTCAGCTTCTGCTGGCATCCCTGTGAAACCGCCCTTAAAAGCCCAGTCTCAGCCCAGGTGAATCCCATCAACCTATGCCCACACCCTACTCCAGGTGCCCGCCATCAGGCATGCATTCTGGACTGCAGGGTTCCGTCATCTATCCTGATGGCGGGAGGGCAGAAAAGCCTGATACTTTTACCTTTCCCTACAAGCTGGTAACTTAGACCTGGGGTCTTTGGCAGGACAACACCATGGGAGAGGTATAGGAGGGAAGCTATTAAACTGAAGACTGCTCACTTTGAGGTGAATCACGACCCACTTTGTTAGTTTCCCAGGGCGGCCATAACAAATGACCACAAACTGGGTGGCTTGAAACACCAGCACTGCATCACTGAAGAAGTCTGAGCTCCAGGGCCACGCTCCCTCTTAAAGATCTTCCAGCCTCCAGTGAAGCTCTTCCAGCCTCTAGTGAAGGCCTGCAATCCTTAGCTTCCCTTTGTGGGAGGCCGCATCCATCCCTGCCTGGTCTTCACATGGCTGTCTCCACTGTATCTCCTCCTTTCTGTCTTTTATAAGGATGCTCATCTTGGGATTAGAGTCCTCCTTGGTTCAGGATGATTTTATTTCCAATCTTATTTCCTTCCAAATAAGATTGCATCATGAGGTCCGCGTAGAGTTATCTTACCAACCCTTTGGCCCAGGTGCTGCTTCTTAAAAAGAAAGGAAGATACTAGAAAACCCCATGCTCTTCTGGCTCTTTAGGGGGTGAGCATCATACCACCTCAATCCCTCCGAGGCAGGAGCGTGAGTAGGGGAGACAGTCCCAGCTGCCCTCACTCTCATGGGCACTGGAGACTGGAACTTCATGAGGGAAGAGGTATACACCCTACATATAGATGAAGAGCCTCACAAGGTGGCCTCAGAAACCAGCCTCTGTGTTGGACTGGGTACCCCAGCACCAGTATCTCTGAGTCTACTTTTTGACAGACCCAAAAACCAAGTACAGCAGGGTTGGAGCTGCTGCTGGGCAGGCAGCAGGACCCAGAGGACACCACAAGGGGAGGGATAGGATGGGAACCCAGTGGGTCCCTGGAAGGAAAGTGGGGAGGGATGGATTTGGGGCCTCTGGACTGGTCTGCCACTTCTGGCTCCTGAGTGAAATAGAGCCTTGTGCAGGGCCAGTGGGGTGGAGATGGACAAAGCCAGGTCCCAGGACTTGAGGCTGGTGGGGTGTCTTGAGGGGCTGAAAAGCGTGCACAGGCAGGCTGCACAGAGCTCTGTAGTCTGGGCCAAGAGAGGCAATCTAGTGGGAAGACTGCCGGGGCACATACGGTTTGGGGATAGTGAGGCCAGTGAGGGGCCCCTGGTCCCTTCCCTGAATGCTGAGACCAAGGTTCTCCTCACAGCTGCTTTCTTAAAAAGTAGTCTTTTACCTCTGATTTTGTCAACTCTTCATGTCTCAGATTTAGTTCCCCAGAATGTGTTCCACCTTCTTCATTAATTAAAATCAGCTTCAACTCTTGATTATCAGGGAATGGGCTACCTGGCTCAGTGGTTCTCAAATCTGGCTGCATGTTAGACTTACAAGGAGCTTCTACAAAATCCCAGTCGTTGCACTTCCAGCAGCCAATCAATTACATGAGAATTTCTGGAGACCAGATCCAGCATCAATATTTTTGGTTCTTTTTAAGAGGCATTTTAGTTGATTCTAACTTGTGGTGGCATGGGAAGTTCTCATCTAAGTGGTGGGTTCTCTCACCAAAGGTGACTCCTTTCTGTTCTCATGCTATCTTTGCCTTGGCTCATTTTCTGAGTTGAAGGGTCTTCTGGAAGGCTGGCTGTGAAGGAGTTCATGCTCCAAGAGCTGGTAGGCATCCCTCAGGACACTGTGATCCATCTGCTTGCCTTCCACATGTTGTCTGCATTGTCTCTGGCCTCACGAGAAAAACAAAGCCCAAGAGGTCAGGAGTCTTTGTCAAGGCCGCACAGCTAGGAGAGGACAGAGTAGAGTTGATAAATCAGGCTCTTCTGATGGATGATTTGGTGGTGGAATGGGGCAGAGGGGCTCACACTGGGGGTCAAATGAGTCTTGGGCATGGTGCAGAGAAAGTGTGCCCCCAGCACCAGGGCCTGCAGCCATGTTTGCACTGTCTTCCTCCTCAGCAACACCCGATCAACCTCCACTAAATGGTCCGATTTGGGCATGTTCTGACCTCTCTTCCTAGAACACAGACCCTGAGCTGGAGTCACATACGCCCCTCCTGGTCCCTTCCAGAGCATTTTTCCCTGAGAGCTGCATTTGAAGCTCTTTAGCAGAGGCAATGAGTCTCCTGCGCCCTCTTTGGGGACCCGAAGCTCCTCTCCAAGCCTGGAAAGGAGAGATGTTTAATTTATCAGACAATGCCACAAGATGTTGTTTACACGCACACGGGATGTAACACAGACGCAGCAAACCGTGAATGTCGTAAACCTGTTTGTGGCTTCTCCGTGTGATAATTAAAGAGACAGTTTGGGTCACACATGCAAAGTGGCGGTGGTGGGTCAGGAAGCCAAGGGTATAAGCTGGCGAAAGGGAAGGAACTGCCCTGTCTGCTACCACTCCAGGCTCCAGGCCAGGGTTCACCCTGCCAGCCTCCTCTTCTTTCTGGGTGGAGAGGCAGGAGTCTTGCTGTTCAGCACACCCTTTCTTCTCCTGCCTCAGACCTCTGAGTTGAGAGGAGGGGGCTGAGTCCATAGTCTGTTGTATTTGGTCCTCAAAGTAACTTTAAGAGATAAATTCCATTAATACTGTCACCACTATCATCACCGTCATGTTTAATATCTGTGTACTTGCTTTGTGCCAAACTCTTTGTACTTTATGCAAATCAATTCCTTTAAGCTTTGTGATATTCCTATGAGTGGGTATAATTATCCTTATTTTACAGAAAGAAGGAACAAAGGAACAGAGAAGTTAAGTAACTTGTCCATAGTCACACAGCCAGAAAGTAAAAGTGGTGAAATAATCCATTTAGTTGCTGGGTGATACCAACTGCAAATTAAGGCGCAAATGGTGTAGACACAGCCCCATCTCTCCAGAACAGGCACACCAGCCTGCCAAACACCCCTTGGTAGGATAACTTCAGGGTAAGGACTTGAACTAGGTTCTGGCTCTCTGAATGCAGTATATTCCTGCTTAGCCAGTATATTCCTCCTTAGCCAAGCCCTGTCTGATGTGTGTGTGTGTGTGTGTGCATGCATGCATGCAAGAGCGCGTGCCCATGTACCATATGTGTAGTGTGAAGAGGACAATTCTGACATTTATTTTCTACTGATATATTTAATTTGGAACCAGACACTGTTTATGGCTATCAGGATGCTTCACATATCAGGTCTCAACAAATATAGTAATGGGGCTAAACTGAATTGAATCCAGCACCATTTCCTTCTGTGGCTTCTATAGATTGGAGATGTAGAAAAATTACACTCCAAGGAGTCAGTGTTGACAAAGAGTTGAAGGGCAGGCTCTAGAATTTTGTCTGGCTCAAGACCAAGTTCCTATAGTTCCCAGCTGGGAAACTTTGGGCAAACTGCTTACCGTCTCTGTGCCTTAATTTTCTCATTGTAAAGAGAGATGAGAATGGTCCCCACCTCCCAGGATTAAATGAATATAAAGCACATAGAACAATGCCTGGCATATAGCACTCAGTAAATTACAGCCATCATCATTGCCACCATTACAATTAGCAGGACTTGTGTCTCTCAATCTTTGTGATGAAACACACTTGGGAACTTTTACATCCTTGAGCTGACAAATGGTAAAATCCCAACTGAGGACTGTCAGATTCCACTCCACTGACTGACAGTGGCTACAATATCAGGGGCACTGGGCTGACAAGACAAGACACTTGAGTCCTGTCCCAGCTCTGACATTAGACAAAGCACACCCCTCACCCTAGGGCCTCGTCATCTGTAAAATGAGTAGATTAAATAACTTTTGAAGATTCTCTCTACATCTTAGCTTCTAGAATTTCTAGGAGTCTCTTTCCAGTCTCCTTCCAGCTGTGAACATCTAGAGCTGCTACCCAGGATCCTAAGGGGCAGCTGGGGTTGAGAGCACTTTGGGTGGAGGCCAACCCAAGTCTGAGTTGCTAAATTACAAGGGAGCACTGAGCGTGGTGAGCCAGAGGGGAATCTGCTCTGGTTAGTGGCAGCACTGGCCTGGGGGTGGGGATTGCCTCTCTGTTCTCAGCACAGGGTCTGCCTGGGCGGGTCTGGGCTCCAGAGAGGCCCACTTTTATGAAGGGTGGAGCCCAAATTCTAACAGAGTTCATCTGACTCCATATTCTTTCCACTCTCCACCATACAAGGAGGCCCTGCCAGCTCTAGGAACCTGTGCTGCTGTGAAATAAATTTGGGGAAATAGTTTTGGCTCAAAATCTGCGATTTTATGTATTTTATTTCATTTTTTAAAAGATTTATTTATGCATACAAGAGTTGGGGTACGGGCAAGAGATGCAGGGGGTGAGAAGATCCACCAAAAATAGAGTGGGGAACAGAACAGGCAGATTGGCTGAAATACACTGCTGAGGGGAGCAGCAGGTGAGACAGGAGAGGTCTGCTGCGCCATGTGGGTTTCTCTCTCTCTCTGGGCGGGGATCAAGCTCGTGCTGCAGAGGCTGTGGATTGCTTCATAGTGTGGTGATTAATCCCTTGCGCCACCAGGGAAACCCCGATTTTATGTATTTTAAAGGCTGGTTTCTAAGAACCATCCAAGAATGCTTAAGAAGTGATACTTGGGTAGAGACAAGTATCTACTCTTTCCTAGGTCCACACACAGAAGACTAGTGGCTTAGTAGAAAGAATAAAGCACTGATTTAGTGCTTGTTGTGTACAACTCTGTTCTAAGAGGTTTGCATCTAACAACTCATTCACTTTTTTAACAGCATCAAGTTCATAGTATCATCCCATCCTTTCAGATGAGAACCTGGTGGTATGGAAAGAGATTCCACACAGCTAGAATACTGGGTGAGAGTTCAGCCTCTTCCTCACCATAGAGGTGGCCCTGTCAGTCAGGGATAACATCTTAGCATTAGCTTGTCTTACATTTGAAACCTGACCAGCCCATGGGATGGCCTTGAAGGCATCCGTGATCTTGCATGGGTCTCAGATTCCTCCCTCAGAAATAAGAATAAGACAGTCTACCCTGCAGAGTTGTGAGGGAATTATTTTTTCTTAAAGATATATTTATTTATGCATACAAGAAAGGGGTACAGGCCAGAGGTGCAGGGCGTGAGAGGATTCACCAGAGACAGAGTGGGGAACAGAACAGGCAGACTGACTGAAATACACTGCTGAGGGGAGCAGCGGGCGAGTCAGTAGAGGCCTGCTGCACCATGTGGGTTGCTCCCTGACTGGGGATCAAACACATGCTGCAGTGGCTGTGGTTAGTTTCATAGGTGGCGTCTTAAACCCTTGCGCCACCAGGGAGGCCCCAAGAATTATTACTGACACCATACATCACTAAGGCTCGCGTGGGGCCTGGTGGGACAGTCGAGCTCTGTGAGTGGTAGTTATTATCTGCCATTTAAAGGAATATCAGACTATTGACTGAGTACTTAAATGTAAAACTTAATTATTCTAAAATTCAGAGTAACTAAGATAGACCCCAAAATAATGTCACTATACATTTAGAGGGAAGGTTAAAAAAAAATTCTGGGGAAAACATCCACGGAGAAATTTTCTAGACCACTGCTACATTATTTGCAACTGCCATGCTAATGTGAGTGAGTCACCAAGTGCTGATGAGCCCTTGACAAGTGTCCAGGTCTATTCGGGAAGACAGGTCTTCTGGGGGCTGGGGTTTGAAAAGCAGGGAGCTGCTTATTGAAAAGCAGCTCTGGTTCAGAATCTCATCAGTGCAGACGGGTCCTCCCCTGGGCATCAAAATCAGTTTGCTTTGCATTGCTTATTTTGCTTGCTCAGAATTCTAGAGATGCCAAGGATGGAAAGCAGCTTAGAGAAAGTAAGGTCAGGGAATCTGGGTGGCCATCTAAGCCCAGGACAGGAGACCTAAGGAGGGGCTCTCCTCCCCTCCCTTCCAGATACCCTGGGAGTAGGCTGGAGGCTCAGTGGACGTGACTAGGGTAGTAGTGCCCAGTCTGAAAGGTCCCTGTGCCCAGGAATGGCAGACAGGGGTGGCTGGCAAGTCAGGTGCACAACCCAGCCCTCTGAAGCCCTGGTGCACACTCCTAAAGTTGAATACTACAGAAACCCTGTCACGTTTACTCCTTCCCACCACCCTGTGGAGTAGATACTACTATTGTTTCTGTTCCACAGTGGGGAAACTGAGTCACAGCTTACCCAAGCAGCTAGAAAGGCCATCAGGACTGCAAAGGCAGGCAGTATGACTCTGAGGCCTGAACTTTTGATCCCTGTGCCTCCTGAGTACATGTCAAGTGTCAGGGAGATGAAAGGGGTACTTTTAGGCAGGGCAGGGAAGATGGGACATAGGAAATATTGGCCTCTGAAATTGCCTCACGCTCATGGTGAATTCAAGCCTGAAGAAGGCTTTCCTGTGGGTCACTCGGCAGGACCTGCCTAGAACCAGACCCAAGGCCTCAAAACAAGATGTGAAGGCAAAGTGTGGGTAGACTGGCAACAGGATACACCAGGGCCTGGAGGTGCTCAGGACTTTACATAGAGGACCCTCCACCATCTTCCTCAGGCATCAAATCGTACCCTCGCCTCAGAGGGCTCCTGCCTCTGAGGATACCCACCCACCTACTTCCCCAGCCATCTCTGTCATTCCCAAGATTTCCACTTCTCCTCCTGGCAAAGGATGCAAAGACAGCAAGTAAAGTCTCCAAACTCGTGTCCTTTTCCTTTTTCAAAGACTTCTCAGGTCTGAGGTTTCCATGGTGACACCTGCTGGCTTCTCTGAAATCAGGGCTCAGCTCCCTCTGTGGCCTTAGCAGCCTTCCCCCTGGTATCCTCCTCTTTCCCACCCCTCTGTCCTGGCCCTGCCTCTCATATCCCCACAGGCCCCCAAGCCCAGCCTCCCTGACCAGGCTGGCTCACATGCCTCAGGCAGAGTGGGAGATGGCTCAGCAAGGGGTGGTGGAGGACTTCAGAGGAACCTGGCACATGGGCCTATAAATGACAGTAATGAGCTCCCAGGTGGCACAGGCCTGCCAGGGATGCCCGCACAAGATTGAGCCGCCCAAGGGGCCCTGTTGCTCCACTGCCAGCTCCAGTGCCTACTGCAGCCACTGTCTCCTTTCTTCCCCTGGCTTTTCATCTGTCCTTTGGAGCTCTCTCTAGAGCCCAAAATGCTCCAAGGAAGTTGAAAAGAATCTGTGAAAACTGATGAGCCTGACCATGGACAAGTTATTTATCTGAGAGCCTCTCCTTCCCCATCTGCAAAGTGGGTGGTAAGACTTACTTGAAGGCTGCTGTGGGGCATAAATGAGAAAATGTGTTAATACCAGATGTGCAGCACGTGCTAATAAGTCGCCCCTTCCTGGCTCTCAGATTCCTGCAGAACCTGCCCCACTTCTCCTGCCATCTTCTCTCTCTGTGAACTCACTTTGATTTTCTATTCTCCCCACTCACTGAATCATCACATAAACCCTATGTGCTGCATACTGCTGACATTTAGTGCCTAGGGAAATGCAGGCACAGAAGTGGCAGGAAATGATGAGCAGCAATTCCATAATATGGGCCAGGAGGAAGGGGAAGGATGAGACCAGGCCACTCAGAGGCAAAGCAGGGTCTTCTTTGTTTCCTCAGGTCTCAGCCTTGACAGAGGCTCTGCATTATATCCCAAATACCCCAGAGAAATATCTGAATCCCTGGAAGTGTCCTTGGTCCAAGTTCAAGGTCACCCACAAAGTCTCCCCCTTCACCTTCCTCCTGAGCCTGACTGTGTGGCAGACTCAGAGAAGATGGCGGCCTCTGTCCACTCTCCTCAGCATACACAGTGGGTAGAAGTCTCAGTCTCCTTTGCTGAAACCTCTGCAAGAGCTTAAGAAGGAGGCTTCCTTCCCACCTGTGCCAGCTCTGGAGGTTGGGGGCTTGGCTGCCCCTTCTCTAGCCCTCTCAGCAGTCAAGTTCCTCTCCACATCTCACTCCAGAGGTAGGTTTTACTAGTGAGCTGTAAGGCCAAATATGGTGACTGGTAGGGGGACAAGGCTGGCTGAGAGCTCTCATTTCCAGAGGTCTCTGCCCAGTTACTGTCCCTTGGTTGTTGGCTGCGCTCTAATTCTTACCCACAGGATGGGGAGCTCAAGTCCCTGGCTGCATTCTGCCCTCCCCACTACACCCCCACATCTGCTCCTAGCACCCTAGAGGACTAGGCCAGTGTCTGCACATCTGAATGCACCAGAACCAGCGGGAGGACCTCAGAAGGTTGGGGAGGGAGCTGAGAGGCTGCTTTTCTGTGTGGTCTGGACTTCACTGGGGAGTAGTGTGGGCCAGAATGAATTGGGACTGCCGCCTAAGACCATACTTTCAGAATCTAGGGTCTATTAGATCTCCCATATGATCCAACAATTCCACCTCTGAGAATTTACCCAAATGAAACAAACACAAGATTTCAAAGAGAGAGAGAGCTGCATTCCCATTTTATTGCAGCATTATTCACAGTAGTGAAAATATGGAAATAACCTGAATGCCCAACAATGGATGAATGGCTGTGAAAGATGGGCTACATGGAATATTATTCAGCCACGAGAAAGGAGGTTGTCCTGCCACTTGCAACAATGTGGATGGACACGATGAGTCAGGCAGAAAAAGATGAGTAATGTATAGTATCACTTATATGCGGAAGCTAAAAACAGCCAAAAACTGGAAAATCAAGGGTGGAGACTCAAACTAATGCTTTAGAAAGTAACTTATTACAAGTAGTAAATAAGCCATGGGGATCTAATGCATATTATAGTAAATATAGATAATAATATTGCACTTTAATTATGCAATGTAGTAAATATCACTACAATAGCAATCATATTGCAACACATAAATGTATTCAAGTAACATGCTGTACACCTTAAATTTACAATATTATATGTCAAATTTATTCAATGAGAAAATTAAAAATTAAAAAAAGAATGCTGCAACAAAAAAGAGGGGGTTGTCTAGGGCTTTTTGGAGCTACACATGATCCTCTTTATGCCTTCTTCTGGAATCTCGCCTTTAGGAACTATACAGAGATATTATTCCAGTTGCTGCTTACCCATGACAAGGTCCAATCTGAGTCAAAGAGCTTTAAGCCACAAAATATAGCAGCTGATCCCTCTCAGAGAAATGCAGTCCTGCAGACCCCTCAGGCCCTCTCACGCCAATAAACATGCCCAGGTGAGGGCTGTTTAGATGAGCTGTGCCATCCACACTCACTCCTCAGCCTGACCATGCAGAAGCTGACACACTTCCAGAGAGATGGCAGAACTCAGGGAAGACAGAATCAGAGCTTAAATAGTCCTGCTACTGGGAAAGCCCCCAGATGATGATCTGAGGGTCACAGTGAGTCACGATCTGAGAGGACTAGGCCAGTGCCTGCACATCTGAATGCACCAGAACCAGCGGAGGACCCCAGGAGGTTGGGGAGGGAGTCACTAACAGAAGAGGCTAACGATAGGTAAGAGCACAGCTTTGCTCCTGCATCACACCCCGATATTGTATTAGAAAGGTCATCAGCCTACTTCCTCTTGGGTTTACCTTCATCTGCAAAAGAGGCATTTCTCAGTCAGGCCATGTCTGGAAAAGGTTTCAACTATCAGACCAAGAGGATCTATGCATACCCAGACATAGGAGGATGGATGAGATGACATCTCAAGGTCACTCCCGAGTCAGAGGAAACTATGAATTCTCTACCATCTCCTGGGCATCGTGTTGAGAAAAAGCCCCATCCCTACTGCAGCTTGTGGTTTTGGCTTTGATTAAATCTCAAGATTAATTTTTCCCAGTGACAGAGTGGCCGGCCTGGAAGCCATAATCCCTTCAGTAGTTCAACATGTTTATGAGGGTGAGAGGCTGCTTAATGCTGCAGTTAAAATGCTAAGCTGAGTAATCAGTTCATTAGGAATTTACTCAATATGTTTGCTGTCTGCAGCTGGGCCCAACTCCCCTGGACAGAGATAAATCAGCAGACAATGCAGCTAGCGACAAGATAAACTCCTCCAACATCGACAGCAGAGCTCGGAAATGTCCTGACCGAGAGGAGAAGTCTCTGGCTCAGCAAGCCATGAGGTCTTGGGCTAGTCCAGCTGCCCAGAGCTGGAGAGCACGCTCCATGCAAGTACACCCAGCCTGTGTGAAAGGACACGGGGTGAATGAGGGCAGCTGCAGGTCAAAGCTACTCGGTCATCGTGGGTGGGCCAGTTGAAGTCTTGGCTTAAGTTCCCCCAGAAGGTGATCCCAGGACAAGGATTCCAGGGCACCTTGTTGATTTTGGAGGTGGCCTTGCAAACACTGGAGGACAAGGGGGGAGTGAGACAGGGAGACAAGGCAGTCAGTAAGAGGCGTGTTTTCTAACAAGGTAAATGATGGAAACTGGAATTCAGTTCAATTGGGACTCTGGGTGACTGTGTAAGACACATGTCAGAATTGCCCCCACAGCAGGAGGCTGGATGGGGGTGCTCAAGAGCTCCTCCAGCAGTGAATCTTCCCAGCATTTCTGGTCTCAGCACTTGCCCGGGCACTGAGGGGTCCAGTGGCCCGAGAAGGCACTCAAGCCAAAGATGCAGATGGAGGCAGGGAAGCCTGTGAACTGATAGGGTGGGGCAGAGGGAAGACATTATATATACCCTACAGTTTGGGGTGAGCAAAACCCAGTAGGACTAAACATTCCACAAGAATAATCTTGGAAGAGACTTGTTCCTGTGGTTTGATGGATTTCACTTTCTGTCCATGCAAGAGTTGCATCTCTAAAGGAGTAAGGATCCCCAGCCCCAAATCTACCCCAGGCCTAATGGTGGATTCACTCATGTTTACAAGGGCTTCTGGGGATGGAGGGAGCAGCTCTGTTCCTGGGCAGACATGGATAAGAGTTGGAAGAGCTACTTGGCACTGCTCTGGGTGGAAAAAGGCCAACAGAGGTGCCCTGTGGTTTGGTGGGGGCCATCTCGTTTGAGATTATAATAAATCATCTGGAAGAGGGAGTACACAGCGAGAGTTGGAAATCTGCAAATGGCATTAAATTTTGGGGGGAAATGAAATGTCAAACCAATGGGGATACACTACAGCATCCCATAAGGGTGTGTGTGAGTGGGCAGAAAAGTGACAGATGAGATTTGGTGTGGGCAAGTGTAAGATAGTGTATTTAAAGACAAATATCTCAAACTCTCCAGGACTTCCTTTTGAGATGATGCACGCACAGAAGATCTATTTTAGGAAGAGTAGGGAGGGGAAGGGGAGCTGACATTTATGGAGTGGATACTAGGTGCCAGGTGTTTCTTTGGTTTTACTCAATTTTCTGCATGCAGAATTAGGAAATGAGGTTCAGAGGGGCAAAGTAAGTTGTCCAACACCACAGAGCTGGGAAGGGCTGGGCTGGATTCTGATTCAGTCTGCCTTCTTTCCATTCTGTTTCCTGAGAACACAAACCCGACATGTAAAGTGGCTTGGAGACCACCAGGAACCAGCCACATTAGGAAGCCCTTTGCCCCTGGTTTCCCCTGCCTGTCTGATCTGTTCTGCTTGGTTTTGCTCGTTCCTTTTCATCAAATGTCGGAATGCTCCAGGCCATCCCCCCCTTCCCCTTGGGGAAACAGAACCATATGCCCTTGGGTCCTGAGTCCCTGTGTCCAGCCCTGGTTTCATCCTGAGTTCCAGACTTGCCATTGGACTCTGACCAATAACTCCCTAAAATGTCGAACAGGCACCCCAGACCCAACAGAGCTCTTGTTTTGCTTCTGGAGCCTACTGCTCGCGCAGTCTCATGTCAAGAGATGGCAACCCATTCCCTTCCATCTCTGCACAACGAATGTCCATGGAGGGAATCAACGCAAGGCAGGGGAGCAGGCAGATAGCTGTGAAAGGTGCAGGATGTCTTACTTTCGGAAAGATGACAGTGAGGAGGGATGGTCCGAAGACCGTGGAATTATGGAATAAATGGTGAGAAGTCATTGCTTTTATCAGCGAGTCCAAGACTAGTGAGATTAGGGCAGGGCTAGGATTAGGGTCATCCTCCAGTGTATGGAAGAGACAAGCTAGGAACAAGCCAAAGGAAGCCCCCAGACCCACCATCCTTTGCTGTACTGGCAGCTGCACCCCATCTCCCCCAGCTCCCTGCTTCTCTCTACCTCAGGCTCTCTCCCACTCCCATTCAAACCCCACTTCCTCATGAGTGCAGGCTGTGAGGTAGTGAGTGTCCAGAGTAGGTCAGAGCCGCCCACCCTCTGAACCTCCTGGCCCCACTGCAACAGCTCTAGTATGAGCTCCCATCCTAGTCCTGACCCTGAATGACTGGAGAGACCCACTGGACTGTGCACGGGTGAGGCGGAGAGCCGGGCCCAGGCCCCCCAGTCAATGCAGCTTCCCAGTTCTTCCTGGTGAATGGCGGGGGGAGGGGGGCATCCAAAAGGACATAGAATGGTCCCTCTTGTGTTGAGAAGACTAAGCCATAAAGTCACTAGATTGGAAAATGAGAAAAGCAGAATAAATAGGCTCTCGGGAGGGAAATAGGTCTTCCCCGCTCTTTGAACAGGAGTAAACAGGGAAAGCGCCTGTTGGGAGGGGGTTTACACCAGGGAATAGGAGCTTGGCCCTGCCCATAGTCTGCAAGGAGTGGGTGCCAGGGAGCCTGAATCTTCTCTTCTGTCCAGAACTCCCTTCTCTATGTCCACCAGGCAGCAGGGACCCCCACTGCCATCCATGCCTGGTCTTCTATCCCATCCCCTCTGTTCTGTTCTTTCCTGGCACTGGCACCTCTCTGCAAAGCCATCACCCCCTGCACTGAAACACATCCTCTTCTCTTCTAAGCCGCATCTCCTGCAGGAAGTCCTCCGGTATGCTTGTCTCTTTTCAGAACCTGACAATTATAGCCATGCAGTAGCCCAGTGCTCCTTCTGTCCCCACACACCTGCCATTCTATTCCTTGACTGAGTCATTTACCCAGTCTCCCGTGGCTTATAGAGCTCAATCACATATGCTTCAATGTCTCCTCCTCCAGGTAGCCCTCCCTGATCCCTATAACCCTCAAGCAGTATTAATGCTTTCTCCCTGAACCCATTATGGATTATGGGTAATTGAAATTAGGGAACAAATCCCTTGGTCTTGACTGAAGGTGAATCACTCTTGTTATAAAGGAATCTCACCTCCTCTGCCTCCTGAGGGCAGGTCCACTTCTGTAACCCCCAAGGCTTCAGCATGGTAGGCTAGGAGACAACTGGATTAGGGATCACCTTAAGAAGTGGGGATGTTAGGAGCAAACCCAAGAGGGGCACTGACTCAACCACATACATAAAAAAGCACCTGCTGGCAGAGAATTGAAAAACTTAGTTTCAATTTTATTTTGTTCTTAAGGTGTTGGAATAAAAATTTCACAGCTTGATGTAAACGTCATTCTTTCTGCGGCTATTTACCAAGTATAAGTCTCCACGCACACATACACAGAGGCACACAGCTCACAGCACACCCGGAGACAGACAGACACCCCCGCAGAACGCCTCATCTAACCACCCTGTGTCCTTGCTGTTCTACTTAATTATACTTAGAACCCACTGATGGCCCCCACCAAACTGAAAGCACAGCACAATACAACCATAGAGCACCCTCTTCTCAGCTGCATGCCAATTGTCTCCCCCCTGCAGAGCTGTTGGGGTCTTGCAGTAAGTTCCTCCGAACTCTTGACTTCTCAGATGAGGAAACTGAGGCCCAGAGTGGGGCAGTGCCTGCCTGAGGGAGCACAGCTCAGAGGAGCACCATGCAGACCAACTGAGGCTTTGCCTGGTGGAGGGAGGCTGTGCCAGAGAAGGAGGCATCCAGGCAGGTGACAGGGTGGTGGAGGGCCCGGTAGATTGGAACACCAGAGGGCTGCCTTGTGAGAGTGATGAGATGAGGGCAGAGGGGACCCTCCCTCTTATTCTCCTTGCTTCTTGTTGGGTAAGTGCCTTTCCTCAGGGCCTGTCACCCCTCCATACCCTCTGTTTACTTTAGGGAAAAATAACTATGAAAAGGTAGAAAGACCAGAAAGAGGGCCTAAGCCACCCACTCCTGATTCCTCCCTCATGTCTGTCTGTCCATCTGTCTCCATTCACTTCCCCTCTCTGACTCAGCCACCCTGCCCACTTCATACATATGCCTGGGGACCCCTGCTCCGGTGTCCCCACATGTACCAGCTCAGCCCCATCTGCTACTCCCCCATCCTGCCCTCCAGGCCCACTTCCTGTGTTCTCCCTGGGCCTCTCCTCCTGTCCCATCCACCCCTCAACCTGCTGGAATTTCTGGGGTCACCCCATTGGTCCAGCTTGGGCAGCACAGGGACAACGGCAGCTTGCCCTGAGCCCATAGCAGGGGCTCAGGCAGCTCCAGGAGGAAGTGTGCTGAGTGTGCTGCTTCCTCCAGCAAGCCTGCAGGAGAAGCCAGGCCCCCGGTGGGAGCAAACATCTTGTCAGGGTTCCGTGGAGGCCAGGGAGGAAATGGGACCAATTAATCCACATTTGCCTCTCCAGATTGGAGTACAAGTGGGGAGATGGACGAATTAACCTTTTCAAAAATGTAATTTCGTAAAATCATCTCACTTGGAACAGACTCTCTCATTATTACTATTATTTATGGCCATGTCCAAGCCTCAGGCCACCACCGGTGTGGAGAGATGGAGGAGGAGCGGGGTGGCAGCAGATCCCACAGAGAGGGGAAAAGCTGATGGGACAACAGCCCTAGTCTCAGGGCTCAGTCACCGGCTCCCCAGAGCCCCCATGGCCCCACTGGTCACCTGTAGGTGTTATGTAGACGTGTTCCTCACTGGAACTGAGTATCAAGCCATTCTCAAAGCCATCACATGAAAAATCTCTCTTATGTTCCTCCTTAGCCCTGACAATCCCTCTCCTTACTGCTGATTCTCTGGCCTCCTTCCGGAACTCACCGTAGATGGTGCTGACCACAGTACGTGAGGCCCCTCACCCCCCATCTAGGCCTGACAGGTGGGGGACCCCGGAGGACCGCCTCTCCAGAAAACAGGCGTCAGGCTCCTGGGCTGCCCACCAGCCCTCCATGACCTGCCTGTGGTGCCTGACCCCTGCGTCCGTGGCTTCCGCCTCCCTCAGCCTTGAGTGATGCCTCGTGTCCTTGACTCCTTCAGAGTCTCTGACTCTCACCTGTGAGATGGGTGTGGGGTGCAGGTGTGCAGGTCATGCAGGAGGGACAGCAAGGAGACCAGTGTGGCCTTAGGGTGGTGAGGGGGAAGGGGTAGGCATTAGATAGGGGTAGGATCATGTAAGGCCTTGGGGAAAATCTTTGACTTTGACTCGGTGAACTGCAGGGCCACTGCAGGGCCTGGAAGAGAAGGGTGTGACCTGCCTTGTTTTCAAAGGCTGCTACTCACCTATTCTGGGAGCCCTGTCGGCTCAAGCTGCACCCCTCTCTCCTCAGAGGATCCCCTCTCCCTCCTTGGGACCTCCTGGGCCCCTGCCTTTGCTCATTTAACACTGCCGACTGGGTGCTTATCTCAGACAGTGTCTGGAGGTGAGAGAAGGAGAAAGAAGTGCTTCTGGCCATGTCCGGGACAACACCTTGTAGAAGAGACAACCTCCCCCCCTCACCTGGTACACTTAGAAAGGGCAGCAGATGGGCCTCAGATGTCCCAGTCCTAGCTCCATTCTGCCGTTATTTTGCTGTGTGACTTTGGGTAAGCTGCTTGCCCTTTCTGAATACCTGTTTCCCTGTGGCAAATGAAGGGTTTGAACCTGCACTCCAAGATCCCTTCCAAGCCACTAATTTTCTTGCATCAGCGGAGAAGGAGGATTAAGGAAGGATTTCCAAGACTCCAGAGGACCCCTCACCTGAGTCCCCAAAGTGGGTAAAGCTGGGAGGTGAGGTTCCCTCCCCCTTGTCTACTCCATACTCTCTTTCCTCCAGCTCAGCGGCCCCTTGCAGCTGAAGCTCCCCTCAGCCCTGTCTCCTCTTCAGGCCTCAGCCCCTTGCCAGTACTGCCCCCCTTCCCAGGCCCCTTCCTGGCGCTGAGCAGGAAGCACATTGAACCTGCCAGGTCAAATCAGATCAGCATGTGCAACAATTTAACAAAAGATAGATCTGGTGCATGTGTGTGGTTTTTAAATAGCGGTTGCTTAGGTTGCTTAGAGTCGGTTGTTTCACTCAAAATGAAAACAATTGATTATCTTTAGAGCCATTTACTGAGGCTTATCCCCCCCGTGATACAAACATCTGGGGTTTCCAGGGACTCAGCACTGCTTACCTGCCTTAGGCCTGCAGTGGCCCAGTTAAGGGAGGGGAGTGGTGAGCAAAGAGCAGAGTGTCTGCTGGGGGCCAAGGATAGAGAGAACAGGTTCCAGGACAGGAGGACCAGATGGGCTAGACAGTGGGGCTGCCTCTCTGTAGACCCAGACCTGGCTCCTGAGCACTGTGGCACTGAGAGCAGGATTGCCTGAAACTCAGCCCTCACGCCTTAAAGAGCCTCAGCTTCCAGGTTCCCCATTAATAGGCTTAACTGGCTTAAAGGGCTCCATTAATGGGCCCTTAGGGATGGAGAAGCAGAAGAGGCCAGAGGCCATTCCCACTAGCGGCCAGGCTGGCCCCTGTTCCCAGGCTCTGTATAGACAGAATCCAATTCCCTGCCTGGGGGGAGTGGGGAGGCTTCCTGTTTAGTTGGAGTGTGGACGGTGGAAAATACCGAGGAACATACGTATTCTAAGATGTCAGGTGTAATAAGTGCTTCAAGGAAACATACAGCAGCTGAAAGACTTGGAGAGGAATGAGGAATGAGGCATGGGGCTCTTCTAGACAGATCTGCCAGTCAGAGGCCTCTTCTAGGAGGGATAAGTGAGGAGCTGAGTGTGCTGATGTCTGGGGACTGCTTCAGGGCAAAGGGGATACCCTGGAGCTCTCTGTGCACAGGGTGGGGGTCAGAGATAGAAAGCGTGTGCCTGTGAAGGTGTCCTCCGCCTCGTCAGCCCATCCTGGCCTTCTGCCTTGGTTTCCCTGCCCAGGGGCCTGCTGTGCTTTGTGTCCTGACTTGCACTCTGGTTCATTTAGCTGAGGCAGTGACTATGTTTAAGGCCCACCATTCTCTTCCCAGGACACTGTGTCCTTCACCACAGGTTGGTTGGGTTTCCACTGGGCATGGGCAGAAAACTCAAGATCATGAAGGGATGCCTAGCTGGGATGAGTCCTGTCCTCAGCCTCCAGGTCCCCCATTAATGGGCTTAACTGGCTGGGCTGGATGTGCTCTCCCATAGAGTCCTGTCCAGTCCTGTCCATGGGTGAGCCCAGTGGGGTGCTCCCCAGCACCTCTGGAAGTATTGCAACTCTACCTACCTTCCTACTACCTGACCCTCCATCTCTTAGAGTCTGGCTTCTATCCTGCTACCTTGCTGCTGGCTTCTGTGTCTTGGCCACACTGATGTCTTGCTTGGCCAGTCCACTTAGCTGGGCACCAGCTGGTCACTGACTCCCAACTTGTGGGTCAATCTTGTCTCCCTCAGGTCCAGTCCAGGTTTTAGGAATGAGTGGGGTCATGGTCAAGTCCTAGGTTGTAGTTACTCTCTGGACCCAAGGTCTCCAGGGCAGCCCTTGTGCTCGGTGAGCACGTCAGCCATCTGGGCCTGGCTGTCACCCAAGCCGGGCCCTGTGATGGTGAGACAGTGTTGTCCTGTTGCTTTGGAAAAGATCAGACAGTATGAAATGGCCCTCCCTAAGGGTGAAATGAAGCGGCATTGCCAGCTAACGTGGTGCTTGGTTCTGTGTTTACAACACAAGAGTGTTGGAAACCTCGGAGAGAACACACAGAAAGGGAAATCAGGTCTGTTGTCATCACGGCAGGTCCAGAGAAAAAAGGAAACGCCAGTTCCATGCTTGGCTCTGCTCCTAGCAACCAGAGTGGTGCTGGGTACAGAACACTCCTGTTCCTCATGGAAAATAAGGGACATTGCATTAAGTGAGTGATTTTTCTGTGTGCCACAGAAGGTTTCCTGGGGTCCTCTCAGAGTCCTCTCAGGGTGGAGGTGAGAGTTAGGGATTCAATTTCCCCCTACCTCATTTCCAAACAGTAGCTATATTCTTTTACCTCTTTTATTTGTTCAAGTTGCCTCAACAGTTTCTTGTAAACAAGAGTTGAGTCTCACAAATCATTTCAAAATCAATTCACTGGCAGACTTTGAAATCCCAAGAGTTAAAAATTAGTCACCAACTGATGACTTCAGCACTTGGCTCACCCTGTCTCTCTCCCACTCTTCCCGCCATCACCCTCAAAATCTTCATTATCTCTGCAGATGATCCATTCAGCACCCTGGCCTCTCAGTTCATTGACTCACCCAATACACACCCCAAAGACATTTTTTTTAAAGATTTATTTATTTATGCATACAAGTACCAGGGTACAGGCCAGAGGTGTGGGGGGTGAGAGGATTCACCAGAGACAGAGTGGGGAACAGAACAAGCAGACTGACTGAAATACACTGCTGAAGGGAGCAGCAGGTGAGTTAGGAGAGGTCTGCTGTGCCATGTGGGTTGCTCCCTGCCCGGCCATGATTGAACTCGTGTTGCAGTGGCTGCAGATTGCTTCATAGGTTGCATCTTAACCCCTTGTGCCACCAGGGAGGCCCACCCCAAAGATATTTTCCTGCCTTTCTCAACTTCCCATGTGCATGTCATACCGTAGGTCCTTCATCACCCAGAACTGCCTTCTTCTGAATTCTTTTTTTTTTTTTAAGATTTATTTATTTATGCATACAAGAACTGGGGTGTAAGCCAGAGGTTCAGGGAGTAAGAGGATTCACCAGAGACAGAGTGGGGAGCAGAACAGGAGGATGTACTGAAATCCACTGCTGAGGGGCGCAGCGGGCAAGACATGCTGCGCCATGTGGGTTGCTCCCTGTCCGGCCAGGGATTGAACTCGTGATGCAGGGGCTGACAATAGCTTGACAGTGCTGTCTTTAACCCCTGTGCCACCAGGGAGGGCTCTGAATTCTTGAGCTTCAAGAATCGTTGACTAGTTCCCCACAGTCCCCCAGAGCTAGTACTCTAGTCCTCCTCTGCTGACGTTCTCCTGCCTGCTGAGACCCCTCTCCCCCACGCATTCACCCACTTTACAATCCACAGGACAACCCAAACCAAACTCTTCCTAGCACTCTGAGGTCCTTGGTCTGCTTCCCCATCTCCTGTTCACCTAGAAAAGCCCCAACCCTGGTGAAACCCAACCATCCACTCAATATCTGTACCCCTTCAGCTGACTGCTACAGAGGACCCATTAGACAACATCACACCAATCTGACTGATCCAAAGGCCTAAGTCTGAACTTTGCTACGTCATGTTTCTGGACTTTCCTAGTAAATTCACTTTCCAACTCTACATGACAATTATTTAAAATTATTTTTCATTTTCCTCAAATCGTCTTTTTCTCTGCCTGCCCTGCTCCACATAAGACAACAACTTTGAGACAGTTGTCATAGAGAAATCACTACAATCAGAGACCTGTCTTTTCTTCTACTTGTAGTTCACTAGCTGGCTGACATTAGCCCACATAGTCTCTGCCCCCATTTCTGTTAAAATGGGAAAAAGGCCTCCCCTGGTGGCGCAGAGGTTGAGCGCCCCACTATGAAGCTGTCCGCAGCCTCTGCAGCGCTTGTTCCATCCCGGCCGGCAGGTGAAGGTCCCACATGGCGCAGCAGACCTCTCCTGTCGTGCCCGCTGCTCCCCTCAGCAGTGTATTTCGTCAGTCTGCCTGTTCTGTTCCCCGCTCTGTCTCTGGTGAATCCGCTCAACCTCCCGCGTACCTGGCCTGTACCCCGGTTCTTGTATTAATAAATAAATAAATATCTTAAAAAAAAAGAATTTAAAACAAAATAAATAAATAAAATGGGAAAAAGTCCCCGGTGCCTTCTAGGAGCCAGCCCTCTACTCGGGACCGAGATCCTCTCTGGTCACATTTCCTCATAGGCTGTCCTGGAGGAGTCTGTCCTGCATCCTCGCTGCCTCCTTTTTTTTTTGGGTCATTCCCACCACTCAACACGTCTTACTAGTTCACATCTTAAAAGAAAGCATCTTTCCCTTGACCCTGAATTGCCTCCCAGCTCCAATATTTTCCTTGTTCCACCCATACCCCAGAGACTTACTAGACAGTACTACAACCTCTCTGCTTCCTCCCCTACCTGCCCTCACCATGGGCTTTCAGCCCCAATCTCCATAGAAAAGTCTTTGATAGAGGTCACCAAAGACTCCACAGCATCTCAAAGCCAGCAGCCAATTCTTTATTTTTGCCTTACCCTTTCTTTCCAGGATGTTTGAAACAGTTGACCCTGTATGTTCCCTAAGGCTCTCTTTGGGTCCACATTTCTTTGGTTTATTCCCAAACTCACACATTGCTCTTCTCAGCCCCCTTTGCTGACTCCCAGGCCTGTAGTCATCCTATTATCCTGGGCTCTGTGCTGCAGGCTTCTATCCTGTGTCTACTTTCTGTTCCCAGATGGTCGTTTCTGTATGCCTTCCAGCACCTTCTATTTGGTGAGGACACCTGAAATTTTACCTCCAACCTGGACCTTTTGCCTAAACTCTGCCAGAATTGCATGTCTTGCTAACAGCTTGCCATGTCTACTTGGAATCCTACTGGGCATCCTGAACAACAACAACAACAACAACAAATCAGCTCCCTCTTGCCATTCCTCCTTGGCCTTCCTTGGAGTCTCTCTCACCTCCACAATGCTCCAGCCTCACTGCTCACCCATCCAACTTCCCTTTGTTCCTCTCATTCCACCGACAAAATACTCTTCCACACTAAGTCTCGCAGGCTTTTACCTCCAAAATGTATCCCAAATCCAATCCTCTCCCACCATCTCAGCCATTCCTGCCTGGTCCAAGTTACCATTATCTCTCACCTGGATCATAACATAAATCCCCTAATTCAACCCCTTCCCACCATTCTGGCCTGCTTCCAACCTGTCCTCCACAGAGCAGCTGGAGGAATTGATTTAAACCAGAATCAGGTCAGGTCAGTCCTCTGTTTGAAAACCTTTTAGAGGCTCCACCACACTGGGGATAAAAGCCAAGGTCCCCACTGCAGCCTGCAGGGCCAGGCACCATCCTGCTACCACCTGCCCCAAAGCCTCATCTTGCCCCGGCTCTGCCCTCAGCCAGTGAGCTCTGACGCCCTGGCTGCAACCCATTCCCAGCCTGGGATATATACACGCAGCATTCCTTCCGCACTTCTCAGTCATTCTGCTCTTCTCATTGCTTCTGCTCAATCCCGTCTAACTTTGCTCCAGTCTCCACTTGCTCACCTGTCATCAACCAGACTTCATTTCCTGTCACTCCTCCAAGAGAACCTCCCTACCTTGGCCCAAAGGCCCCCTCCCTAAGCCCACTGCCCTGCCATCACCCTTATGACAACCTTCTTCACAGATGTGTAGACACAGGTGTTAGTGCACTCTTGTTTCCTCCTCCCAGAATATGGGGTCCTTGAGAGCAGGGATTCCATTGTGTGGTTCCTGACTTTACTCCCTATGCCTTAAAAAAGCAAGCACATACTAGGTGCTTATTAAGTAGACCTGACTGCTGGCCTTATACCTTCGGTTCCTTGCTTCAGACCAGATGGGGAAAGCCAGTTTGGCCTTCCTGATCTGCAAGGTAACAGTTGTAATACCTATAATGCCAGCTTCTGCCATAAGGCCCGTGGATGTGCTAGTTTGTCATCTGTAAAGCATCACACAAAGGCACCAGTTTCCTCCCTGCTCTGCAAAAAGGGGCATGCAACTGAGAGGAAAGTTTATAGCACCCCAAAATGATAGCCCTTTGGTGTTATTACTGCCCGTACTTCTCGCTGGGAAGCCTGTCTACCTTTCATTATCACCTTTGCTCTGCCCCCGTCCCAGCTTAGAGTCCCCACGACAGTTCCCCTGGGTGTCCCAAACCCTGGTGGCCCCTGGCAGACCACTCCCAGTTCTTGCCTGCCAGGGGCTGCAGCACCCCTCTCTCCCAGCATCTGCTCCAGGCAAACAGGGCCAGTCTGTTGCCCCTGACAATCCCTGCTCATCCCAAAGACTCCTGGTTTTTCCATACTGCCCTTAGTCTCTGCTCTCCCAGCTTCCCCGCCACTGCACCTCCATCCAGACGTCTGCCTCCAAACCTGTCTCATCTTTGTTTACCAGTGGGAGTCCTGTAAGCACCTCATTTTCTCCTTTCTGGGAGCCACTCATTACCACATTAGCATCTAATAAGTCCCTGTGCTACACAGAATGCACAGTGATATCATGTCACTGGCAAACAGGAAAGAATACACTAGCAACAGGACAAGGAGAGAAGAGGAAGCAGAGCGCTTGGCAATGCCTCAGTTTCCTCATCTGCATGGAGGTGGCTTGCTGTACAGATGCCCTAGATATTCCACACCCATCACCCTACCCCTCACCCTACCTTCCCCAAGATTGATGCATGGCCTTTGCAGAGAGGGCCTTGGGCTTCCTGGGAAGCAAGGATGATCAAAAAAGCAAAGAAAAAAAACAAAAAAAAAGATCAGAACAACAGTGGGCACACAGGGGATTCTTGGAAGGCTAGAGAAATGTCACCTCCCCAGTCCTGGGCCACAGCAGACATTTATCATCCTTACTGTGGGGGAACAGCCAGTCCTGAAATGGAACTGACCTTGAGGAAGGTCAGCGAGATCACTTATGGGGTGCCCACTGGGGTGCTGAGGGACCAGGGACATGAGAGGGTGGGGAGGACACTGGGAGAGCAGGTGAGGAAGACAAGCCCAGGCTCTCTGAGGGGACAGTGTGTATGCAGACCTGTGTGACACTAAAGGCTCCGTCTTGGTCAGGGGAGCCTGGGGAGACTGAGAGGGGGACAAGCATCAACAGTGTGAATGGGAGCTAGTGACAACCGGAAGGGGCTCTCACAGCTGGAGAAGTAAGTAACAAGCGTCCGTGCCAGAAAGCCCAGTCTCCTGCCTTCAGGTCCTCCCTAATAATTGAATCTAAGATGCATTCCTGGCTGAAGGGTCTACAATTAAGACTCGAATCCAGACGCGCCAAGGCCACAGGCAGAGAGACCAGAGCCGCAGATGAAGATCCTGACATACATATATGAAGATATTCTAGGAAATTTCTCTATGTTTCTGCTTCCCGTCACTGTCACTGTCTGGAAATATGCCTTCTCCCACATCTTAACAAACAAGCATGTACATTGCTATCAAATGCAGAGACATCCAACCTGGATATTCCTGGCACCCCAATATCCAAAGGCATTGCTTCTCACACATGATCTCTCTCACAGCCTGCACACCCTCCCACAGCTCTCCACATCCACATGAATGAACAGCTGCTCAAAAGCACTGGGATGTGTCGGTGAATGAAGCAACCAAGATCCCCGCCCGTTTCCATCCCTGCTGACTTAGCCACACACTTGTCAGTGCTCAGAGACCCAGACAAACAGGGGGCACCTGCCTCTTCCAGGAGGCCTGCTCAATGCTGGGGAAGTACAGGTGAGCAAGACTGATAAGCTCCCCTCACAGTACACCTATAGAGCCATACTCACACACACACCCACTCACACACACACACACACACACATTAAGTTCCCAGCAATCTTAAGTACAAATCGAAAGTCAAGGCATCTTTATGATGCCCCAGGAAGTCGCTCACTTAGAATGAATAGCGGGGCCCTTCCCAGTTCAAAGTCAGATCTGTAAATTGTCCATTCCTCTCCCTGGCTGTGCATTTCTCTCCTTTCACCATCACATCATCTCCACTCCTCTCTATCATGCTCCCAGAATAATTAAAATACAAGGGACTGCCTGTAGCCTTGAGCTCCCTGCACGCTGCTCAAGACATCTCTCAGCCTCCCTGCCGTCAGGACAGGAGCCAAGCGCTGGCCCAGAGGCCAGGAGTTTTGCTGAGACATTATATTACAACAGAGCTTGCTTCTTCCAGACCTTTTTTTTTTTTTTTTTGGTTCAGCTTTTGCTTTTAAAGAATCAGAAATAACTTGGCTGTAAAAATGTTCTTTGGGTGGAAAGCTGACTCCCAGGGTCAGAGCCCAGGAGAAGATTTCTGCTACACAGTTTTAGGGAAAATAGCAGGCACTCAGCAATTTTTATTTTCTAAGGGACAGAGAGGAAATACAATTAGAGTGGATTTAGGGCTTTGCAGGAATCCTCTTCAGTTTGGGGGGGTGGGGTTTTGTTTTCTTTTTTTACCAGCCAGACAAGGCCATGGTAGAAAGAGTAGCCAGAGGGGATGTCAGGATGCCTGGTCCAATGACCTGGTAACTTCTCTGTCTGGTGGTCCAGGGCAATGGGTGGGCACCCACTGACCCAGGCTTGGATCCCAGCTCTGCCGTCTGCCAGCTGTGGGAGCAACATTTTGAAGCCTCTCTGTTCTTCACTTTCCTCGTCTGTAAAATGGGAAAAACAATAGCACCCATCTCTGGGGTGGTGGTGAGGATTAAATAGGTCTAGCTGTGGTATATCACACCACTGTGTTTTATTTCACTCAGAGGCAACTCTGGGACACCCACAGGGGATGATGGCTCTTGCCAGCCTATGATCCCTATCCTCTGGCAAGACTCTCCAGAGAGGTGGCATCTAGCTTGCTTGTGGGATTCACAGCATGTGGGACCCTCACCATTCGACATGTTCCCCCACGGGGATCTAGGGATCATCACTGCCCTAACCTCTCTGCTTGGCCCTTGAGATCCTTTCTATCCAGCCTTCCTCACTAGCTCTGTGCTCCAGGAGGCTGGCTTCTGCAGACTGCTTCCTCCAGGCTGGCTTTGCCCTCTCATTCCCAGCTAGACTGGCTGCAGGATGTCCCAGCAGAAGGTCAGCAGGCAGGAGGAGAGTGAGGATGGAGATTTCTCTCCACACTCCCTCTGGCTTCTCACTTCTTCATCCTCTCTATCAGCACTTCAGGCTGGGGTGCAGGGGATCAGGGGTGGGATTGGGTGTAGATAATTGGCTAGTGGCCTCCCAGCATTGTCGTTGTGGGTACATCAATATCTCTGTTGATGCTGTCAACTCTGCCTGAAGCTTTGAAAGTTGTCCCTTCCCTACATATTCAGCAAGAAGTGAAAGCAGGGCCTCCCCGGTGGCACAGCGGTTGAGCGCTGGGTTGCGAAGCTGCCCACAGCCTCTGCAGCGCTGGTTCGATCCCCGGCTGCTCCCTGGCCACCAGAGGAGGGTCCCACATGGCGCACAGACCTCTCCTGCCGCCCGCTGCTCCCCTCAGGAGTGTACTTCGGTCCTTCTGCCTGCTCTGCTCCCCGCTCTGGCTCTGGTGAATTCTCTCACCTTCCCGTGCTTCTCACTGTACCCAGTACTTGTATAAATAAATCTTTAAAAAAAAAAAAAAGTGAAAGCAATGCACTGGGAAAACATTAGGGTTGAACATAAAGGTTTTCTACAAGGGTGTTCATCATAGGTCAGATCCGTCTGCATTGATTGGATAAGCTGAAAAGTTTGCTGGACAATAGCTGTTGAGAACAATGACCAGTGGAAAAAATACTCACCAATATTGGGAATGGTCACTACACAACTCTAAGAAAAGCATAAGAAAAGGCTATGCAGTCTGGTACTCAAACATGATACCCACAGGTTTGGAAAGAGAATCCATGCCAAGGATATACACCAAGATAGCAGCCATACTATCCTTGAGTGTGGGGACTATGGGCTGGGGCTTTCTCTTTCCTATGTTCTGTGGGTTCTTTGTTTGTTTTTTGAATTTTCTGCATTGAAAAAAAAAGACTCTTTTTTTTTTTTTTAAAGATTTATTTATACAAGCACTGGGTACAGTCAGAAGCATAGGAGAGAGAATTCACCGGAGACAGGGCCGGGAACAGAACAGGCAGACCGATGAAGTACACTGCTGAGGGGAGCAGCGGGCACGGCAGGAGAGGTCTGCGTGGCATGTGGGACCCTCGCCGGCGGCCGCGGAGTGAACCAGCACTGCAGAGGCTGCGGGCAGCTTTGCAGCCCAGCGCTCAACCACAGCGCCACCAGGGAGGCCCCCCCCCAAAAAAAAATACTCTTGATTAGAAGTTATTGATAATGCAGGTGTAGTGATTACTGTATTTTAAAAGAATATTTAACATCATGGGAAAATAAACAGCATACAATGTTAAGTGAATATATATATATATTAGTAGATACACACATACATAATATAGCAAAATCTAAATTTGTAACCTACTATAATATTTTTCATTAAAATCTTTGGAAGGAAGCATAATATATTAACAGTTCATTGAGGAGGATGTGATTATGGGTAATTTTTTAGCCTTACCTGCGTTTTCTAAATTTTCTACAATAAGCACTGGTTTTCAAATAATCAGATTAAATCTTTGTGAGTGTGGCAAGGTGAGGGCAGAAGCCCTGCTGGAATCTGGGAGCTGAGCTCTAGGGGAATGGAGTGAAGGAAATGGGGGGGGAGTGGGGGACAAAGAGGTGGCCGCCTGGTTATCTGAACATCTGAGATTTCTGGCCTGAGTAAGTGTGTTTTATCTTCAGTTCCTTCCCATGATGAGTCCTGACTCCACAGGCCCTGCTCTGTGCTGAGCCCAGTAGAGACCCAGGGAGGGTGGGACCCACTCAGAAGACAGGCCATCACCTGCAAACCAGAAGGTTGAGTGACAATACTGTAAAAACCTAACTGTTCCCTTCATACCAGGCTCCAGTCATGCAGGTGACTTCATTTCATGCTCACAGTGACCCTCTAGGTGGGCACCATTCTCCCATTTTCCAGATGAAAGCTGGAGCCCACAGAGTGTCAGCAAGTAGGGCAGGAGCAGGCTGTCACACCAGAGGCCACAGAGCGTTCAGACAGGTGGGCACAGCACCTAGGGCACCCAGAGCCATGGCACAAGGGCCACCCCAAGGATTTCAGGGAGGACTTAAAGGAGGGGAGGAATTTCAAGGCAGAATGCAAGTCCTCTGGGTAAGAACAGCCCTTAGGTTTGCTGGAAAAGAAAGGACAAGTGTTAGATGTCCTGGGGAGCTACTACCCCAGGTTCACCCCTTCTCAGCCCTCTAAGCTCAGTAAGACACTGGCTCCCCCACTCCAGTCCTTTTGGAGGAATAGAGGGGGCTAAGGATGTGGAGAGTGAAGCATGAAAGGAAACATACACTCGTGCCTGGGAGCGTCCTGTCACAGAGGAGGGGGAAGGGCAAACAAACAGTGAAAGAATGTCCTTGACAGAGAACTGCATGTTCCAAGACCATGGAGAGAGGGAGCACGGTAAGCTCCAGGCACTGGGCAGCCATGGGGACCTGTGGCTGGGCAGGGAAGGGGCAGAGAGTGAGTTTCGAGGCTGGAGGGCTCGAGGGCTATGAAATGGATTTGGGAAATGATCTCAGAAGCAACAGAAAATCAACAGATGATTTCAGAGGGGTGAGGGCGGGGTATATGAGGCGATCAGAGTTATGGTGTGGAAAAGGGATTGAGCAGGGACGAGTGTAGTGCTGCCAGACCAGCTGGGAGGCTGAGTGGAGGAGCAGGGGGGACGAGCAGGGAATCCAATAGCTAATTGGGAGGTAAAATCAACCTGTCACAGTGATGGATGGACTGTGGAGCAGGAGTGGGGGGATCTGCCAATGATAACCCCATTTTCTGGCTTGTGCAAGAGGATGGATGATGGTGCCATTGGCTCGGAGAGCACATTGAAACAAGACCATATTGCTGTGGACAGGTGGAGTTCGGGCTACCTCTGAGAAACTGGGAGAAAATGTTGAGCAGGAAGCTGAACATGCAGGTGTGGAACTCAACACAATGGTCTTGGTCAGAGGTAGGCATTGTGGCTAATCCACAAGTGGATGGAAGATGAGGGCTGAGCATAGATGATACTGCCTAGGGATTGGAGAGGACCTGGCCAACACCAATGAGTCTGAAAAGGTGTTAACAAAGACTCAGAAGGAAAGCCCAGCCAGAGTGTGTCACTGGAGGGAAGGGAAGGAAGCACTCCAGGATGGAGGGAGTGGACAGTGTTGTCGAATGCCTCTGAGAAGCCAGTTACAAAGGGGATTTCATTTATTTTCTTTAGAAACATCATTTAGAGCCCTGGAGACATGGGGCCTTCCTGGTGGCACAGGGTTTAAAGACAGCGCTATCAAGCTATCACCAGCCACTGCAGCATGAGTTCGACTCCCCAGACAGGGAGCTATCAACATGGTGCAGCAAACCTCTCCCTTCTCACCTGCTGCTCCCCTCCAAGGTGTATTTCAGTAGATCCACCTGTTCTGCTCCCCACTGTCTCTGGGGAGTCCTCTCACCTCTCTGCACCTCTGGCCTACACCCCAGCTCTTGTATGCATAAATAAATAGTTTAAAAATATAATAAAATATTTTTTAAAAGCTGAACTATTGAGGTACACCTTGGACTCAGTCTTTTACTACGTGTGACCTTGGACATGTTACTTAACTTCTCTGGACTTTAGTTTCTTCATCTGTACTTCATCTGTACATTTGGGCTAATCACAGGCTTTGGTGAATATTAAACAGGATGCAAGACGGAGCAAGTACAGACACATCTGAAGGGCTCAGTAACGAGAGTCTCTGAGCAATTCTCGGGTTGCAGTGAAGAACCACTGTCAATCAAATTGAGCTTGTGAGGAATTCAAGATGTTGAGGACATTAGGGAAGAAGCATGTGTAGAGTTAGGACGCCCTGAGAGCCTCCTTCCTGCAGAAATCCACATGTGCCAAGGACAGTGCAGGTGGGCAGGAAACAGACTGGAAACATGTGAGTACAGCCTCCTTGTGGGATGAAAGCCTGGAGTCCAGGCAGAAAGCACGGTTTCCCACAAGACCCAGAAACAGAGTGAAGGGACCAGGTCAAGCCTCACTCTCCTGCCCTTTGCAATTTCCAGAATCACATCAGGCATCAGTTCCTCTGTCCCCACCTGTGTGAGCTCCAGTGAGCATGTTAGTGCCGCCACAGAGTCTGGAACCCCGGTCTCAAACTTTACCCAAGACAAAAGTTCCTGTCCCTACAAACTGCCCTCTCCCAACCTGGGTGGGGGACCCCCTCACTTACTGTCAAAGTGATTCCTACTGAACTGTTTTCAGGGGACATGACGTGATGGTACACCAGTGGCGGTGCAGAAAATATGCCTGAATCTTTGCTTGGACAGTCCCAGATCCCATGGTAGAGGCAGCAAAGAGGCCAGAGGTGCCCTCTGTGAGGGGCAGGTGTGGCAGCCTCTCCACCCTGTTAGGCTTGTGTCAGTGACTGTAACCTGCCAGAGGACCCCCCCACCATGGCTCTGTGGGAGTGGGGGCTGGTCGATGAGATGCCCTAAATGAGAAAATAGCCTCACAGTGAGTCTAATCACCACTTTCCACAAGGAATTTCACCGTGCGTGCGCGTTTGCTTTTTAATCATCCTCTAAATATGCATTTTCACGTTATACCCTAATGGCACCCAGAGAATCATTAGGATCTGTTGGGACCATAATCCATGGCTTCGGAAGTCTCTAAGTATGTAATTTCGCTCCATGACGCAGGTTTCTAAAAGTCCACAAATAACCATTTGCATGATAAAGTCACAACTCTAAAGTCAATTACAGCTACGGCTGGAGAGAATTTATTTCCTTTTTGAAAATTAAAATGTGAAGTCAGGAAGTTGCCACACAAAAGCCTCCCCTAGCTTGGGTGGGAAGGGGGAAGATAACCTCTTCCTGGGAGGCCCCTGATTGACAGGGAGCTGTTTCTGCATCACTAAGCAGCTTGGGCCCAGGGGTGGAGCTCAGCATGGTTGGCAGTGGGACTCCACCTGGTGCAAGCAGCTCCCTCCTTTGCCTTAATTTCATGTTTCCTAACAGGACCTGGTGGGCACAGTTCTGTCTCGGGGATGGGCATCCTCAGCATGGTCTGTTCTGCCAGCTATCAGCTAGAGTCCCAAGACAGAGACGTATTCTTGAGAGGGCCCAAGGCCCCACTGACCCAGACAGTCAAGGGTTTGGCCAGGTGGCCATTGGAACAAAGAGCCCCAAGTCATCTGTGGTTCAAGATCCCGGAACTGCAGGATGGACCTGAGCTCCGATGAGAGGCCCAGATCTTTCGAGGGGTTCAAGCCTTGTTGGAATTGTGTCTATTTCTCTAATGCCAGGGGCAGAGGGACCCTGGAGAGCATCATCATGCAGATAGAGGATAAAGACCACACACATATCAGCAGCAGCAGGTGGGGAGAGACCAAAGCGTCCTCTGTCTGAAGGTTTTAGGGAGAGATCACAGCTTACCTACCACATCCACCCATGCCAGCCATATCCTCCTCCTCCTGGAGGTGTTTCTCTATATTCCACATATGAGTGAAATCATCCAGCATTTGTTTTTTCTCCTTCTGACTTATTTCACTCAGAATAATCCCCTCCAGTTCTATCCATCTTGTCACAAATGGCAAGAGTTCATCTTTTTGTTTGTTTGTTTGTTTTTAAAGATTTTATTTTATTTATGCAATAATCGGGGTACAGGCCAGATGCATGGGAGGGTGAGAGGATTCACCAGAGACAGAGCGGGGAACAGAGCAGGCAGACTGATGAAATAAACTGCTGAGGGGAGTAGTGGGTGAGACAGGAGAGGTCTGCTCGCCATGTGGGTTGCTCCGAGGCTGGCGGGGATCGAACAGGCACTGCAGAGGCTGCAGACAGCTTCACTGCACTGCGCTCAACTGCCTGTGCCACCAGGGAGGCCCAAGAGTTCATCTTTTTTGTTTGTTTGTTTGTTTGTTTGTTTGTTTTCAGTTGACTAGCATTTCCTCCTGAATTTGTATATCTTAATTTGGGGGACATCAATAGAATTCTACCTTTACTGCTATTGAATATTATATCACAGTTTGGGGTCAAGACCTTTTTTTTTTTTTTTAAATCGTGGCAAAATACACATAACATGAAATTTACCATTTTAACCATGTTTATGTGTACAGTTCAGTGGCATTAAACACTTTAATATTGAAGCTCCATTCCCCACTCCCCTCTCCCCCGCCCCGGTGGCTACCACTCGACTCTGTCTCTATGAACTTGACCACCTTTGGTACCTGGATGAGTAGAACCATACAGGATTTGTCCTTTTATGACTGGCTTATTTCACTTAGCACAATATCTCAAAGTTCATATGGGATGCAGCAAGTATCATGATCGCCTTCCTCTTTAAAAGTGAACAATATTCCATTGTATGAATAGACCACATTTTGTCTCTCCAGACACTTGGGTTGCTTCCTCCGTTGGGCTCTTATGAACAGCACCACTCTGAACATGAAGCATGAGTATCGGATGTCTCCATGGAGCCTGGCAGCCTGAGAAGTTAGAGTTCTGTCCAGAATGGCCTGGCTAGCTCTCTGAAGCATGAAAGAAACAGACTAGCATTTTTTTAAGGAAACCCCCAGAAACAGTGTGCACTGGAGCCCAGCCTGCATCCTGTATAATCTAAAATTATGAAGTTAGCAGCAGAGTGGTGCCCAGGACTATTGTCCAAGCCTAACTGGCATTTCCTCTAGTTGGCGTCTGGTATAGTAGTAAGGTGTATCTAATCTCTGGGAAGGTGCCAGCGTCCCCAGGCGCATCCCCATATGCCTTGAAAATTAGAGCATTTGCCTGCACCTGTTGAGCCATGCTGTCCCTGGCTGCAAGACGCCTCTTCTAAAATTGATCGCAGTCCCCAAAGCTGGAGTCAGTCACATCTCCCTTTGAGAAGGAGCTTAGAATGCGGTGATGAGAATTCCTTCCTCAGAACATTAGAATTCTAGTCCCCTCACCCCCACTTCCAGCAACCAACTTAAAGAATTTGGATAACTTATGTCTATCCCCTGAGCCTCAATTTTCTCAGCTATGAGCTGGGATTAATGGTCTCTAGTTTTCCTGGCAGGAATATGAAGCAGAAAGACAAAGGCCACTGGAATCTTAAGCTTTATACTTGTAAAGGAGAATGCTGTTTTCACATGATAAAGCCCTTAGCTGATCGGATAGCATTACTAATTTGGAAAGCATGGATGAACCAGGTGCTAGAGTCTAAATGGGAAGGATTGTGTACCCCCTGTGTGGAGGGGAGGGGCTGGATTTGGAGTCAGGAGCTGGGTTCCATGCCTGTGCTATGCAGATCAGGCTCAGCAGTCCCGCTACAAGGAAAGAGACTGACTCATCCCGCACGTGTCAGGCTCTTAAAAAACACTCACCGAGGCATCTAGCTTTCCCCCGGGCCAGACTAATAGTGCCTTGGTTTAGTCCATGATCTAGAAATGGATTTCTCCCCCACCTCTATACCCTAACAAAACACAGATGGGGTTTTGATTACTACCATTTGAGCACTTGATCCGCATCAGGCTGCCCTAAGCCCTGCTCTCACCACCTCCCCTTTCATCTTGACATCACCTTGCTGAGCTGGCTCCATCCTCAGGAACTAGGGTTCAGGAAGGGAGGTGGCATAGACGACTGGGGCGGGCGAGGCTGGGTGTCCCTACTCTTGGTCTCAAAATCAAAAGGCCTCATTTTAAGCCTGGGGGCTTTTTGAAGCCCTCTGAACCTTAGTTTTCTCTTGTGACAATTTGGTAAAGATGTTTCTCACTAACTTGTTCTGAAGAGGAATTGAGGACACAAGGAAAATATGCCCAGCCCAGGACTTGGCACATGGCCAGTGCCAGTGTGTGCTGTGACATCCTGCCCTGGCTTGACTGGCTCATCTGGTCATGTCTCCAGTGGATTCTGCATCAACACACGAGATGCCCACACCCTGGCAGGTTTCTGATTCTATCTGATTCTGATTAAGCCTCAAGCCACCATTCCGAGCCAAGCATCCTGACGCTGAGGCCACAAGGACCATAAGATGAAGAATGACCAACGAGTGCTATACGCTTATTAGGAGCCAGACTCCTGATGCCTATCACAACAGTGCCCAAGGCGGGGCCTTTCTTCCCAAGGGAAAGCAGAGAAAGCAGGCACGAGGTGATGTGGGTCCATCACCTGCCATGCAGCGCTCGGTGGGGGGTTTTGGGGAGGGGAGGAGAAATTCTGGAGTCAGGTCATGTTGGGGTCCAACCCTGCTCTGTTCCATCCTCAGCTTGGGCTGGCTACCTGCCCCCTGTGCCCCACTTCCTGCTGGACTGGGAGCTGTAATCCACACAAAAGTGGGTGCCGCACTGGCACATTGATCCACTCTACATTAGTGCGCAGTCAAGGACATGGGGGAAGGGCAGAATCAGTCTTTGGCCTCCTGCCAGGTAAATCCTCTCTGCCCCACTGGACACCCACTCTCTGCCTCTCTGCCATCTCCCCACTCCCCACTTTTAGCTGCACCGTCATCTGTGCCCCCTTTCCTTCCTCTGTTAGTGGGTGCAGAGTTATGGCCCCGGGGACCCAATCGGCAGTAGATCTACCCAGGAGGCCCCAGGTGTTTTCCCTGAGTGTACCTGAAAAGGGCCTGTCCCCACCCCACACCCCAAGCCTCCAGCAGGGCGGGCTGAGCTTCAAGTCCCTACTTAGTGGGCTGCTTTGAGTGTGGGTTTGGTAGGGCAGCTTACAGGGCTGGCATGAGGAGTAAAAGATTCAATACTTCTAAAACACAGAAAGAGTTGTGCTTGGTGTGAAGTCAAGCACAGAGATGCTCCTCTAATTAATAATAACGGTGATGCCGCAGCACCATGCTCCTGAGCCCAGACCCTCCCCATCCATCTCACCATTTCAGCTTGGCCTCAGAGCCAGCGTGGCAGCTCCCAGCTCCACCCACACTAGTGACACAGTGTGGTCTTCCACATACCACATCCGCTGTCCAGACTCTCTTCCACATCCCTGCAATGGTGGGGTAGACGTGATGAGCTCCAGTGTTCTTTTTTTTTTTTTTTTTAGATTTATTTATTTATTTATACAAGAACCGGGGTACAGACCAGATGCGCGGGAGGGTGAGAGGATTCACCAGAGCGGGGAACAGAACAGGCAGAGTGACTGAAATACACTGCTGAGGGGAGCAGTGGTCGCAACAGGAGTGGTCTGCACACCATGTGGGACACTCGTCGGCAGACCGCGATCGAACCTGTGCTGCAGAGGCTGCGGACAGCTTCACAGCACGGTGCTCAACCGCCTGCGCCACCAGGGGAGGGCCTCCAGTGCTCCTTTTATCCAAGGAGTTTGAAATCCCTTCCTGCCAAGAATCATACGCTCCTTCCACCTGTGGGGTCCTCACTGGATGCCTGAGGAAAAGAGGGGGCATTCTCATTCACTCACCCACTCACTCATTCAGTCAACAAACATTTTGGAGCATCTACCAGAGGTAAAGTGGGCTCTTTCTTCCTGAGTGGCCCAGCCAGGAATGACACACCCACAGAACTTCCTTCCTGTGCTCTGCTAGAACCTCCCACTTGCTTTCTAAGAATAATCTCGCTCTCTTACATGCGTTTCTGCTCCTGTCCTCCCAGGCAGGATTGTTCTCTGAGGAGCACCGGCTGCATGTCCGGCAAGCCTAGTGACATCACCTTCCACAGGCAGTGGCTCTGGGACACCAGGCTGTGTCTCCCAGAGAGAGGGCTGGGGCCCACTCGAGGGTCATGAGCTCAGCATAGTGGCTCCAGAGTGGCATTAAACATAATGGAAGAGCAGAGAGTGGAACCGATGGCACAGGAAACAGTGAGCGGCACAGGGTAATGGGTGAGGGAACACATGTGGGTAGTGATGAGAATTGCAGCATCACTATGGGACCTGGTCAAAGAAGACTAAGGGCCACATACCTAGTACCTGGAGCACATCCTGTGGCCTCTCAGCCCCCAGCTTCCTCAACTGCCATAAAGGGAATTTGTGAGGGTAATCTGAGAGTATCATCAAGCATGGCAAGGCCAGAGGGCCTCGTTTGTGCTGCCACCGGTAGTCTTGAGTCCTGTTTCTTCCCTGATTGGAAGGTCTTAGTCTGCAAGAAGCTGAGTCACCCCCGCCTCCCCCTGAAAAAAGACCCTCTACACTTATTTAATCGACAAACCAGCCAGTAAGCAAGAATGTGCATATTAATCCTACATTTACCAGTCACCAGAAGGAAGAGTGTTCCTGCACACACGCTTATTGAGCCCCTCCTCTCACCTGCCTGGGCCCTGTGCTTGGCCAGTGCTGAGTGTGGCTGAGTGTGTCTGAGCGTGGCACTCTAGCCTGTGGGGGAGCCTGTCACGAGCCACTAGACATGTGCCCACACTGCCAGGCTGGACGCTGTACTGGAGAAAGAAGGCAGGACCAGGGCACATAGCCTTCAGCTTGGGTGGCTACTGAAGGTCTGTCCACATCCAGCCTGGCAGGCAGGGTACAGGGGTGAGTGTGTTGGGACAAGGTTCTGAGTGCTGGGGAGCATCGGGAAGATGAGGTGTACAAGCAGAAACAGGAAACCTCGACAGACACCAAGGTGCACTGGCTGGGGTGGTGGTGATGACAGATCAGAGGACAAGAGAGTGTGGTGAGAAGTCATTTTTGGTAAGAAATAGGGGAGAGTTGATATGGGTAAGCAGGAGGTGAGGTGGCATTCCAGGAGAGGGGAAGAGGTGAGGACAGCAGGGAGAAGGCCAAAGAGAACCTGGGAGAAGGAACACAGAACAGCATCATTGTTTCCACAAGTGGGGGCAGTGAGGGGAGACCTTGAGGTTAAATGGAATTTGCTCCTGTGCCAATAAAGTAATAACATTTCTGGGCACCTACCACATGCCAGGGACTGTGTTAAGAATAGTTCATGTGTGATAAGTGTATCACATGTGTACGTATTTCATGTTTAAAGATATTTCATTTAATCCTCACAACCCTTGAAGTAGACATTTCATCCAATTGAAGACCCATTAGCTGGATAGTTAGTTTTGGTATCCTCCCAAAAGAAACTTCAGCATGGCATGGATGGTAGGATGGCATGTAAAGACCGTAGGATTGAGGGAATGTGGCAGTTGTCACAGCAAATGGGGCAGTGAGTGGGTCTGTCACTTGCCCGAGTCACACCATTAGTGACAGAGGCACAGGCATCAGAACCCTCACCCCACCTTGGACCCCATGTGCTGTCCAGCACCGCCCACCTGCCTGTGCCAGGGAAGGAGAAGCATGGTGGGCATGTGCGAGGAGGCGTGGCAGGTAGCAGCAAGCATGGGGACACACGGGAGGGGAGGAGGGGCACCTGTGGCAGCGGATGCTGCAGGGGAGAGGGGGGAGGGACACAGGATAACTGCACCGGGAACAAGGTGTCAGTGGGATGATCCATTCCAACCAGAGGCCTGGTTTTCTGTAAAGCAGAAACATAAGGGGTGTGTGTTTCAAATACTTGTCACTGCTACCATCAAGAAGGAAGGCCAGAGAGGACAGGGAATGAGGGGAAAGAAGATGAGAGAGACAGGAGGGTGGCTGCACACAGAGAAAGGAAGAGTGGATGAGCGAGGGGAGTTTCACAGTCATTTGGGGGATACAGAACTCATCAGGGAAGAGGATTCTGGATAAAGCCAGACTCTTGAACCCTTAGAACCCAGAACATTAGGATGCAGGAGTCTCCCGTGGGGACTAACTCACCATGGTCTCCCCCAATAGGAGACAAATCTCTCCAGCTCACTTCACAAACCAGCCAAATGGGAGAAATTGCTGCAAAAGCCAACACCTGGAGTCTCCCTCCTCATATACCCAGATGGGTACTTGACCTCGGCTGGCCCCATTTCCTGTGGAAAACACCACCCCACCAATTCTAATATGTTTATTTTAATGTCTCTGAAATTGAAATGTATCTTACAATTGATGCCATGTTGAAGTTTAATCAGCAGTGACATTTCTCTCTAAGGGATACAAAACCTAACAGTCCATCTTCTAATCAAAGGAGTCTTAGATGCCATGAAATACCGTAGTGTCTCCTTCAACATCTGGGACTTAGCCTGAGCCACAACCAGGGGCCTTGACCCTCTGTGCTTGGCCTCCTCCAGCCAGGACGCAGGCTCTGGACCCCATTCAGTGACATCTGAGTCTTCCCCTACGGAGCATATGGACTCAGCCACAGTAGGAACAAACAGGGCAAAGTCTGGATCAGTCCTGAGGCTTCGCCATGACCCTACAGCTTCCCAGACCCATTTTCCAAGTGACATTAGGACGGAAATATGCACCAGGAGGAGGCCAGGGCCCAGCCTTTTATGTGGAGCCCTGGGGTGTGGAATCCCTGCCACTGTCTGTGAGTAGGAAGAAATCCACTCCAGCCAGCAGGCCCACATAGTGGGACAACAGTCAGTCAGGGAGAAAAAAGACATAAAAAGAGAAGCCCCTGGGCCGGAAGGGGTCAGGGTAGAAAAGATCCAGTCCCCTGTTTCCCAGTTCAGCCAGGAAGAGAGAGGTGGCATCTCAGTTTATAAAAATCAAAACTGCTGCTGTAACAGGATTGGTTGAGCATATCCTTGGTGGCAGGGACTTACTGACCACTGGGACACAGAGTTGGGGCCTCAAGTAGGTACCCCAGAGAAGCCGGTTTGCCAGGGAGGCAGGACACCACAATGGTGATTTGTTTGCAAACCCAAGATTTTAATTGTGCATTCAAGGGATTAAGACAGAACCTTTTAGGAAGAAGTGCCATATAATTTCACCCATATTTTTGAGCACCAACTGTGTGCCAGGTCCTGTGAATGAGGATCTCGGCCCCATGGAATGAACATTCTAGGGGCAGGAGACAGATCACACACAATAAAACAAGGTAACAAGAGAGCTTATGCAAGGTTCTGAGTGCCAAAGTGAGAACTGAACTGGGGTGGGGAGTGGAGGGCTGAAGGGGCAGGTCTGGCAATTTCTGGAGTGGTCAGGAAGGCCACACGAGGATGGTGACAAGACCAAGAGTGATGTCTGGGCTAAGTCTTGATACAGGATGAGGTGCTCACCAAGTAGAAGGTGGGTAAAGGCCCTGTCTCCAGAGGCAGCAGAGCATGCAAAGGCCCAGAAGTCTGTAAGCTCAGGGCCACCCCAGGAGCTCCCAGGAGTGGGGGCTCAGCCAGATCACAAGGGGCCAGCATGCCAGTCTACCCATAGTCTTGGGCACAGGTGTGGGGAAACTTGAAGGATCTGAGCTGAGAAGTGACACAGCCCTGTCTTCTGTTTCTAATGGTACCCTGTGAGAATTGGGCTTGAAAAAGCTCTGAAAAAATACCAAATGGTATTCCCAAAGAATGTTCCCAGGGCACTGATTCTGCCGGAAAGAAATCGGTTCATGATCCACATAGTTTTAGCAAAAACATACACACATTTATACACATGCATGCATGTAACATGTATACATACATTACATATGTGTGTGATGTATATATGTACTATATATGTATATACAGCTCATAGTCCTCTTTTGGAAGAGCACAATGCCTATTTACATAATAAAGGATTTGAGAAGTTCTGCAGTAAATAAACTTTAGACTTTGTCAATGTCAGCATTTTTAAGCTAACTTGACCACATAGCTCTCTTTCATTTCTCTCTCCCCACAGCCACGTCATACCTCTGAACTTCCTGGAGAAGTAGCAGGTCAGAAGACTAGCTGCCAAATCGTCCTTGTTTCCTAAAGCTTGGCTCTTTCCCAGGATGCAGCCCTACCCCCGCACTGTCCTGGCTAGAGGTCCCATTTCCAGATCTGCCTGGCCAGCCCCAAGGGCATCATCTATCCTGAAGCCATAGGCCCTGTCCCCGGGGATGGCACAACCTAAAGCAGCAGATAATCCAAAAGCCATTTATTTTGAGCACGCTTCAGTGAGTTTATTTTTACTTCAGCCTTACCTTCCTAATTTGCCCCCGCTCAGACACATGCTAAAATGAGCTTGCTTTTTCAGAACACACTGAATGACTGGGGGGAGGGGATCCAGAGTCATGTTTGGGAAAGCCGGCTAGGGAAACTTTTACACATTTCGGTGAGTGTCGTCCTCCTCAACTGCACGTGGAGAAGACCTCCAGCTTGGAAGCCATGGCAAGCCGGACCCTGAAAACGGCAACCCCAGGAAAAAATCAGCAGGTTGTGTGGTTCAGTGAGACGGGGTGCAAAAGACATTAGGCCTCCCTGGTGGTGCAAGGGGTTAAGCACAGCACTGTGAAGCTGTCTGCAGCCTCTGCAGCATGAGTTCAATCCCTGGCCAGGGAGCTACCCACATGGCACATCGGACCACTCCTGTTTCGCCCGCTGCTCCCCTCAGCAATGTATTTCAGTCAATCCACCTGTTCTGCTCCCCACTCTGTCTCCGGTGAATCCTCTCACCCCCCACACCTCTGGCCTGTACCCCAGTTCTTGTATGAATAAATAAACTTAAAAAAAAATAAAATGAAAATAAAACTGTTCGCCTCTTTAAAAAAAAGGGCATGGCCGTGAAGGTCACCTTGGCTGGGGTTCAGGGTGCAGTGGAGCAAATATCACGGCCGCCTTGTGTATGCCCTTGCGCCTGAGGCCCAAGGTCCAGCACCTGCCAGTTTGTACCCAAGGGCCTCTCTCACACAGCAGCCACTTGACCTGCCCCCAGAGTAAGCCCAAAGTGCCAGGGAATGATCGCTCCCCATGTCCAGTACTCAAAGTCCTCCAAGGCCACATGTGAGCAGCAAATAAACACCCCAGTTCACTTCCTCTCAGATGGTGTAATCCAAGTGTCCACACTGGGTCCCACAGTTGCTGGTGGGACTAAACTCCAGTTGCCAACAGGGGTGACTTCAAAACCCAGCCCGTATTGGTTGCCTTCTCATGCCATCTTGCTGTGCCTCCCGCCCTTACCACCCACCAATGTTCCCTGAACCAACCTCCCAAATAAACTGTTCACACAAAAATCCTTGCCTGAGGGTCTGCTTCTGAGGGACTCCAAAGAAAGAAACTCAGTGTGGGCGCCTCCTAGTGGGATGACCTGGGACCACATTTAGCAAGTCTCAGTTTTTGTTTTTTCAGCCATCAAAGTAGCCAGGCCACCCGGTTCTCCTGAGGGTTTGGGGGTTCCCACAGGCGCTGAGTAATCCTTAGCCCTAGCTAGCATCTGCACCAAAATTATTTCTGTCAAGTCAGGCCTGGGAGGGTCATCCAAGTGGACTTCACAGGAACCAAAACACCCACAGGAAATGGGACTGAGCATGCTGCTGAGGGAAAGGCAGCCAGGAAAGCTGGGCAGGCAGGGGTCACCTGATTTAATTTGTAGGCATCACCCGTAGATGCCACCTGTTTTCCTAATTAGGAAATTACCTGCCCAAGGGTTTCTCCCTGCCATCTGCCCACCATCTTGTTGACATGTGCCAGTCCCAGCCTCTCTGGCCAGTGATGGCACCCTCGCTGGGCACGGCTGTTCCCATTCATCTCTAGGTCCCTGAAAGGTTACTGGGTGGCTGGACAAAACTCAGGTGCCCCCAACCCCGCAAGTGAAGGGGACATTGCATCCCCAATCTGAGTCTGGTTTACTATTTGTGTGTCAGGAGCTCACTCTCCTTGTCCAACAAAGGGCAGGAAAAGGGCTTCCTCTGTGAGGAGTTTCATTCCCTCCACCACTGTCTGTTACTGTCAGGCCCTCTTCCTGGTACCTGGGGTATAGTGGCGAGGGAGCCAGAGAACGTCCCTGCTCTCATGGTTCACACGTTTGAACATTTGCTGGCAAGGATGGTCCCCAGGAGAGAACTAGGCCTGCTCTGCTCATCCTCGGCAGTGACATGCCCCCTCCAGGTCTTCAGTTTCCTTCCACCTGTGGAGCCAGGTCTCCACACAGATTATCTAACTCGCTGCTCATCTCTGGCATCTAAATCCCACCCAGAACCCACATCTGTGATGCCGCCCCAGTGCCCATGCGTGTGTTGGCAGGAAGGAGTCTTATTTTAATAGCTACAGTGTGACACCTCATTAGGGTCAATTAGGAGGATCCCCCGCACACCCCCACCTACCAGCAATGCACATGCGAAGGCACTTGTGCACATGGCTGAGTGGGGAGAAGGGTTTATGGAATTAGCTGTGCTTTAGGATTATCTCTTCTCCATTAGTGCAGACAATTGGGCGATGGCCACAGAAATGGAATCACTCAATCAAGGTCTAGATGAGCTGAGATGGAGTAATCGAGGACCAGTCACCCCCCATCCCTCCCTGCTCCCTTTTCTGGGATTCCTCATCTCCCAGGGTGACTTTCCAAGTAGAAGTGGGTGGTGGAGTACAACGAACTCTACTAGGTATCAGGCATTCTGATTTTTGGTCCCCATGTGGTCACTGCTTTGCTGTGTGACCTTGGGTGAATGTCTAGTCCTCTCTGGGCTCTCGGTCTTTTCATCTGTCAAATGACATAATTGAACTAGATGACAACGGGGACAAACTGTGAACACATAGAGTGTGTGCTATGAACTCTGCTGTGTGCTATGATGTGCTTTTTTTTTTTTAAAGATTTATTTATTTATTTATAGAAGCACTGAGTATAGTCAGAAGCGCAAGAGGGTGAGAGAATTCACCAGAGCCAGAGCGGGGAGCAGAGCAGGCAGAAGGACCGAAGTACACTGCTGAGGGGAGCAGCGGGCGGCAGGAGAGGTCTGCGCGCCATGCGGGACCCTCCTCTGGTGGCCAGGGAGCAGCCGGGGATTGAACCGGCGCTACAATGGCTGCGGGCAGCTTCACAACCCAGTGCTCAACCACTGCGCCACCGGGGAGGCCCCTATGATGTGCTTTTTGTGTGGCTTCTTATTTGATCCCGTTATTCTTTTTCCTCCTCTCTCACCAATAAATAGTTGCTCAATGAATTATTCCAACAGTCCAATGAAGCAAGTGCTATTATCTTAATTTCTAGAGGGGGAAACCAAGGGAGAACAAATTAAATAAATTGCCAAGCTATCCCAGATTTAAATCAGGTAGAAGCTGAACTTGGGCAGTCTGATTCTACAATGGCACAAGCACCTCCTAGGTCACTGTTCTCCCTACGTGATCCACTGAGCACATATATCATGATCCACTGAGCACATACGTCAAACACAGCCAGAGTCTTGGTCCAAAACATTCCTGGGTCCAGTCTAGGGCAAACACATAGTAAATGCTCAGTGAAAGGCAGATGACATCATTTCTAATGTCTTTCACTGATGGCCCCACATGATGGTCTCTCCTTGAGCCTGCACAGATAAGACAATTCAAGACACATTCATTCATCCATTCACTGACTCTTTCTACCAATACTCTTTCACCTACTGTGCTCCAGGCTTGAGGATCTGAACATGAACAGGGCACAGCTTCTGCCCTGCAAGGCTTACCATATTACCCCCAAGTGTGGTGAGTGTATCTGAGAGTGAGGCTGAACCAGGTGAGCAGGAATTTATTAGTCAGGTTCTGGGGAGAGGCGATTCCAGGCGAGGGAGTAAAGGCGGAATACACAGGGCAGTCCAGTGCAGGATCAGTGGAGAGATGCAGGGTCTGACCCTGGAGAGCCCCAATGGGCATTAGCCAGGGGACTACAACCACTTCTACAGGGCACTGCAGGAGAGGAAGGGGGAGAAAAGGGATACTCCTGACCTGGACCAGACACTAAACTCAGCATTCTACAAACATCATAGTTTTGTTCACTGCTGTATTTCTAGCGTGTAAACAGCATTTGACACAGAGCAGATGCTTAGTAAATATGCACTGAGTAAATGAATAAATGAACAAATGATTCTAATTCTCATATCAACACTTTAAAAAAGGAAACTGAGGTTCAGAGAGGTGATATGACTTGTCCAAACTGCTAAGCAGAGGGACCAGGAAGCAAACACAGGCTCAGACCCAAATATCCCCACCCCAGCCCCACATTCATGTTCTTCACTATTAGACTCTAAAGTTTTTTCCCACAGAAAGGTGAGTGTACAGTTTCATCCTTGACTTTGGATCTGGTCATGTGACTTGTTGTGCCAGCTCCAAGCCTATGCTTCAAGAAGCCTCATATGTAGTTCTTGCCTTTTTGTGCTTCTGTCACTGCTGTGACAAGAATATACCTGAGCTAGCCACCCTGGCTCAGGTTTGGGGGACAGACATGGCCATGGAGCCACTCCAGCCCCGCCTTGCTGGCTCAGACGCTTTTGACAGTGGGTGTGAGTGTGCTGTTATTTGGTAATAGGTGACAAATGTAACAAGTCTGTTTTCATCTGGGGTAGGGAGAGTGATCCATAAAACGTGACTGAGAACATACGGGAGAAGCAGGTAAGTCCCGTGCAGGTAGAGACGCCTTCCCAGAGGAGGAGACACTTGAATGTACAAGATCCGTAGTGCGTTCAACAAACAGCCACTGAGCATATACTATGTGGCAAACACTTCTAAGCACTGGGATTTTTCAGAATAGAAGAGGCAGGGAAAAGAATTCCAGGTGGAATTCACACAAAGGCATTGAGGTCCTGGGACTAGCCTGGCTCTCCGGAATACAGGGAAAAGAGTGTGGAGAAGGGGCTGTAAGGCAGGTGGACTAAGTGCAGGAGTTCGGGCCTTAAATTGAGGTGACAGAGATCCCTTAAAAGATTTAAGTTATATGGCAACGAGACCTGCCTTTGGTTTTTGACAGAACCCTCTGGCAGCCAAGAGGAGAACTGGTTAACAGAAGACAGCAAGGCCTACAGGAGGAGAAGCTGTTGCAGTAGGAAAAGGGTGGCAGAAGGAGCACAGAGGCAGCATAGGGTACGGACGGAGGAGTCAAGCATGATGCCCTGGCCTCAGGCTTGGGCAGCTGGGTGGCAGGTTATAGAAAAATCAGAAGATAGTCAGTTCAGGGGTGGAGGCAGGGGGAAGACAGGACAATCTGAGCTTATGTTTCCATGGTAGGAGGGGCCCCCTTCCTTGCAGCCTTCCACCCCATCACACCACTCTGCCATCTTTCAACCCACCCCAAGGTGCCCGGGCCTTCCTCTTCTGCCCTCCCCCCTCCCCTCCAGGGATGTCCCTGTATTGGTCACTGCTGTCCACCCCCTTCAAAAAGGACCAACAGCTGACTTTGTGCTGACACAATGGTGCCAGCAAGGAGAAGGGCCTCTGGACTGGGGTAGCGTTGCAGCAGTGGGAGCGAAAGACATGTAGCAGTGGGAGCGAAAGACATGCAGCAGTGGGAGCGAAAGACATGCAGCTGCCACCCCCAGGCCCTGCTCCCACTGCCCATCTCTGGCCTGCCTGGCCAGACTGGCTATGCATGTGGGTGGGAGGCTGCCATCCCTGTGCCCCTACTTCCTGGAGAATCCTCAGAGGGGCAGGGCAAGGGGCATCCTTTCCTGTTCTGGCCAAGTAGGTGTGAGGTTTAAAAAAAAAATGAAGACCTGGCACAGATAGAGAGACCAGGAGGGAGAAGCAATTAGAGAGGCAGTGAGGAGCAGAGGGAGGCAGGTAGGAGACCAACACAGAGGTCTTCAAAGATGCAAAGAGACAGAATTAGAGTCAGAGAGGACCCTGGGCCAGAGGGAAAGGAGAGAGAGGCAAGGAGGCTGTGAAAGCACAAGTGTGGATGTGGAGCAGAAGCAAGAAGGAGAGGGGGCTGGGGGGAGACTCAGCACGAGAAGGGCGGGGATGCTCACATCCAACCTGCCAGCAGCTGAGATTGTGCTGCTCCCTGGGGGAATGGGTGGGTGGGGAGATGCTTGGGAGGGCCAGGATGGAGGCACCTCCAAGATGCCCTTCCCAGAGGATGCCAGGCCCCCTCAGGATCTCACAGCCCAAGGCACCTGCCAGCAAGGCTGGTGCAGCCAGAAAGGGGGCTTCTTTGACAATTGGAAATAAAACGGGCACAGCGTTCTAATACTAACAGCCTGTTATTAAAATCAAGTGCTATTTTGCAAAATGCATTTGCCAGGGAATCGCTAATTACAGACAAGGCGCATTTCTGTGTGTTGGTGCCGATTAATCCTGAACGGTTTAAGCAGTCGAATTTTATACATATAATTATCACACGAGATTCACAAAACAGCAACAAGATGCTCTGGGGTTCTGCCCTTGAGGGACTTCGAGGATGGAGGATGTTGAGGCAGGGAGGGAGAAGGAGGGGGCAGGGAAGTGTCCAGACCAGGAGGTTCAACTGTGCTGAATCATATGCTTGCTGGCGGACAACTTGGCCTTGACCCTCCTCCTCCCATCAATCGCTTACATCCAGAATGGAAAAGAATATACTGATGAAGACGGGTAGGGTCTCCCAGCTGGGGGTGAGGGTAGCTGGAACCACAGCTTACTAGAGGGCCTCTAGCAAAGCTACTCCTCTCCCTGAGCCTCTGCCTCTGTGATAAGACAGCATTAGCCTTGGGGTTGGACATAAAAGCTATGGCCCAGTTTCCCACAGCCTAGGTTTTTCATTTGTGAAATGGGTGGCATGGGGGTGTTTTAGGGGTGAAGGCCACACTCCCAAGGCCAGAAGGAAGGGGTGGGGTCATTATGGGGTCTGGCAGAGCTGCTCAGCCAATGGAGGTGTGGAACAATCTTGAGTTAGATGAGCCCTCACAGCAGAGGGAAAGTGGGTGGTGCTGCAAGGCATGCTGGGAGATCCTGCCGGAAAGGGGGTGGTGGAGAGTTGGAGCAAGCCAGACTGGTGCTGGGAAATATGGGAAACTGAGGAGCAACTAAGGGCTAGTCTGAGAGGAGGCCATGCTCAGGTGCAAGTCAGGCATCCTGTGATGGCGTCTGGGAAGGCAGCATCTTGTGGGCATCTGGGAATAGCCAAGGAAGTCTGGTGCTCAGAGAGGGAGTCGATGAAACCAGAAGGCTGCAAGGCTGCCAGTGTTGCCAGAAGAGAGCCCAGGTGTACCATCCGAGGGACAGGGCTTGTTCGAGTCTCACAGGAAGCTAGAGAAGTGATAGGCGAGGTGCTGCACTCTAGCGGAGAGGTGAAATGGGGGTGGTTCCTGGCCTGGACTGGCTGCAGATGACACTGACTCTTCTCTCCATGTCCCCTTCCCTCAGCTTGAGCTACAGGTGACACTGCCACTGCTACAGTCAGGGTAGAACAGGCCAGCAAAGGGACTATACAAGCAAGCAGGCCAGCAAAGGGACTATGCAAAGCCACTGTTTGTCTGCCCGCCTAGAATCGGGACTACAGACTCCCTGGGAGGGGCCCAGGAGCACTACAGCTTGAAAGCCCCCATTTTTAAAGGAAAGGGGCAGGCACAAGAGCCTATGGATGCTTCACTGAGTCCTGCCTCATGCTTCCTTCTCGTTGCTTTAAGTCAAGGTTGGGGCCTGGGGCCGAGTGTCTCATGTGGCAGCCCCCAGATGTGCCTGTAATGGATGGGACAGGGGTACACAAGGGGAGAGCAGGCCTTGGACTGGGCTAACCAAGCTGCCTGAGGGGTGACATCAGAGAAACCAAGTGTGTCATAGTGCACGAGGACAGAGCACTTTTCCGCAAGTGTGAAATTTAACACACCTTTTGCCCCTTTTGTTATGCTGTCCTTATTGCTGCAGAGGCTCAAGGGCCCTTTTGAAACCCAGCTTAAACAAATGTGACAATACCTGTGCAAGTGCCTTTCACATAGTAGCTGCTCAATAAATGCTCAGTATCTGGAGCATTTGCATTCCTCTCCCCTCCCTCTGAATGCCTACTGTCCTCCAGATCTGCCCCTTCCAACAGCCTCTTGATGGCTGCACACATTGAGCTCAACAAGATTAGGTTTTCCAAGTTCTCTGGGAGTGTCAAGGGGTTAAAGGTCATTACACTGGCTCCCAAATCATTGCACTGACTCCCTCCCCTTTTTTGTAGTACTTAAAGACTAAATGGTCTTCAGGCCCATTATCACTAAAAGTTCTCAGAAATAAGCATAACAAGACTTTGCAGAGACACTGTTAACTGACCTGACCACCTACTAAATAGCAGCCCAGGATGCTGTAATGGCCAATCATAGGAGTGAAATTCTAAACTCAGGCCCATCCACTGCTAGGAGGGCCAAGTTAAGGAAGGTGCTGGGGCCACAGACAGTCACAACTGTACCAGGCGCCTCCTGCAGCGGGGCCCCGATACAAGCCTCGTGTCCTTGCAACAGCTCAGGAACTTTCTGCCTCTTTCACAGCATAGACCGGAGATGTGGTTGGTCCAAGGTCACAGAGCCAGTCAGACACACTGAGACTCAAAGCTAATCTTCCCACTGCTACCCAGCTGGGTCTGTGGGCTGAAGGGCAGGAAGAGCGGCTGCAAAGACCTCTCTAAGCCTCATGTCCTTTCCAGCAGTTCCAGGAAAATGACAATGTTTTCCTCATAATTGTGAACAGTAGGAGTACAGGAACCAGGGAGGATAATGTCCCCATTAGCCTGTTTTCTTAGTATACAGCAGAGAGAAAATTTTAAAAATAAAATAAAAACACATCTAAACCTTGATTCTCTAATCTGTCAAAAACACATGCAGGTTTCAAAACAAAGAAAACTACCATTGAGGTCAACTTATCTGCCCCTCTGCCTACGACAGTTCCCACAGCAAGACAGACCAGCTGCATGCCTGGCCCAGTAGCTCCATCAATGTCCTGGTAACTCATCTGTGGGTCACCAGCCCCCTCTGCCCTGAATCAATCAATCAATGAATCTCCCTCTTTCTTTCCTTCTCTCTCTTTCTCTCTCTTTCTCTTTCTCTCTCTCTCTCTCTCTCTCTCTCTCTCTCTCTCTCTCTCACACACACACACACACACACACACACACTCACACACACAGACACATACACACTCACAGTCCATTTCTGTCTTCCATGGTAAAGAAGGTGAAGCTGGGTCTCTGGGGTCCCCCCTTTTTTGCACCTGTTCCATCCTTCATGGTGCCCTGACTCGCTCGAGCAGTGCACAAAGGTTTTCCTGTTCACTCTCTGGCCCCCCACCCATTCAGTCAGCCTTTAAACTATGTTTTTTCATAGGTAATGAAAAGTTCTTTCTGTCCCTAATGGAGCTTGGAGAGTCAGAAATATGGAGAGCTGGGGAGTCCCAGGGGAGAGGACCCTTCCACATGATCTGAAATCAGGCTATAACAGGGGCTTGTGCAAAACAACTACATGCTCAGTGAAATAACTCATCCTCATTCTGAACCCCTAATCCCAAGTCCTGCCCCAGAAAAAGGAGTCAGGGCCAATGGTTCCAGAAGTTCTTCCTTTCCTGTTAAAAGGAATCACATTAACTTCATGGAAAGAGTACTGCACTGGGGTAAACATTACTGGGTTCTAGTCCTGGCACGTGCTCACCTTGCTGTGTTACCATAGGCAAATCACTTTCCCTCTCTGGGCTTCAGTTCATTGTCTATAAAATAAAAGGGCTGATATGTCTACTTCAAGATTTCCTCCAGTTTTGGCCACCAGGACTCAGATTCTGTGACAAGGTAAATGGCCGAGTGTGCCACCTACCCAGCTCCAGGGTTGTCTTCCTCTGGGGCCTTGCTGGTGACTGGGGAGGGGGCTGAGGACTGAGCATTCCCTAGGCCACACCCCTTCTCCCCCAGCCAGAAGCTTAACTGCTCCCCTCTCCAGTCTCAGAAATCACCCAGAGCACAGGGGCGGCCCTGCTGCAGGCTGCCTCCACAAGGCAAATTACAGCCTCTCAAGGGTGCCTATGACAAATGACGACTAAATGGTTTGCTTTCCGTATGCAAATGAAGCCGCCAATTTACATTCATTTGCACCTGATGGGTGTCTGAAATGGATGGATTTGATTTGTGCCTGATCTGTAAGTGTCTAATTTATTAATCAATAAAACGTCATGTACAGGCATGAGGATCCCCAGTTCCAGGCGGCCTCCATATATATGTAAATAATGCAATCTCTCAATCTTCTTGTTATGTAAATGTTAATATAAAACTGACAGAAACACGCTTCTGTGGTTCTTTATGAGCAGAGGGTGCTGAGATTTACACATGCTCTGAGGCCACCTTTTGCCCCTTGGCTCTATCCCTGCCTCCTTCCTCTGGTCACACCTTTTCTTGCTTTTCCCTTAAACCTCCCCCAGGAAGCCCATCTGCTCCCCCAGGCCTCCTGCACTGCCAGGCCTCCACCCGGGCCTCGCTGCTATCTCCTGCTGTCTTGCCTTTCTTTGGTCCTGGAACTTTGCCCCAAATTCTGAGTCCCACATGTGTCTACCCTGGATTTTGGGTTTCTCCCCTCTCCATCTCTCTGTGTGAAAATTCACTACCTACAAGTCCCATCTTCAGCCAACATGGACCCTAAACAAGCAGGTAAGGACCAGGAACCCTGCTGGAATATGCAAGTCTCAAGAGGCTCCTGGAAGGATGACCATGATTTTCCACCCACGGTGTGCAGGGCGCAGGTGTGAGCAATGCTGGCAGGAGCACCTCGACCTTGAGGGAGCTACTTTGGTCCGATGTACAGATAATGAGAACGAGGCTCCTTCAGAGAGTGTATCTGCTTGACAGGTGCAAGTTGGCAGAGCCGGTGCAGTCTAGACAGCACAGTATGACCTTTTCCCACTGAGTGGGAAGGCCATTCCAAGTCATGGAAGGCACATTAAATCCCTTTTATAGTACACCTTAAAGGGGCCACAAAACAAACCTTTAGCAAAGACAGACAATGAAAGCTTCTTACTTGTGTCCCTCCAGGGCCCCATCTCATGACCACCTGTCTTTAGCACATCAGTTTTTCACATTGATTAGAGTTTCTGTTTCATATTCCTGAGTTTCTGGGTTCCCCAGAGGCAGCAATTATTTTTCTTTCTCTCCTGTCCACTGTGAAGTCAAAGCCAGCTCTCCATAGACATGCAACGTCCTCCTGCACAACCACCACCTCTTCAACCCTGAGCTTCAGGAAACACTCTTAGCCCATGTTTTGTAGATGAAATCTATAAAATTGATAGATAGTGGCACTACTCATTGATTTTTCCCCCTAAACTAGGGGCTCGGGATACTTTATTTTATTCAATTGGCTCCATTATCTGTGAGGTAACATACTGTTATACACAGGAATAGACAGCTACACAGAGGATAGATTTATTTAAAGCCACACAGCTAGCAAGTAACAGAGTCAGAATTTGAACTCAGACCTGTCTAACCACAAAGCCTGGACTCTTTCCAGGACCCTAAACCTTCAGTCATGGAAGGAAAAGGCCTGAAGTCACTATGGAGGATATATCAATTTAAAATAAGTGTAGGAGGGGCCTCCCTGGTGGCGCAAGGGGTTAAAGCACCATACTGTGAAGCAATCCACAGCCTCTGCAGCATGAGTTCGATCCCCGGCCGGCCAGGGAGAAACCCATATGGCGCAGCAGACCTCCCCTGACTCGTCCACTGCTACCCTCAGCAGTGTACTTCGGTCAATCTGCCTGTACTGTTCCCCACTCTGTCTCTAGTGAGACCTGTCACCCCTGCATCTATGGCCTGTACCCCAGCTTTTGTATGCATAAATAAATAAATCTTTTAAAAAATAAAATAAAATAAAACAAAATAAGTGTAGGAAGCTCGCTAATGGATTATTTAGAAAAAGAAATGATAAGTACAAAAGTGATTAAGAAGAATGCCATGTTGTACTAAAGAATCACACGATATAAATTATCTTCCTCATTTATGAATGCTTAAAGGTGGTATTTTAAAAATTAGAACAAAAATGGTTTAAGGCATTTGAAATTATATGGTTATATTCTTAGTTTTGCGCCAAATTCAGTTTGTAGTTTGGGTCATATAAAAGGAATGGGGAAATGGTTACAACTATTATGTGTTTACTAACTGCAAGTGCTCTAAACACACAAATTCATATAATCTTGTGAAGTGACTATTGCTAATCCCATCCTTAGGGGAGAAAACAGAGCCTTGGAGAGGATAAGAAACGTGCCCAAGGTCACAATTGGCTAGAGCGAGAACTAGAATTCAAATTCAGTTTTCTCTGGTGTCAGAGTTCATTTTTTTTAAAAGATTTATCTATTTATGCATATAAGAGCTGGGGTATAGGTCAGAGGTGTGGTGGGGTGAGAGGACTCAGAGAGACAGAGTGGGAAACAGAGCATGCAGATTGACCGAAACACACTGCTGAGGGGAGCAGCGGGTGAGTCAGGAGAGGTCTGCTGTGTCATGTGTGTCACCTCTCTGGCCGGGGATTGAACTCGTGCTGTAGTGGCTGCAGATAGCTTCATAGGTTTCGTCTCAACCCCTTGTGCCACCAGGGAGGCCCCTGGTGCCAGAGTTTAAATAATTCCTTTATTGGGTCATAAAACAAACATCAATAAATTCAAGAGATTTCAACAATGAAGATTCAAGAAGATCTTCATTCATGAGTAGCTTCTCTATCACAGCAGTATCTAACTAGAAATCAAGCACAAAAAAGAAGAGTAGAAAAAACAAAGAAACTAAACATCTTACATAATAACTATTGGACTAATGAAGAAATCAAAGGAGAAATTTGAAAGTGCACGAAGACAAAAGAAAATAAAGATATGAGCTACCAGAACTTATGGGACATGACAAAAGCAGTACTAAGAGGGCAATATGTAAGAGTGCATGTCCACATCAAGAAATGAGAGAGATCTGACATAAATAATCTTACACAGCAAGGAACTAGAGAAAGAAGAACAAATGAAACCAAAAGTCACTAGAAAGAGGGAAATAATTAATATTTGAGTGGAATTAAACAAAATAGAAATAAAAAACAATAGAAAAGATCAATGAAACAAAGCTTGCTTTTTGAAAAGATAAATAAGACAGACAAACTTCTAGTTAGTCTTACTAAGAAAAAAAAGGGAAAAAACTCAAACAGAATCAGAAATGAAAGAGGGGAAGTTACAACATCTCAGAAATACAAGGCTCATAAGAGACTACTATGAACATCTTTATGCAAATCAATTGGATAACCTAGAAGAAATGGACACATTTTTAGACGCATACAACTTGCCAGGGCAGAATCAGGAAGAAACAGAAAATCTGAACAGATCAATTATAAGTAAAGAAATTGGAACAGCAATTGAAAGTCTCCCAAAAATCAAAGGCCAGGACCAGATGGCTTCACTAGTGTGTTCTACCAAACATAACGATGAACTAATACCTATCCTTCTCAAACTCTCTCAAAAAATTAATGAAGAGGAATGTTTCCAAATGCATATTATGAGTCCAACTCGCTCTGATACCAAAAGAAGACCGGGACACAAAAAAAGAAAACTACTACAGAACAACATCTCTGATGAACATAGATGCAAAAATCTTTAACAAAATGTTAGCAAACAGAATTCAGCAATGCATAGGAAGGATCATATATCATGACTGAGTAGGATTTATTCCAGTTCCACATATGCAAATCAATCAATGTAATTCCCCACATCAACAGAGGGAATGATAAAAGTGTATGATCACATCAACAGATGTAAAAAAAAAAATCATTTGACAAGATTCAATATCCATTTATGATAAAAACTCCCAATTAAATGCGGATGGAAGGAACATACATCAACATAATAAAAGCCATATAAGACACCTTATAGTTAACATCATACTCATAGTGAAAAATTGAAAGCTTTTCCTCTTAGATCAGGTATGAGACAAGGATGTCCACTCTCACCACTATTATTCAACATAGTACTGGAAGTCCAAATAGTGCAATTAGGCAAGAGAGAGATATAAAAGTAATCCATATTGGGAAAGAGGAAGTAAGACTATCACTCTTTGCAGATAACATGATAACATACATAGAAAACCCTAAAGACTCCACTAATAAAACTATGAGAAACAATAAATCAGTACAGGCTACAAAATCAATATGCAAAGATCTGTTGTGTTCCTGTATATTAAAAAACTGAACAAGAAGAGTAAGAAATCAAGAAAACAATCCCATTACAATCTCATAAAAAAATTAAATATTTACAAATAAATTTAACAAAGAAGACGAAAGACTTGTGCAACAAAACCTATTACATTATTAAAAGAAATAGAAGACACCAAAAAATTGAAAGCTATTCCTTGCTTATGCATTAGAATAATAGCATTGTTAAAACGGCTTTCTTACCCAAAGCAATATGCAAATTCAATGCAACCCCTATAAAAGTTTCAATCACATTCTTCCAAGAAATAAAACAAACATTACACAAACTTATAAGGAACCACAAGAGACCCTAAATAGCCAAAGCAATCCTAACAACAGAACAGAGGCTTCACAATATACTAGAGAGCTACAACACAACTGCATGGTGTTGAAATAAAAATAATTGTACAGATCAATTCAATATTATTAAGAGCCCAGAAAAAAAAAAAAAAAAAGCCCACACTTATGTGGACAGTTAATTTCTGACAAAGGAACCAAGTGTTTACAATGGAGAAGGAAATTTTCTTTAACAAATGGTATTGGAAAAACAAAACAGTCACATGCAAAAGAATGAATTATCATTGTTCTTGCTAATGAACTATCTTTCACCAAATGGATTAAAGATTTGGATGTAGGACCTGAAGCCAGAAAATACCAAAAGAAAACAGGCAAAACATGCTAGGACATTGGCTTCAGCAATGTTGACTTTGACGCCAACAAACAGGAGAACAAAAGCAAAAATTAACAAATAAGACTACATCAAACCACAAAGCTGTTGCATGGTGAAAGAAAATATCATTGAAATGGAAAGACACCCTATTTGCACATCATGCATCTGACAAGGAGCTAATATTCAAGATCTACAAAGAACTCATATAACTCAAAAAAGAGAAAGCAAATAGCCCAATCAAAAAATGGGCAGAAGATCTAAACAGACACTTCTCCAAAGAAGACATAAAGATAACCAACAGGCACATGAAAAATGCTCACTGTCAGTTTTCATCAGGGAAATGAAATCATAACCGCAATGAGATGCCACCTCACACCTGTGAGAATGACCCATATTAAAAAGACTAGAGGGCCTCCCTAGTGGCACAGGGGGTTAAGAGAAGAGTAAGAGTAAGAGAAGAGAAGAGAAGAGTAAGGGTAAGAGTAAGAGTAAGAGTAAGAGTAAGAGTAAGAGTAAGAGTAAGAGTAAGAGTAAGAGTAAGAGTAAGAGTAAGAGAAGAGTAAGGGATGGCACAGCTGTGCTCGGGAGGCCAGGCTGAATGCAGGGATGCCTGGATCTCCAGATACTCTTGTGGGTCGAACAAATTAACCCAATGGGAAGCCACCTTCTTCTCTATTTCTTAAAGACAGCTTGTTCTTTAACATGAGGAAGAGACTGGACTAGTTCACTACTGTGAAGCACTGTGAAGCTATTCGCAGCCTCAGCAGCACAAGCACGAGTCTGATCCCCAGCAGGCCAGGGAGGTGACCCACATGGCGCAGCAGACCTCTCCTGTCTCGCCTGCTGCTCCCCTTAGCAGTGTATTTCAGTCTGCCTGTTCTGCTCCCCACTCTGTCTCTAGTGAGTCCTTTCACCCCCCAGTCCTGTACCCCAATTCTTGTATGCATAAATAAATCTTAAATAAAAGACTAGAAACAACAAGTATTGGTCAAGATGTGGAGATAAAGGAGCCCTCATACACTGTTGGTATGAATGTAGACTGGTCCACCCCTATGAATACAGTGTACAAGTGTCTCAAAATATTAAAAATATGTACTCCTTGTGATTCAGGTATTCCACTCCTAGGTGTCTATCCAAAGAATATAAATACACTAATTTATAGAGATATATGCAGCACTATTCACAGCAGCCAAGCTAGGGAAACTTAAGTACCTAACCACAGACGAGTAGACGGAGATGTGAAATATATACACAATGGAATGCTGCTGAGTTTTATATATATATATATATTATAGGTATATAATGATGAAATCTTGCCATTGCAACAACATGGATGGAACTGGAGGAGTTTATGCTAATAAGTAGGGAGAAAAACAAATATAAAATGATTTCACTCATATGTGGACTATAAAAGATAAAACAATGAAACAGACAAAACTAAACCAAAAGAAACCCTAGAAATCTGACTGTAGAATTTAGGCTACCAGAAGGAGAGGCTTGAAGGTGGGGGGCAAGAAGGGGGGGGTCCCAATGGACTGTGGTGGAGGTTTACTGATACTTTGCTGGTGGCCATGGTGTGGTAACATACATCTAAAAAGCTGTGCACCTAAACCTCTAAATCATATACAGTATTGTAAATCCTCAAGAAAGTTTAATATAATACAATAATCACATATAATCCCTACATTAAGTCCTACTTAAAAAAAAAATACTATCTTAAAGGAAACCGCTCATCTATTATTGCCAACCCTCCAATTCTAATGTGGCAAAGACCCGAGGTCCCATTTCCAGCAGCCCCATCTTCTCTCTGTGACCAGCTGGGGAGGGATGGCACAGCTGAGCTCGGGAGGCCAGGCTGAATGCAGGGATGCCTGGATCTCCAGATACTCTTGTGGGTCCAACAAATTAACCCAATGGGAAGCCACCTTCTTCTCTATTTCTTAAAGACAGCTTGTTCTTTAATATGAGGAGGAGACTGGACTAGCTCACTACATCTAAGAAGCAAGAGTTTAGCCAGCATTTCAAAGAACCCCAGGACCTTTGCATGCCTTGAGCTGAATGAAAATATCCAATCATAGAGTCTTAAAATCCTCCAGCACTCAGTTCCTGGGAGTCTGTGTTTCTGTTTTTCTCTTGTAACCTCTCTGTAGGAAAAATATATGCTTGTGCTTTACTGGTGGAAAAAAGGTAGAACCCCATTAGCCTGGGGGAGCCAGGAGGCAGACACTCCAGAGCCTGAGGATCCTGGGCTCAGTTCAAGGGGACAGAGATTTCTGGACTGACTGACCCTCACCCCAAGTTCCTGTGGATTCTCCAGGAAGTCTCCTAGAATGGTCACCCCAACCAGTCATGCCCCTACCCCCATTCCCACCAGTATACATTCTGGGCTCAATCCACTTGTATATCTGAAGAAGGCACTGCACAGGTGGCTCCTGCTCCTTCAGTATCAGGGACCTCTCCCCAACCTGTATGTAATAATTTATGTTGTCTCCTCCAGCCCTTTATCCCCCAGGCTTTGGGGATGATCTCAAGATGAAAAATGAAAGATTCTGAGGGGCACCGACCTTTTTTCTTTTCTAGAAAAAAAACTAGATTTGATGACAAAATTATTTAAGGTGTTGTGAGGGGGAGATTAAAGAGGTGTACAGCTCTTCCACTGGGAAGAGGTGAGAAACACTTCAAAGGACCTCAGGACCTTTGCACAACCTTGGACTGAGTGGGAATGGAAAGTCTCAATAATGACAGCAATTGAAACTCCCCCATCAGCAGGAAGCATGGTGGGGGTTCAGAGTCAGCGTTATGCTGTGTATATAAAATAAAGTGTGGTATTTATTGCCCACCTAAATTTGTCGACCAAACTGCCCACCATGCCATCCACATTGTTCCCTGCAGTTGGTCAAGGTGGGCTTAAGGGAAATATAACTCATCTTAATATTTGCTGAAACCAGATGGAAAATAGAAAGGAAATAAATCTGTTGCCAAGCCATCACACAATGCATTTTAAACCCAAAATAAACCCCTCGAGATTGCCTGTGGATTTAGATTATGCATAGCTTTCTGCCTCCAGTCCCTGTGTTCACATCACTAGTAATATTTCATGAAAGGTGGTGGAGAACTTGAACCATTTGGACTCAGCTCCCAGCAATGTCACTTATTAGCTGAACGACTGCTGGAAAGAAAGTGAATCACTCTGTGCCTCAGTTTCCCCTGCTATGAGGAGGGAATGATAATGGCCCACCCCTCCCAGGGCAGATGTGACAACCCAGTCAGATCACATATGCGCATGCTCAGCCCAGTGCCTGGCACACAAAAGGTTCATTAAACAGCAGCTATCATTAGGACTCTAATTTGAAGGATTTTTTTTTTTTTTGAGTGTTCTGACTTCATATCGCAGATACCCAAATAGAAGCACAGATTTTCATTAGCTTGCAAATCTTTCCCCTTCTTCCCTGGTTACCAGTTATAAGCGGGCTCTATGCGTGAATGTTTAGGCAACATACATGCTTTCAGCGTGGGGAAACGGCAGGCCTGGGGGGAGTGGATGGGGCGGCACTGAAGCAGAGATAGACCCTCTGGTGTACCAGCTGCCTGCTCCACCCAGACCCTGAACTCTGGGCCACCTGAATCTAAACAACAAGCCTGCCCGGAGAAGCCTGAGCTTTTTTCACCTTCCTCTGTGGCTTGGACAGATTGGCGTTGAAGCCGAGCAGGGATGGATGTAAAGGTTCACATTTGGGGTGGAACAATCAATTTGCACCGGCATAGATCGGCAAGCCCTGGATCAGGAGCAGTTCCCGAAACGCAAAAGGGCCCAGGTTGAAGTGGAGGTGGAAGTGAGGTTTGGGACAGGGGTGCGTCACTAAACAGCTCATTATGAGAAAAAAGATTTGGAGGCAGGTAGTGGGGGTGGAGGAAAGAAGAATGGTGGTGGAGGTGAAGGTGACAATGGTCGTGGTGACTATGCTCAGGCTCTCTGCAACGGGCGATCCTATCGGCTGCTGGCTTTATGAAAGCCTCTCCTGGGCTGTAACCGCCTCTGACCACCCGTCCCAACTGCCTTTGAGGATCACACCCCTGCTTGTCCCTGAATCCCGGTGTTCCCCAGGGCAGACACTACTGGTGAGTGACCTGCATGTACTTCCCCGGTCACACCCTGACTGACAGCCTTCTAGCTCCTCTCCCAGCCTGGCCTGAGCTCCCCACACACTCCCACCCACATGTCCCCTGACTACCCCACAGGAACCCTAAACTCAACACAATCCAAGCCAAATTTTCTTCTCTGTCATCCCTTTGTGCCTCCTTTGGGTCCCTGGCCTAGATTCCTGTCATCATGCTTTGCCCCATTGCTCCAAATCACAATACTTTTTTGACAGGGTACCGGGGGGAAGAATATATTTTTAACTTTTTGTTGAGATTTAAGATGCATACAGCAAAGCCCACACATTAAACATAAATACAAAATGAATTTGCACAAAATAAATACATACATGTGTCCAGTGCTCAGATCCAGACATAGAACAAAACCAGTTCCCCCAGAAGTCCCCAAGGACCACCCCACTACATGGAGAACAATTCTCTCCTCTGTCACCAAAGATACATAAATGCAACCCTGCAAGCTGTGTTCTTTTAGGCCCGATTTTTCAAATGAGAGTCTAACCTAGAGTGAGATGTGGCATTAGTCTGCTCCTGCTTCAGGGGCAATGCTCCTTGGGTAAGTGCATCACAGCCTCCCCACGGCTCTGACCAGCAATGAGTGTCCACATGGGGTGCTTGTGAATACTGGGCGCTGCTGTGAACACCTGAGAGCATGTGTCTGGGGTACGTGTGTGTGCTTTTTTTTTTTTTTTTTTAAGATTTATTTATTTATTTATACAAGCACTGGGTACAGTCAGAAGCGCAGGAGGGTGAGAGAATTCACCAGAACCAGAGCTGGGAGCAGAGCAGGCAGAAGGACCAAAGTACACTGCTGAGGGAGCAGTGGGCAGCAGGACAGGTCAGCGAGCCATATGGGACCCTCCTCCGGTGGCCGGGGGAGCAGCCGGGGATCGAACTGGTGCTGCAGAGGCTGCGGGCAGCTATGCAACCCAGCGCTCAACCGTTGCGCCACCGGGGAGGCCCTCGTGTGTGTGCTTCTGCCGCTTGTACCTCTGGGAGGAGTTGCCAGGTCATAGAGGCCGTGTATAGACATCTCTGTCCAATCCCACTCAACAGTTTTCTGAGTCCATGCGGCACATCCTCTCTACAGCAGCACAGGATTTTAGTTGCCCTTGGAGCTGTTTTTGAAAACTCCTCCCTCCTTCTCCTCTCCAAGGAGCATTTAGACAGTCTTATCTGTGAGCCAGTTTTTGTTTAGGAGGCTGCTTCCCATGGGCTCTGGGTCTTGCTGATCCTACTTACACAATAGATTTTTAATCCCCACTCTTCTCTTCAACCCCAATGCCAGCCCTTATCCTGCCTTTCTAGCTCCTGTCTGGATGTCAACTCCCAGAGCTCTTCCTTACCCACCTGTGCTTGGCCACCCCTTCCTCCCCGCCCCTGCCACTAGGCCCTCCACATCTTAGCAGGACGCCCTACACCCATCAGGGCTACTTTCTGCTGAAGAACCTCACCCTCTGTAGTGCCTAAAACAAAGCCGCTTACTGGAATCTCTGAACACCTGTGAGCAGGTGTGTGCACAGCGCCCCACAGCTCCTGGCACGTATCCATGCTCCAGACATATGGAGATCCAATTTGCATCTGGCCCCACCTGCCTTTCCATTCTTGTACCCTGACACTCACCTACTGAGCCACACCAGAGACGGCAGCATACTGAGCGTCCATCGTTGCTCAAGTAAAACTGTGCACCTACTATGTGCCACGTGTTTGGTAGGTGGCCTCCCCTTTGCCTGACATTCTTTCCCCCCGAGGAGACAGCTTTAGGCAGGCAGCAATCTTGTCCCACTTGGGTCATCAGATCCCAGAGGTGGCATAGATGGACCATGGATGGTCTCTGCTCACTCGAGAATGGTTATCCAAGTTTGCCTGTGTTCATTCTGGGTGACAAGGAGGGATAGAGGGGCCACCACCAGGTCAGGCACATCCATCCTAATATGGCTGGCTGGTAGTTTGTGCCCGGCTGCTGCAGTGCAGACACTGACATGCACCTGTCAAAGCACTCTTGCTCCCCACCAAAGGGCCAATTTTGCCTTTTCCAAGGCCAGAGGGAATCCTCTCTGCTTAGATGGCCTCCTAGTCAGTTGCACACTCTTGCAAACCCCAGGGCCAGAGCCCCTGTGAGCAGATGCTACCAAGCCTCCAGTGCCTCACGGCCATCTTCAGCAGCACTTGCTGGTATCCTCCAGTTGCAGGAAAGCAACGCACCTGGTGGTCACAGTCACCGTATGACAATCATGCCCCCCAATGTTATTCTCTTTACATTTCTTCCACCATTTACAAGACAGGGTTTACCTTTTAATGCAATAGCCCTATGAAATAGGCACCATTATTCTCATTTCTCAGATGAATAGACAGGCACAGAGAGGTTAAGTCACCTGCCAGAGGCACACAGCTAGGAAGTGGCACAATGAGAGATTAAATCCAAGTTATCTGATGCAAAATGCATCCCAGCACCACTGCCTCCGCCTGCCCTGCCTACGGAAATCCTGCTCCTCTTCCAAGATGCCTCACTCATCAGCTATTTCCTACAAAGCAGTTCCGGATTTCCCAGTCAGAATTAATTAATCTCTCCTCCGTGCATTTTATCTGAACTTTTATTATAGTAATTATAGCAGCCTGACTTTTATTATAATCGTTATTTACATGTCTGCCTCTCCAACTGGGCTGGGAGCTCAATGAGGGCAGAACCCTGTCAATTTTGTACCTTGAGCTCCCAGCAGGCGGCTCCTGAGCACAACGTGAGGATAATAATGGCAGGACAATAATGAAGGCCTCCAGCCTTTAGGCTTAATCAAGTCCAAGGCTTAATTCACAGGGACTGCATGTGGGCCAAGAACCAGGTGGTGACGGGCTGCCTATGGTTGTAAAAATGCAACAGAATATTCTAAGGCCTTTAGTGGCTGAATCTTCAACCCCTACAGGATGGGGATGTTTCTTGGAGATTTGTGAGGGTCTTGTGACCATTTGTTTGTTTCATACACTGGGTTTTTGTTTGTCTCTCTCTTTTTCTCTCCATCTTTCTTAACACTTTTTTTCATTTTTCTTAACTGGACAAAAAAACAGACCCAAAATACATTTTCTATTACTTGTTGTACCAACTGATTTTTTTTTATCTGTTCCCTGCTCTAAAAAGTATTTGAGTGGGATGTTTTCTGCTTTGCTCCTCGCCGCTCTACACACACACACACACACACACACACACACACACACACACACACACTAGAAAGACAGAGAGAGACAGAGACAGAGACAGAGACAGAGAGACACAGAGAGAGATACAGAGAAACCCAGAAACGTCCTTAAGGGACTCTCAAATAATATTTTCTGTCAGTTATTGACTATTGATAGGAAAAATATGTTCTGCTCTCTCCGATTACCCCCACTAAAGCCAGGCTTACATTTCTAGACTGTCAGATCAGTTGCCTGCACCCTAGGAACAGAGGACAGAACATATGTCGGTGGACAAAAGATAAAGGACGGACAGACAGACAGTCCCTGGGTGTGGAACTAATGTCCTGAGAGAGGAGACTGGGCAAATGAGGTCTGCAGCCACAGGGGAACAGGTTGCTAAATCCCAGGGAGCATGCTGTGGAGTAAAGAGGGGCTTATAGGCCAAGGTGACCTGAGCATGGCCTGGACTGAAGAAGAGAGAGAAGACAGATTCACTGAGTACTTAGACCCTGGGAGCATTGTTCTAAGTTCTTTACATGCTCTAGGTGACCGCTCGTTTTGTTCTCATATTATATTCTTACAACTATTATCCCCATTTTCCAGATGATGAAATGAAGGCAGAGAGGAAATCAGGCAGCTCGTCCATGATAACACAGTTGGTAAATCATGGACCTGGCAGTCAGCTGCAAAGCCAGCTCCCTGAGCCACTTTCTAAGTATCCAAGGTGGGTGTGGACACAAGGCCCAGTGTTAGCCCTGCCATCCCCATGGTCCCTGCCCGAGTCACTGTGCAACTGCTCTGTGCCTCAGTTTCCTTCCTAGAAATTGCACTTTCTTATGCTAGGAATCAGGTTTCCCTGCCATCTGAAAGAAGAACGTTTCTGTTTGGTTTGATTTGGAAGGTTGTTATTTGGTTCTGGGAATGCTCACAATTTTTTTCCATATAAATTGGTGGAAATAGTCTTCCCAAGTCCAAAAACTAACCTGCTAAATCATACCACATAGGAATGATCTACTTTTAGAGAGCAGGGGAAACCTGTACGTCATAAAGATGTGAGAATTTACTGAGGTGCCTGTAGCGAGCAAAAGCCTGTGCAGGGCACAGAGTAAGTCTATGGTGCTTTGTCTTCTGGGCTCATTTTCTGCCCCTGCCTCCATGGTCACCCCCTTGGGGCCCTGGTCACAGGAAGGGATGATGGATCTCTCAGGACAAGACCAAGACCGATGCACTTACTGAGTATTCAGCAGCACTCACATGCCCTGATCCTATCTTCTAAAATTCCTGGGCATCAGCTGCTCTAACATTCCATGGTTGAGACCCCTGCCTGAGCTCAGGCCATGAGTAATTCGTCCAAGACCCAACCCAGAGAAGGGCAGAGCAGAGACGTAGGCTGAGGTCTGTCTGAACCCAAAGCCCACTCCTGCCTACCTCCCTCAGATGCCCACAGGTCAGACTTGGGTCACTCCAGGAAGCAAGATGGCCGAGGGAAGGAAAAGGTCTGGTGCCATGGTCTTGCTGTGTGATCGCACATAAGCTTCTTGATGTCTCTGAGTCTCGGCCACTCTGCCTCCCTGTCAAATAAGATAATGAGCAGAAATGCCCTTGGGGAGGCATTTACAACCAGGCTGCATGATTAGTGTCATTATCACCATCATGACTTATGATTGTTCACCCACGGTGAGCAGGTGGGCAGCTGTGTCCTGAATGCTTGGGGACACAGACAGCAGCCTGCAAGCCAGGCTGTGGCCTGGACCCAAAGCCCCCAGATGGACAGGAACCATCTGGGGTCAGGAGACACCCCTGCTGGGGCCTGCCAGACACGGGCTTTGATGGACTCTGTTAACCACCCAACCTGTCTCCCGCATCCTGTCACCTCATCAACAGACGGCAGGAGTGTGAGGGGGGCACACCTCCCACTGACCCACAGAACCCCCTCTGAGGTTGTGATCAAGTGCCTGGCCCTGCAGCCAGCACAGGGGCAGGAGGAAGGGGCACAGGCCAGCACTTTGCTGATTCTGCATACTCACTCTTGTTCTTCCCATCTCATCACTGTCCTCGGTGTTTTTGTGAGTGGAGAGAAACCCCCATCTGTTGGGCTTGTTCTGATGTGCACAGCTCAGAGGAAAAATAATTCGATTAGGGAAAGGGGACAAGAAAGACAAGGAGAGGGAAGGTAACCTGGTTTTGCAGCTGGCTCAGCGATGTAGAAGCAGATGGGTCTGGCCCGAGCTGGGATGATAGGGTGATTCTGTGCAGGCCTGGGAGGGAGGAGTGAGGTGAGTTGATGGGAATAAAGGAGCTTGAGGTTAGGGCCGCTGCATGTGACCGGTCAGGGGAGGCATCGTTTCCAGCAGAGCAGGGGCCTGAGAGCCTCGCTGGCTGCTCAGGAGGGGAGGAGCCTGGGACAGAGTCTAGGGGAATCCTGTCCCTGCAGACCCCCAGTCTGAGGGGGGACATAGCTTTTCCCTGACAGAGCCCCAGTATGAAGGGGGAGACACAGCCCTGCCCTGAGGGAGCCTCAGTCTGAGGGGGAGACACATCCTTGCCTCAGGGAACCCCAGTCTTACAGGAGAGAAAAAAACACCTCTACTTTGGGATAACTTCTAATTTCAAATATGAGTCAAAGTCACTGCTTTTAGCAAAAGATAGCAGCGATATGCCTTTCTACCAGTGCACAAGTTATACACACGTCAACTCTTTCTCAAGGTCAGGGTGTATGTCTAGAATTAAACAGAATGGCAACAAAAGAAGAAAATGCACTTCTTAGTTATACTAAGTTAGGAAAATGAAAAGAAGCAAAGTGATGAGAGTATAGGAAGGGCTACAGGGGAGACAAAAGAGGACAAGGAAGATGGAGAGGAGCCTGTCTTCTGCAGGAATGCTTAGAGGCAAGGGAATAGTGGGGAACACTCAGAACTGTCCCAGAGTAGCAGGAGAGCTGGCTGAGGGGCCCTGTTCAGGCTGCACCCTGCTGAGAATCTAGAAGGCCTGCTCCTCAGAGGACAGGAGCCCAGGAGAGTCCCTGTCAGAGAAGGGCAGTTAAGAAGTCAGGGACTCAGATGGACTGGGGTCTCCCAGGCTTTGAATTTCAGCTCCTTCCCCAGGCAGAGAACCCCCAGAGGTTCATCATCCAGGTAACTACCACTACTAGGATAAAGGCACTAGCTTTTGCGGACTTACTATGCATCAGGCACTGTTGTCACAGCCTTTCACAAACTTTCCTAACTCTTCACTAGGAGAAGGTATTATTCCTGCCTCCCAGATGAGGAAACTTCAGCACAGGGAGTTAAGTGACCACTGAAGATTATGGAGCTAGTACACTGCAGAGCTGGAATTTGGAGCAACAAGGTGGTTATACAATCGGCTTCATTGCCTCCAGGGACTGGTAGCTCATTTCCCTGAAAGACTGATTGCTAGCGCACATTCTAGTGGGATCTGAAGCCCAGAGCTGAAGTTCATTGCCCGAGACGTGTAAGGACCATGAGGGCAGTAACCCAAGCGCTGAGAACAATGCCTGGTGAGTGTTCTAAGGAGTATCTGTGGATGAATATTCTAGCAGAAACAACTCCTGGATGCACATCTGCACATGGACATGACCCTATTATGTTGCCCCCAAGTATGGCTTGGAAGGCCCCCAAAATAGAAACCCAAGTAGGGAATTTCCAAGGAGGGCCCTCCATCTCTAAGGACACAGGACAGCTGACAACCTGATCCTCGCCTACCTCTGCCCCTGCCTGGACACAAACCCACTGCTCTTGTCAAGTGAGACATATCTCCTTCCTTATACTCCCTGCCTCCAGCCCCTGGGCCTCAGAGGCTGGAGCCCAGTGAACAGATATCTCTGTAGCCATAGATATCTCAAGTTTGAATAGAGCTCTGAGGTTGCCTTCCATTTTTGGAGGTCACTGACCCCCATCCTGTCAACGTTGCCCCAGAGGTACCATTTCCCCAACTTTAATCACCTTGATCTTCTTCCCTGACAGTCACTGACAAGCATTCAGTATAAGCCAATGCTAACTGTTTGGAGAAAAGAGAAATAAATACAGACAGGGAGTTCTCAGCAATGAAGAAAACAACCATTCTCTGCAGCCTTGGGAAGCTTTCAGTTTCAATTCACTCATTTATTCAACAATACCTCTTGAGCACCCACTGGGTGTCAGGGCAGTTTAGGAGCTGAGATACAGCAGAGAACAAAACAGAATCTCTTCCCTGGAGCTTCCATTTAACATTCAATGGGGAGGCACAATCCACCCCCACCCATCCCAGATCTGGACACACGACCCCACCCCTTCATAACACATGATTCGGGATCTCTACATTCTGGGAATAGGATAATAGCTTTGTGTGTCTTTGTGCCTTGACCAAAGAACAAATGAAGCTTGAAACCTCTGTGTAGGATAGAGGGGTTTTATTTTTTACATATTTTTTTAAGATTTATTTATTTATACAAGAACAGGGGTACAGGCCAGAGGTGCGGAACGGTGAGAGGAGTCACCAGGGAACAGAACAGGCAGACTGAGGTAATACACTGCTGAAGGGAGCAACGGGTGAGACAGGAGAGGTCTGCTGCGCCATGTGGGACCCTCGCTGGCCAGCCGGGATTGAACCCGCACTGCAGAGGCTGGGAAAGCTTCACAGTGTGGTGCTAAACCGCCTGTGCCACCAAGGAGGGCCTAGAGGGGTTTTAGATGGGTGTGTAAGACTGGGGTCTTAGTTTGTTCTTAGCTCCTGCCTTGGCCCTGAGTGAGGCTACAGCAATTCCTGACTCAATTTCTTCCTCTGTAAAAAGGACTGGATATCCTCACTCCTTACCACCCCTCTACCCCGCCATGACCTCTCCAGGATGCTGGGAGATACCAGGAGAGGACAGATGCTCTGATACTTGAAATCTGTAGCTCAGGGTCATGGTCATGGCATGGCCACAGGTCATGGGATGCAGCAGCTGAGAAAAGAGATGTTGAATTTGACTTGGGTTTCAAAACCAGCGCTCCCTCTGTCCTGTGTTGTGAACTTGAGAAAGCCTCTTAAATACACTGCCTCAGTTTCCCCACCAGGTGCATGGGAGAAATACCACCCCCACCTGATAGTGTTACTACAAATAAAATATTAGGAACAGTCCCTGATGCTTAGTAAGTGCTGTACAAATGATGACAATTATAAGCTTGCTAAGTGACCTTGGGCCAGACCACCCTCCTCTGGGCCCCAGGTGTTCCTTCTATAAAAGGAACAGGGTGGACCTAAGTTCCCATCTGGATTCCCAAGCTTTTGCAAAGTATGGGACCTTTTCTCTTTGTGTCCCCAGCCGGGACCCTTGAGGTCTGACTAGTCCCTCCCCTGTCCGCACAGAGCCCCAGGGCCTCTCCCTGCCCCAGATGCCTCAGCCAGGAGCAGAGAAAGCCAGAGAGGCTGGGGAATGTGTGGTTCTCTGGGCGGATCTGCTATGACTGGCAGTGTGGGGAAGGAGGATGTTGCCCCGAGGGGCTGCCAGCTGCCTCTGCAATGGTATTATGGAGAGCAGAAAACAGAATGGTATTTTCATTACGAAAGGGAGATGGAGGGAGGCTGCGCATTCTGCAGAGCACTAGGTGTGCTTCCCTGCCTGCCTGGAGGGCAGGTACCCAGGTGGTGGAGCCACTGGCCTGGGACACACACATATGCCTCTTCCCCAGAGATGGGGAGCAGAGTGGGGTCTGCAGTGCCCAGTTGGGAAAACTCCCCCTCTCAGAGACAGAAGGCAGTCTGGCAAATTCATCTTTTCTCAGCTCCCTCTTGGGCCAGGAGGGGCCTGTCCAAGGCTGCAGGAAACCACTGTAGTCAGGGGGAACGAGCTTCCCCACAGGAGAGAAAGTCAAGGGCAGTGAGCTCTGGGCTGGTTCCCACCCCCGTTCTACAGTAGCAGGAGTGAGCATGCAGAAAGGTGCCCATGGTGAGCCCTGACTCTGCCATCAGTGCCCTATATCGCTGGTGTAGCCAATGGGTCCTGCCCCTGTCCCTCCTGGTCTGCGCACCCCAGTGTACTATGATAAGTGAGCATTTCAGGCCACATGGTTTTACCTGCCCGGATTCTCCTGGTAGGGCTGCTGCACAGACTGGCACCCAAAGTTGTCCCCACAAGCTGGGCTGGTGACACCTCTGACCATCTGTGTGGGTGTGTCATCGGTCACCTCATGTTCCCCAAGAGGACCTCTCTGCCTAGCCCTGCCCAGAGATGCATAGCTGAGTCCACGAAATGTATCCCCTAGGGTTCTTTATTCAAAATATGTCCCAGTTCCACCAAAGTGCCAAAAAACAACAAGGTCCTGAGTGGGGGTATGGTGGAGATGGGGTGGGGGAATTCCTGAGATTCAGGATGAATGGGGCATGTAGGGTGAATAATAGAGGCAGAGCCATGCTGATGGCACGGGGGATCTCCAGGAGTGTCCTCTGCCCTTCCAGAACCCAGAGGTGATAGGGAACAGGCTCAGATTATGGGTAGAGCCCAGGGAGCACTCTCTGGCAAGGCCCCAGACACACCGAGCACAGTGTAGCTGACAGGCCTCAGCTGCCACAGAGGATGCTGGGAACCATGGCTTCCTAAAACATGGGCTCCACCAGGGCAGCCACAGCCCCCTGGTCCTCTCTTACCTCTTACCCCATCGGTATATGCCCACCAATTGTCTTCTAGCCCACAGAGGCCCTCTCATTATTATTGTGCCCTCAGGCACACTTAAACTCATGTGCCTGTCAGCCTGTCCATGGAACCCAGAGACACACAAGGTTCACACAGAGACAAACTCATAGTTGAAGATGTGTGCCCACATTTAAGGTATATGCCCCCCGCTCAGTGCACGTCTCTGCCGTCCCAGGCAGGTACTCCACCAGCAGACTTGCACTCCTGTGGACACAATTTCAGAGACCCAGCTAGTATTCAAACATAGGCATGTGCACATGCACCCACAGAGCACACACACACACACACACACACACACACACACACACCCGCTCCCTCTCTGGGAAGGCTGCTTCTCAGGCCTGGATGCCTGTTGCAGGGGCACTGTCATCAATTCCAGCAAGAGGAGAGGGAACAGCACCAGGAGGAAGCCCCGCCCTCAGCAAGGAGCTTTGCGCCAAGTGATGGCCTTTCCGGGAGGTGCAGGCTGTGAGTTTTCAATTAGGAAACTCAGGCCTGAGAGGTGGAGTGGGAGCAGGGGATCATGGGGGATGCGGCCCAGGCCAGGTGGCACTGGCAAGCGCTGTGGTGAAATACGGCAGCTTTGGAGAGACTTTTAGAAGGAGATGGCTAACTCTGTGCAGGCACCCTGGCACCAGCCAACAGCCCTGGGAGGAAGTGGCTTCATCTCTGGCTCCCCAGGTCACCAGCAGGCACCCTGCACAACTTGGCCTCTGAGCAGGCCTGGGGGGAAAGGAAGTAAGATAAAGACCTCCTTGTCTATTCCTCTGCATTCACAACTGTCACCCACCCTGACCACACCTACCTATAGCAACAAGTGAAGTTGCTCCTGACACCACCCCCTGCCTCACCCCCCTTTAGTGATAGCCAGAATGTGGGTCCCTCAGGCATCTACCTCTAAACTATTCTAGAGACTACCCATTGTGCCTGGGAGGAGTCCCTATGTTTTCCCCAAAGATATCTTATACCAAAATCACCTTCGAGGCAGAGGTGGAGTTGCCAAGTGAATAGGTGCTAGGGATCGGGATGATAATTCCCAGACCCCCATCTGGCCACCTAGATGCCTCCTCTGCAAACTGGGCAATAAACCATTTCCCCAGGTAAGTGACAGGTCTGGTGACTTCTGGGGCCCCTATCTCCAAGAGCTGTGAGATTCTGAATTAACTGTACCTTCAGACACGGTCCTGCACATAGAAAAGATGACAATCTGCTCCCCTTCGAATGTGTGCACATCTCCTGGGCTTATTCAGTCCTGCTCAACAACACAGAGTCCAGAGGGACAAAGGTCCCTCTCATTCTATTTCTCTAATTACACCAACCCCCCACTAATCCTTTCTGGACAAAGCCTGGGGCACCTACATACTATACATACACACCGATGCGCCTGTGCCTCTCACATTGCCTGCAGAGACGATTAGCTGTGCTCCAGGCAGCTGAGTCATACTCCTGGCTTCCATTCAGCCTCTGGCCCATGCACACCCAGGTGTCTTGCACATCTGTATCCTTCCTACTCCTACTCCACACTCCCACCATCTCCCTTCCTGCCTCCCTCCACTCACCTAGGGAAACAAGCTGAGGGAAAACAAGCTTGTGATTTTGTACCGTGTTTATCAATCTTTTAAGCTCTACACGGTGCTTTTTCCAACTTGAAGCCTAGTCGGAATGTTGCTGTTTTTGCAGAGAAAATCAAAGGAAAGGGATTATAATTATGGGTCAAGTCCTGAGCAGGAAGCAGCTGCAGGCATTGGGGGCTTCCCTTGCTTGGGTGTCTTTATATCGGCAGAGCCAGGCATGCTAGGGGCATGCTGAAAAGGGACTCGTCTGGGGCTTTCGCCTCTTGTCGGTTCTGTGTTTCTCGTCCTCGTGAAATGCCAGGCTTCCGGGGCGCGTCTGCTGTCCTTGCCTTTGGTGTAGCAAACACCTGAAGCCAAGTTCTAAATACTCAGCTCAAAAACCACCGAGGGACTTGGATCTGAAAAGCACACTCTGTCCTAGTCACTTCTGGAGAAGCTCCCTGCTGGACCCCAGCTTCCTCGGGGGCTGGCACGGATGCCCCACCCACCTCCTCTACCCTGACATGCTGGGCCATCCAGGGCCCCTCACCCTCATGAGGGTGCAATTAGCGAGTCCTACCCAAACCTGGAAGTGCCCAGATAGGAGAAAGAAAAGATGGGGTGGAGAGAGAGGGGGAGGACACCAGCCCTGGGTCTGAGCTCAAATCCTCCGTCGCTGCAAGCACAAGGACCCTCCCAAACTAGAAGTCTGCAGCGCGTCCTCCTCCCCACGAGTGTCAGACCTGAGGTCCCACCTGAGGCTGGGTCATCTAGCCCTGCTCTGTTGTTGTTATTTAGCACAAACTTTTAGCATCAACTTGAAGCTGCAATAAAAACCGCAAGCCTGCAGTTTCTGCGGCTGAGCACTGCCGCATGCATTTGAGTAAACAGTCATGTGCTAATCCTGTATTTCCCCACAGGGCCACAGGCCTTTGTCCCCCAAGGTCTGTAAGCGCAGACCTCCCGCTCCTACACCCCAGATGCAGAATCCACGTATGAACAGGTGAGAACTATGAAGTCATTTGCTCCAGTGACCTCCTGGGACAGATGAGAAAGAGGGAAAACTGGCCCAAGAGCACACCAGAGGGTCAGCAGCAACTGTGATCCCATTCCTCCTCCTCAAAAAAACAAGGCTGGGAGGCCTCCCTGGTGGCACAAGGGGCTCAGATGCAGCCTATGAAGCTATCTGCAGCCACTGCAGAACGAGTTTGATCCCCAGCCAGGGAGCTACCCACATGGTGCGGCAGACCTCTCCTGACTCGCCCGCTGCTCCCCTCAGCAGTGTATCATGGTATGTCTGCCTGTTCTGCTCCCCACTCTGTCTCTGGTGAATCCTCTCACACACACCCACACCCCTCCCACACCTCTGGCCTGTATCGCAGTTCTTGATTGCATAAATAAACAAATCTTTAAAAAAAAAAAAGCCTGCCAGTTGAAAGGGTGGCCCAGCTCCCCAGTTCCAGCAGAACCAAGAATAACCTGCCTACTTGTGGTGGGGAACAGTGGTCCTGGCCAGAGAGAAGGAGCCCTCTCTCCCTTTCTCTTGCTGGCTCCATGGGTGACTACAAGCAAGCTACCTTCCCTGGTTGGACCCCAAAACTACATCTTTACAATAAAGGTAGGCCCTTCCAAGGGGTGCAAAGGGTTAAGTCTCAGCGCTATCAAGCTATCACCAGCCACTGCAGCATGAGTTCAATCCTGGCCAGGGAGCTACCCTCATGGTGCAGCAGACCTCTCCTGTCTTGCCTGTTGCTCCCCTCAGCAGTATATTTCAGTAGATCTGCCTGTTTTTCTCCCAACTCTGTCTCTGGTGAATCCTCTCACCCCCTGCACCTCTGGTCTACAGCCCAGCTCTTATATGCATAAATAAATAAAATAAATCTTAAAACAATATATAATAAAGGGTTTAGGGCAAATGGATGACAGGGCCCATTGCAGCTGAGATGAGTTAGACTATGAACAAGTTCTGCCCACAGGGGCAGAGGCAGGTGTGGCTGCTGCGCAGCATCCTGAGTCCAATCTCCAGCAGATGACTCAGGTAAGCACTTCTCACTTCTGCGCCAGTTTCCACATTGAAAACCAGGGGTACTAAGGGTTCCCACCTGCTGGGCTTGCTGTGGGACTAAGTGAGCAGGTCTACACCTTAGCGCTGTGCTGGGGCCCGCCCTGTAGGAAGGGCTTACTGAATGGTCCACTCATGTTCTCCTTTGGAAACTGGCCAGAGAGCAAGGAGCCTGGTCCTCTAATTCTTGAGAACTGAGCAATGAGAGAGGCCCTGGGAGTTTGGGATATAGAGGAAGGTGAGATACAGGGGCAGGACACTAGAGGGCCGGGGCCCCCCGCCAGGTGGTCCCCTCATTTATACTGTAGTGCCAGATAGCCACAGACTCGCTGGGCTGCAACGTGTGGTTGGCAAATAAGGGTGAGAGCACAAGCTACCTTCCTTGAACACAAATAGATGGAAGGGTTTTTATCCTTCCATCTCCGACATCCATGCACTCGGGCACCCCCAGAGCATGTTAAGTGGGTCAGTGTCTGCAGTGGTATGGGGGTGGGAGAAAGAAGGTGGGAACAGAAGGGGAAAGAGGGAAAGAGACACAGTGATGGCCCAAGAGGAGGGGTGTGGGGAAGGTGGTAGAGGGTGAGGGGGCAGGTAGAGCCAAGGAAAGAGGGAGAAAGAGAGAGAGAGAGAAAAATCGGAGAGGAAGAAGCAGAGGGCAGGGTGGCGGCAAGTGAAGGGAGCCCCGGTCCTGGTTTCTGGAGTTGAAATGGTACCAACAGCACAATTTCAGGGGCCTACAAACACCTTTTGGCAAGTGGAGAGGTGTTTTAAAATGTGGGCTCCATGAGGGCACGGGCCACGTTTGACCGTGTTTTTTCTCTTTAATACTTTTTTTCTCAGTGTTGTCTCTTCATGTCCTGGAATTGTGTCTGTCAAGGTGAGTATCCAACTCATTTGTTGAATGAAAATATCTCCTTGCAGTTGTAGTTGACCGACTAACAGTTGTAGTTGACTTCGTCTGTGGGTGCCGCCCTGCATTTGGAATGGGGTAGAAGCGCCCCCCTCCCAGAGTCCCTGTGACTGTTTTTGGGGATCACAGTTGGGCTAGGAAGAGGACTGAGGGGCGGTAAAGGGGTTGAGGGAGATGGGTGGCTTTGCTGGCAGGCGGCAAGACAGGATTTTGAATGCCATCGAGCTCAAACTCTGATGTGTCTGCTTGGTCTTAAAAGTATGGCATGTCGCAAAGGGTTTGTGCAAAACCCATGCATTGTAACTCATCCGTCCTTGGCAAGAAGGTGGGCAATCAACCCCTTGACTTGCTGATACTCACCCGATTCTCTGTTGCCTCTGTCAACCACCCAGACTGTCCTTCTGATTCAATAGGTGTGAACATAAGTAGCTGGGTCCGAGTCCATAAACTACCTCCTGGCCAGTGCCCCTGATGATATGCTCTCACTAGCTCGGCCAACTCTTGTGACAGACCAGATGGTAAGGCAGCAGTCACTGGCTTTTGTGTCCCGGTTCAGATCCCAGCTTTTCAGATTCCAATCCCTGAAATTCCAGCCAATTGAGTGAATAGTAGGAGTGGAGTTTATTGAGCATTTACTCCATTCCAGGGATGGTTCCAAGGGCTCTGCATATACATTCAGTACCCTGTGTGACAAGGACAATTGTCATTCCATTTTTCAGATGATGAAACCAAGGTTCAGAGAAGCAAAGGGAATAGAATAGTCAAAAGGGGGCAAAGTCAGTATTGGAAATCAAGCAGCCTACTGCCACAGCCCTGGTTCTTAATTTCTGCAACACCCTGTTACCCTCTCTGGGTCTCGGTTCCCTCATTTGTCAAATGAGGCTCATAATAATGTCTTCTTCCTAGAGGTACTGAGAAGATTTGAAATAACATCTATAAAGCACTCGGTAAAGTAGATATTCAATAACCTGCAGCTATTACATCTTACTGATTTGAGTGTAATTTTGTTGTAAAAATGGCAATAAAGTAAATCTTGATTAATGTCAGTAAATGGCCCCAAACTACAGTGACTCGCCTGCCTTGGAATACCTCCTGTATCTACTATTCTATTTACTTGCCATTTCTTAGCACCCCTCCAGATGCCCCATCTAGCCTTCTTCCTCCCATCCTGACCACTGCCCTGACTTCCCCTGATTTGTGTCCCCCAAGCTCTATGCCTCTCTTGGGATAGGTCAATGGGCAGAACAGCAGGAGATGGGAAAAGAGAGGGACTTAGGCTACTTCTCCCCCGGCCCCCTGCCCCCCATCCTATCCTGGTGAGGTTGGCTGGAACCTTCAAGGAAAGGCAACAGCTCCTACTGGGCAGTTTTCTAGATACTGCTCACCCCCTTGCTGGACTTCCGGAACCATACCTTTCTTTACTCCTACAAATTTAGGGGTGGTGATGGGTTCCCCGGGGTTACTAACCTGTGGTATTGCATGGGCATACAGACGCCATACCCACATCTTCATGACTACTTTCTTTTTCTTTTTTCTTTTTAAAGATTCATTTATTTATGCATACAAGAGCTGGGGTATAGGCCAGAGGCGCCGGGGAGGGGGTGAGAGGATTCACCAGAGACAGAGTGGGGAAGAGAACAGGCAGACTGACTGAAATACACTGCTGAGGTGGGCAGCGGGCAAGACAGGAGAGGTCTGCTGCACAATATGGGTTGCTCCCTGGCCGGCCAGGGATCGAACTCGTGCTACAGAGGCTTCTGATTGCTTCATAGTGGGGTGCTTTACCCCTTGCGCCACCAGGGAGGCCCACTACTTTCTTTTTAAGTAACTCACTCTGGTGCTCCATCTGTTTCCTGATGGAATCCTGAACAATATATAGCCTCAACCAGATGAAGCCAGAAGGTATTGTTTTCATTAAAATTTGGCTGACTCTGGGTCAAATCTTGTTCTCTTACTAGTCATGTCACTCATGTATGAATTGAGATGGTAAGACTCCTATCCAGATGAGTTTTCTTATCTATTTTATTTATTTATTTTTAAAGATTTTTTTATACATTTATACAAGGACTGGGGTACAGGCCATATGCGCGGGACGGTGAGAGGATTCACCAGAGACAGAGCAGGGAGCAGAACAGGAAGACTGATAAAATACACTGCTGAGGGGAGCAGCGGGCGAGACAGGAGAGGTCTGTCATGCCATGTGGGACCCTCGCCGGCTGGCCAGGATGGAACTGGCACTGCAGAGGCTGCAGACAGCTTCACAGAGCAGTGCTCAACAGCCTGCGCAACCAGGGGAGGCCCTCTTATCTATTTTAAAATGAGGGGTAAAAATAACCTTACAGGTTATTTTGATCCAATGCAGGATTCATTAAATGATAGCCGTCAGCATTATTAGCATTATTTTTATATCAGAAGCAGAGGAAACCCACTCACAGAGACCAGGGAAATGGATGGAGCCATCCCCGGTGGGACTGAGCCTGAAGTCCACTCTACTTCCTTGTTACATGAGTCAATAACATTGCTTTTCAGAAGTCAGATCAAATTGGGTTTTTGTCTACTTGTAATTGATTACATCCAGCAAACTGAGACTTTGGTACCAGAAGCTGGACACTGAAGGCGTTGATCCAACACACCAGGCAGGGCATATACACGAGTCAAAGAGGTGGACTGGCCAGCAGCAAAGACCCTGCTATGGAGGGCCACTGTACACCTTGCCCAGCACAGCTCTGGGATCTCGCTCACATTTTTGGCCAGTAGAGAGCTATATCTTTACAAGGTGATTTTCTAGCCAAAGGCAGTAAAGTGACTTGAGAAAGGAGAGGTCTTTTTCTAGTTGGCAAAATGCATACCAACTGCGCAAGCAGCAGGACTGCTTGCTCCCCAATCTGGCAAATCGGTAGCATTTGTTCTGCAACAGCAAAGGGGGTGGCTGAAAGGATGTCTCATTTTCCTTAAATTGCAGACCTGATAAGCCTATGGCAGGTAAGAAAAAATCACGATGTTGAAATACATTGACTACTTCTTGGATCTTCAATAAAATTAAGGTCCTACAATAAAAAGACATCTTTGGTTCAAGGGGTTTCACTGAGAGCAGAGAGAAAAGAAAACATGACTTTGCTAAGAGAGGTTATTGCTGCTGCCTGTGGCCTGTAATCCAGATGTCCTGAAATTATGGTAATCTAGAGCCTGGCAGGGGGAACGTGATTCTGTTGTGTGTAAGCAAAGATAAGTAGCAGGTGCCACGGTGGAACATAAGATTGGGGCCAGCAGGAAGTCCAAATCCAAGACCACACACAAACATCTCTTGAAATAAACTCTCCTCCTGGTAACAAGAACAATCTTGTCTATTGTAAGGATATAGCAGAGGCGCAGCAAAGGTCGGGTAGGGTACACCTCCTGGTCCCAAGGCCCCAGGAGGTACAGCCCAATAAGAGGGCAGGAGTTAGAAAACTAAGGGCTAGGGAAGGAGCAGAACAAGGAGGTCTGTTGCTAGGAGACAATTCAGACTTAAGACTGACTCAGCGTTCTCTCTTGGCTGTGGTTATTGGCACACGGTATTGACTGGGAAGTAAACAGACTGGAAATCTAAAGTCTTTAGAGAGAGTTACATTGTCAAGTCTGGCTGACAGTGGCCTTTGATTGCTCAAACCCTAAGGCAATGCCCAAGTTCCCAGGCTCATCCAATAGGAGACAACTGCTAAAGTAGCACAGAAGAGAAATACAGAACAATCTGCAAATTCTCTGGGGTGCCACCCCAGATATACTGAATCAGACTCTGAAGTGGACCCAGAAATCTTGGTTTTACTAAGCCCTCTGATGGATGTTCAAGCTGGAGAACCACTCTTCTAGAACAGTGGTTCTCAAATCTTACTGTGCATTCAAATATCCTGGGGACCCTAGTTAACATGGCAATTCAAATCTACAGGCTTGTGGTAGGACCCAAGAATTTACCTTTCTAACTAGTTCCCGTGTGAGGCTTAGGTTCCTGATCCTCAGAGCGTGCTTTGAAGAGAGAAGCTCTCTATATTCAAACACTGTCTTGCTTTGCTCCACATCACCTATAAAATTGGAACTTCTTATCAAGGTGGCTGAGCAGACACGATCATGCAGCACTTGAAAACCGTAAAATTCCAGAGAAGCACCATCCCACCAAAAAGGAGCTATATTTATAGCTAAAAAGATGAGATCATTCAAATATAAACCCCAGGTTGCTGAAGTCTCCAAACTTACTTTTCTTTCTCACTTTTCAAAAAAAAAAAAAAATGTCATTATAAAAAGCGATATCATTAAAAGAGTTTTAGCAAAGAAAAGGAAGAAAAACACTTATGCTCCAAACACCCTGGCTCAGCAAATATTTATATTTGCATAATTCTTCCAATCCTTACCCATAAGCATCCTTTCAAAAAAAAATAAATAAATAAAACCAGCTCCTATCATGTACTAGAAGTTTTCTGGACTGGAATAGTTCTGTCCTGGAGTGCTCTTATCCAATTCTCATTTATCTTAATCAGTAAAATCCCCTTACTTAATCATTCCATTAATATACTCAGCTATTTAATGAGTTAGTTAGAGCAATACTTTCTTGAATATGCACTGCTGGGTTCTCCCCTGCTTCTGAGAGCAGGTGTGTGGCCTCTGCTCCATCTTCTCTCCCATGCATCCCCCTTTTGCATTTGCTGTCCCCTGCCTGTGAGGTGGCAGGAAGCGTTCTGCTCCCCTCTGCCTTTTCTGGTTCCTAAGTCCTCTATATCCATGGGAGAAAGACTCCTGAGTAGCTTAGCCCATGTCAGCCACCCACCTCCATAAAGATACCCTGCTAAAGGGAACCCCAACCCAGGTAGCTTGAATTTTAGTCTACAAAGTAATATGAGTTCAACACAACTTTTTTTTTTTTTTAAAATCAGCAAAACCTACACAGAGAAAAAACAAGCTGTGACTGTATAGTTCGGGGGTGTAAGCAGCAAGGGAAACTGAGTCAAGTAAAGGAAAGTCTGCTCTGTCCCTGTTTTCAAGGTGTTGCCCACATGGGACATCTCAGAGGGCTGAGGAAACACCAAGCTCAGGGCTTTTGGATGCTCCAGTTCTAACAAATTATAAACAGGAGGGTCTCTTCCTAATTCTGGATGGACTTGCGTGTATTCGGGCTCCAGTGCCAAACATAGAGCCTAACACAGAGTAAACGTTCACAAAATCAAATAAATGAAGAAATAATTGAAAGAGGCCAGATGTGAACTATACTTCATAATGAGCCATATCCTTATGTAGTCAAATTAGTGGCCCCGAACCTGCTTACATACACATGATTGCCCTAGTGGACTTGCAGGCCAATAACGTAAGTTTTACTTAAGCTCCAGAGATGGGAGATTGAGGTGGTACCTTGTATTAGGCAGTGGGGCACAGGCAGGCTAGGACTTTACCCTGCCCTCCTCCTCTCTAGGGTGGTCTCAGGGGGTCACGCTCTGGGCCGGCCATGGAACCTCCACAATCTTCCCTGCATACCATTGCTCATGGACCCAGAGGTCTTGGTCCTCTAGGGGCATCATGTCAGCCTGCCCTCCTTTAGCTGAGCTTTCATGGTCTTAAGAGAAGGAATGTCTCTCAATACCCCACTTCCCCAAATCCCCTTCCACCCTTCTCCCTCCACTAGCTGCTTTCTCTTCCCACCACCTGCAAATCAGAGCTCCCCTCCTGGGACCAGGCCCTGCACCTTATCCCTGTGCCCTCTGGGAGGCTGCCGGAGGGCTGTGTCTGAGCAGTACTGTTCCATTTCTCAGAGCACCTCAGTTCTGGAGGCCGGCTCTAGGGACGAACCCCAGGCTCTTCTGACCTCAGGCCTTCCAAAATATTGGATTCTCAGGCCTCCCCTAGTGGCGCAGCAGTTGAGCGCTGGGCTGCATAGCTGCCGCAGCCTCTGCAGCGCCAGTTTGATCCCCGGCGACCGGCGAGGGTCCCACATGGCACGACAGACCTCTCCTGCTGTGCCCTCTGCTCCCCTCAGCAGTGTACATCGCTCCTTCTGCCTGTTCTACTCCCTGCTCTGGCTCTGGTGAATTCTCTCACCCTCCCGCACTTCTGACTGTACCCAGTGCTTGTATAAATAAATAAATAAATCTTTAAAAACTCTATGAAAATGGTTATCTTAAAAAAAGGAAAATATTGGGTTCCCTACTTTGCTCCCATTCAGGAGTAAGCCAGAATTCAAGAGGATGGAGGGGCAGTGATGGGCAGACTGACCAATGGGTTGGACAGGTGGAGGGTGAATGGAAGTAGGAGACAAAATGACAGGTGGCAATTTGGATGGACAATAACTGGAAGCAGAAAGGTAAGGTGAACGAGGCCTGGGCTTATTTCTCAAGAACAACCATTAGGCCAAGGTAAGTAGACCCAGCAACTGCTCCATTCTCTGACCAGCGCTTTATAATCTGGTTGTCAAGTCCTAACCACAGCTTCACAGAGCCACTGACTGAGCCCAAATGGGGCCCCTTGTAGAGATGAACAAAACAGAGGCCTCACCGGGTCATGGGATTGGCCCTGTCTCTCAAACCCTGTACGTTTGTTTTTCTATATTTTTTATTTTTTTTTAACTCTGTCTCTGTCTCCTCCCTCGATAGTCCTCCCTCCTTCTGCCTCTTCCCAGTTCTCCTCTTTCTCCTCTCCCTCCTTCTCTGTGAAAACTCATTCTTGTCCTGACCTTCACCTACATACCTTCCATCTATCTTTTGTCTCTGCCCCCCACCAGCTCCTTAGTTAAAAGTCACCCCCAGTAAATCAACCTACGTGCGCAGTGGTTTCCACAGCAAAGCAGGAGGCGAGGTCGACATTCTGTTTCTAACAAAGCCATTTCCAATAATGTATAATTAATTATAACATACAAAAAAGGCCTTTTCCTTGCATGCTGGTGGAAAGTTCTTCCTGACATCGAATAGAACTCCATCCTCCTCTTTACAGCTGATTAAATAATCTCCCCACCCTCTTTTCCCTGGGAATGCAGCATTGTCTTTGCCAGCTTTAGAAAGGCCTGAACAATTAAAAGCACTCTGCTTGGGTGCCCCCTCCTGCCTGCTCCTCAACACCGGGGGGCGGAGGGGGCATGGTGGGCCGGAGATGAGCTCACCCACTGGTAAGGAGAGGAGATCCTGCCCCTCCTCGCCCCTCCACATGTGAAACTGAGCTGGCAGGATGCAGGAAGCCTTTCTCAGAGTATTGATCCCCCAGGGAGGGGTGGCGGCCACTGATGGGCTGTCTGAGCCCTATCCGGATGCTAAGAGCCAGAGGCTGTCCCACTCAGAGCCCCTTCTTGGAAGGCCCTGCCCAGGCCACCGGGCGGGGTGGGGGGGGGAGCGGGGAGGGCAGGGGAGGAGTCTAGCTGCACCGATCCCTGACCTGCATCTTGTCCACAGTCACTTACCCACCCTAGTGATGCTGCAGCGCTACATCTTTTTTGCTTACATTCCTGTTATCTCAGACTGAGCGCTCCCTAAGAACAAGCTGTAATAAAAATCAAAATAATCTTAATAATAATACACTGAGAATGTACTCTGTTCCAGGCTCTGCGCCAGGCATGTTCTGGGTACCGTGACCATGGCTGTCAGCAGACCTGCTCCACCAAAGCTCCACCCACCCGCCCACCTGAGCCACCTGGAAAGGGCCCCACCAGCTGGTGGGTCGACAGTTGGTCCAGCAGCTCTACCTTGCAATCTAGGGTAAATACTGGGAGCCCTGGACACCCTCCCCCACGCAGCCCCAGCTGTGCCAGCACTTCCACAGCCCACAGGGACCCAGGCTGTTTGAACTTGGCTCTCATCCAGACCCTGACACCCTTAGGACATGAGCCTGCCTGCCCAGGAGGATGAACGTGACCTGAAGTTATGCAGGGTGCAGAGGAGGAGGGTGGGGGGATGGAGGCCATGTGCTCTCTGAAAGGGTAGGGGAGGGGGGTGGGGAGACAGCCGGAGTGTGACCATCCTCAGAGGACCCTCCACCCCACACCCTGACTCTGCAGGACAGGCCAGCAATACAGAGGTTCAGAGGACGGCACACTTCCTCTGCTCAGGACAGTGTTATTACCGATACATGTCCAGGTGGGGGTCACACTGGTTAGCATGCACACACATGCACACACACACACACACGCGCACACACATCTATTCATATCCTAAGCCCACCGACTGAACAGATGACTTCTTGGACTTGTAGACACCCGTCTGAGTGACCCCTTTGGCCCCCAGAATTCCTGAGGCCATGACCAGCGATATTTGCATTTCCTGAGACACTACAAATCTAGCCCAAATCCAGCTCAAGGCTTCCTTCAATTTTGTTTCATCTACGTCACCTCAGAGCACCTTAAGAACAACAGATAGAAGAATAACCAGGATCATAATCAACACTCAGGTGTTAGGTGCCTCCCTGGGGTACCCTCCTCCCCTCAGTATGCCTCATACCCTTCTGTCATCATGCCATAACCTTGTCCTATTCAGGCCCCTGAACCTAGCACTCCAGGAGAATTTGGCTGTGAGCTCTCCTGCCCCAGCATGCGCCCACCCTCACTCACTCCAGGTGAGGCCCGAGGGACCCAGCACATGTCTGACCTTGTACGAGACCTGAGAGCAGAAGACACAGCCAACCCCAAAGCACTGACATCTGGCCAACAGAAATGATTTCCTGGCTCTCTCAGAGAAATGACACTCCATGAGTCACTTATGAGTCAAGGAAGTATAAATTTGGGGGTTCCAAGGAGGGCCACCACTGGCCTTCACCCCCATTTGCCTCAGGAGAATCACAAGATCCATAAGCAAGGATCAGGGAGGTTCCAAGGAACAGGCGTTGACCTTGAGGATGCACATGCTATCTACAAATAAAGATGAGAGGAAGGTGTCGCAGAGAAAGACTGGGGAGCAGGGGTGCTGTCAGAGATCGTCCTCTATACCCATGGTTAGTTGTGTCTTTCCCGGCTCTGCTAAGTGACCTGGGATAAATTATTTTGACTTTCTGTGCCTCATCTGTGAAGTGGGAATGGTAACAGCACCTACTTCCTAAGAGCCTTAGGAAGAGGATTTAAGTGAGGTTTAAGTGAGTTGATACTTACAAAGTGTTTAGAACAGTGCTTGGTCCATAGTAAGTGCTGGTGGTTATTATTGAAGCTGCTGCTATTTCATTGCATGGAAACCTATTCTAACTTTGCTGTTAACTGGTTTCTAGATTTTGGATAAGGATCTGCTTATTCACTTGCCTAAAAGAAAGGACAGATCCTAGCAGTGAGCAGTGGAGGTCCCTGATGGGGTGCCCTATGCCTCCTGCACCTCCTAACTGCCCATGAGAAAGGGCAAAGGAAAGGAGAGGAGGTGGTGTCTGGTGCTCCCAGGCCTAAGTAAGCTGAGATTCCCCAGGAGGCTGTTCTGACCCCCAGTGGGCTCCTCCAGCACAACCCACCACCACCAGGCCAGCTGCTTTGTGGATCCAGGCAGAGCAGCAGGGCGCAGCAGGGCACCTCCAAGTGGCCAGTGTACTGTCGCCCTCCAGGCCTGGCTGGTATGTGGGGAAGCAGGGTAGCAGTTAGGACTGCTTTCCTCTGGATTGTTGAAGGACTGGACCCTGCTAAGGATCTACCCCTCCATTCTCTAGTGTAGCCAAGGGCAGAGTCTGCAAAGCTGGACCCGCAGCAGGGCAGGTGTGGGGCGGGAAGTGGATGTGGCCACCTGGATTCTTGGGGTTCAGACTGTCAACAGCTGAGCATGGGAGGCAAGTGAGTCACAGGAAGGCAGGGAGTGGCAGAGAGGGTTGGGAGGTGATGCCCTCCTCAAGGGTCCCTGACTGTGGGGTTTGGCGAATGGTGGGGGAAGGTGGGAGCTATGAAGTTAAAATGATTTTATTAATGATATTATTAATTGTATCTCCTACTCTTGTCACTACAGGGCTCCAACCCTACTCTTCCCAGCACTTTACTTGTATCCTGTCAGGGAGTGCCCACAAATTCCACCACAAAGGGACAGCGCACCTCTGCCCTGCAGGTAACGAAACGGAGGCACGGGCACAGCGGAGTGATGTAACCTGCCCAAGGGCCGTGTGGTCAGAGGTGGCTCAGGGGCCACAGATGCAGCTTAACCATGTCCCTGCACAGCTTGGGGAACAGAAGATGCAAGCGCCCTCACCCCCGGAACAGTTGTGCAGGCATCAGGGTGACGGACAGCAGAAGCCAGCTGAGATGAGGGGCCCCGGGAGTGATTTTTGAAGACAATATGTATTAATAGGGGGCATGGAAAGGAGCTCATGTTGGGGTGCATATCCGATCAGCAAAGCTTAGCAGGATGGTGAGAGATGAAAGGGCTGATTCCACTGGGTGGTGTTGGGTGGAGGTGCCCAGGTAAAGGGGCCAGGCTGTTCTGTCTCCAGCATTTTTCAGTGTAGAAAAAGAGTGGAGCCAGTGGCCAGTGGGGAGAGCTGAGCCTCTAAATGCTCTTCCCGAGAAGAACAGGACTGTGAGGCTTCCTGATGACACTGTAAATCAGGGCTTCTAAGTAAAGCCATTACCGAGCCTCCAGCTCCATTGCTTGATGCCACTGTTGGAGACATTACTCAAATTTAGTTTATGACCCTGCAGTTGTAAATCCTGCCTAGAGCAGATGTGGGGAGACCATGTGACACCCCCGCACCCTGGGAATCCCAGTAGGGTTGGGACCTCCCTGAGTCTGAGTGTGGAGAGAGAACCCGTCCATGCCTGGCCTGGACCAGGGCTGAGATGGGGGGAACAGAGGTAAGGAAGATACCCTTTCCTCTCCCCTAGTCTAGTCCCACCCTTGCTGCCTGTCCCACCCCTGCTGAGCAGCCTCTCAAGACAGAACTGCATTGACTCTGTTCATCCCCGCCCTCCACCCACAGACCCTGCCTCCCTGTCAGTCCTGTTCACCACAAATCCTCATTTCTCCTTCTCCGCCTTCTTCCAAATCCCACTCCTGCGGGAGCAGCTGATGCTCGGGGCCTGTCTCCCTCTCTCTGGCTTCTGTTTCCCAGGTGCAGCCCTGACCTGGGCCTCCCAAGCCACAGACAGTTTAACCATCAGTCCACAAGCCTCCCCCAGAGGCGAGCTACCTGAGAGCAGGGATGGGTCTGTTCATCTCTGCATTGCCTTGCTTTGCCCTGGGCGAGCACGCAGAGGAAGCTCAGTAAACATTTGCGGAGAGAAGAGCTATTCATTTCTGTGGCCTTAATGTATGGCAGTGTGGAAACACATGAGGTGCTGCTAAATAAGTGTTTGTGGACCGAAGGAAATCCAGTCCCGGAGCCCCTCCAGCTGAGTGGACAAGGCTCCAGCCGGCAGCAGGGCCAGCGCTACCCCCACCTTATGGGGATGCCACACTCAAGGCTCCTCAGGCTCTTCCTGTGACCAGGCCAGGAAGTTGCAATGACTGAGACGCCATCTCTTGGTAGGGGAGCCGTGGTGAGGCCTCCCCATCTCTTTTGGCAGCCTGAGTTCTACAGTCAGATTTCTCGGGTTTGTTAGTTATTTGGTTTTATCTTTACACTTTATTTTGTTTCTCTATATTCCACATATGAGGGAAACTACCTAGTATTTGTCTTTCTCCCTCTGACTTATTTTACTTATTATAATCCCACCAGTTCCCACCATGTTTTCACAAATGACAAGAATTCATCTTTTTTAATAGCTGTCTAGTATTCCACTGTGTGCATACATTGTATCTTCTAAACTCATTCATCTTTCACTGGGCACCTAGATTGGTTCCATAATTTGGCTATTGTGAATAGGGGTGCAATGGACATAAGACTGCACGTGTTCCTTTGCATTACTGTTTTTGCATTCTTTGGGTAGATACCTCAGAGTGGAATTGCTGGGTCATTATTCTTAGTAAGGACATTGTTTCACAATATTTTTATTTTTGTTATATATGTGTTGGGTATTTGTGTCAAATGTATGGACTAGGTTGTGATGTAAAATATGTTTCTTACTGTGGGTTCCAGTCATAAAAGTTAGAAAGTCACTCATAAAGACCAGTCCTAAACTTACCCTATGCTAAGTGACTTGTGTCTCCTTCCCTCCATGTAATTTAATTCAGCAATAATATGTAGCATCATCAGGCTTTTATTGAGCTGTATGGGGCTCAGTATGGGACTATCCTCCACCCAGTGTTATAAGCACAGCATGCTCAGCACTGAGGCAGGAAGACACACAGTCATCAAGCTATCGAGTTCAAGGAAGGAGCAGCTGGGACAGGAGCCCCAAATTCCCCTGATGGATGCTCTTTGTAGCCGACCATAGGGGCAGCTCCCATTTAGGGAAACAGGAGGTAAAGGACAGGGTTGTCGAGAGCTGCCTGGTCCCAAGTCTTCCCTCACAGTGTCACAGGTCTGGGCTGGAAGGGAAATCAGGGATCTCTGCAGGGACCATCTTTTATAGTTGGCAAAACCATAGGGCCTCACAGAGAAAGGGTGACAGTTTGGTACTGACCCAGGAATAGAGTCTGTCACTCTTAAAATTCTCCCATAAGTGCTGATCCCACACAAGGGAGCAGGCGGGTCACACTGATGGAGCCCTCTCCCCTGCTAGGCACTGGCTAGGGCCTAGCTAGGGCTAACCCCATCAGCCCAGGGCATTCCAGGGAGCAACTGGGTTCACTGGTTATTCCACAGGAAGACAGCTCAGCTAAGGGGTTGAAAAAGAAGCTGTACAGAATGTAAGGACTGAAATGAGGGCTAGGGAGGCGTTGCCATTTTAGATACTAAGGAAAACAAGGGCCCCAGCTCTTGCCACATTTAGCCCTGCCAGGAGAGTCAGGATGGAGAGGGAATTCCAATGAGGACCAGCTCCAGAGTATTTGAAGGAAGAAGGGAGGCTGCAGCTGCTCTGGGGGGGGGTGGGGGGTGGGGTCCATCCAGGGCTGCTCACATTCCCCAGGTTCTGGAGAACACTTCTCCCCAGTTAGGCCTCCCTGACTTGTTCTCCTACCTCAGGTTTCAGGGACGTTGGGAATCCCCAATCCACCCACTCACCTGGAGTCAAGAAGCCCCTAAGCAGGAAATTGTTAGACTTGCCCCAGGGCCTCGTCTTGTCTGGCCCAGGGCCTCATCTTCTGGCCCAAGGCAGACAAGGAGTTCAAGAAGTGTTTGAAGAATGAATGAATAAAGAAAGAAAGAAAGAAAGAAAGAAAGAAAGAAAGAAAGAAAAGAAAGAAAGAAAGAAAGAAAGAAAGAAAGAAAGAAAGAAAGAAAGAAAGAAAGAAAGAAAGAAAGAAAGAAAGAAAGAGCTCAGACCACACTACACAGAACCTGCCCTCTGAAAGATCACAGTCCAGGTAGGGCATGAGAACAAGGGCACTGAGAAAGAGCATTGTAAAGTGAAAATATGATGAGAGGCAGAGGAAAGGAGAGATGATGAATGAGAGAGGAGTTGTGGCAAGGCTGGACTGGAGCATTCACAGAAGACTTCCTGGAGGTGGAGGTTGGGGCGGGGCTGGGTAGGCAGAAGGAGGAGCCATGATCACACAGCATAGTGCAGGGATTGGGGGAGGTGGGGGGGCTTCCTGAGGTTGAATGAGTGGGAACCTCTAGGGATTGACCTGCTGAAGTTTGAGTGGGGAGATGGGAGGTGGAAAGAAGGACCTGGAAAAGACAGGATTTCCAGTTTCACCTGAGTCCAGAGTCCACCTGGAGAGCTGGCCATTTTGCTCTGACCCTATAGTCCCAGGCAGATCTGGTTAGAATCTCCCTGTGCTGCCCTCCAAGTTTGAAGGACCTCAGTCACTGGAGAAGTCAACAGGTGTGGGAGTCCTGGGCCTGTGGGCACACAGGTACTAACCAGCTGGAGAACGCTCTGAGGAGAGACCCTGTCTACCTCTGACAACATTGGAGGTGAAGATTTTCCTAGCAATTGACTACAAGGCTCCTGCTATACCTTGCACTATGGCACATGTGTGCACTGCATAAGCTAGCTAGCGTGCACACACACTCCATAATCCCCAAGAGGCCCACTTTGGGGCTTGCCTGTGACTGCTCCCCTCAAGTGACTTTACCCTTCAAAGGGCTGCAGGTGAGTCTTTGGGAGGAGCTGGCCATGGGGGATGTGAGGGTGAGTACCTGACCCTGTGTGTAGCAGTGAATGCACAGTCCAGTTATTGACCCAGTGCTGCCAGGCCACCAGTGGTGTCTTCCTGAGGCTGACCCTGAGCTGACACATGGTTCCGGGGCCCATGTATGAGGACCTCTTGCATGGCATCAAGAGATGACCCAGGTGTGAGTGGGCACCTTTCTCTGCTCTTGAAATATCTGCCTCTCTGCACCCAGTCAGTTGCTCAAAGTCTGCAATTTCTAACTTCTCTCTCCATCCCAGAGGCATGAGGACAGCAGCAGAGACAGCTGCTGGGCCCATGAGTGCCTTCCCCCTCCTCTGGGGAGCCCTCCAGGGGCCTCAGGCTTGCTGAGTCCTCACTTTCTCATCAAACCAGGACAGGCATGGGGAACAATAGCTACCAGGGGCTCCCTGGCAATCCACAGTCATTTATCATGGTGCAAAGACACTAGGGATCTGCAGTTTTTAGGGGGTTCCATCTGGATGAACAGCACCTGTTGCTATTTTTAAAACATATTTCTTTGTGACTAAGCTGGGATTAAGCTGAGGAAGAGGTAGATATGGAAGCAACTGAGTCCCCAGACATTCTGCCGTGAGCCGGAGGCCCTTGTCACAAGCAGTCATGTCAGGACTGCTGGAGAACCAGAATAGAAATCAGGGCGGAAGCGGCAGGATGGATATGGAAGGAGCATCAATCTCCCCACATACCCTCACACTGGCCCCTAAGTCTTCAATAGCTTCCCTGCCTCCACTCATTTCCTAACCCCACCCCTCCACAGAGCACCCTCTGTTTGCTGGCCAGGTGCTGCATGTGAGATACAGATGGTTAATCTTAAATGACCACCACCCTACTTTGCTTACCAACCAAGGTCTAGGAATTAGGCTAAATGTCTTACATTATCTCATTTAATCGGTGTAACAACCTGTGAGCGAAGCATCCTTTTACCCCCATTTAAGAGATGAATATATTGAGGCTCAAGGATGGTAAATGATTTCCCCTAAATCATGCAGTCAGTGAAGGAAGACCCAAGGGTTCAAGTAGGGATTCATCTGAGTCTGAGGTCCAGCCCTTTAACCATGAACCCTCTGTGCAGCAGCTCAGTAGTGTTTGGTGTCCAGGGGAGGACCTGGGCACAAGAACCCAAAATTGTAATGTTGTTTCCATTGTGATCATGGTCCAGAGTCAAGAGCAATAATCATCCAACCAACAGACACTGAGGAGCTACCGTGTGTTGGCTGCTGCCTGAGGACACAGGTGGATAAAAAAAAGTTCCTCTCCTCATGGATCTTATCGTCTAATGGTCCAGGCCAGAAACCCAAGGTTCACCATTAATATTGCCTTCTTGCTCCCAGCTCCCTCAATCAGATCAAGGTGTTATCTAAGCAGCACCAAGTCCTGTTGACTTGCCAAGAGCTCCAGCATCTGTCTACTTCTCTCCATCCTTCCTCTATCAGCCCAGTCCAAGCCACCACTGTCTTGCTCCTGGACTATTTTGGTGGCCTGATACCTGGTCTCTGTTGCCATCCTGAAGCTGCTTTCCATCACTCAATGAACTGATTTTCTATACATAAATCTGGCTCCCGTTCCCTTAAATCATCATCCTTCAATACATTTCCGTAGCTCCTAGCAAATATGCTTCTTAACTGCCTCCAATGTACTTCCTACCTCCATATCCCAGAACCACAGTCACCATTTCTCTACCATTGTTGAGAGTATGCCCCCACTCCCATGGACATCACAATCTCCTCTGCCACCATGCTCACCACCATCACAGACACACAGTCTTCACACCGTGTCTCTTCCACAAGTGGAGCCACACTGAGAACTAGTTCCACGTACGGTGGCTGAGCCTGTCCTGTGTGCAGGACTGAGGGCAGTCCTCTGCCCTAAAAGTGGAGTCTGAGACACAGACTCAGAAACACATTAGCATGGCACCTCTCTATTCAAATATATGCTCTAAGATGGATCCAGAGTTTTTAACTCCCCACATCTCTAAGAAAAGTTCTCCAAGTACAGTTGCAGAGAACAGTGCTTTGCTTGCTTAAGGCAGGATGTATTATGACCAGGACCACCCGGAAGAGGATTCGGAGCCCAGGACAAATCGTTGTAACACTCTTAACATTCAATTTCAAGTCAAACCTTGGAATGATGACCTTTGCCAGCAGCCCTAGAGAGAAACATATAGAATGTTCAAAGTAGAATGGGGTAGACCCATTTCCTTAGACTCTGTAGAAGAGTATGTCTGTAGCTCTTCCTACTCCCAAGTTTAAAGATGAGAAAACAGGAGAGTCAGGAAGGAGACCTTCTTGATCAAGGTCAAACTGCAAGTCCCCGAGGCAGCCAGGATTGAGGTCAGCCTCCAAGACTCCCTTCCTCAGTCCACCTGGCTTCCTGGAGAAAAGGGAGGCTAGAGGGAGGCACCCAGGAAGGGAACAGCCTCCTGCTACCAGAGGCCTCTTCCTTGGATCCCACAAAGGAGAGAACAGGACCTCTTTCTCTGAGCTTCCAGTGATCCTAAATGGCTGAGGAAAACAAAATGGCAGATGCAGCCTGCTCCCAGCCAATGGAACGATGTTTTAGGGCCCCGGGAGGATGCTTCCTTGGCTAAAAGAAGGAGAGACAAGAAATCCTCCATACACCAGGCTCTAAAAGGTCCAAGGAGAACAAGCTGACCCCTTTACTGCTTAAAACTATTCCAAAGCTATCCTGATTCTCCGCCTCCTCTACGAAGAGAGGGTCCCTATTTTTGTCCTCTCCCATTTTGCACCTGAGCTTCAGACAGAGACAAACCAGGCAATGGCAGCTCAAGAGACCAACAGAGGTGGAGTCCAGAGGTCCATGTGGGTGAGAGGCAAACAAACAAAACAGAAAACAAAACTGCTGTGCCTCTCTGGACTCAGTGAACATTTTCTAGGAAGTAATGTCCACATGAACGTTACCCTTCAGTGTGTGGAGACACCACATGCATTTCACCCATTTACCCCACCACAGCAATGCACTGAGGCATTCTGATGGGGCAACAGGGTAGATCCGATCTAGCTAGGGTGAGGTGGTGCTGCCAGGCACCTCACAGAGACTTTACCCTTACCCCAGGAAATCTTCTGGAAAACTCTAACAACTGGCATTGTGTTCTTTGATGCCCCCAGACAGACTGCTCAAGAATAGAAATGCCTGGACTAACCATGCTGCCAGCTGCCAGCTGATCAGTTTACCCAAAATTGTAAAAACAGGAAAAAAATGTGTTGTTTCCAGATGGTCTACAGCTCTAGCCTCCTCTGTGTGTGTGTGTGTGTGTGTGTGTGTATGTGTGTATGTGTGTATGTCTCCCTCTCTCTTTGGCTTTTGTCTTTATTACTTGACAACAGTGTCCTGACTGGCCCTCATTTGTGCAGGGAACTCCTGAGCCAAGCCTCGACAGAAGACTGGCTGGCCTGCCCTCAATCCCACGCCCCCCAGGGAACCACCGAACCACCCCAGGTTATCCCTCCACAGAGAGTCAAGACACATTTGGTTGGTGGTGTCTGCCCTGTGGAGTGTGGACCCCCTGACCCATGTGGACAGGGGACTGTGAGCTGGCACACAGGCCTTGGGTCTCTACAGTGGTACATGGATGGTGGGAAACTGAGGCTGCTGTTCTCTGCTCCAAGGACATGCACATATATTTAAGTTCTTATCCATGGCCGCTGATGTGGTCCATGTGGGTGAGAGGCAAACAAACAAAACAGAAAACAAAACTGCTGTGCCTCTCTGGGATATGAAAAGGAAGATGCTCCGCTTACTTAATCTCCTAGCCTGTCCTGAATCCTGCCCTAACACTAAGAAACCTACCATTAAATTAAAACCTATTATGTCTTCTAAACTGGATGGACAATTCAAACCATCCTATGCCTGTGACCATTGCTGGTGGCACTAGACTGATGAGATGCTTGAGTTTTCACCCCCATGTTACAGATGAGCAAACTGAGGCCCAGAAAGATCAAGTGACTTGCCCAAGATCACATAGTCAGTAAGTTAAGGAGACAGCAGACCTATCTATACTGCCTCTAAGGGGTGGGGCACAGTGTGGTGCCGTGGGAAGAACATGGGTCACATGATCAAGAGCCATGTCATCCAAAGCAGCTCTGGGACCCACATTTACAGGCCGGAGTACAAGGCGACAGTTAGAGGGGAATGGCGAGGCAAGCAGGGAGCTGGGAGTCAGGAAGTGTGCCGCCCCCTGCAAGCCAGGTGCAGGGGAAGATGGAGAAAATACTGAAGCAGCTGCAGGGGGAGCAGCCCCCCAGGAGGGAGTCTGCTGCTTCCAAGGTGGGTGGGCCTGGAACCCAGGGAAGAGTTGGTGCATCTAGACTGCAGGCTGAGAGGGGCTTCCAGGTTGAAACCACCCACGCTGGGGCCAGAGCACTGTGAGTTAGAAAATCTCCCACTGCAGCTTGGGAGTCTGGCTGAGCACACAGCAAAGCCCTTCCTGGTCAAAATGAAATGGGGTTGACATCAGCATGGAGTGGCACAAATTGCACCTGCATTCAACCCAGGGTGGCAAAGAGGAATCTGCACTGTTCAGACATGCCAAGGAGGATTAGGTAATTAAAGGGGGTGGGGTGGGGGGAGAAACCAACGAGTTTCCTTCCCTGTAGCAGCCTGGCCCTGAACTGCTCTTGCAGTGACAGAGGCCTTCTGCACTCTGATCTCCGTGCCTTCAATTTCCCTTGCAGTAATCCATCCTCCACGCAGTCACCCAGGCCAATTTCCTTAAAGGCAAATCTGACCATATCATTCCTGGCTTAAATGCCTTCCAGGCTCCCCACTGGCTTCCCCACCAAGTCTTAGCATGACATGCAGCGACTTGCCTGGCTTGGTCCTGCCTTCCTGTGTCACCATTCACTCCCCTGCTGCTGGTCTCACGCTCATTCTCTTTCCTCCAAAACTTTCTCCAAGAGTCCTGTCCAGCTCCAGCATGTTCTGGGTGCCATAAACCCCTGTCTTTTCCCATTCTCTTGTTGCTCAATTCTGATTTCAGATCCTAGGGGAGCTTTAAAATTCCAATGGCTAGGCCACACCCAGAATAATTAAATTAGACTCTCTTGGGAGTGGGGTCAGGCATCCATGGTTTTTTTAAAGCCCCCCAGGTGATTCCAGTGTACCTCCAGGGCTGAAAAGCACTGTTCTCTCTAACCTGCTCGGCCTCCTCCCATGAAGATTCAGCCCAGGTGTCTCATGTAATCATCAAATATTTATTGAGTCGGGGGCTATTCTAAGCACTGGATATAAAAATAATGATAGCTACTATTTATCAAGCACTTGCCATATGCCAGACAGTGTTCTAAGTGCCTTATATATATATTAACTCATTAAACTGGACACCACCTCTATGGGGTGGGTGCCATTATTTCCCCCATGTTATGCCTGGGGAAAGTGGGACACAGAGAAGTAAAATGACTTTCCCAGGGTCATGCAGCTGGGGAGCAGTGGGACTCACTCTGTTTCTGGGCTCTTAACCATCCGTACCCTCAGGTGACTCACAGGACACGAGAGAAGCAATAAAGATACAGGGCAAGAGAAGAATGTGGAAAATCAAAAGCTGAATGAGAGCAGCAAGGGAGCCAAAGGTAGACTGGTGGCCTGGTCATCCCAGGAATAATATTTAATCTGACACTTGGAGGTTGAGAAGGAGCCAGCTAAACAGAGGTGGGGAAATGATGTTCCAGACAGAGTGCCCTGAGGAGGAAAGCGCATGATGTACTCCAGGAACTATGCAAGCCCAGTAACAGGGAATGGGGAGAGGCAGACAAGGTAAAGAAGCTGATGGGCCAGCACCTTGCAGGCTACCTACAAGCGTTAAAATTCTATCCCAAGAGTAATGGAAAATCTTCACTGAGGTGCAGTTTCCTTTTGAGAGTGAGCTAGAAGCGTCTGGAGAGGTGGGGCCTTCAGGAGGCTGCTTCAGCCATTTAACAAGAGGCACCTGGTATGGAGATGGAGAAAATCACCTCCTCCTGGAAGCCCTCCAGGGTCCTCTTCAATTGTCAACTTCACAGTGAATTTGAATTGTTTTTTATTCCTCTCAGCCTCCCTGCCAGACTGGGAACATCTTGAGAGCAGGGATCAAGAATGACTGACCTCAGTAACCCAGCAGCTGATCAACTCCAGGTGCTTGGTAAACACCTGTGTACTGTAAATGAGCTGACTGGAGGCACACCAAGCTGATCAGGCTGTCAGCATCATGAATAATTTTGAAGAACAAGGGGAACTGTTCACCTCCATCGATCTGGGAATTTTGCAGATCTTGGCCAGAAGACAAGAGTATTGCACCAGTCCCCCTGCCCTCGCAGAGCCCGTCCCCCCCCCCCCCCCCCCCGTAGGATAAATGAAGATTGCTCAGGCTTTTCTGCCATTAGCCTCTGCGGCTATCAATGCAGCCTTGAATGCAGAATGCAGAAGGCACTTCTGCCTTCTGTGGGCTTGGGGCCTACAGAAGAGTGGGCTTGGGGTACGCATGCCTGATGGTGGACACCTGGAACACAGTGTAGGTATGCATGAGTGGGCACACCCAAGCCTGGAGGCTGAGCATATAAGGGTGGCATCACAGGGGGCAGCAGGAGATAGTGGGGCAGAGAGTGGTGGACAGCAGCAGTACAGCTATGAGAGGAAGAGACTATGAGACGATGCCAGTGAGAGCCCAGAAAGAGTAAAGAATTGCTGGGGGGTCGTGCAGGGGCCTGCCAGCCTCCTGGCCCCCTAGCACTCCTGCCTCACCTGCACCTGGTTGCCTTATTACAAATAGGGTAGAAAGATCATTAAAAGCCTGAAAAAGCCACTGAGAGCTCCTGGTCTCTCCTTTACCTGTCCCCTGAATAAATAGAGCCTGCCCTGTGCCTTCCAGCCACTATACCCCTACCCTAGTGGATGAACACCCACCACCTCTGGTGGGAGAGCAGTGTTCGAACTACAGCCCCACCCCTACCCCCATCTGCCAGCAAACCCCATCAGGGAGGTGGCCACAGCCCAGAGCCAGCCTGAAATAGTGCTGGACACTTTAAATAGCCCAGATATTTAGTTGGCAGTTTGGGACACCGACTGCTCTCCTCATTTTTTCTGACAGTGAGGGTAGGGCCAGGTCTGGCACAGGGGCCCCTGTGGTTCTCCTGCTGCTGCCATCGCCATGACCACGGGGCCCCAGAGGAATCAGGAGAGAGCAGAGACCAAGGGAGGGAGGCTCACGGATCCCACAGGGCCCCGGGGTCAGTTGACGGTGGGGCTGCCCTCACTGTTCCTTTAAGAATCTGGAGGTGCTACTGTTGCCCAGAGCACAGAGCACCCAGAAGTGAGGAGCTCAGGCTATGCCTGGGAAGAGGTAGCCAGTCAGATTCCCCAAGAAATAGCAGGGACCCCTCCACCCCAAGAGAGCCCGTTTTACTTTTCTGTTTTGCAGATAGCATGATGGCTAAGGATTTGGGTCCCTATGTCCGCTGTCCCTGGGCAACTTAAATTCCACCTCAGTCTTATCACTATCAAGTAGAAAGGATGAGAGCGACAATCACAGTCCCGTGTCCTAGGCGTGTTGTAGGGTTAAATGAGCTAATAAGTGTAAAGAGCTTGGAGTAGTCCCGATAGATAGCAGATGCCTAACCAGTACACAAGTTAATGAGAACTTATTAGGTCAGATTCAAGGGACCTTGGCATCCCAGCAACCCATTCTGTGCCTCAGTTTGCCCATCTGTTAAATGGGGGAGTAATTCACCCCTCTGGAGTGGGTAAAGGACAGCCACAAAATGCCAAGAACTATGAAACAAGTTGGAAAGTTGGAAAGAAAAAAAAAACCATTACAAATGAGAGGCTTGATGGGGAGGTGACCTGCAGCAGGCACATGGAAGTCCTTATAAATCACACCGAACCCAGCAGGCTGCCCAGGTTTTATAGGCCCTGGGGCCCAGGCCACTTTCCTGAACATCTTTGAGAATTTATAGACTCTTGTCATTGTCCTTCCCAACTCTTATTTAGTTGCCTTCAAAGTAAGCCTGGCATTAATAGAGCCTTTGTTGTCCCCTCAGGAAAATGTGGCCCATTCTGCATTCAGACCCCAGCTAGTGGGAGCAAGGGAGATGTCAGGCCTGCAGATCTGTCCACACTGTAGCCAGGAGCCTCTTCTACTTACCAGGGAAGGATCAGATAATGATAACCAGGAGCCCAGGCAACCAGCCCCCTGCACTTGGGGCCCCAAGATAACTGAGACCCCAGCCCGCCAGGCATATGAACAGCACTGGACTGGGCTGGGGACCTCCCGCAGTTATCAAATGAGGAAGAAGCTCTAGCTGAGAACCCCGATCACCCTTCATGCTGCTTCTGCTATTTACAAGCTGTGTGACATTGGCTAAGTCACCTGCCCTCTCTGAGAGTGTTTTCTGACCTTTTGACAGAAAGAGAAGTACCTGCCTTGCCTACCTCAAAGCCCACTGGGACAAAAAGATGAGGCAATGCTCATGCGAAGGGAAGTGGGATAAGATACAAGAGAAGCTGTGGCAGCAGAAGGTCCAGGAGAGGGGGTGCTGGTGCCAGGGTTCAATCCCAGTCCAGGCACTTCCTTTCTGGGTGACCCTGAGTGAGTCACTTTTCTTCTCTGTGTCTCGGCTTCCTCTTTGGTAACATTTGGATAAGAGTGTCTAAATCTAAATCATGAGGTTTCGTGACATGAAATAAGATAATATTTATCTCTAAAGCCTCCTGGGGCTCAGCAAACATGAGTGGCTATGATGGCGGGGGGAGGGGAGGTCCCTGGAGAGTTTGGAGTAGTGGACAGGGGCTTGGCGGTGGGAGTCAGACACACAGGTGTGGTCAAATGATGTGTGACCTGGGAGGGTGATCAACTCATCCTGGGCCTCGGACTTTCCTACTTTTAAACCTGGAAGTCCTGCATCCCAGGAATCCCCGGGATCCAGACAAACTCAGACAGTTGGCCAACTTAGGTCTAGAGCATATCCCATTGTTATTCTGAGTTTGTTTCTCATCAGCAAGAAGAGAAGTAATACCTACTTGCAAAAGCATGAGGGCCAGGAAGTGCAAGAGGACATGTAAATCACAGCCCCAGCTATCACCCTCCTAATAGACACGCCCACCAGACCCGCAGGGCTTGGTAGTCACTCATTTCGTTCTCATGACCGCCTGGGGCTAGGTACCGGTATTAGTCCCATTTAACAGGAAGGGAAACTGAGGCTCAGAGAGGTAATCCGTCCAAGGTCACACCTTTTCTAAGGGAACTGCTGAAATTTGAACCCATATTTGCCTGCCTCCTGGGGCTCAATCACTAGACTTCTCTCACAGAGTTTGCTCAGCAAACAGCAGCTATTAATAAGTAAAACAACCAACACATCCCCGTCTGGTGATGTTCCGGTTTGTGTTGCATATGGGGTGAGTTGATGATTCTGAGCAGACTGGAGGGAATATAAGGGTCCTTTGCCTTCCACTTTACATTTTCCCAGTTAGAGTACTCCTTAGCAAGGACAGATGAGCCACAAGAACCTAAAGGTCCTGTCCCTACGGTCTTTCCCCCACCCAGCCTCATCTTTTTGTCCCAGTGGTCTTTGAGGGAGGCAGAGCAGGCACTATTATTCCTGATGAAGGTCAGAAAGCACGCTCAGAGAGACCCAGCAAGTCCGCGGAAGTGGTTGTGCTTCTCCCAGGAAGTCTTCATGGGGTCACGCATCTTCCCTCCAGGAGGCCGGAACTGCAGCGACATCCGAAGTTCCCGGCCCTATGGCTCATCCTCCTTCCTGCCCCAGTACGGGACATGTGGATGGTGCGGGGGTTCCCTGCTGCTTCCAGAATGCCAGCTTCTGCTTCCGCATGAGTGAGAGCTGGGGAAGACAGACGAGCTTCTGAGCCAGGACAAGTTGCGAACTGTGACCCAGACTCAGAAAAGACAAATCTCTTCAGGATAGGGGTACGAGACAAGGAATATGAAGAGCCTGGAGCAGAGGGAGCCTTAGTTGAGGTTCCCCACTCAGCATGAGGTCCCCCAGGGGTGGAAGTGGCTGGAAATGGCAGAACAGGCAGGGCCCAGGCACTGCTGGCTTCTCTCTGACATCGCTGGCCTTCCGTGCCTCCAGGAGTCAGTTCTAGTTTTGAGCAGCTTTGCCCCTGAGCAGCTTTGCTTGTGATTGCAGCCCAAACCCAAAAGATAAGGGTAACTGTACCAAGGCAGAGATGAGAGACAACCTGGAGGTCAGGACAGCAGCCTCCTGCCATGGACACAAGAGAGGAGACAGAGCAGACAGCAAGCCACACACATGGGGCTCCCACTAGTCCTGCTCTGTGCCCGTCCCTACCTAAGGGCAGAAATCAGAGTCCCAGGAGTGTGATCCCCCACTCTGGGGACATCCCCCGCTGCCAAAAAGCTCTCAAGTCATTCCCTTGGATACGGCGAAACTTACTACGGAAAGTGAAGGTGTTCTTGTCCTCAGCGCACGGTGGAGCCATCCTGCCGCTGTCCCCACCATCTTGCCCTCACCCCAACTTGGAGATCACAGTATATGACAGCTTGCACCATGGATGGGAGTGTCAGCTCAGGAGCTGGGCTGCTTAGGTTCAAATTCAAGCTCTACCTTCTTACTAACCTTGGGCAAGCAACTTAGCTTCTCTGCGCCTCAGTTTCCTCACCTGTGAAACGAACTTATAACAGTGGCCACCCCCACAGGATAAATGTGGGGATACACTGAGTACAGAAAGCTTGCATTAAAGCCCACCAGGAGCCTGCAATTCCAGTAGCCATTATACTGATGGCTTAATAGAATATAATTCAATCCAAGCCTGACCTGGTCATTCCATTAGCCTCTCTGAACTTCAATTTCCTCACCTTTAAATGGAGACAACTCGGCTTGCCCCACTTCCTCACCATCACAGGGTCCAAAGTTGATAACAAGGCCTGCAAGTCCAGCTTTAAAAACTCCCCAGTGCAGTAGGCCAGGAAGGGATGAATAAATATAAGGTAATACAAACATAACGTTGTGGGGTAACATGATACAATGTAAGATAATACTCTGCATTAAAACCTGCACTGAGAGAGAGAGACAAGACAGATGGGCAAAGGGGAGGAGAAGCAGAGAAAGGCGGAGCGAGACAGGCATGGTGAGTAGGGCTTGAACTTCAAGAGCAGGGAATCAATGTTGTACTGTAATTTAAAAACCAATATACAGTAAATATTAGCCTGGCGCCACAGAGCAGAAGCATGGCAGAGTGGTCCGGCCTGAGATAACTCACACCCCAAGTCAGGCCAGCCACCAGTGCAGCCCGCCAGCCCCTCTGTAACTCATGATCCATTGCCCTCTCTCCCTGCCTGGGTTTTATCCCGGAGCTACCTTACCTGCAGTGCCTTCCAATTATATGCCATATTTACATGGCCTGAGATTTATGGAGTAGGCTGATCACATAGCCCTGGAAATGAGCTTGGGGCCTAGACTTCCCCCCCCCAAGAGATGGGGATTGGGCTGGGGCTTGAAGTTCTAGGCAGCCTGGATTTGTGCCAGGAGTGACCAGGTGGCCCCAGGCCCTATCCCTTCCCTGTCTGCTTCCAAACCCTGCACTTGCTCCATTCTGCCTTCACCACCTCACCCCCGCCACCTTCATCATCACCTCCATCATCATCCCATGTCCCACTCTAGATACCAACCCCATAGGTCATTCCTACACCCCAGCTCCCCCCATAGGCATGCCTTCCAGCCATGGTTTATTTCCTCTAGAGGGCTTTGCACCCCACACCAAGGCCCATTATTTTGCCCCAGAAACTTTCCCAGCTCCTTAAGCCCAACAGATCCAGAAAATCCCTCTTCTCACCACCAGGATCAGGCCTGAGGAGTGGGGGGCAGGAATCAGGGCCCAGAGGACTGTCCTCACCATCCTTCTCCACATACAGGCCAAGCTGAACCAGGTGCCTTCTTCCTTGATAGAATGCTCCCTAGACCACACTTTTGGGGCCCCAGCACAGTGCTACCCCCATCTCTCTTGCTCTCTGAGCCCAAAGCATTCATGATGGTTTCAAAAGGCTCCCAATAAACATGTTCTATGACACAGCCACTACCTCCCGCCCCCAAGGTACTGTGTTGTAGACCCAGCCTGCCTTTCCCCGTGCCATGTCATGGAGGTGCATGGACCTGGGTTATGGCCTCAACTTCCTCCCGCCCCATGGCTTATGTCCCCAGCAATCTGATCCCAGCAATCTGAATTCCCAGGGGGAAGTCCAGTTCTGAACCCATCAGTCACCTTCACCCAAACCTTCCTCCCTGACATTCTATAGCTCCCTCCGCTGACCACATGGAGGTCACAAGGTTTAATAAAAACCTGGGTCAGGAACCACTTAGTAATCTCTGTGCCTCAGTTTACCTGCAGATAAAACAGATATAATCATAACATCATTCCTTCCTACCTGTTAGCATTGTGGGGACAGTCAGATGAAATCATGTGACATGCATTGTGAAATGTCCAGAGTCGCTGTACAATTTCAAGAGTGGTTGTTAGAAAGGTGTATCAGCTAAGCTGGCCCACAGTAGCGCTTCCCCAGGTGAGGGCTATAGCACTCCTCTATCTAGGAGCAATAACAACTTCTGCAGTGCTCTCCATGTGCCGGGAGCCACTCCAGGCACTGTCAGAGAGTAACTTTGAATTCACCTAGCAGCCCCATGAGCTGTGTACTGTCATCATCCCCATTGCACAGAGGAGGAAACTGAGGCACAGAGAGTAACCTGCTCTAGCCCACGCTACCAAGAAAGCAAAATACACTGTCAATTCCAGGTTCGGGGCCCAGGGGCACACACGTTTTCTCTGTAAGAACAATGCATCCACGTATCTCAGTGCCTATGTCTTCCCAGATATGGACCACATATATCTGCTCCACCTCCCTTAGACATAAACTTCCAGGACCAGGAATGGGCCTTCCTCCATAAGTGAAGCCTTCTCCCGAATTGAAGCTGGTCTTGCCCACATGTAAGCTCTCTCTGCCACTCCCCACCAGCAGTCCCAAGCCCAGATTCTTGCCCATCTGAGGCCTGGGAAGCCATCCTCCCTCAGCGTGATGCCCCTCATCTGTCATGTGCTTAGAAGCTGCAGCTCTGGACCATGGTTCCGGGATTTATGTTTATTCTAGGGTCTCCCCTTGACTCCCCTGTGACACAAGTAAGCAGGCTAGGAGGAGGATTAAATGGTTCTTTTAGAGCTAGCTGCCCCTAAACTAGGACCACAACCGTCAAATCTCTTTACCCCACCAGTTTGTATTTGGTTGAGGTAGTAAGATATCAGTTTAGTGGTGGGGCTGGGAGGGGTCTGAGAAAGCAACTTGCAAGTGTATTTCTTCTTAAGTATCACCACCACCACCATCACCACCACCAGGGTCACCTTTACATCAAGGGGTTAATCATGTGTGACCTTCAGCTGAGTTCTGAGTGTGCACACACACACAACAACACACATACGTGCATGGGAATGCAGGTGAGGGAACACTCTAGAAACAAGTCATACTGAGAACCCCCACCACACCTCATCTCCACCAAGTCCAGAAAAAAGCCTGAATGTGCTGAAAAAAGCCCAGCAGGATAAAAGAAATGATAGATGGGTTGGAGGGCTGCATGCACACATGGGCTGGAGAGATGCTTCATCTTTGCAGCACCTGGCCTTCTGCGTAGCCCCCAATAGGCGCTTAATAACTGCTTGCTGAATTAAATTGAATCGGTGAAGACTGCTGGCCAGCAAGTCACGAAAGGATGGATGTGATCAAATCCTAACCCAGCAGGCTCTCCTGACCTTAAAGCTTGGACAGCGTAGAGGAGACACTTTAGAAAGAATAGAAGAAAGCTTCACTCCCCTGCAGGCAACAAAACATGGAACTGGGAGCCTCACAAGGGGGTGAGCAGGGGTGTGAAAATGGTGCGAGTGAGTTGAGGCACATTCACGATGCCCATTACCTGACTCGGACCACTAATAGGTTCATGAGACATGGCCATGAGAGGGTTCCATGACCTCACAGGACGGATGGCCCAATCCTCTCCTGCACTTGACCTCGGCAGAAATGAGGCTGATCTGGGACTGGAAGGCCCATGGGCTGACCACAGGGTGGCATCTCTCAATTGCTGAGGGACTGCTATCCAAGCTTCCGAGAGCAGACCAGAAATGCAGGCAGGAAAGACGGACCACCAAACAGCCACGGGAGCACACTTGAGTCCCAGCAGAGAAAGAGGATTCCATCCCCTACGGGGTGGATCTCCCAGATGCCTGGTCTCCCATCTTTCACACAGGGACAGAATATAGCCTTCCTGTCTCCTAGAGCTCTCCCAGCAACAGACCTGTATACGCACACTTTCACAGCCTCAGACCTGAAAGTGCCGGGGCAGCACTACTGTGATGGCGACCCAAGGCCTGGGTTCTCCTGCTGGCTCTGCTATCACGTAGCCTGGCTAAAATATGGGCCTGGTTCCTCATGCAGACAGGGAGGAGGAGGAGAACAGCAGGCCCTGCTGAGCTCAAATGGCCACAGGAGCTGCAGGAGATCACACGCAGAAATGCTCTTTGGAAAGTGCCAGTGCCCTGCAAGGGCCGGATGACATGTGTCCATGTCTTTGAGGGAGAAGCTGAGGCAGTGGACAAAGGGGTGTGTCAGTGTGTATGCATGTGTGTGGATGTGTGTGGATACGTGGGAGTGTCTGTATGTGAATATGTGTGTGAGTGTATAAATATGTGTGCAAGTCTGAATGCATGTGTGTATGCTTAAGTGTATGTATAGATATATTTTGTGCAGGTGTTTATAAATGTGCATATGTATAAGTGTGGGTGTGTGCAAGTATAGGGGTGTATGTGTGAGTTTAAGAGAGTGTACTTTGTGTTTATGTGGGAACACGTAGGTGTATGTACAGTGTGTATTGTGTGTATATGATGTGTGGGATCATGTCTGCGTGAGACAGCATGAGTGTGAATGTGATTATGTGTGAATGGATGAATGAATGAATGGACATTCTGTGTGGGTGTGGGTGAATGTTCTTTTGAGCAACTATGGATACATTTGAGGTGGACATATGTGATTATAGGGGTATGTGTGTGAGTATGTGGACATGTGTGTACTTGTGGTGGTATGCTGTGTGTAAATCTGTGTGTGCAGATGTGCATGCATGCAAGATCATGTGTGTGAGCATGCAAGATCATGTGTGTGCAGTGGGTGAGTGCATGTATGCATATATGCAGGAGTATATGTGTGTGCATGTGGGTGAGAGGGCGAGAATGTATATTTGTGCATGAAGGAATTTGGGTATATGTGAGCAGGCAGAAGTGTACATGCATGCAAGCAAGTATGTGTGAACATGTAGGAGTGTGTGTGGATGCAGGTGAGTGTGTATGTGTGCATGTGGGTGAGAGTGTATGTTTGTACATGAAGGAGTGTGTGTGCATGTGGGTGAGAGTGTGTGCGTGCAGGAGTGTGTGTATGTGGGGGAGAGTGTGTGTGTGTAGGAGCGTGTGCGTGCAGGAGTGTGTGTATGTGGGGGAGAGTGTGTGTGTGTAGGAGCATATGCGTGCATGCACATGTTGCGGTAGGAGGAGGAAGGAAAAACCTTCATTCACTCTGCAGCTCTGGGACCCTGATCATTCAAAACCAAGCCCAGTAATGGTGTTGAGAAAGGACAGTGGCAGAAGGAGGGCGCCGAGCCGAGGGAAGCAGCAGGTCAGCACCTCTGGAAGGAGAAAGGATGAGGGGGAGGCTGGAGGGCCTGAGACAAGTCACTTCCAGGGCCTGTTGGCTCAGCAGATGAATGATGGATCTTACTCTGAGGCTGGTTACTGGGCTGGAAGGGACTTGAGAGCACACACATCCCCTGTTCTACTGGTGAGGACAGAAGGGACAGGGGTCAGCCCACGGCCCCCAGCAAGTTCCCCACAGAGTTGAAAGGGAAGCTCGTGACAAATTCTGCACACTCCAGAGTCCTCCACAGGGGGCTGGGAGGCCAGTGCTGCACAGGATCTCTAACTCTCACCTCCATGACCCCGCCCTCCTTTCTGCCTCAGGAGGACCATCCGGGTACTAAATTGGCTTCACTCTGGAGGACACTGGGTCAAGGGATCAACTTTGCCATCCAGAAATCTTCAATACCTTTTTAGAATCAGGACCTCATCTTACACCCCTTGTTGGGTTTCCAGGAAGCTCAACAGCAAGTCAGGATGGCTCCCCCCTCACTGCCATCACCTCTCTCACATCAGGACTAGACCCAAGCCAGAGCCTGAGCCTTGCTCACTCCCCCAAACTCCTCCAGGTCCCTGCAGACCGTGTCACACATTTTGGGGACCCGAGTCATGTAACAACAAGCTCCACTTTATGTCCACTCTGAAGTAGGATCCCCATACACCCTTAATATTAGTTACATTTACTGTAGGAAATCCCTCACCTCCTCTCCTCCTCTTGACTAAAGCTGCCTTTACTGGGGACTGGATAAGGAGGGTGGCTGGGAAGCAGAGTGCTAGCTTAGCTTTGGGGGAGAAGGAATCGCAAAGTGAGTGTAGGGAAGGGGAGATTGGAGGACCAGAGAGCCTGCACCCCCATGAAGCTCATTTGTGACCTGCGTCAAGGTGAGGGAAAGAAACACTGTGCTGGCAGAGGCCGCAGTGGGGCGCAGCAAGGGGTGTATGGAAAGGGGACAGACCAGGAGGGAAATGTAAAGGGGAGAGGGTTTGAGTCCTGCCTTCCCCTGCTTGTGCTGGCTCTGGGCGTTCTGGCTGTGGCTTAGCTCCTGCAGGTGGTTGAATTAGTAGAGGATATGCCAGTAACAAATGGCCTGAATTCTAAAGGGCCCTGCTTGGGAGATTTTGTGTTCCCTCAGGTTTCAGGGCTGCTGCAAGGAGACCCAAGCAGATTGACAAATTACAAGAGCCTGATTTTGTCACGTCATCCAGCCAGATGCTGCTGAACACCTAAGTCTCGGTTCTGCAGTTCAGGTCTGACCCGCCGTCTGGTCTGGTCCCCTTTAGCCTTGGTCCTGGGGGACATTCAAGAAAGCAAACCAAGATCTGTCCAAATGAAAGCAAGGCCACACTCAGACTGGGTCTGCTTTGCAGGACGGCACACCTTCTCCACACCTTCAGCTATAATGCAAGGAAATCACCCAGAACAAAGACAAATAGATTGTGACACAGACAGGCCTTGTGCTGCCTGAGCTTGATTGGTGCATTTGGACTCCATAGTTTAACAAACAGGCAATTCTGCTCACAGTTGTCTCTGGTCTTTGGCTTCTCACATCCTTTCCTTTCCTCCTGTGTTCAAAGACTAGCTTCAAGTGCTAAAGTAGGGCCTCCAAACCTGCCCCCACCTCATCAACTCAGATCTGGGTGGACTGAGGTTTTTGGTCACCGGCCTGCCCCAGCAGCATCTGTGCTGGTCCCTGGACACACATGGGTTGGCAACATGCCAGAGCGAATGTGTCCTCTTCAACACCTCCTGGATCCTCCTGCCTCACCAATTCACCTCTCTCTCTAATCTGAGTCTGTGCTCACTAAGGCTGCTTTCTCAATGGAGGCAACAGCGCCCCCAAGGGGGCAAACATTAGCTCTTGGCAGGGGTGAAAAAATTTACCGTCTACATCAAGCCTGAACAAACAGCACATAAAGGGGTAGATAGTATATCAGTGGCATTAAAATTTTATGGGAAATGCAACTAGGAAACATTTTTTTTTTTTGTAAAAAGTGTCCAAAAGGGCTTCTTGGATAGAGCAATAATGAAATAAAGATTGAGAAACACCTGCCTAAGGAAACTGCCTCCACAAAATGCCCTCCGCTCGCTCACTCTGGTGCCAAAGCTTCGATAAGGCCACCTGACTGCCAAGGTGAATGATGTGTCAGCGCACCCCGTCGTCCCAGCAACCACCACTGATCCCCCACCACATGCCTCACTCCTGGAGGTTCTCTATCACCCACTTTTCCAGAAGACCAGTGCCCATTTGACTAGCCTGTTATCTTACTAGTTGATTGCAGTCCCACATGAAACTGATATATGAAAGCTCACATTTAACACCCTCTTTCCTGGGCATCATTATAGGTGACAATTTAGTTATTTAGCCTAAATTAGGAAGGGGCACAAACATAGCCGTAAGTGCTACAGGGCTGGCTCAACAGATAAGGCACTTTCCTACCTGCTGCCCTGCCCCAACATCACAGGGAAGTCTGCATTAGCATTTGACTCATCAGTCAGGAAACTGGGCCTCAGGGAGTAAAGGCATTTGCTTGGGGTCTCATCTTCCATCCTGGTCAGGAAAATGGTGCTGATAGTGAGTTTTTAAAATGGTGGGTGTAGTGGTGGGCAGGGCAGGCAGGGATGCCCATGCTGGAGATTGAGCTCCATGGGGTTCTGGGATGGAGGCTCGGAAGTCACCTCCCCAGCCAGGTCAGAGGCCAGCAGGGCTTAGATGGGGCCTGTTGTGAGGAGGACAGTACAGACCACTTAAGAGGACAGGCTCTGAATTCAGACAGACATGAGAATTGAGTAATGACTGAGCCACTTGCTAGCTACCTGGCAGGTACCCAACCTCTCTGAACCTCGGTTTTCTCATCTGTAAAGTGGAGGTAATAATAGTGGCAATTTCACAGAATTGCAAGAATTCAATGAGATAATAATAATGTGAAACTCTTAGCACTGTGCCTGGCACATAATAAGCAATCAAGAAATCATCTGTTTGAAGGAGCTAGTCCTGATATATCTGAATAAATAAGCAATCAAGAGACTTTCTTTGAAGGATCTGGTTCTGATGAATCTGAAGATATTTCTCTGAGCATCCGTTCCACTTGTTTAGTTTCTCACCCCGGAAACTTTCCAAATCCCCAGTGACCTCTGATAATTAAAGAGAAAACAAAATCTTCTGTCTGTGGACTTCTGTGGGGTTTTGCTATTTCTGAAAACTTCACCTCTTCCAAGAAGTCCTCCTGATTGCTCTTACCATGAACAAGTAGGACTTGGCTACTCTCCCTGACCCCCATCTCCAGCTCTAACTACCTGTTATGATTAGCACTCTCTCTCCACCACTCTTCTAGTTAATTAGTCAGATCCTGCTAAGTACACAGGGCTGAGCCCCTCTTTCTGGTGGGGTATGCCCCCCCACCTCAGCAGTTTGGACTAGGTTCAATCACAGGCCCTGCACATACCCCAGGAGGAGCTGTGCCATGCACTTGACCTGGGCCTGACACTCTCCTCTGAGGCCCCTCTTGGGCCAGTGAGAGCCAGCGTCAGGCAAGAGAAGTCTGAACTGGGTTCTGGGGATATTTCACACTCAAGCCTCAGAGAAAGGGTGACAGATGACACTTGTAAAACACAGAGCCCGCACTTCCTTTGCAAATGTGCCTGACCATAAAAATCCAAAGCAAACGAGAGGGAGGGAAGCAGGTGTCACAGCCCCAGAGGTGACATTTGCTTCTCAAATACCAATTCCTGAAGTTTTCTGGAGGGCTTCCTGGAATCTTTTAACGATCAGCTTACTGTGATGGCATCAAACTCCTCTAGCAGGGGGACTGGGGGTACTATCCAGTATGCCTCTCAGGGCCTCTCACTCTCTCTCAACCCTTCCTCCTCCAACCAAACTCCGCTCTAGGTCTGAAACAGGGCATGGAGAACGCCAGGACAAAGAGCAGGTCATACACATCTGAGAGATACAAACTAGTTTTTCACCAGATGGGAACACGTTGGCTCAAGTAGTTAAGGAACAAAGATGTGGCCGAGGCAGAATTTGAACCCAAACCCTTCAACTTCAGGTTCTACTCTGTTATATAACAACTCTACCCCTACTCCCCCCAAATAAGTTAGATCTTAAAACTCCACCCCTACCAAAGGAAAATTACACAGTGCCCAACTTGTTGTTGCTTTTTGTCCAGTTGTTGCAGGGTCCAGTTTACTTTACCATCTCTGGTTGGTTTCCATTTCTTGTCTCTGCTTTCAGTCTCGCAGCCTCCGTCATCAGAATAGGAAAGCCTCAGCTGCCAACAGTGCACTCCTCCTACCTTAGGACCAGGAACTCCCTGGAGGCAGCTGGACCCTGCTCCACCACACCAGCCTGAGAGAATCATCAAGCTGCCACTTGGAGCTCAGAACCCCTGGCTTCTTGATTTTTACCTCAGAGCTGCAGCCAAGGACCAGAAAGGTGATTCCCACTCTTGTCCAACCAGGGTGGGGGTGCCCAAAGGCTGCTTGCTTTTGACAGTGCCCCCACGACCCTGTCTGCATTCCCACCCCATCCATCCTCCTTCTCCTCCTCAGTGTTGCCTCCTGGAAGCTCCCTCCTCAGCTTCTCAGATTTCTGGAACCGGGGAAAGAACTGGCACCATAAAACACAGGGCGTCTGAGCCATAGCAGCAGGGCCCCCAGTCCAGTGTGGAGCCTGAGCTGGAGCTGGGAGCCGACCTCCCAGACAGGCACGGCCAGAGGCTGGGACAGAAATGCCAGGTTGGCTGTTTTTATTCCCCTGGGCAAGGGCAGGGAGATAATAATTACATTCCTGGGCAGGAATTAGACCAGAAACTCTCAATTGAGGGCTGGGCAGGGGAGCTGAGCAGAAGCAATCGAGGAGCCTTAGGAGAGAGAGGAAAGTCAGCCCTCCCAGAGTCAGGAGGGAAGGATGCCATTCCAGCGTCAGCACAAGGCCCCAGCAGCTGGCCTTGGCCCGCGAAGGCTGGACCAGGAGAGGCTCTCAAAGCTTCTGAGTCGTCCCTGCACAGCCTTCTCCCCTGTCGGCCCCCAGGTCCAAGCAAGTCCCACAGCGGGCTGGACTCATCTGTGTCAGCTCTTCGTACAGGGTGGTGGCCAGTGCAGGATAGACCAGGAGACCCGGGTTCTTTGCTCCCAGCTTCCCCAAAATCCCTGCCTCTGACTCCCCACCAGGAGTTCCAAATCAGCCCCCACCCACTTACATCAGCCCACCCAGAACCGCCTGTTCTGGTCCCTGGGAACTTCACAGCCCAGAGACTAGCAATTTTCCTCCCTAAGCTTTGCTCCTCCCCAGCCGTGGGGGGTCAATTTCCTGAAGCAGCCCCCTCCCCCTGCCCCACAAAGCTGGTCAGCCTTGCAACCACAACTGGGCCCCTTCACACACACACACACACAAACACATGCACGCTCACACGCGCACGCGCACACACACACACAAACACACTCCACTGTGGTGGGGTAGAGGGTCAGTACCATGCCCGTAACTCTGGCTCAGAGTGCAAGGAGCCCACAGCTTCCTCTCTGGAAGGGGTCTGTCCCCCCCCAGGCTGTGTCCACACGCACTTGGCGTGGCCTGGCTTAGTCCCTCTGCGGTCTCTGCTCAGGCTCCTTCCTTTTTCTCAGGCTCCGGCTTGCGGGGGATCTGCCTCCCTCCAACTCACTGCCTATGTCCTTTGTATTGGGGTGACAAGAACATGGGCAGGATACCTCCCTGTTCTCACCGGGATCTCAGCACAAGATCCAGCTGGCCTCCACACAGCCCTGGCTTCCCCCTCCTCCCTGCCTAGGCCACCCCTAGAACTAGGGCAGGGCTGGGTGGGAGACAGACCTACCAATGAGGCATGCTTAATGCCAGTTTCCATATTGCTTCATCATGCCATTCAAATGCCCCAAACCGTACACACACAATCCCCCCCCATGTCTCTGTCTTCTGCCTATGGCCAGGGTAGTCCCTGAGCCTGCCCTACCTGCCTCCCCAAACTGCAATGCCTTCCTTCCCTCCATCAGCGCTGAATCTACCCCAGCCAGGGGGCTCCACCCCACCCTCCCCAGCCACTGAGCCCAGGGAGCCCTGGCATCGGACCGGCCCCCTGCAAGAGCTCTCGCCAGGCCTCCCATGTGAGGAGATGCAACAGAGTGGTCTGGCGGCAAAGTTCTCCTGCTGCTTTCAACGTTTGCATCTATCTGCGGCGCCAGGTCTTCCTGGCCTCGCAAGAACCCGCTCTCCCTGCCCCTGGCTGTTCCTACCCCCACTCTCAGGAAAAAGAAAAAGAAAGAAAAGGCAACCTCCCGCGATAAGGATGAGGACAAGACAAGAAGGTGTCTGCACAAGTACTGGGTGATGGGAGTGCTAAGGTGAAAAAGAAAGGGGTGCAAAGTTCCGGGTTCCCCGAGTGCGTTCAGCCCAGCGCCCAGCTCAGGCGGACACCGGGGATGGCAGAGACGCGGAGGCGGCGACCACTCACCTGGGCGAGGCAGCATCTAACCCAGGCTGGGAGGCACCAAGGCCGGCTCCGCAGGGCGCCCGGGTTCCCCGGCTCGACCACGCATCCTTCCCCGCCCTAGACAGGCTCCAGCTAAGCCCTCCGGCTTCGGCAAACGCAGGCAGATGGTGGCCTCGGACGTCCACGAGGGAGAGCCCTGAGCGGCTTATTCAGTTATATCCATGGCATTTAGCAAGAAGAAGGGAGGAAAAAGCACAACTTGCTCTCTTCTCTTCCAGATTAAAAAAAAAAAAAAGGGAAAAAGAAAAAAGAAAAAGAAAAATCCCTCCCTAGGAAGATGCTGGTAGGATTCTCCAGCTCCAAGAACCCCAGGCATTCCCAGGAACCGCGGGCATCTTGGAATGTGGGGTGTCTTCAAGTTCAGACGAGCCTGCGGGTTGTGTGTATGTGTGTGTGTGAGTGTGTGTGTGAGTGTGTGTGTGTCTCAGCAAGAGCGAGCCAGGCACTCACACCCACACGCACACACACAAACACACTCCCCCGCACTCCCCGCATGCACACTGGCCCCCGTGCGCGCACACTCGCGCGCGCGCGCCCGTCACACACGCACAGCGATCACACGCACGGATCCGGGAGGGAGCCGGGCGGGCTGCGGAGGCAGCGCGGGGCCGGCGGTGGAGACAGCTCAGCGGCCGGCCGGAGGCACCGGGGAGCCGGGAGCCGTGCGCGCGGTCCCCACCAGGCCCTCCCGCGCCGCAGCCCCCAGTGGCGACCCGCGGAGCTGCAGCAGCCGGGAGCCGGCTCCTCGCCCACCGCCCGGCCGGCCGCCTAGGGCAGCCCCTTCAGCGCCATCCACGCCGCGGCGAAAAGCCGACGGATTCCCGGGCCCCGCGGCGGGTGGCGTCGGGGCTGCCAGGGTAGCGGGCTGGCCAACGGGCCCACGCAAAGGGAGAGAGCGGGATGGGGCCGTGGTCGGGGTCTGCGGCAGGTGGGTATAGTCCCTGGGAGCTGCCAGGGCGAGTTCGGTGGCCCAGCGGAGCGGGCAGCCCTGGCGCAGGGCGAGCTCGGCGGCCTGGGCTGCGCTGCAGCGGCCGCGCGAGTGCTGCCGCCTCACGTGCGGAGCGCGCCCTGCAGTCTTCAGCCAGTTGCCTGCGGGAGGAAAGCCTTGGCGCGCTGGCTGCGGTTGGGGGCTGGGAGGATCGCGCACAAGCACCCCTGGACCCAGCTCCCATTCCGCACCCCACTGAGGGACCTGTGAGGAAAGGAGCACCCCGTTCATGCACACGCACTAGACTGTTCTCAACACTGGAACTCCTGGGGTGTGCAGTGGCGCCAACTGTTTGCTCAGCACTTTTCCCTCGTTCGAGCCTCCAGGAGACCCTTGTTTGTCATATTAGGAAAACGAGGAACGTGACAGCTCATTGTGTCCTTAAGGCAAGCTGAGTGTGGGTTTAGTTAGCATCTGAAGGTCCAGGTTTGGCCCCATCTTCCTTGGGTTATCTCTCTACCCACTGGGATCAGCAACCGGATCCTGGGAAGGTAAAATGGCTTTGTCTTACTGGGCTTCCCAAGAGGTCCATGTATCTTTCCCACTGAGGAAACGAAAATTTGAGCTTCCAGCTGGAAATCCAGGGAAAACGTCTCAACCCATCTCTTTCCTCCTAGTGGCTAACATCTCCTGTGCACCTGTCCGAGATACCCACAGGGAGGCACATGTGGCATGAGGATGTGTGCCTGCCGCCCAGGATTGGCTCACCTGCATAAATCAGTAATATCAGAGGCTGCCTCCTCTCTTTTCTATGCATGTCATGGGGGCTGCATAGCTACAGAAGCCCAGGCACCCTGTCCTCACATGCTGTGTACCCTCTCCATGTGCACCCAGGAAAACTGCCACATTAGGACACTGCAGGCACTGAAAGACAGGCCCTTCCCTGCAGGGATCCGGGGAAGCCTGGGGGGAGAAAGTATGGCCAGGATAATGCTCAGGGTGTATTAGAGTGGGCTGGCAAGACACAAGAGACAGAAAGAAGGGGTGGATAGGGAGACAGAGGAGAAATGAGTAGGAGGGGAAGAGATGAGTAGAAGGGAATAGGTGCTAGAAATGGGAGGATGTGAAGAGAGGAAGAAGGGGAAGGAATAAAAGAAGGAGAGATCAGGGGGCCTCCCTGGTGGCACAAAGGATTAAGTCTCAGCACTATGAAGCTGTCCGCAGCCACTGCAGCACCAGTTCGATCCCCAGCCAGGGAGCTACCCACATGGCACAGCAGACCTCTCCTGTCTCTCCCGCTGCTCCCCTCAGCAGTGTATTTCAATAGATCCACCTGTTCTGTTCCCCACTCTGTCTCTGGTGAATCCTCTCACACCCTGCAGCTCTGGCCTGTATGCATAAATACATAAATTGTTTTTAAAGGAGAGCTCAACAAGGAGGGTATCTTCTTCCTTGCTTATTTGTGATTATGGATACCAAAGGTAGGGGCCCCATGAAAGGGGTAGGAAGCCTAAGCATGGGTCTCTGAGTTCCCAGGAGGTTCAGGGATAGCAGGCTTGATTGTCCCCTTACCCCAGTCAGTACCAGAACCTAGGGGCAGAGATAGACCAAGCTGACACCAGAATGGAGATGGAGCTATTCTGGGAAGCTGATGAAGCAATAGGATGCCATGGCAAAGGGGTCAGGGCACCCAGGGATGCTGGAGAGATGGCCTAGTCCCAGCTCCTCAGAGAACTCAACAGCCAATCATTAAGTTTCCCCAGCTTAGGAAAGGAAATGTGGATATTCCAAGGACAGCTGAACCTGGATGGATCACTTCTTGCACCACAGGCCACTCTGAGGACAACTGCTTTATTTTCCAAATCATATTTGCCTCACCTGAACTGAACATTGGTCTAGGAGCCTGGTCACCTGATTGCTCACCAGGCTTTGTTCTAATGGTCAATGCAACAAGTTCTTTTCTTCAAAGGGATTGACAGTGTGCATTTTAAGTACCTGTGTGCTAGAAACCCTGAGTACCTGTGTTCTAGAAACCCCTGAGTTACCTGGCAGTGCTTTAGGTGGGGCCCCGAATGTCCCTTGGAAAACCAAGAGAAAACCAGTCTGCAGTCAACATTCATCATGGAAAATCCCCAGAACAAAATCTACACTTGGGTAATGGAAAGGTGAATGATAGTGGATTTCTTGCTTCCTTGAGTTCAGAAGCACTGGGTAGGAACACTGCTGTCCTACTGCACTGCTCTTACTGGTTGCTGACCACAAAGGTGAGCCAGAGCTTCCCAAAGTGGTGGTCTTATCAGTGTGTGTGTGTGTGTGTGTGTATATGTGTGTGTGTGTGTGTGTATGAGAGAGAGAGAGAGAGAGAGAGAGAGAGAGAGAGAGAGAGAGAGAAAGCTTGTACACAAGCTATTCTAATGATGAGCATCTGGATTCTTCTATATTTTCCACTTTCACTCTTCTAAATAACCCTGTGATGAACATCTTTGTACCTAAGTCTTTGCCCACATTCTTGTTTCTTTGCTCAGACTCAGTTCCCAGAAATAGAATCACTTGGTTGAAAGGTATGAAGATTTTTAAGGCTCCTTGAACATATTTCTTTGTTTCAGTTTTAGAGTCGAGGCACTGAAGTGCAGGGCAGATAAATGATTTCCCAGAGAGCTCCCAGCAGGTGCTTAAGGATGTTTTCGCACACCCTTTCATGTCTCTATGCGGCAAGGAGAGCATGTGCCCCGTGCTTCATGCTGCACACCACAGCCGCTGCGTCGACTCTCACTCCAATACCCCAGTGCGAAGACGGTTCAGGAGTGTGCTAGATGCTTCTCGGAGGCCACCCCCAGCTCATCATCACGGGAAAAGTGACTTTGTGGAGCAGGGGGATGAAAGTGATCCTGGAGCATGTTCTCATAAGATCTTGGGATCTCTGCACTGAGTCCACTGCAGGAGCTGGAAGCTGGGAGCCCTTCCTAGATTCTTAGTGCCCCGCTTGCCCAGCCTCCCCCAGGACCAACTCTCGGTCCAACCCCACTATCCTGCAGGACTTGTGGAATTTGGGCAAATGCATTCTCAGGGGCAATTTCTGTAAACACAATTTCTGGAGATGCAGGGTGAGTGTCTTTTAATCATGCAGTGCCCTCTACCCCTCCTCCCTTTCCAAATGCTGGAGTAAGAAGCAGCCAAAATAAATTCCCATTAGTATGCATATGTATTCCCAAATTCCTTAACAGAATGACTAATACCACCTACAGCCATTAGCTAAAGTTTGTTTTCTAAATCCAGTTTACTTTTCATCAGCATGCTTCTGTTTACTTCTCCCCCTCCCCCTGACCAGTGGTCTTTTTTTATAGCCTCACCCTCTTGTCCCTGTGCCAGGGCTGAGGTCAGGTTCCTGAGGCATCAAAGGGTCAGGTGATCCTGGTCCTAGGCGATCCTATTCAATCAATGGCGAGGTCTTCCCTGAAACTGTTATGTATCACCTAGCTCTTTGCGAAGGGAAAGGTGCTGTGTAGGCTGTAGGGAAGAAGACAGGGAAGGGAGGGCAGAGTCTCTTCCTGGAGAGAAAAGACACCAATGAACCAACACTGACAGACTAGAAAGAACTTTCCTAAATGCTGCCTCACCTATTTGTCACAATGATCACACAAAAAGTATCATTATCCTCATTCTACAAAGACACTGGGTTTAACATGGGTCATATGGTGGCTCCTGGAACTCTTGAGGGCTGACACTGGATTACAAATCCAGTCTTTTGACTCCACATCCCAGCCTCCTTTCTGTGTATATCACGGGCTCTCTCACACTAGGCTGGGTACCGTTGAGTGGTGAATTACCTGCTACAGCCTAAAATGCAGTAGACATTTGACAAAGAGAAAACCTTGGAGAGCTTGGTGGAGGTTCCCCAGCCAAAAAGAATCCTGCTGGTAAATACAAAGAGTTAGGAGACTCTGGGATTATGGGGTAGTGTGGAAGAAAGAGTCTGAGAGGGGAAGACCGAGCATCTGGATTCTAGTTCTTTCATGTGATCTGGGGTAACTCGTCCTTTCTCTGGACCTCAGCTTCTCCATCTATTTAATAGAACAGTTGGGGCTAAATGGTCTCCAGGATCCAATGGAGAGGAATAAAGAGGACAATCTTCTGGACCAGAACTGGAGACAACACATGCCGCTGACTTCCCTGTTTTGTTTTGTTTTTTTTTGCCCCCATCAGGAAGTCCCCAAATGTTACAGTAGGGGTGGTGTTGCAGCAGAAAACATGGAGGGCTGTGATGAGCACCCAGGGGTATTGGGGAGACCACAAAGTTTAGCTCCTCTTAGGCACTTGCCACCAATCTCCCAGTGTGCACAGGGCCTCCTCCCTTGCTGCTCCCACTCTCCTCTCCTCTCTTGCCTTTCGACATGGAAGAGTAAGAGAAAGAGGCTGTGTTTGTGGCACACGGCATGCCAGTCACTCTTCTCTGCACCAGACAAAGGTCCATTTCATTTGACTTTCACAAAAACCCTATGAAACAGGTGCTATTACCTTCATTTTACAGATATAGATACCAAAGCAGGGGAAGTTAAGTAACTCAAGAGGTCAGAGAATTGGCAGGTTGCGGAGCCAGCCCACGCAAGATGTGATGGTTGGCAAGGACACTTGGTTAAGAAGAATCCAAGTTAGGGACCTCCCCGGTGGCACAGGGGTTAAGACGCAGCACTGCGAAGCTATCTGCAGCCACTGCAGCACCAGTTCGATCCCCGGCCAGGGAGCTACCCACATGGCACAGCAGACCTCTCCTGTCTCGCCCTCTGCTCCCCTCAGCAGTGTATTTCAGTAGATCTGCCTGTTCTGCTCCCTGCTCTGTCCCTGGTGAATCCTCTCATCCTCCTCGTCTCTGGCCTGTACCCCAGCTCTTGTATGCATAAATAAATAAATCTTTCAAAAAAAAAAAAAAAAGAAAGAAGAATCCAAGTTAGCAAGATTGCTGCCCCAATCTCTAAAATGGACAGGGCGGACACCCTCCATTCATACCAGCTCTTACTCCTTTCTTCTTACTCCTTTCTTCACCTCTCCCTGCCTTCTTTTCTGAATTGCTTGGAGCGCATAGTCATAAGTTTGTGGTTTGTTTTATAATGCAGTGAACTGTGGAAGCACAGCTATTGTCATTTATGTCTCTGCCTTAGCATCCTTCACCAAAGTGATTTATTGTAGCAGGAATTGACTGACTACAAAATTCTTTTCATTCCTTAATCAAGACCTTGCCTTTTCTTTTAAAGGGGCTTAGAGAGAAGAGGTGAAACCGACCCATTCCTTGTCCCAAGGAAGATGATAAGTCAACACCTTCCAATAGAACATCCTTTGTGGTTTTCATATGAAAAGCAAACAGAAGGATTAAGGGAAAATGACCCCATCCTACACTATGAAAGAGCCGACCAGTCTTGTATTCAAATGACTATAAGAGAGTAACTTAAAAATAAAAAGTTTGGAGAAAATTCTGTGTTTCCAGAATAGAGAGATCACTTCTGAGCAAAGAAATCAGACAAGACCTCAAGAAGGCGTTGACATTTGAGTGGCACTTGAAAGATGGATAGCATTTTGGTAAGTAGAGAGATGAGAAACTGGCAGTGGGTGGGATAATAGTACAGGCAAGGAAAGGAAAACAGGCCAGTGAAGAGAGCGTGGGGGGCACAGGGAGTCCTCTGATATGACCAAAACAGAAGCAGGTCATGGAATGGTAGTTTAAGAGTGTGAGTTCTAGAGATAATCCTGTGAATTTAAAGATTTATTCATATATGCATACAAGAACTGGGGTAAAGGCCAGAGGTGTGGGGGTGAGAGAATTCATCAGAGACAGGGAACAGAACAGGCAAATTGACTGAAATAGTCTGCTGAGGGGAGCAGCAGTCCAGTCAGGAGAGGTCTGCTGTGCCATGTGGGTAGCATCCTGGCCAGGGATTGAATTTGTGCTTCAGTGGCTGCAGATATCTTCATAGGCTGCGTCTTAACCCCTTGCGCCACCAGGGAGGCCCAACTCTGTGAATTTAAATTCAAGTTACCCACCTGTACAGAAAGTGTTTAGGTGAGTCTCTCACCCTCTCTGTGCTTTAGCAGAACCGCAGTGTTAACAATCATGACAGTGTCACTGGGTAGATGAAGGGTTGCGTGATATCAATATTAGGACTTTAGAGTGGCCCATAGTCAATTTTCAAAATATGTTATTGCTGTTAGTGTTATTAAAGAGTTCAGGAGGAAATAAGAGTGGAATATATATCCACTACTTTGAATGTGAAGGTAATGCATCTAGGCCCCAATACACAGATAACCATGAAACACTAAAGTAGTTTTGAACAGATCTATGTAGGGGTTTGAACTACTTGGAGAAGACACCGAATAAAAACAAAAGACTTATAAATTTATCAGAATTGACCTAATAAAGGATAAAGAGATCAGATCAAAGTCTATAGTAGTGCTTAGTAGAAGGGGATGGATGTGAGGAATAGGGTGTGAGTGCACTGGACCCCAAAGTAGACTAGAGGTGGGGTTTGAAGTGGAGGACTGTGCCTACTGCATGTTGTAAGCCTGCTTGACTGGAAGAATGGCTGGTGTACTTTAGAGGCTCTGGGAACAGTAAGAAAGTGTGGAAAAGACAGAGAATGATGAGTTCCACATTAGATGTTTAGCATTTGAATGCTTGTGGATATCTGAGTCCTCTTGTCAGGATACAATTCAATAACCAGCTGTGGAAGAAATAATCAGGGGTAGAGTGGAGACAGAAGGCCATGGGAGTGGAGGAAATCTCTAGGGGAGGAATTGTAGAGTGAAAGGGAGATAGGAGTTAGGAATCTGACTTTACTTTGTGCTAGTCCTATGCTAACCATTTTACACATATTGCCTGTGTTCCTCTCTCCAAAGCAGAAATCATTTAGCCCCATTTTATGGATAAGGTGACTGAGGTCCTATAAGATTAAGTAAGTTGTCCAAGGTCACCTTGTTAGTTTGATAAGCAGCCCAAGTTGGGGTAGAACAGGCTCCTGTCTTGGAAATCAAGGGGGGGGGGTGGCGCCGGGACTTTGCTTCCAGATGGCCTCATCAAGGCTCATAGAAAATGATATTTGTGTAACACACAGAGGGAAAATAGAACGCCATTTGCCCTCCACACACCCATGACTCCATGTGGCCATTCTAATTACTGAAGTAATCAATATTTTAAGACAGCAATAGCCACGTGTGGAACTGAAGATATCCGACAACTGGTACACCCATGGACTTACCAATAAGAGCAGGAGCCCCCACCACACCAAGCATGGCTCTCTCTTTGTTGGATAATACAAACTTCTATCTGGGGGTCCTAGACTGAGATTTGGGCAGCCAGGCAATGGAAGGGGATACATGGGATGCTCAGCACTGGTTTGGAAATATTTCTATATTTTAATCACCCATATGTTTGGATGATGCATTCCAAGCCTGCCTGTGACCAATCTGCAGCATGCTCATGAGTTGTAACACTAACTGGGGCCACTGGCTTAAAATTCTGTTAAATACTACTCTATTTAACACTTTTGACCTGTCATGGAGGAGAGAGAGTGGGTTGGTGACATTGAAGCAGGGCTATCAGGCTTGTATATTCAGAGGTCATTGGTGGCCTTTAAGAGAGCAATTTCTGCAGTGTTAATGGGTGTGGAAACCAGATTGCTAGTGGTTGGGACTGAGTGGGAGGTGAAGAAATAGAGGCGGTAAGCATATAATACTTTTTCGAGAAGTTCAGCTGTGAAAGGAGGTTGGAAGGTGGGATGGAAGCTCAGGAGAAACCAGAGTGGATGAAAGACTTTCTAAGTGGGGGGGGACACTTGGGAGTAAGCCAGAGCAAAACAACCAGCGCAGAAAGAAAAAAGAAATCTTCTAGGGGAGGGGAGAAACAGGAAGGTTTCAGTCATGCACCCCTGAAAGAGGAAAGAGGAAGGAGTCTTTCTTCTGCAGAGACCAGAGGAAATGAACAAAGGAAAAGGATATGGCAGATACTTTGGGGTGGAGGGAAGTGATATGTGGTCTGGATATTGTATGTTAAGTGGCATGGAGAAAGGAAGTGGGATTTGAGGGGAGAAGGAGGTTGTAGCAAACCCTAGGGGCTGAGCCTGGCAGTTTGCCAGAGGATGACTATGGATATTTGAAACAAATCAGGTGCAGTGTTCTTATTGTGCTATAGTGGAAAGTTGGGGAAGTCTTGTGTTTAGTTAACCCGGGAACAAAAGAAAGAACCAACTTTAGTGTATGTACCATCTTGGGTACAGGGAACACTGAATGTGCAGTAAAATTCTAGTTTCTGTGAAAGATGGGTTGTGGGATTCTGGGTAAGCAGGCAAATGAGGGTAGTCAAGGGTTGTTGGATGGGGAGTGAGGAGGACTTGCTCCAAAGGGGAACTGAGGTTCAGTAGACATAGAGTGAGAGATGGCAGGATGAGAATTTGTGGCCAAAGCAAAGGAGGATATGGAGTTCCAGGTTTGCAAAATTGTGCTGAATGTTGTCTGTTGGCAAGAGATGCACATTTTTGTGTTCTCCTATACCTCAGAACTTGGACACCTGAAACTAATTTCTAAGACTCTTTGCCAGCTGGCTTCTGCAGAGGGTCAACTGATGGTAAGCACTCAAGTGAGAAAAGAAGACAAGAAGAAAGTGGACACTATTTTCTGCTTCTGTATACAACATTAGCATGGGTTGGACTCCTGTGTTTCTGCTTCATTTCAGTAGTGGTGCGTCTTATGTCATGGGGCAAGGCATCCAGATTATGACACTTCTCCTTCTTGCTACTTTAGCTTCGTGAGAAGTGGTGGCTTCTTAAAGTCATCAATCTCTGGGTAATAGCATCTTTTCTTTTTTGCCTTTTAAAATTCAACCAACACCTTTGATGGACATTCCCTGTAATAATCCCCTTCTGTCTGAAACATATAGGATGATTTATATTTTCCAGATGAGATAGTTTACACTGTGACAAAGCCCAGGAGTATCTGCGCATGCAGATGAATGAAGCTAGGAAAAGGTAAAGGGCTGGGCATAGGGAGATCTGAGGTCAAATAGCTGAGAAATCAGGGAGGTGAAATGTTCAGCGTAAAATCCATGGTTGAGACTAGAAAGGATCTCACACTCTCTTCCTGGGTCTGGATTCTGGAGGGCTGTTGGGCTATTCACTTGACCATTCCATCCCAACATTCTCTCAACCAGATTGCTTGCCTTCTTTTCTGACTCTCCCTGTTGATATCCTCCTTGGCATCCCTATGGGTTCCACTCACTGATCAAACTCTGACATGTTTGTCATCCAGTCTCTCTTCTACTACCTCCTGAATTACGCTCCCCCTTCAGTTTTCCAACCTCCCCAAATTTCCAGGAATATATTTGTTTCCATGTTTTAATCAGAAACCTATAGGTTATTCAAAAGGGGGAGCTATGTCCTACCTGAGACTGGATACCCAATTTTACATATATGTGTATGTATTCAAAAGAATACATCTTGTACATTTTATTCAAAAGAGAGAAGCTATCATATTTATTACACTTTCAAAGGATCCTTGTTCCTTTATCCTGGGGTGGTTCAAGGGACAGGAAAAGAACAACCACTCATGAGTCTTAGGAATTTAATTTTCTCAAAGTCTCTGACTTTTACTGTGACCTTGAAAAAGTGACTTTCATTCACAGGACCTCAGTTTCTTTATCTTTAAATGGAAACAGTAATTCCTACTTTTCAGGATTATTGTAAGATTAAAAATAGTGTAAAAGCTAGTACATTGTCCATCATGGTTGACTTTTAATAAATGGCAGTTATTGGTATTGAGCTACTTTGGGTTCCTGCAGATACAGACTTTTAGATAGTGGTTTAAATACAGATATTTTGTTTTTGAGGTGACCTAGAAAATGTCAGTTGGGGGGTGGGAAGTGAAAGAAGGAAGGGGAAGAACCCAATAAAATGTATGTTGAGAACATCTTTTTCAGTGAGAGTTTATTCCCGCAGAGGGCCTCTGGGATCATGTGAAGCACACCCTGAATTGTCCCTTTCAGGAATGAGGGAGTAGCGTATTCACCTATTTGTTATCTATCATTGACTGAGGTCTTCCAAGGGACATTAACCCTCCAACACAACTGGCTCCCTTGGTCAGGAAAAGCCTTCAGGCATAAAGTCTCAGGTGTTCACAGTAGCAACTTCATTGTAAAAAGGTGAATGCACAAGAGGTAACAGCAGCACAAAGACAGCGGCTGCCACAGTGACTAATATGAAGCCTTCCTCTATCCCCACAATCAGCACTGATAGATTCCTTACTCCCTGCCCCATTAGCCCTTAGCTTGTCCTCTTGTCTACTCGGTGCTAGGCTAGCATCACAGTACCAGGTGCATGTGAATCCGTTACTTCAAGAGGACTGAAAGCTTTTTTTTTTTTTTTAAAGATTTATTTATTTATTTATACAAGAATCGAGGTATAGTCCAGATGCGTGGGAGGGTGAGAGGATTCACCATAAACAGAGCAGGGAACAGAACAGGCAGACTAACAAAATACACTGCTGAGGGGAGCAGCGGGCAAGACGGGAGAGGTCTGCTGCGCCATGTGGGACCCTCACCCAGCCAGCTGGGATCGAACCGGTACTGCAGAGGCTGCGGACAGCTTCACAGCACGGCGCTCAACCGTCTGCACCACCAGGGGAGGCCCAGGACTGAAAGCTTTTTGAAGGCAGGGGTTTTCTCTTTCCCTAGGTTTCTGATACCAGGAATTGACACGGGGGCTGATACAATAAAAACACATCTAGTACATGTTTTATAATGAATTAATTGCCCTCAGAGTGGCAGTTTGGAGTTTTCTGATGACCCCACTCTGCCAGAGGGATGGCACTATTAGGCATTCTGCACACATGGTGGGAGATTTATGTCCCCTCCTGTTCCTCTGGCAGGTGCCTTTATCACAGTGTGTATGGTTCCTGAATCATTTGCCAAGGGATTCATGTCTCAATATTATAATCTCCAAAGCAATGATATTAGAAATTCAATTTTAAAAAGGAACTGTTTAGGGTGTCAGCACGTTATGATAATTATCTGGGAAGATTTCTTTCCCCCCTGCTTCTTCTTGAACTGCACTGGTAAGCTCTTTTTTCACCTCAATACAAAGAATGGGAAGAATACGGACTATTTATGTATGTGCTCCCCAACCCCCACCCTCTTCTCCCATTCCCATATTGCCAACACATGGGGAGCATACTCTGTTCCCTAGAGCACACGCCTGAATAAGCCTGATTGCTTTCCTGTATTTCTTTATAAAACTTTAAATATTCATTGCGCCATCAAATTAAATGGGATTCTTTGGCTGTCATTCTTTTCAACACACTGAGTTCTTTTCTCCAGTACCTGTCCTGCTACCATTTGAAGCCTTGGAGAATAGTATAATCTAACATTATCCCCTATAAGCTTGGCTCCCAATCAGTGAGAGAGATGCTAATGAACACAGAAGTGTGGGGTTTGTTGGCTGTGGTCAGGAGATCAGTGGGCTCTCAGGAGGTAGCAGAAAACCTGCCATTTCTTCTAGCTCAAAGGATATTTGTTGAAAGTTCAGAAGGGAAGAAGACACAACAGAGGGTGAAAGGTGAAATGGAAACCACCCAACAAGTCTTTGTCAGTCTTCTTTCTTTCCAAGTTGAAGGGCAGAGTTCAGAATTTCAATATTCCTGGGCCTGAAACAGGGAGTGGGATTATACGACATTTTGAAGGCCCTTCTGGCCCTTCAAGTCATTCAATTTCTTTGCCCAGCAGTGATAGGAGCTTAACAAGAAAGGCCTGAAGGGAATATCTAGGAGAAATTGAGGGGGGAAATGTGAGTATGCAAATCTGGCTGAATATTATGTATAGCATTGTGTTAAATTTCAATGCAATACATTATATTTTAATCTACTTCCTCTGCCTGTGCGGTCTGCCCCTTAAGAGGGGAATCCATCAGTGATAACGGACTAACGTGCCAGGAAAGGGGTCACCATCTCTACTGTTGTAGCCATTTATAACCAATCTGAAGTCGGATAATGCGCCGCTGGAGAGAGCTTGGCGCTGCGGCTCTGAGGGGATCAGCGCACTGCCTAGTGCAGGAGGTGGGGCGGGTGGGGATGGGCACTGCAGGCGGGCACTGCAGCTGTCCACATAGCCCAGCCACCCACCATCGCATAATTCATCGCAGTGGCAGATGCAAGTGTTCACCCGGCATGTTTCAGGAGCACGCGGTGCTGGACAGCGCACTGAGCGCTCCGGGGGAAATGCCTTAGCATGCTTCTGGGGAGTAACAGCACTGGTGCTGACAACTGGGAAAGATGGGTGACATCTCTGCATTACGAATCCCCAGTCACCGAGTGGCATTGGGTAAGAACCATCTCCTTGCCTGCCTACAGCTTTTTTTTTTTTATTTGTCAAGTGACGATTCATTCCAGATGCTGTCAAAGGACCATCACTGTCCCAGTTGCCTATGAGACAGTTGTTTCTAAGTGCATTAGATCCTTGTTGGTGTCTGTGATTCTCAGACCTGGCTGGCCATGGAACTACCTGTGGATGGAGATAAAATGCATCTCCTCAGGGTCAACTGTAGAATCTGAATGAGTATGTTTGTGGTAGGACGTAGAAATGTGTATTTCTCACACGCATCTTGGTTGAGTCTTCTCCATTAGTTCAAGCAGTTTGAGAAGGAGTGTATTAAAACACCTTTGTGTCTTCATTTTATGATCTCTCCACCATGACTTCTATGCCCTCATAATTTTGCAACACACACACACACACACACACAAAAGTATCCTAGTACACAGGTGACTTATTTATTTTCCAAACTTTTTAAGCACTTACTATGTTCCAAGGATACCTTAGTTTTCTCAAGCAACAACAACCACACCATGATATATAAGATAAAGATAAAGCAGTTGCTTTCAAGGAGGTCCTAGTCTCATAGAGAATACAGGCAGGCAGTTAACTGTAATACAGAGTGATAAGGTCCCTGAGGCGGGTATCTAGTTGAGTTTAGTGGAGGCACAGATGTGTCAGCTTATGCTGTGCGCTCACACAATGGGGAAGATGTCTGCCACCCTTGGGCAGGGGTGTAACTCTCACATGTCTGCTGCATGAATTTTTCACTCATTTTCTTCATGCCATAGATTGTTTGCCATCTGTATCGTACACAGGACATTATAAGTAGGGAAATCATCCTCTGCTTGCTCGTTGTGGAATCTAAGGGGACACCTGACTTGCTGAAAGAGCTTCCTCCTTCTATTTTTCTGCATTACAAACTTTCTGTTATCTTCCTTTCCTCTTTATCTTTACCCTTTCTCAAGTTTCTCCCTCTCTCCCTACTTATTCACATGTCTCCACTGTGGTAGAGTCTCTTCCCCCTAACTTCGTTCCTTGTTCCTAGCTGTCAGAGGTCATCTATGCTGATGGCTTACAAATACTGCTAGTAAGACAGGCCCTTAGGGCCTTTCCGGTGGCGCAGCGGTTGAGCGCTGGGTTGAGCGCTGGGTTGCGAAGCTGCCCGCAGCTTCTGCTGCGCCGGTTCGATCCCCGGCTGCCAGGCGAGGGTCCCACATGGCGCGCAGACCTCTCCTGCCACCCGCTGCTCCCCTCAGCAGTGTATTTCGTCAGCCTGCCTGCTCTGCTCTCCCCTCTGGCTCTGGTGAATTCTCTCACCCTCCCGCGCTTCTGACTGTACCCCAGTGCTTGTATAAATAAATAAATAAATAAATCTTTTTTTTTTTTTTTTAAAGACAGGCCCTTAAAGAGATGCAATTGGATTACCCATCACAATACATTATGGTGACAGTGAGATGAGGTTCAATTTCAGCACAACGACATTTAGGCTAACTTGCTACAAGGTGATAAGATCGACAAAGCAGACTTAGGTAACAGTCGAAGTCCCCACCAGTAGCTGCAATCAAACTGGTTTAGCATTGCTCACAAATCCCTCTTGCCCAGCGATTTAAACAGAAGTTTCCTTCACTCCTTGGTAAACACTGAGTCTTTCCATTCTTCACCTCTGTTGTTTTGTCTTACTTTTTCTCCTTTGCCAACTCATCATTCACATCCCATTACTGCTCCTCTCTTCTCTTCTCCCTCCTCATGGGCCTGATGCTTCAGACATCAAGTCTCAATATGTGCTCTCTTGATATCACCAGTTCTGAATTCCCTTCTCCCTACCCTTTCATCCAAGAGGTTGCTTTGATGAATACTTTCTTCACTGTCTTTCTTTGCAAGCCACCACTTTCTAAGGGTCTATACTAATGCATGTGATTAAGAGACACAAGAATCCTTTCTCCCTACCCTGACCATTTTTTCATCCAACATTCACCATGAAGCAGATTCCCAAGTCATGCCAGTTTTCACCAAACTTGAGCACATATTTTATGTGTTAAATTCAAGCTTCCATAAAGTAAGGTTTGGAATGAATATTTCTGTGGCTGCTTCAGTTCTAAGCACAGTTTCTGATGTGAGTTCTACACATATAGAGTCAGAGTCCACCCAACCCACACCTTCTGAGGTCATGACTCATTTCTTACTTTCCTGATGGGTTTTCTGGAACATGATCCCCAGTTTTGATAATTTATTCCCTCTCCAGTCTAAGCCCTTTTTCTTTTCTTGGCTTACCTGGTTTGATATGTGATACCCCATAGCACAAGTCTTACATAGTGCCAAGAACATGCTTCCTGCCCGCCCTCCCCCCATTTCAGTGTATTCCCATTACCACAAACTCTGACTATCATGTCCTATCATTAGTAATCTCTTTGGATACAGATGTGGTTTATATTCAGCTCCCCTCTCTGTGCTGTCATGTGCACTGCTGATGAAAATACTAGAAGAATTAGACAAGTTCCTGTCAGCTAGGCCCAGTCCAACGCAGCCCTTCTTTTGCCCACATGTACACTGCACCCGATTATCATTATAACTCTTTGAGACAAGTATCAGTGTTCATTCTCTGCAGGTGTGGAAGCTGAAGTTCCCAGGGTAGCTAGTTAAACTAAGACTGTTATTTTCCTTCTTAATCTAGGAAAGAGTCTCAGAATGTGTGGGCTTTTAGTTTTAGAGGAAGAGAGAGTCAGACATTCAAAGTTAAAAATGGCTATTTTCACTCTTTGTTTGACCAAAGGAAGTCATATAATATTAAGGAAGTTAAATATGCATGACAAATGATATCAGTGCCTTTATCATATCCCCTTGGGACTCACTGGTTCTGAATCTCCTGCAAGTCTTATTGTAAGCACCTGTATCTCTCTGCCTGAGGGTTCTCTATGGTGGTGAGACTGCAGCTGCCTGCGTAGACCAGCCACCCACCATCACACATGGAGGGCTGCAAGTGCTAAGGAGTAAACACCCTGAGAGAAGCCCCCAATCAAGAAATAGAAATTTTCTGGTTAATTATCCTCTCACCCCTCATGCAGGACGACTCTGAAAAATGTGTCTTATGCCATGTTCCAGAAGTTTCCAGGGGTATTGAACCCCAGTTGTCCACAGAGGTCAATTCCTCATTTACTGATCCTCTTTTGACCCCTTTCCCTGTATCACTGGTGTTTCCTGGACTGACTTTCCAATTAGTTACTTGCATTTGAATCCTAGACTTAGTGTCAACTTCTGGGGAAACCAAGCTAAGACAATCTGCTTTCAACCTTAGAGGTCATCTGGATCAATCACTTGAATAAATTAAAGTCCTGAAAGGGAGGTGACCTGTCTGAGGTTACACCTGGCAGAGCTGGGCTGGAGGCACAGATGTCTCCAACTCCTATTTTCCACTTCGTCCCAGAATCCCCTCCCAAAATCACTGGTATTACTGGAATGTAGCACCAGAAATTATTGGAACTGGTTGAGGAGTGGAGTAAGGTGAGTAAAAACAGAGTGAATGAGTGCAGGAAATCCACAGTCCATAAATCTAATTATAATTCTTTGTTGTACTTTGTCAACAATTTCACATCACTCTATCTGGGCAGCTGTGGGCAACGGGGATCAGCGGACCTGACCCAGGTTAATTACACAATTGTCCTGAGACTTTGGGACCAGAGAGGTTAAACCAAGCTTTGCATCTGAGTTCTGGCAAGTTACTGTATGCCCTTTTCAAGTAGCTACTGAAGGTGCTGAGCGCTGACCTTGGACCTGGAACCTGGACTAGTATAGTTGGTGGCCTGGCTTAGTCTAAACTAAACTAAAATGCTGGAGGTTAGAAGCTCAGAACACTACCAGAACTGAGCAGGAGCTTTGGGAGTGCTTTTTCCCACCCTGGTACAGATGTGGGATGTGAGACCTGGAAAGTGAACAAGATTGCTCCATTGGCATGATTATACCTGCTATTAAGGGAGATCAAATATAACCTGACTTTGATTACCTGTGTCAATGGAAGGGAAGAAGAAGCTCATAGAATTCCAAATAGCATGTAATACAAAATAATTTCTATTTTGAGTGTAGACTGAATGCAAAGCCATTTGGGGGAAGGAAGAGGTTGCAGGTGTACCTTTGTAATCATGTTGAGCCCTGCCGAATGAGGCTCAATGAAATAAGAAAAAGATGAAGAAGGTAGGAAGACAAATCAGGTGGTAGCCAATCTAGGTGTAAGGATGTCCTGTAGCTTGTGGTCAATCTTCATGGGGGTAAACTACAAACCACTCCACTGATGCAAACATGTTTCCTTCACCAGTATGCACAACATTGCCCTATACACACACACACACACAGAGAGAGAGAGAGAGAGAGAGAGAGAGAGACAGAGAGAGACAGAGAGAGACAGAGACAGAGACAGAGACAGAGAGACAGAGCCACTGTATGGTTTTAAGATCTAGCTCTCAATCCACCATACCATTCCAGAAACACCAGCATCTGGATCACCTTGTCAATCTGCCACATGTGTTCTGAAATTCTTCATCTTTAGCCCTTCTCCCTGCCTCTGTCCATTTTCTTGATGCTGCTGCATCAAATTGCCTACTGAACTGTAACTAGTTGGGGATCTCATGGCTCAGTCCAGCCCTTTGCCCCCTCTTGGGTCTGGGGCTTGGATTTCTTACTTACTTGTTGGCCAATCTGAGGTTCCTTAAGTTTTCTGAAGGCCCAGTTTTACATTTTACCAGTTTTCTCTCACTAGAACAGGGTTCCCTGTTAATAGTGAAGAAACAAGCCATCAGGCACAGGTTCTTTCAACACCAGTAAATGTCCACCTGCTCCCACTAGGAGAAAGAGTTTTTCCTTTGGCCTTAGGAAATCCCTTTTATCCATAATGTGGAGCCTTTCTCTTTCATCTCTGAGTGGTACTTGTCTCACAAATAATGCCTCCTTTCCTCACCAACCTCTCCCTTGCGCTCTACCTCAGTCTGCAAGCAGGTTCAAGTTTCTGCCATTTTATAAAACCCCTTTCTAGCTACTCATCTCCTCTCTCACCTTCTTTTAAAAATCTACATCTTCTAAAAGATGAAAATGCATTCATTGTGCATTGTGCATTCATTTTTCATTTTCAAAAATGAAAAATGCTGTAAAAATTTATAAAATGAAAATAAAAAATATATATATTACAAAAAATCATTCTTTCCCCCTGATTTTTGTATCAATAGTCATTGTTACACCATCTTAGCCTTTTTTTTTAAAGATTTATTTATTTATTTATACAAGAGCTGGGGTACAGGCCAGATGCCCCGGAGGGTAAGAGGATTCACCAGAGACAGAGTGGGGAACAGAACAGGCAGACTGTCAAGATACACTGCTGAGGGGAGCAGCGGTCAAAACAGGAGAGGTCTGCAGCGCCATGTGGGACCCTCGCCAGCCGGCCGGGATTGAACTGACACTGCAGAGGCTGTGGACATCTTCATAGAGCGCCGCTCAAACTGCCTGCGCCACCAAGGGAGGCCCTACCATCTTAGCCTTTTGAGAACTCCTTAAAAATTTCGTGGTTTTCAGTCATCTATTATTGGGCATCTGGGCTGTTTCCAAAGCTTAGCTATTGTAAATAGTGCCGCTATAAACATAGGGGTGCAGGTGCTCTTTGGAATTAATGTTTCTGTGTCTTTTGGGTAAATACCTAGGAGTGGAATTGCTGGATCATATGGAAGCTCTATCTTTAGTAGGTTGGGGAATCTCCACACAGCTTTCCATAGTTGTTGGACCAGTTTGCATTCCCACCAGCAGTGCAGGAGAGTTCAATGGAATATTACTCAGCATTCAAAAAAGATAAACAGATGTAATTTGCAGCAACATGGATGGAGCTGGAAGGGATCATGCTCAGTGAAATAAGCCAGAAATAAAAAGAAAAATACTGGGTGGTCTCACTCTTAGTAGGAATCTAGAAAACCTAAATAAGGTACCAGGAAAAAGAATAACTGTAAGAAAGTGAAAATCAAAATCAACAAACAACTATGAGCCAGAGACACACTATGGGGAGGGGGGTGGGGAAAAGAGGGATGGGGACAAAATAAGAGGGTTGCAATTGTATGGGGAATATAAAAATAAAATTAAAAAAAATTGTGGTTTCCCTGGACTTTGTCCTTGACCCTCTTGTCTTCTCATCTGCATTCTCCCTGGGTAAACCTACCTATGCTTCTGAGCTTCGCTCCTGAGTTAACCTCTTCAAACACACGACGCTGCATCACATTCTCCTCTGAACAGGTCAACAAGATGCAAAAGTTTTGTAAACACCCCACTGGATGCCTACAAGCACCTCAAACTCATTGTATTCTCCACAGAAATAAGCACCTCCAAAGTTGACTTACTTTTCTTATTTTCCGTAACAAAGTAGTTGAGTCACTCTTGACTCCATCTCCCACTTTCCACTTTTTTCTTGCCTACCTCTACTTGTATTCCATAGGTTATGGATCTGTAGTTACCTAATGTCGAATCTTAAGGCCATTTAATGCACTTTATTTCCTGGTTAAGCTTTTTCATTTGATTTTCAGATGCTGGTGTGTGTGTGTGTGTGTGTGTGTGTGTGTGTGTTTGTTCATCCCTGTTTTATTTTTAACAAAATTTAGTTCTAGGTAGGGAGAGGTGAAATTATCGTCAATCATTTACATTTTGGTGTGAATGGATTTCCTGATAGACTGTAATAAGGGACACTGGAAGAAAGCCTAAGTGCCTTAGAGGTAAAGGGAGAACAAAGTGGCACTCCTAGGCACAGAACCAGATAGCTGGAGCACTAGAGCCAAACTGTCAACTTCCCAATTTTCTCCCATCCCTTGCTATGCAATGTTTGCTACCTCAAATTAAAAGAAAACTTGTTATTGCTTCACATGTCTCCCTGGGTTGACCTGTCTGTGTCTGGATTACATTGATTGTTGCACTTGGGGAGACCGAAGATTTAGTATAGAGTTGTCTGCTCTATAAACATAAGCTATATTTCTCCAATCTCTCTCTCTCTCTCTCTCTCTCTCTCTCTCTCTCTCTCTCTCTCTCTCTCTCTCTCTCTCTCTCTCTCCTCCCTCCCTTGCCTTGCTATTATTCCTTGCTTTTACTTAGCCTGGATGTAATTAAATTTGAATTGTGGCCAAAGCCGATTTGTGAGACAAGCATTTGGTTAGTGATATCGAGCCAGGCAGGTGAAAAAAACCTCAGCAAAATTTCAAAATGACCAATAATCACACTGCCATTGAAATTCAGGCCCTCTCTTCTCATCCCCTCTCCTATTAACTTGGACAAGAGCTGGAATCCCTCCTGGGCCCCTCAGCTCGTGGTGTTTCATAGATGGGTCCAGGTGTACATATGCATGTAAGCAGACAGGGGGAGACACAGCTTTCCCCACACAACCATAGCTGAGGGGCTCTAGTTTGACTAATAGATTTCAGGAGGCTAGAAAGGGACTAGATTTGGCACGTCAGTGGGGTAAGGGATGGGGATTGGGATACAGATGATGATGGAGGGGAGATGAAGGAGAATGACTGCAGCATCAAATCCTGGAACATGAGAAAAGAACTAAAGGAAAAAAAAATCAGAGTAAGAGTCAAGGGAAAAGTTCATTCATGAAATTACAGATTCTTAAGACCAGGCATGACCTTAAGTGGTATCTGTTCTAATAATCCCTCTCTCTTTTACTGATATGGAAACCGAGGGTCAAGAAAGAGATGGATTTATCCAAAGTCACCCAGTGATGTAGGATCCATCATCAACAAATAGTGATGGGCCCTGTTCTGTGCCTGATATTCTGGGGATTTTTAAGGAGCATGGAGATGAAGTGCCTGCCCTCCTGGGGAGGGATGTATGAGTGCTTGTGATCACACCCCTTCCAGCAGCCTTCACCTTCAACATTCATGGCCTGAAGCACACCCTCTCCTGGTTAGCTGTGACTCTGGCCTTTCCTTTTCCAGCTCTTTCTAGGATAATTTTTGGGGAACTGATTGAGGGGAACTGACAACAGGTATGAGTGTGTGTATGTGGTATGTTTATGTGGGGTGTGTGTGTGTGTGCATGCACGTGGCATGTGGGGCAAGCAGGAGCCCAGTTGTCATCTCTCATTACCTCTTTGAGGAATGGTAAGATATGTGATATGTTGGGTTCTCCGTATGTCTTCTGCTCTCCCTTAGAGTGGTTAGTTCTCCAGAACTCTCATTTGTGGACATGTCAGGTAGTCTCCACTCCCCACCATAAGTCCAAGATGTCAGGAATGGTGCTAATGCTGCCCTCAGATCCCCAGTACCCCCATTAGTGCATTCAAAGTTTCTACATGTCCTTGTTGGATAGGTGGGTGGATGGATGGATGGATGGGTGAATGGGTAGATAGATAAACAATGGGCAGTGAATGAAGAAACTGAAGCCGTAAGAAAGGTAATGAACCTAGCTAATGTCAGGCAGTTAGTTTGGGGAAAAACTGAGACTAAAACATAGGTCTTTTGGCTCCCAATTCCAGTGTTCCACTTGTTCTCCTCTGAGAGAAGGCCATGAAAGCAAGAAAGAGGCAGATGTAAGGATGGACCAGAGAGCATTCTCTTCCTGGTAAAATCCAGCACAATGCCCTTGCATGAAATCCCTTCTTACCTAAGAACAAAGAACATCAAATTGCGAGCCCATGCATCAGGGATTCTGGGTTGGCTCTGATGATAGATGTTCCAGGACACATCTCTTCTTTCAGCCTCAGGTTTCCTTATTTGTAGAATAGTTTACCTGTGACTATATGGCACTCAAAGGTCATCGAGCTCTGATATTTTAAAATCCCATCATTGTAGATGCTAATGGATACTTAAGTCCCATTAATCCATTTAGTCAATAAAAATAATAATAGTAATAATTATAATAACCATTATGATTATTGTATTTTCCAGCTGGATGGGAGATGTTTGGCTGGGAGGCTCTTCCTCCCTGTTGCTATTTGGGGAATTCAGAGCTAAATATAGCCCAGTGCCAGGCATTCCAAACACCATCATCTCAAATTAGGAAACACATTTGCACCTCCTATCAACAGTCCTGTGGCAGACACGCTGACAACACTGGCAAAGATGCAAGAAGACTGTTTCTTCCCATGAAAAATATCCATGTCTGCCTCTTGGAAAATACAATCTAAAGACGCTGTGGAAGAAATTGATGGTAAGAGGTAGAATCGGGGGCATAGAGATGAGCCTAGTACCCAGGAAGCCTGCCATAGAATCACTACTATTTTTTGAGCACCTGCTATGTGCCAGACTTTCTCTAAGCAATTTACCTATGTTACTTCTAGTCTTTGTGGCACCCTTAAAAATAATCTCTCAAGGTCACGCAGCTTGTAAGCAAAGGAGAGAGATGCATCTCTGACTGTCTCACCCCAAGCTTCATACATCATTCAATACCTTGAACAATCTCTCTGCAAGTCCTTCCTTTCCTCCTTTCTGGAACACTAGTGGATACTATATTTCTGAGCCTCTACTAAGATACAAAGGTAAATAAGATTCTGTTCTTGCTTCCAGAGACTTCCCAGTTAATGTTTAACTGGTAGCATAACTGACAATCAAAATACTGCATGGCACAAACAATGATGAAGATAAATACAGAGTGGTGTGGGACGGGGGTGGCATGAAAAACTCCAGGAAGGAAGCCAAGTTTGAGCCAAAATGTTAAGGGTGACTAGCGTTTGACAGACCATCAAGGCATGCAATAGCAATCAGCAAAAGGAGCAGAGTGGGCAAAGACAGGGTGCATGAAGGAGCATGCTGGGTTTGGGGGGAGCAATGGGTGCAGGGCAATCACACTCCTCTGCATCACATCAAGTCCACTGCCAGCTTTAAATGGCACTATTATCCTTCCAAGAGAAAAGAGTGAATTCAAGGCACCTCAAATTAAAAATGTTTCTCTTTCCTGCTTCATGAGAGAGAGGCATGGAATCTTATCCCTAGGAGACTTCAAATCCCAGATTCATGGTTAAAATGTCATGCAGGAACCTGGCTGGTGGCCCAGGGCCAGAATAACCTGAGAAAGCCCAGCCTCCTCCCTTGGCCTCCAAGTCACTCTCTGCAACCCTGGCATCGGAGCTGGACAGCATCTACAGGGAATTGAAGCTTTTCCAATTGAAGTTGACTGCTGCCCTTGGCTCTGAGCACCTCCCACTAGGAGGCGGCCCTGGGAGATGGATGCTGTCTTACTGTGCAGCCTCAGTTCCTCCCTCCTCTCGCCTCTCCCACTGCTGTCTTCTTCCCGACCATTATTTCTTCCTTCTTTTGCCTGGCTCCTCCCCACCCTCCCTGCTTTTCCTCCCACATCTCCATCCCTCCTCATTTCCCCAGCACTTCTCTCTCCAGCGCTTGCTTCAGGATGTCAGAAAATTAAAAACAAGCCACTTTTTATGCTTTGTTTCTAAACCCGAGCCAATAAAGTGTTGCTTTCATTTGAGGAGAAAGGAAAGCAATAACTCAGGCATTAGCAGGGAGCAGACACACTTATTTGTCCTCTTCCTGGAGCTCTATGGGGGGCCAGCTCCTCCCACTTGGTGAGCCCCACTCTCAGCTCCCTGCTCCCAGCACAGCCAGCAGGGTGGGGCAGAAGACTCAGGCAATAGCCCAAGGACAGTGGAGCAGCAGGCTGTGACAGAGCTGTGACTAGCTTCCATGTATTCTGCCTGCCATACGGCTGACACTCACCCCTTGGCTAGGATCTGAGAAGAGCCTCCATCATCCCTGCACAGTGAGGTTTCAAGTAGCCTAAGCCCAGCTCATGATGGCATGAATACCCCAGAGCAGTCCCGCCTTCCACCCCACCCTGCTTAGGCAGTCAAGAGCCCACAGGGGCCAGTCTGAGGGTAGATGCAGTTCCTGGCCTCAGGGATTCACTGGTCTGATGGAGAAGAGATGGTTCATAGTCTCAAAGAACTAGTCAGGAGCAAAACAACCCCTATCCTCAAGGAGTTCCACATTAACAGCTGACACAAAATCACCCCCTACTTGAGGAATACTAAAGGGGTGATAAAACAGAAGAGAGCAAGAAAGCACATGGCCTTTGAAGCTGGGGTCCTGCTGATTATAAATAAACTCAACTACCATCTTCATCTATAGGATGAAGCCATCTGCATCTTCTCCCAGACACCTGCAGCCCAGAGCAGAGCCAGCCCTTGAAATTTGCAACTGTCATCCACTCAGACGCATCAGTGGGCTAGACTATGGAATGTTTGCCTCTGGCTCTTGGTCTCTGCCTCTGTGTGGCCATCTCTGCCAGCCTCTCTATCCTTCCCCTTCCCCATACCTCGTGTCCATCTCTGCCTCTCAGGCTCTCTCTGAAGTAACCACAATGACACCCTTCATCAAAGGAGCAGCCTCCTGCCTGGCACTGTACTAGTCACTTAACAAACTCTCAATCGCCATCTTGGTTTTAGATCTGTTCTCTTTCCTGGGAGTTCCTGTGTTCATGGCCAAAGAGAAGCTCTTCTTCTCACAGTGCTCATGCCCAGATCCGTGTGCCTGCATGTCCTGGGTGCCCCGTTGCTGGATGTCAGTTGAGTCATCACTTATCACCAAATGTCATGATGTGTAAACCGCCCCCCGCCAGGAAGGCCAGCCAACACAGTCGCTCTGGCTTCTTAGACAGATTAACCTCCCAACTCCACCAGCACAAAGTTCCTTCAATGGGTTTGTTTCTTGAGCCCTCTATGATTAGGTTGCAAATCCATTTTCCAGATGGTGTGCTGGCACTGGGAAAGCCTGGGATGTGGCCCCAGGTCAGTCATGCTGTACAGGGCTGGGGGCCCCATCCGGCCCATTGGCAAAATGGGACAGCCCCTGCCAGCCTGCTTCTCTGTGAGCATGCGCCCCTCTCCTGCTGCCAGCCACCATGTGGGCGAACCCTGTGTGCCGATCCCACCTGCAGCAGGGGTCAGAGCAGAAGCCAGAGGGGTGCACTGATGGAATACTGTGATGGTCGCACTCCTGCCAGGGACCTGGAGAAGCTGTGAGGCTGGTGAAGGCAGTGAGGGACGATCTTTGAGTGCGACCAGAATGGAAGACCCCTTCCCTGAACAACTGTCCAGACTGCAGAATGCCCCCAGTGGCACTGTGCCTTCTCAGTCCTCTGCTGCAGGGCTAGCAGAAAGGAGACAGTGACATGACAGACATGTCCATCATGCCCTTGTGGACATGACATCATGTCCACATGTTCAAACTGCCCTTCAGCCGTTTCCAGAAAGGTTTGGGAGGATAGGGAGGGGGAGGGAGCAGTTAGTTAGAGACCTCTAGCTCTTTTACACCATCTCCTCACACCCCCGGGTGAGTTTCAGCTTGCCCACCCCTGCTTCCTCTGGGATTCCCCCAGCCAAGGGCCTATCTGCCTTGCCTAGGGATAGGGAATCTCAGTCCCAGCCCCTGAAGACCTAGGAGGGATGTAGGATGATGAGCTATGGCATTTTGCCTGGGGTGGTGGGAAGGCAGATTCCTGCTGAAATCCAGCAAGCCCAAGGCAAACCAGGCTGAGAGGCCACCCTAGCAAACCACCTGCCCCATCTGCTACAGGCTCCTGGCCCCTGGTTCCCAATTCCCTCCCTTGCTTTAAACATTAATTAGGATTAAAAATTCCCTGTTCAGCATTTGACCCCGTATAATGGACAAAGGGAACATATTAGAGAAATCAATGAGCAGATAATATTCCATGGCCACAGCCTACCCACACTGAGCCTAAGCAATGCCGGGGCAGGAATGCCCGCAACAGGTGATGACATCGAGAGGGAGCGGCTGTCCTTCAGGGGCTGGCACCTGTGGCATTGACCTTTCAGCTTGATCAAGATCACCCAGTGCTTATCCCAGAGGACCTCAAAGTGTCGCAGGGCACGGCGCATCGATGAGCAGGTGTGCAGCAGGGTGCTCTCTCGCCGGGCGCACAGGCATGAGCGCACGTGTCCTCTCCTCCACGCTCCTTCCTCCACGACCTCCTGGAGCCAATTCTGCTCCCTCTATTGGTTCACATGTTTTGTTTTGTTTTGTCATTCTCAGTTAATCTCACAGCTCGCCCTTTCTAGGAAGTCTGCCCAGAGAAAGAGTTTCAATGAATTTCCATTAGTCTTTTTTTTCTTGTTATAAAGCAATGTTTCTTTTATTTACTTATTTATTTAATGAAGTATCATTGTTTTATCCTTGTTAACATTTTGACAGCATAAAACTCCCCTTAGGTGTTGTCACCAGTGTTCTCCATCATTGTTCTCCAACCAAAGCACACACAGTCCTCCACCATGGTCCGTTGTGCCTCCCAAGTCCCTCTGTCCTCACCCGTTTTGTTGTGTTGTGTTTCATATTGTTATTTTTTTCCCCTGATGTCTTATTTGGTTCCCCTGTATTTCTCCTATAAGTGAAACTGTCCAGAGTTTTTCTTTATCCTTCTGGCTTATTTCACTGAGCATAATTCCTTCTAGCTCCATCCATGTTGCTGAGAATGGTATGAGTTTATCTTTTTGATTGCTGAGTAATATTCCATCGTGTATATGTACCACGTCTTCTTGATCCAGTCATCTATTTTTGGACATTCGGGTTGTTTCCAGGTTTTACCTATTGTAAATAGTGTTGCAATAAACATAGGGGTACAAGTATTCTTTTGAATCAATATTTTTGCATCCTTTGGGTAGATCCCTAGGAGTGGAATTGCTTCATCATATGGTAGCTCAATTTTTAGTAGTTTGAGGGGCCTCCAGACAGCTTTTCATAGTGGTTGGACCAACCATAGTGGTTGCATTCCAACCAGCAATAATAAAACCCTAAAATCAGCAGAAGAAAGGACATAATAAAGATCAAAGCAGAAATAAACAAATTGGAAATTACAAAGACAATCCAAAAGATCAATGACACCAAAAGTTGGTTCTTAGAAAAAATAATCAAAATAGACAAACCTCTAGCCAGTCTCACAAAGAAAAAAAAAAGCCAGGAGAAAACACATATAATTAGTATCATAACAAAAGAGGAGAAATCACAACAGACTCCTTTGAAGTCAAAAGAATAATCAGAGATTACCATGAACACTTATAGGTAAACAAATTCAATAATCTAGAAGAGATGGACAAATTCCTAGAACCATATAATCATCCAAAGCTAGATAAAGAAGAAATATAACACCTAAACAGACCAATTACAAACAGTGAAACTGAAACACCCTCCAAAAACTAAAACCCAGGACCAGATGACTTCACAAATGAATTTCACCAAACGTTCAGAAATGAGTTAGTGTCTATCCTACACGAACTCTTTCAAAAAATTGAAAGAGAAGGAATACTACCAAATACGTTCTATGAAGCCAACATTACCCTAACACCAAAACGAAACAAAGACAACACCGAAAAAGAAAATTGCAGGCCAATCTCCCTATGAACACTAATGCAAAAATCCTCAACAAAATTCTTGCCAACAGAATCCAACAATCCATCAATGGGATAGTACACCATGATCAAGTGAGATTTATCCCAGGGGCACAAGGATGGTTTAACATACGAAAATTAATTAATATGGTCAGCTTTTAAAGGTTACTTTTAATGTTTGTCTTTGACCCTTTGCCTGGTTTCTTTATATTCCACATATAAATGACAGCATCTGTATTTATCTTTCTTCTGGCTAGTTTCATTTAGCATAATGCACTTGCAGGTGAACATGTGGATTTTTTTATAGATTTATTTAATTATGCATATAAGAACTGGGGTATAAGCCAGAGGTGCGGGAGGTAAGAGGGCTCGCAGAGAGAGTGGGGAGCAGAACAGGCAGATCTACTGAAATACACTTCTGAGGGGAGCAGTGGTCGAGACAGGAGAGATCTGCTGTGCCATGTGGGTTAGCTCCCTGTCTGGCCGAGTATCGAAATTGTGCTGCAGTGGCTGGCAATCGCCTGACCCCTGTGCCACCAGGGAGGCCCCAACATGTGGACATCTTGATGAAGGTGCCCTGTTCTAGTTTCAAAGTTGGCAAAGGACATGTGTCTTTCAACCTAGACTTTTCCCATGGAGAGACAGAGCCCCTGAGGACAGAGCCTGGGCACAGCTGAATGGGCTGACCCTTAAATATGAGTGAGCAGCGCTTGAACCACCAGCATGGCTGTGGCATGAACATTGTGATTTTTATGATTATGTGCTTTGAAAGGCTTTACAATGTAATTTAAACTATACCACGTGTCGTAAACTGAAATATCTCCCCTCTTCCTATCGTCTCTGTGTGTGTTATGTGCAAGTAAAGGACCCACTGCTTATTTATTTTAATTGGACATTTACAAGCCAGGTGGGGAGTAGAAGAAAGTCCCCAGCCCAATATTCCAGGAAAGGAAAAAAGCAGCTCTTAGGTTCTACATGTTTGAGAAAGAAAAAATAGAATAACTGGCTAATCTTCATAAGAACTAATAATTAACAAATTAGGACTCAAGGTATTTCTTCCCCAAAGTGTAATCATTTGTTTGCCTTAAATGAATAAATGGGTTGATTATAATGTTTAGCACGTGAAAGTGTTGACTGAGCCTGACTAGCAGCTGTGAAATGCAAACAGACGTGTGGGGACATAATCGCATTCTCATTCCCCTTAATGACTTTGATGAAGGCAGAACATCATACCCCAAACTGAAAAGATTAGCCTTGAGGTTATGAGTTTCCATGAAAGTTCTTTAATTAATGCATTTCATCTCTACTCTTTGGGGCAGCCTTTTCTTGCAAATTTGTTGCTGAAAAGTGAAACATGCTGGTATTTATCATTATAACAAATACTGTATTTCCCACTGATCTGGGGGTGAAAACTAGTACATTTTCCAATCATATTTTCTTTATTCTTTTCCCCAGAATTGTTTGTAAATATTATTTTCACATTTGAATTTTTTTAAAATCATTTATTTATTCAAGAACTGGGGTACAGTCAGAGGTGCAGGAGCATGAGAGAATTCACCAGATACAGAGCAGGGAGCAGAACAGGCAGACGGACTGAAGACACTGCTGAGGGGAGCAGCAGGCAAGACCCGAGAGGTCTGCCGCGCCATGTGGGTTTCTCCCTGGCTGGCCAGGAATCAAACCGGCACTGCAAAGGCTGCAGAAAGCTTCACATCACAGCGCTCAACCCGCTACGCCACCGGGGAGGTTTTTTAAGAAAAACTTCAAATAGAGTAAAAACGTGAAAGAATGTTACAATGAGCATCCCCATACTTATCACCCACATTCTACAACCAGCATTTTAGAAACTGTGGTTTGCTGTGTATCTACTGTTTATCCTTTGAGTTATCCAACTATTAACAAATTTTATTTTTTGATGCTTTTCAAACCATATTATAAACATCAGTACAATAACTAGAGTTTAATATTTGCTTACAGTTCATTTTTAGATGAAATTTAAACATAATGGATGCATCAATCTTAAACATGTCATTTGATGAATTTTGGCTAATGCATATATTCTATAATCCAACCCTCTAGAATATCATTCCAGATATCTCCTTATTGTCTCTTCCAGTAAATCTCTGCATCAGCCCCCCAGCAAGATAAGTACATCTGATTTTTTTTTTTTTAATCACAGAGAACTTTGCCAGGTCTAGGATTTTTAAAAATATAAACGGAAGCAAAATCATACAGAACATATTCTTTTGCAAAAGACTTCTTTCACTTAGCATAATGCCTCTGAATTTCATCCATGCTGTGTGAATCAGTAAAATTCATTTCTTTTGATGGCTGAGTAGTAATTCAATAAGTGACTATATCATCATTTAACTACCATTCTCCTCCTGATGACCACCTAGGTTGTTTTCAAGTTTTGGCAGTTAAGCAGAAAGCTGACATGAACACTCCATACAACACTTCTTCAGGATCTGTGCTTTTTTTCAACTGGGTAAAATATCTGGAAATGAAACTACTGGGTTGTAGGTAAAATGTAGGTTTAGTTTTATTAAAAAAAAAAAAAAAAAAAAAAAAACTGCCAGGACTTTCCAAACTGGTTGCACCATTTTACATGCCCTTTAGCAAAATGAGTGTCTGTTCCACATCCTCACCAACAGTGGCGCTGTCAGCCTTTTTGATTATAACCATTCGAATGTTATGCAGTAGTATATCACTGTAATTTAATTTACATTTCCCTGATGACTAATGATGTTGAGAATCTCTTTTCATATGATTATTGGTCACTCATTTATCTTCCTTTGTAAAGTGTCTGTTCAACTCTTTGGCCCATTTTTATTGGATTGTTTGTCTTTTTATTATTGAGTTGTAGGAGATATATATATTCCAGACAGTAATCCTTTGTTGAATATATGTTTTGCAATATTTCCCTCAATCTGAGACTTGCCTATTTGTTTTCCCAATTGTGCCTTTTCATAGCAGAAGTTTTTAATTTTATGAAGTCTGATTTAACAATGTTTTTCTTTAATGGTTGTCATTTTCCTTACTCTAGTCTAAGAAACATTTGCTACCCCCAAGTCACAAAGATATTCTCTGACAGTTTTTTTTTCTAGAAGCTTTAGAGTTTATGATCCATACTAAATTATTTTTTGTGCTTGCAGAAAGCAAGAACTCAGATTAATTTTTTTTCTATATTAATAGCCAGTTTTCTATTACCATTTGCTGAAAAGACTTCCCTTTCCTCCATTACACTGGTTTGGTGCCATTGGTGAAAATAAAATATTTGTAGATATATATCTATTTCTGGACTCTATTCCATTCCATTGTCAATATCTTTTTCTGGACTCTATTCCATTCTATTTGTCAATGCTCCCATCAGTTCATACTGTTTGGATTAATGTAGCTTTTATAATAAGTTTTGGAAACAAGTAGCATAAGGCCAGGATAGTCCCTCCAAGATAAAGATGCGGAAGGCCTGCTTGTAGCCCCTTATAAAAGACTGGAGTTCCCTAAGCTTGAGGTTCCTCTCCTGTGATAGAAACCCCCCTTGTGAGGAGCACACATTGAGGTGCAATAGGACTTGGGTGTGGGGAACAATGAGGAAAACATGAAGTCCATGCTGCCCGCCATGCTGTGTTAAACTACAACCCTTGGCTCTGACCCAGGAGTCTCATGTCTCCTGCCAACATCTGTTATCAACTGAATTGTGTCCCCCACAATGGATCTTGAAGTATTAACCTTCAATGTGACTGTATTTTAGAGATAGGTCCTGTGAGGTTAAATGAGGTCATTAAGGTTAAATGAGATCGTAAGGATGGGACCCTATTCCAATAGGATTTGTGTCTTTATAAGAAGAGACACTAGAGTTCTCTCTCATACTTTCTCTCTCACTCTCATTTCTATATCTCTCCTACATTCAGAGCAAAAGCCATCTGAGTGTGAGGACAAAGTAGCCATGGATAAGCCCAGAAGAGTGCTTTTACCAGAAATCAAACTCTGCTGGAACCTTAACCTTGGACTTTGCAGCCTCCAGAACTGTAAGAATATAAATTTCTGTTGTTTAAGTAGCACAGTCTGTGATATTTTGTCACTGTAGCCTGAGCCAACTAATAATACAGCAGCCGTGAAACTGTGGCAGGCTAACTGGTTAGGTTGCAAGTAGGGTAAAATTTAGACCCTTCACAATTCTTGAAAAGAGGGAAAGCATTGCACACAACTCAAACCATTAAGTATGATGTTTGCTATAAGATTTTGTAGATGCTTTTAATCAATTTGAGGAAGTTTCCTTCTATTTTTAATTTGCTAAGAGTTTTTAATATAATTGGGTATTGCATTTTGTCAAATGTCTTGCCTGCAACTGCTGATATACTTTTTCTCATTTATTCTATTAATATAGCAAATTACCTTGATTGATTTTTGAATGTTAAACTAATCTGGAATTGCTGGAGTAAACCTTATTTAGTTATGATGTCACATAAATACTTGTATACAGCTGCACTCATTTTGCTGATAGCTTGTTAAGTTCATGTCTATGTCCATGAGGGATCAAATTGACCTATGACTTTCATTCTCTTATACTGTCTTTCATTTAGGTACTGGAAGAATGTTGACCTCATAACATGAGTTAGAACATTTTTACATCTCTTTTACTTTATGGGAGTTTGTATTAGTCATCTCAGGTTGCCATAACAAAATGCTCAATAGTAGAAATTTAGTCCTGAAGTGTAGACACTAGGAGTTCAAGCTCAAGATGCCAGCATGGTCAAAGTCTGGTGAAGCTCTCTTCACAGCTTTCAGATGATTGCCATTCCCCATGTCTTCACATGGGGGTCTGGGGGTGGAAAGAGACAGAAGAGAAAGAGAGAGAGAGAGAGAGAGAGGGAGACTTTAATCCCATCATGATGGCCCCCCCATCACCTCGTATAAGCTATCCCTTTCCCAAATCTCCCAATTACTATGATATTGGGGTGCCAGGGCTTTGACATGTGAATTTGGGGGACATACTATTCACTCCATAGCAGAGTTTGATTAAAATTTGTATTATTTATCCTTGAGTATTTGATAGAATTTACCAGTAAAACCACCTGAGCCTGAAATTTTCTTTGTGGAAATGTTTTAATTATGAATTTGATTTCTTTAGTAAATGTAGAACTATTAATGCTTTTTTATTTCTTTTTGATTCAGTTGTAATGATTTCATTATTTCAAGGAATTTTGCCATTTAATTTGTCAGGTTTCTTGGAATAAAGTCACTTCTATTTCTTTATCTTCCTAATGTATTTAATATCTATTGTGATGGTCTTTTTTCATTTCTGCTGTTGGAAATCTGTGTCTTTTTTTTTTTCTTAGTGAATCTGGCTAGAGGTTTTATTGTAGCTTTTGATAGGTGATTTTTCTAGTGTTGTTTTCAACTTCATTAATTTCCATACTTAGTTATAGTCTTTCCTTCCTTCTAGTTTCTTAAAGTGGAACCTTAATAATTGATTTTAGACATTTCTCCTCTTATATAAGTGACTAAAACTACAAATTCTCCTCTAAGCATTACTTTACCTTTCTCCCACAGATTTTTAATGTGTATTTTTTTTACTAACATGCACTCAGAAGTATTTTTGAATTTCTCTTATGATTTCTTTTTAATTTGTGAGTCATTAGCAAAATGTTTAATTTTCAAATATCTGTAGTTTTATAAATATTTTGTTTTTGATTTCTAATTTGATTTCATAGTTGTCAGAAAGTATATTCTATATACTTCCCATTTTGAAAAATTCGCTGAGACTTGTTTCATGACCCAGAACATGGTCCATCTTACAGAATATCCCACGTGCACTAGAAAAGAATGTGTGTCCCACTGTGGTCTTGGGTGTGTGTTCCATAAACGCAGCTAAGTCTATATTGTTGTTTAATATTGATTCCAAATTTTGCTTCTGGTTTTCTGGCCTAGACCAGGGAATTGAAGCAAAATTTAGAGCAGTTGTGAACATTAAATAAGTCTGTAAATATATGTAACATACTTGGAACAGGCAAGCTTAAACACGCTGATCACCTTTTTCTTGTATGATTTCCGCCCCCACCCCTGCCCCATTCCCGTGTCTTCCTGAGGGCTGATGGTCAGCTGCGATGGAAGATGGGTAAGCATGCTGGCCCCAGTTCTCTCAACCCAGTCAGTCCCAGTTCATCAGAATCATACCTGCTAGGCTTTAATAAGTGATCCAATCTAATCTCTTGGATGCCTTGGAAATCAGAGAAACTGTTAGGAGCCTGGTGTGAGACAGCCTCAGTGCTGTGGGTTACAGTACAACAGCTACTTTCATTTCCACATGCAATTTCTGTGGAAGACATCAGGAAGTCACAGTACTTCATTCCTGGCAGTGTCAGTGGGTGAGACAGCCTGTAGTCCCTAGACACCATTACCATCTCCTTCCTTTATTAACCTGTTGTTTAAATCATTACTAAAATGGATCCCCTCCATGGTAGTTGGACACAGAGCCACCCAGACAATGATGACATCATTTCCCTGCCTTCTTTGCAGGGAAACATAGTCATGTGACTAAGCACTGACCAATGGGAAGAGAAGAAAAATGAAGTGTGTGACTTTCTTGTTATGCCCTTACCGTGAAGGAACATGCCTTCTCTTCTCCCTTCACCAGTGGGGATGGGGACAGGCATTAGGGGAACTTTATCTTGGAGAATCAAGATAGAAGAAGTTTGAATCCCTGACAAACTCAGGAGCAAGGACCATAGGCAGTTCTACCTTCCTGGATGACCTGTTGTAAGATTTTTAAGTGAGAATAAAATAGACTTCAATCTTATTTAGACCACTTTATTTGGGGGTTTCTTTGTTATGCCCGTGTAACCTAAGTTCTGACTGACATGGAAACTTTCCCAACTTGGAAGTCTAGCCAAACTCTGCAATGGATTAATTTTCCACTGGAAACTTATTTGCTGATATGTGCCTTAAATCCCAATGGGGTAGATTGTTATCTATGAGGCCACGTGTAATATTTGCCTGGTTCAGAGGGAGGGAGAGAGGAGCACAGGGGTCTGTGGTGATGGTGCACGGGTGCATTGGTGAAGGAAATTCTATGGGAACTACACCTGAGGGGGTGAGGGAAAGCAAATATTGTTTATAAATGAACAAGAATGTAAAAAATAATTTTAAAAATTGTAAAAGTGGTTCTTTAAAAAAAAGAATTTCTTCTATTTAAAGATGAGTGAATGAGCTAATATAATAAATTGGAAGAATAAAGTGAGAAAAAAAATATTTGCCTCATCAACCACATCCAGCATCCAGCTCCACACATGGTTCTCAGCAGAACCTTACTATGTTGAATGGATACAGGAGTGAATAAGCCTTGTTTTTCACAAGGTATAACATTAACCAAACTACCTCCTCTTAGAATAAATGTCCACTTTATCACTTTGCCTGCTGGATAAAGCCCGTTTCATGACCGAAACAATCCACATTCCTCCTTAAGATTTAAAATGTCTCAGGCCTCTATTAAAGTTAAATATTGATTATTCTTTGGCTGCCAGAAAACTGAGACTTGACCTTGGACTCCATCATTGCAAATCTAGAACACCCGTAGTAGATTTTTTTTAACGGTTTATTTATTTATTTATACAAGAACCAGGGTACAGGCCAGATGCATGGGACGGTGAGAGGATTCACCAGAGACAGAGCAGGGAACAGAACAGGCAGACTGACGAAATACACTGCTGAGGGGAGCAGCAGGCGTGACAGGAGAGGTCTGCTGTGCCATGTGGGATCCTTGCCGGCTGGCTGGGATTGAACTGGAGCTTCGGAGGCTGCGGATAGATTCGCAGCACAGCGCTCAACCACCTGCCCCACCAGGGGAGGCCCTAGGACACACATAGTAGATGTTATACTGTGCCAGGCAGATCCCTTCTTCAGGGCACACTATCTCTCAAGTGCCCTGAGTGTGGTCTGCTGGCAGCTCACAAATGAGTCCCCTCCCAGATTCACCCTTGGTTAGGGTTACTAGATAAGATACCAAATACTCAGCTAAAAGGAATTCCAAATAAATTACAAATATTTATTTTAGTGTAAGTATGATCCTTGCAAAATTTCAGATATGCCAATACTAAACAAGTAGTTGTCTTTAATCTGAAGTTCAGACTTTACTGGGCACCTCATGTATGTATTTGGCCTGACAGCCTACCCTTTTCTTAGGAGAGCTGCCTTACCCAAGGCCACACCCCTGCCCCCCAGTAGTCCAAAGACTGATTCACATGCAAGTGAAATAGACTCATCTCCTTGCTCCTGTTCTATTTCCAGAGCTGTGGTAGTGACTGGATCAAGGCCCAGCTTCTCCTCCTGCACATCCTGCTACTCTTCTATCCCTTCCACAGGTGTCGAGTCCAAAACACATCTGATAACTTCTTAACACTAATGTCCCTCTCAGACTCTGCTCTCTGGGGAGCCAGGCCTTTCAACTTTGCCTCCTTCACCCTACTTTCCCATTGTCTGTGCTGCCTAATTTATTCTATCCTCTTACGCTGAACATGCTTTGGAAAGGCCCTCTTGTAAGAGGTCAATGAGAGGATGATTGCAAGTGACTGCTACTTGACCTGAGATCGGGACCCAGGAAATCAGAGGCTCCTCTCCCCCTCCCCTGTCCTTGAAATGTGGGATCTGCTTGCCTTCCCTGCTCCCAGAAGTTCCCCAATGGACACAGCCTTGGGGATAGTAATGCATTGTCAAGACTATCTAGATGGTATCCATGACTGGCCCTCACTAAGGCTTTTATATAAACATTTAAAATTTGCTGGGTAGGTGCCAAGACTCATAAGGAAGTTTTCTTGCTCATTAGAATTGTCCCCTACCAATCCGGAGTGGTCTGGCTTATTCTTTGGTCTCTCCCTGCCCTCCCCATGTGGAGGCCGGTTTCCAATGATGCTGGGAAGCTCCTCAAGTGGCCTCCCAAAACCTCTAGATTCTCTTTTGCAACAAGGTGGCAAGTGTGCTTTTTGATTTTTTAACCTGGTTTTTGAGTGAAAGCCTGGAGAAGTCCTCCTAGGTCTTACCCTGACTCTGCAGCACACACTGTGATGGAAGCAGTCACCCGAGTGGCTGCAGAGAGAGGTGGGTGGGACTCACCCTTGCAGGAGCGATGTTGAAGGCACAGCATGTGTGAAGCTTTTTATATCTCTAATCTGCGCTGTGGTTTAGGTTGATCATGGACTCCACACTCACTCTGTCCTCACCAATGGTCCTCGGGAGAGGGAACAAACCCCTGCATTCCATAGGAGAGACACCTCCATTCTGTCAGCAATGGGCAGAGGGGAGCAGCAGGTGAGTGAGGAGAGGCCAGTTGCACCATGTGGGTTGTTCCCTGGCTGGGGATTGAACTTATGCTGCAGTAGCTGCGGATAGCTTCATAGTGCTAACCCCTTGCGCCACCAGGGAGGCCCTACACAACTACTTTTAACATGGTCTTATGGATTGAAGAAACCCTCTGATTTTTCTGCAGGTTGGAAAATGTAAAACTAGGGGAAAATACAGATTATTCAGGAATCTGCAGTCTGTGCACAGGGAACCTGTAGATGTCTTTGATAATGGGTCCTGACAACTGCGGCATGACCTGGAGTTTGTCCCTCAAGGGGGCCTCATTCATGGTGGATGGTGGTCGTTCCAGTGCATGGGATCATCAGCCCCACATAGGTCTTAGTAAGGACTGTGGATTGTCCAGGTGAAGACAGATGGCCTCGGGAAGCTGCCACCTCGGCTGGGGTCCCGAGAACCCTGGAGCCAAGGGAAGCAGAAGTCTGTGGCAATGTCACCCTATCCACTGTTCTGAACAAACCTAGGGGGCATTGCGGACAGTGAAGGTGACAGTGACAATGTCTGGGTCTCACCGTGATGGGAAGACAAGCCCAGCCCATGCTAAACTCAGAAGGCCGGGAGGATAAATCTGCCCTTTATTATTGATGTCTCTTCTTCGTCCTCCCAGAGAAATCTGATTATCTGGGCTATGCTGGCAGATGTCAAAATGAAATGTTTGCTTCCAGGTCTCCACTTGTGGGGGTGACTGGGCCAGCTCCTGCCTCCCTGTCAACAAACCATCATTAATCCCCCTCTCTTTCAGTCGATATCTAATGTCACTTTTTCTGGTTTATGTGGTTCAGTGACCTTCCCTTATTTTGTTCCTAATAAAGACAGCTCCAATGGGGCCGGGCCTGCGGCGAGCCCTTTAATTCAGAGGGTGTTAAATCAGAGGGAGCCTTCTGTTGACAACAGGCAGCTCCTGGGGTCAGCTCCACGGGGCTCTGTCCAATTGTTGCCTGCCCACTGCGGCAGCATATTCCCATGGCTGCCACGTGGTGCTTTCTTCTCCCTGTAGCAGGAGTTTCTTACCCTCTCTTGACAAGAAGGCCTTCGAGAAGATTCCAGCTTAGCTGCTCCCAAGGGGCACCTGGACTCCAAGATTACAGCTCCTGCAGGTGACTTTGCTGTCCCCCACCTCCCACACACACACATACACACACCCAGAGTCAACCCTGGATCCACCAACTCTGACTCCCTAAGCCCAAAGCTGCTTACCATAATGGCTAAGCTACACAAATTCTCAACCCAGGTTCAGTATTAGTATCCCTTGGGGAGCCTTAAAAAAATACAGATGCCTGGAGAAAGACTTAGCAAACACTCTACAAAAGAGGCTCCTAAATGGCCAATAAACAAGTCCAGGTGCTTGGCTTCACTAGCCATCAGGGAAATGATGATGAAGTCACTGTGTGAATTCCACTGCACACCCCACAGGCTGCCTCAAGTGAAAAGTACACATAGTCCCCAATCCTGATGGGTCTGGAGCACCCAGAACTCTCATTCCCTGCCCTGGGAAGTGTGCATTGCCCAATGACACAGGACACTGCCTGGCAGTACCTGAACTGACCACACATCCCCCGGCCCAGTTTCTGAGATGCATACCCACAGAAAGGAGTGTTCAACCCACCAACAAGGATGTTCCGATCAGCGCTCTCCACAGCAAGCTAAACCAGGAACGATTCATTCATATGCTCATCAATCAGAGAACTGATAAATAATGGCTGACATGTTCACACCATGAGATTCTAGAACACAATAAGAAGGAACAAATATAATTACGAGGTGCGATTTGGATGGTGTTCACAAACACGATGTTTATAACTGAAGCCAAGCATGCAAAGACCACATGCGTTTTATTGCATTTGTATGGACATCTCGTTCTGCCATGTCAGAAGTCAGGGTGTCGCTTAGCTTCAGGGGGAGACAGAGAGGGATCATGGGGGGTTTCCTGGTGGCCTGTGATGCTGTTTCTTGAATTTTAACACTAGCTACATGAATGGATTCTGTTTCTGAACGTTCACCAAGTGTGTGCACTTAGGATATGAATGCTTTTCTCAAAGAATGTTATATCTCAATACATAGATTTTTTTTTTTTGAAATACCAATATCCACATTCTCCCTTTAGAGATCCAGATTTAATTAGTCTGGGCCTCAGCTCCGGCCTGGGTATTTTTAAGTTCTCAGTCAGAGCTGAGAATATGGATTAGAGGGTGGGGTTTGGAATTAGAGGCGGCAAGCACCGAAGACCAGTTCTTCGCCAAACTTGCTTACCATGCAAGTTCCTGAGTCTCTCTGGACCTGGCTCTGTTTAATTCAGGCCTTGGTTTCCCCAGCAGAAGACAAAAAGGTTGCACAATGGAGCCAATGTTCCTCTGGCCCTGACATTCGGGAGTAGCCATCCTCTGAGAACCTGGCTACAAACCCACTTCCTTCAGCCGCATGCTGCCACTGGCCCGTGTCTGGGAGTCGTGCAGATCCGGGCAGGATCCTTTGGCTGATGGAAACAGAGGAGCACCCCTGGCCCCCCGAGGACTCTGCATAGAGACAACCGCACCTCCACTTAAGCTCAACTAAGGGAACAGAGCCTCCATGGATTTCATAAGCCTGAACTCCCCGCTGTCCTTTTGCTGTTCTCTCACATGAAGAGAGGGTAAGGCAGAGAAGGCAAGAGGGGAGTTGCCAGCTTCCCTTGTTTGTCCAGGGGCCTCTCTGTCTCAGCCCCAAACCAAACCCCAAAGTCTTCCATTTTGGATTTGCTCTGCTAGCCAGATGGAGGCATGTGACCTTCACCATCCCCTCCTGCCCCCTTCACCCTCCCCACATCCAGGTGTCAGGGTACAGAGCCTGGAACCCCCCCAGGTTTAACTGAAATATTCAAGCTCAATTAAACATGCAGAAATGGAGCTGAAGAAAGCCAGGATGCAGATGTTGCAAAGCAATTCTGCCTGGGGAAAATGTCATCCCCCTAGCAGGGATTGGGGAAGGGGGCCAAGCTTGAAAGTTTCCTGCCCCCTCTGAGTTCACTGTGAATTCTGCTCCAACATTAGTCATCTGAATGTTTAAGATTGCAACAGCTCAGCTCCCAGATGGGGAAGTGGGGGCAAATGCATGTGGGGGACGTCTGCCAATCATGCAGTGGGGCAGATGACTGAGGAGGGGAGTACCCCACCATTTACCTTCTCCAAGGAAGTGTGAATGGTGGCCATTGCATTCAGTGCCCTTACCTCTGTGCCCAGGTCTGCCCCAAGGCTGGCGAGAGCTAGAGGAGTGGGGGGCAGGCGGAATTCTTCTCAGTCCCCACGTATGAATCGCTTTCCAAAGTCCTCATGCAGGCCCCAAGCAAATGTATTCAGTTTGTTGAAATTAAGGAAAATGACATTGCACAATTTCAGCTTCTGCAGCAAATGAAAACGTGTTATTCGGAAAGAGAAGGGGAATCTGTGTTTTGCCAAGGCCAGAGAACTAAAGTACTTATCAGTTGTGAGAAGAAAATTTCATCTGCCTTCAAATGCCATTTGCGGTTGTTTATCACCCTTGACCTAAAATATTTAAGAGTTTAAAAACTGAAGAAAGACTTTATGAAGCGCTGGAAGAGACAAATGTGTACTCCCAGAAAGTCAGCAAATACTTGACTCCTGTTTACTGAGTGTTCCGTGTGCGTGAAAGAGAAAAAGACCAGGAGGAACAAGGTATATAGAGAGAGAGCCACGCAGATTGATAGTGATGGAGATAAAGGTGGAAAGACAGACAGTCAGACATGCACATGCCAAGCAAGAGGTAGAAACAAGAAATGCAGGCTCCTAGGACAGAGAAAGATAGCATTCCACGCTACACAATCAGCTATAAATACACAGGGAAGGATAGAAGAATCCAGCACCAGAAATAAGCAGATCACATAAGTTTTGGTCACCTCTTCTCTAGCGCTGGGGATCCCCTGACTGCATCCCCTGCAGAGTCTGGTGGTCCAGAGCCTTCTACTTCTCCACTTCTTTGCTATAGATCCCTGTCCTGGCAGCTACAATGTGACAAATTTCTGTGTATTTTGTACTTATACCCATGGAGATGGGGGCTTTCCACTAAGGGCTGAGGCCTGTGGTTCCAACTTCATCTCAGAAGAGCAGCACCAAACTGCTGGCTGGTTCCTGGATGGTTGGAGTATAGCACCATGATCTGCTTAGCGGTTCAGCCCCAAGTGAGACACTCCTGCTGGATTTAAGCGAGGAGACACCAGTGGAACTATAGGTCCTGTGAGTGGGGGTGCACAGCAAGCCTGCGGGAGTTCTGGATGAGCAGAGCTGGAGAAGGGGGAGGCAGAGCTACTGAAAGACTGGTCATAACCAAAAGAACTATTTCCACTGGATCCACTGCTTGGCTGTGGATGGCATGTTCCGGGGGATGGCCCCCTGTCTAAAACTCTCTTCCTGGTGTTGGATGTGACTTAAAATACTTTTGCATGCATTGGGTTGCTTTCAGCTCTTTGTAACAGAATATCAAATGAAAGCAGCATTATCTGCTTAACAAAAAAATCTAGAGAGAGAGACCACTTCACAGTTGATGACAGGTTAGTCACTAAATTCAGCTCAGATTCAGGAGCAGAGAATGTAAATCTTGATGGGCGTAATGTGGAAGAAGTTAGGAAGAAAACAAATGTGAAAATAAGTGAATGTTGTTTTATTCGACTAAATCCTGGGGTGGTTTGTCACACAGCATATTGTGACAACGACTGACTGATACACCTTTAAAACTGTATCTGCTTAGTGGGGCTAGTCTGGAGGAAATGGAATTCCAGAAAGGACATCCCAGGTGGTTTCCCTGCTCCTGCAGTTGCTCCCTTCTCTTCCTCCCATCTGCTTTTCTCCTTCAATCACCCACTAGTCCAGAAGAACCCACAGAAACTCCTTTCCCTTAAAGTCCCCACTTGCCTCCACATTGTGGCAACCCCTCTGCTGTATGAACTGTTTTCAGATTCCTTATTACTGCCACGGAGGGACTATCCCTGATGGGGCCTCTTCATTTGTCACTCCCAAAGCCTCCTCTGTGGGTCTGCCTTTCTTAAAAATTCCTGTCAATACTTTCTTTGTATAATATGGGTTCTACAGCAACCTTGTTAAATGAGGGCCCAGCTCTTTGGGAAACCCCACAGACCAGCTGATTCATGAAGCAGCATGACACACTATCCTGCCTTTTCCCAGATGGCCTTGACACTATCCATCCGCTGTCTCCACTTGGTTCTCTGCTGCCCTCCCTGCTCAGACTCCGAGCTCATGGAGTGGTCTGCTTTCCAGTTCTCTCCTCATCCAATACCAAGCTCTAGCGTGGCCTAACTTCCAGAAACCAGGTATACACCCAACACTGTGTTCCTAAGTGCTCCCCCTGTGCCAGGCACTAAGCTAAGGATAAGGGCAGCAGAGTCCCAGAGCTTCCCAGAGGGGACTGCACGTGTATTGAGAGGCATGACAGAGAAGATGGGCCATTGAAAGCTCCCATGGGGAAGTCTTGTGAAACCAGAGCCAACAGCATGAAGGCATGAAAAGCCTCTGGAGAGAACAGCCTCCTGTGAAGGGAAGATGAGGCAACGCTAAGCTCTCTCACGCAGCTGCTCCAGCCCCAGTGATCCAGATCCACCAAGAGCCTGACATCCTGTTGTCTGTTCTTCCCAGACCTGCAGTAATAACACTGGAGGCACCGTCACAGGGAGTTCTCACCTGGTTAGCCAAACAGCTCCTGTTGGGATCTGGGAACTTGGGGTCCCCAGCACAATTCACTTATCCTTCATTCTCAGGGTCTTCATTCCTTTCTCCAGTGGCCTCAGACTGGGGCTCCCTGAGGCAGGGTTGTGTTTCCCTCAGATTGGGGGTCTCTGGGGACAGGGCTGTGTCTCCCCTCAGACTGGGGCAACCTGAGGACAGGGCTGTCTCCCCCTCAGACTGAGGCTCCCTGAGGCAGGGCTGTGTCTCCCTCAGACTGGGGCTCCCTAGGGACAGGGCTGTATCTCCCCTCAGACTGGGGCTCCCAGAGGCAGGGCTGTGTCTCCCCCCTTAGACTGGGAGAGTCTGTGAATCCCCACTCACATCAGTATCAGCAATAGTCATGAGCTTGGGCAGCTTTTACAGAAACCCCTTGGGTGTGGACAGCCACAGATAGTCCAGGGGTCTTCGAGCAGCTCTGGGTCAGAGAGCGGGTTGTTAGATGCTGACCAGGACTGCCAAGGACCATAGAGCCTAGTGTTAACTGAGGCTGTCCTAATTCTGTTTGCGTCATTTTCCACTTGACTTATTTATAGGTGTCTACACAGGGTGAGTTTACTGGCAGTGGTTCTGTTGCATTTAGGGATCTCTGTGCTGGAGGGGGTGTGGGAGGAAAGGAAAAGAAATGGGGGTGAAAAGGAGGAAAGAAGAGGGAACTTCAGGGAAAGGATAAGTGAATTGTGCTGGGGACCCCTCCCCCCAAGTTCCCAGACCCCAACAGAAGCTGTTTGGCTAATCTGTGCTACCGCATGTGGTGCTTTCATGCAGGTTTCTGTATAGGATGCATCCTTAGGGGATGAAACTCAATTCTGGCCTGATCTGTCAGCAGATATTTTGGCTGCAGGCCTCACCTCTCCAGGTCAACTCTCCTGACCTCTTCCAAACATACTTCTCAACCCACCTGCTGGGTCCCCTCAACTCACTGCTTGTCTGTCCACTTGTGTTAATGCTGCATCCTCCAGAGCCCCAGCACCCAGTGAGGACAGCGCCTTCATGGGATTATTTCTAGGTGGGAAACCTCTGACCACTCACCTGGCACCAGGTGCTGTTCTAAGAGGTTCCCCCAACAACCTTATGAGAAGCAACTTGCATTATAACTCTAGTGCACAAATAAGGAAACACAGGAAGGAGAAGTCAAGTGACTTATCCAAGGTCACACACTTTTCAGAGACAGAGAAGTCTTGAACTTTGACTCCCAGTGCTGAGCAGCAACCAGACAAGAGGATTTGGTTCAGTTCCTTCTACTTGTCGGCCCCTGAGCACAGCCCTCTCCTGACCCTCCTCTCAGCAGGTAGCATTTTCTATCATGCTCTACCCTTCGCTAGTTTATTAAGTTTCCTAGGGGCCGTGTTCCCTTCTGGCCTGCAAGCTCCCTGTATGTGTCTCTCGAATGGATGAAGAAGTGACTGGGGGGTCCATGATACCTGAAAGTTGGCCTCCCCTGTAATACACGATTTCCCAGTTGCAACAGTGAGGCCCCAGACCCAATCTTGGCAAAACGTATGTGTGTACCATGTGTGCTTGTGTAGTGCATGTGGGAGACATGTGTGCTTATGTGCCACGTGTATGCATGTGTGTTAAACATGGTTACATGTGTCTGTATGCATACAGATTGCAGGCTTATGCACACATGTGCATTGTGCATGTGAAGGTCTGTGCGTGTGCCCACATGTGTGTGTGCCTGTGCCGAGTGTCTGTGTGTGAGTCTATGCGTGCATGGGCCCTGGCAGTGCTGGGAGCTGTCAGCCTGTTGGGCTGTGAACAACCTGAGTCTCATGGCAGCCTAATCATGCCTGACAGATTGATTAGGGGAGAAAGTTGCCGCATCTCTATCGCAACAGACAGGGTAAGCATGTCTCCACTTAACCTTTCCCTTCACACAGGAAGGAAGGGATGTGGGCTGGGGTGAGAGGAAGGAGCTGGGCATGGAGGGTGAGCAGAAGTCTGCAGAGAGGGAGGGGGAGTAGGAGCCAGCACGGTGACATGGAGAGAGGACCAGTGCAGCGGGAAGACAGAAGGTAGATGTCTGGCCGTGTGACAAGGCTGAGGCTTGTCTTCATGATGGGACTCAAGGATCCCAGGGCCACAGATGTCTGTTTGTGCTAAGCATTGTGCTCTCTGTCCCTGAGGCACAGGTGGGTGGGAAGTCTCAGCTTGTCTGGAGGGCCTAAAAACTGACTCTGTCTGTCATCAGGGGGAGACTTTAGAGCTAGGCCATGCCCACAGGGGTGCTGGGCTGAGGTCACTCCACCTTCAGTTGGGGGTAGAGAGGAGGAGCAGCAGGGCTGCAGCAGAGCTCAGAAAGCAGCCTGTGAGCTTCCCCAGCCCTTCCTCCCAGGCTGCTCACCCCCAGCAGGGACAGCTACAGCCTGCTGGGGACCGAGCCAGGTGGCTGCCACACGAGACAGGGATGAGCACAGGCTCTGTCAGGTGATGCTGAAGGTCCTCCAGATCTGTCCCCTCTGTCCCTGGAGACTTCACAGGAGGGAACAAACCTATAGCATTGGTCAGAGCAGACGCTGCGCGAAGGGAGTGCCTGGGTTGAGTCCTTCCCCACCATTCCACCAGAATCACAGGATGCAGAGGCCCAGTGGCTTCTCCCAGCACACTGAGTGGGGTGAAGAGGCCCAGCTGCTTCCAGCAGCCAGGACATTCATGTTCTGAATATGCTTTTTTAAATTAGGAAAATCTAGTGGCAGAATATATGCCACCAAGTCACTCTTTATATTAGCATTTCATAGACCATATAAATGTGGCTGCTTAACCAGGCTTAAAAAACTCTCCATATACAGTATAATCACAAATATTTTATTGTAGAATGCTTAGGGAGGAAAAATAAAACCAGAAAGATCCAACAGAATGATAACAGTGGTTGTTATCAGGGAATTAGATCTGGGTTATTTTTATTTATATTTTTCTGCATCCCTTCAATTTTATAATTAGAAAACAGGCATTGTTCTCGTATGCCTGGTTTTGAATATACACTGAACCTTAATTTGGTCAACAAAACACTTACAGCGAAATGTCTGAAAAACAAAATAATAATAATAAAGCAACAATGACTGTATTCTTAAGTTATGAGTGATTTCTATTTCCTTTCCCCTACTCCCTTCCCCAATCAGCTACATTATTAAAATGGCAGGTGTGGGGTGGGTGGGGGCATGGTAGGGAAGGGGAGAATACTATTTCAAACAAATAAGAAAATCATTCCTGCTGTTCTCGCTCACCCTCATCAAGAGGCAGAGAGGATGAGAATCGCTGCTTTGCCTCCTGCTCTGGATGTAGGTCAGAGGCCAGTGGAAAGACAGCCCGCAGAAGTCAGCCCCACAGCCAGCACCACAGTCAAGGACCTTTCCAAGTCTATTTCTTCCCTGTGTGTCTGGCGGAGTTCTGGTTTTATTTTGCTGTTCTCTCCTCCCAGAGGCTACCAGTACAGTACAGCACCCCAGGCCCTTGATTATTCCCTCTGTGTGCTCAGAGGGGTCCCCAAATGTTAGGCCTTTTAAAACCTTCCTCGCATGTCTCAATGCCCCCCTCGAAGAATCGTACCTTGACTGAGGATTCCTAGAAGCCAACAGCAATGACTTTATTTCCCTTGATTTAAAGGCAGGTGTTACAGGTTGAATAGGGTCCCTCCATGCCCCAAAAATGTTGAAATCCTAACCCCAAGCACCTCTCCATGTGACTTTACCTTGAAATAGGTCTTTGAGATGATCAAGGTAAACATGTTCTTTCAAATCTGGCTCCCTTACCCAGGGGAAAAGGGGAGACCAAAGAAAGAGGCATCTACTCCAGATGGGAAGAAGGATGGTTTACTAGGTTTGTTCTAGGCAACTGCAAGGGGAGTAGATCTCCACACTTGGCTTCCAGATAATAAGAAAGGCCTCATTTTGTTCAGTCATGCGTTACTTGCAGATGGTCTCAATACCACATTTCTATCTCAAGACTGTCCTTGGACAGCTTCTGGCATGGGGAAGGCAAGAGAAATGCATGCATCAAGGACAGGGTTCAGCTCAAGGGTCAAGCAGCAGTCGTGTCTTCTCAATCACCTCCTTCAACAGATGGAGTCATGGGCCCTAGTCCAACGTGATGGATGTCCTTCTAGAAAAGGGAGAATTTGGACAGACATGCACAGAAGAAAGACAACATGAGGAAAGGGGAAGAATATCTTGTGAAGTTTGGAGTGATTCTCCAGTAGCCAAGGAAGGGCTGGGCTTCCAGAACCTGGAAAAACAAAGATGAAGCCTTTCTTTGTAAGTTTCAGAGAGAGCATGAGTCTGTCAAAACCTTGACTTCAGGGGCCTCCTTGGTGGCGCAGGCAGTTGAGCGCCTCACTGTGAAGCTGTCCGCAGCCTCTGCAGCACCGTTTCAATCCCGGCCAGGCTGCAAGGGTCCCACATGCCGCAGCAGACCTCTCCTGTCTCGCCTGCTGCTCCCCTCAGCAGTGTATTTCAGTTAGTCTGCCTGTTCTGCTCCCTTCTCTGTCTCTGGTGAATCCTCTCACCCTCCCGCACATCTGGCCTGTACCCTGGTTCTTGTATAAATAAATAAATCTTTATAAAAAAAAAAAAAAAACCCTTGACTTCAGATGCTTAGCTTTCAAAACAAAGAGACAATGCATTGCTGTCATCCTCAGCCACCTAGCTTGATGCACTCTGTTACAGCAGCCCTGGGAAGGGAAACAAAGGAAACCAGCACCTTTCCCCAATGTGGCTAATAACATTCACAGCAGAGTTTCAGGGAAATGTTTCCCATTCATATAAAGGGACCCAAAGGAAACAATGTTTTTTTCTGATGATGATGTTGTGCCTGTATGTGATGGTGGGAACTGTGGCAACCATCTTATGGATATGAAAGATGAGATGATGCCATCAGCCTGCAGAGCAAAATTGTGGAAAGAACCTGGGTCATTGATGATTATTGTTGATTCTCTGAAACAACTCAACCTGTATCTTCTCACCTTGGGATGTCCTGCTATGTAAGATAAATTCACTTATGTTTGAAATCATTTTGAGTTTGTTTTTCTGTTTCTTACACTGAAGTATGGAATCGATGACATAACATATTGTGTTAGTCAGATGCCTCAGTCGAAGGCCAATGGTGGATGTCATTGACTAAGCTGGTAACTGTTAATGACTCAACTTAAAAGGAGTCAAATCTTTCTTTATTATTATTAAGTCCTTGCGTGTGTGTCCCTACAGAGAAATTTGTGGAAGCAACTGGTTGTTATTATCTTAATGAATCTTAATTTTTCATATATGATAACAGAAATATAAAGAGTCACAACCTGCCTGCATAGGGAGGCAGCTTAATGATCACCTGGTGCAGTGGTGAGGGCGTGTCTGTGACCTCTGGGGAATCAAAAGGTCAAAATAATTTTTACAGGGGCCTCCCTGGTGGCGCAAGGGGTTAAGCACTGCATTATGAAGCAATCTGCAGCCTCTGCAGCACGAGTTTGATCCCCAGCAGGCCAGGGAGCAACCCACATGGTGCAGCAGACCTCTCCTGTCTCGCCCGCTGCTCCTTTCAGCAGTGTACTTTGGTCAGTCTACCTGTTCTACTCCCCACTCTGTCTCTGGTGAATCCTCTCACCCCCCTACATCTCTGGCCTGTACCCCAGCTCTTGTATGCATAAATAAATAAATCTTTAAAAAAAACACAAAATAATTTTTACAATAATACTAAGATGTTATCTGCCATTTTCACTCTTATTCTCTCATGAATGCGTAGCAATGTTTTCAAGAGGCTGCATGACATGATGTCACAGCAGATCGAATGCAGCAACTGGTATGAGAATCCTCTATTTTCAAGGCAGACATGAAAAAGTTTTCCAAAAATGTCAAAAAAGCTCACACTCTTACATATTTATTTTGTAAAATATAGTTTTTTTTCCATAAGAATATTATTTTTGTTAATTTGTGATGGGTTTGTTACTGTTCTTTTAAAAGAATAAATATTTGAATTTTTTTTCAGTGGATAAAGATAGATGTGACTCATAAATAGAAGCTCTTTGTAGTTCTTATACTATTTAACAGTTTTAAGGGGTCATGTGATCAAAATATTTTAGGCCTGTTCATCAGGTGCCAATATGGTTAGCCCAGGCAAGGAGAGAGGGCTGCAGATAACAAGATGGAAGGAGAATCGGCTGATCATAACAAAAGCAAACATTTACAGGTGGTTGTAATGGGCCAAGTATATGTGGAGTGCTGGCCCCTGTTACCTTGTATAGTCCTCACACTAACCATTTATCCTGTACAACCTCCCTACGAGATAGACCAGGATACGCTCAATGTCCTTGAGCAGATAAAAATCATGGATCAGGATAGACATTTTCCTACCCAAATGTTTGTAGCCAGTCAGTGCTGAAGGCAGGATTTCAACATAACCCCAAAGCTCATGTTCCTGAATCTGGTGTCTTTAGCCTCTATGTTCTGATGGAGTTGGGAATTCAATCCAACCCTGTGGCACTGTGGCACAGGGTGAGCTCTGGACTCACTCTCACCCCAGTATCCTCACCTGTAAGATGGACATGAAAACAGCTAGATTGTGAGGATCTATGAGATAGTGAATATCAGAGCAACTTATAAATAATAAATTCAGTGAGATAATTATGACTGGTAACTTCCCCCTGTTGTCTCCTTGGTAGGGACCATTCTTGGGACATCCGCTGGTTGTGAAAATTAAAAAAAACATGAACCCATTCCCAGGGTCAAACACATGTGTATATATGAACATGCATAGCCAATGGCAAGGTGGCGTGTGGTTTATCAGTTTTTATATTAATGCTCCGATAGTATGCTTTTACACATCATGTACCATATTTAGTTTTGATTCACCAGCACCTGTTCTTTTATTCTCCAGCACCTATCCTTTTGATCCTCTCTCCTTCCCCTCACTGTCTTAACCTCAGAAACCTAACTCTGGTTATCAATGAATGATAGTTTATAATTATTTGCTTTGTCAGTTCATCTGCTTTGATGACTCATTTTACTCACATAGATGAAAATGTTCAACATTTGTCTTTGTCTTTCTGATTTACTTTACTAGACAAAATTCCCTTGAGCGCCTTCCATTTTGCTATAAATGGTAACATTGCATGCTTTCTAGTCCAATGGTCTTCTATTGTACAGATAGATCACGTCTTCTTGATCCAAGCTCAGTGGGCAATTAGGTTGCATCTAAATCCTAATTACTGTAAATAATACTGCAATAAGCATTGTGGAACATATGAATTCCTTTAGCTCATGGTTTCATATTCTTTGGCTATTTACCCAAAAGTGGGATTGCTGGATTATATGATATTTCCGTTTTCAGTTTTTTAAGACAGGCCTAGACTGATTTCCAAAATGGCTGCACCAATTTACATTCCCACCAAAAGTGTAACTAGTTCCTCTTTCTCCCCATACTCTCCAGTACTTGCTGTTGAAGTTATTTTTAATATGGGTTATGCCCTTAAGAGGGCATCAATATTATTACTTTGTGATTTTGACTTGTATCTTCCTTGTTAAAAGTGATGACAAACATTTTTTCCATGTATCTGTTGGAATTCTGTGTATCTGCTTTGATAAATTGTCTTTTCAGATTTGCTGCCCATTTTACAGTTGTTGTTGTTCAGTTGAACAATCAGAGATATGCTTCAATGTTTCAGTGTTTAGCCTCTCTTTGTGTCTCTCTGTCTCTGTCTATGTATCTCTCTCTCTCTCTCTCTCTCTCTGTCACACACACACACACACACACACACACACACGCACACACACACACACACTCTCTCTCTCTCTCTCTCTCAGCAGTATTGCTGAGGCCGGCTGGTGGCTGGTCAGGATTCACAGGTGTGCCAATATCCCCACAGGCAGCACGAGCACTGGACCCCAGGAACTGGTCAGTGGGTCTTTGCTCTTTTCTGGACCACAAATTATCAAGAGCACTTGAGCTGTGACAGGAGTTTGCAGGCTCTTCTGCCCTTCTCTCGCAGCATAAAATTAAATAAGCACCATTTTCAGGCGCTATTTTTGTGAGGCAAGTAATAGAGTCTGAAACGATTATTAGATATTTATTGTAGCGAAAGCACTGAACTGAGATGTGCTTTAAAAACACTAAACAGTAAACCAGGGAGGAAAGGAAATTCCTGGAGACAGAGTGGCTGGGACTGACTCTGGAAGAGTCAGTCAATGGCTCAGGCAATGGCCTTGTGGCTGTGCCTTGGTGGTACCAGTCTTTCCCCCACCACTGTGTCCCACTCTAGTCCCTGCATATGCCATGAGCAGTGGGGGTGGGGAGAGGGAAGAATATGAACTGGGTCAGGAGACTAAGATGCTAACAGCTAGCCCCAACTCTTAATTGGTATGTGCTATGGGCAAGCCTCATCTCCTCTCTGGGCCTCAACATTCTTTACTGCGTCCTGAGATGACCAGAAGACCCACAAAACTCTGTAGCCCCTGCAGATAAGGTCCCCTGTGGTTAAACTCCAGCGGGGCTGGCATCCAGAGGAGCACAAGGTAGTGATGGGACAGAGTGGGCTCTGGGCCAAAGTCTTTGACCAGGTGACTTCATGCCAAGCTCCCCAGCAAACCTCCCGAAGTATATGTATGAGAGGAAGGCTGCTAAGGATCAGCTCTAAGAGGGACAAATGCCAAGTAATAGAGGCAGAGACAGAGGGATGTCGACCCACAGAGGGTGCAGATGAAGGCATCCCTCTCTCCATTTGTCCTTCTACCATGCAGCCATGTTGTGCCTGCACACTTTTGCTCCTGAAGCCCCTGCACAATGCAGGCCCATCTCCCCACAGCTACCCCTGTCCCTCTGCCCTCTTAAACCAGCCTATCCACTCCTTGTTTTCTAGAGCCATTGACTGAACCTCTCAGGAGGTTTACTGGGCTTTACTGCCTGCTCCCTCTCAGTAGCTCCCTGGCCCTAGATCTCTGGAACACCTGGGTGCTCTGCTCTGGCTAACTGTGTATGGCAGAAGGGGTTTCTGCTTTGCAATCAGAAGTGGTTTCCAGGTCCACATCTGTCACCCACCAATGTGGATCTTCAGGTAAGTGGCTTAGCTTATATGTGCCTCAGTTTCCCCATTTGTAATTATGTACCCTAATGGGGATACTTCACAGGGTGCCTTGTTGATTAAACATGAAGGCACTTGGTAAGCTGTTATGGCATTTACATGCTAGGATTCAGCAGCACTGAGCTTGATTTAGTTTAATTCCATTATCCCCGTCAAAGCCATTTTGAAAATGGTGAGGTTTGCATACATAGGATGTCCTAGGGACAAACACTATCTTCTAGGGGACCCTTTGTTCTTACACACACAAACACACAATTAAAGGTCTAAAAGCAGAACTTTGGAGAAGACAGGCAGGGGAAAGGGAGAGAAGAAGGATGGCATGGAAGGGAGGAAGAAAAGGAGAAAGAGTTGTCTGTCCCTGGGTGTTCGTCTCTGAATGTCCATGATGAGGTTGGAAGGTTCTTGCTATTAGCTGGATAAAAAGACTCCTGGGAAGTGCCTCCTCTCCTGCCTTCTCAGTCACATAAATTACCTGAACTTGAGATTCTGCTTCCCAGAGTAGGGAGGCAGAGAGCAGATCTCTATTGCGGGAGCAGCACATGATAAAAGCAGAACAGACTGACCTTGAACCAAGAATCTCCCCAGCTGGCATGGCTGTAGCTAAGGCAGTGGTTCCTCAGGTACCTTTAGGTGAGCACCTACTAGGCACCATTCTAATTCCGAGTTCTAAGAACATGCAGAAACTGGGCATGACTCCATGTCCAGGTCTGACTCAGCAAATGGGCTTAATACAGAAATGAATCAAATTTGGCCTGCAGCACTGTAAGTCATAGAGCATTTGGGGTGATTTCTCCAATCATGGCAGGACCCAGCTCCTTCTAATACTGGGGAGTCCTGAATCCCTGGACAAATGTGGTATGCATCATCCATGCTTCTTTGTGGTCTTGACTCTCACTACACCCACATCCCATCACCTTACCCTGGTGAGGAATTTTAGCAGAACCTGGAGGGTTAACTGTCTAGAACTGATTTTTTAACAGCAGTTGTCTGAGGCAGAGATAATGGGCAAAGTGTGCTGAGAGAGGACAGGGGAGCAAGGATGAAGCAGGTTGTCCATTCTTCCCTTTGTGAAGAATCTTGCATGGTTAGCAGGGACCCCACCTGGGGGAGAGAATCAGGAGTTCTCCTCCAAGGCTCATATCAAGCACTCATCATATGTAGATGTCATGGGAGAAGACATGCAACTTTTCCATAGCTGGGGATGCACATTTGCAAACAAACGGTAGGGAGATAACATTTATGATGCACCTACTGTGTGTTCCAAGGTTGTCTGGTGGCTAAGCTGTTCTGAGGACAGGAGAAAGGAGAGATGCTTTGCAGACTCTGCTAGTTCCTAATCACTGGGAAGGCAAAGGGAGTCTTCTGCGAGCTTAGCACCTAATTCATGTCATCATAACCCATGTTATCTATTTACTTTGCAGTATGACCCATCAGGTTATGATTACCATACTTTACAGAAAGGACAATTTGTAACTCTGCCAAAGCCACAAAACTAGCAATCAGTCCAGCTAGGATTTGAACTCACATCAAACTGGTGTTCTTTTTACTTCCACATGCCACCTCTTTGGATTCATTGAAACCAGACCAGGATAAAATTGAGCAAGAAGAAGTGTCTGGGTCTACAGCTATATGAATCCAATTCTTTCAGCTTTTCTATACAACCTCGCCTTTGGAGGAAGAGGGTTTGTAATTCACAAAGATGGAGGAAAATATGTTCCCCTCAAGCCTGCCCCTTGCCATTCCACGTGACAAATGTCCACGCTCTTGCCGCCTGAGTCGCACACGCTAGTAAATAGTATAAACATTGGTCCACATATTTCATGCTTATAGCCTCTGTTCTAGCAGAGCCCTTAAGCAGCTCCTCTGAGTCCAATTCTTTGTCAACAGATGGAGCCATCAGGGGAAGGGTCAGCAGCATGAGAACACCTGGGGCTTTGCTCTGGGTGTTGGGAGTGCTCTGGGGATCCTGAGTCATTTGCTAGTTACAGCAAGAACTTGACATCCTGATATAGTACACCAAAGTGTAGGAAGAGAGACTGGTAGTAATTGTCTGTGTGTGGTACAAGTTCCAAGGAGAAAGGATGAAATCTTCTCCTTCGTTCTGTACAATACTCAGTTTTGAACAAGAGAGAAATGTCAGGAAAATCAGAGGATGCATGGCAAGGATCGAGACAAAGAGTTGGAACAGAAAGTGATCAGGAGAAGGAGGAAGGTAGAGAATGTAAAAAACAAAGCTGAAAAGAGAAAAAGGCAAGAGGGTAGGACACCTAGGTGACCCCTCCACTCCCCTCTTTCCTTGGTTCAGGTAGAAAGGGAACATCCTCGTTGAAAGCCATCCAATTTGATGAACATGTCTCCTACAATTGACCTTGGAGAACTGGTTTTAGTTTCCAGTAGACAAATCATCTGAAAGGAGGTTGAAAAAGGAGTCTCCCCTCTTGGGAAAGCCATCCTTTCAGATGAGCAGAGAGGGAGAGGGGCCAGACAGAGGGCAGCTGCAGGGCCCAGCTCATCCAGATGTCTCCTCCCTGCTCCACTCCCATGATTCCACCCTCTCTGACCCAGAGGGAACAAGATCTGTGTCTACACAGGCAGAACGATGAGCATTGAAGTGCGTGTTGTGTCAGTGGAGGGTGAATAAGATGGCTTACCCCTCAAGGGGAGGGTTCCTCTGTCTCTGCTCTGCTGACATTTCAGTAAGGATAATTTGCTTTGGGGCTGCCCTGGGTGTTTTAGGATGTTTAGCAACATCACTTGTTCCTACCCACTGGAAGCCAGTGGAATCCCCAACTTTAACAAGTAAAATTATCTCCAGACCTTCCCAAAATTGCCCCCAGCTGAAAACCACCCTTTCAGGAGCCATATGCCTCCTGGGTTGAGTTTTCACAAATGGAAGACCCACCTCGGAAGTTGATCTCATTGTGTATCTCCAATTCATGTCTGCTGGGTGCACTTCTAGAAGCACCCCCCCCCAAAAAAAAGATGTTTACACAAACATCAAAGGTGGATATTTTTCTTCTTCTACCTCTGAGGTCCACTCCCCAAACACCCCTGCAAGGTCTGACACAGACTAAAGATAAAAAACTCTAACACTGGTCAGTACGAAGCAGAATCAAGAGAGGAAGATCCTGAATTGGCAGAGTCTGGCCATGGGGACACTTCACCCCAGGACACAGGCACTTCCATCTGCACCCTTGTGCAAGTAGGAGCAGGCAGTGCCTGGGAGGCTGCATCTACACACGTTGCCTCGATCAGACTCAGTGCCTTCTGTGCCCCTGAGGCTCCATCTCTGCAATGGAAGGGAATGGACCGATGACATCTAGGGCTTCTGACTCTGATGAACCAAGTTCTGACATTCTCTTACTCTAAAATTATAATTAGTAAAGTCCTGATCTTGTGGCGCATCAAGGATTTGCAGAACATGCTATGAATTCCTCCATGGTTACCTCTTAATTACCTGAACAGATATAGGCAAGTATTGCTAATTCTAAAGGAAGAGATAAATCTAAACTTAATCTAGCTGGTCATGCAAAGGAACACAAATTCTCTCTCTCTCTTTCTCTTGTATACACACACACACACACACACACACACACACCCCTGTAATAGAATGGAGACCCCACAGACCCACGGAGAAGCTACATTGGGAATAACCCATTAGTAACTGAGAGTGGACCATACCCTTGTTTTGACTGATGTTTAGCAATGAACACAAGTCAATCAGGACCTGGGGGCCTGGCTGATGTTTGAGATTTGAGAGTCTCCCAGCGCCAACCCCCACCCACAAAACCCAAGGAAGAAAACACCTCTGCCCTCTATTCTGCATCTCCCCAGGGCTGTTCCACTTTCTCTGTTTCTATTTCTCCTTCTCTCCCAGTCTCAGAGCTACCCTCCCCAGGTCCCTCCATTTGCATATATCTCTGTCTCTGTATCTCAGCCCCTGTTCAGGCCTGTGTTGCTCTCTGTATTGCCCTCTCTCCCTCCCTCTCCACTCCCTCTCACCAATCACAACAAATTGACCTGGAGTGGAGGCCCTGTCAGGAGAATTATCTGCCTGTTCAGACTAAAGGGGTTTTCTTTGTGCATCTCGCCGTGATTCATCTTCAGGAAGGATCGATTCCTGGGCATCCATCTCTGCTTCTGCAGAAAAGCTCTAAAGCGGCTGCATCCCTGCTCTGCCGGACCTCTGGCTCTCATTCGTAGGCAGCAACAGCTCTGCGGTTTGCTAGCTTCTGCCCCTCCAGGAGAAAAACCAGCCAGGGCGGGAGGGGATGCTGACAGTGCCGCAGGCAGAGCTAAAAGCAGCCGTGGAGGAAATGGTGCCAGGACAATGGGCCCTGGGGCAGAACCCCAGCCAGCACCCTACCCCCTCCGCCCACTTGGAAGATGTGACTCCCATCTCTGTGCTCAGTGTCCTGATTATTTATGGAGTTGTAAAGAGTCCTTCAAGCAGCTCATTCTTTTCAACTGGCTGTAAGGCTGGCAAAGGAAGGTGCTGGCCCAAACCACACTGCTCAGGGAGTAGTTGGAGGGGATGCAGAGCAGAGCTGGGACAGACCCCTTCATCCTCCCACTCAATTTGCCTTTTAGGCTGACCTTGAGGAGCACCACTTGGTTCGGATACCTTATGCTGTGTGTGGGAGGACAAGGGAAGCAGAGGGGCCTGCTGGGAGGCGACTGACTGCAAAGGCAGAGGCAGCTATTAGCTGGCCTCACCACCACCTCCCCTCCCTGGAGCTTGTCTGCCAGGGTCCCCAACTCTCCTTTCTTGGGGAGACTCAGGAGTAGGGCTGGAGCATCATGTGCACAAAGATATCAGAGCCCCCTGTCTTTCCAGATTCTCTTCTACCCCAGCTCCTGGCCCCAGACCCACCCCCACCTTCTGTCTATCTTTTTGAGACCAGTTCTTCACTGGCAACTTCAGAAGCAGGGGTTGACTTCTTGAGGCAGATCCTGCTGTTTGTGGCTCCCCAGCAGCCTTTGCCTTGTTCTTCTCCCTTCTGACAGAACTCCTGTTTCAGATGGGCCCCTATCAGGCAGCAAGGGATGAAACCTGTTTAGTCTAACTAGGTTGTGAGAATCCTATTCCTTCTTGCCAGTGATTGGCCCAAAACTGGGCATGGAACCCTGTTCTCACCAATGGGGTGATAAGGAAGTCTGAAGTGGGGGAAGGCACTGGGAAATACTTTTTCTGCCTAGAAAGAAGAGGAAAAGGAAGAGGAGGAGCAAGAGCAGGAGCAGGAGAAATGCCACCCTGCCTTGCTGCTGGGGAGCTGAGCAGCCATCTTGCAATCATGAAGGAAGTGATGGCCTCCTGGCAGAGTAGCCAGACAGGGAAAATCTGGAGTTTGGTGACATCATTGAACTACCCCAAACCTGAAATCACCTCCTATGAGTCTCTAGTGATGTGACCTAAATGAACACTACAACTGAAGCCACTTTTGGTCAGATATTTGATTACTTGCTGCCAAAGAGATTTACCAAAAACAATGCTCACTGCCTTATTTCCTCCAATAACCAAGTATAAGTAAGGAGGATCTAGTCAGGATGGAGGCAGCCACATTCCCGTGCTTAGACAGGCTGCCTTGTTAATACCTGAGGAATGAAGGTGTTCTTCCTATCAGTTGTCAGTGACCAACACACAATTAACTCTCACTCATTGCATATTTCAAATCAAAATATATTTACTCTCTAACCCTACATACAGTATTATGACTTTTTCCAGGGAGACAAAATTCCAACAATAACCTAGAGAAAAGTTCCCTGTATACAGGTTGGCCTTTGCTTTCTTTTCTTTAGTTCCAAGAGGAGATAATAACAGGTGGGACTTTAAGAAAACATGTCTGCAGAGCTCCAGGAGAAGCTGGGACATGGGAAGGGATCAAACTTACACAGAGAAACTACCGTAAAAAAGAGGAGAGACTGCATAGAATATTTCACTTTCTGGAACAAGGGTAGGCCCCAAAGCCTGACCATCAGAACAGAGAGACAGTGCTGGTCAGGGCTTCGAAGGCACACAAATAAGGATTTGGCTCCTGGTGTGCACTAGCTGTGTGACTCTGGACACTTCACATCTCTGAGCTTCAACATGCTCTAAAGTAAAATGAAGATAGTGACACTCCTAGATTTGTTGTGGAAAAGCAAAGCACATAAAAAAGGGGTTAGGAGTGTGTGGGATGGAGTGATCCTCAGCAGAGTTCTGTAAATGCCCCAATGGGGAGGCAATGCAGCTCTGGAGAAGAGGGTGGTTGTGTCCACACAGACATCCAGACTGAGCACTAGTGGCTCTGGATGGCACTCACTGGGGTGGGAGACGACTCTGTGCTTTTGGGGTGCCAGACTCTGGACTGGAGCTGAGTCTGGGACTGCTTTGCTGGGATTGGCAGGGGGAAACTGAGCTTTCCACAGGATGGGATCTCAGAGGATCAGAGTGAAAATCCCTCAAGCAGCACAGAATAGTGAAACAGGTCATGTTTGAAAGTCAGAGATGCTAGGACTTTCATTTCAGCACTGCCTTGGTCCAGTTGTGCAGTCTTGGGAAGTGCACTTCACTGGAATATGCCTCAGTTTCCCCATTTGGAGGCTGGGACTCAGAGCCTCTCTGTCACAGGACTGGGAGTTGTTGGAGAGGCAAGCACCAGCCAGGGATGCCAGGGCTTCTCTCACTGACTGCCCTTTGCAGCCTGGGCGCTGGCTCCCCTCTAGTAGATCCCAGTGTCCGTGGAAAGGGAAGGAAGTTTCTGATTTGAGGCATGAGCAAAGTGGCTCATTTTCAAGTCCAATTCCCCACTTTAATTGAGTTTTGCCAAAAAGCCCCGTGCAAGCACTTTTCTTGCCATTTTGCCAGATTTGATTCTCGCTGATAATACAAACGCGAGGTCTTGAAGATAGATTACTGTTGTTGACAGTGGGATGAGATGGTGCAGATGGGCTCCTGGGCAGAACACGCTCTTCTGGCCAGCACCCCTTTCAACAGGCCTCTTCCACCACCTCTTGCAGACACCCAAACTGCCTGGGCACCTCCAATGGGCAGGGTCATGGACTCTTCCACACTGAGGTCCCCCTGTGGAGGAGGGGAGATGATGCCCACTTGTCTGGCTGCTGTAATCCTTCTAAAAATGCAATGGAAGTTTTAGAGGAAGATTTCAGCATGAAGCTCCTTTACCAGCTGACCTGTTACCTGGCAGTGAGCAGGACTCAGGTGTGGTGGGACACTGAACTGGCAAGCTTCAGTGGACACAAGGAAGGAGGCTTTGAATGGTGCTACCAACTGGACATGTATCAGGCTGCAGACTTTGGCACTTAACATGATGGAGCGGTGCTCTCAGACACAGGAGAACCTTTGTTAAGTCCAGTTTTAAGGAAGGTCAACTCCACTTTCTTTGCCAGCAGATCAAGAAACCACAGGGAAAGTTTCGTCTCACATCGCTCATCCCCATGCACCATGCATCCTACACACTTCAGGCGAGAAAATACGGTTGTTACAGCCATCCGCTCTGGGTTAGAAACATAAAGCAAATGGAAAAGCAAATGGGAGTAAAAAGAACCAGCCGCCTCGCAGACAATCATTGCCATCTTTTGAAAGAAATTCGTCATTTTCTCTAAATGGAAGATTCTCATCTAAAAAAAAACTTACCTGCATCTTGAAGACAACTCAAATGAGGAAATGCAGACTCCAATGAGATTCTATTTCTCACCCTAGAGGAATTCTGGATAAACACATTTTTTTAAATCAAATATTTTAGACATAAAACGTATAACTGATAATAAAATTAACATCAGGCACTCATGAACCACCCGTTCACAAAATTTAGCATCGTAGCTTCAGTCGAAGCCCTTATAAATTCTGCTCCTGATCTCTGTGCTTGGGGCCAACACAGTCCCCAATCTGGTTTTTGTGGCATCCATTCCTGAAGGAGTTTGGGTGATCTTACCACAAGATATGTGTTCATAAGCATACATAGTACCAGCTTGTGTGTTTTTAAGCTTTATACAAATGGTATATTGATTGCATACTTCTGCAACTTGCTTTTCTTTATTCAGTGTTGCATGCTTGAGATTTATCCATGCTGATCCGTGCAGCTCCAGCTCCATCATTTTCTCTGCTGTATAGATGGACATTTTGGATTTCTTCCATCATTGCTGTTGCTCAAGAAGCTGGGATGAGCATTTGAATTCACATCTCCTTGTGCATGCCTAAGAGACATCCCGGGCAAATGCCTGGGAGGGGCATGGCTGGATAAGGTACACATCTACAAGGATGGAGAGAGAGTGAACAAGTGAGCAGTGCCACAGAGACCTACTGGCTTAGAGCCTCCAATGTCTGCACAGCAGAGCACACTTTGCCCAGCGACAGTGGCATTCACCCAACAAGGTCAGACCATGGTCAAGGTACCCAGAAGCTTTGGTGCCTGGCCTGCATATTTATTCAGTGAGTATTTATTGCTTGAGTACGCACTGCCATGGACATGCATATGTGCATGTAAGACCTGCTTCCCCTGTCAGGGAGGGCTTGGGAACTTGGACACTGCGGCTGTGAGTGGGGACATGGCCTGCGAACTTAGGCCCTGAGGACATGAGAGAGATAGCAGCCCACCGAGTCATTAAAATATGCCAAAAAGTTCTGAAACCTGAAACAAAAGGTACATTCTGTCTGTAATTCTGGGAAAGGATCCTGGAAGATGATTCCTGGAAATTAGACAATAGGACAAAGCCAAAAAAAAAAAAAAAAAAAAAAAAAACTCAGCAGAAGGCATTTTGTCATCTTCCCCATAATTGTAAAATTCCTCCTCAGCAATTTTGAAGAACCAGCAAAACTGAAGCCAAAGAATTAAGAAATGGGAGCAAAATTAAACAATTATACAGACGAGACAGAGAAAGACAATGCTGACATGTGAGACCTAGCAGTCAAATCTTGAGCAACCACTGTCTGAGGACATCCAAAAACTTGCAGTGCGGTTGCCCTTGATGGCAGGTTGTAACAGCCTTTGCCTTCCCAGGCCACAGCAGTGTCAGGGACAACCTCAGAAGAGGTAATACTGTCAGCTGTTTCAGACTTTGTGTCCCATGGCAGGAATCTGGGGACAGGGATTCCTCTGGAGGGTGAACAAGGTCCACAGGCAGGGAGGGGTGGTAATTGGAAACCCAGATACATAGATAGTTCGAGAGTCTAGGGGGCCAACACACAGAGAGTATCAGGGCCTGAATGCCAGCCCCACAGGGATTAGGCTTGGCCCATAAGCTAAGCAAAGACATTGGATTGTTTTCTGGGTTAGACCCTGGAATTGCAAACAGGCCCTAGTGGGAGGAAGGACACCCGCGCTGGAGCCAGAGGTCCATGTGTCATGGGCAAGTCGCTTGCTGTCCCCATGCCTCAATTTGGTCTTCGATAAAATGAAGATGATAATAACAGGTAACATGAACTGACCTAATGACACTATGGGCTGCAGATCACGTAGACAGGTTCCCTAGCTTGACCTCTTTTCAGCTGAGAAAAGCAAGGCTCAGAGAGACAGCCCTGGGCCATTGTGAGGACCTCAAAGATAATAATGTATGTAAAATGGCTAGCTGATTAGGATTAAGGTTACCCCGGTGGGGGTTCAGGGACCAGGCACGTGGCGTGGACAGTCCTCAGCGAGGAATGGGTCAGGGCCCAAGAAGAGTGTGTATGGACCTGGGCAAAGTCTGCTTTGGAGAGCTGGAGAACCCTCTCAACGGGGCCCCCAAGGGCCAGCCCCTGATCTGGGCACTGGGTATGATTCACCTGTGCTCTGCAGCGCCTGTAGTGGAGATATGATTCACCCACTCTGGCAACAGTGCCACTGCCCAAGTGGCTCGGTAGCAGAGCTGTGATTCCAGCTCCAACTTGGCCTCAACCCACTGCCTCGCCCTGACCCCACACAGGCTTTTATCTTTACACAGGCCATAATTTCTGCCAGTTTTATCAGCAACGCAACCTTATCACATCCAAGTTGGGCTCCACACCCACCATCCCAGTCCTGTCCCCTAGGAGACAACCCAGGAACCCTCACAAGCTCCCAGGCCCTGAACTCTCACTGCCCTAAATGTTCAGAGAAGCTACAGGAGTTGAGGTTTCTGAAACACCTTTAAAAGACAAGTTAAGGGCCTCCCCGGTGGCGCAGCGGTTGAGCTCTGGGTTGCGAAGCTCTCCGCGGCCTCTGCGGCCTCTGCGGTGCCGGTTCGATTCCCAGCTGCTCCCCAGCCACTGGAGGAGGGTCCCACATGGCGCGCAGACCTCTCCTGCCGCCTGCTGCTCCCCTCAGCAGTGTACTTCGGCCCCTCTGCCTGCTCTGCTCCCCACTCTGGCTCTGGTGATTCTCTCACCCTCCGGCGCTTCTGACTGTACCCAGTGCATGTATAAACAAACAAACAAATAAATAAACAAATACATAAATAAAAAATACATGCCTCTTTAAAAAAAAAAAATAAAAGACAATTTAATTTGCCCCCATAAAAGCCAAGCCATCTGAAATAGGGGAGTCGTGGCCTGGCACACAAATTGCCCTGTTTGGTATTGGACTAGGGTCAGACTGGTGTGACACCCAGAGAAGGAGTCCACACATATAGACACACCCGGTCAGAAGCACGTATGAGAAAATCCACAGAGACTCACATGTGCAATGAGACAATACACACACACACACACACACACAAGACTGGCTCGCGACACCCACTCAGCTGCTTCACGCTGACTCAGAGGACCTTTCCCTGGAAATTCTAGCAATGAAACCATCAGACCTTCATGGGATTGAAAAGCTTGAGGAACAGCTAAGCCTGTGTTTTTTTCTGCCCCACTGGCACACTAACTCTGCAGGTGGAGGTGGGGAGGAGCTTCTGCTGCCCTGACTGTGAGTTGGGTGAAGGACTTGGACTGGCATTGGGGTGTGGCTTCTCTCTGGGCTAGGAGGCTCTGCCACCCCTGTCCCATGCTGGCCATGGTGCTGGAGGCCCATGGGCTTGTGAGATGCAGCCCAGAGTGCCAGTTAATCTCTTGGTGCCCAGATCTATTTATTCCAGCAGAATAAATAATCAATCATTATTGATTTTCTAAGGAAAACACTCCTTTGTGCGCTCTGGCACAAGAAGCAAGTGCCAGAGCTGGAGTCCTGGAAAAGGGAGTGAAATGCTTGAGTGCCAGCGTCTGAGGCGGCGCCTGTGTGGTCACTCTGTCCCTCCCCAGAGACCACTGCAGGACCAGCAACCCGAGACACCGGATTGCTGTCCCACCCCCAGGCACCCCAAACCTTGCCACCCTCCTCCCTTACCCCAGAAAGAACCCTGGCCTCTAATCTTGTGGGGGTAACAGACCTAGATCAGTGTTTTACAGACTTTTCTTACTTATTAGCCTGGAGCCACATCACAGCGATACAATAATGAATGTCGCAGAGCACGCCACAGCCACGGGCCACACACCAACGCAGTGGTGCACATGGCAGCTCCCCTCCCCTAGAGCAGCCAACTAGGATCCCAGGGGAGTCACAGCACCCTTATGGAAGTTTTGGGCTCTCCCACAGGGCTCACATTCTCCGGTGCTCTCTCTCTGATTCTGTCTCTGATCCTCTCATCTCTCTATTATGCCTTTATATCTTCTCTTTTCTCAAATTCTCTCTCTCCCTCTCTAATCCTCTCTCTCTCTCTCTCACTCTCTCTCTCTCTCCCCCCACTCCCTATGTCCCCCTCAGAGTGAGGGGCCTGCATTCCTGCCCGAGGGATCACAGAGTCCCCGCCCTGAGATGGCATCTACATGTACCCTAGATCTTGGCTCTCAAGAGAGAAGCCCATCAAGAGGAGCACAGGGGAGCGGGCATTCCTCCTGCTCAGGAGTGGGGGCATGGGGAGCCAAAGGCCAATGGGAGCAGAGCTCAGAGAAATTATTAGGTTTCTGGCAATTTACTGAAGGAAAGAAAATGAACTGACATTCTTGGGCTCCAACTAAGGAAATCTCGGCAGTGGGGTGGACACAGTATCTGGAAGCACATCCTGGCACCACAGTGCTGATAAGACCTCGGGGGCCTGCATGAATTACTGGTATATTGATTGGTTGAAAACAAGAGGGAAGATTATGGGGGTGGCTGGAGGGAGATGTGGCAGCGAGCAAGCAGCCGGGTGCACAGGCTGGCCCCTGCATGGCTGGCTCCGAGACTGAACCAGACACCAAAGTGCTCGTCGGCGTCTGTTTCCTCAACTGGAAAAGGGCTGAAGCTGCTCTTACTGCATGGCTGTGGGGTGACATGGAATGCCAGGCGCCGTGCCTGTAGATGATGAGCAGAAGTGAGCTCCTGTGTGGTTTTCCCTGATCCCCACTCCCTCCAAGGTCTGTGCTCCAGCCTTCTCCACCCTACCAATGCTCTCACTGTGTCTTCAGACTCAGGCTGTCAGTGAGGGCTGCCTGCCAGCGTGTGCATTGGGTCATTGGGTGGAAGCTGCTTCTTTCTCTCTTTTTTTTTGTAAGATTTATTTAGTTTTATACAAGAGCTGGGGTACAGGCCAGAGGCATGGGAGGGTGAGAGGATTCACCAGAGACAGGGCAGGGAGCAGAACAGGCAGACTGATGAAATACACTGCTGAGGGGAGCAGCAGGTGAGGCAGGAGAGGTCTGCCGTGCCATGTGGGCATCTCCCTGGCTGGCTGGGAATCGAACCCGCACTGCAGAGGCTGTGGACAGCTTCAGAGCACTGTGCATAACCTTCTGTGCCATGGAAGCCATTTCATTTCACCCCATTCCAGTTGTCTATTGCTGCCTACACCACCTCAGAACAGTGGCTTAAAGCAACCACAGTTATTTCCTCTTCTCATGAATCTGGGGATGTACTGGGCTCAGTGGGGTGGTTCTCACTCAGAGTCTCTCTGGGATGAATGGTGGTCAGAGGGCTTTCCACCCACTCACTAGCAGTGGGTGCTGATGTCACCTGACCACAGTGGATGCCACTGCAGGACACCCAAAGGTGGTCTCTTCTTTTTTTTTTTAAAGATTTATTTATTTATGCATATAAGAGCTGGGGTGCAGGCCAGAGATGCAGGGGGTGAGAGGATTCATCAGAGACAGAGTAGGGAGGACAGGCAGATCCACTGAAATACACTGCTGAGGGGACCAGCAGTTGAGTCAGGAGAGGTCTGCTGCGCCATGGGGGTTACCTCCCTGGTCGGGGATTGAACTCATGCTGCAGTGGCTGCTGATAGCTTCATAGTGCAGTCTTAACCCCTTGAGCCACGAGGGAGGCCCAGGTGCCCCCTTCTTATACCTTGGCTCCCTCACAGCATGGTGTCTGGGTTCATATATCAAAGGATGAGTCTAAGGGGGAGCAAAACCACTTCTACCATATTCTTTTCTAGTTGCACATTGCTGAGGACATTATAATCTGGAGGAGGAAATGAGGGACCAGTGCTGCAGGACAAGCATGCCACAGAATTACAGATGTGCACTGGAATCAGAGTCACTCCTAACTATTCTGAAAGGCAAGACACACACAGAAAAGAACATTGAGATTTAGAATTACTATCTATTTTTCCAAAATAAACTCCCCATCTCTGAGGGGGAGACACAGCCCTGCCTCAGAGAACCCCACTCTGAGGGGAGACACAGGCTTGCCCTCAGGAAGCCCCAGTCTGAGGGGAGACACAGCACTGCCTCAGGGAACCCTAGTCTGAGGAGAGACACAGCCCTGCCTCAGAGAGCCCCAGTTTGAGGGAGGACTCAGATTTCCCTTTCAGGGATTCCCTGGTTATATCTAAATTCACTGACCCTGTTTCATGGACACAGTCTTTACAGTGGATTAAACTTGGCTTTTAATCCTTGTGTTGGAGGTTATCTCTAACACAATGTCTTTTTGGACTTTTTTTAAGGATTAGTGAAGAAAATATTTACTAAATCTGCAAGACAGTAATTCATTTTTCATGTTCTGGGACTCGGACTGGGAGTCAGGCAGGAAATTTCCTCCCAACCCTGCCAGTAACTGAGAAGATGACTGTTTCTCCAGACCTCCATGCACCCCACAACCACTGGGCTCCGGCATGGTCAACCTGTGGCCTGTTGGAGACACAGTCCATGTGCCAAATGCATAGCTGAGGCATGATTAGAACGCAGGCCCTACTAGGCACACTGTCCAAGACTGTCTGGGTATTGCTGTCACAGAGGGCCAGCTCAAGTGGAAAGGTTTTTGGGGTTGGCAGGGGTCAGAGATGGATGAAACTCCTATTCTTCACTCAGGCAGAGGCTATAAAAGTTCTGCACCTTTTCTCCATATGTGTCCCCTTCCCACTTGGTCCTGAAAGCACCCAGGGGCCTCTGCACCCCAGCAGCAGGTAGGGGTAAGTGTTATGTGGATATCTGGAAGCCCTGTGACGCTGCAAGAGGGAAGTTGCTGAAGGAGACCTGAGTTCTCAGTGAGGCACTTCTTCTCTCGATGGCTACATCTCCTAATCTAGAAACTGGAGACACATGCTTATTCCACACACAGCTCTCAGAGCAGCCACAAGTGTCATCAGCTGGGACTGGGGTCACCTCCTTGGTAGGAGAAAATTTTGCTGTTGGTATATTTTTAAATCTTCATGGAAAAATCTGGAATAACATTCCCAACAAGGGTCTGGCAGATGCTGAGACTTGTAGGTAATAGTGTCAGGTTGACCCAGTCTTTTTTTAAAAAAAAAGATTTATTTATTTATGCATACAAGAGCTGGGGTACAGGCCAGAGGTGTGGGGCAGTGAGAGAATTCACCAGAGACAGAGTGGGGAACAGAACAGGCAGATTGACTGAAATACACTGCTGAGGGGAGCAGTGGGCGGGACAGGAGAGATCTGCTGTGCCATGTGGGTAGCTCCCTGGGCAGGGATCGAACTCGTGCTGCAGTGGCTGCGGACAGTTTCACAGGTTGTGTCCTAACTCCTTGCGCCACAGGGAGGCCCAAGGCCCGGTCTTTTATTGTTACTCATTCATTCAACAAATAGATTTTGCTGTTTCAGGACCTGGTAGAAGTTGGTGAACTAAAGTTCTAGATTTTACTCTCCTGTTGTGACATTTGGAGGGAAAACTGTAAACCAGGCTTGCAGGCAGCTGATCAGGAAGACACTCAGTGTCCCACAATGAGGAGCTGCAGGAGAGCACTGTGGAACCCTGAATGGAGAGGGCAGGGTGTCCTGGGGAATGATGTGCAGGTTGGCCTTCCCTGGGAGAACTGGGAGAAACTGACTCACCCACTTGAGGAAGTGTCTGTTTTTCCCTTGTGTCCTCTAAGACAAAGGCACTTACTCACCTGTGGGGACTGAGAAGGATGTTGGGTCAGGGACCTCTGGGGTGCTGGAATCCTCATCACAAGGGACAGGCTGCCCTTAGGTTTTCAGTGCAGAGTCTGGTCCCTGAAGATGTCAGAACAGCAAAATTCTCTGAGTCATTCTGACCAGTTAGTGATGGTGAAGATGTTGAAGATGTTGACAATGATGGTGGTGGTGATGATGGTGGTGTTGATTGTGATGGTGAAGATGATGATGATGATGGTGGTAGTGATGATGAAGATGATCATAATGATGGTATTGATGGCGATGATGATGATGATGGTGATGGTGGTGATGATGGGGCTGATATTAATGACGGTGATTATAATAGTGTTGGAGGTGAGGATGATGATGATAGAGGTGATGATGATGATGATGATGGTGTACCTGTTGTGTGGCTTAAATATTAACTGACAGTGACTGAATGATGTTAATGAGGAAAAGACAACTCCTGTTCCCTTAAGACATGGAGGAATAAATAACCCTAAAGGTGCCCTTGAGCCAAACATTCAGGGAAGCCAAAATCACACCGGAGAGCAGACCTGTCTCTAAAGAAGCACCTCCCTGGACAACCTCCAAATGTCTGATCCCATGACTCTCTTCCACCCTTATGACAACAAATAGATGCGGTCTTCTAGATCTCAAGCTGAAGGCAAAGTGGGACCAAGAATGCTGTCATTTAAAATGCACTCACTTCTGGCCTCCCTGGTGGTGCAGGGGGTTAAACACCACACTATGAAGCAATACGCAGCCTCTGCAGCATGAGTTTGATCCCCGGCTGGCCAGTGAGAAACCACATGGCGCGCAGACCTCTCCTGCTGCCTGCTGCTCCCCTCAGCAGTATATTTTGTCAGTCTGCCTGTTCTGTTCCCCGCTCTGTCTCTGGTGAATCCTCTCACCTCCCACATCTCTGGCCTGTCCCCCAGCTCTTGTATGCATAAATAAATAAATCTTTAAAAAAATGCACTCTCTCCTTAACCCATCTTATTAGTATCTCTGCTTTGTAATTAGGTATATGATTATCTTAGGTTTAGAACAAAGAAAATCTTTCGTGGCCTTCATCGTTACTAGTTTGGCATATACAACCAAGTTTTGGTCAATCAGTTGTGAGAAAAAACAAAATGTTCAATTTCTGGGAAAATGTCATTAAAGGGAAGGGAATATGCTCTTCTGTCCTTCCTTTGCCGTGCTGGCTTGAATGTAAGCATGATGAATGGCACTCCAACAGCCATTTTGAACCATGAGGTAATATGGGAAATGGAAGCCATAAATGTGGGGAAACAGGATAGAATAAGCCTGGATATCACATTACACGTTAGCATTGATTACTTCTGGATTTCTTAGGAATGAGAGAGAAAACAATCTTACTTAAGTAGCTGTTGTTTTATGCTTGTTTTCTGTTACTACAGGCTAAACCTAATTCTAATTGACACATTGAGGGACTGAGTCCCCAGGCATATTTTGTTGGCCCACATAATAATGTTCAAATATTTAAAATTCAAGTGTAACATTTAAAAACCAAATGTTTTGTTTTGTTTTCTCATAAATTTTGAATTGTGAATTCTGAAAAGAAGGAAGATTTCACATCCCTTGGCCTGCAATTCAGCCTGGCAAAACTGGAAGAAGTTGGATAATGGCCACCCTTTTCAGCTTGGGGAGGTCCTTCTGTTTCTTCTGTCTCCCTGGAGTCCTCTCCTCTCTACATTCCCACCTTGTTCCTGCTGGCTCTGAACTTGGGTCCCCGGGACAGGTGTTCATGCTGAGCACACCCGGTTCCCTGGGAAGTCCTTGCCTTGCTTTCTCCATAATGAACCACGGGGAAGCTGGGACCCTTCACACCTTCTGGGACCATTTCAAGTCCCCCTCTTTGGCACAAACACAAGAAGGGAGTTTCCCAGAGTGGGAATTCTATCTGGAGGCAATAGCAAGGTGGGGGTGCAGGTGTGTGGGCAGGCCAGAAACCTGTGCTGCACCACCGGTACACCACAGCAGTCTGACCTCTGGAGTCCCCACCCAGTACGCCAAGATCCCAAGTCTCTGGAAGTTCTTGCCTGGGAAGGAGTAGTTTTTCTCTTCTCCTAAAAAAACACAAACAAAAAACTCCCAAAACATAAAAACAAACAAAAGGTTTCACAATGCCCAATTCCAGGCAGTGGTGGGAGCAGGTGCCCAGAAACCTACACATGGGGTATCCAGGGAAATACCACCCATTTCCTTCCCCTTCGAGCCTTAGCTTCCAAAACACCTGTGATATGCCGCTTCCAGGCCTTTTGGCTGAGATCAAGTGTGATACCCGTGACAGGTCACCTCACAGCAAGAGCAGCTCTATTCCATTCCAGGCTGGGACTTCCTCTTCACAGAGGGTGACTCCTTCATTTTGGCATCCTGAGGGCCTGCGAAGGACCTAGAATGTGGAAGAGGCTAAAATTAATTCAATGCATGAATTAATAAATGGATGGATGGGGGAGTGAAAGAAATAGCAAGCGTCAGGGCCTGCCTACAAACACAGTCATGAAAGCTCGCCTCCCCAGCCAGCCTTCTGTGTCTAGAAATCAGCAAACTCTATTGGGAGGAGGGGTTGGGGGGTTCAGGGTCTGCTGGTCACCATTCCTACCCTTCCCTTCACTCTGTGGACCCCTCCAACATTAAAGAGAGAACCAGGAAGTAAAGGAAAGTTCCCCCGTGGCCTACGTAGCCCCCACGTGGAGCCCCACTGCTCAAGGTCTTGGCTACAGTGACCAATAGAAAATTGTCCTTTATTAGGACCCATGATTTGTCTCTACAAGCAGCAAAATTAACTAGAAGGGTTAATTAATCAGAGAAATGTGCAACATCTCTGTTATTTTTAATTCCTCACCCACATTAATGCATTATTGGTTTACTTTAGAACTAATTCACAGCCTGGTCTTGATACCCTTATCTCAGGATTGCCAGCATCACACTGGACATTGGAGGAAGCTCCGCTGCTGATTCCGAGCCCTTCAAATCATCTCTAAGCACGTTAGAGTCACATAAACGGGACTTGTAATGAGACAGCTCTACTTGGCTTTGATACTTTTAATTACTAGCCTGAGAAAGCCAGGGAAGTGGGGGGTGGGGGGGTGGCCCAGGAGAAATGCCTGGGGCCTGGTGAAGCATGCATGCTGCCTGCTGCAGAAATACAGTCAAAACCAGCTGGCTCTTTTCTCAGCACATTCCCTGCATTGTGGGCACGGCTAGTGCCCAGCAACAGAGAGACCCCAGGGAGATATGTGACTTGTGCTGATTCCAGGTACACAGAAAGAGGTCACTTTTTCAGAACCAAGTTCCTTCTCCCCTCAATGCTGACAATTTGGCAAGGAAAGTTTCTGGATGGGATATGCGGAGCTGGATTTTCGCCTTCCTCATACAATCAGTTATTCATTCAACAAGCACTTTTTTAACACCGATGGTGTGCCAGGCACTACTCTAGTTATTGGTGATATATCAATGAACAAAAGAGACATCATTCCTGGCCCTCATGAGCTTTCATTCTAGCAGGAAAAGGCAGACATAACAATGAGCATAATAAACACATGCTTTGTTAATGCCAGAAGACAGTTTTCATGGGTCTTGCATTTCTGCAAGTCTTGCAAGTGAGAAACTGCTTATTTCTTGTATCCTTTCAAGGATGTCACTAGCAAACAGCTTTGGAAGCTAGAGATAGTGTCTCTGCTGCACCAGAGGGAGACATACTTACTACCCAGCTCGAGAAAACTGACTCTTCTAAAACAAAGAACAGGTGCACTTACTGCGCATTATAAAAGACATGGTCACCAAGCCTGGGTTCCTCTCCCAGGACATGACCTGCCGCCTTCGCAGGTATTATCCATCCTCTTCATTTCACCTGTAGACACTGAGGATCCAGGGTTAGAATTGCATTAGATAAGGTGGGGTGACATGTGTCCCTGATGATAGGGAACCAATCAGGAACACCATCCCTGTACTCAGAGATACTGAAGTCAGCTCACTGCTTTGGGGTGCCCTCCATGACAGATGTTTCTTGGAATTTCTCCTGCCAGGTGAAGGTGGAATCTTCATGCCTCTTGCTCCATCCAGCTGCACCAGGTTCCTGAAAGGGGGCAGTGGCATTGCAGCCTCATGCAGGTGGGCAGGGCACAGTCTCAGTGCCCCTAAAACTTTTCCCAGCTGGCCTGCCCTGATGATTGCTGAGGACCTCATCTCCCATCATAAAAATCCATAACTCCCAGCATGGTGCCAAGGATTTTTTTGTTTTCCCGTGGATGTTTCTTTATCTCCCTAACTAGGTGGTAAGCCCAAGGTAGGTACCATGTGTGTGTGTCTCCAATCTGTCACACACCTGGCAGCATGCTCTGCTCATCGTAAACCATTAATAAATCCCTGTGATGACAACAACCAGCCTCCTACTCAATGCCAGGCACGACACCTGTCCTCACCTCATATAACCTGTGGCAGGTCAGGAAGGGAAGCGGAAGTCATACTTGGTGGCAGGGCACAGTGCCCTCCTCTCTGCCCCTCCCACCGAGCCTGCTCTGGCCATCTGCCCACTGCCCAGGGGCACCCCATTAGGGAGAGGACAAACCATCCAGAACCTGGCCCTCCTCCCCCACTCCCAAGCATCCCAGGAGAGAAGGAGGTGGGGACGGCTGGTTAAGTACTTTCCACGTCTGCTTCCTGCTCCCCCAGCCTCCGCGACTATTATTGGTAAGTGAACCAATTTTCTCTCCTGACATCTGTAGCTCTTAGCAGTGAATATATTTGAAAAACCCTTTATGATTACTTGAAATCTTCCCTGCAATTTGATTCCTGATATTTCTCTTTTCTCACTGAATGATTCCTTTAACTCATTATTTTTTATACTGCAGGCCTGCCCATCTCCCTACCACCACATGCCACCTAGGGTCTTCACTCCCTTTCTCCCGAAACAGGAAAAGAGGAACTATGGGGAGTCAACACCTTCAATCTTCACCATCCCATGGCCTCCCCGCTGGCTCCCCAGCCTGAGGACACCCCCTTCGTTAAGCCCAAGTCCAGCTTTTTGTGTAAAGGAGGATTACTCAAGGGAGAGGGGCTCCCTCCTCCCCCCACTTGCAGTGAGCCTCACATACCACCCCCTGCTTGTTCTCATGATTATTTCCAATTCCTTCCAGAACACTTAGCGTGCCAGCCTCAGCATGAGAGGCAACTTTTCCTCCAGGGGGAAAATATAGTCCAGGATTAGTAATAATACCAGTGATCATAATAACAATACAAATGAGAACAGGTCCCAGAATAGTCCCACAGATGATGGAGGATGTGGTAGGGGGCTGGGTGGTGCATGGAAGCTCACATGGCATTAAAGACAAAGATGTCGCTGCCATGCATCTTTCTGCAGTGGTCAGGAGTGCAGTGGTAAAGGTTCTACAGGCACGATGATGTAGCTGGACCCCAGATGAATAATACTGATGTCTCTCAGTTCCACCAAGCACTGCTAATGCTGTCAAGAGACAGAGCTCAGGCCCACTAGGGCCCGACCTGCGAGACCTTTGCTAACTTTCTGACTGCCAGGCTGCAGGATCCTTCTTGATCTTGACTCCAAATATATTTTAAGTAGCATCTGTCACTGTGTCTCTCATTCACTCATTCATTCATTCATTCATTCATTCATGTAGCAAATACTGGGCAGTAGGTATGTGCTGGGGAGTATGTCTGGAGCTGGAGGGCAGAGGATAAGTCAGCTACCTGCCTAATGAGCCTCTGCCCAGTTCAGCAGATCCAGCAGTAACCATGTGAGAACAGCGCTGACAGGGCAGGAGGTATAAGAGTTGCAGGCTAAGAGTCCAGATTATGGAGTCCATTTGTCTTGGCTTGAACTCCAGCTACTATTTGTTTGTGGAACTTTGGATGTCTCTTAACTTACCTGTGTCTCAATTTCCCTACCTATGAAATGGGTATTAACAGTAGCTACCCCATTGAACTGATGAATTACTACAAGCTAAGCTGCAGCACAGAGCCTGACAGACAGCAAATGCTGACTATGTGCTAGTTATCCCTGTTAAAAGCAGGAGTTTATTCAATTTCCTGATACCTTTGCTTGAAAGACGCCTTAGACTAACACCCTCATTGTTTTACCTTCTAGCTTTCTGTTCTCAGGACAAAAGGAGACCAAATGACTCCTCCTCCATTTCTCAACAACAACAAAAAAAAATGTTCAGAACTGGAGAGGCTGGAAAGACCACTAAGGTAGAAAAGAAGTCCCCTCAAGAGATAAACAGAGTCAGGGAAGTAGTGTGTACCTTCTGTTAGCTGCACTGAGGAGATCAGAGTCCCTTGGTCCCTATTCCTTCAAACCCAGAGAGCATGTCTGCTTGTATCCGTGGCTCAGGCAGTGCATGGATGAGTGGTTTCCCACCACATGGGGGTCACAGCATGAGTCAGCACAGGTCTTCTTAGACCCCCTCTATAGGCAACTACTCTACCATCCCCCCAAAAAAAGTCACTTGCCCTCAACCACCTGCTGCTTTTTCACTGGACTGATGTGAGGATCTCTGGCAACTAAGACCTCTCCCCTGCACTGGGAGGTTCAGATGATGGGCCAGGTCTATCAAACAGGAAAAGTCCAGGCAAAGCAGGGTCTCTGGGTACATGTGGGACTTCTCTCTGTCCTGGAAATGGACTCGGGTCAGATGCTGTGAAACCTGGAATCTGCTCTGAGACCAGAAGCATCGTGGCTTCCCTGACAGGTCACTTTTGCAGATTGAGTTCTCATGGAACCTGGCAACCCTCCCAGGCCCCATCATTGCATTCACAGGACCTCCCCCATCCCAGACCCTTCCATCAAGTTAATGTGGGCAGTCAGAGTAATGTACTGACCAGATAATTCCACAGGGAGGAGCCAGAGGGCACCTCCTATCCAATGTGCAAGGATGGGGTTCTCTTGAAATGCAATGAAACCTCTTGGCACAGGTCTATTAAGTAATCCGCTTCAGTTCTATGTACTATCCAGAATGGGCCTTATTCTCCCATTTCACAGGTAAGGAAACTGAGGCTTGGAGAGGTGAAGAGGCTGACCCTGGGTACACAGTAAGTAAAGGTAGCACAGGCCCTAAAGCCTTGGCCTCCGAGCTCTTCCTAGGGCAGTGTGTGGGTTGTCTGCTTGCAATTGGGCTCTCAGCAACAGAGCAGACAGAAACACAGAGCCCCGGAGGAAGGCCAAATGGGAGAGGCACCAGGAGGTCACAGGTCTCCATCTCTGAGAGCCAGAGCAATTCAGTTGTCCCTTTCCAGGTGTGGTTTCCCCATCCAGGCAGCCTGGAGAAGCAGGGAGCGTGCTCAGGTCGGCTGGGCACTAGGGCAAGCGAGCAGCCGCGGGAGGACACACACGTGGCTGGCTTAGCGCAATGGGGCTGCTGCTGCCGGACCATTACCGTGGTGATTAATTAGGCGCCTTCCATGCAGAGCCTCTGGGTTCCTGGGGCTGCCTGTCAAAACTGCAGGGCTCAGCAAACTGTGGGGCGCCAATCTGGAACCACCCTCTGACCTGCTGAGCTGAGAAGGGAGGTAGCAGAGGCTTCCAGCCCAGATGCAGCACCCCCTCTTGCGTGTGGCAGCAGAGGGACTGCAGCCCTGACTGCTGGCCCTGAAAGATTTAGAACCTCACCAGCTTCAATGAATATTTTATTTACTGAGGAGGATGCAGCCAGGTGCATTCACCACCTTGGGCACCTTCAGCTGTTATCATGACAGCAGCCCCATTTTCCAGATGAAAAAACTGACGTTCAGCGGAGTCTGCTCAAGGTCACACAGAGCAGAGATCTGTCCTACTGACGTGCTACAGTCCCTGTAGCTGCTTTAGCTACCAAGGATACCTCAGGAAAGAGGAGGGGCTCCCATAGCCTCCAACCTGGGGAACCCTAAAACCAAGCTCCCCCGGCCTCTTATCTCTCTCACTCATTTAGGGCAGTTGTTCAAGAGCCCCTCAGACTCAGTAACCCTACTCCTCCTTACATTCCTTCATCCAAGGCGCACGTGCCCCCCTGGCCGGCATGGGAGGGAGGGGTGAAGTAAGTGGAAGAGGAAACACTGACATCGACACCTAAACCCAGGCAAATGGGCCACTCACTCACTATCAAGTGGCCGTGTGCCTCTTCTCCAGGTGCAGGTTGGAAAGACCTGGATGGTGGGTTTGGGCATCTCAGCTTGTCCACGACTCCATCTCCCCATTTTCTGGCTTAATGAATGGAGATGCTCAGTGGCATTAGGATGAGAAGTTAGAGTCAGTCTGAAAACCAAGGTCAAGTGTCCATGAGTAGCTCTGCTCCTTCTCCATGCTCAGGCACTCTTCAGCACCTAGCAGTCACCCCTGAGCATGCGCGCTGGGTGCAAGCAGGCAGAGAACAGGTGTATGAGGAAAGGCTGCCCCTATCCTCAGGGGGTCCCCTGGCTGAAGAGACAGGAAGCAGAGACTGCAGCTGCTCTGTGAATGGGGCAGACTTGATAGGCACCTGGCTTAGGTGCCAAGGACACCAAGGCCCCAGCATTGATGCAGGGGGTAGGGAGGGAGACAGAGGAGACTTTAGAGACCAGAAAGCAAGAAAAGGAGAGAAAGCCCTGACTTGGGGTGTCCACTGTGGAGACAGTAAGAGTAAGAGCCAGGCTATGGAGGAAGAGCAAAGCATGAGGAGGCCTAGGACAAAGGGCTGCCTGGGAGCTGTCAGAGGGGCCTGGGGGCAGGGGTGAGAGCAGGGGCCTCATCTATGAGAGCTGAATGCTTGCTATGCCAGTGGTTGGCTGGGCTCAGTGCTTTGCCAGCACTAGCTCATTTAATCTTCAGCAGTTACCCAATGGGGATAGAAATGGGAGTTTTGGGGTTTTTTTTTTTGGTGAATGTGGAAACTGAGGTTGAGAGGAGCTTCTAGTTTGAAGAATTAGAAGGGACAGGGCCAGATGCACACAGGACCTCGGACTCCATAGCTCAGGTAGCCCCACTGCCACTGCACTCTGTGGGTGCCCAGCGAGAAAGGACAGCACAGGCCCTGCAGCTGGGTTTGCTGGGGGAGAGAGGATAGGAAGGGCAGTGATTTCAGATCAGTTGGAGCCTGCAGGAGGCAGCAGTACTGCAGGACCACTCTGGAAAATGCGAAACCCAATGAGGCTGAGCCACCAAGTCCTCACTTTTGTGGGAAGTAGCTTCTAAGAAGGAGAGGCAGGTGTGGCTGGGACCCAAATTGTTGAAGTGGATGAAGATGGAGAGCATCAAAAGGAGAGAAGGGGGCAATGACAATAAAATGGCATCTTGAGACGCCTCTGAACCTTAGTTTTTCCATCTGAAGCACCATAAAGTAGTCAAATCTTTCGGTGGGGCTGACAAGATGGCCCTAAGGCAAATAGCCTCACCCTCAAATCTACTAAGGCCTCACCATTATCGTGGAAGAGGCTTGGGTTAGTGAGGTTAGGGAAGGATGCACGGCTAGGAGGGTGGGGAGGCTGTGCGAGACTTTGAACATAAGATAGCTATCTGCCTGTTCTGCCTTTGTGTGAGTGTGCTAGTGAGTGTGTGTGTGTGTGTGTTTAAAGGCCAATACTGGTTTGTGTTCTCTGCTTCTGCAGCTCAGAGACACAGGGGCCAGGATGATGGATTTATTGATTAACATTTTCATTCACTTCAAGATATGAACTGTGAATCCCTTCTGAGGCATATTTTGCTAGAGGCAGATGCCTTTACCTTGAATGCTATTGGGCAACTTTGTGCCCTGACCTCTAGAAGAAAGCGTGGGCCCCTGAGGAAGGTTGGGAAGGACCTGGCCTAGCACAGGAAAGAAACACCACAGGAATCTGAGCCAGGGACACAGGACCTCCAGGGCAGAGAGGCTTGGTAGGTCACCTCTGGGATCCCCTGCAGAGCTCAGCTTTGCCAGTTTTGATCTTGAGTTTTTGGTGATTTTGCAGACCATCAGATGACAGGCCCCTTGACCACTGGGTCTCCAAATTTGTTGCCTATAAGCACCATCTTGTTAAAAAACAGACCTCAGGTCTTTAGTTGCGAGATCTCAAGGAATAAGGTTCAGGGTCCTATATTTCAGCAATGATCTTAGGGGAGCTTTAAAGCTCTTTGACCAGCACTATAGAGGGAACCTATCTCTTATTATTCCTTCATCAGGGTCATCATCTGGGCCCCACAAAGAAGTACTGAGGCTGCCTGGCAGCAGCACGCTCTGATCTCCCCCATGGGTACTCCAGAAAAGAGGGGGAGTCTAGGTGGGATTATTATTCCTTTCAGATTCACCTAATATGATAATACTCTTCTACACCTCCACCAAGTCCCTCCTCCCAAAGACCCCCAAGAACAAACCAGGAGTGGAACAAGTTGGGTAGATGACTCATTGCAGTTAGGGATTTGTGGACTATCTCACCAAGAGGAAGGAGCTAGTGGGAAGGTGTTATAGGGTCTGGACTTTGGGTAGGTGATTTGGGGAGGATCCAAAGAATCTGGCATTCACTCATGATTGATTATTGCCAGAAAGTGGGGATGATTCTATGATTAGGTATCTGCACCCATTTCAGGTATCTGCATGCCATTAAAGAGAGGGCAAGCGAGTAAAGTAAAAGCTGTAGTTGGTGAAAAAACAGCATCACTCACGTTAGCTAGGAGAGGGAATATTTGGTATTTTATGGTTTGGATGAAGTTCAAGATTTGTCTATGTTCAGACATGATTATGGAAAAGACTTGTTTTTTGTCTCGATTGATCACAGTAACAGGTAGCATTGGCTGATGCCGACGTTCTGTGAAATTATTGATGTTCAGCAGGAGAGCACCAAGGACAGCTCCCAAAGCCGGGTGTCAGAGGCTGCTTTCCTCTTTCTCACCAACCTCTCAGAGACCACCAGCCCAAGGAAATCAGGCAGGATGTGTAATGTCCAAAAGAAGGACAACAGCACCCAATACAACTGACCTTTATCTCCCTCCTACCCCCAAAACCCCACCCGGAGCTACCCTGACCTTCTATGCAGTCCAGATGTCCCTTCACTAACACTAAGCATAGAGTCCGCTGGCCCCTTGGCTGCTCCCTCCCCTGCAATGGGTTTCCCATTTACACCCTTTGTCACTGATCCTCCCATTAAATAACATATCCTGTGCAAAAGAACTAACTTCTCTCTGTTTCTTTGTGTCTCTACTGCATGCAGCCGCTCTGTTGCAGTGTTACCTCTCACTCTTGCCTTCTGGTGAGACACTCCACATTTCCCATGGTGCATGTTCTTTCTCACTGCAATGGCTCAGAAACCCAACTTTCTCCACTCCTGGGTGTGTTCCTGGAGGTCTTTGGGAGAGGGACATTGACAGAGGTGTGGACAAGTATTATTATCACATCTAATGAGAGTCTTTAAGTCACACTCCCTACAGTATACTCCAGCCAAACCCCATGAGAGTTAGTGGATGGTGTGTTAAATGTTGGGAGTGATGGTGTTACTAGTGTTTATTTGGGTAACCATTGTCATAGTGATGAGATCACCATCCCTATCAGTGATAGTGGACATTCTGTTAAGGAGAGTGTGGGGTAGGTAATGGTGGTGATAGTGATGGTGATGTTATTGTTGGTGGTTGTGGTGGTGAGAAGGGTGATTTTGATAGAGTCCATGACCATCACAATCATGAGGATACCCAGTGTGATGATTATGATAAAGAGTAGTTTGAAATTGAAATCCTTGAGATCCTTTGACAGTGTTCATGGAATAATTGCAGAGTTTATTAAGACAGCTACATCATTCTTCAGGCAAGGAAGTTCTAAATCAGCTTTATGAAGTTGCTCATAGACAGACAAGGACGCAGAATGAAGCTGGTATGACAGACCTCCTGTGGAATCTGCTTCTTCTCCATGTCCATGGAAAAGAGATGCAGATGGCTATGATGTTTTCTTGCAGTGTTTTCAGAAAAAAGAGGGCTCAGTGATGGACACCAACAGCTATGAGGCACTTGGGGAGACTCAGGAAACCTCTCTGACAAGGCCTGTCAGATGCAAATGAAATTGAATAGGCAGGATAAACATCATGGTGCCCCAGAAGTGGTTCCACAGGGCAGGGGCACACAGAGAAGATGGTCTAGACCAGAGCACTTAGAAGCCAAGATTCAGGAAGATTGCGTGAACTGAAGCTAAGTGAAGCAGTCAGGAGTGACAACCTGACATGGAATAAATAGCCTGAGGCATTCAGGGAAATTGTTTATTAGGGTGATACCTTAGGCCAGAAGACCTTAAAGTCATGTCAGAACTTCTTCTGACAATGCACTGGTACATCCACCCTGATATAGTGTCTTCTGTGACTAACTTCTTGGGCAGAGAGAGACTGGACCTATAGCAGAGGCTGTTATACCCTACCATGGGGGGCCCTGGCCATACCTACCATGGTCTCCACTACCTCATCCCTCTTTAGGACAATTGGAACTCAGGGGCATTAGATATCAGGGCCCTGAGGCTTGGAGAGACCCCCAGAGACTTGCAAATCACATGGTAGCCTTCAAGATGCTGGCCATCTGGGGAATTAGTAATATAAATTCCCCAAGAGCAGACTATGTTCTGTATCAGTTAAGGTTCAGTGACCACTGTAGGTATTTCCAACAGAGAGATTTAATACAGGAATTTGGTGACAGGAGTGTTAGTTTTGCTGAAAGGCCAGCACAGGGATGGCCAAGCAACCAGTGGACAGCAAATGCAAGAAGCCGCCATGACCCTTAGAGTTAGAGGAATGACAGTAGTGCTGTTACTATCAACTAGATGGCAGAGGCTGTTTTGGAGGATCTGGAACCATGTTGAAGGTACAGCCAAGAGGTACAGCCACCCTGAGGACATCCGTTAAAGTAGGGTGAAAAAGAGAAATACCCTGCATTCTCACTTTTCTTTCCTAGAGTGTCTCAACCTTTCTCCCATTGGATGACTCTAGCAAGAGGCCAGTTGGCAAAGAGGCTGTGAAATTTAATGTTCAGAAAGCCAGGAACTAGATCTGAAAGCAAATAGGCCTTGACAACTCTTATGTTCAACTATGTGAGGGTCTTGGAAGTCAATGGCTGGCACCCCTTCTTCCACACCTCATTAAGAGTTTTCTGAGAAAGAGCTCCAGGAGTCAAGCATGCAGATACCGAGTATTACCTTCAGTACTTACACCACAGCAATGGAGACTGATGCGCATGTCTCTTAGCCAGGTGGGCTTGCTCTACCTCACACCTGAAATTGACAAGACTTAGTGAGTCTCTGGAAGAGCAGGACATCTGCAGCGCCACCCCCACCCATGTGGGGAGAAGCAGAAAATAATGGGTTTTCTATTGACAGGAAAGGTTAGCAACCTATTCTCCCCAAAGTGGAGAACACTCAGATCTTCCCCCAAACTTGGCAACAGAGAAACCATCTCCCCCAGATTGCAATGAGAGAAGAGCGGATTGCTGCATTCGTGGAGGATCCCACAAATGGAAAGAGACACCAGATGATGTAGAACCCCAGAGTCTCCAGTAGGGAGTGCTGGATCACCCTGTGACACACCTGCCAAGTGGTTGTACAGTCTTTCTTGCAAACGGTCAGTCATGGAGACTCAGTATTCTCAGAAGCAGTCCATTTTATCGTTACACAGGTCTGATGGTTAAAGAATTTTTTGTATTACTCAAAACTTTTCCTGTAATTTCTATTTCTCATTTGTGTGCTTCACATAATGCTGTCAACCCTTCTTCAACAACTCCTTTCAACAAGAACTACTTCAAGAAGAACTCTTCTTGAAGTTCTCCAATATTGTTAAGTACATCATCCTGAGATAAAACTTCTCCAGACTAAAAACTTCCAGTCCCTTCGATTTGTTCTTGGTTTTCAACCATTCAGTACCCTCTTTTGGTACCCTCTTTTATCCTCTTTCTGGACGAAATGAGTTGGCCAGTGTCTTTTTTTAAGGTATAGCATCCAGAACCAATGACACCAAAAAAATCATCCTTTCATCTCCACCATCCAAATGGCTTCCTGGTGTCCTCTGTACAGGGCTTGATAATTTTCATCACTATCCTGCACCATGAGGTAAGTCCAATTGCTCTTCCTTCGAAGTTGAGGAAACTGTGAAGTTCAGAGCAGCCCAGGATCGCATAGATAGCGAGTGACTGTGGTCTGTCGGATGACAAAGCCCTTGTTTGTTCCACTAGGACAGGCTATTCCCAGTGCTAAGAGGCAAAGCAATGAGTAGGAGCAGCCACTTGCAGGGCCTGGTTGAAGCAGGGAGGAGAGTGAGGTCCTGTGGCTCTGAGCCCACAGGGGCTGAGAGGAAGACAAGGGAAGGAGAGCGAACTTGAGTCCTGGCTGCTCCCTTCTGGGACGCGGTGGTGCCTTGTCAGCCATGGGTGAGCTGCCCTCCTGGCTGCTGGAAATGAGTTCTCCTCTCCCAGGAAACCCAGGGAGGAAAGTGCCCGGAGAAGCAGTGTCCCCTGGCTCCCCACTCACAGGAAACCCCAAAACACAGAGCTGCAATTTACTCATGTTTATTTTCATGTGTTTTAGGCAAATAGCTCCAGTAGAAACGCTCATCTCTGACTGTAGCTGAAGAAAGTCCTCAGCTGTTCCCAGTGTCTGAGACAGAAAGGAAATCACATGTTAATCACTCATCAGCGTGTGTGTGTGTGTGTGTGTGTGTGTGTGTGTGTGTGTGTGCATAAGGCTACCTGAGAATAAGTCTCATGTTTCTCATTTATAGGCTTCTGATACCATCCGACAGAAATCCATTCTTAAGTGAAATATTGATAGGTTTACTCTGCAATCTTAAGCGTACCTCCTAAATTGCTGTAATTTAGGCTTGCAAAGAGGGGTGGCAGCAGAGAGGGAGACAAGAGATGCGGAGAGCGTGCACGCGCTCACACGCACGCGTGCACACTCCCTGCGCCCACAGGGCTGGGCTGCTGGCGGTGATTAGCAGTCAGCTCCCCTGAGCAGAGCCGATGACTGACTTCCCCAAAAGGCAGCTCAGGTTCTGCTCCCCACTCAGAGGCCCTTCCCCATCCAAATCCATGTTGGACCTCAACTCTCTAGCTGACCTGTTACATAGAATGGCAGTCTCCCTGCCAGGGCTCACCCCCTGTGGCTCTGTTGACCCCACGCAGGGAGGACCCTGAGGACAAGGGCTTTCAGACCAGGCGACCCCCCTCGAAGTCGAGTCCCACCTCCTCCCTCAGGAAGGACACCCTGGTGATCTGTGCTGCTGCTGGGGGGTCCGGGTATCAGTGATTGGGTGGTTGGAGGTTTGGGGGACAATAAAGAATGTGGAGTGGAGAGTGTGGAGACTAGACACTCAAGGAGATACAGCCAGTGGGAAAGACGAGAATTAGGAACGCAGGAGCACAGGGCTGGAAGTGGAGGATTTGTATTTTTATCAAAATCAAGACTCTGGGGCCTCCCCGGTGGCGCAGTGGTTGCGCGCTGGGTTGCGAAGCTGCCCGCGGCCTCTGCGGCCCTGGTTCGATCCCCGGCTGCTCCCCGGCCACCGGAGGAGGGTCCCACATGGCGCGCAGACCTCCCCTGCCGCCCGCTGCTCCCCTCAGCAGTGTACTTCGGTCCTTCTGCCTGCTCTGCTCCCCGCTCTGGTTCTGGTGAATTCTCTCACCCTCCCGCGCTTCTGACTGTACCCAGTGCTTGTATAAACAAAAAGAAAGAAAGAAAGAAAGAAAGAAAGAAAGAAAGAAAGAAAGAAAGAAAGAAAGAAAGAAAGAAAGAAAGAAAGAAAGAAAGAAAGAAAGAAAGAAAGAAAGAAAGAAAGAAAGAAAGAAAGAAAGAAAGAAAGAAAGAAAGAAAGAAAGAAAGAAAGAAAGAAAGAAAGAAAGAAAGAAAGAAAGAAAGAAAGAAAACATGCCTCTATATTAAAAAAAAAAAAAATCAAGACTCTGGGCCTGGAGAGTGCGTGGGGCTTGCAAAGATCTGGCTTTGCTGTGGGCCTTCAGCCAGATTCTTTCTTGTCCTTTTCTATTGATCTTTTGCTTTTCATGTCCCCTCCCTTCTTCTTTCCCTCTCTCTTCTTTCTTCCTCTCCGCCCCCATTTCCTTTCTCTCCTTTCTCTCTGACCTTCTTTCTCCTTTCTCTTCTTCCTTTTCCAGGCAGAATCAGAAGCAACGGTAAACATTTATCAGACAGGTTTTAATTAAAAGCTTAGACACAGCTGCAACCCCAGCTACTTCCCCAGCACTATATGTCCTCTCAGCAGGTAATTTTTTAAAAGTGAAACAGTGGCATCCAGTTCTGCATATGAGAGATTAACATATTAATGAAAGGTAATTATGCTATGGCCCAGGTTCTCTGTCTGCTGGTAGCAGCTTCTACCTCTATCCCCAGAGGACAAGTTCGCAACACCTGCTCAAGTATCCTCTCCCTCTTACCCCTGAAGGGAAGTAAGTAAGAGGCCCTGCTTCCTTTCCAAAGACCCTTTCTCTCTCTGAGAAGCTCCATCATAATCAGGAAATGCAAGAACGATAGGAGAGCTGATGACACAAGCTGTGGAGATGAGGAAAATGGGGAGAAGTGGACTAGCCAGAGGCATGGGAGTGTAACTATGGGGAAAAGGTTTCAGCAGCTGGCACAAAGGACATGCCAGATGGGAGGCTGTTGTCTTCCAGATTAGGGGGTTTAATTGGGGTTGGGGACAGGTGAAAGGAGTAAACAGATCTGGAGGGGGGGTCTTCTGGAAGGGCCATGAGTCTTGATCATGTGCATTTATTCATTCATCTATTTATTTATTCATTCATCAACTGTTCATTATACATGAGCAATGTGCCACGCACTATATAAGACACTGGGGGCCATGGCTGCAAATCTTCAGCCTCTAGTCCCAAGTATTAGCCTAACATTACCTCACTGGTAAGCACTCCTGGTCTCCCAGAGACAGGGTTCCATGTTCTCAATATTTCCAGGATGCAAAGATCATCAGAAGAGTGACAGCATGGGAGGCAGAGCAGTGAGCAGGAAAAGATGCCTCCTCCCCATCACACCCACCATGCTGCCCTGGTGGGTATATGCAGATAGATCCCAGCAAGTCAAACTTGGAGGGCCTTTGGTGCCGCTGAATTAGACTGAGCCCAGAGAGGGTGTCACACTGCTCTAAAGTCACGCAGCTAGGGCCTCCCTGGTGGCGCAAGGGGTTAAGCATTGCAATATGAAGCAATCTGTGGCCTCTGCAGGGCAAGTTCAATCCCCGGCCGGCCAGAGAGAAACCCACATGGTGCAGCACACCTCTCCTGTCTTCCCCACTGTTCCCCTCAGCAGTGTTTTTCAGTCAGTCTGCCTGTTCTGTTCCTCACTTTGTCTCTGGTGAATCCTCTCACCACCCACATCTCTGGCCTATACCCCAGCTCTTGTATGCATAAATAAATAAATCTCTAAAAAAAAGTCACACAGCTAGTCTAAGCTGGAGTAAGACCAAAAACAAGGACAAACCCTTAAGATCCCCCTTAAGAAGTGACATCATCCACAGTATACACCTGTATCAAGATGGTCCCATTGTCTGCTTAGCACCTGGCATGATACTGGACACCTACTAGGTGCTTACTCAGAACCGTGGGCAGAGGGAGAGTGTCCCAACTGTCACCTCCCCACCAGCCTGGCTACATACATGGAAATCAAATCTTCAGCTAGAAACTGACCCAGAGACTTTAAAAGAAACTGCAAGTTCTTGTTTCAATCCTCTGCTTAAGTAGATTAAGTCATATGACTTAAGTAGATCAAGTCATATGCTGTATGTGTATAATATTTATAACTATATATTATAATATTTATATTATTGTGTGTAATATTTAAAGAATGTGACTCCATGGTGGGGGTATAGAGCAGGGACAGGTTGACTTACCTAATGGTGCGTGGTGTTTGGAATCAGTATAGGAGAAAAGACTTCAGTAGATCAGGATCCAAATCCCACCTGAAATGCTTAGTTGCTGCTAAGTCTTGTGCAGGTTAATGAACTCATTCCAAGCTTTTAGAGTCTTGCTTGTCTGTTTTGTGAAATGGGTATAATAAACCCTGCCATCCCAAGAAAGTATAAGGATTAACATATACTCAGAGCTGCTGGCACAGTGCTGACCCAAAAGGGGATCAAGAAGAGGCATCATGGGCCTCCCCGGTGGCACAGTGGTTGAACGCTGGGTTGCAAAGCTGCCCACAGCCTCTGCAGCACCGGTTCGATCCCGGCTGCTCCCCGGCCACCGGAGGAGGGTCCCACAAGGCGCGCAGACCTCTCCTGCTGCCCGCTGCTGCCCTCAGCAGTGTACTTCGGTCCTTCTGCCTGTTCTGCTCCCTGCTCAGGCTCTGGTGAATTCTCTCACCCTCCCGCGCTTCTGACTGTACCCAGTGCTTGTATAAATAAATAAACAAATAAACAAATAAATAAATAAATCTTTAAGGGGAAAAAAAAAAAAAAGAGCCATTGATGCCGCTACTGGCTTGGCCAACAGAACCAAAGACTTGAGTCTTCTGAGCTGGCACCATTCTAGCAGGGACTGAAGACCCCGGGGTTTCTGGACTAGATGTTGATCTCAAAGAAGAAGCAATTGGCATTTCAATGGTCCTGCTTATCCCCCTGATAAAAGGCCAGCAACCCCTTATTTTGCCTTTGGAGGGGCTGCTGGGGAAAGATGCCTCCTTCCTCCCTCCACTGGGGCAGGGAAGCAGCATCACTTCCTGTTGGAGATGCAAGGTAGGCTGGGTGCTGTAGTTTGCTGGTGGCGCATGGGTGGGACTCTCTTCTGGCCTCCCCACCTAAATAGGGTTTGTCTATCTTGGGTATTTGTACTATGAAGGCTATAATGTATGCTAGTCACATAGAAATTGGGGGTCATGAATTTGGTAGAAGTGTAGATAAAAGTTGTATAATTTAATGTTTAGTGGCCCCCTAGAATTTTCTAAGTAGTTAGTGCTCCAATAGGAGAAGAGACCCTAATTTTCTCATAGGGCAGACAGTTTTTAACATTCCACAGATAATCCACTCAAACAACCACTTACATGTGGATAATTGGGAATTTACTCACTTTTCCCACCATGAGATATAAAGGATAAGATAATGTAAAGGGAAAACATCAGGTCTTTTGTATTATGAAATACAAGAAACTACCTCAGTTACATCTTGCTCTTCTCTGGACTTCTTGTCTCTTCATTGAACAGGAGAGCCATGAGGCCACAGGTGATACGTTGTTTCTCTATTCATTTATTTTAGAGGAAAAAAAGAGTATGTACCTTTCCTGAAGATCTCCTTCCCTCAGGGAATAAATCCTCAGCCTAAAGTGAGAGATTATTCACTGCCTTCAGTTTATGGGGAGACACATCCCTGCCCTGAGGTAGCCCCAGTCTGAGGGGAGACACAGCCCTGCCCTCAGGGAGCCCCAGTCTGAGGGGAGACACAGCCCTGCCCTCAGGGAGCCCCAGTCTGAGGGGAGACACAGCCCTGCCCTCAGGGAGCCCCAGTCTGAGGGGAGACACAGCCCTGCCCTCAGGGATCCCCAGTCTGAGGGGAGACACAGCCCTGCCCTCAGGGAGCCCCAGTCTGAGGGGACACACAGTCCTGCCTCAGGGAGCCCCAGTCTGTGTGGAGACACAGCCCTGCCTCAGGGAGCCCCAGTCTGAGAGGAGACACAGCCCTGCCCTCAGGGAGCCCCATTCTAAGGGGAGACTCAGCCCTGTCCTCAGGGACCCTCAGTCTAAAAGAGAAAGAGTCTTCCCCTGAGATAGCTCACATCTGTTGGATGGAATGTAACTGCTATTCCCAGGCACATCCCAGTCTGAGAGAAAAAGAAAACACAGGAAACAAGTTAAGAGCTCTTGTACATGCCAAGCCACGTGGTACTAACTGAGCTCTGGGCGCTGGAAAGACATGCACACAGGCAGGACCCAAGCAGAGGACACAGGCCAGCCTCGCACACCCCTTCCCCCACCCTGACTTTAAGACTCAGGCACAATTCAGACAACACATGGTCACAGACCCTTCAGTGAGCAATTAGTATTCTAAACATGAAATTAATTTGTCCTACAAATATGAGAACCTAGTAATTTGTTTCACTTTTATTTTATTGTCAGATAGGATTCATTTTCTACATGATTTTATGGTTGGATAGGATTCATTAGAAATTTCTCCCCGCAACTACTCCTCTTAAAAAAAAAAAACCCTCTTCGGCTCAGCAGCCATGGTTGAGCTGGCCTTAGCGTTCCTTTGAATCCTCCAGAAAACTCTCCATTCCCACACTATGTGCGTCGCCATAGCCTCAGGTTCTCTGCACAGTTTCATTTTAATTTCCAACTGTGAAGCATCATGTACTGAAATGGAGATAAATCTTTCTAGAAGCTCCTGGAATAGGACCTTTGATAATGGAGCAGTGGGGAGAGTTGATGGCTCCGAGGCTTCTCCGTGTTATTTACTGACATTGTGACCCTTTTTCTCTCAGAATAACAACTCTAATTTATTTAGCATCCACCCTGGGCCAGGGCCTGGGCCACTCACTTAGCTGTTACCTGTACTTGCTTCCACCTCTGCTGGTGAACCCCTTCACCATCAGCCTGCTGAAAACAGACCCTTCAGGGTCATGTCTGAACAGGACCTTAAATGTCAACTCTGCCCTATTGAACAAGATTTCTTCATCCTTGACCCGAGTCTCTGCTTTTCCTTGTGTCCATGTGTCCTGTTGCACCCTCAGAAATGGACCCTTGCATAGTTCCAATTCTGTTTACAAGTGAGCATCTGGGCCTCTTCTCCCCCATTAAATCAGGGCGTCCCTGAGAACATGGAAAAATCTTCTCCTTCAGACTGGGATACCTCAAGGGCAGGCTTATTTCTCCCCCTCTTATCCTGGGACTACCTGAGATAGGACTGAGACGCCACTAGACTGGAGGTCTACAGAGGGCAAGGCTGTGTCTCTTCTGTGACACTCAGGCTGGGAGGGACACAGTCTCATGCCAGTCACTCCCACACAGGCCAGGTCACCTTGCTAGAGTCTCTCACTGCACCCCTGCTTCTCTTTATAGTACAGATCCTGACTGTAATTAATCATCTGCATAACAGTCTGCTTAATATCTGTCTTCCCCTCTGGACTAAGGTTTGGGGAGGAAATGGAAAGACTGGCCTGCTCACTGCTCTGTCCCAGCACATGCCACACTTCATGGCACCTAGGGGGTCTCCAATAAGTCTGCTTCTACTGAATGACCAATGGAAGGAGGCAGTGCTCCACACATATACGTGTCATGGAGAGCCCAGGAGTGAGAACCCAGGTCTGCTGTGGCTGAGGACATTTCCCTGAGGATACCAGATCATCTCATGTGACTGTCCCAATGGCTCCAAGGGATGAGCACTCAAAGCAGAACAACAGTTAGGGGGTAGGGAGCAGGGCACCTGGGTCTTCAGCCTCTCCTGCTCCTCACAGCTTGTGATTCAGCTAGTTTCTTAGCTATTCTGTACTTTAACTATTTCATCTACACATGGGGCTTACTAAGAGCAGCTACTCCGCAGGCACGAATGAATGAAAAGCACTTGCAGTAGTGCCTGGTTCTTAGACTCAATGGTGTTAGCTACTTGTATTAGCATCACCTTTGCGCAGATGAGAAATCTGAGACTATAAGAGCTCAGGACTAATAAATGGCCAGTTGGGGTTCCTGACCATGAATCTTACCAAGAAGCAGACTTCCATCCCTCCTATGACAGAAGAATGGGTGCTGCTGATTGAGAAGCATCAACAGGGGTATTAGGAGGAAATGAGCCAAATCTGATGCTCAGGGGGCTTCCCTGGTGGCACAGACAGTGGAGTGCCGCACTGTGAAGCTGTCCACAGCCTCTGCAGTGCTGGTTTGATCCCGGCCAGCCAGTGAGAATCCCACATGGTGAACGCAGACTTCTCCTGTCTCGCCCACTGCTCCCCTCAGCAGTGTATTTTGTCAGTCTGCCTGTTCTGTTACCCCGCTCTGTCTCTGGTGAATCCTCTCAGTCTCCCGCGCATCTGGCCTGTACCCCAGTTCTTGTATAAATAAATAAATCTTTAAAAAAAAAATCTGATGCTCAGTCTTGGAGAAATTGACCATTGAGGAGGAGATTTTCCTTCTAATGAACACAAGGCAGAGGCACAAAAGGCAAACCATGAGAGGGCTGAGTCCTGGCCTCCAGAAGGGGCTACAGCATTCAAGTTGGGAATAAGGTCCCAAGATGAACACAGGACTCTACCTGGTCTGGTCCCTGTGTCTCTGAACTTACCTCCTACAACCCTTTGCCTTAATTACACAGGCCAGACATACTCCAGCCTCAGGACCTTGGCACATACAAGGACAGGAACCCAGCTCAATCAAATTATGGTCCCTGGGGTATTATGAATACAGTAAATCAGCTTCCATCTTGGATAGTTCCTAGGTGGCCAACATTTCTGCCCTATCCAGAGGCTAGAGAATGAAGGCCTGCATTAATCTAGAGCCTCAAGAAGTAGATGCCTACATTAGAAGAGAGTAAATATATCCCTAAGGGAAATGGAGAGAAAACTGGGGTGAGGGGAGACTGGAAGAAGACTCAAATTGAGTGGAGATCTGACCGGTGTAGAGAGAGGGGAGTGGGAGGGAGGGATAGTTGGGTGGAAAAGTCTTAGGTTGAAGTGCGGTTTAAAGGAAATTTAAAAATAATAATAATAATAATAAAGGAACTTAAGGCAATGTGATGATGCCAGTGCTGGGGGTTGGGGTATGGTGAGGGCCGTACCCAGACTTTGAGCCAAAGTATCCCCCTCATCTTTCAAAAACAGTTGTGCCTTCGTGTCCCAGCCACACCAATCATGGAGTCACTAGCTGGAACTGCCATGGGACGTGCAACCGAGTGCCAATGCAGTGGGGATTCAGGTGCAATGGAGGGGGCATCCACATCCTCACAATTTGAACCCTCTCTGCCCAGGTGCTGTCCAAAATGGAAGTGACTGGAGGCAATGCGCCATGTTTATGATTCCTTAGGGACAATAATTCAATCAAATCGGATTCCTGTCCTAAAATGTGCCAAGGTCCGAGGCTGGAGTGTGCCCTGCCTATGTGATTAAGGCCACGAGAGATAGGAAATGAGTTTCCAGCAGAAAGAGAGCTGAGGTGCATTTTCATGGATACCATGTGCCAAACACCTGACATGTTAATCTCAGAGACTTTACAGCCAACACTTACCGCCGCCAGTACCCTGTCAAGCAAGGCAGCCTGGTTTCCCCTACCACAAGACATCCCCAAACTGTCAGTCGTACTGAGCCTTACCTTCTCAGGGCCTTGGTGGAGAAAGTCAAGCCATAGTCACAGGAGCTAATGGTGAGGCTTTCTTCTCCAGAGATGCCAGTATCTAGGTCTGCTTTTCCCATTTCATGTGACTTTGGGGACACTTTTCTGTCAGAATTTCTATGGAACTATAGCCTGGACCAAATCACCGTGGTAGGGAAAACCAGGTCACCATAGCTCCATACCGGCCGGGGCAGGAGAGGCACAGGCCTCAGCACCAGCCAGTTCCAGCTCCCAAAATCCTGTTCTGTCTCCACAGGGAGCTTTCAGGGCCTTCTCACTGGTCACGGTGAGGCTCAAAGGAGAGAAGGCAGCTGAAAGCAAGCAGCCCAGAGCCTGGCTCCCCACAGACCCTCCTGCCAAGTGGCCCTTCCTCTCTGCTTCTCTCTTCTCTGATCTTCTGCTCTTTGGCAGACATGCTGCCTCTGATGTCACTGTAATTTGCCAGTTACATAACATGCAGCCTCACTGGGTGGTGAGTCTCACTCACTGGAAAGGCTCCAAATTAATAATCTATTATTCATGCCGTCCACAGTGGCTCTCCACAGAAAATGTCAATAAGAAAGAAAAGCTGTATATGAAGGAACAGAGAGGGCAGCAGCGTCCTTGGGAGCAAGGAGGGCCTGAGAACTGGTGTCTTCGGAAGACTCAGAGCAGGACGGAGACTGGCGGGGACTCCGACCTGACGCAGCCTTTCAGAACGCCTTTGACCTTAGGGCCAAGGTCATCAGCAGAAGAAACAGGGAGGGAAGCAGCTCTGAGTGTTAACTGTTCGCTGTAGTAGGGGAGTTTTTAACTCTCAAATGTAGATCCCCTTCATAGACACGTAGGAGAGGTGACGTAGAGAAGGGAGGAGACACAGCCCTGCCTCAGGAGCCCCAGTCTGAGGGGAGACAGAGCCCTGCCCTCAGAGAGCCCGGGTCTGAGTGGAGGTACAGCCCTGCTTCAGGGAGCCCCAGTCTGAGGGGAGACACAGCCCTGCCTCAGGGATCCTCAGTCTGAGGGGAGACACAACCCTGACCTCAGGGAGCCCCAGTTTTATGAGAAGACAAAACCCCTACTCTCAGCAAACTACTAGGTTAAGCCCCCCTCTGAAAAAGCCCCCTCCCTCCCCCTCCTGAAAAAACCCCTCCCTGCCTCCCTGCCCAATGAGAAGAGATACATGGAAACTAGAAGACAAGGGTAAAAGCTGTAACAGACATCTAGACTCTCCTCCTAAAGTTTTGGATGGGGGAGGATTTAAGGACTTATTGGTAAATTTTACACTTTCGCATCATTTCCAATTGAGTGTGGCTGATAGCACATGTTCATTCAGCACTGAACCCTCCTCAGAGTTTAAAATGTGAGTAAAAGAATGAGCACAATGGAAACAATTATTAGCTCTAAGAAAATTAAAAATAGTCTAAGGAGGAAAATTTATCATACATGACTTTTTTTTCTAGACAATATTAATAGATGCACAAATGTTAATGTAAACATCAAATACTTCTTTTTAACCAAAAAATATGCTATATCTGGAGACTGGTGGGGAGTGAGAGGCGGTTAGGAGTGTGATGAGAGGAGTAGTACAAGAACGTTAAGTGCTCAGATGCCATAGTAGGAAGTCAACAGATAATGTCTCAAAGGGAAATATCAAGAAAATGCCAATAGCAGGGAAATAAATACCAGAAAAAACAGCTAAGGAGCTGAAGGTTGCCCCTGAGGCGAGAGGTCCGGGATGGGAAGGTTGCTGCTGGGCACTGTTCTTTTACATTACAAACCTGTTTGACTTAATAATAAAAAGATTTGATAAAAATTAAAATGAATATATTTGAAATGAAAGGGTAGGCTGTCAAACCTTTGCTCTGGAGGACAGCAGGTGCCATCTGGTCAGTGGCTAAAATGCTATGAAAGCTGCATCAGAGGAAGGAGTGAGACAACAGGGGCTGTTGCCTCTGTCTGGCTAGAGGTGGGGAGAGCCCGTACTGGGGTCAGGAACAGGGCAGCAGCCAGGGGATCCCGCTGCAGACTAAAACCATCAGCCACAGGCCTCCTCAAAGAGGACAATCCAGAGGTTCAAGTCTGAACTCCTGCCTCTTTGGGCCTTTACTATCAAGAATAAAATTACACTCCTTTGGTCTAGCCCTTTACAGTGTATAAACTGTTCACATACAGCAGATGCTCCAGTGACATCATTTTGTTCAATGCCTTTCCTTATAACTTTGATGACAGAAATAAAATTGATTCCCAGCAAAGGCCACTGTCTGTGGAGTTTGCATGTTCTCCCCAGGTCTGTGTATGTTTTCTCTGGGTACACCGGTTTCCTCCCACATCCCAAAGAGGTACTATTAGGGTGATTGTTTGTCTCCAGTGGCTAAGCTGAGCATGGGTGTCATGATGCAGCCCATGATGGACGGGCGTCCTGGCCAGGCCTGCATCCTGCCTAGCGCACTGAGCTGCCAGCATAGGCTTGGACATCTGTGACCCTGAACAGGAATTAGTGGGTTAGAAAATGAATAAATGAATGAATATAAATGGTTGTTGAATATAAAAAGTGCTTTGGATCTTTATTTAGAAGTTTAGTGATGGTTTTGTGGCTTACATGTAAGTTGTAGGAATTTAACTCTTGCTGCTATCTATTGGCCTGTATGAAACTGGTTTCAACATATGTAGTTTCACCTTAAGTCAAAGCTTCTAAGAAACTTATGAGAACCTATAGATGGCATTACTTTATATTATATGAAATGACAGTTTGGGGCCCTATCAGTCCAGTAATACTCTTTTCCTTTTACAGAAAAGGGCTACAGAAAAGGGCTACAGAAAAGGGCTTGGAGAATAAAGTAATTAACTCAAGATCCCATCACAATTAGGGGCAAAGATGGGCATGTCCATGCCTCTCAAGCTTGGGTCACTTGGGAGTTACCTGAATGGTTAAGAAGTGCCCAGGTGACCCAGCCCCACCCAACTGAATTAGAATGCAGTGGCGGCTTAGTCTCCCCAGGCAATTCTGATGCTGCAGACCAGGCCACCTTTAGCACCCCTCGCCCCCCAACTAATTCAACTCAAGTCCTGTTACTCACATCAGGAAAGGCAAGGTCATCGCAAGACCAAGTACCACCAAATTTCAGTGACTTGAATATGATGATGATTTCTTTATCATGCACACAACATCCATTGTGGGTCCAGACAACTGTCCAGGGCAGCTGTCCTCCATATGATAGCACAGTGTTCTCAGCTCCTTTAGTTTCAACATGGGCTCCCACAGTGCCACGCAGGAGGGAAAGTCATTGAAGACACTTGCACTGCCCATTAAGTGCTTCAGCCTGTAAGTGATACACCACTTCCACTTGCCACCCACTGGCCAAATCAAGTCAGGTGACCCCTGCAACACAGCAAGTGTAGAATGAAGGCACAAAGTGGGGGGTGTGGGGAGAGGGACCCAACAGAGGAAAGCCTCATGTGAAGAAGCTCTCGTGCCACCTACCACAGCCTACAGGACACCCTGCACACAGGCCATCGCCTCCGACACTGTGACTAGGTTCCCCCATCCTTAACACTCTCTAAGGCCAGCTGAAGACACCCCTCCTGGAAGCACTCCTTGGCCACTGCTGTCTGCCCTGATCCTTACCCCCCGGCCCACAACAGTCCTTATTACCCGTGAGATGTATTTTGTGTGAATAAGTTCATTAAGCATTTTCAGTCTTTCTACTTCCTCAGTTGTGGATGATTTAATCTCCTAGACTTCAGGCAAAGTAAGGAGATGGATTAGTGTCCTGGCCAGCAGAGAAGATTTTATTAGCAAAAGGGGCGGGAGAGAACATGGGCTGCAGACCCCATGACTTGTGAGCCTTTGTGCCTGGCAGGCAGGGGGGCCAGAGGGACAAGGGAACCCTGGGATTGGGAAGATTGTTTCCAAAATCCCTCATCCTGAGAAACCTAGGCTGAAAAAATGAATAGCACTTAGGAGAGTTGGACATCTTAGCAGGAGAAGCTTGACCTTAGAACTGCTAATTATCTTAATGAGGGAATAAGAAGGACTGAAAAAGGCCACGAGTTGTATGGGAAGCCCACCCAGGAGCCCAGGACCTAAGAGGACAGGTACAAAAGGTGGGAGGCGAAGGACATCACCCCCTCTGAGCTCCCGTTCTTTACTGCATAGGGGGGGTTCCTGTAATTTCCACATACTACTGTCACTTTCTCAAATATGGCCATTTATTTGTTTGTTTACTTATTTATTTACTTATTTTTATTTAACTAACAACACTTACTATGTGCCAGGCACTACCACATGTGCTTCATAAATGCTGATTCATTTCATCTTATTTCAACCCTGTGTGGGCTATTTTTCCCCTAGCCACTCTCCACACCCATATGGAGGAGGAAACCAAGGGAAAGTAACTTGTTCAAGGTCATCACTAATGAATGGGGGGGCAGTGCTACTGGCTCCTTCATGACAGGGGTGTATTTTTTTTTATAGCAACTAACAAGAGTGAGCACACAGAGGCCCTCAAGTGCTTTCTAAATGAAGGAATGCTGACTTATTTCCCTCTACAGCCAGATATCTGGGTTCAAATTCCAGTTCTATCAACTACTAGCAGGGTAAACTTAAGCAGGTTATTCTTTCTGCATCTTTTTTCTCACCTGTAAATGGAACTAAGAATCAGTCTCACAGAGCTGTTGTGAGAATTAAGAAATTAATGCAGGGCCTCCCTGGTGGCATAAGGGGTTAAGACACAGCCTATGAAGCTATTTGCAGCCACTGCAGCATGAGTTCAATCCCCGGCCAGGGAGCTACCCACATGGCCCAACAGACCTCTCCTGACTCACCCACTACTCCCCTCAGCAGTTTATTTTAGTCAGTCTGCCTGTTCTGTTCCCCACTCTGTCTCTGGTGAATCCTCTCACCCCCCAAACCTCTGGCCTGTGCCCCAGTGCTTGTATAAATAAATAAATAAATAAATCTTTTAAAAAAGGAATTAATACAGGTACAGAGAAGCACAATACCTGGCATAGCAGAAATAGTCAATAAAATGTTAGCTATTGTTACATCAATGTTATATCTTAGTTGTCAAACTACAAGCTCCTATAAGTCAACATTAGCCATTTATTTTCTTTCCTAATAGCTCCTAATGTGCCAGACACATTCTAGTTTATCTTGTTTATCTATTGCTATATAATACAGTTCTTGTATATAATACAATTGATATATAATACAATTACTGTATATAGTACAATTCTGTGTGTCTAAGCAGATCTTAACCAGGTATTCAGCTTAATGATCTGTCACAAGCCTCTAACTGAGATGCTGATCAAGGCCATGGCCTCATCTGAAGGCTCAGCTGTGGAAGGAGCTGCTTCCACACTGCTCGGTGGTTAATGACAGGATTCAGGTCTTCCATGGAGATTGGGCTGAGGGCCTCAGTTCCTTGCTGGTCATTGGTGGATTGTGGCCCTCAGCTTCTTACCATGTAGGCTTCTCCAGTTCACTTCATCTGAGCCAGTCATGAGTAGAGGAATGTGTGGAACAGGGTGAGAAGAGTCTTTTGTAACTTAATCATGGAAATAACATTCCATCACTTCACCGCAGGCTCACCCCACTCAAAGAGAGGGGATTACACAAGGACGTGGACACCAGGAGGTGAGGACCAGGGACCCATGTCAGAAGCTACTGACCACAGGTCTTAAACATATTTGTTGACTGAACTCAAGAGCCAACTCTGCTTCAGATAAAAAGCGGGCAAGGTGGAGAGACTAACATCTAAGACTCTTACACTAGTTCAGCTTCCAAGGCAAGCCATTTTTTTTTTCCTTGAGAGTCCATAAATAAGCCCACACTTTAAAAAAAAAATTAACTAATTTATTTATACAAGCACCGGGTACAGTCCGAAGCACAGGAGGGTGAGAGAATTCACCAGAGCCAGAGCGGGGAGCAGAGCAGGCAGACTGATGACATACACTACTGAGGGGAGCAGCGGGTGGCAGGAGAGGTCTGCGCGCCATGTGGGACCCTCGCCAGTGGCCGGGGATTGAACTGGTGCTGCAGAGGCTGCGGGCAGCTTCGCAGCCCAGCGCTCAACCACTGTGCCACCAGGGGAGGCCCCCAAGGCAAGCCATTTTTAACCCCCTTGGGGCCCTGGTGTCCACTCCCATAAAATGATCAGCTTATACTAGAAACTGCCTTAATTGCCTTCCATCCAGCACTCTGGATTCCTAGGTTCTCTTTGAAGTGAACAGATCTTAATTCAACTGAGCCGACAAAGTTTTATTTTTCTGCATTCTTGGGAAGTCGCCAGGTACCAAGTCGCCAGAGACCATCACGCAAGTCTGTTTCAGGCTCTCAGCCCATCTGCTGGAAGGGGTGGACATTGCCTCCCTCACAGCAACCGTGCTGCCCAGTCCCGCCAGCTGTGATGGAAGGAAGGCAGCAGGCAGGTCGTATCCTCAAGAAAGGAAAGGGCCCAGGTGTTTTCGTTTGCCTTGTCCCACCTCCTCACCTGCATTGTTCATGAGGCTTAATCACAGCCCAGCACAAGGGGCCAGGCCGGCCAACATCAAGCCCTCGGCGAGATGAAAGGCCCCTTTGAGGTGCATAATTCAGATCAGTGAGTCCAGAGCAGAGTGAGTGATTAGAATGAACGTGTCCCTGAGGCTGAACACCATGACCAACTTGTCATATTCCCCCTTGGAATCCTTATCTCTTGCCCCACTGCTTATTCCCTTCCTTGGAAAGCTTAGCACCCCACCCAGTGGGCTCTCCTTTTCAAACCATGATCTCGTACTCCACAGAGAGAGGGACACAGGATTACTGGGAGCCCGAGAAATGTGGTGGGAGATTGGGAGTTTGGAGAACCCTGTGTAGGTGTCCCTAGCCTGTGGGGTGGCCCTGAGCCTTCCCCCACTCAGTCTCAGTTACCTCATTCATTCAGTGAAGAGGTTGGATTAGATGAGTCCCCAAACCCTTGTAGCTGTACAAGCCCCTTACATTCCCCTAAACTGAGCAGAAAAATTAGGGACCACTAGAAATGATATGATGTGTTTGGTGATAAGTTACAGATAGGATGTGTGGCTTCTGCATATATACCCCACTTACCCAGAAGTGCAGAGATGGCAGGTTTGGGGGTTGGACAGTGCATCAGCAATGTCACTTTTCCTCTTCTTGGCTGCCAACGTCAGAGCCCTTGGCATCAACCTCTGCCCACTCTGGGGCCCAACGCACAAGGACATGGGAAGGTGGGTGCGACTTGACGCTGCTTCTTATGAGGGAGGAACGGCTTTCCGAAGATTTGCCCTCAGTCTTACTTTGGGTTGTATTGTGGTCCCCCAAAAGATACGCTGAAGGACGTGACCTCAATGGGAAATAGGATTTTGGTGGATGTGAGGAGTTGAGATGAGGTGCTGCTGGGGTAATGCCCCGCCCCCCCAATAGGACTGGTATCCTTATAAGAGGAGAAGGACCCACAGGCAAGAGGGTGATATGAAGACACAGACACACAGGGAAGAGGTCTTGTGAGTCAGAGGTTGGAGGGATGCAGGGGCAAGCCAAGGAATGCCCAGGATTACCAGGGACATTGGGAGCTAAGAAAAAGATTCTTCCCCAAATCTTATGAGGGAGGAACGGCTTTCCCAAGATTTGCCCTCAGTCTTATTTTGGGTTGTGTTGTGGTCCCCCAAAAGATATGCTGAAGGAAGAACCGGGGTACAATTAGAAGTGCGGGAGGGTAAGAGAATTCGCCAGAGCCAGAGCAGGGAACAGAACAGGCAGACTGACGAAGTACACTGCTGAGGGGAGAAGCAGGTGTGGCAGGAGAAATCTGAGAGCCATGTGGGACTCTCACTGGCGGCTGGGGATCGAACCGGCACTGCAGAAGCTGCAGGCAGCTTTGCAGTGCTCAACTGCTGCGCCACCAGGGGAGGCCCAAGTTTTTGTTGTTTTAAGCCATCCAGTTTGTGATGGTCTGTTCTGGCTGCCCTAGGAAACGCCCCAGCCTCATCAACTAGCACTGATGGGTAAATCACTGGCTGGTGAAATGAGCTTGGCATTGCCATGTCAACCGTGGTTCATCTGTGAGGCTGAGCTCATTACCTCCAGGACAAAACCCGGCTCCTACCGAGCTACAAGAAGAAGGAGTGATTATTACATTACAGAATCTAATAACCGCACTTGACACATGAGAACAAGGAGTCCAGAGAGGAGGAGCATCTTGTTCTGTCTCTTCCACCCCCTGTGATGGTGTCTTCTTGCAGGTTCTTGCCTGCTTTTAATCTGTGCTATGTGCTTCTGGCTTGTACAGATTAGAGCCAATTGTTAATCGATGGTTGACATAGAGGCAAAGGAGGAAAAGAACATTATCAGAAACTTGTCATATTCTATCTTACACAGGGGGTTAAAAGCAGAACTGCCAGACCTTGGTACACCTCAAGGTGGACAGGAATGGGAGAAACAGCCCAAATTAGTTTCCTTAGAGCCTGGGTCTCAGTAAATGCTGAGATTGGACAGGGGGCTAAAATGGAAGGGAGTAGAAGAACATGATGTCTCAGGAGGAAGACCTGATTGGTCCAGATGCCAAAGTCAGTTCTCTTATCCTGGGCTTTGCCAGAAAGCAGCCCCATGGAGACCCAGATACACACTAACACAGCTCTGAAGAGTCACCTCTGCTGTGTCCACATCATTAAAATGGCTCACAAGGGCCTGTCTGGTGGTGCAGGGGTTAGACAGCGCTAGCAAGCTATCGCCAGCCACTACAGCATGAGTTCGATCTCTGGCCTGCCAGGGAGCCACCCACATGGTGCAGCAGACCTCTCCTGCCTAGCCCGCTGCTCCCCTCAGCAGTGTATTCAGTATATCTGCCTGTTCTGCTCCCCACGCTCTCTGGTGAATCCTCTCACCCCACGCCCTGCACCTCTGGCCTACACCCAGTTCTTGTATGCATAAATAATAAATCTTTAAAAAAAAAAAAAAAGAATAGCTTGCAAATGTTGCACAACTACTGCTGCTAATTTCTAGGTCAGCCGACCCCTTCCATTACCTGTTAAACAGTTTCCCAAATGAAATGGTGCAGTTATAAATACCTTGAGGTTTGTTTAAATACACTATAAATACAGTGAGGTTTGTTTTCTGGGCTCTTCTCACCTCACACAGACCTCCCCTATAGTACAGAGAGCTGTCCTTGCTCGAACCTGCCTCCATTCATTTTGACCTTTAAGAACTGTTTGTTCATCTTTTCTTCTTTGATGGGTGTGCTCATGACAATAGGGGTCCACATCCGCACATGGCCCGACACAAGTCAGTGTCCAATGAATACCTAAGTGAGCGAGTGAACTGTGGAACTGAGTTTCTTGCTCCTTCCAAGTGCCCGTTAAGTCCACTGTGTCATTCTTAGTTTTGTTGTCCAGCCCCTACCCCATGGGTGCCCCATTTGCTTTACTTCACTAAGTAAGTAAAAGACACATGGACTAAGTCATCAGAGCCGCCCCCCCCGCCGCCCAGGCTTCTGGTTTCCCTGGCTTGTCTCCCGGGCAGGGGGATGAGCCAGGGCTGTTGACCAGAGGAGGAAGAATTGCTATAAGGCCCAGGGATTCGAGCAGGGGCAGTAATGCATTTCCTCTAGGGAGCGTTCTCCTCGTGCAATGGGGTGCAGATCTGGACAGAGCTTCCTAAGGGAAAGACCCTTGAGCTAGCTTCCTTTTCTGGTCATCTCAGCTTCTCGATGCCGCCCCCAACCCAGCCTTGTCAGTGTGGGGGCAGGGCAGAGGAGCAACTTGCCTACCTTTGCTCCCAGGCATGGGGCTGGAGGATGGGTCATGCATGGTTTGGCAGCCTAGTGAGGTGGGGCGTAGAGGGCCAGGTGGGTGGGAAGAGTGGGTGCTGACCCCAGCTGACAGTGGTGGTCTGAGCTGCTGTCTTCCCTCCCTCCCTCCTGGGCCCACGCACATTTCACTCAGCTCCCGAGATGTGTGCAGCAGTGAGAGACAGGCTTCCCTGGCCCATACACTGTCTGGGAATAAACAGGAGGGAGCCTCACAGCAGCTGCTTTCTCACCATATGCAGCAGAATTTGTTTCCAGAGCCAGGTTAAGAGCGAGCAGACAAAAGGGGAGGGTGTGAGACACTTCAGCAGAGTCTCAGGGTCCGGGACCTTCGGGTCAATTTGTCCCATTCCTCTGCCTCCAATAAGAACTTCAAAGATGGGCCTCCCCTGGTGGTGTAGGCGTTTGAGCTGTGAAGCTGTCCACAGCCTCTGCAGCGCCGGTTCCATTGCTGGCTGGCCAGGGAGATTCCCACGCGGCGCGGCAGACTTCTCCTGTCTCGCTCACTGCTCCCTGCTCTGTCTCTGGTGAATCCTCTTACCTCCCACACCTCTGGCCTGTACCCCAGTTCTTGTATAAATAAACAAATAAATAAATAAATAAATCTTTAAAAAAAAAAACCTTCATAGATTCCAAGCAGAAAGTGACTCCTTTCTCCACCCACACAATGGGATACCCCCAAAGGGTGAAGTGTGGGTCACCGCATCTCTGGCAGAGGATAGGGTTAAACAGAAGAATCTAGATCTGCACAGGAGATGGCAGAAACCTCTTCCATGCCAACCCAAAACACACCACTCGATGTGGTGAAGAACAGACAGAGCAGAGGTGGGAATGGGTGAAGCGAGGGCAGAGCAAAGTCAAGGTTACCCTGATGTAACAACAAACACTCACCACTGACTGAGCACATGCTGGCGTTTAATCCTTAATTTAATGCTCTGAAGCAGCTACTATTGTCCTCATTTTACGCAAGAGGGAAAACTCGGCTCAGAGAGGTAAAGACTTGCTAGGGTCACATAACCAGCTGTGAGTGGTGCAGTCAGGCCTGGAAACCAGGTCCTCTAGTATCCCAAATCCACCACCATCTCGGTGACACCCATACCCTATCCAGAGCCATCACCAGGGTCTGGCATAGGTCTCAGCTCCCCATGGCCTGCAGAGAGGTGGCTCTAGAGCTGACGTGCTGGGTGGGTGTATCACGAGGGTTGGGTTCACCTGTCCTTTGTTTAGGGCACCTGGAGACCTAATTGTCTAATTCAAGCTTTTATGCCCTTCATGTTCAGCAAGGGTGTCTCACCACATCAGGGTCTAGTTTTCCTTCTGACCCTGCAGCCTCACCGTGACTGAGTGCCTGGCACAAGGCCCTCATCTTCCCTGTGACCCCTGTCTCTTCCTTAGCTCAGACCTTGCCACTTTTCCCCTGGTCCACCTGGGAAGGCCCCTGTCTCAACCCTGCTACCAACCTTGCTACCAGCGCTGTCCTACTCAAACACAAATCTGGTCATGTGACCTCTCTTACCACCCACTCTCCCAGAACCACTTTGGCCTGTGGGGTTAAAGCCCAAAGTCCTTCATTTGTCATTTCAGCCTTCCCCAGGTGGCCTTGGCCAGCCGTCCCAGAGGCTTCCTCTCCCACACCCTCTACATTCAGGGATTCCAAGGCCCTTCTGCTCCCCAGATAAGTCTTGCATTTCCACACTTCCATGTCCTTGTTCCTGGACCCTCTATCTGGGTCTGCTTCCCTGCACCTGAATTTTCCTTGGCAAAATGTTACCTTTCCTGCTTAACTTAAATATCACATGCTCTGTGAAGTTTTCCCCAGCAGCTTCTCCTCTGTGCTAAGTCCTCCCCTACAGACTCTAGTTGTGATCCAAAAACTGATGATGAAGTAAAACAGCTAACACTGTAGAGTGCTTACTCTGTCCAGACAAGGCACAAAGCTCTTTTCCTGCATTGACTAATTGAATCCTCTCAATAGCCCTAGGAGGTGGGTGCCGGATTATACCCATTTTGCAGGTAGAAAAGGAAGGCCCAAAGACGTAAAGTTACTTGTCCAAGATCACACAGCTAGTGAACGGTAAAGGGCTAGCTTCCAACCACAGTCTTAAGGTTCCAGGGCTTTTATGCACTCTTTAAGGCCCTTCATTGCAAGAACACCCACAGTGAATGGCTGAAGGAACCACTATAGGAGCAGAGCTCACCTGTCACAGAGTTCATTACTCACCTTTGTCCACAGATGGTGTGTGAGCCCTGGGGGGCAGGACCCATCTTACAAGTCTTTGAATGTCTTATGTTTAACAGCATGGAGGATAAGGATGAACGAGACAAATGTAGCAAAGAACAAATGAATGACATGTAATGGTAATTATTTAGAGTACCAGCCTATCTGAGTCACCACAGGAGAGAGCAATAAAGCCCCCCAAAAGATGACCCAGTTGTGAGATGACCCACTTCTCTGCTGTCTCCCAGGCAGGTGAGAAATGAGGCCAGAGAAAGTATTCTCTGTAAGGATGCTTAGTGAGGGTCTAGCCACATGACACGTGGTGGGGATGGGCGGGGGCAGGGAGTGGCATCACACTTCCTTTCACTGCCCTTGGGCAGGGTTCAGGGCAGGGCAGAGTGTAACTTTTCCTCTCTGGAATGCTCCATGGGCTCTACTCTTGGTAGTTTACCAGTTTTCCAAGGCACTCACAACTGCCCCTTCTCTGCAGCACTTCCAGCTGTGGAGAGGGAAGCAGACCTAGAACTCAAGTAAGCAGGGAGAAGGTGATGGCACAATAAAGCATGAAATTCATCAGGTCCAACCCTGGCCTAGTACCTACATACCTCTACCTGATCTCCCAGAAAGTCCCCATCTCAATTCCTCAGCATTACCAACCACCTGCTTATCCAATGGGAAAACTAGGCCCTCCCCAGTGCTTTTCTGCCTCCCACTCCCACACTCCCTGGCCCCTGGGTCCCGTGATCCCATTCCTAAACCTCTCTGACCTTGGATTCATCTCTAGCCCTAGGGCCCCAGCCCAGGGTGGGCATGGCTGGTCTAGAATGGGAAGCTCTTGGCAGGTCTTCTTGCTCCCCAGGGCACCCCCTTCCTTCTAATCTCTCCTCTGCTGCTACTGAGACTTACCATTTCTGAACTGGATAGTGCCACTTCGTGTTTAAAATCTTTCATGGTTCCCCATGGCCTGAAGGATGACACTGATGCCTGTGATCATCCTCTTACAGCTCCATCTATTCCCTCCTCACCCACCCCCCTGACCCCCATGGCACTGCTATCTCCCGACAGGAGCTTCACTGTGCCTTCCTTCTGCCCAGAGCCCACTGCTCCCCCTAGCCCAAAACCCCTCCCTGTGCTCAGCTGCCAGTTCCTCCTTCCTCAAGTTGCTCTCTCTTTCCTTTCCCCACCTCGACATCTGGCTCTCTCCTGCCCCCATAGCCCCCTATGTACCAACCTTTTGTGGGACTTATCATGTATTACTGAAATCACCCCATTGCACACATTGCCCGAACTGAACTTTGTAAGGTCAGGAGTCCTGCCTTATTAACATTCCATTTCCTGACTCTAGGAGGGCTCAGGGAATGAAACTCAGTAGGTGCTTGGTGAATGCGTCTTGAACTGAACCAAAGGTAGCTTTGGATCCTCCATCTGTAAATCTGTAGACTCCAGAGCCTACCTCTCCTCTCTGAGCTGTCCTGAGAACAAGGGAGATAAGACTGGCGAGAGCTTAGTAAGTGTTCACTATCTCATTATCAGCATTGTTGTGATCCAGATAGTGTGCTCCAGGAAGTACCAGGCCTGACATTCAGAGGTGTAGATTCTAATCCCAGGCCAGCCATTAACTATCAGGTGACCTTGGGCAAGTCAATTATCCTTTCTGAATTAATCCTCAGTAACATTATTTTCCTTCCTTGCTTCACTTCCATTATTAAATGATTCCCTGTATTATCCCCACCTCTCCCTTTCTTCAGCACAGATAATTAAGAATTTGCAGATAATTAGCAGCATATCGTGACTGAGGAACGCTGCATTGCTTAAATGTCCCAACTACATAAGCAGTCACTTTGAGACCTCTCTCCCCCTCCCACTCCAGCCTTCATCCATGGCCCTACATGGGCCCACATTTTTACATCAAAAAATGGAAACAGAAAAAAAAAAATGGAAACAATATCAAACCAAAGGTCAATTCTTTAAATAACTTTAACTTTATTATAACCAACAATATCAAACCAAAGGGCAATTCTTTAAATAACTTCAACTTTATTATAAACAAATTTTATATTTCTTATTTCTTTGTGAATGGGTAAAACTTTGCTGTGGCTGAATAAGCACCAGCTGGGACCAATCAATATTTCCGTGTCCTGTGGTGCACTGCTGCGGGAGTGTCTCCAGAGAAAGCCAAGCAGGTGCTTGGTTATCAAATCCCACTTGTCCACTCAGCCCCAGCCCCAGCCAAGGGGGAAACTGAAATAAAGAGGTAACAGAATCTGACCAGAAACAGCAGTGCAGGGCTCTATCAAAACAATTTGTTTTTTGCAGAAATCACCAAACTGTGCCAGGCTATAAAGAAAAATTATTCCTATTACTCCAATGATAGTTTTACTCCCATAAGTTCTGAAGAAATACGAATGCTCCCCCCAGAAATTATTTTGAGATTTTTTTTTAAGGATTGACTTATTTATGTATACAAGAGCTGGGATGTAGGTCAGAGGTGTGGGGTGAGGGCGGGGGGAGAGGATTCACCAGAGACAGAATGGGGAGCAGAGAGGTCTGCTGCGCCATGTGGGTTAGCTGGCTGGGAGCAAACTCATGCTGCAGTGGCTGCAGATAGCTTCATAGTGCTGAGACTTAACCCCTTATGCCACCAGAGAGCCCCTTCTTTGAGATTTGAAGTCATATTCTCCTCTAATGGGGGCAGGGAGGAGTTAAGGAACTACAAGAGCCAGAAACCCTGTGGGTGAAACTGGACCCATCTATTGGTTTCCATTGTCACAGGTGAGCTAACTGGCCAATCAGAGCATGGGACTAAGGATGGTGTTTCCATCTATCCCATCAAGGGTGAGGAAGGGGAGATGAAAATGTTGTGTTTTTCTCAGGCAGTTTTAAGAAAAAAGATTTGACTAAAAACACACACACACACACACACACAGTTGACTGTCAACTAGCCCCTTAGACCATGCATGGTGGAAGCTGTGCAGAGTCCAGAATGACAAGGCTGCCCTGTCCACTACAGAGGGGACTGTCTGTCTTTCTTCCCACCGAGATCTGGGAGAAAGATCCCTGTGCTCCAAGAACCCTTGGCCTAATAGGGAGACATAGCCTCTGTTCCCTGGGGGCTTCCCGTCTAAAGGGGAAGGCACAGTTTCTGCTCCCCAGGGAGCTCCCAGTCTGATGGGGGAGAGAAAGCTCAGGTGATGGGGGAACTGGAGCTGGTTCCCACCCCTGTCTCTGCCCTGCCTCTTCACCCGCTCCCAAGTTGTCTTCCATAGCCAGGCAGAGCCGGGCATGCAGCTGTGATGGACACAGGTGACATGGTCATGGTGCTTGTCCTTGTCCTCGCTCCACTGAGCATGAGGTTGGGCTGACTCTGGAGAGAGCTGTGGGGAAGCAGACAGACCCAAATGGAGCAGAACTCTGCAGCCTGAGCAGATGGCCCACCAGAGGCAAACTTCTCCAGAACCAACCCTCTTGGGTAGAATTCTTTATTCTTAGCATACCTTCCACCCCTGGAATCCTGTTTTTCATTCCCTCTCTTCTTTCAAAAATGGATCCAGCTCTCCTCATTCAAGAAGTCAGGGTGACTGTCCCACCTCTGCCCCAGCAGGCTATTAAGGGCAGGCAGTTGCATTGGACTTTTAGGTCCCCTTGAATCTTTCAGAAGACCCTGAACTCTCTCAAAGACCCAAGGCTTGGGTCTCTCCTTTTAAATGGTTCCTTTTCCCTCTTCCATCTGCTCCCCAAGACCATGATCTCTACCTCTACCTTCACCTGAAGTCTCCGCAAGAGGGGGAACCATCACCTCCAGGGAATTTGGAATAGAAGACGCGCATTTGAACTCTATCCCTGCCTCATGAATGCCATGCATTGACTAACTAAGATGCCTTATTTTTCTGAGGCCCCAAAGCAAATTCACTTGGTAGTAGAATTGCGGATAACGAAAGGTTAAGAGCCCTGCAAGTATTAATTGTCATTATTATTTAGCTGAGAGTTCCCTGGGGGCAGCCAACATCCAGGAATCAGGTTCCCAATATGTAAAAACAATTGAATTGGGGTTGATCTGCGTAAGGCAGGGTTCCTGGAAGGTCCCTCTTCACAGTCTCCCACACTTTCCTCCTCCATAAAAAGCGCTGCCCGCCCCCCCCCCCCACCACAAACTCACCAAGGAGCATGTCTATGAAATTAGAACATCATCAAAAACAAAGTCCAGTTCTGAGGCCCTCTGGACACTGTGGGTCCTGCTGAGGTCTTTCCCCACACCTTGAGATTGATCTTCCTTCAGAGGTTGGCTGGGAAGACTTATGTGGATGTGAGAATTATTATTGTGGCTCATGATCCCAAATTTCTCTCTTGAGATCCGTGTTGTTTTAGGGTTTCCTTGTACATGGTGGAATGCTATGTATGTGCATTTATGGGGGTGACCTGGGAAGAAGGGATGCTGAGAAGAGCTGAGAGACAATGCAGAGATGCAAGGCCAAGTCCAGGGCAATGCTGGGGAAAGTGGGGTGAAGATGGCAAGAATAAAAGAAAACCCAACTTGCTGAGGGCCAGCACCACCTTTCTCCCTACAGAGCATAGGGGGCAAAGAGAGACATCCTGTAGGCAATGAGGGCCTGCTCAAGCACCATGTCTTCGAAACCACATCGACCTACTCCACCTAATGAACCAGTGGGGAATCTCTAAAGACTCAGTGGCTCTTCACAGACTGATTTTTGGAAGTACCCTGTCTTTGAATTGCCAAAGGTATCATTAGAAATGCATTTAGCTGCAATTAATAAGCAACCCAAACACATAGTTTAAATTAAGAACTTCTTTTCCTCACTACCCAGCACTCCAGAGAGAGTTGTTGCTGGTATTGAGTAGCTGCTTGACTGTGTCATTGGGCTCATTGCACTCCACCAGCCCCAACAGGCTGGTTCTCGTCCTGTGCTCAGAGTTTCAGGACACAAGGTGGCTTCTGTGGCTTCAAGCATTGCAACTTCATTCAAGGGAAGATGAAGGAGGCCGGGGGAGAGTAGAACCACTGGTGTCAGGGAAAATGCTGTGGGAACAAAATGTATCTCTGGGAGCAGCTGGTAGGAGTGAAGAAGTGCCTTTTGGACCAAAGTTTTCACCTCTTGCAACTTGTTGCTCCCCCAGCTCAGGTTTCCAAATGAGCACCTGGGTGGATATGTGCTCATCAAGTATAGAATCCCTTGGAGAGGAGGGAGGGCAGACGGACCATGCGCTTGCAGTGTCCTCCACCTCCTGGTGGTCTCCAGGCATCTCTCACACCCCCAGAAGTGGGATCTCCAGAAACAGAGCTGCACCAGCCCATTGAAGGTTGCCACTTGACTACTCGCCTCACTACTCCCCTCCATAGAAAACTGCCCACAAGTGTGCTGGGCAGAGCAGTTTACATTATTAGAGAGGCAAGAGCTTCAAAAGAGCCCTCCCCACCAGATGTCTCCTCCACAGGCTTTTTTTTTTTTTTAATAAAGATTTCTTTATTTTTATACAAGAGCTGGGGTGTAGGCCAGAGGCACGGGAGGGTGAGAGAATTCACCAGAGACAGAGTGGGGAGCAGAACAGGCAAACTGGAGTGAAATACACTGCTGAGGGGAGCAGTGGGTGAGGCAGGAGAGGTCTGCTGTGCCATGTGGGTTTCTCCCTGGCCGGCCGGGAATTGAACCCACGCTACAGAGGCTGCAGACAGCTTCACAGCGCTGCGCTCAACTTGCTGTGCCACCGGGGAGGCCCTCCTCCATAGGCATTCTGGTGCACAAGTTTGAAATGGCAGTTCCAGGTTCATTCAATACTGCTTCACACGGGCTTGCTTCAGGACAGGAGGTGGTTGGGTCCTGGGGGGAACACTGTGCTGGGAGCGTTGTCCTGTCTTGGTCCTATCATAGGCTAACCTCACTGTGTGGCATTAGGCAAGTATTCACCATCTCAGTCTCCCCACTGTAAAATGAAAGTGATAATGACAAACATCAGGAGTATCAAACCACTCAAACCTCATGTTAGGAACTTATAAGAGGTGATTCAGGCAAGAGTGGAGTGGACCCTCATCCAGCCTGATGGGGCAATAGATAAGCTGTGCAGAGAAGGAAGACCTTGGGAAGATGCAGGGAGAAGACAACCATCTACAAGCCAAGGAGAAAGAGTTTGGGTGGAACCAATCTGAGGACACCTTGATCAGGGACTTCCAAACTCTCTAATCAGGAGTAATAAATTTCTGATGTTTAAGCCCCCCACCCCCAGTCATACATTATGGCAGTGCAAGCAAATGAATGCAGTAAATATGATGGGTTTTTAAACTTCTGAGGTACCATCTGAAGGTACCTGAAGAAAATGTTGCTTCCCCACCAGCAGGACATAGTGTGGGTGAATAGGGAAGCCCTCCTTACTGCATCCTATGGAGGCTGGGCATCATGCCTGCTATGTGGGGAGAGTCATACTGCACAGGGAATGATGCTGTTTCCATCCCCCCTTCCTATCAGACAGGGCATTTGCAAGACCCCAGTGAGCTAAGCTGAGGCCCCACGTGAGTACCCCAAAACAAGCAGCTCATCCCAGTCACTGAGGCAGGGATGAGTGGACTGCTCATAGCTTGTTAATTGTTGGAAATTATTACTAATTTGCTTATTTAAAAAACAGACAAGATGCAGTTATGCCTGAAGTACCCATCACTACACTCTCCCATTCATTGGCTCATTTCACTTATTTAATACCTATTTTAAGGGTCCTACTGTGTGCCAGATGCTGTTTTGGGAACAGAGCAGAAAACAATAAACCTCCTTGTTTGCCTGGAACTTATAACTCTGAGAGGGTAAAATGCCTTAAGCAATACACGTATACACACACGTAGGGGATGTTATTTTACAAAGATTCATCGAAGAACTCTCTGATTGCCATGTGAGATAGACCAAAGTGGAATGTGAGAGCAAACTATGCAGATCAGTGAGCATAGAGCATTCCAAGCAGAGGAAACGCGAGTGCAAAGGCCCTGAGGTAGGAGGGACTTGCTGTGTTCAAAGAACAGCAAGAAGGGCTTGTGATTAGAACAGGGGGAGCAAAGGAGAGAGGGTAGACGACACAGTCAGCCAGGTAGTGGGGGTCAGTTTGTCTAGGAACCACAAAGACTCAGCGTTTTATGCGGGGTGTCATAAGAAACCCTGCAAGATTTTGCACAAGTGAATGGCATGCTCTGAAAGGATCCTTCTGGCTACTATGTGGGCAACAGACCTGGAGAGGCAGGAGTGGAAGCCGAGACCAGTAAGGAGGTTGTTGTCCAGGCAAACAATGGTAGAGGGAACTAGGATGGTAGCAGTGGTTATTGGGGTGGGATCACATTGAAACAGATTTTGATAGTAGGAACACAAGGTTTGCTGATCAACTTGAGGAAGGTTGTGAAAAAAGGGGAGTTATAATTATGCCAGTCTTTTGCATGAACTCCAAAGTGAACAGAGGGGCACTTGCCCAGACTGATATTCTCTCTGTGCGAGGAAGATTTGTAGCTCTTTAGTCTTCCAAGTCTGTGCGTAGCCCACCACGCTGCTTATCTGTGCTACAGGCTGGAGAGGGTGGGCTGTGTGACATTATCCATCTTCAGTGGCACAGCACAAACCACTGCTCCAGCACACATGCCCCCAGAGAGACAGCTCCAAGCTCTGTGAACCAAGGACTGGAAGCCCCAGCAGGAGAGCTATGAGGGGCCGTGGGCATCGTGTTTAGAACACCTGCATCTGCATCACCCAAGGTGTCTGTCAAAGACAGAATACCCAAGCCCTTCTGAATTAGAATATCAGTGTCTGGGCTGCAGAACCACCCACAGCATGTATTCTGGGTGAATCGTGTGCTCCCCAAAGTCTCCGAACCATCACCCTAGTTGGAGTCCTTCAGTGTGCAGGTGAAGAAACAGGTCCTCACCCCCAGTTACACCCAGGCCAGGTCCCTTCCACTATACTAAATTGCCAAGTTCATGGCCAATGGCACTAGTGGTCCTGTTGCTAACACTCTTCATGGCTTCCCCAGCTCTCTGCCTTCTCTCCAAAAACAGGGCATTGGTCACAAGGGGCCCACTGCTACCATCCTAGTTCCCTCTACCATTGTTTGCCTGGACAACACCTCCTTACTGGTCTCGGCTTCCACTCCTGCCTCTCCAGGTCTGTTGCCCACGCGGTAGCCAGAAGGATCCTTTCAGAGCATGCCATTCACTTGTGCAAAATCTTGCAGGGCTTCTTATGACACCCCACATAAAATGCTGAGTCTTTGTGGTTCCTAGACAAACTGACCCCTACTACCTGGCTGACTATGTCTTCTAGTCAGCTGTGCTCCTTCCCACTGCTGGGAGGACAGGTACTCACAGGTAGGAGCGTCCGTGTGTCATTTCCAGGTGTGAGAATGAAGACAATGGGTGGATGGCGATGCTGTGACTGAAGTACTCTGAGGGGCAGGAAGCAGGTGCGGACACATAGACTGGACATGGGGATGGGGCCTCCCACTCCAGACTCCCTCCCTGCTGAATGAGTTGCTGGAACTAGAAGACAGTGCTACTGTTTTCTTCCATAAAGCCACCTAGGGCATACTTAGCACTAACCCAAAGGTAAAGGGTTGAGACCTGAGCTCTGATGAATACTTCTCCTGGATCTGGGACTCAGTTTTCTGATCTGCAAAAATGTAGCCTGAATCCTTTCATAGGAATGAATTACCAAATTGCTCATAAAACCTGGGGCGGGCAGTACATGGAAGTCTCAGGAGTGTTAGCTTGACTGACTCCCTGTCCCTAAAGCCCCCTGCCTGGGAGCAATGGTGGCAGAGAGTCTTGGGGCAGTGTGGGGGTGGTGGCTGCAGTGGGCCGAACTCCTCAACTCACCCAATTTGCAATGTATAAGAATGAAAGTGACTGAAATCAGCCAGACGTATCCTACCCAGTCCCTGGCAAAGGAGACCTCTGCAGCCACGGGAGAAGTTTTTATAGTCTTCTAAGTCCAGGTGGCCTTTTGAATTGAGAGGAGTGGGAGCCACATTCTGCCTGAAAAGGAGTGAATCCCACCACCAGGCAGTTTCCATTGTTTTCAATTACACGGAGGCTGCACACACACCTGCAAGAGGACACCCTGACATGCTCACACAGGCAAACACACACACACTGAACACAGCTGCAGATGAACATGTGCACACACATCACACACAGGAGGTCACACAGATGCGTGCACGAAACACGCGCTGAAAGTTGGCATCATGGCAGGTGCTTGCAGGTGGCAGCCAGTGGCCCCAGACTTCACAGGTGGTTAGCTTACTCAGTCCTCACCAACACCCTTTCCCATAGGTGCCATTGTTATCACCTCCATTTCACTGATGAGGAAACCCTTCCCAGGCTGCAGACGCTTACGGTACAGACCAGCCTCCAGCATGACCCCGGGCCTGTGCACTCAACCACGATGCTCCCCACTTCCCACCAAGGAGCACACCACCCCTCGCACACGTGCCTCATTCCACTCTAGGTGTTTGGGAATTCCTGGATTTGGGGGTTCCATGGTCCTTGACTATGGCATGAAAGAATTCAAAGCCCTCTCTTTAGCAGAAGAAAAAACAAAGTTTATTTAGAGACTGAATAAAAGGACCCCCAGAGAAAGGTGCCTGGGCGGGCAGTGTCCTTGAAGAACAACAGTGAGAAAAGACGGGGATCTTGTCTTAAATGGGGTGCAGGAGCAACTCACTTTGTCTCTTCCTGGAGTCTACTACAAGGTGCTCCCGTTGTGTCCAAAGAGAAGTTTCTAAGTCATTCTCCCTTCTGCTGTGCTTTAAAAAAAAAAGTTTATTTATTTATGCATCAAGAACTGGGGTAGAGGCCAGAGGTGTGGGGGGGGGGTGAGAGGATTCACCAGAGACAGAGTAGGGAACAGAACAGGCAGATCAACTGATATACACTGCTGAGGGGAGCAGCGGGCGAGGCAGGAGAGGTCTGCTGTGCCATGTGGGTCATGTGCCCTGTGCCTCCCTGGCCCGGGGATCGAACTCATGCTGCAGAGGCTGCAGATAGCTTCACGGTGCTATGCTTAACCCCTTGTGCCACCAGGGAGGCCCCCTTCTACTGTGCTTCTGGGTTATAGTTTTTATCATCCCTGCAGCAATTTGGGGCAGGAGGGCACTTAGGCCTGAGTTACCAAGGTGTCAATTAGCTCAACCCCTCCCTTAGGAGGGGGAGAGCAGTCATTCAGGGAATTGTCTTATTGCCCAGAAATTTTGAGGAGTCCTCCCCCACCTTGGGTGCTTCTTGGATCTCCCTGGGCTTCATCGGCTCTGAAAAGTGTTTCCTGGGGTCCTGGGTACAGTTGGACATTTAGTTTTCTTTGCCCTTCTGCCCTAAATGTTTAACATTGGTACACACACACACACACACACCCCTCTGGGGACATCAGGGTCCTCAGAGACTTGCCCCAATCAGGGCATCAGGTGTTCCTCCCACTCCCTCCCTGGCAGGGAATGGCAGTGTCTCCGGACGCCACTCCTGCTCATGGGTCCCCCTCCTGTCCTTAGACCCTGGAGTCCTCGAGAAATTGTTCATTTGTCTCATTCAAATGCAGGCAAATTGCTGAGATGGGTAAGTCTTTGTTCAGGCTTCTCAGCGATAGGCAGATCAGGAACAAAAGCATGAACTTTAAATCATCTTATCTGAGTTCACAACATTTAATAAATCTGTGGTCGAGCGCTCTTTCCCTCGCTGCTGGCAGTTAAAGAAAAGGGCAGTTTTACAGCTAAGCCCTAATATGCCAGCTTACAAAGAAATCACTCCTTGTTCTGACTTATCAGATTCCATTATCACTCCCTTAAGCAGGGACACACTGTTTTGTTCTGGCGTTAACACCATTAGCTCAACGTGCATTAGAAATATTAAAAGGCCGGAGGGATTTCCAGTCTCTAAGCAGATTCCTGGGATGCAAAGTCCCCCCAAATGGGTAGGAACTGTGCAAGAAAAAGTGCTCACTGTGTGAGGAAGGGCAACTCCAGGTAATGCCAGCACTTCTCCGTAGAGGGAACCTTAACCCCCACCTCTGGGCTGTGAGAGGACTGGGCGTCCAGCTGGACAGGAGCAGGGGCAGGGACACCGACCGCCCTTCTTAAGCTGAGCCTGGCCTAGGAGGTGTTTATATCATAGGTGCCGGGTTCAAAATCGATTCAGCATATGCTGAGGCAAGTCAAACTCTTGAGACCTGGTTATCCCAATCTATGAACTGGGGATGACAATATACCTGTTCAATGGAATTCTTGAAAGAATTAAATAGAAAATGAGTTTGCTTTTGGGGGCCTCCCTGGTGGCGCAGGTGGTTGAGCGCAGCACTGTGAAGCTGTCTGCAGCCTCTGCAGTGCTCGTTCGATCCCCGCCGGCCTCGGAGTAACCCACATGGCACGGCAGACCTCTCCTGTCTCGCCCACTGCTCCCCTCAGCAGTGTGTTTTGGTCAGTCTGCCTGTTCTGCTCCCTCTCTGTCTCTGGTGAATCCTCTCACTCTCCAGGGCATCTGGCCTATAACCCGGTTCTTGAATAAATAAAATAAATCTTTCAAAAAAAAAAAAAGAAAATGAGTTTGCTTTTAGGGTTCTTGTTCTAGAAATATTTCATCCCAATGAACTAAGAGAACTTTGTCTTACCAGCATTTTTCTTGAATAAGGAGGTATTGCTGGAGAAGAGTAAGACAGTCAAAATTTAGAGATGGGGTCTGGGAAGACAGCTTCCAACATAGTCCTTGATGATTTCACCTCCTGGAGGTGTAACTGCCTCCCACACTGAGTCACTGTAGACCAGGGTGACCTAGAACTTGCAGGAGTGGAGCACCGATGAAGACTTCTGAAGCCAGCTCTTCAAAATGTATCGCTTCTATCTTGGTGCCTGGGGTTGTTTGTTCTTGGAAAGCCAGCCACATACCATGTTGATGCTCAGGCAGGCCTGCACAAAGGGACTGAGACCCCTGGCAGCAGCTGGCACCAAATTGCTGTAGAAGCAGGAGTAAGCATCCCTGGAAGCAGATTCTCAGCCCTGGTCAAACCTTTCAGGTGACTGGATAAAAAACCCTGAGGCAGAGCCACCAGTCAAACCACAGCTACACTGCTGACTCAGGGAAACCAGGAAAGTCAATAAACGGTGACTGATTTAGGTTTTGGGGGTGCACTGCACAACCATCTTGACTAAGACACAGTCAAGACCCTTATTTTACATATTAGAAAAGCCCATAGAAAAATAGTGTTCCCAAGGCTCATAGGAACACCCAGACTATAATCCAGACTACCCTGTACTGCCTTGAACCTGACTAATATACCTTGTGTTCTAGATCTATTTTTTTGAGATGGAGCTGCCTAACCCATATTGGACTATGGTGGAGTGAAGAATAAATGATTGGGTTAACTCGGTGAGAGTTCAGAATTTTGTCTGTTATTGCACTGAAATCTTCTATCCTCTTCTCAATAATGAATCAATTATGGATGCATGTCATAACTGAGGACCCCAGCACAGGATTCCTGCAGCCCAATTCCAGGGTGAGTATGTAAATGTTTCCCCACATCAATAAGCTGGACATCAGTGGGTTATCTGCAAATTCAATTCAATTCTAATGCTATCAACTGGAGATAAGATCACATTCCTAGGTTAAGGATTCAAGACCACCCTTCTCTCCTGATGCCAGCTGCAAGCAAACACTGTTACCTGTGCTTCTGACCAACTGACTATAAATAAGTGGTTCCCATCATCTCCTCCTGAGGTTTTAATAAATTTCTTAGAGTGGCTCAAGAACTCAGTTTACTCACCAGATCACTCATCTATTACAGGAACCATTAGATTGAGGAGGTGCAAAGGGCAGGGTATAAGGAAAAAACATGGCACCTTCTATGCCTGCTGCAGACCTATTCCCCCCAAATCTCACATATCCACCCACTTAGATGCTCTACCAAGCTCCTCCTTCTGGGCTTATTATGAGGCTTCATTACTTCGGCACCTGCTAGTGGGGAACCATAGGAAAGGGATGAAAGGGTCAGGCAAGTCAGGAACAAAAAGGAATTTCAAGGGCCTTCATCATAAATGGATGTTGGACTTTGTCGAATGCTGTCTCAGCGTCTATTGATATGATCATATGGTTTTTATTTTTCTTTTTGTTGATGTGTTGGATTACACTGATTGATTTTCGTATGTTGAACTATTCTTGTGCCCCAGGGATGAATCCCACTTGATCATGGTGTATTATCCCTTTGATGCATTGTTGGATTCTGTTGGCAAGGATTTTGTTGAGGATTTTTGCATCAGTGTTCATTAGGGAGATTGGCCTATAATTATATAAAGGAGTAAAATCTAAATATAAATCAAGATAGCGGCTGCCATTGTCACCCTCCCCACAGATCTCTTCAGTGATTTCATGTCTCTTCACCACATGTCTCGTTTCATGCCCTCAAGACCCTGGAGAAAGTCTAAAACCAAGAAGCAAGTGAGTCCTTATTTTCCACTTATCTCTCTCCCTGCATTTCTTTCCCTGTGTCCCCAAGAGTTCTGAGCCCACCTGCCTTTCGTATTATATAGTTTTACCTGACCACTCAACTCCACCCATCATTAGGTGGGGCAGGGAACTTGAAACCTCCCCTTTTCATGGCTATGCCTCTGTTACATGACTGTGGACCAAGTTGAGTTCATGTCAATATACTTCATGGTAGTTTCCAGGGAACACTTTCCACGGGCACTTACAAATCAAAAAGGGTTGAATAAGCAGATTGTTTAGAGAAATGCTACCTACTTGATCCCCATCTTGGTGGCCATTATGTCCACTAACATATTAAAGTCTCTGATAAGTCCTACAGTAAAGAATGCATCTTCTAACATTTAATCCACTATTTCTCCAAATGTGTTTGAACATGGACTTGTCACCCCAGGACACCAATGAACATCTCACAGACTTAGCCTTCTGAAGCGAGCCCTTTAGAAATGCTACCCTAAACAGTCAATCCAGCCCATCAGTAACCAGGTGAGAACACATCTGTCTATGGAGATGGGTTAGTCCAGAGAGAACTGCTGCACTTCTATTGCATTCTGGTGCATGTTCCACTCAGGTGGCACATTTCCCACCTCCCCCCACCCCCGGTTAATGAAGAGCTTTATTTCGTACACACATTTAAGAATTGTAAACACTTTCAAGAAAGAATGAGAGCATGTCTTTGGAAAGAATGAGCATGAAGTTGGGAGGTAATGGAGAAATCCACAGATGTACCATTGGTTTGGAGGGCGCTGGCAAGAGTCCACACATCCTTAACATGCCCTGTGTGCAGGGCGCCTGAGAACATCATCCTGCAGACACTAAAAGCAGATAGCCAGGGCCTTACCCACCTCCCACTATGTGGCCAAGGTAAGATCACTGCTCTGCCAGCCACTACACATCAACGTTGGACCATTTCCTTGTCCTTTTGGATATGATTTCCTTGTTGACTGAGACACTTAGAATGTGTAAGAGTCCTGTGCTTAGGCCCAGATCTTGGATCCTGGACTGTGTCTTCCTGCCACAGGGATGCTCCTTAGGAATAGTAGGAGACACCCCTCTCCTGATATTCCATGATCACTTACATTGCTTTTGGTTGAAAAATTCCTGCAAAGACATGCACACATCAGAAGCCTACAGTTAAATGAATTTTCACAAATAACATGTTAATGTAACTAGCATTGAGACCAATCTGCTTTACCAGCACCTCAGAATCCTCCCCTGCCTTCTCTCCCAAGGGTAATCAATACATTTGCTCTACCTGCTACTGAAATTCAGATAAACAGAATTATGCAGTAAATACATATCCTTTTATGCCTACTTCCTTTCACTTAAGATCCTACGATATTGTGGGTGTAGTTATAGTCATTCATTCTCATGACTATAGAGAATTCGGGTGTATATACTTTGCTTGATTTAATCATTCTTATCTAAGTAAGTTTTATCTGGGCAGTTTCCAGTGTGGGGCTATTAAAAGTAGTGCCACTATGAACCTTCTAGTGCATGTCTTTCAGGAGAGTGTATGGTTATATTCTGTTGGGTAGATCATAACGCAAGAGTAGAAAACTGAACCACAGGGTATGCACTGGAAGATACTTCCAAACAGTTGTCCAAAGTGGGTTTATCAATTTATTCTCACACAAGCTGTGCATGGGCATTGAATTGCTTCACATCTTCATTAGCACCTAGAATTTTCCATCTTTTTCACTTTGGTCATTCTGGTGAGCATGTAGTGCCATCAACTGTAGTTTTAATATGCTTTTCTCCACAGGCCAATGATGCGGAACACCTTTTCGTGTTCATTGACTTTGCTGCTATCCTATTTAGAGAAAGGGGACAGGTTTTTATCCAGTTTTCTCCCAAATTGTCTTTTTCTTTTTGGTACATTGTGATATAAACACATGAGCCTGGTAACATCCCAACACACACACACATGCACACACACCACAATTGAGAAATAGAAACATGGGGTGGGAAGACCACACCTTTGTAGGCAGGGAATGCTTCCTGGAGGTGGAGTATTTCTGGTGGGGACTGAAATCTACTCCTCAGGCCCCCCAAACCTCCTTTTTTTCCCAAGGCCAGATTAACAGACAAGAGAGAATGAAAAGAGATGTTCTGCATTGATAAATAAAAGGCAAGTCTACACTATGTCCTGAACTCTCTCTGGGGGCTAGAAATTCTGCAGTGGACAAAACAAGACAGACCAACCTACAGGACATGTAATTGAGCAGAAAATAATCCTTTACTTTTTCTCCTCTGGAGCTGAGCTAAACTTCTCCATCCAAGACCTTAAGGGTGATGGATGCCTTGACTAATATTATTATTATTACTATTATTATTATTATTATTAATATTTATCGGGCACTATCTTTCAGGTGTTATTCCAAGAACTCCCCGCGTTAAGCCAGGCTTCTCATGCTCTATCGCGCGTAAGCATTGTCCAGAGGCTGCATTTCCCCTCCCCCACACACCCTGAAGGCTTCTGAGCCCTGTTTCTGGGAGGGGCCTAGAATGTTCACTTCTAACAAACTCCAGCTGATACTGCGACCACATAGGCCATCAGCTCAGAGCAACCCCACAGAGTAGGTGGTGTTGTTGTCTCTGTTGCTCAGTGAAGACACGGAGGCACAGACAGGCTAAGTGATTTCTGTGCTGTGGTCACACAGCTCACAGTTGGTGGAAGTGGTTTCGGAAGTGAGGTGGTATGATTCCTGAGTCTGCAGTCTTGACTATTAACTATACCGCACGATGCCCAAGTACTTGCTTTTAAAGGCTGTTATTAAAAGTCCTGCTCGGCTGTGGAAACAGAGCCAGGAGCAGCCTCTGATTCCCGTGAGACGAATCTGCCCCTTTCTCCCTGCCTCATGCTCTGACCCTCTGGGAGACTTGTGTCACTGGGACACAGCCAGATTCCATCATTGAGGGAGTGAACCCTGTCACCACAGGAGAGGAAGGTGACAGTTGAGTCATTCTGCATCCCACTGTGGAGAAGGCGTCCACGGGCATGGTCTCTGGTCTCGCAGGCCATGCCTACTCCTGCAGCACTACAGAGTGCCAGGCAGCTGGGGCGGAGGATGGTGCACAGAACAGGGACATGAATCCCAATTCCCTTCCCCGGCATGTCGCCAAGCAGAGACAGGACCAAAGGGGCGTGAAGGTCCCCATGGCTGACTAAATACAGTCACCACAGTTAATTGTCAGCCACAGAAGGACCTACAAGAGGGATGCAGGGAGCTGAAATACATGCCCAGACTTGAGAGATGGGGAAACTGAAATTCATGATTTCCCCCAACCAAAGGTTATTAAGGAACACTCTGAGAAAGAGAAAATGAGAGGATCAGACCTCACCTAGATTCAGCTAGTAAAATGACAGTAGAGTCTCTAAGCATCCCTAATCCATAGACAGGGCTTCCCTGTGATCGTAAAAGGGCTCCCCTCTGAACAGATGTGACCCTGAATCCATCACTTGGCCAGGGACAGTGCCTGGTGAGAAAGGAAGGATGCGCCTTCCTCCAGCTGGCCCCAGCCTGGATCTGAGGATGCCCCACTTGTAACTTCAACTGGTGCCTCCGTGTAGTTCCCAAACTACACAGCCATACATGGCTTTCCTAGTAAGGATGCATCTTGAGATCAAAAGAGGAGGAGGTGGCTTTAGAGAAAGGACCCACATGCCCAGGGCCAACAGGGGGCAGGGTTGGGGCCAACTGAGCACAGGGACTCTGGCAGGTGGTATGCCCATGTGCCCCTGCTTTCATGTACCTGCATTCCTTTCTGAAGCCCAGTAATGCTGATTAATTTGAGCAGAACTGGTGGCAAGGAAGCCAGGCAGTACCTACAGGCTTGTTTACCTGAGGAGTAAAGAGAGTACGCTGGTGCTCAGGATCCCACAGGAAACTGTGGTTGCCACTTAGAACCACTTATGAGGAACACCCTCCCACGCCTCTCCTGCTGCTCATCTTACTCCCCCCAACCCTTGGCATCGGGCTGTATAAATAAACCAACATTGGCTGGGCTGGAAGCAGGCAAAGCGACGGAACTCAATGGGAAGGAGAAAGCAACCCGGCCTCTGTCTGGCTCCTATACCCCACTGGTAGAGATACTGGGGGTGGGAGATGTGATTGATTGCCCCCCTCCTCAGTGCTGCCCCCTCCAATTTGTCCCTCGAGCTGTGTGCATGTCCGCTCCAATCACTAACATTTGTTGAGCACCTGCTATGTGTGTTCTGGGCACTGAGCCAAACACCTCGCACACACTCTCAGACTGGGCTCTGGGATGCAAGCAACCAAAACCAACTCTGGCTGATGTAAGCAGGAAAAGAATTTCCTAAGTACATCTTCGGTTGCTGGTAGACTCTCTGAAGGCTCTAAAACCCAGGTGGGGCCTACACGCTCTAGAATAATACCTGAAGTGATGCTGCTGCTGAAAAGGTTCAAATTTGGACACCACAGTTGCTACACTGACCTTAAACTTAGGGCCAACCCCACTGATGCCAACTGGATATTGGCCAGACCCCAACACCAGGTGCCGGCATCAAAGCAAGACAGAGCTCACTAAGCCGGCAAGATCTTATTTGTACCATTGGACTCTTGCAAGAACACTAAGAAGTCAGTGATGTGTCCTCCTCACCTATCAGAACAGGAGCCTGAGGGTCAGAACTGTTAGCAATGGATGCAGAACTAGCTGGCAGCAGAAAGCCCGGAAGGAGGATCTAAGGCTGACTCCAGAGAGCGCATCCTCCAACCACACCGTCCCTAAGTCTCCATGGCCCTGCAAGAGAGGAAGAAGCCTGGTGAAGATGAGTGTGGACCTGTGCATGTGTGACTCTGTGTCTGTGTGTGTAAATGTGTGTGAACATGTGTATATGTGAATGTGTATATCTGTCTACACATGTATGTCTCCTGTGTGAATGCATGTATCTCTGTATGAATGGGTATCTGTGTAAATTATGTGCATGAGTGTGAATGTGTGTGTCTGTGTGTGACTATATGTCAATGTGAGTGTTTGTAACTGTGTGTATGAATGTATGTCTTATGTGTAAATGTGTGTGTCTATGTGAATGTCTATCTGTGAATAGGTATCTGTGAATTATGTGAATGTGTGTGTGTGTGTCTATGGGAAATGTGTGTGAGTGTGTGTGTCTATGTGAATGTGTGTGTCTTGAGGGTAGGGGTATCTTGAGCATCTCTCCTGAGAGATATTTGTGTTTGGTACAACCTTCTGAAAGTCACATCCTGGCCCCCATCCTGGCATAGGAAAACAGCAGCACCTACAGGGGGCTCTAACTTCAGATTTCAGAAAGTGGACCAAGATTCTGTAAGAGGAACCAAATACAGGACTCGTTCCTGGCACTGGCCACTCACATACTGTCCCACAGGCTGTGCAGATGCCTGTTCATTAAGCAAGAGCCTGACAATGTGCATTTGGGGTGGAGATCAAGCTACCACACAGATGCACAAGGAGACTGGGGTCTTCTGAAATCAGAAGTCCTGTGGGCTTCACACCCATCTTGCCTGCCCCCAGAAGTCCATGCCACCAGCGCCTGGCACAGAGCAGGCACTCAACAGCTACTTGTTGAATGAATGAAAGAATGGGTGAATGAGTGAATGGCCTCACAGATGATGTCAGATGCCCTTGGGCAGTGTGCCAGGGGCCCAGGTGGTACTCTCTATGGCATTGGTCTGTCTGGATCCCCCTCTTTCTGATCACCACATGGTCTGACTGATGCTTTGATGTTCATTTTTTGCTTCTTCTTGCTTGTTCCTACATCTTGGTCTTTGCTTATTCATTTGCTTGAAATATTCTTTCAGAGTCTGAAATCTGTCCCCATTAGTTTCTATGGGAAGGCTTTGATTCCTTCCAACGCGCTCTGGAAAACCCTAGCAGGTGAGCAGGCAGAGGCAGCAGCTCTCCATGCCTGGAGGGGACCCCTGGGTGTGCAGGCTGAGAGCAGGCTCCAGAGACAGGGAGAGGCAGGTCTCAGATGGGTAGTGCAGCTCCCACCAACCAGGACTCCAGGGACTGTGCAGCCCCAAAGGTCCCAGGCTGGGTGGCATGCAGTGTTTCTGATGGCACGGGGGTTTTACAAACAGTGGTCAAGATTATAAAAGGGTGTCAAATGTTCAGAAATTGCTGAAGTTAAGCCAATGAGTCACTGAAATGGCAATCCGCGTGCATGTGTGTCACAAACACTAAATGACAGCTTCCAGACTGGGACACTCAGCCCAGCGCACGGGGTGAGACTCAGGGATATATTGTTCTAAAGCAGCTTCTGTGGCAAGGAGGCAGAGGCTAGGTTTTTCTTAAGTGATAGTGAATTGGCTGTTGGACCTCCTATCAACCTTAGGAAATAGTTAAAGTTTTGCATATGATTTCCAGAGGCATCGACAAGAAAGGATCCAAGTCAAGTTAGTCTCGCAAAAGAAGCTAAATGAAGCTTTGTTTGTATGACTAAACTGGTCTGGTCTGCCGGGAGATGTTCAAGGCTTGTCTCCTTGTTTTTGATTTGAACAAAGGCTATTACAGTGTGTGTTGCTAGATGACCCTCTGCAGACCCAGGATCTCAACTCTGGCCCCCAGGAAAGTCCATCTTCCCAGGGTCAAAGCACCTGAAGAAGAAGTCTGGGCCCTGCAGCCCAAAGCTTCTCAGCAGCTTTCTCTGTGGTGACCAGGGATCTCAACCCAAGGCTGGGTCTGGTTTGCTCACTTCTGGAGCCATGGATTTAGAGAGTGGCAGCCTCACTGACCTGTCATCCTGTGACTGGAAGAAGCTTCCAGAAAGGGAAGTGGTTTAGCCAGCATCCTCAGTCTGACCTCTGCTCTGATCATCTCCCCTCCTCCTGTTCCTCTCTCTTGCCCTCTGTCTTCCCACCAAGTCTTGGCTGACAGCCAGGAGACAACTATGTCACAGGCAGCAGACAAGCTGAAAGGGGACAGGACCGGGACCCCTGGGGAGTCTGGGGACTGCTGAAGCCTAGGCAACAGGGATGGATGCTTGCTGGGAGGGGCTGCCTTCACAGCGCTCAGCCCCCGGATGTTTCAGCTCCAGGTGTCCCGAGAGGGAAGAGCGGAAGTTGTCAGGGACAGGGCTGGGGCGAGGTCAGCTCTTGCTGCCAGTGGGGAGGGTCCTGCTTACCAAGGGCTGCTATGGAAAGGACATCTCCACAGGGCAGTCCTGACTGGACCAATCCCAAGGGGAGGGATCAGCTTCAGGCAAGAGGCATCCTTTTCTCTCCTTCCCTCCCTCCTTCCCCTTCTCAGGACTGAAGCCACCCCTCTGTGTGTGCCTCCTCATATCCTGGGAGGGTCACAGAGAGGTGGTGCGAGGTAGAGATCACACACACACACACACACACACACACACACACACACACACACGCTGGGCCTAACACTCTGCGGGTGCCCCACCCCCGTCCCTCAGCCCCTAACCCAGGCAGATGGGGGCAGAATCCACAACCCAGGTGCAGGCAGGGACAGGCAGGAGCCCTGGGTGGCTCAGCCAAGGGGACACAGAGGGAGGGGACAGGCCCAGCAGGGGTGCCTCTCTGTGAGGAGGGCATGCAGGAGCCTCAGAGGGTGCTGGCTGAGGCTCTTCCTTTGAGAGCTGAGCTCTGAAAGACCAACAGGAAAGAGGAGAGCAGAGCTGGGTCAAGTGAAGGATTTTCAAATGAAAGGAGAGTTGGACATTGTGACTCTTGTGAAAAACACCGCAATGAATATAAGACTTTCATATCAGTGTTTCCATATTTGGGTGCATACCTAGGCGTGGTGTTACCGGATCATGTGGTATTTCCAATTTTAGTTTCTTCAAGAATCTCCATTTTCCACATCTACTGTACTGGGGTGGGAGAGGGGAGGGGTAACATGATAGCATATCAGCATTGGAGCTGTGGTGGAGGGTGAGCAAAGCCTGTGCGCATGTTGAGATGTCAAGTTGTACTCCCCAAATTATGCAACTATGCAAATGAATGGCAAATCTGTAACATTTGATTAAATTTTGAAAATGAAAGGAGAATTGGGCAGTGGAGAGTGAGACCAAGGTAGAGAGAGTTGCAGATGGTGGTAGGGGAACTGTTGCTTTCAGGGCCCCGGGTTACAAATAATCAGCTGTGACCCCCACTTTGCAGCTACACTGCTGTTTGCAGAGCTTGGCACCGTGTGCATTATTTGCAGAGCTAGAAGCTATTTGCAAAGCTTGTCACTGCCTGTGTCACCATGTGGAGAGTGTGGCACTGTTTGTCCTTCGTGGAGTTTGGTTTTATTTGCAGAGCTTGGTGTTGCTGAGAGAAGTACTTGTCACTATCTCTGTTGGTGGCATGGCATCCAGAGTTCATTCTTCCTGGTTTCTCTTTTTGCTGGCCTGTCAGTGGTGATGTCCCTGTCTCTATGGCTGTGAACAGTCTGTCACTGTCACAGGCATTGTCTGTAGACCCCACCACCCCCACCCCCGGTCCCTGTTTGCAGAACCTGTCAAGAAGCAATTACAGTGTTTGCAGAACTTGGCAATTTGGGTTCCATGGTATGCAGCACCCCTCCTTCCCTGGGTCCCTGTTTGCAGAGTCCATCACAATTGGGGTTAGAGCATCTGCACTATCACCATGGGTGCCAAGGATACAGAGCCAACCTCTCTGACTCTGCTGAGCCTTATCGCTGTCTGGGTCACGGTTTGCAGCACCCATTGCCGTCTGTGCCTCTGCTGCAGAGCCTCTCGCTGCCAGTGACAGCATACAGAAGCAGACACCAGGGACACATATTCTGTCTGGGTCACCACTGAAGAGGAAGAGAACAGGCTGGGTGTCATACCAAAAGTCCGTCTCCAATCATTGGCAACCACCCTCCCGCTAGCCCAGACATGCACACCACCTCAGACCTCCTACCCCCAAATCCTCTGATCACCTTAGAACACTAACTTCTGGAACCCCCTAAAACACCCTGCCTCTGCTGCCTGCCCCAGCTGATGTACCCTCCTGCCTGCCTCCTGGAGCTTGGTTTCACAGCACGGTCAGGGCCCCAAGGGATGATTCTGGATCTGGGAGCAAGACAGACCTGCAGAGGAGAGAGGACTTGGCAGAAGGGGGGATGATAGAGAGGGAGCCATCAGGCGAGATGAAAGAGTTTTGCTTCTTCATCTGATGGAGCTTGAAGGCTGTCATTGGGAGGGAGATGGCGCCCTGCAGAAGAGGATGTAATTAATTAGGGTGAGGTGCAGCGGGTGCAGGCAGCTGGTGGGAGTGATAAAGTGGCATCGCAGGCAAGTTCCCAGTAGTGCTGAGAGATTATTGGTGCCCAGCACAGGAACGATGCTGGCTGCATTCAGTGCTGGGAAGGGGGCTGGGTTCTTCTGGAGAGAACAGCAAGAAGCATTTGTGGGTAAAGTTCTGTCTCCTTTATTCCCCAGCACCTTGAAGTTCAATCCCCCTGGTGGGAAAGCCAAAAATACCCATTATGTCACTACTCATTTCTTTAGTAAGAAAAACAGAAAATTTAAGCTTGTGTTAAAGGGAAAAAATGAAAGAAATGGCTAAGAGAAAGAAAAAAAATGTAAAGCATAAGAAACCCATTGACTATTTTTAAAAAATGAAGAAAATCCTCATTGAAAGCCAGGAAAAATGTGAGCTGAAGATCAAAAAGACTGGCTTCTGGAAAGAGAAGCAAAACCCTCTGAGTGGCTAACTAGCAGAGAAAAAGAGGTCACACACAGGAAAGGCACCTGTACAATGTATAGGATGTGTTCCTATATTTACATTTTACTATTAATTATTTATCCAAGGGAAAGGGTATGTGGCAGGTCAGATGCAAACTTGAAGTCAAATGTCCAAGAAAAGAATCAGAGAAGCGCCTTGCGAGGAATTCCGAAGCCAGTAATAGGAGCTCCTTTAAATACTTCAAAGTCAGGAAACCAGGTGAAGAATATGTGAGATCACAGTGCCAAAGGTACAAGCGGGATGAAAAGGGGCTGGCAGACAGGCTCTGTGGAATCTGTGCCAGGGAAGATGGCCCAGAGACCTCCGCTCCCAGTCGGCCTTTTTGATGTCCAGATTGAATGAACAAGATCAAATGCTGATGATGATGGTGACGATTTCCAGCACTTTATGGTTTACCTTTTTTCCCACTTCCGTCATCTCATTTGATCTCATTTCATCAGCCCGTAGGATGGGTAAGAAAGGTATTTTTAGTAGCCCCATTTCGTAGATGAGGAAACCAAGATCAAAGCTGGTTAAGAGGGGTCTCCCTGGTGGCACAAGGGGTTAACCTGCAACCTACGGAGCTGTCCACGGCCACTGCAGCACAAATTCGATCCCCGGCCAGGGAGCTACCCCACATGGCGCAGCAGACCTCTCCTGTCTCGCCCACTGCTCCCCTCAGCAGTGTACTTTGGTCAATCTGCCTGTTCTGCTCCCCACTCTGTCTCTGGTGAATCTTCTCACCCCCCACACCTCTGGCCTGTACCCCAGTTCTTGAATGCATACATAAGTAAATCTTTAAAAAAAAAACTGGTTAAGAGGCAAGAGCCCTCAGCTAAGTTACATTTGAACATGAGCTCAGGTCTCTGTCCCTGATTCCAAGACCTTATCCCTTTGGGTATGGTTTCCTGTAGGAGCAGACCCTGAGGCAAGGATATGGGTGCCTGTAGTTTATTTGGGAGGTGAAGGAAGTGTGAGTCAGGCACCAACAAGATGCATCATTGAGCCAGCTGACAAGGTAGAGCTAGGCTCAGTCAACTTGGGGGCAGTGTGGCACCAGCACTCAGAGCCTCCCTCTGTGATTTCTTTGGCAGCTCCAGGCCACTATGGAGAGCTGGCCCCAGGGACACCAATTCCCAGTCTCTGTCACATGGCCCAGACTCCAGAGAGGGCCCTCAGGTCGAGCTACAGGGCTGACATGTGGCACTGGGTCCCATATAGGGAATGTCAAGGGCTGAGGGGACAAGGATGGGCACTGACAGCTCTTGCCCTGCATGTTGCCCCAGCTCTGCTCTTCATTCAGAAATGGACATAAACAGACCATCAAGACCTGATCACGTCCACCCGAACCTACTAGATGAACTCAAGGGTGAGACCATGAAACTGACATACAAGTCAGGTTAGGTGTTGTTCCAAAGGGCAGATCACAAACCATACTTTTTCCTAATAAGTGAGTCCTGGAGACAGGCACTGCCTATAACATAGATATTATTGTCATCATCTTGTCTCCCACCACCATACCACCGATAATCCATCATCACAGTCCCTTGTGCTCTTCCCTCCCATGTTTTGACCCCTCTGACCTCCCATCCCTTGCTGTGTCTCAAATCTATGGTCAGCTTGCAAGTCTTTTTCTTGATCTTTTGTTTGGTTTCTCTATATTCCACATGTAAGCAAAACCATCCAAGATATATCTTTTTTTTTTTCCTTTCTGACTTATTTCGCTAGGTATAATTCCATCCAGCTCCATCCATGTTGCCACAAATGGCATGAGTTTATCTTTTTTGATCACTGAGTAGTATTCTATTATGTATATGTACCACAACTTTTTGATGCATTCCTCTGTTTTAGGACATTTGGATTGTTTCCATGTCTTGGCTAAGGTAAACAGCGCTGCAATAAACAGAGTTTTCCTTTTGAATTAGTGTTTTTGTGTTCTTTGGTAGATTCCTAGGAATGGAATGGCTGGATCATCCTATAAAGCTGATAATATTATTATCCTGTAAGCTAGATGCTGTTAAGCTCATACTTCACATTTGCAGAAATTGGGGTTTGAGAGGCAGAGTAACTTGCCCAAGTTCACAAGAAGGAGCTGGATTTGAACTCTGGGCTGCTAATGCTAAAATCTTTACTAGTTTTCCCTACACCTTACAAAGGTGACCCTCCATGCTCCTAAACATGAAAAAGTGAACTTGTACTAGGTAAAGACCCCTCTAACCCCATTCTCTCCCCACTGGAGAAGAAAGAGCAGGAAGGAGTCAACTGCATAAAGTGAGGTTTAGGTCAGTTCCTGGGAGATGGTCTCATGGAGCAAAGAAAGGAATTTGGAGCCTGGGAGGTGACAGGTCCATGATAGAGTTGAGTCCTGGGGAAAAAAATGTGGGGCTGATCCAGGGAGTGGCTTCTGATGGCCTAGGGGTATGCATAGGGGTACCCAGTGGGTCTAGGATTGAGATAGAAGCTGCCCCTCATCTGAGCCCCAAGAAGACTAGATTCACTGGCTCTAGTAGGTGAGCAAGCCCCTTCCAGGGATGTATTCTGGGGACCAGGCTAGACTGCAGGTTTGAGGTCTGGACTCAGAAGAGAGCAGTGAGGGTGATGTGTGGACGTCGTGGGGCTGAGAAAAGACTTAGGGCCCTTGGACACCACTGTGCCAGCCTTACCTTCAGCCCCCAGCTCCACCAAGGCCTCTCTGCCTCTCCTGCCTGGATCCCTCTTATTCTAGAGCAGCGAGCCCAGCACTGAGAAGCAGTAATTGGGAATCTTTTGTTCCACACAGTATCTGCCACGCCGCTGGGGTTGCAAAGTTAACTTTCTACTGCCAGGCACATGGAGTTTGGCCTTTTTCATTTATTTGAACATTTATAGTTAGGGAGCAGTGGAATGGGGGGTGGGGAGAGAGAGGTGGAGACCAGCTGAAAAAGGGAGATGGGGAGAGGAGCTGAAAGCAAGATCATAAGGCTTGGAGGGAAACAGGCAGGCTGCTCCCAGGAGGAGAAACAGGAAGTGAAAAAAATACTTACCAATGAAAGCCAGAGAGGCAGCTGGAGTGCAGGAGCAGGAAGGAGGCAGAGTCTGTGGCCGAGACCAGCTGAGGGAGGTGACGGGAACAGACAGACACACAGGTGAATCCAAGGCACTGAGTGGGTGTGGGTGGGGGGAGTAAAGGAAGTGGGGATGTGGAGGCAGGTGATCCCCAGCTCCCAGGGCCCGGCTGTACCCTGTACCCGCACACCAGCCCGGAATGTTAATTATACGCTGTTCTCTAACAATCAGAAAGCTTACTGCTGTCCTAAAGGCGGAGCCTGGAGGCAGGAGGGAACCAGCATGCAGCCCATGCTGCCTCCCTGCCCTAAGCCTTCCGTGCAATCTGAGAGAGGAGTGAGGCTCACAGTGGTCCCTCAGAGGCAGCCATGAGAGAAACCAGAGAGAGAAAGGCCCTCTGGGAAGAGGAAGCAGGAGGGGAGGGCGGGAGGCATCAAGGGAGGAGAGAACCCCTGGATCTGTCTCTCAGATAAGCATTAACAAGTTTGTCTTTCCTGTATTTCTGGAAATTTTGCCCTTGTTTGACAGGTTTGTCTTCTGGAATTCCAAGGAAAAGGGAGTTAAAGGGCAGTTGTTGAAAAAAGTAAGCTGGAGCCCACCCTTCTCCATGCCCACCCCTTCCCCCTCCCCTTTGCAGACTCTCGCCCATCTCCCCCTTTTTTCCCTTTGTATAAATACCCCTGCCCTCTGCCAAAGAGCTGGATGGTTGTCTTTCAGGCATGAGTCTGCTGCCCTCCACATTCGTTGACAAATTAAACAACTTTCCTTTTCCTCAAACTGTTTCCTTTTATTGTCTGAGGGAAACTGATGCCAGTGTTTGGTAACATCCCCACCCCACCTTTTACAGAGAATACCCCCTTCTGTCCCGAGACAGGCCAGACCCTCCCCGACTCCAGCCAAAGAGTCCTTCACTACTCTTCAGCATCATCCTTACACCTTTAAACAAGCCCTGACTTCCTAGCTGACTTCAGTCAGGGAAAATTCTCAGCTAGGTTTCTTTCCAAGGGCCCCATAAAATCCAAGAATCTATCTCCCCTGTGGAGGATGAGACTGTCTCCTGATGTCTGGGCCTTCAGCCCCGAGTCTCTGCCCTGCATCCCCAGACCTTCAGCTAAGATCCTTCTTCAGGTCAGGCCTCCCAAGTTGGTAGGGGAGGCCCAGCGTTGGGGTATAATACAAGGGCTGCCATCACCACCACTGTCTGCTCTCCTCTTGGGAGAGTTAGGGGCAAATTCCCATTACCCAGGAAGTCCCCGTATCCATACCTCTTCCTCCCTCCCAGCCAGCCAGGTACCAGCCATTGCTCAAGTGCAAAAGGAGGCAGGTGCATGCTTGCAGGGTTCAGAGTAAGGGGGCTAGGAGCTGTGATGGGAAGTCCCTTGTCCAGATCAAGGGCAGTCTTCTCAAGTCCCCAAAGGCCACTCACTCGTGAGACTGGATCTCAACAGACCTGCACCTTTACTGCCTCTATGCCCTGGCCCCTGGCCTTTAATAGCTTCTCTGGGATTCTGTGCTCTGGGCAACTAGCAGTCTCTCTGTGGCTCTCCTTTGCCTGCTCCACTACTGCATCCCCTTTGAGTCTTCACATAGTATAACAGGGTGGTGCCCAGGAAAAGGGGAGGTTCCAGGTTCGCTGCCCCACCCAAGGAAGGGTGGAGCTGAGCAGGGAGGAAGAGAAGTTGGAGAGGAGATTGGAGAAGGAAGGAGAAGAGAGGAGAGCAAGAGGAGACCTGGAGGAGGCACATGGAGCAGAGAGACATGTGAAGAAGCTGCGCTTGCTTCTCGGCCTTGGACTTGTAGGACACGGAAGGAGACACTTGAAACAGACGTGGGTGAGAGACCTGTGGGGAGGTTAACAATGGCAGCTTTTATTTTGATTTTGATTTTGCTCTTTTTCTTTCAGACTTGTCTGGTAGATTCTGCACATTTCCTATGGGCCCCCACCAGCATTTGGGCCTCAGCGGCCCTGCTTTGAGCCGACCCTGTTTGGCTGGGCATTTATCCACAAGGGTTGGGTGCTTGATTTGGCAACTATATTCTTTGTCTTTTTATTCTCTTCTCTTTACTGCACACTAATTGTGTTAAAGGTCCTTTCCATTAAAGGTCTTGTGCACTAGAATGTTTTGTCTTGAGGCAGCGGATGCAGAGCCTATTTAAAACAGGCAGGTTTGGGGGTCCTGGGGTGTTCCTCACCCTGCCTGGTAACAATAGGAGCATATCTCCCAGCACCCAGCCAGGCCTGCACAGGAGGGTGTTTGCGCAGATGCAGGAGCCCACTGGTGGATGGACATATGCCAAACCCACACGTGCCTGCCGGCAGACGGACTTGCCAGCAGAAAGGAACATTCAGGCCCATAGGCCCATGGAGGAAGACAGCTCAGCGCTCCATAAATACAAATTAAATTAAACAGCACAAGCACACAGCTCAAGTTATCAGGCCCCTGATCTGCCGGAGGCGAGGGTGTTTGGGCTGAGCAGCCTCTCCACAGCTAAGGAAGCTTTGATTTGACAAATAAATTACATTTCTTTCACATTAAAGAAAAAGCTTTGAAGATTCCAAGCCTCAGGCCAGGAAGCAGTGACCACCCTGGGGGATAGGGGCGGGGGTCAAGTTGTCCTCTTCCTGCTCCTGTCACCGCTAGATTGTCCTTTTCCCAAGGCCTTGAAGGGCGTTGAAAGTCAAAGCCCTAGGAGGCTGAGTAGTCAGTGAGTTCCCTGGTGGGCGTGGGGGCACCCACAAGCCTGGGGTAAATGCTCTGAGTATGGCTACAGCATGTCCCAGTGTCTCTCCCCTTCTTTCAGGCACCTTCTCTTTCTTTACTTCATCGCGAGCCCCGAGAGCCCATCAGACTGCCCCCCTCCTGTGTTCATGAGGAGGCCTTCTTATCATTTTGGGGCACTCCTGGAGTCCAGAGCAGGCATGCATCGCTGGCATGGGAGGCCACTGGCGGCCTCCTTTTCTGCTGATGGGTAAGCTTGGCAGCGCGCGGAGACTAGCCACCAGGAGCACCAGATCAAGCCCCTTTTCCACCCATCTGGGCCCCATTCTCCTGGGTGTCAGTGATGCCCCTTACTGGCAGGGGCTTCAGAGACACAAATATTACAGTCAGTCTCCAGGCACCTCCCAGCTCAGGTCTTCCTCAGCATGGTGGCCTCAGAACCCCCTGTTGGTCTCCAGGACACTTCCAAGCCTGTCCTTCCAATCCAGGACACCTGCCAATCCCAGTTGAAAACCTCCCACATTGATTTCAAATGCAGTTAAATCTGAAATGGCCAATTTTCTACAAAGGTCATTGTAACTGTCAGAGTGGCCTGCTCTCCCCAGTGACCAACTGGGGGCTGTCCCCAGGGTGGGGGAAGGGAGTGGGAGACAAGGGGGCAGGCCTTCCACCTAAAGAGCCCCCCACTCCTTGCCAGCCCTTGCACACCCTACCTGAGCCTCCTCCTGTCCCCTTCATCCAATGAACACTGCAAAACCATGGTTGCCAGAGTTGAGACCCTCAGAGGTCATCCAGTGCCTTGTTTTACAGATGAAAAAACTAAAGCCAGAGAGGTGCTGTAACTTGTCTGAAGATGCACAGCCACTCAGTGGTAGGGCTGGGGCTGGAGAGGATGGGCTGGGCCAGGAAGCCTCAGGAGGAGAAGCAGAGAGACAAGATGGGTAGAGAGAGAAGGTGAGTGAGTGAGTTCAGCAAGTGAATTCCCTCTAGAGATATTCTGTTGATATCAGTTGGTATTCTGTTATCTTGTTCTCTCTCTCCCTCTGTGTGTGTGTGTGTGAGTGTGTGCATGAGTGTGTGTGCGTGAGTGTGTGTGTGTGTAGGTGTGTGCTTTGTTTGGCAGAATGGGAGAGGTGGAATGGAAATGGGACAGGACATTCAGAGATGAACCACTAATTTCCTGTTAATGGCTGGTTGCTCAGCAACCCAGCTTCTCTCTGCCTGTTGCCCTCAAAATCGGACTGCAGAATTTTTAGTGTTAAAGCGCCGCCCACGGAAACTTAATTCTGTGAGAACCTTGCCCTGCTCCTTCCTGCTGGGCAACAAAACAAAGCAGCATACACAAAGAATCAAAGCCACAGGCAGCCAGCTGCCCAAGTGTCTCCTGTCTTTCCTGCTCTTCGTCTCTGGACTGGTGTGTATGCATGCACACACGCATGTTTATATGTGCTGTGCACACACTCAGAAATGCACTCATCTGTGGTCACACATCTATAATAATAAGCCACTGCTATTTTTAAGTACCTACCCTGTGCCAAATATTTTATTTAGCATTTTGTTTTAATTTCTTCTGTTTCTCTTCCTGCAGCCATATGAGCTACTTATCATCCACATTGCATAAAAGAGGAAAGAGGACAACTTGTCCAGATACCAGAGATACTCACATGGAGAGGCTACAGAAATCCAAGGGGAGGGAGCCTGCGAGAATGACCTCTACCCACATCCTCATTCCTACCCACTAGCGTCTTCTGGAAGGTAAGAGATGTGAGCGGAGGGATTGTTTTCTTCTTTCCATACAGCCAGAACCTCAAGGGAACCCGATGCTCTGCCATCCTCCCCCTGAATGGGTAGCCCTGGCTCAGGTGCCCAAGCTGGTTGGTGCTTTTGCATAAGTGGCAGAGATTTAATACCATATGTCCACTGTTCCCTCCACCGGAACCCCTATTTAGAGTGGAAATATGCCACTTAAATAAATAAGCAAACAAATCCATTGACATTTCTCAGTCTTTTTTGCAGATAGGATGGCCAATGAAATAAAAAGGAAAGTCATTGGGTGGAGATTTTGGAAAATCTTTTAAAGGGGTTTTCTCCATATGGAGAGGAATAGAAGCATTTTTGTAGTGCTGGTGGGAATGTAAATTGGTGCAGCCACTATGAAAATCAGTACGAAGTTTCCTCAAAAAATTAAAAATAGAACTGCCTTATGATCCAGCAATCCCACTTCTGGGTTTTTCTCCAAAAGAAATGAAAACACTATCTTGAAAAGATATCTGCACCCCCATGTTCATTGCAGCATTATTCATAATAACCAAGATATAGAAACAGCCTAAGTGTTGGTGAATGGATAAAGTAAGTGGTTCTATATATATATAATTGAGTATTATTCAAACTTAAAAAGGAAGTAAATCCTGCCATCAGCAATGGCATGGATAAACCTTAAGGGTATAATGCCAGGGGAAATAAACCAGGCGGAAAAGACAAATTCTGCGTGTTGTCACTTATATGTGGAACCTAAAAAAATATATATCAAACTCACAGAAACAGGGAGTAGGTTGGTGGTTGCCAAGGACTGGGAGTGAGGGAAGTGGATAGAGGTTGGTGAAAGGGTACAAACTTTAGTAGTAAAGTGAATACTTGCTAAGGCTCTAAGGTAGAGCAGGGAGGTCACAGTTAATGATACTGTGTTTTATACTTGGAATTTGCCAAGAGAGCATTCTCAGCGAAACTAAAAACCAGTTACTGTTTGAGGTGATGGATGTGTTAGTTGACTTGATTATGGGAATTCTTTCACATGTACACGTGTATCCGACCATCACCTAGCATGCTTTAAATATATTCAATATAATTTGGTCAATTTTATTCCAATAATTCTGGAGAAAGTGAAAGAAAATAAATGCAAAAGGAGGATTCTTCAGCTGATAGGTACTCTTGCCCTCTGCCAATTCCTCCTGTTTCCCGTACTGAGTTTCTACAAGGTGGCTGGAACTCTAGGGGTTCTTTTAGTCAGGACGTGACCTTGAGGAACAGGAAGACAAATAGAAGCTGGGACATTGATGGCACCAGGGAATCCTTTTGACAGACAGAATTGCACGCCCCCCCAGATGTCTTTCTCTTGAGAGAAAAGCAAATCCCAATTTATTTAGACAAACAGCCTATTTAATATTTGGGTTTTCCGTCATGAAAACAGACTTAATACTAACAGATATAGCAGATCTCTCACAATGGAAGCAATCAAGCCTCCTGCTGATCAGAGACCCCTGGAAGAAGGACTGAGCCGAAGCAAGCTGGGTGCCCCCTTGGCTTGTGGAGACCTCCATCCAGAGCCAGGACTTGATCATCACTGTCTTCCAGGAAGATGCCTGGTGGCTCCCAGCCTCAGACTTTCCCACAGAAACACATCTACTCTGCACCCCTCCCCAAGGGTGATCAAGCAGCCCCCCACCTCCTTCCCTGGTGTGATATTAACTCTCCCTCAGCAGTTCGTTGAAGCAAAGAGTGGTACCAAGGTGGACAACAAACCAGATCACCGTACGATCTTCAGTCTGCATGGCAGAAGGCTCTTGCGTCTCTGATGTAGTATTTTCTATGGGCCAGAGATGGAGGGAGGAGGTTAAGAGAATGCCAGAGGTCCTGGTCCTGAGCTGGGTGGAGCCAGGGAGTGGGAACCAAGAATCAAAGAGGGAGCAGCTCTGTTTGTTTTAAGCTCAGGCCTGTACTGGGAAGCAAATGGAATGGGCTGTAGCATGGGAGACACTGGGAACCCAAAGCCTCCAGATATGTAGTTTGGAGACCTAAATCGAAAATCCTAGGGCCTCCCTGGTGACGCAAGGGGTTAAGTCTCAGCACTATGAAGCTATTGGCCGCCACTACAGCACCAGTTCGATCCCCAGCCAGGGAGCTGACCCACATGACACAGCAGACCTCTCCTAATTCTCCCACTGCTCCCCTCAGCAGTGTATTTCAGTCAGTCTGCCTGTTCTGCTCCCCACTCTGTCTCTGGTGAGTCCTCTCACACATACCCCCATATCTCTGATCTATACCCCCGCTGTTATATGCATAAATAAATAAGTGAAATCTTTAAAAAAAAATTCCCAACTTCATATCTAACTTAATCAGAACATGACAGAGTTAGGTTGGGTAAGCTAAGAAATCCTCCCATCTCTGAGTCCACGTAGTTTCCATGCTCTCTGGTTTAAGTTTATTATTCACTCTCACTCACTCTTATCCACACTGGTCTCTTGCTGTCCTCCTGGTGCTCTGGTGAGCTCCTGTGTCTGGACTCTGCGCCTTGGGTCACTGTTCCTCCAGCTACCCACACGCTTCATTCCCACTCTACTCAGGTCTCTGCCTAGAGGTCACCCCCGGAGAGACCTTTCCTTGTCACCCCATTATAGATAGCACCATCACCCCTGCCCCTCTCCCTGCTTTGGTTACCTTTGGTTATTAATATTTGTTCATTTCCTTGTGTGCATTTGGTCTTTCTCTCCATGAGAATATAAGGTCCATGAAGACTGAGATCTTGTCAGTTTGGTGCATTGCCGGGTCCCCAGCAACCCAGCTCTCCTTAGGCTACTTTAATAAGTAGTTAAGTGACCAACTGAGTGCTGTGGACACGTGCACAGATATCTACATATCTTCACCACAAGCAGATATGTAGACACGTGTGTAATGCATGCAAGAGTCACACACACCATAGGGTAACACAGCACAATTCCACAACCTCTCAGAACTACGTAAACTGGAAAGGCAATTCGGAAATCTCATTCTGAGAAGACATCAGTCTGTAGAACAGAACACATGGAGTTCGGCAATGAAATTTAATGTTCACACTGCAGGATAAAATATTTTTATTTATATGTCTTTTATCATCCCTAGGTAATAAAAGTAACAGTATTTTCAGGGGTGGTTTTCTTATTCAGTGTGTAGCACTACCTTTCTCCCTCACTCCCCCTGAGTCTACATGAGGGTCCACTAACATTTCTGGGGAAACTCTTAGAGAGAGGGGGGTTTGGATAATTTAGTCTTCACCAATCTGTGGGACCAGAAAGCCAATGGCAAGCCTCCAGGACCATTTTCCACCTTCCCCTGGTTCTAGGGACAGATAGGGAGGCTGTTGTGTTCACAGCACATAAGTAAGTTCCATTTGCCGTTCTCTTTCCTATTCATGCCAGTAACTAATTCATACTTGCTCACGGCAAAGAGAACCAGGTCAAATGAGTAGAGTGTCTTATAGGTACAACTTTTCTGTTTTATGGATAAATATTGGCATTATGTTATACAATGAAATGACTTACCTATTTAAAATGCTCATTAACAGCTGTTACAACTTTATCATTTATTAATAGATGAATAGTTCATGCAATTAAAACAATTAAATATAGAACCACTAATGGACTAAATTTAAATAATGAAGTGTAGCGTCAGTGGTGCAGGGCTGCAGTGGAGAACTGTGTTCCGCAAAGTATTTTTTGAGTGAGAAGAGAAGGCTGTGTATGGCAGAGATTACATGTGACACACGTATGCGTCCTCATGCATGAGGATCAGGCACCTGACCCAGCAAGCAGAGGCAAGGTGGAACTCTGAGTGCTCTGGGAAGGTGATGTCAGGTCCTAAAGATTAACCCTTGCATACCTGGCTATCTCCCACCAGGGAAGACCAGCCAGGCCACCCACAGGGAGGAAGAGAGAGAGCGATAAGTAACCTTTGCCCTGGGCTCACATTCAGTCCTTCCTGTGGGCTCTGACTGTTCCACTTGGGACACTCAATCTGGAATTTAGCATACAAACTTCTCAGACAAGATCTCCCTGAACTTGACCTTTGTGTTGCAGACTGATGAAGCCAGCCAATTACATCAAAAGTTTCAGAGTAGCTGCAACCATCTCTGTGCAGTTTCTAATACCATGCTTCTCACATTTTCATTGTACATGAGGAATTATTCAGGATATTGTTAAAATGAAGATTATTTTATAATGAGGCTGCAGTGAGCCCGGGAGTCTGCATTTCTGACAAGCCAGTGCTGTTCGAAATGATCAGGGCCTCACTCTGAGTGGAGAGGGTCTTTCCCCTGGACGTTCTACTCCTCCAATTATGTGATGTTCAGCCCTAGGATCTCTTCGGCTTGGCGCACCTCTGGCTGCCTGCAGATGGGATGGGCGGGACATTACAAGTGCCAGACCCTTCCCTGGGGGCGAGTACAGAGCAGGCAAACCCAGGCTCTACCCACAGAGCTCATGGGCTCTCAGGGGAGAAACTGGACAATCCCCATGTGATGTCCAGTAAGGAAGGGGGTGCAGGGGCCCAGGACTTATGGAAAGAGTAGTTACTGTAATCGCTCTGATCAAGGGGTCTACAAGGAAGAAACTCTAAAGTGGAGACCTGAGGAAATGAGTTGGTGTTGAGGAGGGGCAGGGTGTGGAGTAGACAGGGAGAAGGAGAATTTTGACAGCAAAAACATGTGTATAGGCTTGGTATGGAGAGGCGGATATTATTTCTCCAATAAAGCCTGTTCCTGAAGCTGGTTCAGAGACCCATCCCCATCTCTGGATGTGATGTCACTCCTTCCTTTGAACCTCTCATGTTTTGCTTTTCCTTTTCTTATGACAATCACCTTTCTCTCCAAGTTGTAATACCCATGTGTGAACTTGATCATGATCACTGTGGGCCAGTGGGTGCCTAAGAAGGGAGGTTGCACCTTCCAGCTGTACGATCTCCAGCAAGTTCGGACAAGCCCACTTCATAGGGATGTGAATACAGGCTGAGACCACACTTTTAAAGCACCTGTCATGCCAGGCACCCAGCAGGAGCTCAGTATAGACTCACAGAGTACAGAGCATGATTAAAACACATATGCTGGAGCCAGGCTGCCTAGGTTCAAACCCTCTAATTTCCATAGTGTGACCTTAGACTTCTTATCTCCTGACAGCCATCTCCTCATCTGTAAAACAGGGCAAATACCTGACTTATAGATTTATAAGCTTTGAGGAAGATATTATATTGAAAGTCTGTGTATCTAAAAACTGCACAGCACTTAAATCCAGGATAGCTATTGTTACTCACTATCATTTGACTATCTGGCAGTCAGGATCAAATTATTCTCACAACCCAAGTTCTCTATGAGCTTTGCTCATCTCTGACCCTGAGATACAATCACCATTTTCATTAGAAGATATACTGAGCCAGTACAGGAAACTTTCCCATTACCTAGTTCCCCTTCCAGGAAGCCGAAGCCAATCCCTGGCTTTGGCCATCTCGTGCACTAACGGTGCCCTGATTCCCTGAATGCACCCCACAGGCTGTCTTGAACCTCTAAGACATTTTAAATTGCATCCAGAAGAATTTTTGATGTTCTTTAGATTTTGCAGCATCTATTACTTATTTGAAAGCTCACTATATGAAAGTTACAATAGATTCACTCAAGGTGAGAAGGAATAGGGATTAGGAGTCACATGGGTCCAGGGTCAAATGCAGTCCTGTCATTCCCATAAAGGTCTCAGCCATAGTGGGGATCAATTGCTGCTTGGAAGGCAGAACCCCTGCTTCTCTAACTGTTTCAGCTCCACTTCTAACAAAGTGCGTGCCTTGGGCAAACTTCTTAGCCTTTCCAAGTTCCAGTTTCCTGATCTGGGAATTTCAGCTAATAATGACAGCTCCCTCTTTGGTTTCTGATAATTAGACACGATGATGCAGGTAAAGCACTTAGTTAGCCAACGGACTTGACATCCAACCCACAGTACTGTGTTCCAGTCATCAGGGTTTCCTCTACCACCAGCAGCTCCAGCTTAGGGCAGCACTGGTCTGGTAGATTGTAGAACCCCAAGAAAGTAAGAGGGCAGTGTCATAGGGCTGGGCATCCAGGCGGGACGTACCCTGCTCCTGTTGTTTGGAAACATTTGTTACAGGATAAAAAGTTAAGAGGTAAAAAGTGCCAGCCCTTGGGAAGGGTTGCTAAGAAATGACAAGGGCCCCATTAAGTGAGCCCCTTGGGGAACAGTCTTGGGGAGAACATTTGAAATAGGAAACTTACAGCTCCTAGGCCTGCACCTGTTAATGGGAGGTTGTTGGGGATTGGCAAGAGAAAGATTTATTCTAGGTAGAAAATTGCATCAATCTCCCTGGTAGTATTTCTTTTGCCTCCCTTGAAATGTAAAAACCAGATTCAACAAACACCTTGGCCTCAAGAAACCAGACATTAATTTACATATAAATGGAGACCAGGAACATCAGAAGGAAAGAATGTGAAGAAATTGTCCCCTGAGGATAAAGTCTCAGGGAGAATCCAGAGGAGAGGGACACTGAGGCTGGTTTTCAGGTGTCCAAGGAGCCCTTGGGTTCCAGGGGCTAGAAGCTCAGTGGGCTACTTGTGTCTGATTTTAAGACCATCCTCATGCACTGAGGCAAGAATGTTAATCATAACTGTTAACTTGGACGTGGAGCCTCCAAGATGCAGGGCGCTCTGCCGAGTGCTTAACACTCAACTCCACTGAGTCCTTGGGGTTGGTGGCACCATCACCAACTCCACTTTACAGAAGAGGAAATTGAGACTGAGAGAGGTGAAGTAACAAAGTCCATGGGCTCCAGGACAGGAGGTTACAAAGGCAGCTCTGATGCATCACCTCCTGGGACTGACCCCACATAACTGTGGACCAAGGAGGTTCCCCAGAGTGGACCCACAGGTCTGTGGCCTAAAGAACTGCTTACCTGCTCTGACAGCCTGTCTGCCATTGCTCCCTTGAGTCTGCTTCCTGAGCAACCACAATTTGCACAAAGCCCCATCCTCAAGCCCATGAAGCTTTGTGTTTACCCAATTAATAAATTAGAGAAGAGATGAGTCTTTCATCCCAGTCGCACAAAATCTAAAAAGAAAAAGAAAAAAACCACCTCCCAACCCTTCCAGGGAAGGAATAACAGTAGGCAGAGGTATGTTTTCTAATTAGATGGAAATAAAAGGGGAGGTACGGCAGTCCCAGTTTTATCAATTGGTAAAAATCAAGAGAATCATCAATTCTTAATAGTGAAGAAGTTGATTAAAGGAAAACTGAGCACGAGGTACCTGGGTAATGATATGCAGCTGTTTTACCTTTGAGTTTTCTAAGGACATGAATATCTTTCCCATTGATGATATTTTGACATTTTCTCCTTTTTACATCTAGGTCTGAGTGAGACTCTTTGAGTGGTGATGTAGCACCTAATAGTTCCCTTGTGACTCCCCGCCCCCACTCCAGCACTACTCAAAACAAGAAAGACAAAAGTATTTAATAAATGCTTGATGACAGAATGTAGAACTCTGAAAATGTGTCCCCCAGCTGCAGCAGTTCAGCATCTGTCCGGGATAAAACAAACTCGCCAGCACAGACTGTTCGGTCACGAAGAGAACTTAGACACCCCTTTGTGGGTGTACCCAGACTCTGCACCAAACGGGGCTGAGAGGTGAGGAGAACCCACCTGCCCACCAGGGAACACACAGCTGGTTAGAGACCCAGGCAGGCCGGGAACCTGTCTTCTCACTCCCAGGCCAGTGTGTTTCTTCCTCAGCCCCTTGCTAATGTAGAGAAATCAGGAGGCCCATTAAAATCACACTTTATTAGCAAACCCAGGAAACCTCACCAGTTCTGGAAAGCAGGGGCCACTGCCTGGAAAGAGGGAGCACAGCCCCTAAGAGAAGAAGTACTCCCGACTTTGGTAGTTCCATCATAACAGCTCATAGTAGTTCCATCATAAATGCCTGCAAGGACAGTTTCTGTCCTTAAGAAAAGAAAGGAAATTGGCATTGACTGTGGGTCTAGCTACTATATATCTCGTGTTTTTCCTTCTTTTCATCTTCACAGAAAATCCTTGAGGTAGGGTTTTCAATTCTGTTTTCATAGATGAGTAACTGGGACTCATAAGTGAGGCAACTTGACCCCTGTCACACAGCAAGTAAGTGGCCAAGCTGGATTTCAAAAGCAAGTCATCTGATACCCAGTTTGCAGCCCTTCCTGGTAGCCCAAGGATCCAGGGATAGGTGGAATCCAGCACTGGCCCTTGAAAGGCAAGGTGAACTTAGTAGGAAGAACATTAGGCTAGTAGGATGGAGACCTCAATGGTGGCTTTCTTGGAGCATAGCTCACACTGCCTAATTCAGCACATTGTCTGGCAGGTAATGGGTGCTCAATAAATATTTGTTGAAAAATAGTTACTGCTATAACTGATAGAGGACTTGCATGCAGGAGATACACACACACACACACACACACATGAATATAAAACACATATATAAATAAAAATTATATTATATGTATATTAATATTTATTTATATATTCTAAAACTCAATAAGTTAAAGATAAAAGATTTTAACAAAAAAATGCAATGCAAATAGCCATTAAGCACTTGGATATGTGTTAGATATCATTAACCATCAGAGAAATACAAGTTAAAACCATAATGAATTATCATCGCACAGGCACTGATTAAAAAGTTAAAAGGGTTAAACAATACTAAGTGTGGATGATGATGTGGAGCAAATAGGATTCACTTCATTCCTGTTGGCAAAACAAAAGCGTATGACCACTTTGGAAGAGGTCGGCAAGTTTCTTATAAAATGAAACATACATCAACCCAATGAACTAACAATTCCACCCTAGGTATATGCCCAAAGAAATAAAAACACATAGACTCAAAATGATGTGTATAAAAATGCTCATAGCAGTGTTACTCACACTCACTCAAGACTGTTTATTAACAGCAAAATGGATAACCAAATTGTAATCCCTCCTACAGAAGCTATTCAACAATAAGAAGGATTAACTGCTGATGCATGCAACTATATGATGAATCTCAAAAATATGCTATGTGAAAGGAGAGTTATTTCAAAAGGGGATATACTGAATGATAAGCATTTGGGTTACACAACAGTATGCAATTTTCAGTGACATGGCATACATGTTGAGATGTTTAGGGCTAAAGAATTTGCAACTTACTTTGAAGTGTATAAAGAATAAGAGAAATCGGGACCTCCCTGGTGGCACAAGGGGTTAAGATGCAAACTATGAGGCTATCCGCATCCACAGCAGCGTGAGTTCGACCCCTGGCCAGGGAGCTACCCACATGGCACAGCAGACCTCTCCTGACTTGCCTGCTGCTCCCCTCACCAGTGTATTTCAGCCAGTCTGCCTGTTCTGTTCCCCACTCTGTCTCTGGTGAATCCTCTCAACCCCCCGCACCTCTGGCCTACACCCCAGCTCTTATATGCATAAATAAATAAATTTTTGAAAAAAGAATATTAGAAATTAAAAGATAAGGGATAAATTGATGGAATGATATGTGATAAACAAATAGAGCAAAATACTAACCATAACATCTAGGTGGTGGATATATGGAGTCTACTGTGCATCTTTTCTGTGTGTTTAAAATTTGCATAATATAATTATGGATTTTATGATGAAAATAAATAAGAATAGGATTTCCCTCTTGGCGCTAACATACATGGCCTCTAAGGAAAGACCCTGTGGTTTCTCCCTGCCATCTTTGCAGCCTCATTTCTATGCCTGTCTCACTTGCCACTCTGTGGCCACATGGACCGTCTTTCACATCCTCTCAAACCCACCATGTACCACCTGTGCCACAGGACCTTTGCATATTCTGTCTCCCATAGGAGGTTCCCTTTCCTTTTTTGTCCCAGATAATGTCTCATACCTCAACTCAAGCAACCTTTCTCTGGGTACTTTCTCTCCCTGTCACCTACCTCCACTAGCTTAGGTCCACTGCCTCAGTTTTTGGAGAGACACATTCTTTTCTGTCTTAGTGCTTTCTGTTCCCTTACTGTAGCTCTTCTGTTCATGTTCCCACCCCATGAGGCTCCATGACAATGAGACAATGAGACTGTCCATTTGGGCTCACCAAGGCCCTCTCCACAGTAAGCCCTGTTCCTGCCCAGAGTAAAATGAATGAATACTTCTAACCAGCAATGTGGCCCTGAAAAAGGCACAGCACTCCTCAGTCTGTTTTTTTCAGCTATCAAATGAGAAGATTGGTAAGAAACAGCCTTTTTTTTTTTTTTTTGCACAGGACAATTTCAGAATAAATATTCAGGAACCGCATGTTTTTAGTTCAAAATGAAAACAACTTTAATGAATCCTATAGAAAATAGAATGTACATTCTTTCCCTGAAGATTATTCACTTTGTGGAATAAAAGAATTTCAATGAGAAAATTGATGCTGCTTTTTAGCCACTAAAATGTTCCTGGTTGGACATTTTGAAAAGCAGCCACAAGGATAAAGCAGTTTTCTAATCTTTCACTTCTCACAATTTAGAGGGTACTAGAATCACGAAGCTCATTACACTGTGATCTCATTCCTTCTTCCAAGTAGGCAATGTTATCATCCCTCTTTGTAGATGGTGAAAGTAGGGGCTCAGAGAGGTAAAGGGACTTGACCAAGGTCATACAGCAAGTTGATGATTGGGGTGCTGAGTTGATTTATTCAGTCAAGGAAACACTTCATGAGCACCCATCCACCCATCAGTGTGTGGCACTAGGCCAGGCACTGGAATAACAGCGACAGTATAACTCAACTTCCTGTCTTTACAGTTCGCTCCAAAACACGTGGTGTAGGATCTCCTGTCTACTTGGACAGAACAGAGAAAGTGAATAGCTCAGGTATCTTAGACCCAGTTCTCCAGAAGCAGATTCTGAGATTGTCGCGGCAGGACAAGTTCATTTGGGAGGTCATAATAGAAAGTTCTCATAAAAGAAAGAGGGAACCTGAGGGAGGGGAGCCAGTATGGGGGAAGTTGTTCTTGTGGGCCATTGAGTCTAACCAGGACTACTGGGGACTGTGTAGGTCAAGCCTCAGATTTGGGAATTTATGCCTCAACTGCCATTTATTACCACTTAGGGGCTATTCTTCAGGGTAGATTCCAGGCACTTTGGCCCTGCAGGTGGAAGATGACACACGCTTGCAGAAAGAGGCCATTATTGTGTTTGGCACGGGTTGTTGCACGTTGAGAGGACGTAGGCGGGGCACCGAAAGCATCTGCTCTGCCAGGGTTGTGTCAGTCAACCAGAATCCTGGAAGAGCCAGCCATCTGTGGCTTGATCCTCAGCTCCTGCTGCCATAGTTGAAGCTGTAGACACCAGCCTGGGTAGAGTAAAGGCCTCACCCTGGCTTCTGAGAGAGCTGGTTACCCTGAGACCACTACCTTTAATCCTGATGCTCTGTTGGGAATATAAAGGCAGTTGAAATATTTGTGGGAAATAAAACCACCACAGATCTTTCAGGCAGGTCTGCCACACCCCCATCATCTATAACAAAAACTGTGAAGTGTCCCCCACTATACATTATTCTCTTCTCTTCTTGTTTTAGTATCACCCAAGTTTAGAGGAGCTTTAAGCTGGCTGGCATAGACAACTGTTCCAGACTCCCTTGCAGTTAGAAGCGGTCATGTGTTAAGCTCAGGCTATTAGGATATGAGTGTAAGTGTGAACTGAAGCAACCTCCAGGGCATATCTCAGAAACAGGAGAGATCTGCTCTCCACTTCTTTTTAACCCTTTCCACAGGCTGGAGACTGGCCACCACCGGAGCAGACTTCTTGGACTCTGAGACAAAGGCCTATGTTGAGAATGGCATAGTTGCACACCCTCCACTAACCCCACCAGATCTTAGATAGTCCAGACCATCCATCAGCCTCTACTTTATCTCAAGAGAGAAACTAAAATTCTTTTCTTATGTCAGCTATTGTGTTTTGAGCCTCTATTATAGTATCTTGACCTATGCTTTAACTCAGGTATTTCTAAAATCCTTGCCAGCTCTGAACATGGTGATTTCTGTAGCAATATTCTCACACTCCAGGTCTCAGAGAAGTGACCATTTCACCCCAACACCTTCTGGGAAGGACCATCAGCCTTAAGACTATCACCCCAATCCATAACATGAACTCTTGGCTTACCTCAATCCCATCTCCTTTATCAACTTGATGATGGATGCCTGAAAGCTAGCATCTGGTCACACCTTTCAGGACCTACCAGAGTGTTAAAACCATGGTGGTGGCTGTGTGGTCAGGAGTCGGAGAAGAAGGGGGTTGGGCAGCAGCTCCGCAATAGCACAGCCAAATGAAAAAGGGATTCTTTTACAGCAACAGGGATGGAGGAAAACTCATCAGATATAAACCGAGATCTCCAAAGAGTGGAACTTACATAAATACAGTGGGATTTAGGTTCCCACTTCTCAGGTGGGTACCCGCCCTGGCACCTAGAGGTGGAGACAGGACTAGGTGAGCCCCACCTGAGTTCCACTAGAAAGTACTAGAATATGCCAACTGAGAATTTCTGAAAAGTCTAGAAGGCCACAAGTTGCCTAAGATCAGGAATTATGCTGATATCCCTCTCTATTTCCCCAGTTCTGCCCAGTACAGGAATCTAGATGGTTTCCAAAGATATTAATAAGCAAATTCATAAATGAGTGGGAAATATCATTCATAAAGGTCCAAATAGTCTACATTAAATACTTATTTTTCCACCTGTTCTATCTGCTTTTAGGCTACTACAGCAAATCTCAGACAGGAGCACATGAGCCTGGGGGAGAGACGACAGTGCTCTCCAAAAAAAGTTCAGGCCGTCTCTCCCAGACTTTGGAATCATCTTGGTTACAGCACATAGCACATAGAATGTTTATGTATCTGCCTCCTCAGTAACTGGTGTGCTTTGGGAACAAGAGCTCTGACTATTTTAGGTGAATCGCCCAGTGCTTATCAGTGCTTGGTATAAAAGTTCAGCTTATGTTGGATAAATACTGTTGAATGAATGAATTCAGTTCCCTATTGAAATGGAACTCTCAAACACATTTCCTCATTAAAAAGTCATTGAGGGCCTCCCCTAGTGGTGCAGGCGGTTTGAGCACCACACTGTGAAGCTGTCCACAGCCTCTGCAGTGCCCGGTTCGATCCCGGCTGGCCTGCGAGGGTCCCACATGGCACAGCAGACCTCTCCTGTCGCACCTGCTGCTCCCCTCAGCAGTGTATTTCAATCAGTCTGCCTGTTCTGTTTCCCGCTCTGTCTCTGATGAGTCCTCTCACCCTCCCGTGCCTCTGGCCTGTACCCCAGCTCTTGTATAAATAAATAAATAACTCATTTAAAAAAAAGTCATTGAGATTGAGAAAACAGTTTCTCACCAATCAAAATGGAATCTCCCACCATCCAGGAAGTCCTCAGAAAGCAGGACCTGTCACCTCACTTGAATTAGGGCTCCCTGAGGGCAGGACTATGTCTCCCCCTCAAACTGGGACTCCCTGAGAGCAGGCCTGTGTCTCCCCCTCAGACCGGGGGTCCCTAAGGACAGCGCTATATTTCCCCTTACACATAGTAGCAGGGCTCTATCTCCCCCTCAAACTTTAGATGCCCACACTCAGTAAGGTACATTCTTCAGGGCAGTCCATTTCAAAGGTCCTTCCTACCCACAATTCGTTTCCATCTGCCCATGAGTTCAGAAAGTCTCTGTCCATGTGTTGCTGATGATCATGTTTAATGTTTCAGTCCTGAATGTGTTGAGGATTCATAAATGCAGGGAAGAAAAAAAAAAAGAAAGAGAAAACAGGAAAAGAAAGGCCAAGTGGTGGCTGAGTTCACTCCAGCAGGCGGCCTTCAGCCTCGAGGGAAAGCAGCGAATGCATGCACAAAACCTCATGAATAATTATTCTGAAAGTCTCAATATTTTAAACGCTGGATTTTTTTTTTCTCCTCAGAAGCCTTCCACAACAATTTATCACAGGGCAGAAGCTGGATGGAAGGTGATTAAGTTTGATTTCTGGGTTGGGGGATGAGCAGAGAAACAGGGTAAAATGGCAAGCAGATGGGCCCCCAGCATCTGGTGGGGACAGAGAAGAAAAGTCCCTTCCCAACACAGAGGCTGGCCAGAGGACATCAGCTTCCTCCCCGAAAGAGGCTTGAACTTGGTACTCTGTCCTCATCAGCTGTGGCAACCAGGGGCAGACAGCTATGGTGGAGGGAGGACTCAAATGCCAGCTATTTGTCCCACAGTTGAGGTCGAGGCTTTTTGGGAAATTAAAATACAAAGATCTCAAGGTCTGTGCTGCTCTGGCTATCCCTTCCCCAAAGCTGGGGTAAAAACACCCCAACTTCTGGGGCCTCCCCGGGTGCGCAGTGGTTGAGTGCTGGGTTGCGAAGCTGCCCGCAGCCATTGCAGCGCTGGTTCCATCCCCGGCTGCTCCCCAGCCACCGGAGGAGGGTCCCACATGGCGCGCAGACCTCTCTTGCCGCCCACTGCTCCCCTCAGCAGTGTACTTCGGTCCTTCTGCCTGCTCTGCTCCCCTCTCTGGCTCTGGTGAATTCTCTCACCCTCCCGCGCTTCTGACTGTACCCAGTGCTTGCATAAATAAATAAATAAATAAATAAATAAATAAATCTTTTAAAAAAAAAAAAAAAGAAACACCCCAACTTCTTTAGTGAATCAGAACTTTGAGTTCTCTTCCCAACTGTTTCAAGGACAGGTTGGTGCTGGTACTTCGGCTCATTCATACAAAGGTTGTAGCCACCTGTCAGGCCCTTCCTCCATGGTTTCTATACCCTGGCTGAAACCTGTGCAGCTGGAAGGGTACATTGTATGATTCCTCTTTTATTTTTAAGAAGACCAAGGCCCAGGGCGGCAAGTGAATTGCCCAATTGTTTGTCCTTTGAAAGATGAAGTAGAAATAAAGGCCCTGGGCGTCTGAACTCTTATGCAGCCCTATCTGTCACCCCTTTGCTGTCTTCATTATCAGGCGGACACTACTGTGGTGAGAAACAGGCATAGCACAGGGGCCCACCTAGGCACCATTTCTGCCCCAAGGCCCTGCTCAGATGCCCTGCTCCTCTGCCCTGCTCCTCTGCTCCCTGTGGCATCCTCTCTCTGCTCTCCCTGCATCACTGGCCACTTTGGTGAACCCCTTGCCCATAGGCTTGCCCAGTGTGGCTGTTTCAGGGATGCACATCTCGCCTCCTCAGCAAGTTCCTGGAGGCCAGATGCCAGGTAATGTTGCCTGTATATCCTTTGCAGGACCCAAAGCTGTGCTGGGCACAGGGTATGGGTGAAGTGGTGTCTATTCACACAGTGTCATCATAATAATGACTAGCATTAAAGGGGCACTTACTTTTCACAAGCTCCTTTAGTGAGAGGTTTGTCTATAATATCTCAATGACTCCATCCTGATGAATGGGTGTTATTATCCTGTCCCCACTGCATGCAGAGGAGGAGAGAGTTTTAGTCACTTTTCTATGGTTACATTGCAAGTTAGTGACCACACCAGGATTTGAACCTGGGGCTTTTGGCTCAAATAATACATCGTATTACCTTTCAGGGAGGATCCACATGTGATGGTTTATCTCTGCAAGTGGCCCCTCCATTCATCCATCCATTCGTTCTTAAAGTTGCTACTATTTATTGAGTACCTACTGTGCCCAAGGATGATGCCAGTGCTCAACACACATGTTTAATTCTTCCATCCGAGCTGATGATATTAACATCTCTATTTTATAGGTGAGAGCTCTCAGGGTGCTTCCTTGGGGTCACATGACTCGTTAGTGGGATTTCAAACCAGATCTGGTCTGGGTGGTTTCCAAACCTGAGCTGTTCCTCCAAGTGAATGCTGAAAACAGTGATGCTGCATCTATTTCAATTATTCATTCACCAAACTCAGTCTAGCTCAGAATCCAGCACAGAGGGAGGAGCCAAAGGCCCCCAGAGCCTCTAGCCACAGAAACGGTGATAATAAAGGTGAATCTAGGCACACACATGGCCCCCCGTGTTTCTAGACCATATGATCACTCTAAGCAGACCCCCTGTGATGGCCATTTTCCAGCACACGTGGGAATCAGACAAGATAACATATGGTGCAAGGCTGCTGCTGTACCCACAGTGCTCTCAGATGTGCAAGAAACTGCCCCTATTTCCTGTGAACTGGTTGGAGCACTCTTCTGTGCTCCTATTCTTTAGGAAATGGGAGGGGGACAGCATGCTTTAGCCCAACACGCAATCTCGGTCTGATTCAATGATTTAAATATCTTTTAAATGAATCTCTCAGTTTCTTGTGGCTAAAGTGCTGGTCTCTTGATTTTCCATATCTCTTTCTGCCTGCTCGCCAGGCTGGCACCTTCATGGGCGTCAGTGACTTGTATGGCAGGGGTGGGAAGGGAACATTTGGGCTACGGCCAGTCCTTGGGTATGTGTGGGTTGGTGCCCAGACAGATGTGGATGGTATGGTTTACCCTAAGTGCTCAGCAGATCTTCTGCTGCTTATGGGCAAGACTGATGACCTTCTGGCATGTTCTTTCTCCACTCCATCAGGACAGGACATCCTAGCACACAATATAGAATGGGCACCATTATGTGTCTTGATGATGCTGTGTTTCCTCAGAGGTCCTACCTTGGTAGCCTTCTCTGAAAAACCAGCTGTTGTTAGAGCAAGCAGAAACTGCTAGTCTCTACCTCAGGCATGCAGGAGCCATGGGGTATTTGGAGACCCAAACTCAAGTCCCCCTTTTCCCAATCACACCAAGCATCTGATTGACTTCAGTGCAGTCACCCCTGCTGGGGCAGGAGCAGCCAGGGAGGCTATGACCTCTTGAGTCTTGAACAGAAAGGAAACAGAATCTCCTCCACTCATTTCCGTTATCCCAGCATGCCTTTCTCCTGAGGGTATTCAGCCTAGAAAGTCAGAGGCCTCTTCTGCCCACTCTCAACTCCCTCCCTCTCCGTCCACACCCAGGACAGGAGGGAACGGGCAGATGTCTTTCTGACAGACGTCCCCCCTGTGAAGCTCCGCGAGCAAGTCCTCCGGGCCTGCTCTCATGTCTGAGGCCCTGTCTACCTCATAACTGCAGGACAAAGCAGGCCGGTCACAGCCCCTGGTACAGATGAAGAGGCCACAACAGCATAGAGAAGTTATTTGCCCAGGACCAGCAAGAATGAGCCCCTGCCTCTAGACGTGCTCTGGGGAATCTTTGTTCAAAACAGACCCAACCTCTCCTTTGCTGGGGTGACAAACTCACAGCTGAGCTTTGGAGAAGGGCAGCTGCTTGAGAACACAGCTAAGAGGGGAAATGAAAACATTTTGATGTCTTACTTGCAAAACATTATCCCCATCCCAATAAGGTAGATGTTTGTCAACCATAAAACTCTAAACAAAGTAAAGGATACTTGTCCTTATGAGACAGCTCGTGTTTATGGGAAAATTGGAAGAGACTGTTCCTGCCCAGCATGGTCTAAGGTCAGAAGCAGAAGCCCTGGCTTCTAACTCCAACCCTGTGACTGCCGTCCATTTGGCTCCTCTCCTCAATCTAGGTGCCTGTGCCCCAAGTCTGGACCCTCTTCCCACTTCCTGAGATGATGGCCTGAGTGAGATGCAGTGAGAGAAGATTCCTTCATGAACAGAGCTCAGCTCCAGTCTCCTTTTCTGTAGCAGAAAATGTTTGATCTGGGTGTGGGACAGCCTCCCTCACCTTCTCCCTTCTCCTGCTGCATCCACCTCTTCCCATCCCCAGTTTGTTGCTTCAGAGACCTGGACGTGCTGTCTTTTATCTCTTCCTCGAGAATTCTGAGTTCTAATTAAGTTCATTTCAGTCCTCTGATTTGAGAAGCCTTATCAGGAATACTTAACCTGTGCAAATAATATGCGGAGCCAGCTAGCACTGGCCCCGCATGCTAATTGAACTTCACAAGGATCTCAGACAGAGGCAGGCAGCCAGGTCATCACAAAGCCCAAGAGGATGGAGGATGGAAGGAGCCCCTCTAAGTACAGGAGAAGAGCTGGTCTGGTCCTTGGTGACTCAACGCCCTGCGTCATCTGGCAATTGGATTGCTCACCTTTGCTGTTCAGTGAGCTGAGCTGTCGGGAGATGCCCCTGAAGCTTGTTCTGGTCCCAGATATCCAGCACCATGCACAGGCCAGGCTATGTCTGCACCCCACAGGACACAGCCTGACATGCAAGGGAGAGGGCTGGACAAGAATGATAGAGGAAAATAACATGACCCTGGGGCATGTGACATATCAGATTTTCCTAAGAGGTCAGGTAATGCCAGCTGGGAATATCAGTCCTTCCTTTGCTGGTATCCAGCACAGGCAGGTTGCTCCCTGTGTGTATTCACAAGAGGTTGGGCTCACTCACAACTTGTGTCACATGGAGGCCTTAGCTGGTGATTTCTCTGCTTCTAAGTCAAAGTCTCAGCTTCCCAAATTCAGACACCAGGAGCCTGACTCAGCGGCCTGCCTGTGTTCCCAGAGCAATGGCCATTTTATTTTCACTTTTCAGCAATGTTGCTCCAGGGTCTGGGGAGATGATTCTCCCCAGACAAAGTATCCTGCCTTCTCCCGGCCACACACATGTCCTAGAGATGTTGACTGGGCTGCTGCAGATGGTGGAGGGAGAACTGGGGACATTCTAAAGACACTCCCCTTGGGGATTATCACAATCCATGCAGCCTAGAGCCCACACTGTCAGAGTCATATCCTGATCAACCGGACCCTGTGAATGATGAAGGGCAGTGAAGTAAAAGCAAACAATGTTGGTAGGGTAATCAAGGAGGGTTTCTTGGAGGGAAGGACATGTGTCCACTAAACTAGAATAAAAGAGTCCAGAGTGAGGAGTACAATATCAAGATGGTGCCCAGCTGACAGACCCTCAGATCCCAGAAATAAATGAGCGTGCCTGGCACACCTGACACAAATGGAGTTTCCCATCCCAGAGGAACTGTGTCGAAACTCTCCTGGGGCCTGAAGCAGGACTAAGAAGCTGATGCTTCTTCTCTTCATGAACATGAAGAGGAAACACATTTAAGCCATCTCAAGTTATCAGACTAGTTCCCTTTCCCACCCTGAGATATGAATAAGTCTTGATGAAGAGAAGGGAAGTGTTTGAAAACATGGCTGACCAGGTGGGGGATGTAGGAAGCAGGGAGGTGAGGCTCAGACAGTAAAGACTGAGGCTGGCTCTTGGTTCCCCCTGACCTGCCCATTGACCCCCAGAGTCCTCAGTCAAATGGAGAGCAAGATGGGCCAAGAGGATGACTGTGGGTACCTGTGATGGGATCTTCTCTTTGCCTCTTTCTCTCTTCTTCCTATTCTCTCCCCAGTCTGAGCTCTGGGAGACTATTCTGTGTTGGAACCCTCCATGGGCTCCTTGCCCCCTGGCTTCTGATTGGGTTGGCCAATGAACAATACCAACAAGAGATCGGGGAGGGAGAGGAATGAGATTGGGGTGCTCCTTCATCAGGTCCCTCTCTGGAGGGATGCAGATCCTGTCAGGTGGGCCCCTCCACACAGCTTGCTCCTCTCAAGGCTGCTGGCCATTGCTCCCACTGGCCCTTCAGGTCTAGGAGAGAGGGGCCTAGTGTGACTAGCCTGGGGCAGAGCCATCCCTGGCAGTTTATCTGAGCCCTGCCCTCATCTTTGTTAAATGTGAGCCATTTCTTAAACCCCTTTCAAATGACCCAACTTGAATGTGACATGTTTCCTGCCTGACCTTTGTTGTGAAGTGAGCAGTTTCTGCTTCAGGTAAGGGCTTCTTAGCCTCAGGGTGCTTCATCCAGTCACACCTGTGTTCTGGCTCCATTCCCAAGCCCATGGCCCTGCTCTCTGGTCTGGCCATTATTGCCAAGATTCACACTCTGCTCTTTGAGCTCTGTGCCTGGCAGCTCGCTCTTGGTGAGCCTGTCCCTCTCAGTACAGACACAGGCACAATTCGGTCACATTAAAGAATAAGACAATGCTGCAGCTTCATCCCAGAAGACCCAGCTTTTCATTTTTTCTCTCTTTATTTATCTATACAAGAACTGTGGTACAGGCCAGAGGCGCGGGAGGGTGAGAGAATTCACCAGAGACAGAGCAGGGAGCAGAATAGGCAGAAAGACCAAAGAACACTGCTGAGGGGAGCAGCGGATGAGGCAGGAGAGGTCTGCCCCACCATGTGGGAATCTCCCTGGCCAGCCGGGAATTGAACCGGCATTGCAGAGGCTGTGGCCAGCTTTTCTCCTGAATTTCCTAGATGCAGGCTGTGTGTTGAACTGAACCAGGTTGATGGAGGAATTAAATAAGGATTAAGAAATAGGAACGTGCCTGCTAATCTAATAATCAAAAAATAACCTGTAAAAATTCATCTTGCTTCCTTCCTTAAGATACAATTTTTTTTAAAAAGTAAGTAATAGCCTCCTCCATTAATAGAAGATCAGCAAAAAGTGGACACTCAGTAGCCACACCCAGGGATAGAGGGGAAAGAAAGGATGTAGCTGGCCCCCAGAGAGAGATCCACGTTAATAGGGGACTAGGCCTCGGAGTCTGCTCAGGGGACCTCTTAGCCTCCAAATCCTACCCTAGGCACTGGTCCTCTCTGGCAGTCAGGATTTCAAACTGTCTCCAAAACTATTATCTTTTGTCCCTGTGATTAGAAAATCAGGTTCAAAGAGCACCATAATTTCTCCTCCCAATCTCAATTCCCAGAGAATTTACAGAAGGCATGGGTTTGGGATCAACCTAAGAGTTCCATGATCAACTCTCAGCTTTGCCCCTGCATGTCCTGTGACCTCAGGGAAGCAGCCCAACCTCTCTTGAACCTTAGTCTTCTCATCTATGAAATGCGTCATGGGGCAATTGTGCAGACAAGGAAAACTCAACTAACTTCCAGCACAAAGTCACTCAATAAACACAAGTCCTTTCTTTCCCTTTCATCTTTCTTCAAGGATAAAACTCTTCTTGGGTCTCTGGTTTTCTCCACCTGATTTTTGCAATATTGCATTGATGTCTATTACCCCTCTGTCCATGCCACATCCCTCTCCCACTTTCTGGCAGCAGAGTCCCCCAGTCTTCACCCTTCCCCTTGGGGAGTCTCTTCTCAGACCCTGTCCGCTTTGGGGGGGACTGTCAACCCCAGAATTCCTGCCCAAGTGTATCTTCAAATCACAGCAGTTTTACCCCAATGCAAGTATGTACCCCGATCAGATGCCTCCCCAGTTTTCCATTTTTCTTGGGTAATAAATGCAAAGATATGACCCCAAGCCTGCTATTAGACATGCCCCTTGTATGTGGGAAACCCTGAGAACATGATGAGAAAGGGAAAGACAATCTTGGGGACTAACCCCAAACTGGCCACCAACATCACCAGTCTTCTCTTTAGTTCTGTAAGTCCCATAACTAGTTGCAGTCTACCCTTTATGCTTGAGACAAGCAGGGTTGGTTTCCATGATTTATAGCCAAACCCTCTTAGCTGGTTTCCCAGAATTCTTTTTTTTTTTAAGATTTATTTATTTATACAAGAACCAGGGTACAGGCCAGATGCGCAGGAGGGTGAGAGGATTCACCAGAGACAGAGTGGGGAACAGAACAGGCAGACTGACGAAATACACTGCTGAGGGGAGCAGCAGGAGAGACAGGAGAGATCTGCCGCGCCATGTGGGAATCTCACTGGCCAGCCGGGATCTAACTTGTGCTGCAGAGGCTGCAGACAGCTTCACAGTGCTGCTCTCCACCACCTGCGCCACCAGGGAGGCCCCCAGAATTCTTTTTTGATCCACTCCCATTCATTCTTGACATTCCATGCAGAGTGGACCTCTAACATCACAAATCATGTTCCTCCCAGCTTGCAGTGCTCCCATGGCTTCTAACTGCTTGTAGGATAGAAACTAAAATATCTCATCCAGTCTCTTCCTTCACCAAGATACCCCATCACTTGCTCTTTCCTTTTTCCCACTGTGTCCCAGTCTTCACTCTTGCAATCTGGAATGTCTTCCCTCTTGCTCTTCAACTAGTAAACCTCTACACAACTTTGCACATCAGGGAAAGCCTCACTTTCTTAAGGAAATCCTTCTCTAATACATATTACCCTCTTTGCAATTTGATCAAGCCCCTGTAGAAGGTTCTCACTGTTTATAGCCTCCTGTTGATTTGCATCCATGGTTGAATTCACAACTATCTCCCTTACCACACTGAAAGTTTCAAGAGTGCACAGACCACACCGTTTTCACTCTAAATCACCTATGCTTAGGACAGTACCCAGAATTATGGGCACTCATAAAAACAGGTTGAGAGAATGAATGAATGACCCATGGACCACCTATGACATAGTCCTGGTTATTCTTCATTCATCACATCTCTCTTTCTGGATGCTTTTTCAGGCCTCCTAAAACCACACTGGCTTCATAACTAGTCGATCCCTTCCTTACCAGCAAATCCACCCAATCACTTTTGTCTCTCTAAAAACATCTGCTCAATAACATCCAATGACAGTCCCTCACCCAGCCTTCCCGGTTCCCAGTCCATTCACCACAGTTCCCCAAATGTCTCCCTGCTAGACAGCAGCCATGGTAGCCCCCTTGCCATTCTCCCACACCTCAAACACCTTCATCACATGGTTGATTGTGCTGTTTCCATGCCTGAAGGGCGTCCATATCCTTTCCCTTCTAGAAATCTCTGTGCACAACCACTGCCTGCGCAGATTTCCCTTAATTAATCTCTCTCCTTCATCAGTCGTCCAGCCTGGAGTTCCTCTAGCAACAATTCATTGATTATATTAGGCTTAGAACTGTTTTCCAGATATATCATAATTGGTGTACTTTTTTCTTTAAATATTTATTTATTTATTTATACAAGCACTAGGTACAGTCAGAAGCACGGGAGGGTGAGAGGATTCACCAGAGCCAGAGCGGGGAGACAGAACAGGCAGGCTGACGAAGTGCACTGCTGAGGGGAGCAATGGGAGAGACAGCAGAGGTCTGCACACCATGTGGGACCTTCACTGGCAGCCAGGGCTCGAACCAGTGCTGCAGAGGCTGCAGGCAGCTTCTCAGCCCAGTGCTCAACCACTGTGCCACCAGGGGAGGCCCACAATTAGTGTACTTTCTCTCAGGTCACCTTCACACGCAGGATCCGATTTGATCCTAAAATCTTTGCAGGGAGTCAGGGCAAGTATTTCAAGGAATAATTGCACTGTGGGGATCAGAAACCCTCTGTGTCAGTTAAGTGGAGGGGCTCTATTAGAAGGACCGTGGTAAAGTGTATGAATCTTGATTCCAGGGAGTGAAGACTACTCACAGGGGATCTAGAACGACATCCAGAAACCTTCTTTCTCTCTTTTTCACTTCTCTCTGTCCATTTGCCTCCCTCTCCTCTCCCCCAATCAGCCTCAAGTGAAAATCTTCCCATCATCCAGTTGCCTCGGTGCCAACTCCGGCCCCAGCTCTGAACTTCTCACTCCAGAATCCCACATCATCCAAATGGCGACAGTTTCTTCTCAGTGTCTCAGTTCACATTAAAAAGAAACTCTCTGATTGGTTGCTGACCAGCCAAGCCAGTGACCAGTTTGTGTCATATTGTGGAATAAGTCATACTGCCACTGCCTGTCAGCAAGACCTGGAGGGAGGCAGGGCAGTGGGTTGAACAAGCCAAGTGCCAGCATAGTTAATGGGTATGGACATGAGACCTGAAATAATGGCACAATTCTGTGCACAAATTCCAGCTAGGGTAATCACTGGCTGGTGCCCTTGGAAAGCCACTCCCTCTTTCTACCGCTCAGTTTCCTCCTTTTAAAATGGGCACAGGGCCTCCCCGGTGGTGCAGGGGGTTGAGCACTGCACTGTGAGGCTGTCCGCAGCCTCTGCAATGCGTTTGACTTCTGGCTGGCCAGGGAGCAACCCACATGGCATGGAAGATCACTCCTGTCTTGCCCTCTGCTCCCCTCAGCAGTGTCTTTCGGTTTGTCTGCCTGTTCTGCTCCCTGCTCTGTCTCTGGTGAAATTCTCTCACCCTCCCACACCTCTGACTGTACCCCAGTTCTTTTTTTAAAAAAGATTTATTTATTTATGCATACAAGACCTGGGGTATAGGCCAGAGATGCGGGGGGAGGGGGGGCGGGGGAGAGGATTCACCAGACACAGAGTGGGGAACAGAACAGGCAGACTGACTGAAATACACTGCTGAGGGGAGCAGCGAGCGGGTGAGACAGGAGAGGTCTGCTTCGCCATGTGGGTTTCTCCCTGGCCGGCCGGGGATCGAACTCGTGCTGCAGAGGCTGTGGATTGCTTCATAGTGTGGTGCTTAACCCCTTGAGCCACCAGGGAGGCCCTGTACCCCACTTCTTGTATAAATAAATAAATCTTTTAAAAAATGGGCACAATAATAGCATCATCAGTATGGGATAGGATCTTTGTGAAAGCTATTTGCAACAAGACCTATAGCGCACACAGCAGAGCCTGGCACCTGGTAAGAGTTAGCAGCTAATGTTGGCCACAATAGGTATTATTATCCTCACTTTGTTGTTGTTTAGAGTGACCTAGAGTCCCAACCTCTACCCCCCCAACCCCTCCACAGAACCTGCTGAGTCAGAATCCCCAGGAATGGACCTCAGGAATCCATATTTTGTAAGTGCCACCTCCAGTGATTCTGAAGTCCCTTCATTTCAAAGGTGGGAAGCTGAGGACAGGTAGGCAGAGGGACTTACCTCAGGTCACACCATCATCTAAAATGGGGAGATTCTATGTTCCCTGCCCCAACTAATAAAGGGTGGAGCTGAGTGGGGAGGGGAAGATAAAAAGGACTTGGGGAGGCATATGGAGTGCAGGCCAGAGGTATGGGGGTTGAGAGGATTCACCAGAGACAGAGCGGGGAGCAGAACAGGCAGATCCACTGAAACACACTGCTGAGGGGACAGAGGGCAAGATAGGAGAGGTCTGCTGAGCCATATGTGGGTCAGCTCCCTGGCGGGGGATCAAACTCAGGCCTTAGTGATCATAGTGCTGAGACTTAAACCCTAGGCCACTAGGGAGGCCCCACATGTGTGTTTGCTCTGTGTCTCCATAGTTACTTGTGTGAAGCTTAGGTTTATTTTGAGTGTAGTCACAAGTATGATTCTTTGTGGTTACTCGTGGTATGACCAGAAACTTTGTATTTCGAGGTTGGATCCCAGAGTTTCAGTCACATATATGTGTTATTTCTTATATATTTGTGATTTTATAAACACTTGGAGAGTATTTTGGTTTAGTATCTATCTCTACCAACTAATGACCAAAAGGAGACCCAGAGGTATGTTTACCTATAATAATAAAAGTTAATAGTTACAGCTTTGTGCCAAGTACCATTCTAGAAACTACACCTTGACTCATCAAGTCCATGCAACAACCCAGAGACATGGGTGCTACAGTCTACTTGATGGGGACCCCAGAACCATAGCACTGAAGCTCAGTGCTGTCCAAGGGTGGCATTGGTGTGTGGGACTCTAGGGCACCCACACTCCCTGAGGACTCAGGGACCTGAGGAATGGGGCATGGCTGTTCACTGAGGCAGAGCTGTGTCTCCCCATAGACTGGGGCTCCCTGAGGGCAGGACTGTGTCTCCCCTCAAACTGGGGCTCCCTGAGGGCCAGACTGTGTCCCCCGCTCAGACTGGGGGTTCCCTGTACTTATAAACTGTCTCTGGACAAATTGGAGGAGTGGCAGCCTCTAGCCATCCACTGCCCCTTCATTCTGGACCTTCAAAATCTAGGGTAGGACATTACTGCCCAGTAAATTGGATTCCTCCCAATTTCAAACCCCCAAGACTGAGATGATTTCTCCACTCCCCTCCCTGTCACTCTAATTGCTCCATACCATGTTTTATGTATTTTAATTAGTGCCTTAAATTTCACACCTAAATCTCCAGGCATTCTAGCACAAGGCCCCTCTTTTGAAACTGGAATAAATAAATTCTTCCCAGCCAGATGACAGCCAGGAACATGGAGATAATTCGTATGAGCCTGTCACTCTACCACCACCAACTGGGACAGGCTTGAGGGCCTATGAGTGGGTCTTCCAGGCAGCCCTTCTCCCCGAGGGGTCCCACAGGGCTTACTCTTTCCAGGTCGCCATACACCCCAAATTCTTTCATTTAAAACACATGTTCTGGGCTTGCTTTTTTCCAGAGCTATCGTAGCTCATGTGAGTCATGTTACCTGTGGGTGACTCGGGTCACTGGAGTGTCTGCTTCACACACCTGAAGTCCAGACTCCTCCCCCCCAGAGACCTGGGTTTACTGGCTGAGGGGACCCAGGTAACTCGTTCCCCCAGGTTGTTCCATCTTGCAACTAGAGGAAGAGCCACAGATTTGGGGGAACTCCAAGCTGAGTAAATAGTGGGTTTATTCCCTTATTTCTGTGGGTTCCCCATGTCTCATGGAAGGCACATCAACATACCATTCAGTGTGGGGCTCCCTCTGTCCTGCTCACCACTGGCTGTATCCCCAGTAGGTAGTGCACCACCTGGCACACAGTAGGAACCCCATAAATATTTATGAATGAAAACTAAGCCACCTCTTCCCACAGGCACCCCTGCTCCTCACAGTTTCAGTGCAGGTGTCTTGAGCTGGGGGTCCTGAGAGAGTCAACCTATCTAACTAAATCTCAGCATCCACATCTTTAAAATGGGGATATCGTCAACAATCTACCACATCGCTGTCATATAGATTAAAAGAGAAAATGGGCAGTTTCCAGTGCCTGACACCTAGCAAGTAGACATGAAGCCTCCGCGCCCAGAACTGCACATATGTGCCTAACACAGGCGAGTCCTGTTTTGCTCCCCTGTCCTGTTCGTGGGTGCTGAGGGCTGAAGTCACAGACAGAGAAGAAAGGTGTGGAGTTAGGCAGGAGCTCTGAGGGGAGCGGCCTGCTCTGGGAACCTGAAAGTGCAGATTGCGGGGGTTTTGTTTCTGCTGATTTACCTAGTGATCTTGAGCATCACCTCTCTTTGTCTCTGACCTCCACCAGATACCTTCCATACACCCCTGTGCTCTCTGAGTTAGGGGGACGCCTTGCTGACCATGGCAGCGGCCTGCAAGACTTCTTTCACACAGCATCTGACCAGCAGCAGCCAGCCCTGTGTGCTCTTTGCATGCACGCAAAACACACAAACACAGTTGTGGAGGGAGAATTTCCTTGACTCAACACCCCCTGTGAATCACCATCCTCACGGAGGCCGAGGCTCTGCCCCCTAGGTACAACCTGCAGCGTGAGGCCTGGGCTCTATGTTTCATCAGCGCCGGGAATGGAGCAGGGCGCAGAGCCCATCTCTGCTCAGCCATGGGAGCTCAGAACAGCCATCTGTGCGGGGACGCCCTACCTGGCTGGGAAAATGGAGTATCCACGGGAGGTAGGAATCCCTTGGCTCAGGTCCTGGGGACCAGCTGGGTTACCTTCTCCCATCGCAGAAGAAATGTGAGTTCCTGGGATGTGCTCATGTAGGAAAGAGTGGTGGAGGAAACCTGCATTGGTCCTGGGGGTGGGGAAATAAGGAAGCAAGATCCCCTGCTTTTTTTTATATATTACATTTTTTACATCATTTTTCATTTTTGCACAATGTATGCATCTTCATCTTGGTTATAGTCCCCATACAATTCCCACCCCCCTTGTTTTGCCGCTGCTTTTTAATAGTTCCTGTTTCAAAAAAGAAGGGGCTTCCTTCCTGCCCCCCCCCAGACTGCTGCAATCTTCCTGCTTGTGACTTCTAAGCACCCCACGCTGTCTGTGGTGCAGAGTGGCACATGCCTGTGATGATTGAGGGCTGCTCCCTTCATCCCCGGGGCTATGCCTTCATAAAAGCTAACAGCGTGCACAGCACAGCAGCTCCGAGTCCACTTTTGCTTATTTTTAACTGTACAAGCGTGGAAGACAGCTCTGCTAACCCTCCACCACCAAAGGACCTAATGTGCAACCATGGACTGTTTACTTTTACCTCTTTGAAACTCTATTTCTTCATCTGTAAAATGGGGACAAGAATACCTACCCCTCAGGATTGCTCACAAGATGAAATGAAATCATTTCTAACGTGCCAAGCACAGTGTCTTGCCCACAGCACCTGTCAGTAAGTTGATGCTGCTGCTACTGCTGATAATAATAGTAACAAGCCCAAATTGTACTCCAGCACCTTGAAGGGAAGAGCATGTAGCTCCTTCAATCCCAGCAGCACCCAGCCGAAGGTCAAAGACGACTGGAAGGTTGGAGGAGCCACAGGGGACACAGGCTTCCCGCACAGGTGGGCAGGAATACAGCACATGCCACATGTCTGTGTACAACTCTCCCTGCAGATTTCTTCTCCCAACGCCATTATTAACATTCGCCCCTTCCACCCCGGCCCCAGGCACCAGCTCTGCGAGGCAGGGAGGACACAAGCCATGAAGAGAGGCCCGGGAGACCAGCCAGGGCCAGGGGGCGGAGGGCACTCGGCTCCTGAGGTGCATGCCGTTTCCTTGGCAAGAAGGAGCATAATTAATCGGCAGTGTTCTCCTTTCATTAAGTCTTCACGTTTATACCTGAATTAACTTTTCACATCCAGTTAAGGCGCGTGGGAGACCTCCGCTGGAGGTGTGACAGGCGCCGCGGCGACAGCTGGTGGAAGTGGGGGCTTAGATGACCCACCACCCAATATCGAGAGCATCTCTGAGCTCCTGAGAAGATGTGGGAGGGGATGGCATTTCCAAGCCCTGCCCCAGTTCCCTGGGTCCAAGCCAGAATGGGGGCCAGAAAGATGCTGTGTCCAGCCTGGGGCCAGAGGGGGTGCAGGCAGCATGGGTGGCTCAGAGGGGCTGCAGTGGCTTCCTCGCATCTTCCCTGCTCACCCAGGCTGGCGCCTTCATCTGGACTCTGGTTTCGCCAGCTGTAGCGGCAGGATGGCACAGGGCAGGTTTTCTATGCCCCGAGCAGATGGGGTAAAGGAGTCCTGGAGCCCTTGGTAGCTTTTGCAGGCTTTTATTGGGGTTTACCAGGTACACAGCAGGCAGGGGTGCCAGGGGGGCTGGGAGGCTGGCAGGGCTGGGAAGCCTTCCAGCCCACAGTGAATCTTCACTCTTTCTGGCCCGGCGTTCTCTTGTGGTCTCTGCTTCTCTTTCGCTCTTCGGCTCTCTTCTTTCACTCTTCTTGCTCTGCTGGCGTCCCTGTGACGCTGCCTTTTAAGCCCAGTCTCAGCCCAGGTGAATCCCATCTACATGTGCCCACACCCTACTCCAGGTGCCCACAATCAGGCATGCATTCAGGACCCCAGGACTCCATCATCAATCCTAATGGCAGGAGAGCAGAAAAGCCTAGAAATTATTTATTTACCCTACACCAGCCCTGGGTGGAGCAGGGGGTCACCTGTTCCAAAAAAGGAGGTGAAGTGCACTCAGTTTTTAAGTGCCCCTGATGCTTTTACGATGTAGAACACAGCAGAAAACAGGGGTGCGTGCCCATAGGGGAGTTGGTGGAGCCTCCCCAGCTTCTGGCTTTCTCCACGGTGGATCCACCTGACATTAGCTCCCTGAGCACGGACCTTATGCCACTGTCAGTGTTTCCTTGGCACCGCTCCGGGAAAAACAGCAGGTTGCTGGTGCCCTCCACGCAGGGAGCTGGGCTGGGTCAGGGCATCTCGCAGGTGCCAGGAGAAGTAAGCTGCCCTGCATGTCTCCTGAGCAGGCACCCTGAGTCATCTGCGTGAAAAGTTTTCTAGGAACTACAGGGCCCCTGAATGTTTGACAGGAGAGGGCCAGTTAATACCCTCGCAACCTCCTCTCCCCTTCTCCTGCCTCCTCAGCTGGTTCAGACAGTCAGGGCTCCTCAACCAGCAGCCCTCCCCAATCCCAGCTGGGGAGGCACCACCAAGGTGCCTGCAAGGTCTCAATGAAATATTTGCTTTGTGATATTTGTGCCCTCGCAGTTTAAAATTGAGCAGGAGAGACAAGACAGGCAACGTAGACATGGCTAGCACGTGGAGGGTGAACACTCAGGTGGTGAGTGATTCAAGGCAGAACGAGCACTTGGGACGCCAATCACACCCTTGTGAAGAGCAAAAATATTGTGGACTGCCTCTGAGTCACCAGAGGCTTTTCAGGGGAGGCAGGGTTTGAAAGAAGCCAGGCTGTGAGCTAAGTGCTTGATGTCCATTATCTCATTCAGTCGTACATTGCCCCCATTTTCTAGATGAAGAAGCTCAGGGGGGTCAGGGAACTGCCAAGGTCACAAAGCTGGTAACAAGATTGTAAGCTGGACCTGTCTGACTGTTAAGTCCTTTCTCTGGATCTTAATGCTTTATAGTCTCCTCCAACCTTGAAAACCTGTAAAATTCCATGGAGGAAGACTAAGAGGAACACACTGAGAGAGAGAGAGAGAGAGAGAGAGAGAGAGAGAGAGAGAGAGAGAGAGAGAGAGAGAGAGAGAAAGAGAGAGAGAGAGAGAGAGAGAAGGCACTAAGTAATCAGGTGGGTGCACAGGGCCATGGTGCAGAAGACAGGGTGGGGGGTTAACTCTGGCTGGAGAGAATTTTCAGGCCAGTGGTAAGAACTTTGTCTTTTCTAGGAGGTTTGTACTGCTTCCCTCAGCCCTAGGAGCTCTTCACTGGAAGGGAGGACTTTGGGGTTCTTTGATTTGTCAGGATCCCCTATGGAAACCCAAACCAACCTTTGGGTAAGGGCAGTTTTATAGATCCCATCCCCAAGAACGTCAGGGTATTGGCGCTTTTAGAGACTCTGGGACCCATCTGATCCAATACTTTCTATTCAATTCAGATCAATAAACATTTATGTGCCAGACACTAAGTGCTAGAAATGATTAAAGGACAACCCTTGCCATGAGGAAAATTATAGTCTAGCATGGGTGATAGACAAAAGGAAAAATCAATGTGAATGGTAAAGGCAAAGATTGAGTACATGGGCCCCACACTTAGAACATCAGCTCAGGAGGAAAGGAGCTGAGTCTTGAAGGCTGAGCAGGTGATAGAGGAGGAAAGTGGGGGCTCAGCACCCAGCATGAGAGGAAACAGCATAAGCAAGACCTTGGCGGTGTGGAGCAGCATGGTCGTGTTTAGAATAATAATCTGATCGGTTGTTAGTGCATGGCCTTGAAGGCAGGGAGTGGCATGAGATGAGGCTGAATGGATGGGCAGGCATGAAAGCCTCCATGGGTCTGACTAAGGAGCTTGGGGTCAACCCTTCAGTGGACTGAAGGGCTTTCAACAGAATCTAATGTGGACAGTTGACATTTTAGAAGAATAACTCCAGTTACAAGGAGGGCATCGGCTTTCCCTGGGATGGCCTGGGAAGGAGGAGACTGTTCTGTTTCATCCACAGATCTTGACTGTATCAAGAAACCCTTAAAAAGGAAAGTGATGGAAAGTCCCAGGTTAGGCAGAGGAAGAGGCTTACAGCCTCCACACTCCTGTCTTAGATGAGTGAATGGATGGATTGCCTTTAACTAAGATTTGGAAGACCGGGAGATAAGCAGGTTCGCGAGAGGGAATGATGAATCAGTCTGGGTTTTGTCACTCAAGTGACATCTAGGTATATAATCCCAGTAGGTGCCTAGAATTCAGATCAGGGGAAAGGCCAGAGATATAGGCTGGGAAGACATCAGCAAAACGATGGGGCTAAAAGCAGGAGAGTAAGTGAGTTCACCTAGAAAGCACGTTGAGGTGATAGGAAAAATTCAATTGCCAGGGAACAATCATACTCAGGAGGTGGAAAGGTAAGGAAAGAGATGAAGCAGACTCAGTCAAGAGTTGGTAGGCACGGGAGTAGCGGATATCAAGGAAGGAGTAGCCCCAGGCTCAAGTGCAGCCAAGAGTCCAAAGAGGACAAGACTAAAAAGAGCTCACTGGCTCTGGCACATGGAGGTCACTGTGGCTGTCTTACCAGGGTCCTGGCAAGAAAAGATGGCCCTCCTAAGCAGGTCATTTCAGGAAAGCTTAATAAAGAGGCTTGATAACTGCAGGACACAGCGTAGGGAAGGCCTCAGGAGAATGCTGTGCCCTGGGAAAGGTAGCACTTGCCACCCTTGACCAAGGAGGAAGAGTTAGAAACCTGGAGACAGGGAGGGCTGCATGGGGAAAGTTGGCAAAAGGGCATAGCCAGCGAAAGAGACTCCACACATGCAAGTCTAGGGAGATACATTCCCTAACCTCAGTCTCGCTCCTCCTCCCAGTCTCCAGCCTCTTTTGGTCACCCCCACTTGGAAACCAGGCAGGGGAGGTGACAGGTGGATGCAGTTTCTCCAGGTCAGCCTCTGGGCATGAAAAGCAGGGCAGAAGAGGATGGCCAATGGACAGGGAGGGACAGAGAGAAGATGCCCAGCCTGGTGGTGTCCCCAGTGCACATCAGTGGAGCAATGGAAAAATCATGGGGCTCAGCAGCTGGACAGTAGAGTCCCCGGTACAGACAAGAGGAGGGCTGTGGGCTAGCTGTGTACAGATTGCAGGTTTTCTCTGACCTTCCTAGAGCAACTGGAAGTTCCCTGGGATCCCTTCATGGATTTCTTTTCTTCTTAAAGGAGCTAGAGTTGGTCCTATTGCTTGCCACTAGAATGCTGACCATTGAGGAGTGACCGGGAAGTGAGGACATGGGTAAGAAAGGGAAACAAAGCTTTTAGAAGAGGAAAAGGAAGGAAAAGGGTAGAGCATTAGGTCAAAGAAGATTTGATGAGAGGTGAGCACTGTGCAGGTTTAGGAGCTGTGAGGATGAGCTAAATGAGATGAAGAGTTGTGATTAGCCTCAGAGTTAAGGAAACTGGAGTCCAGGGAGGACATGCTCACAGTATGTGGAGTGCAGGAATTCCAGCCCAGGCTGCTGACTTGAAAACCTCACACTTCCAGCATTTTCTGCAACCACCAGCCCAGACAGCCCTGCTGAGGGTAGTTTCCATTCAAAATTTGGAAATCACACCTGAAACCCAATTAGAAAGGACAGAATGGACTCTAGGGACCCGGTGGAGAGTGAGTGGCAGTTGGCTAGTCAGAGCAAAAAAGACCCAAGTTTTTGTCCAGTGAATCCATCTGGCTTAAGATACAAAGTCCAGGGCCTCCCCTGGTGGCGCAACAGTTGAGCGCTGGGCTGTGAAGCTGCCCGCAGCATCTGCAGCACCAGTTCTATCCCTGGCTGCCAGCAAGGGTCCCACATGGTGTGCAGACCTTTCCTGCCTCACCCACTGCTCCCCTCAGCAGTGTATTTCATCAGTCTGCCTGTTCTGTTCCCCGCTCTGACTCTGGTGAATTCTCTTACCCTCCCATGCTTCTGACTGTATCCAGTGTTTGTATAAATAAATTAATAAATCTTAAAAAAAAAAGATACAAAGTCCAGTAGGATCTGGTGTTAGCTCATCCCCAGAGAGTATGTTGTCTGGAGCAAAATCATTTCCCAAAGAGCTGACCGGGCTGTGTGAAACACACTGCTGCAAAACAGGCTGCTAAAGAGAGCAACAAGGAAGGGGCTACAGAGCACTGCCCCCCACTCCACCCCCAATTCCCTTGGGTGGAGAGCATTCTGGAACATGAAGGAAAGTCTACCAGCTCCTGGTTGCTTCATCAAGCCAGATGGAGACATGGCATGTCAGTGTGTTCAAGGAGAGGAATTGCAGGAAGAGTTGATGGACGAGGTCATGGAGGGATTCTGAATTTTCTTTCATGTAGACTCTCTATGGATTTGGCAGCATTTGTGTGGGGTGTGCATTTGGGTTGTGTTTGTGTCCTTATGGGTGAAGAGGTGTTGGCTGGCCCTTAAACCTGAAGACTTTGTCTTCTGACAGGGGTTTCTACTTCACATGAGCTTTAGAGACCAGCCCTACATAGAAAGACTGTCACTATATCACAACTAAGAGGCTAATTTCTCTGGTGCTTTTCCAATTGACCGTATTGACAAAGTCTTGAAATCTTGTTATTTTAGTGACACATAAAGCTTTTTCCTTGGTTAACACATTTGAGTTTAATTTCAGTAATATTTCCATTAACAACCTGTAATTAAAGCATCTAATAAAGATCAGTAATTCACTTAGCTGGATTTAGTTTAAGGAAAAAAACAGAAAAGAGGAAAAAAACACATTTGTGGAACTCAAATTCCATTCTTCTGTTAAACTGTTAAATGAACATTATGGTTTTTCTGTGTATCTTAATTGAACCTCATTTTTTAACAGGAATATTAAACAAATTAAATTAAGCAAGTAATTTCCCTTTCTAGGATTAAAAAAAAAGCCTTCTAGTGAAAAACCTTCTCTAAAACATGGATGGGGTGAAGCAGTAATATGGGCAAATGAGCTGCTTCTGCTTAAGCCATCCCAAGGGGCCCCTCATCCCCTGAGCTCAGGGGGTCTGGAGAAGACTCAGTCCTCAGGACATGCTTGGCTGGGACTCCACAGGCTCTGAGGACTTGGACTGAAACTCAAGAATGGAAGGAACTGGAACCAGACAGGTCATTGGAGTTGAGGGCACCAGCCCCACTCAGGTGCTAAACCAGCTCAGGCAAGGTCTTGAGAGCAAAGCAAGCTCTGCCGTGAGAAGTGTCAGGATGCGTCTGCTTAGCCATGCTCTGGATCTTCCCATCAGTGGTGGGTGGGATTGCTGCTTCAGTTAATAGGAGCAGTCACAATGGCTCTGGGAAGTGATAATTTGACCAGGTGTCTGGCTTCAAGACAGGTGTGTTAGTCTGAGAAGGGGTGAGGGCAGTGGGGAAATGGAGAGACCTGATAGGAATCTACCTCAGAAAACAGAGGAGGATGAAGGCAACTGGAGGATGAAGGCAACTCTGACCAGAGTGATACAGAGGGATGGTGAGGGGGACCCACTGAGTCTGGGTAAGTTTGAAGAATTTGCTGACAGATGGAACGTGGCCTATGAGCGAAAGTCGGCATCTCCATGAAGTGGGGGAGGGTCCTCTGCCCCTGAGACCCTCATTTTCACAGAGCAACAATGAGCCCTGAAGTTAGAACAAAGAGCCAAGAGATTTTCAGCCCTGCCTCACCCCTGCCTCTGTTTCCATCCCAGGAAGGGACTCTTGGCAAGATTCCTCCTCGAGCCCTACACCCACTGATCCCTCCCTGGGTCAATACTGCCATTGTGCGAACAGCCTCGGAAAAGCACAGTAACTCAATTCAACTGTGTAGTTCCATAATCGCATGTCAACCTCACAGCTGATGATTACTGTTTTATAACAGACTCGTAAAGTCCCCACATGGCCATGAATCACGGACACTGCCAGTGAGAGCCTGGAAACGTGGCCAACTCCAGGGGATGCCGGCTTGATGAGCAGCTGCTGTGGTGCATCTGAAGTCACCTTTCTCTACTGTTTCACTACTGCCAAGGTCTTTCTACCTGCTCATTCTGGAAATCATAGAACCAGTCGTGCTCCTTCCAGGGCACGGAGTATCTGGCTCCCCTCTGCTGGAGGAATAGTAAATGCCTGCACTTTACTAATGTAACATTAAATAGCTGATGGCATGGCACAGAGGCAAAAACCTGGGGTTTTGAAGGCAAAGATATTTAACTCTTATGCTTGCTATTTACCAATTGTGTCACCTTTGGCAAATCATGTCAACATCCTTGTCTGTTAAATAGGTCTGTGAAGCTCATGTCTGCAAAACACTTTGAAAACAGTAAATCACCAGACACACTTAAATGGAAACTGCTATTAAGTCATTACCCAGACAAGCAAGGTCCAAACAAGGCAAACACCTAGAACCAGGCAGAAAGCTCCTCCCAAGGGTCAGAGAAGCACAGAGGTTAGAGGAAGGACAAAGAAGCCAGAACTACAGCAGGGCAGTGGGTTAAAGCCAGGACAAGAACACGTGGCATCACAAATTAGTGGAAATGGAAAGAACCTTAGGCTCCTCTAGGTCCATAGTGTTTCTAGTTCCATTTAGCAGATGAAATTTTTCAGATGAAATCTATATTGATCAAGGTTCTCCAGAGAAACAGAACCAATAAAATTAATATATATAGGGCCTCCCCTGGTGGCGCAGCAGTTGAGCACTGGGCTGCGAAGCTGCCTGCAGCCTCTGCAGCACCGGTTCGATCCCCGGCCGCTGGCGAGGGTCCCACATGGAGCGCAGACCTCTCCTGCCACCCGCTGCTCCCCTCAGCAGTGTATTTCTTCATCAGTCTGCCTGTTCTGTACCCCGCTCTGGCTCTGGTGAATTCTGTCACCGTCCCGTGCTTCTGACTGTACCCAGTGCTTGTATAAATAAATAAATAAATCTTTAAAAAATTAATATATAGAGTAATATATATATAGTATCTATATATATGTAATATAGATGTATATATGGGGATTTCCCAAGGTTAATATAATATAATATAATGTAGATATCATAGATATCATAGCTAGCTAGCTAGCCAGCTAGATAGATAGAGATAGAGAGGGGCAGAGACCAAGAGCATGGGGGAAAAGAGGGAAGAAGTGAGAGAGGTATTTATTTCAAGGAATTGGATCATGCAATTGGAAGCTGCAAGTCTAAAATCCGTAGGGTAGATTATCAGGCTGAAGACCCAGTTCAAGTCTGAAGGTCTTCTGCTAGTTGAATTCCTTCTTGCTGGGGGAGGTCAGTCTTTGTGCTCTTAAGGCCTTCAACTGATTAGATACAGCCCACTCACATTATGGAGGGCAGTCTGTTTTACTCAAAGTCCACCAATTTAAATGTTATTAATCTTATCCAAAATCTACCCTCACAGAAACGTCTGGAATAATGTTTGACAATAACTGGACACCATGGCCCAGCTAAGAGGCCACATAAAATTAACTATCACCAAAGTGTATACAGAGCTCCCATATATAAAATAGATACAGGAGAGCCTACCATGATGAAGAGGGAGAGGAAGAGCAGAACCTACTCACTCTATAGCTCCTTGTCCTCTGTAGAGGGCTGCAGAGGTTCCAAGGGTATGCAGTTTGAAAATCCATTATTCTAGTTTCCACTGGGGGTAACCTTCACCCAAGATGTAAAGTAATTATGTGCTGGTTTCACCATGTTGTAGTTCCTACAAGACATCAGTTTCTTGAGTTGGTATGCAGTTGCCTCTGCATACCCAGATCATAGCAATGAGTAGACACATAGGAGGTAGATAGTATGTTTTCTAATTGAATAAGTGACTAAATAGATGCAGTGACAAAGATCACTCAAAACATCAAACCTGAGAAAGAGGTGCAAACAAAGAGGGCAGAATCTGCAGCAGTCACTCACAACTAAAGCCTCACACCCCTCCCGCCATGATCAGGACTGAGGACTGAATTCCAGAGCAGCGCCAGGTACTGTGCTGCTGCCATTGCTGCATCTAACAGCCGCTGCAAAAAAAATTGCTCCTTGGCTTCAGGATAAATCCTAGAACTGTTTGTGTAGCAAATTCATTGTGAGCTGGCAGTAAAATGAGTCTACATTCTGGGAACAGGCTCAGAGTGATGAGAGGAGGCAAATGCAGAAGGAGACAGGGGACTTTGTCTCAGGATGGCAGAATCCAGCCAATGGGGTGGATGGCCAGGAGTTATCTCTTGGACACATGACTGAAGTTGGACACTTGGCAGTATTTGGCTAGAGGCACAGGGATGCCCTCTGTCATGGGTTGGCCCAAGGGGCTCTGGGCCTGAGGCAGGCTATGATGCATGGCAGTAGAGGTAGTTTGCACACTGAGCAGGCCTAGGAGCCACCTCTGGGTGGGATGGGCTGCCTCTTACTTGGTAATTAATCAGGAACAGAAGTCAGCATCTGCCCTCTCTGTCTCAGGAGCCTAGGGAGGCTGAGAAATTTCTTGCCAGCTGTCAGCACAGCTGCTGTCAGACCCCAGGGTGCCGCAGGTAAAGGGAAAAGGGGGACCACCTGGGTTGAGTAGGGAGCAATGAGTGAAGGGAAAAAAAATGACAAAGGAATATTCTGGCAACTCTCTTCTCCCCTACTGGATCTTTTTTTAATTTTTTTTTTTTTTTTTTTTTTTTTTTTTAGTTAATGTTGGTTGACAATACAGTAGATGATTCAAGGATATAGGTTCTACCCTTTCAGAGCTATGTCACCACACCACACTCACCACCCAGGCACTATAGTCCACCACAGTCCATGGGCCCCCTCCCCATGCGGACCCCATCCCCACCTTCCCTCTCTAGTAGCCTCAAGGTTTGTTTTGGTTTAGTTTTATCTGTTCCTTTTTGTTTCCTTATATTCCACAAGTGAAACCACCCAGTACAGATGGCCAACAAGCATATGAAAAAAATGCTCATCATCACCTATCATCAGGGAAATGCAAATCACAACCACAGTGAGATCCCATCTCATACCTTGGAGAATAGCCCTCATCTAAAAGACCAGAAACAAGTGTGTTGGTGAGGATGTGGAGTAAAGGATACTTTTTACACTGTTGGTAGGTTTGTAAATTGATACAATGCCCATGAAAAATAGTATGGAAGTTTCTCAAAATATTAAAATCGACCACAAGATCCAACAATTCCACTTCTAGGAATTTACCCAAAGAACACAAAAACGCTAATTCAAAGGGTATGTGCACCTATGTTCATTGCAGCACAATTTACAACAGCCAAGTTGTAGAAATGACATAAGTCCTCCCCCCACTGGGTGTTTTTTTTTTAAAGGTTTATTTATTTTTGCATATAAGAACTGGGGTACAGGCCAGAGGTGTGGGGGGGAGAGGATTCACCAGAGACAGAGTGGGGAAAAAACAAGGAAATTGACTGAAATACACTGCTAAAAGATACGAAATCAACACACAAAAATCAGTAGTCTTCCTATACACAAACAATCAATCTGAAGAAGAAGAAATCAAGAAAACCATGCCTTATAATTGAAAGAAAAAAATCAAATACTTGGGAATTAACATAACAAAAGAGGTGAAAGACCTATACAAAGAAAATTATAAAACACTGTTAAAAGAAATTGAAGAAGACACAAAGAAATGGAAAGACATGCCCTGCTCATGGTTTGGAAGAATTAACATTATTAAAATGGCCATCCTCCCAAAAGCAATATACAGATTCAATGTTATTCCAATAAAAATCTCAATGACATTCTTCAAAGAAATAGAACAAATACTGATGAAATTCATGTGGAACCACAAAAAAACACAAATAGCCAAAGCCCTACTGATGAAAACAAAGGAGAAAGGAGGTATCACACTTCAAAACTTCAAGCTATACTACAAACCATAATAATTAAAACAGTTTGGTAGAGGAAAAAAAAATAGACACACAGACCAATGGGACTGAATAGAGAGCCCAGGAAATGAAGCCACACTTATATGAACAACTAATCTTTGACAAAGGAACAAAGGATACGCAATGGAACACAGAGTTTGTTCAATAAATGGCTCTGGGAAAACTGGACCTCCACATGCAAAAATAAATGAAACTAGACCACTGTCTCTCACCGTGCACAAAAATCAACTCAAAATGGATAAAAGAACTGGACATAAGACCTGAAACCATAAAATGTATAGAAGAAAATATAGGTAAAACACTACAAGACATACATCTCAGAAATATCTTTAAAGACTCATCACTCAAAGCAGTGATAGTGAAGGCAAAGATAAACACCTGGGATTACATCAAACTGAAAAGCTTCTGTACAGCAAAAGAGACATTAACCAAAACAGAGAGACACCTCATCGACTGGGAAAAAATCTTTGCACTCCATTCAACTGATAAGGGGCTGATCACAAAGATTTACAAAGAATTCACACAGTTCAACAAAAAACAAAATAAACAATCCAGTCAAGAAATGGGCAGAAGAACTTAAAAGACATTTCTCCACAGAGGAAATGCAAATGGCCAACAGGCATATGAAAAAATGTTCAACATCCCTTATAATCAAGGAAATGCACATCAAACCCACACTGAGATACCACCTTACACCAGTAAGAATGGCACATATCAAAAAAACAAGTAACAACAAATGCTGGCGAGCATGTGGTGAAAAGGAACTCTCCTACATTGCTGGTGGGAGTGCAAACTGGTCCAACCACTGTGGAAAGCTGTCTGGAGTTTCCTCAGTTTACTAAAAATGGAGCTACCATATGACATGGCAATTCCACTCCTAGGGATCTACCAAAGGACACAAAAACATTGATTCAAAAGAACACCTGTACCCCTATGTTTATTGCAGCATTATTTACAATAGGCAAAACCTGGAAACAACCCAAATGCCCAAAAACAGATGACTGGATCAGGAAGAGGTGGTCTATATACACAATGGAATATTACTCAGCAATCAAAAAAGATAAACTCATGCCATTCGCAGCAACGTGGATGGAGCTAGAAGGATTTATGCTCAGTGAAATAAGCCAGAAGGAAAAAGAAAAGTATCAGATGGTTTCACTTATAACAGGAATATAGGGGAACCAAATAAAACATCAGTGTAAAAAAATAATAACAGTACAAAACACAACAAAGCAAAACCAGACAATTATAAGTCAGAGTCATACTGCAGGGGAGGAGGAAGGAGAGGGATCAGAGGGAGGGAGGGCGGAGCACAGAGGACTGTGGTGATGGTGCACAGGTGCCTTGGGGAAGGAAATTCTATGGGGACTCTATCTGAGGGGGTGGGGGAAAGCAAACATTGTTTAAAAAAACAAACAAACGGGCCTCCCCTGGTGGCACAGGCAGTTGAGCACCACACTGTGAAGCTGTCCACAGTCTCTGCAGCACCAGTTCGATCCCCGGCCACCAGGCGAGGGTCCCACATGGCGCGCAGACTTCTCCTGCAGCCCCCTGCTCCCCTCAGCAGTGTATTTCGTCAGTCTGCCTGTTCTGCTCCCTGCTCTGCCTCTGGTGAATCCTCTCACCTTCCCGTGCCTCTGGCCTGTACTCCGGTTCTTGTATAAAATAAATAAATAAATCTTTAAAAACAAACAAACAAATAAATAAAAAAGAAATACACTGCTGAGGGGAGCAGCGGGTGAGACAGGAGAGGTCTGCTGTGCCATTTGTGTAGCTCCCTGGCCAGGGATTTAACTCATGCTGCAGTGGCTTCATAAGTTGCATCTTAGCCCTTGTGCCACCAGGGAGCTCTCCCCTCCCCGCACTGGGTCTTAAAAAGACTTCCCTTTTAGGCAGAGGCCAATGAGGGAGGAGACAGAGGCAGCTTCCACAGGACTGCAGTTCCATTTCTGCCCCCAACCTGCCTCTGGATGGGGGGTGCACCACCCTGGCTACTGATTACAATTCCCTAGGGGTTTTAAAAAAAGGCTGATGCATTTGGGCTGTTTCCAAAGCTTAGCTATTGTAAACAGTGCTGCTATAAACATAGGGGTGCAGGTGTTCTTTGGAATTGATGTTTCTGTGTCCTTTGGGTAAATACCTAGGAGTGGAAGATGTGGTACATATATACCATGGAATATTACTCAACATTCAAAAAAGATAAACACATGCAATCTGCAGCAACATGGATGGCGCTGGAAGGGATCATGCTCAGCGAAATAAGCCAGAAAGAAAAAGAAAAATACCGGATGGTCTCACTCATAGCAGGAATCTAGAAAACTTAAATAAGGGACCAGGAAAATGAATAACTATAAGAAAGTGAAAATCAAAATCAACAAAAATCTATGAACCAGAGACACTTTTTGGGGGGTGGGTGGCAGGAGGGGAGGGATTGGGGTCAAAATGGGGGGGGTTGAAATTGTATGGGGAATATAAAAAAAAATTTATTATTAAAAAAAAATAGAAAAAAAAAAAAAAAAAGGCTGATGCCCAGATCCCAGCCCAGGGAGAATCTGAATTGATTTGTAGTTTGTGTGTGCATGGGACGGGATCCTGGGCATTGGGCATTGGTGTTTTTTAAATCCTACCCTCCCACACTCTCTCCCTGCCCTCCAGGGGCAAAAAGGCCACCTCGGCTATGCCCCAACCAGTATTCATTGCACATGCTTATTGAGGTTCCCAGGCCTCCCACTCCACCCTCTTTTCTGCTTGATAAATTATTCTTCATCCCTCAAGACTAGAGAACAGGAATGATTCATGGATTAAAGTATATTTATATCTATTAATATGTGCCATATCTTATTATAATTAATAGCATTTAATATTGACATATATGTATATTTTAGTATATTTTGTATGCTTATTTACTACTTTATTTAGTGTCTCCTGGGTGCTGGATGCCGCGAGGATTGTGATGCGATGGCATAGAAGATAGCCAAGTCTTTCTTTTATCTGCCCTATGTCTCAGCTGTCACAAATAAGTTCAATAACTATCTGTTGAATAAGTGAATGACTTGCTGACAGAAGAAGGATAGCTAAGACAGTGTATCCATTAGGAAATGTAGCAGAGACAATGCTGTGTGTCCCCATCAGAATACTTCATGACTCAGCCACCCCAAGAAGTTAGATTAGGTCAATTTTGGGGATGTGGGCAGAATTGACATAAGCCAAGTCCAGGTCTCGCCTTCCACACAGTTCATGCAATCCTCCTATTCTCCCTCTGCCTGAATGGCTCCGTCAACATAGCCACAAGATGGAGAAGGAATCTCCAACTCTCAATGGCCTTTAGAGGAGTGAGAAATAAAACTGCTGTGCTTCATCACAGAAGTTTATAAATCAACATGTTATAGCAGCAAAGTCTAGCTTGTCCTGACTAATGCCAGATGCTTATGGCTTTAACTAATAAATAGACCATGACTAAACATCAGGTGAAAATAGGACTTTATATCTCTCATAATGAACTTGCAAAGGTACAGATTTCTGGGGGTGAAGCAGCAACTCATCCACATTAAACAGGACCCAGGCCCTCCCCATCCATCATTCCTGCCACCTTCAGTGTGCTAGTCACTTTTTCCAGGCACACTCAGGAGACAGCTTCTGTGGTCCCCAGCCTCACATCCTCCTAACACATGACAGCAAAGGAGGGATGACACAAAAGCACCTTCTCACCAGCTCTCCTTTTCTTAGGAGGGAGCAAAGGTTTTCCTGGAGGTCCCAGCAGACTGTTCCACTGAGTCTCATTGGCCAGAATTGGGTCACCTGGCCAACTCTGGCTGCCGGAAGGCTGAGAGGAAATAATGAAGCATTTCCCTGTTTTATCTTGGAAAGTAATCTGTGCCAGGTGGGAACAGCTGGTGTCTCTGCTTCCCCACTAAGCCTGGGGGAGATGGGAACTGCCTGAAGTAGCCAAGTCAAAGGTGGAAGGTTTGCCTGCTTAACATTAACAACGGCACTTCCTGCGCAAGGACCTTATTACTAATTGTAATTTATACCTGAGTTTGTGATTTGGGGAGAGCACCAGGGGACTCATTGCCGCCTCTGAGAGGCAAGATCCAAAGGCAGGATCATTTGTTTTATTTCTTCTTTCAAAGGATTCTTATGAGGCATGTCTTTTATGGCTACATACTCATTATATTTCAAATGCTTTCAAGTATCCTTGATGTATTACTAAGACTCGGGGTGATTTTTTTTCCTCCAAAGCACTTGTGAGAAAACTACTTGTAGGTAAAACTGGGTGAGCCTGGTAAACTCCTGTAAGAGCTTGGTCTCTTACAGGAAGACCGTGTTGTGGGGGTGCTGGTGAGAAAAGGGAACTGCCTGTGGGGAGGTATTAACATCAGATAGACCAAGCCAGCCTGGTTATCAGCAGCACAAAGGAGATGTTCACCTGGAAGTTGTGATTTGGGAGCCCTCAAAGGCACATGTGCCCTCAAAGGCTCATGCACCCTCAAAAGCCTCTTACTTCTCTCAGATCCAAAAGTCTCACACGGTGTTCTCTCCCCAAGGTCAAACTTGATGGAGCACCTTCAAGTTTCCCACAATATTTACTTAACAGAAGATGAAAGCCAGTGGGTTCCCTGGGGCAGCCGAAAGGGTGACCAGGACAAACACCATCTGGCTGTTAAAATACTGACATAGTTCCCTACCCCTTGGTCAATGGATGCTGCCCCGAGTCCCTATCGCCTCCCCTTGCTACTGCTCCTGCCACTCCCTTAGGTCTCTTGCCTACCCCGCAATCCAGCAGCTAAAAGGTTAATTCAGTGTTGCTGGGGTCCTTCAAGCCCCTTCTCCTGTGCTGATGGGTTGCTGCTCATAATGGTTGTTAACTATCACTCACAAGTGCTGCCCTAAATGGTCCTTCTGAAGGTTCCTCTTTTACCTGAAAAATGACAGCAAATGTTGCATTCTATGCCATAATTTACCCTTATTTGCTTTCACATGCCAGTAGTTGTTTAATGCTATTCATCAAATAAAAATGCCGCTCTAGGAAGATGCCCAGTGATCACCCTGTGGCTTTGGTCCATCCAGCACTTTGCAGGAACCCCTACCCCCAGGTAGTTGGGAAACCCAGTTTGAGAATCAAAGAATCCAAAGTACTGTTGTCAGAACAGCACCTAGAAGGTAATAACCAACCCCTTCAGCCTCCAGTCTGTACCCAAACTTCATTTGGGGACAAACAAGCTCCACTCCCTGCCAGTTGTTCCCATAACACCAGCCTGACAGTCATTTCCCATCCCTCCAGTCTCCTCGTGGCCTTCTATCTCCAGGGCTTTGCTCACGCTGCTTCTGCGAGTGGGACCACTCGTCCCTTCAGCTCAGTCTTCAAAGACAAGCTCAAAGCTACATCGCTCCCCTCCAGAGCAGACCCCCTGGGGTTGGAATCTCTCTCCCTTGACTTTGTTTTTAGCCAATCCTGGGGCTCACATTCTTTTCTGTCCAGCATTATAGTTATTTACATTCATCTTTGAACTTGACTATGAGCTCCTTGAGGGAGGGCCCTTATGGCATGGATCTTTATACTCTGCATGGTATTTAGCACTTTGCTGGAGATGGATGTAAGGCAGGACTGGCCACGGTGCAGGTTTTCTAGGATCCAGCAGACTGAGTGTAAGGGGCAGGACTGGGCACAGTGCAGGTTTTCTGATCCCATGCAGACCGGGTAAAGGAGGAGTCAGAGTCCTCAGTGGTTTTGCAGGTCTTTTATTGGGGTTCACCGGGCATATGGCAGGCAGGGGTGCTGGCTGGGGAGGCTGGCAGACCTCCCAGCCCCCAGCAAGTCTTTACTCTATCTGGGCTCTCTGGCGTTCGTTCTGCTGCTTCTCGGCTTCTCTTTCAGCTTCGGCTTCTACTGCTGCTCTGCTGCTGCTGCTGCTGCTACTGGCATCCCCGTGATGCCGCCCTTAAAAGCACAGTCTTAGCTCAGCTGAATCCCATCTACCTACTCCAGGTGCCCGCCATCAGGCATGCATTCAGGACAAGGATCCATCATCTATCCTGATGGCGGAAGGGCAGAAAAGCCTGATATTTTCTTTACCCTACATTGAGTAAAGGAGGAGTCAGAGTCCTCAGTGGTTTTTTGCAGGTCTTTTATTGGGGTTCACCAGGCATATGGCAGGCAGGGGTGCTGGGGGGCCGGGAGGCTGGCAGTCCTCCCAGCCCCCAGCAAATCCACACTCTCTCTGGGCTCTCTGGCGTTCTCTGCTTCTGCTTCTTTGCTTCTCTCAACGGCTTCTTTCTCAGCTTCTTGGCTTCTACTGGCATCCCTGTGACGCTGCCCTTAAAAAAAAAGCACAGTCTTTGCCCAGGTGAATCCTATCTACATCTGCCCACACCCTACTCCAGGTGCCCGCCATCAGGCATGCATTCAGGACAAGGATCCATCATCTATCCTGATGGCGGGAGGGCAGAAAAGCCTGACATTTTCTTTACCCTACAATGGAACAAACTAGCAGGAAATGCTTAATAACTAAAGTACAACACTTACGTTTGACACACTGATATTGGGTAATTACACTGTCATTTCATGAGACAGGACAGATAGAAAATGGGAAAGGCCATTTTGATGGGAAGAATAGGAAAAGTTTTAGATGAAGGCAGATCCAAAATCACCATGAATGGGCATGAGGGGCTGGGCATGAGGGGTGCCATCCACCTGTATCGTAGGTTTGAAGAAACAACACAGGCCCGAGCACGATTCTGTAACCACACACCTGGAGTTAGTTTTATCATCTGTAGAATGGGGCTAACTGTAATGCTACCTCATTGTTTTGTTGGAGATGAATGTTGATGCATATAAAGCATTGGTATGGTGGCTAGCTGTGTATACACACTGTCATTATACTCCCTACCGTCTGTCCGAACCTCAGCACAGCCTGGGTAGACTCCCACTTTTTCATCGCTTTTTCCTTCTTAATAAAGTCACCCCATCCCATTTTCTTCTGCCTCCAGACCAGTGTGTAAGTTCACTTCAGGATATTTTTAACATTTCAGGTTCAGCATGCTGGCCTTATTGCTTCCAGAACCCAGGATCATCTGCTGACTATGTAGGATTTTTTGAGGTTAACAGAATAGAGGTACATAAAAGAGAAAGTTGAATACCTGTCCCCATCAATGCCTACCTGGCTGCCAGAAAATGGTCTCTTCACTTTGATTATGGGACCCACATTTCTGACAATTAGAGATTAATTCAATTTAGAAAGTGTCATTTATCAAAAAAGAAAAAGGTACGGTTAGCAAAAATTCGGCATTCAATCACAATTCAGTGTGAATTTCTTCAGTCAGGGTGCCTCGCTGACACTCACCTGAGACCAATCCACTCAGAAAACAGGTGCAGCTGGACTGAGAGCTCAGGGCGTGTTTAGGAGGGACAGGCTGGGTGGCTTCCTAGGGTAGAGGGCTAGGGGTGGAATGTGGGGGTGGGAAAGTGTGGTCTGAGCATCCAAAAAGCAATGTCAATGCACATTTGCTGATTGAGTCCAAGGGCAATTGTGAGTCCAAGAGATGGGGTGGCAGAAGGACAAAAGAGAGATCAGAAGAAAAGCCTAATAAATATTTTATACATTTCAATTTAGCCTCGTAGTTGCTTTGGATGTGGATATAAGGCAGATGTTACAGCCCAAAGCTATCCCGTCTTTCCAGCTGCATGGAGTTGGTGGTGCTGTCCGATCGCCAAGAAAATGTAGCTGGAGGGGTCAAAGAGTTGCAGCAGCTGCTTCTTGAGTGTGTGCCCCCTGTCCCTGCCATGTAATGAAGGATACAGTGTTCTCTCTGTGGTCCTCAGAGCCGAGTCACACAGTGGTGAACAGACCCCTCACGCACCTTTACTCCCCACTGCCTCTTTCCAGGATCATTGTGAAAACACACAATTCCAGGTCCTTCTGCAGCATATCTGTAGAGATGACACTGTCTCAAGCCAATCTTGGTGACATGAAGGCAGTCACTGAGATGTACTGCCCTTCCACCATCCCCAACTTTAGCTACCACCATCCCCCGCTTAATGTTCTAGTAAAGCAGCTTAACGGACTTAATGGACTTAGTCAGATGATCATTCATTAGAACATCAGAGAGCTGGAAGGGCCTGGAAAGAACTTCGAGTCCAATCCCTTCATTGCACAGACAATGAAGCTAAGACTCAGAGAGAGAGAGTAGCTTCCAAAAAGTCACACGGCAAGTTGAAAGTGGTGCCTCATTTCTAGAACTCAGAACTGCAGACTCCAGCTTCCCTCTCTCACTCTATCACTGCTTCTGTTGTGGGGTAGTGAGCCCAGCCTAGGACTGGACTGGCGTGTTCACCTATGATTTGTCCTGAAGACTCTTCTCTCTCCGGTTGCCACCCACTGGGTATAAGACTCTGTGAGGAAACCCCTGCATACTCCTTATGCATCAGAAGATGCTTTGGGCTGCAAGGAACTGAAACCCTCTCCTCAACTGGCTTTAACCAGGAAGATTAATGATCTCACATCACAGGATGCCACAGAGTAGAGGGGCTGCCAGTTAAATTCATGTCCCAGGGTCTACTCCTCCAAATTTCTTTTTTCTGCCAGGAAATGGTATATTCAGTGACTCAATATGGGTTCTCCGTAGATTCTCTTTATCTCAACACCTCTTCCACCATCTCCAGCAGGTTGGCTTTGTTCCCCTCCGGCTTATGAAATGACTGCTCCAGTTCAAGGGGTCCTTTCTAGAATTGGTAGCCTCATATCACAGAAGATACATCAGTTCCTCCTATTTTTCTTAGTGAAGAATCTTCCCCCAAAGTCCCCCACTAGAAGTCTCTTCTTAGGTCTAAGCCCCCTTGAAAACCAGGGGCTGGCAGAGACAGTGGGATTACCAGAATTGATTTAAACTAATTTTGATCTACCCCAGAGTTTTCTGGGAGGAGAGGTAGACACTCAGGGCTCTGCCAGTGAAGAGGAATGTCAGCGAGCAAGTTCCTAATGGCATTTGCCACATTTTATCATCACCATCTGAAAACTGGAATGTTAAGAGCAAGAAACTAGAATAGCTAAATTCAAATCCCCTCTCTGCTGCTTCCTAGCTGTATGACCTCAGGGAAGTTAATTTGCCTCTCTGTGCCTCAAATTCCTTGGGCAATATGTAATAGAATGTATCTCATGGTGCTAATAGGAACACTATGTGAGTTAATACATGTAAAGTGTGCAAATATATGTAGTAGATAAAAGACTGGTCCACAGTGAATGTCACATAGGGGTAGTGGTTGTTAGTTTCTTCCTAACTCCCTCCCAGTCTACACATAAACACTTGCAATCCCTGTGCCTGCCATTGCTGCCATGGAGTCTCATCATTATTCCTGAACTGACTGCGTTTTTCAAACCTTGGGACTTCACATATGCCGGCCCTTCCACTTGTAAAGATAAACTTCCCACCATCTTTCCTGCTGACATTTAAGAGCCAGCTCAACACCACCTCCTCCATAAACTTCCCCTGGTCCCTCCTGGTTGGCATTAATCTCTTTCATCTCTTTCCCACCCTACTTTCAGTCTCCCAAGCTCAGTCAGGCTCCTGTGTGTTCTGTCTGGCTTTGTGGTTTTGAGTGGGTGTGTCACTCTCCCCCCACCTCCGCTCCAACTGGGGATCCCTTTAGGGCAGGAAACCACCCTTCGCATAGGCTTTGATGGCTTCTTAGGAAACAAGAGAGTGCATCCCCAGCAAATATTTACTGACTCACGTAGATTGAATCAAAGGGTATAGTCTCTGTCCTCAAGAAGTCTAGTTGTGGAGCCCATGAGGCAGCTGGCCAGGAGCCCCACAGAGCTGGTGCTCTAGCCACACCAAGCTTCCTGCTCTTCCCTCCACAAGCCAGCTCCTTCACACTCCCTCCCTCTGCACACCCTTCTTCCCTGTGCCTGGAAGTCCCCTCCTTGTCCTTAGGATCTTTTTGCATCTGACAAAATCCTACTTTCAATTCCTGTTCTCCCCATTGTCACCTCCTGGTGATACTGACTCTTGGCATCTCATCTATTACAGCACTCAGCAAGCATCAGGTCTACCTCCCTCCCATCCCTAAAGCTCCTAGGGGGCCATTGTCTTGCCATCTTGGCCTCCTGGAGTCCAGTGCAGAGACTGGCAAGGAGCAGATGCTCGATGCACATTTGCTGATTGAGTCCAAGGGCAATTGTGAGCACTACAGGGGATTTGTGTTAGCTGCCTCTGTCCCTTTCTCAAAACAGCACCCCTGGGGCCTTGGTAACAACTTAACAACAGGCTGGGTGCTCAGAAGGGCAGTCAGTGTGGGAAGCTGCGAGTGAGGGCCTCACTCTCTGAAGACTCCAGGCCTCCTGGCCAAGTTGATAAACAGAGAATTAATATAATCCCTGAGAGAAGTGTCCTGCCTGATGCTGCTTCCAGAAGGAAGGGGAGGCTCAGCAGATGGGAATTACAAGCTCCTCCTGTCCAGTGACCGGGCTGGAATGCCAGGAAGGGATCATTCTTCTAATGGGCAGGGCTGTGCAAGCTTCAGACTTCCCTGGGGATCCCAAGTGTCTGTTCCCATTTATGATGTCTGCCATGTGTTCTTGCAATTGCTGCTGTCACCTTTCCATGCTCATGCCACACTTTACACTTTTCCAAGTCCTTTCCCGTGTGTTACCTCTGCCAAACATTACATCAGCACTGCAGGGACTCTCCTGCCCATATTCCACCTGGGGAAACCGACGCTCAGAGAGGTCAGGGGCACAGGGCCTCTGGATCCAAGCCTCATTCAGGGACTCTGGACACAGCATAGAGCTTACACAATCTGGTTTGGCAGGAAGATCTGACAACTGAAGACTTCTAACTTCCTCTCTGCAGGTGCGATATTGGTCTGGCACCAGCATCTGTGATCTCATGGGTCCCCAAATCCCTATTCTTTTGTCCATCAGTGTGTGATGGAGGGTGGGAGTGAAGAATGGGATGTGCGGTATAGGGATGTGGGGTGTGAGGTATAGGGATATCAGAGGTAGGTTGTGGTGTGTGCACATGTGTGTGTTTATTTGCTTACATGTGTGTAGGTGTGAATGCAGGTGGATGTGTGTGCACGCGTGGATCCAGGGGTGAACTTCGAGCAACCCGCCTGCCTTAGGCATATGAGGCAGGGTCAATGCTTCTTCCTTCTGATTGTTTTTGGTGTCTTAATTCCTTCCAAGTCCATGATTAGGGACAATGGCATTTTAAAAGCCTCATTCCTGGATCAGTTCTGCATGTTGCCAGGCTCATTCTGGAAAGGAAAGGGAGGAGCTAAAGTAGTACTTCCGCATGACAGCCACCATCCTGTCACCCAGCTCAACTTTGACAGTGAGAAACAGAGGGCTCCCTCCCTCATATGCTGGGGCCACGATGCCAGCAGACCCTCCCCCAGCCAACACCTTCCCCCTCCTGTTCTTTCCCTGGTTCAGATGGGAGGCATTGGTGCATAGGAGTCCTCAGTAGTCCCCACTCAGTTTCTGAGCTGACTCAGGTGACCGTATCATGGCTCTGATGGCCCATTGGATACATCACTCCTGTCACCTGGAACAAGTCTCCTTTCACTGAGGACCATCATTTCCTCAAATGTAAGATTGGAATCACAAGTCCTGAGAGGATGACATGCAGATGCCCTCTATGGACCTTAGAAAGCCCGGCACACCAGCTGTTGTGATGGGGGCAGCCCTCAGCGACCACGAGCACCTCCCAGAGGACAGGGCTCACTGCAACCCCACTGTGGCTGGCCTGGCCTCCTGTGGATTGCACTCCCCTCTGGCCAGTGGGTCTCCTTCCTTCTGCTTCCACTGTTGGTCTTCACCACCTTTGCCCTGAAGCCCCTCCCAAAATATCAAGTGTTCTGGCCCTTCCTGAGTCAAAAGAATGTCTTCTATTGCAAAGCATTTGACTCAGAAAGTACTTCACATTCAACAGTGTATTTTGTGATCCTCCATGCCCCAGTGTATGTGTGTGTGTGTATGTGCATGTGTGTGTGCGTGTGTGCATGAGTGTTCTTGGGTATTAACATGTGAAGGTGTGAATATGTGAAGGTATTGGGGATGTCAGGTATGTATGGTAGAGGGTATAGAGGTGGTGTAGTGTATGCATATGGTATGTGGGGGTGGTATGGGCTCTTTGTGTGTGTATAGTATATGAGGGTATTTGGGGTATAGTGACATATGTGAGTCTGTGTGTAGTATGTAGGGTGTTGTAGCATGTGCACATATGTATGTGTGGTATGCAATGCACAGTGGCCACTCAGTCCTGAAAAAGACAGGCTCCTGATTCCCCCTGGCACAAGCTAAGAGGCCTGCTCTCCAGGTGCCCTATCTAGGGATCATTTCCCTTTAATTCCCTGGGGAGTCATGTGGTTTGGGCTGAAAAAGTGTTCCTGGGGTGGGCGTTCTAGACCCTCACTTCTCAAAATCTTGTGCTAAGACCCATATAATGGACATCACTGGGGAGTTTGTTAAAAGTGCAGAAGCTCAGACTAAATCAGAGTGCCTAAATCAGAGTCTGCAATTGAATGAGGCCCCGGGAGATTCGTGTACAGAGTGTGTGTGCAGAACAGAGCTAGGAGGAGGAGGAAAGAACAGCAACCAGGGGCTCTGCTGGTCCAGCCTGGGGAATCCTGTTCTCTGAGTGGGTGAGAGAGTGTATTGAATAACTGCGGGAGGCAGAAGGGGAGGCAACATTGCAGTCAAGGCAGGGCACGTGACAGCGGACTCCTGAAAGCGCAGAACTATTGGGTTGTCAGAAAAGTCATGGCATATTTTTTCTTTGAAAAACATAGAAAAAAAATGTGTCATGACTTTTCCGACAACCCCATACGCCTGTCCAGCTCCTTGTTCCCACTTCACTTACCTCAGGTCAGCTGGACACTGTCCTCTGGCCCCTCACAGGCTGCAGGTGTGTGTCGCCACCACTGAGAACCAGCTGGCTTCCTCTGCCTTAGGTATCAGAGTAGTATTGGTCTCCTAGGATGGGTTAGGATGTATTCCACCTCTGATTTTTCAGCAGAGTTTGAGAAGGATTGGTGCTAATTCTTCTCTAAATGTTTGGTAAAATTACCCAGTGAAGCATCTGGTCCTGAATTTTTTTTTTATTGGAAGTTTTTTCTTTCTTCAATTACTGATTCAAACTCTAATTATTTTTTTTTCCAAATTTTCCATTTCCCTTTAAGTCAGTTTTGGTCATTTGGGTGTTTCTAGGAGTTTGTCCACTAAAAGCATTGTCATCTGGAAACAAATCTCTGCCTTCCCACAGCAGGTGGTAAGAGGCAGAGATAGTCCCTGGGGCTCCTGCCAGGCAAGTTTGTTCTCAGGTGTCCACCTAGCTAGCCCTGTCCTTGGGCCCCGATCCAGATTGCTTTGCTCAACATTCAACACACGTGTGGTAGAAGCACCTTGCTCACTGCCCTGTCCTAGCCACAGAAGTTTCCTGCCAGATCCTCACCCTGTTATCTGCAGATGGGCCAGAGCCAGCCCCTCGGGCGAGATGGGGACCTAAGCAAAGTCGCTGCCACCCCTCACCTCCTGCTCTACATTCTGGCCCCTGAATTGTGCCCCTGGGTGTGGACTGATAAACATCTCTGACATTTGTGAGCAACCAAATAAGAACCTTCCCGAGCATTCTAAAACAGACAATATTCCTAGTAGCCTCTTGGCCACTCAGGCTGCCTTTATAATAGCTTTTTTGGTTCAGAGTAAAAGAAACCCACAGAATTAGTCAGAAGTCTCTGCTGTAAAGACAAATAAACCCTGAAATCTCAGAGGCTTAACACAAACAACTTGATTTCTCCCTCACGCGAAGCCCCCTGAGGATCCAGGGCCCTCCTTGGCCACTCTCCGAGATCAGGATTGGGCTGTTCCCTCTTCAATGCTTCCCTCCCAGAGCTGATTCTTTATGGCCACGGAGTGGGGAAGAGGGTGTGTGGAGCTCACACGCGGGGTGTTAACTGCCTGAGACTGGAAATGGCACGTTCCATCTGCTCACTCTCTCCTTGGTGAAGAGCTATTCAAATGGGCACACTCTCATGTCAGGGGGGCTGGGAAGTGTGTTCTTCCTGGAAGTTAAACTTCCAGGCCAGTTTAAGTAAAAAAGGATTGGGAGGCTATGGGGCCACTTATGGGTCTCAGAGCAAGAAACCCAGCCAAGCTTCTCCCAGGACCGGGAGCAGACACACACCAGCATCGGGATTCGGAGAAATTCCTCAGTCCCTCTTGGGGACTTGTCTCTCTTCTCTACTGAGAGTGACCAACTCCTAGTTTGCGTGAGACTTTCTGAGTTTAGTGCTGGCAGTTCCGTGTCCTAGAACCCCCTCACTCCTGGAAAAAAGCATACTAATCCATCACCCTATCATTCCTTTTTTTCAGGTGTTGCCTTTAGTTTTCAGTTTTTCTTTCCTGATTGAATTTGCTCTTCCCTGTGCATGTGGCACAAAATTGCCATCCCACCCTGGGTTCCAGATCCTCTCAGCTTCAGTACCTCCAACAGCCTGGCAAATGCATATTCTTAATCCTGGTCCCAAATTTTCAAGAGGGAAAAATTGTTCTCTCTTAGGTCTGACACCCATCCCAGTTGAATAGAGAAACAATGACTACCCGGACCCATCTTTTTAAGTAAAGGGACAGGCATAGAAGGGGAGTAAGATATAGCAGGCACCCCAAATAATACTATTGCATGGTCCATCAGAAATTTCCACTGTTACCCCATGAAAGAAAAAAGTAGAAGAGGATTATATTCATCTTGCCAAAGGCCCGCACGCCTGGGATTATAGCACTTCTCCTGAAACCCAATGCATTCAGACTCCATTGGCATGTTAGCTAAGGCAGTGGGCAGAAATCCAAGATGGCCACCAAGAGTCTTGCCTCTACTGGACAAGCCTGTATAATCCCCTCCCTCTGTGTGTGTGTGTGTGTGTGTGTGTGAGAGAGAGAGAGAGAGAGAGAGAGAGAGAGAGAGAGAGACTTGGTAATATAATGAGATAGTCACTAGATTAGGCTGCATTATATGGCAAAGGTGGTCAAATACTCATTCCCACTGTGAATTAAGATAAGTCTGTTGTGGGCCTCCCCGGTGGCACAGTGGTTGAGCGCTGGGTTGTGAAGCTGCCAGCAGCCTTTGCAGCGCCGGTTTGATCCCTGGCCGCTGGGTGAGGGTCCCACATGGTGCGCAGACCTCTCCTGCCGCCCGCTGCTCCCCTCAGCAGTGTACCTCGTCAGTCTGCCTGTTGTGCTCTCTGCTCTGTCTCTAGTGAATTCTCTCACCCTCCCGCACTTCTGACTGTACCCCGTGCTTGTATAAATAAATAAATAAATCTTAAAAAAAAAAAAGATGAGTCTGTTGTAACAGCTTGGTTATAAAGTTTTGCTGACTTTAAAGAAATAAGCTGCCATTTTGTAGGAGGCCCTTGTGCCAGGACCGTGTTGTGGCCTCTGGGAGCTAAGCATGACCCCCAACCAACAGCCAGGAAGAAAACAGGAATGTCAGTCATAAGACCACAAGGAACTGAATTCTGCCAACAACCTGAATGACCTTGACAGAGGAACTTGAGCTTCAAATGGCTTGCAATCCCTCCCCACACCTTGATTTCAGCCTGGTGAGACACTAAACAGCAAATGGCTTGCAATTCCTCCCCACACCTTGATTTCAGCCTGGTGAGACACTGAACAGAGAACCCAGCCACACTGTGGTGTCTGGACTTCTGACCTACAGAAATTGTGAGATAATAAATTCATGTTGTTTTAAGTTACTAAATGTGTAGTAATTTGTAACACAGCAATAGAAAACCAATATGTCTAGCTTAGGGACTATAAAGGGGCATTAGGCATGCCCAAGGGAATACACTTCAAATGTTCAATCTCAAACCAAGCATCTGCATGAACAAAATATTAAACATGAATAAAATATTAACTAAGTCCTTATATGACTGCTTTACTCCAGAGTTCAGTTTTCCTGGGGCCACGGGAATTTCCAGCCACCCAACCCCCACAGATTGGGACTAGAACGAGAGCTATGCCCTGATGACACTCTGAAGGGCAAGTGGGCAGCCATCCAGCTCGAAGAACGAGAAAAACTTAATCCTGGTTTCACTTTAAATATTTGGATTTATGTAAAGGATTAATAGCAACTGGTTGGCAAGGGTGACAGGAATCCAGCTCTCTCCATACATCATTAATATGAGTATAAATTGGATCAGCTTTTCAGAGTACAATTTGGCAAGGTCTATTAAATTGCAAGATACACATATCCTTTGATCCAGCAATTCCTCTTTTAAGAATTTACCCTACAGAAATTTTAGCACAAAGCCCAATTTATATATGTACAAGGATGTTCACTGCAGCATTGTTTGCAATAGGAGAATATTGGCAATAACCTACAAGTCTGTCAATAAGCGATTGGTTAAATAAATTGTTGTATGTTCACACTGGAATACAATTCAGCTGTTGAAAAAAAATGAGGTTTATTTATATGTGGTGGCATTTTCATGTCGTGTCTATGATATACTGCTAAGGGGGAAAAGCAAGTTTCAGAACACTATGCACAATATATCATTTTTGTTAAAAGTAATTACATATTTGTATGTTAAAATATGCAGTGAAAAAATGAGAAAATATAAACAAAATTTTTAGGAACAGTTATTTCTTGAATTATGGGGAACTTTCAGTTTTTTATATACTTCTGGATTATGTTGTATGATGGGGAACTTTTTATATTATACATTTCTGCATTGTTAGAAAAATTTACTGTGTGCATATGTTAATTTTATAATAAAACAGACCAATAAATGTGGTTCTTAAAATTGGATTAAATACCTCTAGACCCTTCATCTACCATGTGGAAAACTGATGCAAGTCACCAGGCTATGAGCACAGGGTCTGAACCCAACTTTCTGCTGGTGTGGAGAGTTGCCAGCAGGTACACAGAGCTTCTCACAAGGGACAGACTGCAGAGGAGAATTAACTGTAGCCAAGGAAGATCTGAACTTTGCTCTCAGATACTAGGAGGTAATCTCTCTGAGGGCACTAGAATTCAGTGCCTGAAGCAGTGTCTTTGTTGGGGGCTTTGATCACTGGACCATCTAATAGTGGGATTTCTAATGAGGCCTCTGAGCTGTGTTATCAGTTCTCCCTCCAGAAGGGGTAAAGGCGAAAGATCATCCTCCTAGCAGTATATGATGAAGCCCCAGTAAAAACCCTCAGGTACATTTCCCTGGTTGGCAATAATCTGAGTGTGCCATCACATATCAAAGTGATATTTTCTAGAGGACTGTGGGAGCTCTGCACTTTGAACATTTCCTAGACTCTGTCCTCTGTACTTCTTCTCTCAACTAATTAAAATCTGCACCCTTTCCTTTAATTAATCGTAACTGACTATAATAGTGTTCAGGGAGCTTTCTGAATTCTTTTCATGAGTCATCAATGCTAAGAATGGTTTGGGGACCTCTTGCTCCAAACTTGCAATTGAGATCAGAAGTGGGGTGGTCCTGTGGTTGGACTATTTTACTGGTGGTGGAATAGTCCTGTGGTTGGACTATTCCCTCTATCTTCATAGTTGCCTGAACTTTTTGCAACCCATGAAGAAGGGCCAAGTTGGCAGAGCCCCCACCTCTGATGCAAGCTGTGAGCAGGGTCTCAGGTCACTGATTCTGGTAGAGTTTTAACCAGAACACTGGAACATGAGTCTAGTCTAGGTTCAGGTATCAGTTCTGTTACATACAAGCTGTAAACTGGAAGTTATTGCAGAAACTGCCTATAAACACTCTTAGCCCTTACAGAGGCAAACGTGCACTCTGCATAGCTTGGTGACCTTAAAAGCTCCCTTCCTACCTACAGACCAGGTGATGACTGTCCTGTGAAAGTAAGTCCAGATCCTCTCTACTGACTGTCCAGAGTATCTTCGCAGTTTGTCTTCTCTGTACCTTCTGAACTTCTGTATTGGTTCCTTTGTTTCAAAAGTTATTTTTTCCCTCAGATTTATCCATATTAAAAATTGTCTCACTGCTCAGACCATCTTTCTTGGCTCTTGTCTTCATCTTCAACACAGGACATTCCCTTTTCCTGATGTCATTTCCAGAATTCTATAGGATCAAGACCAGGGTGAAGTGATGAAGCACCTAGAGTACAACATTTAGGGACATTCACTGTCTAGATCACCCCTATATTCACATCACCCTGAGTATGAAAATTTCCTTCTATTTTGAATGAAGCCCTCATCCCAGCCCTGAATCCCAACTTAGGTCTGTCTCCCTGAACCTTCCCTCTCTCTTTGATTCATAGGACTGTCAGTCATCATCCATGCTCTCCGGTGTTCTAACTTTTTTTCCAATGAACAAAGTTCCTTCTAGCCTTCAAAATATGTCATTCTTTCTGCCTGCAACACTGCCCCATCCCACCCAACACAAAATGCTCATATTACTCTTCCCCAGTCCTCTGGTCTCAGCTTAAACATCACCCCTTAAAAACCCTCCCTGGGGCCTCCCCGGTGGTGCAGCAGTTGAGCACTGGGCTGAGAAGCTGCCTGCAGCCTCTGCAATGCCAGTTCCATCCTTGGCCAGCAGCGAGGGTCCCACATGGTGTGGACCTCTCCTGCCACACTGCTCCCCTCAGTAGTGTACTTCGTCACTCTGCCAGCTCTGTTCCCAGTTCTGGTTCTGGTGCATTCTCTCACCCTACTATGCTTCTGACTGTACCCAGTGCTTGTATAAAATAAATAAATAGTTAAAAAAAAACAAAACCCTGATTCCCCAGAGTAAGCCATACACTATCACAGAACATTAACCCATTCTTTGTAGTATGTGTCATAATTGCAATTAATTATCTGTGCAATTATTTGGTTCATGGCCATTTAGTTCATGTTACAAGAAGCTAGATGTAGCATTCAATTTTGGAAGGAAACAGAAGATATATTCTAGTGGGGTAATTAATTTTGAGAGGTTGAAATAACCAGAATGTGGAGCTATTACTTCTTCTGATCTGAAAGGTCAAGGAAGAGAGTGGCTACTAGAATTTGGAGAGAGCTATGGATATACTTAGGAGACAGGAGCTGTGGTCTTGGGCAGAGGAGTATGGACCCTAGCAGCCTACAGTCCAGCAAGGAGGGAACCAGAGAAATGAATGTCTCAGCCTTTATGTCCTCTCACCTCCAGTCTCTGCCTTCTAGTGGCCACACCCAAGTGGAAAGGAAAAGGCAGGAAACCCAGGTGATGCAGTATGGATAAGTTAGTCTGCAAGGCTCATGGCAGGTTGGGGGAGGATGGAGAGTGGACCTGAAGGGGTAAATTAAAATTTTCAGCACAGAGGGACCATGTCTATCTTCTCACCCGAGTCTCTAACATAGAGATCAGCTGCTAGAACCACTGAGTTGGCACTCTAGAAATTGGTGCTGAATGACAGAATGAGCACAGAAGGGAATGGACCCCTCCTTCACCTCTGTCCCAGGGATATTGTAAGATCAAATAAGTTCAGATGCAATAAGGTATTCTATGCACCATGAAGAAGTCAATAAATAGGAAAGATGATCATTCTCATTCTGATTCTTCTTCCTATTGTGAAGTCACTCTCTAAAAGAGAATCACAGCTTCTGCAAGATGCCAACTGACTGCATTACTTTCTTGGCTGACCAGAACATCAGTCACTCAGGGGCCTGTTGATCTGAGCACCTGACTTAAAGGCATCCTTGGAGCATGAACTTGCCCTAAGTCCAGGAGAAGCTTCTGGAAAGAGCACATCTCTACCACAAGGGCACATTATTTTTCTTTTATTGAGTTAAAAATAAAATAATGACATTTTCTGGTGGCAAATGCTCCCTGTCATACCTGGGGACTAGAGGTTTATTGCAACTTTATTAAAATATATTAGATAAATTGAAGAGCTGTGCTCTCCAGCCAGCTGACAGAGCCACTACCTCCCTGTAGATGTTTTGGTTTTGTATTAAGAAAGTTGTCACAAGTAATTTGGACTGGAGCATACAGTTATAGACTGCCAAATGTTGATTAATTAAGCCAATGTTTGGATTAGTTCTGCCTGATGATTTCATTAGGGAAAATTACTGAAAACGTGGAATAAAGTAGCAAGGAAAGAGAAAGCATCATCCTTTAAGTGAAACCTAAGACAAGGAAACTCACCTGCATTCATTTTCATGCTGGTCTTTTCAAAAATCCCAGCAAAGGATGGGGAGTGGCTGTAAGAATTATGTTCATATGATTTCTACTATGGTGTCACCTCCTTTTCTTTGGGACTGACCTCTTTGTGAAACTATTTCCTCAAGTCAAATTTTCAAATGTTCATTGAATCTTTAGCCATTGAGCCATTGAGCTAAAGGTTCCCCAGGCATTTGGGCTAACCACAGAACACTGAGGGAAAGCCCAGCCAGGACTGACAGGGAAGACTAGGAGTTTGCTGACCTGGCAGAAATGCTGGGTAGAAGGAGAGATTCTCAGAGATACAAGAAGACACTTCCTCCAACTCCAAGGGAGTCAATATGGATGAAAATGTGAGTTGGCCAGGCCTCCCTAGTGGCGCAAGGGGTTAAGCACAGCATTATGAAGCCATCTGCAGTCTCTGCAGCACGAGATTGTTCCCAGGCCAGGGAGCTACCCACATGGCACAGCAGACCTCTCCTGATTAGCCTGCTGCTCCCCTCAGCAGTGTATTTCAGTTAGTCTGCCTGTTCTTTTTTTTTAAAGATTTATTTATTTATACATATAAGAACTGGGGTACAGGCCCAGAGTTGTGGGGGGGTGAGAGGATTCACCAGAGACAAAGCAGGGAACAGAACAGGCAGATCGACTGAAATACACTGCTGAGGAGAGCAGTGGGTGAGTCAGGAGAGGTCTGTTGGGCCATGTGGGTAGCTCCCTGGCCGGGGATTGAACTCATGCTGCAGTGGCTTCAGCAAGCTTCATAGGCTGCATCTTAACCCCTTGCGCCACCAGGAAGTACCCAGTCTGCCTGTTCTGTTCCCCACTCTGTCCCTGGCGAATCCTCTCACCCTGCACACCTCTAGCCTGTACCCCAGTTCTTGTATGCATAAATAAATAAATCTCTTTAAAAAAAAAGAAAATGTGAGTGGGCCTCAAATGTCATGTGCTTTTAGGAAATTGTATTTTTGCTAATATCTAACTCAAATAAGAAAACACTTGGGCATTTTAAGAGTCTATATGGAAGCATGATATTTTTATTCTCATAAATTCATTCATGCAGTCTTCAACATCAAGCTTTAATGTTCAGCCCTGAGCTGTTCAAGTCACCAGAGGGACAAAAGACACAGTACTTGCCTTTAAAAATGTCAAATTCTACATAAGAAGGTGATTCTCCTGTATGGATTGCACTAGTCTCACCTGGCCCAATGTCTCTGACAAGGGCCAGGAGCACCCATCCCATGTGTCTCACTCACATCTTTCTTCCAAGTATCTCAAGTGTCTCTACATGTCTCCCCTCCACATGTCTCCTTCCATGTATCTCTTTCCATCAGTCCCAGGGTGCAAGTCAGAGCTGGGGGAAAAAAAAAAACAACAGAAGCATGAGCGCATGGGTGTGTTCAGTTATACATCAAGCATGACTGCTTAACTCTACCCCTAGACCCCAGAAGCCCCTCATTCTGGAAGTCAGGTTCATGGCATGCTGGGAATTATAATACTCAGTACCTGAAATCTCTTGGAGATGGGAGCTAGAATCCATAAAGTCATCCAGAGATGGAGTACATTCAGGATTTCATTCACTGGATCAGTTTTCTCTTTATTACTCCTCTAACAATCTTGATAATGGATCTCTTCACATCTCCACAGTCTCCCTTTCTCTTTAGATTGTTCATTCACTCCTCACTCAGATTATAACACTGAGTATTCCTGCCTTGATCTCCCAATAAAGTCCAGTTGGCTTATTCCTATTCCCCAGTGTACTTTTCCACAAGATTTTGCCAGGAGAATTGGAGAGAAGTGGAACCATTAAGGGCTGCAGCCCCTACACAGCTTCAATAGCTTGAAAGCAGGCCTGAGGATAATGCCCTCCAAGTCCTCCTTCCATGCTCCCTTTGGAACCCTCTTCCCTTGGCAGTTTCTAATAGGAAGAAACATGCAAACAAAAAGTAAATTCCCAACTTCCAAAACTAGTTGATATTGAGTCTCAGGACAAGTTAGGGTTAATTAGGCAGCTTCAGAGACAGTGCAGGCAGCGACTTCAGGAGAGTTAAGAGAGACTTCTGAGATAAGGGCAAAGAAATTCAGGAGGGATAATGAGGGCAGTAAATTTTAGGAGACCTTGGGCAGGGAAGGTTAAAAGAGAAGCCCTAAGACAAGAGCTGGGAAAATGGGCACATTTTCCCAGGGAGGAATATAGCCACTGAGAGAAAAAAGCAATCACAAAGTAGGATGATGAGATTTTAGAATAGAGGAAAAATAAGCTTTAACCACCGCTAGCCAGGGCCTCCCTGGTGGTGCAGCGTGATGAGTGCCGTGCTATGAAGCTATCTGCAGCCTCTGCAGCGTAGGTTCAATTCCCAACCAGCCAGGGAGATACCCACATGGCATGGCAGACCTCTTCTGCTTCGCCCACTGCTCCTTTCAGCAGTGTCTTTGGTCCCATCTGCCTGTTCTGTACCCCACTCTGTCTCTGGTGAATTCTCTCACCCTCCCACACCTCTGACTGTACCCCAGTTCTTGTACAAATAAATAAATCTTTTAAAAAATACCCCTAGACAAGGGCCCACAATGGCTCCCTTGCCCCTCCCAAGTACAACGTACCTGGGAGTCCTTGCTTTCTTTCTTTAAATAGACTTTTCTTTACTTTCTTAAAGTTTGTTTCCTCTGCTTACTGATCTAAAGTGTCTGTGATTTCCTTTTTACAGCTTCGTGGGACAAGAACCGGTGGTGGTTCAAGGCTATATTAACAGCATACACTAATGTCAATAAAACAGCAAATTTCAATTTAAAAGAAAAATAAAAAGATAGCACAAGTGGAGAACATTAAAAATTACCCTCAGGCATTCAGAAGGGAGGAAAAGAGGGAAGGGAGAAAATAAGGGGGTGGAGGAGAGTACAGTGGACTGTGGTGGAGAACTATGGGTGCCTTGGCGGTGGGAAAACTCTGGTGACCACACCTGGGGGGAGAAATCCTGTAATGTGAAAAAATAAACAAGGATGTAAAATTTTAAACTGAAAAAGATTGTGTTGAGGATTTCTGCCTCTATGTTCATTAGAAAGTTTTTCTGGGCCTCCCCGGTGGCGCATCGGTTGAGCGCTGGGCTGCGAAGCTGCCTGCAGCCTCTGCGGTGCCGGTTAGATATCCGGCCGCAGGCGAGGGTCCCACATCGCGCACAGACCTCTCCTACCGCGCCCGCTGCTCCCCTCAGCAGTGTCATTGGTCCTTCTGCCTGCTCTGTTCCCCGCTCTGGCTCAGGTGAATTCTCTCACCCTCCCGCGCTTCTGACTGTACCCAGTGCTTGCATAAATAAGTAAGTAAGTAAATAAATAAATAGTTCCCCCCCCAAAAAAGAAAGAAATAGAATACATTTAAAAAATAAAGGAAAAAAAAAATTTTTCTGTAGTTTTGGGAAAAAATGTCATTAGGATCCAAAAGTCTTCCTTCTGCAGAAACTCAACCCCTGCTCTATTATTTTTCATGAACTTTTCTTAGCCAGAGGAACAAGAAAACTCTACTGTTCTCTCTGTACTTGATTTCTACTTCCTATGATCTCAATGAGGCTGCTTAACATGGCTGGGGGTGGGTGGGTGTGCCCTCCTGCACACCTAGAGTTGAGCAAGGCCAGGAGAGAAAGGCTTCCTTCTCCACCCTAGAGGGTGGGGCTGAGGAGTAGAGAGGGAGACCAGGTTAAACTAGGTTAGTTCTGAACATGTTAGTTTTAGGACCCAAAAGGATCCTATATTATGTTACAAAGGGGAAATGAGAGCTTCTTACAATTTCATTGTCTTCTAAATCCTCAGAGAAAGAGTGGGTTTAGTGTAATGCAGGTTTGCTGTAACAGAGCTTTCCTGGTCACACCACGGCACAGGGTCATGGGTGGGTATGTGGCACTGGAGTCAGACAGACCTGGTCTGGAAATCTGACTCCTTTGCTCTTCAGTGTGACTGTCCTAGGTTGAGGTCCCCTAAAAGTAGAAACTGATTCAAGGATATGAAGGTTATGTGGGGGCAATGCCAGGGAGAACTCAGAGTGGAGTAGGACAGTGAGACAAGGAAGGGAGGAAGTCAACACCAGGTGCTCCAGAGGGCAGGTGCCACTGGGGATACCTGGGGTCCCCATCAACAGAGATGTTTGGGAGTCAGCGCATGTCCCTGTGTCATCCTCTGGACAGGTGAGGAGGTCTGGCATTTTAGCCACCAATCCCCATCCTTTGTCAGTCAAAGGCTGCTCCCAGAACTGTTACCTTCCCTCAGTTCAAGCAGATTTTCTTACAAAAAACTTCCACAGAAAGCCATCAATGTAAGAGAAAGTCACAATAGCAGCTGCTATACCTTTGCATAAATTAAAACACTGATACCATTGCATAAATTAGAAAAAAAGCAGATAAATCATCATGCACATTGTGATTGGAAATGCTGAAGCTTAATGCACAGAATTTCCATTAGAGGAGACAGGTTTCAGGATGTGATTTCTAAAACCCACAGCTCTGGGTGGACAACCTAAAGGCTGGGCATCTTTGGGCTTCCCTAAACCCCTGCCTCCAGCAGAAAGTATGAATTTATTTAGGGGCTACCATGCAAAGGTGGTGTAGGTACCATGTTGAGTATTTCCCTTCCCAAGAAACCAGCTGTGCTTTGAGTTGTGAAAGAATAAGGAGGGTCTGGATCAGGGTCAAGATTGATGCCTCATTCTTCCCCCAGGACAGGTGAAATTGAGTCTCTTCTCCACTGATGGTGATTCTGTTACCCATTCCCCTGTGGCTAAATGCCCAGCCAAACAGGGTTGGCCCAAAGTGGGGCCACTGAGGCCCAAGAGCTTGCCACAACTCTAAGGCACTGTTTGACAGGGACCCATAAGGAAGGGGCACTTGTTGAAATCGCTGCATTTGTGATTCTTCAGCAGGAGCTATACTCAACGTAGGAGGAATACTCCAAAGGGAATGGGCTCCCTCTTGTCCCTTTCCTCTTTTACACACACACACACACACACACACACACACACACAAACACACCCCACTCACAGGGACAAATGGAAACAGAGGCAGGACAGATGAATCAGACAAAGGGAAAAATGGACATGAAAGGAAATAGAGACAAGAAGAAAGGCACAGGCCTCCTGCTGTGTAGCAGTCTGGAAGGACAGGAAGTCAGGAAGGCCAGGTGTGGGGTGAGCGTCCCCAGGAGGAGAAGGTGGAGAGCCTGAGCCAGTGTCAGTAAAGGAAACTGCAAGCCAATAGGATGAGCAGCCCCGGTCCTGCCAAACAGGGGTCTAAATGGTGGACTGGCGAGCCCTGTCCAAACAGTCCAACCCAACACACTGATGTGAGGCTCTGTGACAGACAGAAAGGGCTTGATCCTGACTAGTGATTCCCTGGAGGGAGAAAGCTGAGCGCATATAACCTGTGCAGCCGGAATGTAACCCTTCTGCGCATGCCCAGGCGCAACCCCACCCAGAACAAGCCATGACGCTGCTCTCCTCCCCACCCTGTGTGTGGACTGAGCCTTTAAATATCCCCTCTCCTCCGAGAGCCAGGTTATATTCTTTCCCAAACTGGCCCCCTCATGCGTGAGTCTCTCTAATATAGCCTTGCCTGGTTTAACTACAACTAGCGCTCTCTGGTCAATTATTTCCCTCGAGGGCAAAGGACCTACTCTTTGGGGTGCAGGCCCTATTACAAGGCTGCAGTGCTAACATCCGAAATGTGAGCTGTGAGCTGCACACATGTGCGTACGTGCTTGCATTCATCTGGGTGCATGTGCACCATGATTGTTACCTGCACAGGCTCTTGCTAGCAGGAGGGAGGGTAGCGGGTAACCTGGGGAAAATGCAGGGGGCTGTGGCAGGACCAAGGCTGTTGGGGTCTGCACCACTGGACGGATGCCAAATGCCATGGCCCAGTCCACTCCCAAGAGTGGCCTGAGGTGGCCATCAGTGCAGACAAGGCCATCTCACATTTCTCATTTTACTGCCACCCTGCTACCATTTTATTGCCACCTTTGATAAGAAAAGGTGTCAAGGAGGAGGCAGGAGCCCTGGGGCTCAGCTCCTTGCTTCTCTCTCCGGAGAGATGCTTTCTTCCTCTTTGCTAAATTAAAAGTAGTTGTGTCAGATTTTCATTTTCTGATAGACTGAAGTTCCCCTGAGGGCAGGCACCACCTATTGTTTAGTGTTTTTTACCCTTAGTGCCAGCACAGTACCGGGTGCTCAATAAATTGTCATCAAGTCAATGAGAGGCTTGGGGATCCATCATGTGTCCCAGGACACAGTTGCAGCTACAGGGCATTCGAGGGTGCCCCACACAAAACAGCATGGGTGCTTTCTTTCCTCCCCTCCTTATCTCCCTCTGTAGTGGCAGGAAGACACAGTGCAGGTTTTCTATGATTCCAGCAGACAGGGTGTGGGGTAAGGAAAAATGTCAGGCTTTTCTGCCCTCCCGCCATCAGGATAGATGATGGATCCTTGTCCTGACTGCATGCCTGATGGCGGACACCTGGAGTAGGGTGTGGGCATAGGTAGATGGGATTCACCTGGGCTGAGACTGGGCTTTTAAGGGCGGTGTCATGGGGACACCAGCAGAAGCCGAGAAAGAAGTAGAGAAGCAGAGAAGGCCGGAGAGCCCAGATAGAGTGAAAACTTGCTGGGGGCTGGGAGGCCTGCCAGTCTCCTGGCCCCCCAGCACCCCTGCCTGCTGTGTATCTGCTAAATCCCAATAAAAGACCTGCAAAAAACCACTGAGGACTCTGACTCCTCCTTTACCCGGTCTGCTGGATCAGAAAACCTGCTCTGTGTCCTTCCAGTCCTGGCCCTACACGGAGTAAAGGAGGAAAGAGTCCTGGATCCCTCGGTGGCTTTTGCAGGCTTTGGTTGGGATTTACTGGGTATACAGCAGGCAGGGGTGCTGGGGGACCAGGAAGCTTGCAGGCCTCCCAGGCCCCACCAAGTCCTCACTCTATCTGGGCTCTCCGGCCTTCTCTAGTGGCCTTGTTCTTATGATGCTTCTGCTTCTGCTTCTCTGCTTCTTTCTCAGTTTCTGCTGCCATCCCCGTGACGCCGCCCTTAACAGCCCAGTCTTAGCCCAGGTGAATCCCATCTACCTATGGCCACACCCTACTCCAGGTGCCCGCCATCAGGCATGCATTCAGGACCGCAAGGATCCACCATCTATCCTGATGGCGGGAGGGCAGAAAAGCCTGATACCTTTTACCTTACCCTACACCCTTCTTCCTTCCTTTCTTCCTCCCTCCCTCCTTCCTTCCCTCCCTTCACCCTCACTTATCAAAATTCTAGAACTATTCTAGGTGATGTCAGAGGCACTGAAGGACACCTACGCTCTTGGCTCTTGTGACATTTTGTGTCCAGCTCTGGACTTCAGCCGTTTGGAGGACTGGGAAGAGCATGAGGGAATCCAGGGTGTGTTGAGGTAAGTTCTGGGTAATGAACTTCAATCTGCTTAGGGCCCTTGAGATGAAAGTTATCGACCAGCTGTGTTTCGTTTTCCTTAATAAGGAAGAGTGGCAGGAGGGAGGGAAAAAGAGAGGGAGGGAAGGGAAGGGAGGAGGGAAGAGGCATGAAGGGTGAGCCTGGAAGAACTCCGCAGAGAAAGGCGCACTTGCTAACTTCCCCGGCACTTCATGTAAGGAACGTGGCGTAACTCAGGCTCTTTTTCACCTTTGCAGCCACCACCTGCTGCTTTGTCTCCCACATGTGATACTGTGTTATTGTAAAAAGCACTTCGAAGCCTGAGAGCACATGGCATGCTCACCTATAATAACGGACACCTGGGGCCAAGAAGCAGGCGCTTGCTGGAGACTGCAGAGGCCCACGGGGGCTAGGAGCCTCAGTTGCTGCCTGCCTGACTCCTTTCTGCTGGTCTGCCTGTGTATCTGGTCCCCTGCTTCAGCATTGAAGGCATGTCAGATATACCTAAGGCTCCAAGATTCTTTTCCCATTGGCCAGAACCGACAGTGAACCTGCCCAGCCTGGGATGGTTTCACAACAACTTGTTAAACTCCACGCATTTTATTTTATTTTTTTAAAGATTTATTTATTTATGCATACAAGAGCTGGGGTACCGGCCAGAGGCATGGGGCGTGAGAGGATTCACCTGAGACAGAGTGGGGAGCAGAACAGGCAGACTGACTGAAATACACTGCTGAGGGGAGCAGCGGGCAAGACAGGAGAGGTCTGCTGCACCATGTGGGTAGCTCCCTCACTGACCGGGAATCTAATTTGTGCTGCAGTGGCAGCAGGTAGCTTCATAGGTTGTGTCTTAACCCTTGGGCCACCACGCATTTTATGCTCTGTCTCATTTAATCTTCACAGCAGCTCAGAGAAGGAGGCATTGTAATAAGGAAGCCATTTTGCCAATGTAGAAGCAGACTCCAGGGGATATAGCAGGTGCCTGAGTTCAGGAACTGGAATCTCCACCCCAAATCCCTGACAAAGAGGGGTGGGGGAACTCAGCAGCACCAAGAGGTGATCATGACCCTATCTTGCAGGAGGTCTATAAGGTCAGGAATGGACACAGTGCAGGTTTTCTAATATCCAGCAGACTGGGTAAAGGAGGAGTCAGAGTCCTCAGTGGCTTTTGCAGGTTTTTTATTTAATTACCAGGTACACGGCAGGCAGGGATGCTGGGGGGCCGGTAGGCTGGCAGTCCTCCCGGCCCCCAGCAGGTCTTCACTCTGGGCTCTCCGGCCTTCTCTCGGCATCTGCTTCTACTGCTACTGCTTCTCTTTGCGTCTGCTTCTACTGGCGTCCCCGTGACGCTGCCCTTAAAAGTTCAGTCTCAGCCCAGGTGAATCCCATCTACCTATGGCCACACCCTACTCCAGGTGCCTGCCATCAGGCATGCATTCAGGACCGCAAGGATCCATCATCTATCCTGATGGCGGGAGGGCAGAAAAGTCTGACGTTTTTCCTTACCCTACAAGGTCCCAGCCTGGGTTCCCCTCCTCTGGTAATAGGAGGTAAGAGCACACGGTGACCAGCAGGACATCGGACAGACCCACGGAATTTCTCTTTCCACTCACCCTCTGCCTAGCTCTTTCCAGTCCCACCAGCTCTCAGGTCAGCAGAGAGCTCCTCTGAGACATCACCATGATGGTCCGGCAGGGAGCAAGAACAGGCCTGCCTCGGGCGCAGGCTCTGAGCACTGATGTGGCAAAGTAGGGTGTAGGGGCAGGAATGGACCACTGTGCAGGTTTTCTGATCCCATGCAGACCGGGTAAAGGAGGAGTCAGAGTCCTCAGTGGTTTTTTGCAGGTCTTTTATTGGGGTTCAGCAGGTATGTGGCAGGCAGGGGTGCTGGGAGGCTGGCAGTCCTCCCAGCCCCCAGCAAATCTTCACTCTATCTGGGCTCTGGCGTTCTCTGCTTCTGCTTCGGGCTTCTGCTTCGGGCTTCTTCTCTTTCGGCTTCTGCTTTCTCGGCTTCTGCTGCTGCTGACGTCCCCGTGACGCCACCCTTTAAAGCCCAGTCTTAGCCCAGGTGAATCCCATCTACCTAGGCCCACACCCTACTCCAGGTGCCTGCCATCAGGCATGCATTCAGGACCTCAAGGATCCATCATCTATCCTGATGGCAGGAGGGCAGAAAAGCCTGACATTTTTCCTTACCCTACATAGGGTCAAGCAAGTGGGTCTCACAGTGAGTCCCTGGGATTCATCATGAGTCTGCCTGTAGGGTAAGTAAAGTATCAGGATTTTCTGCCCTCCCGCCATTGGGATTAATGATGGATCCTTGTGGTCCTGAATGCATGCCTTATGGCGGGCACCTGGAGTGGGGTGTGGGCATGTGTAAGTGGATTCACCTGGACTGAGACTGCGCTTATAAGGGTGGAGTCACAGGGATGCCAGTAGAGCAGGAAGCAGAACCATGAGAAGATCAGAGAGCAGAGAAGCAGAGACCAGCAGAGAAGGCCGGAGAGCCCAGAAAGAGTGAAGACTTGCTGGGGGCCGGGCGGCCTCCCGGTCCCCCAGCACCCCTGCCTGCCATGTTCCTGCTTTTTATAAAAGCCTATAAAAGCCACCGAGAGCTCCAGGACTCTCTCCTCCTTTACACCGTTTGCTCTGATCATAGAGATCCTGCTCAGTGTCCTGTCCTCCTGCTTTACACTGCCCTTCAGGCTTTCGTTCTTGGAAAGCCTCAGCCTGTGAAGCAGGCAGACCAGATGTAGGGTAAAGAAAATGTCAGGCTTTTCTGCCCTTCCACCATCAGGATAGATGATGGATCCTTGTCCTGAATGCATGCCTGATGGCGGGCACCTAGAATAGGGTGTTGGCATAGGTAGATGGGATTCAGCTGAGCTAAGACTGCTTTTAAGGGCGGCGTCACGGGGACGCCAGCAGCAGCAGCAGTACAAGCCGAAGCAGAAGCCGAAAGAAGCCGAGAAGCAGCAGAACGAACGCCAGAGAGTCCAGATAGAGTGAAGACTTGCTGGGGGCTGGGAGGCCTGCCAGCCTCCCAGCCCCCCAGCCAGCACCCCTGCCTGCCATATACCCGCTGAACCCCAATAAAAGACCTGCAAAACCACTGAGGACTCTGACTCCTCCTTTACCCGGTCTGCATAGGATCAGAAAACCTGCACCGTGTCCAGTTCCTGACATTACACCAGAGCAGAGGCCAGCAGGGAAACACCCTGCCTGCCACCCCCTCTCCCACCTCTGGCCCCAGCAGCTGGGACTCACTGAATTATCTCCCCAAACCAAACCACCTTTGGGCACTTCCTCACTTGGGGATCCGTAATGGGCTGTCCAAAATGGCCTAGTGGCTCTGGCTGCCATGTAGGTCTTGCCCTGTCATGCCTCAGCCTATAGAACTTTCTTATCCTCTCCAAATCACAGCCCCTTGCCTGGTAAACTCTCCTGTTCTGATTCTTCACTGTCTGAGGAACTCTACTCTGCCACACATGTCTTCAGCTCCTCGTTTTGAAGCTGCATCATCATCATCACCATCATCATTGTCATCATAAATATCTCCATGGCAGTTATAAGAACAAAATGAGATGCAGTCCATAAACTGTCTATTCAGTGCTGACACTTGATGCTAGATAAGGACCCCCAAGATGTCCATAGCCAGAACCTGTGCATATGTTACCTGTTATGGTAAAAGTAACTATAGATGAGATTGAGTTCGGAGCTTGAGATGGAGACAACATTCTGGATTATCTAGGTGGATTCAATGTGATCCCCAGGGTCCCTTTCCAAGGGTCAGGATGATGTGACATACGGGCCAGGAGCCACGATTTCTTCTAGGAACTCAAAAGTACCCCCAAATTGAGTGACTTTGAAAAAGAAAACACTTACTTATTGATTTATTGTTTCTGTGGTTCACAAGTACAGGCACTGTTTACCTGGCAACCCTGGTTCAGGGTCTCTCGTGAACCCTGTCTGCAGGGGCTGCAGTCAACTAGAGGCTTGACGGAGCTAAAGCATCTGCTTGCAAGCTCCTCATGTGGTTTTGTTCTATTTTTTTGCCTCAGTTTTTATGCTGTGGGTGTCTCCAGAGGCTGCCTAAGCGTCCTCACAGTGTGGTTTGCCATCCAGGAGACATCATAGGCACTTTAAAACCTAATCCCAGAAATGACATGGCAACATGAGTAAGAGGAGCAGGCAATTTTGGAAACTGTCCTAAAGGCATCCCACCACAGCCACCAATCCTGATTTGGTCGTATTACATAGCACAAATGAGCCCCTCACACTTGTAAATTATGACGATCACATTTTGTGTAAACAGTAAACACCTTCGGCAGCTCTCATCCCAAGAGTGCCTGCTTGTGTCTATGCAGGCGTTTCTTTTCACAATTTTCATAAACCTTTTCCTTTTGAAAGGAGCCACTCTTTGCCCTCCTTTCTCCTTTTCCTAATAACACTGTCATTTAAAAATGTAAAAAACAAAACAAAACAATAAACACGGTCCTAAAGTCACAGTCACAGTTGTTTCTGTGTATGCATCATTAAGTGCCAAGAGCTCTTCTAAATGCCTTATGTATATAAACATGTAACCCTCACAATAACCCCAGGGGGAGATCCTGCCATTATCCCCATTTAACAGGTGAGAAGAGTCACAGAAAAGTCAGGTGACACAGAAGCAGAAAGTGACAAGTACAAATTTCCATCCACACTTGTGGTTCCAGAGCCGACGATCTTAATTAATCATCATGGCTCTCACATCCCCCACAATCCGGACCTTCTATTGGGTTTCAAAAATCACCCCCTTTCTGATGCTCCCCTGATCCTGCCAGCCCCCAGCACCAGTGACAGAATTATCTCCTCTCTTCTCCACAATGCCCTGTCTCCTGCTAGCCTGAGAGCTGCTTCCTCAAGGTCAGAGTGTGAATGGAGGTAAGTGTGTGTGGCAGGAGTCTCCCTTTGTGCGCATGAGACAATAAAGAGCAACCACAGGGACCAGTCATCTCTGCATCTCAAACTGGCTCACTGGCGCCTACAGTGTGGGCCGAGTGAATGAGTGAAAAGGCAATGAATGAATATAAGAACAGATAAACAACAAATAGCTGGTACCTCCACCTGGACACTTGCTAGGGTCCTTCTCTGAGTAGGATAGGGACAGGAGTTTTCTAATTATGATCCTAATTAGTAGAAATGTGGTTTCCCCAACTTTCATCAGGAGCACCTGGACAAATGGTTAAAAACTGAGAAAAAAAAATATTTCTCTATCTCTCCCTGTAAGACAGGCACCGCTCTGAATTCTTTGATTATTTTAATACATGTTACCCTCACAACCACCCTGTTAGAGAGATATTAATGTTCTCCATACTTTAGAGATGCAGAAGCAAAAACACAGAGAGGTTAAGGAAGCAGCCCAAGGTCACCCAGCTGGTGAGTTCTGGAGCTGGGATTTGAACCCACGCAGTCTGACTTCGGAGCCCATGCTCATAGCCGTGTACAGACTGTACTATTTTTTTCCTTTGCCCCTCACAAGTTGTAAAAGGCAGGAGTGGACACAGTGAAGGTTTTCTATGATCCAGCAGACCGGGTAAAGGAGGAGTCAGAGTCCTTAGTGGCTTTTTGCAGCTCTTTTTATTTAGATTACCAGGTACAAGGCAGGCAGGGGCGCTGGGGGGCTGGGAGGCTGGCAGTCCTCCCAGCCCCCAGCAAATCCTCACTCTGGGCTCTCCAGCCTTCTCTCACATTCTCTCTCCTCTTCTCACGGCTCTGCTTCTCTCTCAGCTTCTGCTGTTACTGGCATCCCCATGACACCGCCCTTAAAAGTCCAGTCTCTCAGCCCAGGTGTACCTACTCCAGGTGCCCGCCATCAGGCATGCATTCAGGACCACAGGCTTCCCTCATCTATCCTAATGGCGGGAAGGCAGAAAAGCCTGATACCTTTTACCTACCCTACACAAGTGTTCCAAGGAATTTCAGGAAACTCTGAGTGAAGCGAGGAGAAATTTGTGAGCAATAATATCTAAAAAAAAAAAAAGAAAAGTGAGCCCAGGTCAGGAGGAGACTATTAAGGCCCAATCCATTGTGACAAACTCAGGGAAAGCAGGGAGACCCTCCACTTAGCTGCCAGCCCCAGATGGATGAGGGGCCACCGGTCACTTCTCCCCACAGCTGCTTGCTTTTTTTTTTTTTTTTAAGATTTATTTATTTATTTATACAAGCACTGGGTACAGTCAGAAGCACAGGAGGGTGAGAGAATCCACTAGAGCCAGAGCGGTGAACAGAACAGGCAGACTGATGAAATGCACTGCTGAGGGGAGCAGCAGGCGGCAGAAGAGGTCTGCGCGCCATGTGGGACCCTCCTCCAGTGGCCGGGGAGCAGCCGGGGATCGAACCAGCGCTGCAGAGGCTGCGGGCAGCTTCGCAACCCAGAGCTCAACCGCTGCGCCACCAGGGAGGCCCCTCACAGCTGCTTTCTTAAAGCAGCAGATGGGATAGATAGAGAGGTAGGCCCATTGCCAGCCCAGGACACTCAGTCAGAGGCTTTCTGGAGTGAGAGGAGGGAGGGGCCAGCCTGCCCTCTCCCCATGGTGCACTGGGGTGGCCCAGGGGTCTGATGTGTCACTGCCGTGCTCCAGGCAGACTGTGGAGTAGATGATCTGCGGTTCTCTAGAGGCCCCCTAAGTGCAGAAACGTTTAAAAGCCCTAAATAAATTCCCATCTAATTTCAACCAGCTCCCATCTCGAGCTCTCAGCCGGAGCATGAAATGAGCAGGCGGTGTTCTCCTGCCACCACACACATCTCCTGCATGAGCCCGGGGGGACAAACTCCACGACCTAGAGGGTGTCTTCCATCTCAAATATCTATGGCTCCATCTTCTCCCTCCCCTCCCCACCTGGCTGGCTCCTCTGATGGCCCCAGCCTTGCTCAGGAAGCTCCCGGTCCTCCTCATCCCTCTGAAAGTGTTGGAGAAGTCAAGCAACTTTTCAAATCCGTGCCCTTTCCTAATGCTGCCTACCTTCCAGAAGTCAACTGAGGGCTGGCTTTTCATCCTGTGTTGTCTCAGCTCTCTTCTCCACCAGGGACCTCTCCATCACTCATCTCCCTCCAGGACTCCTGCTTTCCCAACCCCAGGGACGAGCAGCCCCCTTCTATCCCAGCCTGCCTCTCCTGGATCCCTGCGGGGACATATTCTCCTGGTTCTGTGCACCTAGTGCCCCCCTCCCACCTGCAAGTCTCTCTCCCTAGGGCCCCCCACCCCCACCATTGGCTTCACTCACATGTCATATCCTTGGACATATCTTCCCTGGCACCCCGGCATTCACCACCACCTCCTGCTGCCCTATCTTTTTATTGCACTATCACGTCTCAACACATTTTGACTGAATACACCGTATGTACCATTTATAGCCTCTGAGGGTGTGAGCACTTCTACACCTCAGCAGCCAGAGCAGTGGGGTGGGGATGTCATCACGAGTGATCCAGTGTATGGGTAAATGAAAGGGTGGGTGAATGTGTGAGCTAACCCAGTGTGCAGGCACGCTTCGTCTCAGTGCACACCGCTTTACCGTGCTTGGAAGATGCCAGGTTTCTTTTTTTTTAAAAGATTTATTTTATTTATTTATGCATATAAGAACTGGGGTACAGGCAAGAGGTGTGTGTGGGGGAGTGAGATGATTCACCAGAGACAGAGTGGGGAACAGAACAGGTGGATTTACTGAAATACACTGCTGAGGGGAGCAGCGGGAGAGACAGGAAAGGTCTGCTGTGCCATATGTGGGTCAGTTCCCTGGCCAGGGATCGAACTCACTACAGAGGCTGCAGATAGCTTCATAGTGTTGCGTCTTAACCTCTTGTGCCACCAGGGAGCCCCCAGATGTCAGGTTTCTTACAGATAGGAGGTCTGTGCATGCAACAAGGCAATGGGCACCATTTTCCAGCAGGTGCTCACTTTGTGTCTCAGTGGCACATTTAATTAAGATGTCCACGTTGGTGGGGGGGGGAATCAGACATGCTGTTGCACACTTAACAGACTGCAGTGTAGTATAAATATCATTGTAATATGCACTAGGAAACCAAAAAAATTGTGTGACTCATTTTATTGTGATATTCTCTTTATTTCAGTTGTCTGGAAACAAATCCATAATATTTCCAATATCCCATATATATGAGGTCCTTAGAGTAAAGTTGAGCTTTAGAACTAGAACTTGGGGGCCAGATGAGCTGAGTTCCAGTCTCAGTTCAGCCACTTACTAACTCTATGAGCTGGAGCAAGTCATTGAGCCTCTCTGTGCCTCAGTTTCCACCTTTGCACAATGGGGATGAGAGAATGACCTTCTACGTTATTCTGAGGATTAAATGATGGAATAAGTGCAAAGTGCTGACTGCACACCTGGCATGCAGCAAGGCTCTGACAGTGTCCATTGTACACAGAGACCTATCTGTGTAGGAGCTGGTCCCGGGTGGGTCACAGCATGGGTGGGTGCTGCAGCAGGATTTAAGCTGCGGGGCTTCTTCTCACAGAGCCCACACTTCAACTGTCATGGCCAAAAAGGGTGTGGCTTTCCAGAACTTGGAAGAGTTCCAGCCTCAGACTGAGAGGTGGATGTAGGGTGCTGAGAGAGCAGAGACAGGAGGTCCTGGGAGTCTGGGGGGAGCAGAAAGGAGGGAACACTGGTCTTAAGGAGGGCAGAGGAGAGGTCAGTTACGGGAAGGGGGCTGAAATGGGCATCCACAGAGCCTCCTGGGCCTGTGAGCTGTGGTTAGCCTCAGAGGGAAGGACCACTCTTCCAAGGCCAGAGCGAGGACTCGAGCTGAGTTCTGGACACCTGCTCTGGGGAGGTGTACCTGGTACAACCAGTACTCACTGGGAACTAGAGGTGTAAAGACTGTTTGGGGGTGTGAGGATAACCAGGTTTTCCATATAAGATGTAAAGGAGGCAGATGCTGGTGGCAGTGGGTGAAAACGTTAGTGGAGGAAAAACAATGAAGACTCCTGCCTCCCCCCTTGTCAATGATGCCACCTTGGTACGCCCCTTGCTTCAACCTCTCCCACCTATACCCCTTCATCCCAAATTTCCTATGCTCACTTTCTCTGAGGGTGACAAGCTGCTGGGCTGACAAAGGATACCATGTGGTCATGTCCAGGGCACTAGCACTGCACTTGGATTTTCAGAGACAGCTAGTGCGCTCAGAAGCCAAAGCAGACCAGGCAGAGGGAATAGTGTAGTCAACAAATGCACCAGGGCCTCCCTGATGGCACAAGGGGTTGAGCACAATGCTGTGAAGCTGTCCGCAGTCTCTGCAGCATGAGTTCGATCCCCGACTGGCCAGGGAACTACCCACATGGCGCAGTAGACCTCTCCTGCCTCACCCGCTGCTCCCCTCAGCACTGTATTTCAGTGGAGCTGCCTGTTTTGCTCCCCACTCTCTCTGGTGGATCCCCTCCCTCCCCTACACCTCTGGCCTATACCCCAGTTCTTGTATGCATAAATAAATAAATCTTAAAAAATATATAGAGACCTGCACAGGACCCGCTCTGGGTCTGATATCTCCACCAGATATTTTGACAGATTCCCAGGGGCTGCTCTGACCCCCAGAGTCCACAGGGGAGAGCAGCCATCCCTTTGTACTTGGAATCAGACCAGATAGAAGGGGTTTACTCTCCAGGGGCCTGGGAAGTGGGGTGGGGGGATACAGATTCACATCTGTAGAGTTCAAGGCTTTCCGAGGCAGAGGGAAGAGGTCTGTGAAGCTTTGGATGCCAGAAAGACAGAATGCCCAGGGCATGGGGGAAAGGAGGCCCCTCCATGTGGGCAGGGCTAGCGGGGCCTGGGTGAGTTGCAGGTGGATCAATAGCCTGGCTTGGGAATGAGATGCTTCTGAAACAGCAGGCTGTCCAGGCGGGATGCATTTGCTCAAGAGATCAATATGTAATTCAAACCAGAGTGTCCCCTCCATCCTCTCTCCCTCCCTTTTCCCTTCAGAGAATTTAAAGGGGTGGGAGGCATGAAAAATCTTCAATGTGAACGAGAAGAAAGGTCAGGATTGTGCTGATGTATCTCTGAAGCTGCTTCCCCACACCCTCCCGGGAAAGAAAGGCCACAGCCAGGGCGGGTGGGGTGGGGGAGGGCTGAGTTGGAAGGTGAGCCAGGGAATTCAGCCTCGTATGGTGTATGGAGACTGGTTGGGACAGAAGCCATCATTACAGGTATCAGGACCCCTGGGGGTGTTTTTCCAGAGTCAATTCTCCATGGGCACCTGGCCAGCTTGGAGCACACTGGCAAAGCATGCGCTGCAGACAAAGGCAAGGTGAAGCCAGACTGATCTAGGGTTGAACTCAAGGGAGAAAAACCTGCAACTGTTTGAATTCTTTGCAAACGAAGCAGGGAACTTGCTAGAAAACTGAGAGCACCAGGGAGACTAAAGAAACCTCGGAAGCTCCTAGATCAGTACGCTGGGTGATGGCTACAAGCAGGGAGGGAAATAAGACTCAGGGCCCCGACATGAGGAGCCTGCACACTAGTGGGGCAGGCAGACCCCAGCATGGATCCCTTCAATTCCACCAAGAAGGGAGATCCAGGGAAAAGCTCTCAGAAAACCAAGGCGTTTGTGGCTAACTTGAGGGAGATAAGGAGGGTTTAAACACAAAGTGACATTGATCCAAGTCCCGAGGGATGGATGGAGAAGAGTGGAGATGGTTTACCTAGGAAGCGATCCCCTCAAAACAGAGACTAGAGAGTGATACAGGGAGGGAAGACAGTCAAAGAAACTATTATCAACTACTCTAAGTGAGTGAAAACAGTCCTACCAGGGACACAGGGTCCAGAATTGTCCCCCAAAGGGCAGTCATTGGGGAGGCTCATTCACCAAATCCTGTCAGTCACCAGTTCCTTCCCCACACTGGTGAGCAGCACAGGCTTAACAGCCATCAGAGCCCACAGGCAGGGAGCAAACTGGCTCAAGGTGGTTTGGGTTGTGTACACACAAAGGAGGGTCGGAGGGAGGTGGGCGTGCAAGGGCAGTGCCTGATCCCACGTCCAGCAGAGCAAGGAGGGATGGGCATTTAAGTCAAAGGGTCCAGCATGTGCAAAGACACAGGGGAGACCTCAGGGAGAACGGACAGAAGCCAGGTGAGGGAGCCCTCATGGAGAAGCGCACAGAGAGATTTGGCCTGACAAGGACTAAAGGCAATGATGACGGAGATCTAGAATTATGGGAGGTGCCAGAGTCCAATTCATTTCCTAATCTGTTCAGTTCTTATTTCTATCAACAGGCTGGGGACCCATGAAATATGAAACTGCTAGGGCCTGAGATCCCTGAGCTATGAGGAAACGAAACCGAGAAAAGGAAAGTGATTTGCCCAACACCACATTGCTGGCTAGTGACCAAGCCACCAGCACCCAGGGGTTGACTCCTTAGGCTAGGAGGGGCCTGGCCAGCAACCTCCAGAGCCATCTGCAGAGGAATTGGCCTTACTGCATAGAGTATCATCCCTAATGGTGGCCTCATGCACCCTAGAGTCACTCCCACTGAAGCTTCTGAGACTACAGAAGAAAAGGGGTGCCTCCTGGGCCTCCCCTGGTGGTGCAGCGGTTGAGCACTGGGCTGTGAAGCTGCCCGCAGCCTCTGCAACGCTGGTTAGATTCATGGCTGCCGGCGAGGGTCCCACATGGCGCACAGACCTCTCCTGCCGCCCGCTGCTCCCCTCAGCAGTGTACTTCGGTCCTTCTGCCTGCTCTGCTCCCCGCTCTGGCTCTGGTGAATTCTCTCACCCTCCTGCGCTTCTGACTGTACCCAGTGCTTGTATAAATAAATAAATAAATCTTAAAAAAAAAGGAAAGAAAAGGGGTGCCTCCTTCCCAAGAGGTCCTGGCCATCGGGAAACAGTGGAGCTTCTGCTGTGGCTTCCTTCCGGGGGTTCCCTCCATGGGTAGTGGTACCACCCTATTAATAATGTTAATCACTGTGCGTGGCTTGGGGACATAACAACTTTAGCTCCTATAAATGAAGCACAAAGTAGGGCATCTTCCGAGATAAAAGACGGGGTGGGCAGGTGCTGGGGTGTGGGGTGGGGCAGGAAGTAGAGCGTCTATCTGGCTGCAGGTGCAGTTGAGGTCACCTGGAGTAGCTGACTCATGCAAGTGGCGGGTCATGCCAGGCCACCCTCATGGGCACCAACCCCCTCTACAACATCCCACCCTGTGCAGGTCTGACTTCCCAAGGTGACAAGGAGAGAACACTCATTCATTCATTCATTCATCCAGGCCTGCATTCATTCACCAGACAAGCCTCCCTGAGCACCTGCCCCATGCTAGGCACAGACCTCAGTTAGGCAGATAAGGCAGTAAACAAAGCAGACCAGAACCTTGTGAACCTCAGGGGATGTGTGTGCAATAAACAGACAGTTAAAAGGCCTGCTGGCGTTGCAATCTCTCAGAAAACCAGGCAGGGCAAAGAGGGAGAACGTGACTAATGGGTCACCATGGCATCTCGGAGGGTCAGGGGAGGCCCCTCTAAGGAGGGTGATATTTGACCAGAGACCTGATGTGGGGGAGGTGTAGACAATCCAGAGGATGACTGGAGTTGAGCTTGTAGAGAGAGGCAAGCTGGAGGGGGCGCCCTGCTGGATGTGTTAGGGGAAGCACAGAGGGAGGCAGGAGAGGCTGGACAGAGGGGGAAAGAAGGGAGAGAGGAGCCTGGAAAGAGTGAGAGGGGTGGCTGGACCGTGGGGAGCCCCTACAGTAAAGCTTCATGAGAGACTCCCTTCCAGAAAGCGCAAAGCACACAGGGTCTTAATTTCAGTCTTTGCTGCCATTGTTGCCCATGCCAAGTCGGGGTGCCTGGATGCCCTGCTGGCAGGGAGGGCATATTAGCACATTGAAGATAATGGTCACCCGCTCTCCCAGTTCCCTACCGCACTGCCTCTGGGGCCCATGGAGGCTATGGGCCCTTTGGGCTTGGAAAACGGGAGAAACTCATATTTCAAGATGAAATTAACCTCCAGGATTCTAAGTTCCTTGAGTGTAAATGGGGACTGGAGAAAATAAAAATAGGAAGCTGAAGACAGAAACATACAAAAAAAAGCAAATCAACCAGAAACAGAGGGTCATTCAAACTGGGCTATTTGAGGCTTCGGTTGTGAGTTCAGAAGCCTGTTTACATAGGCGTGGGCAAAATTTTAGGAGATGGACAAGGAAGGGCATGTGATAAAGCACTATTTAAATGAGGCGGGGAGGCCAGAGGAGCATTTTGCATGGATACAGTCAGCAAACTATAGGCCACCACATGCCTTGCATCGCCTACAGAGCTGACATCGCTTCCTCAGGGCAGCGGAGGGAAGAAGGTCCTCCAGGGACATGGACCATAGACAGGGTTGCAGGTCAGGGCCAGCCTGCGCGTCTCACCACAAGACACACACTTTCCAATCTGCCTCTTTTCCTTGTTTGCTTCCAAATAAACCCATTTTAGTGTTGAGATAACTGATTGCCTTTGCTTGTAGCCAATAGGTGCCCCCATGGACTGGCAGTAATGAGTGCCTCTCACACCCCAAGTCAGGAGGAGGCCGGGGCCGGGAGCAGTTGCCACAACCTGGAAGGAACAGGCCTGCAGGAGGGCTGCTCTGAAGAGTGGTGACCCCACCTCGTGTCCTGCTGCCCGCTCACCCCTCTGGGGCTCCCATTCTCTGGATGCTCTAGAAGCCAAAAGGCAGGGAGCAGGTCATTGGCCCAGACAGGGCAGCCTCCTGGCAGAGAGGAGGCCCATTGATGGGTTCGGTTTGAGGAGAAAGATGGCATGTGGACCGAAAGGGTGAAAGGTGAAACAGGCATATTGTAGATTTTGTCAGGGGAACACTGCAAATGCTGGTGTTCCTTCATGAAGAAATACCGAACTGGATGGAAAGAGAATTCCTAACTCTGAGGGCTCAGCCGTTAGCTAGCCCACCCTGTCTCACAAGGAATGTTCTTTCAGGGAGCTGTTCTAGCTCATTACGCTAACAAGTCGCAGCCTCTTATTTAGCCAGGCGTGCCAGCGCCTTTCCTTCTCCATCCTCCTAATGAGTAAATAGTCGGCCCTGCACATGCAGCACACAGACAGGCAGCCCTGGTCTTGGACCCGCGCCGTTCTCAGGAAACAGGGCATTCCAGCCCAGCGCTTCTATGCACACAGCCGTGTGGGGATCCTGTTAAACTGCAGTCAGAGAGGACCTGATAAGCCACTGGAGCTGCATCAGAGCTGATGTAGCAGGGTTAGATGCTGGCAGCTGACAGACGCTGATGTAGCAGGGTCTGACTGAACATTGAGTAGCAAGTTTGTAGAGGAATTTTGAGTCTGGTGTGGACAGGCGACTCATGGTAAGCAGCTAACTATAGGAGACAAAACTTAATCTTTCTCCTCAAACCAAACCTGACAATGGGCCTGATATTCTACCTGCAGTCACCTCTTTAGAGATTATGTGATAATAAAGTTCGAGTTCTTATCAGGGAAGGGGAAATCATACCTAGCCCTTACTGTCTAGATGCTATTCTATTCGTCTACTCAGTTTAACTCCCTGATAGAAACCAGACACCAAAGCTATGGTGATGTGAGGGATGCAAACAGGTGTATTCTTGTGAGGTGGTACGTGGGGCAGGGCAGCTTCTAGGTCAGGGAAAACCAAGGACAGACCCAGCTGAATTCCCCAGTGACCAGAACCAGAACAGCAGGATGCTGAGGGGCTGAAACTCAGGTTCCCCCATTCCATGCAATTGCTAAAGCACAGTCCACAGGCCCACTTCCTAATAAGAGAGGGTCTTCTGTTTTAATGGCTCTGAGCCAGGATCACTGTTTCTCTTTAGATCTTGGCCTTTTCCACCTTTAGGAATGAAGGAAGAAGATCTGTGATTTCTTATCTTTGCCCAGGAGCATGTGGGAGTCCTGTTGGGTCAGTGCACACATCTGTCTTGATTTCCCATGTTCGTGGAGTGAATACATGCTTGCCGCCAGGCTCCCTTCTCCAGCTTGCTGCTGGGCCTTGCAGGGAATGCAAGTCTTGATCAGTGATGGACTGAGTTGATTGAACCCCAGGACTTAAGAATGGGGAGGGAAGAAACTCCCATCTCTATGAGACTTGATTATGGAGCTCCAGCACCTCATTTTAAGGGGGAGCAGGTGAAAGCCCAGAGAGGTTTCCCCCAAATCCCAGCAGCAGAGACAGATGGACCCCAGACCTCTGACGCCCAGTTCAGGACTTTGTCCATTTCACCAATTCATATCGACAGCATTCATTCAACAGCTACGTAATGTGCAATGGCTATATTCCAGGAGCTGTTCTAGACACGGAAGATCCAGGATACACAGGAAAATCAAGTCCCTGCCCTCATGGAGTTTACATTCCAGGGGAGCAGAGAGGTAAAAGCACACAAATCAGTAGACCGTTTCAGAAAGGCTGGCAGCTGTGAAGGAATTGAAACAGGCTGATGGGATATGAGGTGTGCAGAGTCGGGGGGAGAAAATAACCAAAGCAAAGGTCATTTAGCTGAGGAGTATGCCCAGGAAGATACGAGCCCTACACCGAGTGTATGATACCTCGCTCCCCACTTTCTGTCGTGCATCTTCCAGCATTCTCCCTCCTGTTCTTTCCTCACCCTGCTCTGAAATTGTTACAGCACTGTTGTCCCATCATCCTCTGACCACCTTTGACCCTCTCTCTCCCCAGCCGCCAGCCTCGGTGGTCATACTCCTTCAGTGCCAGAACTTTTGTTCTGGGGCAAGTCTCCCGCTTTACTGGGAGGAACCTGAGAACCAGAGAGAGCAAGTAGCTTGCCCAAGGTCACACACACGGTAGCTCACAGCATCCCCACCTCCTCCTTTACTTCCTGCCAACCCTCCAGGAGGCACCAGGGGTCACCAGGAATGGGAAACTACTGCTCATCCCTGTGCCCCCTCCTCACCGCCTCCCCCACCACACCAGGAGAGCAGGAGCTGGGTGTGGCTCCTCTGCCATCTGGTGGCTGCTCCTAAGAAAGTCGCCTGTCCTGCCACTTGGGACAAGAGCCCCAGAATTCTCCCTCTGGTGGTGTAGGCTTCCCTCCCTGCACCCACAACACAAAGCAGCTTCGACACCCAAACACTCATCCTTAAGAAAGAATCCAGGGTCTAGGATCAGGCCCACCTGTTGCCCATTCTGGGAGGGCCAGTGGGAAAGTCGCTTCTCTCTTTTGTACTCTGTTACACACATTTACTGTGTGACCTTGGGCAAGTTACTTGTCCTCTCTGAGTCTCAGTTTCCTCCTCTAGCCTGAGGGGGAATTATCTCTTCCCATCCACCTCACAGAGCAGTTTTAAAGTGGAAGAGGGTCTTAGATGTGAAAGCACTATGAGGTGAAAAGTACCATGCAGATTGTTCTCCTCATCTGCCCAACCCCCACCTGTTATTACCTAGCAGACAACTTCACCCACCTGTAAGTCACCCAGATTAAGTGGGCGTGAGACACAGACTTCACTGACTGACGTAACACTTGCACTCTCAGAAGACTTGTTTGTGGGCACAAGACCTCTCTGCAGCTGCGGAAAAGCCTTCCCATGGCTCCTGGCTGGTGTCTGGAGGGATGCCCGTCTGTGGTATGGGGAAGGGAAATATCTGGGTAATCCTTGCAGCACCTGGTGCCAGCCTCTGTGGGGTAACAGGTGGCTGCAGGTGTGCCAGGTACTGCCCCTGCTCCACCTTGACTTTACTCCATCAGTGTGTTCTTCTCCTGAGGGCTTTGCCCCCTGCTAGAGTCCATGTTATCACCTGCTGGCAAGTCAGAGAATAAATGTCACCTAGAGCAGCTCACTCTATAACTAAGGGACTGATAGATAAAGACTCCTGCTCCCTCACCCACAGGTAGGGTAACTCCAAGACCCAGGATCTCAGAGCAGCCCCAGGGACCAAGCCCCAATCACCCTTGGGGTAGCTGACTTGATAATACCCCCTTACTGGCACTTCCCTTCCTTGTCTCCTTTCTGCATGCATTTTCTGAAGTTTCTTCCACCTCTAAGCAGATGACTTACACTCAAATCTTCATCTCAGAGCTGGCTTTTGGTGAGGGGGCCAAACTAAAACACAGGACTCACTCTAAACATCAGAACCCCTCCAAGTGGCCTGGCTCTCCCCACCCTGCTCCCTGCTACGACCTGGAGGGACCAAGAGCAGAGAACGTTCTGACCCAAAGGGCCAGGACTCATGTCTTCCTAGCTCTCCCTGTTCTTTGCATGTGAGCTGCCACCCCTGCACATTATTTATTTGAATGGATTATCACATTTTTATTGAGCACTTGCCGTATATCAACCCCTATGTTTAAGACCAAGAACACGGTTATACGATTTACTGCTGTCCTTTTGGAATGAATTTACAATTAGGTAGTAAAGGTAGATACTAAAGACACATGCACACAGATGAAAGGTACAATACCAAATTATGATGGGGCCACAAAGTAAAGAATGGAGGGAGGTATTTTAGGGGAGGAGAGAACAGATCAGGCTTTGCTGAGGGAGAGTTCCTCAAACAGAGACCCAGAGGAAGAGAAGCCAGTCAACCAAACAGGAGCGGGGAATGTGCCAGCCACAAGAAACTGCGGGTGCAAAGGCTTTGTGGTGGGAAGTAGGCAAGTTTGAGGGACCAAGATGCCAAAGTGATGAACTAGAAGGAAAAAGGGAAACACTCAGAAAGCGATTGGCCAGCTGGGCAGGGGCCGGGTCACACAGGCCTTCTGACAACATTCACATTGTGTCTGAAGTGCAGTGAGAGGCCTGGGCCAGAGTCATATATGTTGTCTGAACGGGGACTGTCTGACTGCTGGTAGACTGTGGGATCCCAGGAGATGCAAGGAGTCCTGTTCAGAGACCATTGCAATTGTTTAGAGGGGGAAAAAAGTAGCGATTAAAACTAAGGTAATAGGCATGCACAGAGATGAAGAGAAATTAAAAGAGGAATTTTCACCAGTAAATTAATAAACCTGGAAACAACAGCAAAACAAGTGATAGAAGGTGGGTATCAATGTATTTTATAAGTCAAACCTAAGAGTAGCCCATTGCCTAAGGATGGGGCTAGTACAAAATATAAACCTTTTTAGATATCAAAAGACATGAAAATATATGTCCTCACCTCCCTGCAAAGGCAAGAGCAACTAAAATGGAAACACATAAGGACATTCTCTTTCCACACATGTGCACATACATGTTCACACATGTGCATACACATGCACATGGTTGCCCACACAATTGCCCACATGTGTGTGTTTGCATATGCATTAATGCACACTTGTACATATGTGCATTTATATGTGAGTTAGTGCTCACACATGCCTGCACACATGAGTCCCTGCACATTCACATACACACATGAACACATTTACATAAGGAAAATGCAAAGAACACAGAAAATTTTTAAACTACACCACAAGGAGATAATCAGCAAAATTCAGCTGGTGTGAAGCTCTGCAGGACAAATAACCTGAATTACTCATTGAAAAATTGGATGGAGATGAAAAGATGTAGGAGAATATAAAACGTAAAAGAGACTTAGAGGCATGTCAGCTGATCACAGCTATGGATCTTATTTGGATTCTGATTAGAACAAACAAACTAAAAAATATTTTCCCTAAGTTAATTAAGGAAATTTAAACACTGGCTAGATATGTCATTATTTTAAGAATTATTAAAAATATTAAGGGGGACAATGGTAAAATGGTTATTTTTTTAAAGGTATCCTTATAGTTTAGAGAAACATACTGAAATTCCTCTAGAGAAAATTATATGGTGTCTATCTGGGGTTTGTTCCAGAACAATACAGAAGGAAGGGTGGGGAAAGCCTCAGATGGAGTAAGGGTCACCACGTGCTGATGATTGTTGAAGCTGGTGATCGGTGGGTATGTTGGTTTTCATATATATTTTTTCTCTGCTCTTATAGATGTTTGAAGAAAAATGCATTTTGAAAATACTTAATAGAATAGTTTCTCTTCAGATTGCACAAATCTTTCACTTTGTAAAAATGCTTAATGGAACCAGGAGAAATTAAAATGTTTTGGAGGTAGAAGTGATCTAATACAGTATCAGATGACCACGAAGGAGCTAGAAGTCTGTAGGCCAACAGCCAGGTCTCAGACCTGTGCAAGTCTTTACATGGTAGCTGTATTAATCAGCTCTGGCTGCGAAGTGCCAAACTCTGGGTGGCTTAAACAATAGAGATGTGTGTTCTCATGGTTCTGAGGTCTCAGATGCAGCATGGGTATTGGTGAGGACTTTCTTCCCTGCATGCAGATGGCTGCTTCCTTGTTGTGTTCTCACATGGTGGAGAGAGAACTGGTGTCTTTTCCTCCTCTTATAAGGCAGGTTTACATTTATCCTCTTTCCAACCTACCGCCAGGCTAGGGTGCCCTTTGAATGGGGTTGAGGGCAGGATATTGGTACTTCATGGCTTCCTGTCCTCATCCCTGACCACTGAGCAGGATAAGATGACCGTGTAGCCACAACTTTGTCAAAGACCTGGTTTCACCTGTCGGCCCCACTGTCAGAACTCATGCCCCCATTTGGGGGCTCCTAAAATGTTTTGAGTATTTGTTGATAACCTGGTCTCTTCCCCTGCTCTTACAAAGCATCTCACTGGAGGCCCTGCTCTGGGCAAACCTTCCAAATCTCAATGAGCACTAGTTCAAGAATAAGGGGGTGTTTCTCAGCTACAAGGAAGCATAAAGAGCCCTGGGGAATCAGCGTCAGTATCCCAGGTCAACTTGAACCTAGATCAGCTTGAGCTGAGCATGTCCCAGCCACAGACCTTAGCCCATTCATCAGAGGCTGCATGGATGGAGCTCTAAGCCCACATCAGCCCTAGCATCTGAGCATCTACTGGGGCTCAGCTTAAGAGACTCAATGTTGATTTTGAGTGAGATGAGAAAATCATGTAGCTCAATTACACAGTGGGAGATCAGGTTCATCCTCAGCCCCCAACCCAATCCTAACATGGGCCTGCTTCTCTGTCAGAAAGGAAGCTTAGTAAGGTGAAAAGGATATTTACGATTCCCTATAATTCTCTTTGGAGGCTTTACAGCATGAATTTTTTGTGCAATTACTTAAAGGGAACACAAAAGATTAGAAATGCAGGGAATTTCCTAGGTGTCATGGCAAAGCCCTGGCATGTGAACATTGAGGTTTTGAAGGCTGCCTTCCCAGGAGAAGAAAGGGTTTAGCAGCCCTTCCCCAGGGCTATTAGATGCCTGGCATTGTGCTCCAATCACTGAGAAAGGTTATTTTATTTATTTTTTATTTTATTTTATATATTTTTACATCATTTTTGATTTTTGCACAATGTATGCATTTTTCATCTTGGTTATAATCCCCATACACTTCCCACACCCCTTGTTTTGATCCTACTGCCTTCTACCCCCTCCCATTATATCTCTAGTTTATAGTTGTTTTTTGATTTTGATTTTTACTTTATTATAATTAGTCTTTTTCCTGGTTCCTTATTTAGGTTTTCTAAATTCCTGCTGTGAGTGAGACCATCCAGTATTGTTCTTTTTCTTTCTGGCTTATTTCACTGAGCATAATTCCTTCCAGCTCCATCCATGTTGCTGCAAATTGCATGAGTTTATCTTTTTTTTTAATTTCTGAGTAATATTCCATGATGTATATGCACCACATCTTCTTGATCTGGTCATCTATTTTTGGACATTTGGGTTGTTTCCATAGCTTAGCTATTGTAAATAGTGCTGCTATAAACATACGGGTGCAGGTACCCTTTTGAATTAATGTTTCTGCGTCCTTTGGGTAAATACCTAGGAGTGGAATTGCTGGATCATATGGAAGTTCCATCTTTAGCAGGTTGAGGAATCTCCACACAGCTCTCCTTAGTGGTTGGACCAGTTCGCACTCCCACCAGCAGTGCAGGAGAGTTCTTTTTTTTCCACATCCTCACCAACATTTGTTGTTGCTAGTTGTTTTAATATGTGCCATTCTCACTGGTGTGAGATGGTATCTCATTGTAGTTTTGATTTGCATTTCCCTGATTACAAGTGATGTTGAACATTTTTTCATATGCTTGTTGGCCATTTGCATTTCCTCTTTGGAGAAGTTTCTTTTTAGCTCTTCTCTCCATTTTTGGACTACATCAAATTAAAGAGCTTCTGTACAGCAACAGAGACAGTAACCAAAACAAAGAGAAAATTTTTGCACACAACACTAACGATAAAGGACTGATCACAAAAATCTACAAAGGGCTGACAAGACTCAACAAAAACAAAGTAAATAACCCAATCAAACAAGGCTCTTTTAAATATACAAATATTATCTGTGCCTGTCTTGGTTAGCTTGGGTGATTTCAACAAGATATTACAGGCAAGACTGCTTAAGCAACAAGGTTCATCTGGCAGCTCTGCAGGCTGCATGTCTCAGACCAGGTGCCAGTGTGCTCAGGTTCTGGACAGGGATCCCTTCCTGCTTTATACACGGCCACCTGGAAAACTCTAGAGAGTGCTAGTCTCTTCATCTTCTTAAATGAACATGCAGTTCTCACTTAAGCCATATTCATTTCCAAAGTCCCACCTCCAAAGACCATCACATTGGGGGTTAGGGCCGTGAATGCAGAGAACACACAAACTTCCAGTCCAAAGTAATGCCCTAAGGCCATATGATTTACCACAAAAGACTGAAAATGTTCTGCTTCTCAGACTGATGGTTTTTCAAATCTGTGGTGGTTTATTCACTCACAATCCAGAATTTCTGTGGCTTTAGAAGAGATGGGAGGTCACCAAGCCCTGCTGCTGCCCACATGAAGGTGGCCGTCTCCACGTGATGGCGCGGGTGGGGGTGGTCAGGCAAGAAGGGGCCATCACTCTTCCGTTACCATTACTCAGTTCACTTGTGAGAGCAGAGCCCAGAAAAGGTCCCCACCCAAGATGAAGGCAAGTAAGGCAAGTCCTCCAGACACAGAATGCCCCACTGACCCCTTGCCCTGGGGCAGGGGTGGGAACTCAGAGCTAAGAGCTGGTTTCCTCAGCTATCAAATGACTCAAAGGGTTTTTGTCAGGATTACAGCAATCCTGCCCTATAAACTATGGGACTCTATCTATGTGTAAGCCCTATATTTAGAAAAGACAAAATAAGTCCTCTTTATTGATATGTATCACTGGTATTTTAAATTACACATATTAGCAATAATAACAGGATTGAGCCCATAGACTTGCAGAGCTGGAAGGGTTCTCCCTAGTAGGCTTTCCTTGGCTGATGCTGGCATCCCTTGTTCCCTTTCTGCGCCAAGTGGTATTAATTGCAAATGATGAACACATTTAATTTCAGAATTCTCCCAAAGAGAACTACTCAAGAGGGAATTTTCATGCCAGTCCTCCGACCAGCCTCACACTCAAAGACTTGGACTCCCAGCCTTCAGGATCCAGGGCAGGGACTAAGAGTTCACCCTCTTGGAAAACGCAGAACCCAAGGCCAGAAAGAGAGCAGGGGCTCCAGCTGATGCCCCCATGCTGTCCAGCACCCTCCACCAAGCAGGTCCTATTCTTCTTGGCTGTGAGAAGAAAAGTAAGGGCCTGGGGAAATTTGACACCCTCTGTAGTCCGAGGTGACTACTTTGTTGTAGTTTTCCCCAATAGAGGATCTCAGAACGTTTCTGACCCCCTGCTGTGGAGCTCAAGCTGGCCAGTAGAATGTCCCTCAGCAACTAACATCCTGTAACCATCTGGCCGTTCTCCTTACCTGACTGTTCTCCCGAGGGGGTAGTTCATCAGCCCTACAACACCACATGAACCCCCACTCCCCTACAACACCAGGCATGCTGGTGAACCAGATGAGGTTTCCCCACTTACTAAAACTGAAATGCTTTTTCACACATTTTCCCACTAGACCACAGGCCCAAGGCACCTAGTAACAGAGTCGGGCTCTGCTCAAGAGGGCTACATCTCTCAGTGTCACTGACAGAGAGCAAAGGGCTGGGATGTAGCACCCAGGGCAGCAGCACCCCCCTCCCATCTGCACACCTCCACCACAGGCCCTCACATTCACACTGAAGGGTAATCCTGACCTGACCTTTGAGTTCTCAGCACCAAGACGCAGTAATTCCACACAACATACCTCATCAAACACTTTAGGGGAGTCCTGTAGATGGTTGGACATGTCAAGCCCAAACTAAATGTTTACGGTCTACTGAAGGTTACAGACAAGGCTGAGGAGTCTCCTAAGTTTTGGCTTCAATGTTGATGTTAAATGGAAAACTCCTTAAGTCACAGCTGAGATTTGGGACAAGGAGACTCGGGGCAGTGAGGAAAGCCAAGGCTTTGGTTAGAGGGGCATCTGTGTGGGGTGTGAGACAACCAGGCAAAGGCCACTGCTCTGACTTTCATCCCAAAAGCCATGCAAGATGGGGCTTCCACAGATATCTTCAACTTTAGGGTGGTCCTGCCTTCCTAATACTCAGCTATGCATTGCTCCTGCCACAAAATCAGAAGGCAAAAAGTAGAATGAACAAGCTGTAAAAAATTTCAGTCTATTATCTCCAGAGAACTCAAATCACCATTCTCCTCCTCTCAGAAGCACACATGGGGCCTCCCTGGTGGCACAAGGGGTTAAGCAACACACTAAGAAGCAATCCGCAGCCTTTGCAGCAAAAGTTCGATCTCCAGCCAGCCAGGGAGCAACCCACATGGAGCAGCAGACCTCTCCTGTCTCTCCCGCTGCTCCCCTCAGCAATATATTTCGTCAGTCTGCCTGTTCTGTTCCCTACTCTGTCTCTGGTGAATCCTCTCACCCCCTGCATCTCTGGTGGCTAAGTAAGGAGCAGGAAGAAGAGGGCAGGTCAACCAGAAGTGAACAGAGGCTGTGGGATAGCCAACACTCACCCAGGAGGAGCTCACTGCAGGGGACACATACCTGCAGATCCAGGAAGACTTGGGTCACCTGTCAGGGGTAGAAAGCCCTATGAGCCTAGCTGTGTAGGGGAGCCTGGATTGGGCAGCCAGGGCACCATGAGGAGCACAGGGCAAGACAGTGACCCTTTCCAGTGGCCCATGGGGCTTAGCCAGCTCTGAGGTGGGGATGTCAAGCCAGCCCCCACACACACTGAAAACTGCCAAGGCAATGCCAGGACCAGGCCCACTCACTTCCAAGGTGAGTACCAAGGGGTTAAAGTGTTCATGTGGCCCAGGTGACCTGGGGCATGTAGGCAAAGTAGAGGCCACACACTGTAGGAAGAACCAAGTCAACGTGTTGTCTATCACGGCCAATGTGTTGATTGTCAATGCCAAGGTCAGTGTTAACCAATGACATAGGATCTGTCAGACCACACAGTGCACTTTAAGTATGTCAAGGCAGTGCAAAGCTTCCAGGTAGGTCCCAGAGGCCTAGCCCCTGCTAAGGGCCCAGCTGCTTGTGTGGCCACAGGGACATGTGAGAAACCAACATATGCCAAGGTTTTCCCAGGCAATGTAGCAATGACCTCATAAGGGTTTTCGTAGCCAGCACCAGGGGGCCAGCCCCTGTGGAGGGCCGAGCCACTGGTGTGGCTCCAAAGATGAGGAGGACACATGGAACTTATCTCATAGGGTTGACAGATAAACTGGAAGGTGCCCGATTTGAATTTGACATAAACAACCAATAATGACATGGAAAAATACTAAAATATGATCTGTTGTTTATCTGAAATTCAAATTAAACTGGGCATCCTGTATTTCTAGCTGCTGTCTCTGGCAACCTGAGGTGCCAGGAGCCAATGTGTTCCAAGGACGGGGCAGCACAGAGACTGCACTCATCACACTGCCTGGCACCAATGCCAGGTCCCTGCCCACGGGGAGGCCCTCATGAAGCCATGTGATGCAGGAAGGTGCCAGCCAGCACCCTGGTGCCTTTGCTGCCAGCCACCCAAAAAGGCGCATGTGGAATATTACACGGTCCAGCAGCCACATCTAAAAGAGGAAAAGGATCAGGGAAAATCAATTTTAATATATTTTATTTAGCCCAATATATTCAAAATATTGTCCTTTCGACATGTAATCATAGCCGCATTAATGAGATGCTTTATGGTCTCCTTTCAGGATTCAGATTTTGGAGTTGGGTGTAGGTGTTAACAGCCTTTCTCAGTTTGAATGAGTTGCCTTTCAAGTGCCCAACAGTGTTCTGTGCCACAGTGAAGTCCTAATGGCTTGGGGCTGGCAGCTGCCATCCAAACTCTTGCCAAGATATGATTCTGTTGACGTTAGGGGAGTGAGTGAAGGGGTGCAGGCAGTTAATCAACTCTAAGAAGAGCCAAGGTCATGTGGGGACCACTTTCTTACAACTACTGGGCTTTCCCAGAGCCCCCTGCCAAGGGTTTGAGGCTTTGGGGTTACCCTGAGGATGTGGGGGACCTGGCAGTCCATACATTGCAGGATGAGCCAAGGCTCTGATTCCCCTTTCATGACTTAGGAGCTGGCACCACAGGTCCAGTAACAAGGCCCAGGTCTTGGCACTGAGGCCCTTCTGTGTCCTGCTAATGTGGAGGCAGTAGCCTGCCATCCCACAGGCTCTGGGAAGAACCAGACAACATGGCAAATCCTGGGGTTGCTGCCAGAAGTACGGGTCTCCTCCAGGTTCTGGTGTTGTCCATGCAACAGGAGGAGTGAGGGTGGACAGCCCATGTATCCTAAGAAGTAATCCCAGGGGATGCATCTGGCAGGCAGGAGGCAGGGGGCAGTGCAAAGGTCAGCTTCACTGTCTGTCCAGTGGCACCCAGAACTCCACCCCAAAGAGCCAGTGCTAATGGCATTGTTGCTGGTGGCAGTACCTGGGGGCCCTTAGCAAGTGCAGCCCCTTGTCAAGGGCACTCACATTGCCCTTGTGATAGGGCTGAAGGGACAGTCCCCATATGCCCGCCAGGCCCCTCCCACCCAGGTCTGTGCTTTTCCTGAGAATGTCTCCAGTGACTCCAGCCAAAGGCAAGTGGGAACAAAGCGTGCCCAGCCCCAGATGGCCCTCCCTAGATAGACAATACAGGGCCAGGTAGTCATTTTCCCTTGTTACGTAAGCGCCTACATAATTTCCTTAATTTTGCCTCTGGCTCTCAAAGCCTAAAATATTTGCCAGGTCTCGCTCTAATGATTTTCAGGGCGTGTCCAGAGGTCAAGTCCCCTGCCTGGGATCTGAGGTCCTTGTGGCTCCTGTGACATGGGGGAAGAGGCCAGGCAGCCAACACACTATGTCAAGTCAAGGTCACCATGTGTGCACTGTAATGCTTCCTGGGGCCAGCACTAGAACTTAGTTTCCTGCCGAGATCTGATGCAAGGAAGTGATGGGTGGGAATGGCCTCAGCCCAGGTGACAATGTAGCTTCTGACCATCTGCCTCTGGACGGCAAGCAAGGACCCTTCAGGAGGGCAGCCTCCCTCACCTTTGTCGCCAGAAAGATGAGTTGGGGTAGGGCAGGCAGAGCTTTGTCAGTCCCTACTCACTCAGGGGGTCTTCACGCTGAAGGCCAGTTATAAAATACAGGTGTATGAAGGAGCCCACCTTGCCCATAGTCACATAGGTGTGAAATCCCATTTTAATACCTGCCGTGCAGCCATGCTCGTCGGCAAGGCCGGCAAGTGGAGGATGAGAGCACTGCCTATTCTTTGTCATGTAGTTCTGATGTGGAACGAGGCTGTGGAACGTGTGTTCTGAAGTCACAGCCTCAAAGTAAGCCCGAGAGGCTCTGCATCCTGTGTCACAGGGAGGCGGGTGAAGGAGAGTAGGAAGCCCTCCAAGTTAGAGAGCTAAGAAATTGAGGTTACTAACTGGGAAACCTGGAGCTACTCTCTTGGAGAGGTCTGAGGTCATCTGATGTTAGTTCTGTCTGCAGAATTAGATTGGAGGCAGAGGGCAGGGTCCGGTGGGGAGATTCTGAGCTCAAAGACATTTGGTCAGGTCAGGACAGAAGGCAAGGAATAGGTTACTAGGCCAGCTCTCAGTGCCCACAGCAAATTTATAGCTCAATATAATGATGAAGTCACATGGCAGAGGTTTTTGAAAGGGTAGATGCCAGCTTTCAGATTGGAGTCTGCAGGCTAGGAACAGATATACAAAAAATTATCAGAAAAGGTTAGGTAATGAGGTTCTCAGCCAAAGAGGCATCCAGAAGGTTGATGGCACTCCTGAGCAGGGGTCAGGTTTGGCAAATCAGAGCCAGGCCTCTGCAAGGGTAAAAGAACCATTTTGCTGTCAGAAGTGAATGGCAGATGGAGGTGGGTGGTGAATAGAAGAGGACTAAGGACTTCTTGAAGCTGGAAGAAAACTGTGGAAAGGGCCAGGGCCTGGAGCTGCAGTGAAGGCCAATCAGAACTCAGAAGTGGCTCAGTTTGGAGGCGAGATTCAGTGAAAGGAGAGGGAATTAGGGCCAGAAGAGGAACTCAAGCTTTGTGATCTCGGAGATGTGGGAGGTATCTGTCAAGGTCCGAGTTATGGCATGGCCTGTGACAGCTGGGAGAGCAGTGGAGAGACACCAGGAATCTAGCATACTGAAAAGGTCATTGACAAAGAGGTCAGAGTGACCACAGCTATCCCCCTGGCAGGGTGGAGATCGCAGGACTGTGTCTATAGATTTCTGCAAGGTGAGAGAATTTTTTAAGGCATGTAGGTGGTAAAAAATTTAACAAATTTTAATTTGTTAAAATTGTGCATGATGGGGGCCTCCCCCGTGGTGCAGTGGGTTGAGCGCAGCGCTGTGAAGCTGTCCACAGCCTCTGTGGTGCTGGTTCAATTCCCGGCCAGCCACAAGAGATACCCATATGGCGTGGCAGAACTCTCCTATCTCACCCACTGCTCCCCTCAGCAGTATATTTCAGTCAGTCAGCCTGTTCTGTACCCCACTCTGTCTCTGGTGAATCCTCTCACCCTCCCATGCCTCTGGTTTGTACCCCAATTCTTGCATAAATAAATAAATCTTTTTTTAAAAAAAGGTATCTCCCTGGCCGGCCGGGAATCGAACCCGTGCTGCAGAGGCTGCGGACAGCTTCACAGTGCTGCACTCAACCCGCTGCGCCATCAGGAAGGCCCTATATAAATAAAATAAATTTTAAACAAATGTGAATGACTTTGCAGCAAACATTATGTTTTAGACCCATAGGATTGGATGGCACAATTTCCTGTTCCCAGTGGTGACAACGTAAGAGGGAATGGAAAGACCGGGGAGGTTTTAGATTTGGGAAATGGTGAAGGGTATGAGCCAGAAAATCCTGGGTGAGTGGTGGTGTTCCTAATTATGAGAATTTGTGGTCAAGTCCTATCTCACCCTTGAACTTGGAGGCATTTACCAGAGAGATACCATGGTTTCCAGGCCAGACAATTGTCATGGATGCATCTATTGTTGCTGAGTAGAAATGACTGACCAGAAGGCAAAGAGGAGGAATAAGGATTAATTACACTATGTTGATATGCTTCTTTAATTAATGCAAAATCTGTTACGTTTCCATGCATCTCTAAATTTGGTGCAAAGTGCCCTATGGTTTCAGGTTGTTACAGATGAATTTCTATGCACATGAGATCTTTTGGAAATTCACACAATGGATGACATTGACCCCTTTTCTTTTTGAAGCATGAACTTTTTTTAAACATGACATCTGCTTTCTGTGTAAGACCTCCTGCATGTCTGGGTTCTGACTGCTTTTTCTGGATTGTTCACTCTTCAATTTGGAAGCTTTGCAATCTTGAAGACCTGCTTTTTTTGTCATATATGCTTGATCAAAGATTTTTTATGATTTATTGGCTAAGTTCATGAGGTTTGTTTTAATGAAGCTCTTTAAGATGGTATAAGTTCTCTCTCTGAGTAAAAACTTTCTTTTTCTTTTTTTTTTTAAAGATTTATTTATTTATTTATTTATTTGTACAAGCACTGGGTACAGTCAGAAGCGCGGGAGGGTGAGAGAATTCACCAGAGCCAGAGCGGGGAGCAGAGCAGGCAGAAGGACCGAAGTACACTGCTGAGGGGAGCAGCGGCGGCAGGAGAGGTCTGCGCGCCATGTGGGACCCTCCTCCGGTGGCCTGGAAGCAGCCGGGGATCCAACCTGCACTGCAGAGGCTGCAGACAGCTTCGCAACCCAGCGCTCAACCACTGAGCCACTGGGGAGGCCCTCTGAATAAAAACTTTCTACACCAACTTTCTTTCGCATCAAAAATACATCACTGGCTCTCTCACATTCATGCAGGTGACAGGAACTGCACAAACCTGCATCTTACGAGCTTCTAAGATGTTCTTGATACAAAGCTTCCTGACAATCTGGTTTTCCTTTCTAGGTTAAATCACAAAACAATCTGGCAGTGGGAAAATGAAGAGCAAATCTCCTACCACACCTTGCTAATCCAAGGAACAACCCAAATCTCCTTGCTAATCAAAGGAACAAATCACACAGTTATTGCTTTGTAAAATGTCTATTCTTTTATTATGGCATTTTTTTTCTCCTGTGTAGATTAATGCCATTTCCTTTCTGTCTCAAATATTTAACTTCAGATATACCAAGATAATAATCCATTGGGTTTTGGAATGAATGCCCATGTAATCAAAGAGTGTGTGAGTGTTCTTCAAAGCCTTGGTCTGTAATTGCTGTGCCATCAATGCAGGGAACATAGCAATGTAATGATTCAGCTAATGACAAAGTCCCAGCTATAAGGATATCTCAGCTTAGATAGGGTTTAAATACTAGAGCATTTTTAAGGTGAAGGATATGAGACGCTGTCTGAGTGGCTTGCATGAAGATGCATTTAAGCTCCCTGCAAACATATATGCATAAAACTAATTTTTATAGCTGGACAAAGCTAGAAGACCTATAGATACATCAAATACAATGGTTTAGTAAAAAGAGCATAGAGAAATTGTATAGATGCCTTTCCAGAAAAGTCTAGTCAGGAAGAGAATTTGTTAAAAGAAAGGATTTTATATAAGGAATTTATTAAAGAGCTATTGGAAAGCTGAAAGGCAAAGGGGGAAGGGTGGAGGAATAAAGGAGTGATGTTGGGGTGTGAAGATCTCAGAGCTCGGGCAGGTTCTGGTATCTCAGTGGCTCTGAGGGAAGACTGCTGCCTGGCTGGTCCTGATGCAGGATCACTTAGTGGAGGGATCACAGCCCCCCTGTATGTCAGACTCACACATATGGAATGGCACTTGTGTGTGTGGCTCTGAGAGTGTAGCGAGGCTAGTTCTGGGAGGATGGCAAAGCCTTGAACCAACTGTTAGCCGCTGGGGTGAACAACAGTTACTGGGGTGACAGTCTTAGGAACCAGAGTGAAAATATGAACAAGCCCCTATCACATCTGCAACCTTCTTTTCCCTCTCTAGTGCCCCCTGGTGGTAGAACCCACATAGGCACAGGGGAGGGGAGGCAAAGGAGAAAGCAGCAGTTGCAGTCAGCAAGTAAAGGAAGGTAGGTCAGAAGGTTAGAGACAAAAGCTTAAAAACCCTAACAAGACATACGTGTGTCTTATGCACCCGTCTAAGTGCAGGGGAGGAAAGTGAGGTATTAAGGTAGCTTATTATGTTCTGCTTATCTCTATTACTTAAATTTTGAATGATCCTAAGAGCTTTCTTAGATTAAGGGATTATTATTATTTTTTTTTTGTCCACTCAGTGTTCCAAAGTAAGATTTTTTTTTGTCGTTCTTTCAGTCATATACCAAAAGCCTTCCTGCAAATAGATGCCAGAAACGTCTAAGCCCTAAATCAATATAGTGAAATAAGCATTCTGCGTATGGAGAAAGAATGATCAGACTGAGTTCATTCAAATATTCCACACAAAGCCTAAGCCTGCTCTTTTGGATAGGTAGTTATGCATTTGGAAATGACAACTAGCAAGTCCCAGGTGCTGACAGAAGGCTAAATTGCCCTTTAGAATTATCTTTTCTGTTACCTCCCAGTACTTTACCACTTACCGAAAAGAAGACAAAATAATAGGCTCTTTTGTTTCCAATACCTGTAATGTGCATTTCCAGGTTTGTTTTGGAGTGCAGCTGTGAAATCTTTCAGCACTGACATAATTCTCTTCCCATCCAATTGTGAAGTGTTCTTCGAGCAATGTAATTGTTCCCCACCGCAGTTCTTACAGCAGTATGTCAGCCACTTCTTCTTCTTCCAGTTCTGATGGTTCCCTGCTGTGCTAACACCCAGAATGAATTCTTCCAGCTGTTGAAAGATGTCAGCATATTTATATGAACAGCTTCCTGTTTCCCAGGGAAATTTTCTAAACTGAAGACCAGCACGTCCCTGATTTTGTGGAGATACCACTGGGATTGTATTGAAATGTTTTTTGGGGGGTTCAGAAATTGCATTAAGTATCTCAAATGGCATGTGTGAGTACATACTATCATTTTCTCTTCACTCAGTCATATTCATTCCACACAGGAGTGTGCACAGATCATTTAGAATCCCTTCTGGAAATGAGGAACTTTGTTTTATGGCAGATAATTCTAAGAGCTCTGAAGATAGTATTTGTTTCTGGCTGACAGCAATTTATCAATTTTTTTCTGATATTTCTAATTTTTCATTGTCTTGAGTTTACAAACCTGTTTCTCCAAGATTTCTGAAGGTACCCATCATCTGAGAATAACATTTACCTACACAATTCAACTGACTACAGAAGGTTTAACAAATCTTGACTCGACTTGCTAAACCTTCTGCGGTAGATTGAGTTCTGTCTCCCAAAAAGGCCTGCAGAAGTCCTAATCCTGACACCAGTGAATGTCTTGTTTGCATATCGGGTCTTCGTTAGTGTAATTATGTGTTAAGGTGACATCACTCTGGAGTGGATGGATCCTTAGTTCAAGATGGCAGGTGTCCTTATAAGGCAAGAGACACCTAGAAGGATGGTCAGAGTTGGAGACTGGCCACAAGGCAAGTAATATCAGGAGCTGTCAGGGTCTGCCAGAAGCTTGAACTGACAAGGAGGAACTTGTCCCCAACCCCAAGTCTTCAGAGAAAGCACAGCCCTGTTCGCAGCTTGATTTTGGACCTTTACCCTCCGAGCTGTGAGAGAATACACCAGTTTCTGTTGTTTTATGCCCCTCGGCATGGTTACTCTGTTAGAGCTATCCTAGGAAACAAACTCACCTCCTACTGGGGAGTCTACCAATGTGACCGCTAGCATAATGCATTTCTTTTCTCTGCATGGACACTCCTCTCCTTATTTTCTTCTGAATTTGCACCGTCAGTGCTAGTGGATCTTCCCTGTCTTTGCATTAGCTGGACACAGGGACAAAGCATTCTTAGAAAAACTCCCCAAGGAAAACTCTGGGTCATGGATGCCTGTTGTTCATACTTTCATATGTACTGGCTGAGAAGTGTGGGGCTTCCTGGGAGCTGATGCAGCATCTTAATTTTCTGCACTGGCTTCTCACTGAAGACAATGTCTCTGCCTACTTAAGTTTGCTCACTGTGGTCACCTAAAAGAAAAGATCAGAGCAAACTATGGGACTCCTTGCATTTTCCCCCAATCCAACAAACTTGTTCCCCAGCCCTCTTGGATTTATAGGCTGGCATTTCAGTTCTCCACAAGCAGCGAACTCTGCAACAAGCAGCGCTAACAGTGCTGCCACGGAACACCTCTCTCAGAAGCAGAGCCTCTCAAGGTGCACAACCCCAGACCTCCCCTGCCATGTGTGAGCCACCCAATGTATCCTATTTATGATTATTTTGGTAAGTCTGCCCACTTTGAGTGTTCAGGGACCTCTCACCAAAAAAGTCCTTGTACCTGTATCAGTGGTTCTGTCTTAGAATGTCATAATCTGACTGCATGTCTGATTTCAAAGTTGAAGTTATACCAAGGGTGGCCATTTAATTGAATGTCCAAAGCAGTGTGTTAATTTAGAATACAAGGAGACATTAAAAATAGTTAAGGGGCCTCCCCGGTGGTGCAGCAGGCTGAGCTTACAATCATGCTTTAAGACCATATATCATAACTAAATGAAAGAAGTTACATAGCCAAAAAATGTTTTCCTGGTTAGAAGTTGTGGATGAGGCAACATAATTAAGTTTTTTTCTGTAGCAGCTTAATATGATTTTAAAATTAACAGTGATAAGCCAGAAGTATCATTTGTATATGAAGAACTCAGGTTATATTTGAAATACCTCACATATAAATAAGAAACAATGTCTCTTATTAACAAAATTGTCATAAATAGGAGAGAATACTTCCCAAATACTTTTTAAAAAATAATGTTCTTGGGATCTCCCTGGTGGCACAAGGGGTTAAGACACAACCTATGAAGCTATTGGCAGCCACTGCAGCACGAGTTTGATCCCTGGCCAGAGAGCTACCCACATGGCACAGCAGACCTCTCCTGTCTCGCCCACTGCTCCCTCGGCAGTGTATTTCAATCTGCCTGTTCTGCTCCCCACTCTGTCTCTGGTGAATGCTTTCACCCCCCACACCTCTGGCTTGTACTCCATTTCTTCTATACATAAATAAATCTTTAAAAAAAATAGCATTCTCTACCATTTTGAAATGTATTGACCAATGTTGATTTTCATTAAATTGTTAGAACTAAAGTGGTCCTGTTTAAATTTATTTCAATGACATCTTTCCCCAAAAGTAAAATCCATTAACATGAAAGCAGAATGAAAGCTTTATATTGACAGTGAAACTTTTAAAGTAACAAGGAGAAAATTGTCTTTGGTATATATTCACAATTGTTAACCAATTTCTTAACCATTGCCTGTTGCTGTATTTTTCTGAAAAATGTATTTATTTCAATACGCTACAATTTCCAATATTATATCTGTAATCCAAAGTTGCATATTATGCTAATAAACTTGCAATGCATAGGTCAATGGACTCTTCTGTTGCTTATACATAACAGTTTTTATTGTGAAAATACTCTTCATACTGCAGAAGTACCAGGTAAGGTCAGAGCACATCTGATGAATGTAAGCTAATCTAAATTTTATTATTCTAATTAAATGCATAAATATCAACACAAGTATTTTTAAATGTACTTTCTTTTTATCTCTATTATTTCTTTTTTTATCTTTCTTTTTATCTCTGAGTACCTGCCTTCAACAAATATTTTCCAAGATGATATTGGTTAAATAGCCTCTGATGTTTTTGAATGTTTCATTAAATTTAAATACTTCAAAACTGTAAGATTCTGTTCCTGATAGAGGATTTAAATTTATTCATTTGGAAATACGAATTCCATCAAACGATTCATTAAACAGGTCAGCATATTTCCAAGCACAATTCTAGAACTTTAAATCCTGACACAAAATAAAAGCATATACATTGGAATGAAAGAAATAAAGCCATCCTTATTTGCAGGTGAGATGATTGTCTACATAGACAATCCAAGAAAATCTAAAAAATAAAATATTCCTTGAAAAAGTGAAATTACTAAGATTTTGTTTTTCAAGGACAACACAAAAACCAGTACCATGTTTATTTATAATACAAGAATGTGGAAACAAAAATTTAAACCACAGTACCATTTATAATTGCCCCAAAGGTAACAGAATATTTATGTATGAGTCTAACAAAGTATGTACAGTAGCTATATGCTACAAATTACTAAAATGCTGATGACAGAAATCAAAGAAGACCTAAATAAATGGGGAGATACACCATATTTGTTGATTGGAAGATTTGGCTTTGTAAAGATGTCAGTTCTCTCTAAATTGATCTATAGGTTTAATGCAATGTCTATCAAGTTTTCATCAAGACATTTCAAAAATATATACAAGCTTGTTCTAAACTATATGAAAATGAACAAACCTACACTAGCTAAAACAATTTTGAAAATAAAGTGGGAGGAATCAAGCTATCAGGTATCAAACCTTATTGCATGGGGGAGGGGCACCATGAGCTGTGATAGAAGGCTAGGGGTGCTTGGTGCTGGGTGTGGTCTGGGGCATTTACATTAAGGGTGTGATCCTAGGAGCCTCCCTGGACCTCCTAGAGGCCTCCCTGCAAGGGGTTAAGCCTCAGCATTATGAAACAATCCAAAGCTGAGGCAGCAAGAGTTGGATCCCTGGCCAGGGAGGAGACCCACATGGTACAGCAGACCTCTCCTGTCTTGCTTGCTGCTCCCCTCAGCAGTGTATTTCAGTCAATCTGCCTGTTCTGTTCCCCACTGTGTCCCTGGTGAATCCTCTCACCCACACACACCCCCCCCAACCATGCCGCCGCACCTCTGGCCTGTACCTTTGTTCTTGGATACATATATAAATAAATCTTTTTTTTTTAAATAGTGTGACCCTATACCTCTGAATCATACAAAATGCTGTAAACCAATGTTACCTCAATAAAAATAAAGTATAAAAAAAAGTACTGCATAGCTACAATAATCAAGACAGTATAGTGTTGGTAAGAGATGACACATAGATCAATGAAACAGAATAGAGAAGCCAGAAACAGGTCCACATAAATACGCCTGATTGATTTTTGACAAAGGTGTAAAATGAATTCAAAGGAAAAAGGGCAGCCTTTCAACAAATGGTTCTGGAGCAGTTGACATTCATAGGCAATTGATTAAATGAACTTTGACCTAAACTTCTCACCATATACAAAAATTAACTCAAAATAGATGATGGCTTTAATTATAAGACACGAAGCCATCAAACTTTTAGAAAAAGAAATAGAAAGTCTTTGGGACCTAGGAGTAGACAGAGTTCTCAGACTTGACACTGAAAGCATGATCAATAAGAGGAAAAATTGAAAATATGGATGTCAACAAAATAAAAAATGTTTTCCTCATAAGAGGATGAAAAAAGAACTGTAGACAGGGGAGAGAACACCTACAAACCACATATTCAGCAAAGTTCTGTATCCAGAATAAAAAAATAAGTCTCAGCATGCAATAGTAAAAGAAAAATAATAGTCCAATTAAAAAACAAAAAGGGGCAACATACATGAACAGACATTTCCATTGAGGATATACAAATAGCAAAGAAGCACATGAAAAGACATTCAACATCTTTAAGCACTGGGTGCATAGAATTAACACCACAATGAGACACATCTATAAACCTTTCAGAAACATTAAAATTAAAAGTAGTGACAACACCAAATGCTGGTGATGCTAAAGAAAAATTAGATTTTTCTACAAAGCTGGCAGGAATGTTCAGTGGTGGCACCACTCTGAAAATTAGCTTGGCTATTTCTTTTAAAATAAAACGCATAGTTACCAAAATCATTGTGCTCTTGGGAATTTATCTTGAAGAAAATTAAAATTATGTTCACACAGAAGCCTGTTCATAAATGTTCACATGAGTTTTATTCATATTCACCCAACACTGGAACAACCTAGTGCCCTTCCATGGGCAAAGTGTGATAATTCAGAGTTACCACTCAGCAATAAAGAGTGAAATATTGATATATGCAAGAACTTAAAAAGATCTCCAGGAAATTAGATTGAGTAGGAAAAAAGCCAATTTCAAAAGAATACACACTGTATAAAATGTTCTAGAATATTCTTGAAATAACAAAGTCATATTGCTTGCCGTGGGTTAGAAATGGGGGTGAGAGATGAGGTCTATAGGGGTCCAGCCTTGTGAGGATGGAATAGTCCTGTAACTTGATTGTGGTGACGGTTTTGTGAAGCCACATGTGCAATAAAGTCACATAAAATTACACACACACATGAATGAGCACATGTAAAACTGAACGTGGAGATTCAGGAGCAATCTGAATAAGCGAGGTGGATTGTACCATTGTGTTTCCTGGTGTTGATATTGGACTATAGTTGTGTGAGATGTCACCACTGAGGAAAGACGAGTGATGGGCACAGGACATCTCTGCACATGTTTTTGCAACTTCCTGTGAATCTATAATTTTTAATTTTAAAATAAAATTTTTAATTTTGAAATAAAAAATGAAAGAACTTAAATCTCGTGGACTGCTTGAGTTTTTGTTCCCACCAGCACCTCTTCACCGGCATTTGGTACTGTCATTACTTGTTGTAGCCACAGTGTAGGCTCCATTCTCTTGTTGTCATTTTTGGGATATATTCCCATATCTTCCTGTTTATAACCTTTATTATCTATTATTGCTTTTCTACTAAAAGCTGAAGTACTTAGGCACTCTGTTGAGTACTTGGACTAAAGTTTCCCAACTGATTTTTATTTTTTTAAACATTTATTTTATTTATTTATGCATACAAGAGCTGGGGTGTAAGCCAGAGGTACAGTAGGTGGGAGGTGGTAAAAGGATTCACCAGAGACAGAGTGGGGAGCATTTCAGTGTACCTACTGAAATACACTACTGAGGAGAGCAGCGGGGCGAGACAGGAGAGGTCTGCTGTGCCATGTGGGTTAACTTCCTAGCCGGGGATTGATTCATGCTTCAGTGGCTGGAGAGACAGTTTGATAGCTCTGAGACTTTAACCCCTGTGCCATCAGGGAGGTCCCCCAACTGATTTTTAAAATGTACAGAGGTTGATTACAAAAATTCAATACTGCAATAGGACACTTAGGTAGATCTGCTATAAAGGCTCAAATATTTTTAGGAACCACTTGGCAAGGCAGCAAAGAGAAACATGCACTGCCAGGCTAAAACATTATTCAACCAAAGGGTCATAACTCACTTCAACTTGGTCAAGTCTGGCTGAATGACTATAAATTGAAAATTCTGAAAATCACATCTTGTTTGCAGCCCCAGTCTACCCAACTCTGAGACCAGAGGACAGAAGATCAAGATTTATTTCTGGGTCCCCCATATCAATGGTTATTTTTGAATCCACATCAGAAACCAAAGGCTGCTGGGTTGACTTCAGAATTTGTCACTAAAGCAACAGGTTAGCATTATCAGACAAAACTTTCCCAAGACATCAGCCTTCAGAGAATGTCAGTGTGTTTAGCTGAGGAACCATGTGGACTTGTAATATTCTCATTTTTTTGTTTTTACAGTATAAATGAGTTCTGCTCAGAATGATTAAAGAGGAGGGAAATGACCTAATGTCTGTTGTCACCTTCTTTATTGTTGATAAAATTGGAACATTTGAAAATGTGGAACATTACCCGCCTGGTTTACTGGATATGGCAGCTGTGGTCACTGCCCTGCGTCTTATTAGCGAAGTTGATCAGGGAACGTGATGTATTCATGAGGCTGATGCAAAATGCATCTGTTCAAGTAAGAAAGTCAGTTTTGCCACAGAAACTGCCCCAGCTCCGATACCAAATATTTACCTAAGGACTCCTTATTCCCCCACCCTCATTGAAAACTGACAGTTCAAAGATCACAGCCACCAGCCTCCCCAAAGATGACTGAAGCAGCTGTGGAATGTTGTTAGGCAAGAATCTGAAGAGGCTGGAAGCTGTCAGTCAACAGAGAACAGCTGACTGATGTTGATCTCCATTAACTAGAGATGTGGCAAAACCTTGATACTAGATATATAGAGGTGGAATAACTATGCTAGGCATCAGCTAAATAGTTTCTGAACCTCACATAAAACCACCTGCTAAAAACTTCAATGACTAGAGAAGAATAGTGTGGAAGACTGTTGGAAGATGCTTTTTCTTATAGAAAAAGGTAGGTTAAAAAAAAAATCTAGGTTGATTCAACTATGATGTTGGAGAAACCCCTGCTCTCAGAATTCAAAACTTAAAAGAGCAAGGCCCTTAAACAGATGCAATGAAGAATGGATCATTTATATAAATCCCCACCCTTACTTGTCAAACACTTCAAGGATAAGGAATTAGTTCATGTAATATTGAATTCAAGGTCACAAAATAACTTTGGCTAGAATAGCTTGAGCTGTGCTAACAAGATCATAATTTCGTTTCATAATTAGTATCTCTTTCATGAATAAATATTTGTCTGATCTTTTTACTTTAGCCCAGAGTTAGGCAGTGGTTGGTATTGCCAGTAAATAGACCTGTTGGAGGAATGTCATTGCTCTCTGAATCATCAGCAAGTTCTAATTTCTATATTAAAGCTACCCTTAAGCCAACTCCTTGCTTCCCCCCAGATTAAGTTTATTTAATAAGACTCCAATGAGCACTAATGAAGAATCTGACATTTTCCAAGAAGTGGCAGTTATAGTGATTTGGCTTAATAGCTGCAGTTATAGGGCCTCCCTGGTGGCAAAGGGGTTAAAGTCTCAGTTCTATCAAGCTGTCTACAGCTGCTGCAGCCTGAGTTCTATCCCTGGCCAGGGAGCTACCCACATGGGACAGCAGACCTCTCTTGCCTCTCCTTCTGCTCCCCTCAGCAGTGTATTTCAGGAAATCTGCCTGTTCTGCTCCCCACTCTGTCTCTGGTGAATCCTCTCACACCCCTGCACTTCTCGCCTGCACCCCAGTTCTCGTATGCATAAATAAGTAAAAATAAATCTTTTTTTAAAAAAATCTGCAGTTATAGTGATTCTTACTGTCAGTCTAGAGATATCTGTGAATACTCTATTTTTTAACTGATTAGTTATTTTTAATTGGGGTAACATTAGGATTCTCTCCATCAGATGTCACCACCATATTGCCCTAATCCACCACCATAGGCCATTGTGCTTCCTTCCCTCCTGGTTCCTGCCCTCCCCCACCCCTTCACCTGCTTTGGTTGCTTCAGTTATTTAGTCAGTTTTCAAGGGTCAGCTTTTAAGGTTGTCTTTCTCTGGTTACTAGTTTGGTCTCTCTCTATATTCCACTTATTAGTGACACCATCAGGTATTTATTCTTTGACTTATTTCCCTTAGCATTATCTCTTCCATCTTCATTCTTGTTGCTGCAAATGACATGAGTTTATCGTTTTTGATTTCTGAGTAGAATTCCATCGTAAGTATCTTCATAAGCATATTTTCATAATCCATTCATCTGTTTAATAGGCATTTAGGCTATTTTCATATTCTGGCTGTTGTAAAAAGTGCTGCAACGAACACAGAAGTGCAGATTTCCTTTCAAGTTGGTGTTTTTCTATTCTTTGGATAGATACCAAGGAGTGGAACTGCTGGGTCATATGGCAGATCCATTTGAAGTTTTGAGAACCTCCATATGATTTTGAGAAAACCCCATGTCGTTTTCCATAAGGGTTGGACCAGTTTACATTCCCAGTATAGTAGTGTTCCTTTTTCTCCACATCCTCGCCACCATTTGTTGTTGCTAGTTTTTTTAATATGTGCCATTCTCACAGGTGTGAGATGGTATCTCATTGTGGTTTTGATCTGCATTTCTATGATGACAAGCGTGATGAACATTTTTTCATATATTCATTGGCCATCTGTATGTCTTCTTTGGAGAAGAGTTTATTTAGCTCTCCTGCCCATTATTTAATTGGGTTATGTTTTCTTTTCCTAGAGGTGTATGAGTTATTTGTAAACCTTTCATTTCAGTCCTTTATCTGATGGATGATGTGAAAATATTTTTTGCTTTGCACGGGGTATCTTTTTCTTTTGGCGACAGTTTCTTTTGCCATGCAGAAACATTTTAATTGTATGTTTAAGAGTCTCTTTTTCCAGACAACCTTTCTCTGATACTTCTTGAGTCAGTTATTCTCATTTACTTCTACCTGGACATTTTTTTTGTCTTGCAGAACATACATTCCTTAGCTGTTTCTAGTCCCAGACCATTCTGGCTTAAGATTCCCTTTTGGAAAGCTTTTACAGTGGGAATTGATGTCTTCAGGATTTTTTTCTCTCTGGTAAGTAGCCCTTTGCTTCTTTCTTTTACTTAAGCCCAGTGGTCCAGGAAACACTTTCCTTTCCCTAAGGTGACTACTCAGGCTTTGGGTGAATCTCTAAGAGTTACCCTATTCCAGTACATATCTTGAAAAAATTGGACTCCAGAGAGAACTAATTCCCATTATAACTTATCAGGAGTGGTAAAAGGAAGTAATTCAATCGTGCAAGTTATCTTCTTCGTAAAATCTCACTAAGCTAGCACACACCTCTTCAACTCTGGTATCCATGTGAGTGCTTAAGCAGCACATGAGTGGGATCTGGATTCTGGTGCTATTGTGGTAGCATCCTAGTTCTTTCTGGAGGCCTGCCCATGACACGTGCTGCCCCCAACGGGCATCATTAAACATGTATTTCTGTATTCTAGCTACAGATGTAAGCATCCCCTTCCCTAACCTAGCCTATCTGTAGGGGTAACTGCAATGTGTGTGTGTTTAAATTTCTAATTTCCATCCTGTTTTCAGTCACTCATTTTTACCTCTCCTATTATATGGAATAGGAATAGTCCCAGGGACTTTTATGAACCAGCCTCTGATTTTAATAGACCATTAAAAATATATGAAATGCCAAAGATCTCCTACATGGTATATTTGTGGCAAAGAAGCAGGAGACCTGCTATGACCAGCCTGTTTAAGTTGGGTAAAAGGAGAAGGGGACTCTCTCCAAAAGTCTGCATGCAACAAAGGATACCCTAATAAGCCCTTTGTGTGGACTGGTTCTTAGTTCTCTGTACCATCATCCTCATTTCTAAACCTTTTGTTGGATCACTTCTGGTTTTCTAACTACTTGGGGAGCAAATTCTCAATAATGAAAGCTGCCAAATAGCACAGGGTAGTGACAGTGACCCGTCTGAGAGGAAAGAGAGTGATTGTGGGACAGATCCCAAATAAGGGTCTAGCTTTGGGAGAAATATTAGAAAAGTCTACCCTCTGAAATAGTTAACAAGGTTGGATACAGGTTAATAATGAATAAAACTTTTAATTTTTGTATGTGATTAAGAGTTTTCACAATAAAATCATTTTCTGTCTCCCCAGGATATGGCCACCTAGGAGATATCTTATAAGTGGGTTCCTCATAACAAGAATTTCCAAAATCCCAGGACGGGACCTAGGACTCTTTCTCATAGGAAATGTATTGACTTAACATATAACTTTTAATAGACATGTATAATCTTCTTGGCTATTGCCTGTCTGCTCCAAAGCAACTTCATAATAGCAGCTATTTGAGCACACTGCTGAAAGAACACTAAAGTATATCATTGCATGTGCTTTGGTTTGGAGATGTACTTCTTTGTATATGCACAAAATGTTTCTGGAAGGGTTCACTAAAAAAATGGTGACATTTACTTCTAGCCAGGGAAGCCAGGTGCCTTGAGGAAAGGGGTGAAGAAACAACATTTGAAAAACAAAATGAAATTTAAGTGAGTTAAAAAAGAAAGCTATGCTGTCACTGGGTCACTGGAGATATTTTCCAGTTGATTTGTTTGTTAGGTTATATTAGATTATATTTCTTAGATTTGTTACTGTCCTGGTGAAAGTGACCTGGTCAGTCAGTCAGAAAGCAGAGTAATTAAAGATTGCGTGGCTAATTCCATTGTTTAGCAGTTAAATAAAGACCATTGTACTGACTATGTTGATGCATTAATACATTAGGGCAGAGCTAAGGCAACACCACTGAAACTGTTTATCCCTAGCCTTGGGAACACCATGGAAAAAGTAACTTTGCTCATGTCCTTAAAATGCTGCAGGAATATATCCATAGTACAAATGAAAACTCAAGATTCTCAAAGCTCATTGCTAGCCCAGAATCAGGCTTCTGAGCAAAATGATTTATGAGTGAGGTAGAAGATACACAAGCCATACCAACGGAGTTAGGAACAGAGGTGTTCTTGCAGCAGGCAGGCACGAGCGCACCAACTTAGATGATGCCAGTCCTGAAATGAGAATGTTGCTACGTTTGTCTATGGATTCACCACTAAGCTCTTCTCACAACTGCAAATGTGACTTTCTCTGTAGTAGTTGAACGTGGTCCAGGATGTGTAGAGAGTTCCTAATCTCTTCAATATAAAGAGCATAATGTTTCTCTGAAAGAACAAGCAGGCATCATTATTGCTAGTAACTGCCATGACATCCTTGTTTCCAAAGAAAACACATGAACTTGAAAGACAGGAAGTCTGCTTAAGATTTTTGGCCTTAAAATATACATGCTGAAATTCCAAATTTGGGAGAATTTTAAAACTGATATGTGAATGGAATCTTTAAAAGTACTTCTGACGTTGGAGCAACTGCATATTGAGTATTTGGGTTAAAACAAGTTCAATCTCTTCTACAAACATAGCAGAAAGACATATTTGCCAGTTGAGATGAGGGAGCTGGAATCCACTGCCACTTATGAATGGACTTTAAAAGCAGCCAGAATCAAAGAAAGTGTAATGCCAATTTCTAGGCAATGTTTAAGACTCATGTATGTATCTCTGCTGAAACATTGCTAAAAGCATTTATTTAGACTGTTGAATCGAGTCAGAGAAGTAATGATACTTTCTGGTTGGAATATCACCAATCTCTATTCCAATTGAGTCATGTCCTGTATTAATTCTGTTTGGGCACTCAGTTCTATTTTCTGTAGACTGATCTTAAGAATATGAGGATTCTTAAATGTGTGATGAAATGTGCTCCCATGTTTTGGATTGCATGATAATTTCACCTTGGACTACTTCCAAAACAAACAATTTGAGTGTGCTGAGAATCAGCAAATATTGAAAGCTTAATATCAACACACACTCAATGAGAAAGGCCACTTAGCAATGTCTATCAAATTACAAAATACAAACACAGTCCTACTCTAAGAGCTTACCTTATATATAATATGCTCCAAAATGATGCATATAAGAGATAATTCATAGCAGTATTGTTTATAGCAGCAAACAATTTAAAACAATGCTCTCTGCAATGAACTAGTCAAATCATGGTATATCCATACAATAAAATAATATACAGTCATGTAAAGAAATAATCCCTTTAGACACTTTGAAATCTTGAAAATATAGGAAGTAAAGGATAAAAGGCTAGAGCAGTACTTAGCATTTCATTTATAAAATGACTTTCATTTTGTGAAAAATTGGGTGAGTCAATAAGAGTATATTTTACTATTTCTTTCCATCCCTCCATATCTATATAAAAGATACTGTTAGATACTAGTGCCCTCTGGGGTGGGAAATTGAATGTCAGAAAGATTTTTCACTATATACTTTCAATTTTTCAATCATAAATTACTCATTCAAAAATTGGAATTATCTATTTCAAAGAAAATATTTTAAGTAAAACTTTGAAATAGCTGGTGAATAGCACCTAATACACAGCTGGTGCACTTTTTAGTGAATAATAATTGCCTGGATGTGTAGTTGAATAGGAACTTGGGATTTCTGTATAGCATTATGACTTTTACAGGTTTTCCCCACTCTATTAAAAGATAATAAAGGAATTGTAGAACTTTTTAAACTAACCTTTCTCCTCCACCTTCTGACTTTTATGACTATTTTGAAGACTGCTGAAAAGTAAATGTTGGGTGTAGAAATACTGAGTCCTTGAACTCCCTAGGAATAAGTTGAAGTACCAGAAGTGTTAAGCAATTGCCTGGAGTTATTTTACTCACTTATTTCTACCCACCCAGCTCCCAGCTTTGTATTTAACTATCTTTCCTCCCAACTCTCTCTAGTTGTTTATTCTAAAACTACAAAAGAGAAACTAGATATGTTTGAGGCACAAATGACTGGGTGCAATTTGTCAGTTTGAAAGTCTTGCTGGTGAATGAAGATATTTAGTGACATTTATTAAAAAGGAATAATAGGGGGCATCCCTGGTGGCGCAGGCGGTTGAGCGCAGCACTGTGAAGCTGTCCGCAGCCTCTGCAGTGCCAGTTCGATCCCTGCTGGTCTCGGGGCAACCCACACGGTGAGCAGACCTCTCCTATCTTGCCCTCTGCTCCCCTCAGCAGTGTATTTCGTCAGTCTGCCTGTTCTGTTCCCTGCTCTCTCTCTCTAGTGAATCCTCTCACCCTCCCGCACATCTGGCCCGTACCCCAGCTCTTGTATAAATAAAATAAACAAATAAATAAATAAAGGAATAATAGTAAGTCATTCTAGTTATCAGTGATTTTGATGACTCTATGATTAAATAAGAACTATGTATAATATAAACAAAATTCCTTAAATTTTAGATCAGTATGGATAGTTCTTTGTTAAAACCTGGAAACAACCGAAATGCCCAAAAATAGATGACTGGATCAAGAAGATGTGGTATATATTCACCGTGGAATATTATTCAGCAATCAAAAAAGATAAACTCATGCCATTTGCAACAATGTGGATGGAGCTAGAAGGAATTATGTTCAGTGAAGTAAGCCAGAAGGAAAAAGAAAAATATTGGATGGTTTCACTTATAACAGGAATATAGGGGAACCAAATAAGACATTAGTGTAAAAAAAATAATAACAGTACAAAACACAACAAAGCAAAAACAGACTATTATAAATCAGAGACATACTGCACAGGAGGAGGAGGGAGAGGAATCAGAGGGAGGGAGGGAGAACAGGGGACTGTGGTGATGGTGCACAGGTGCCTTGGGGAAGGAAATTCTATAGTGACTCAATCTGAGGGGGTGGGGGAAGCAAATATTGTTTAAAAATAAAAAAATTAAAAATTAATTTAAAAAAGGAATAATAGGAAGTCATTCTAGTTATTAGTGATTTTTAATGACTGATTAAATAAGAACTATGTATGATATAAACAAAATTCCTTAAATTTTACATCAGTATGGATAGTTCTTGGTTCAACATTGTACTCAACTATACCTCCTTAAGAAATAAATATAGTGGGTTTCAATCTTGGGGGTAGGGAGGAGGGTGAAGAACTGTACTTTCTCTCTAACAATGAAGGCAACATTCTGCAAATGCATGTCATTTTCACTCTTAAGGTCCTATTCTGCTTACCTCACAGGATTGGTTCAGGATAGAATGAGTGTGGCATGTGTGAGTGTTTTTCTAAACTCTAAGTGGTATTCCATGTTCAAGGGCTGGTCCGTATGTTGCTGAATTTTCCCAGTCTCATAGAATTTTGAGATCAAATATGTTCAAACATGCTGAAATGTAGTAAAGGATATGATGCTTTATAGTTGTGATACTTTCAAGTACCATACTGAATATATCTGGGAGGACTCCTAAGATGCTGGTTTTCAATTATATTCTTGGAAACTGAGTTTCATTATTGTGCCTTCAAAATGCCACTGTTTCTTACTGGCTTAGGCTATTCGAACACTTCAATAGCCTGGTGCTCTGCTGATTGACCTTGAATTTCAATCCTCCAGACTCAGTGAGAGCTAGTGTCCTGTTTTTAGAGAGAGGAGGAACTCAGCGCCACAAGCCGAGTCTTAACTTTTTATAATTGTGTGTGTATGTGTGTGTGTGTGTGTGTGTGTGTGTGTGTGTAAGCTCATGCCTGTGCAAGCTCTCTGTAACCTTGAAGAATGTTATATAATTGCAATGTTTATTTTTTTATTTATTTTTTTAAAGATTTGTTTGTTTGTTTGTTTGTTTGTTTATGCAAGAACTGGGTACAGTCAGAAGTGCAGGAGGGTGAGAGAATTCACCAGAGCCAGAGCAGGGAACAGAACAGGCAGACCGACGAAGTACACTGCTGAGGGGAGCAGCGGGCGGCAGGAGAGGTCTGCGCGCTATGTGGGACCCTCACCCAGCAGCTGGGGATCGAACCAGTGCTGCAGAGGCTGCAGGCAGCTTTGCAGCCCAGTGATCAACCACTGTGCCACCGGAGAGGCTCTAATTGCATTGTTTAAAGGACACTGTTAGAAATAAATGAGATTGCCTTATAGGAAACTATCATTTTCAGGGTTCCATTCTTAGAGCAATTAGGGCCTTGATAAGATGATTCCAGAAGTAATTGGGTTCTGGGATGCATCTGGTATGCCTAGTCTCCTATCTGTCTCAGTTCCATTTCCAGTCTCCAGCTTTGGCACTTTGGGCCCCCAATATCTGCTCTCCAACCATCAATGTTGGTTTTCGTTTACCTTCCAAACTCACAAATGAAACTTCAGAGCCAGCCATCTGAACCCTGAATTGAGATTAAGGATATTTCTGGGAACAGGACTAAAGATACCCAGCAAACAAGGCTGATGCTAACTACCTTTTCCAGATATTAAAACAGACCAAAGTGAGACAGGAAAGACTGAATTTAGGACAGAGTTTTAATTTATAATTGGAAAGAGCAACTACAAGTATTAAGATTTGATCAAATGCTTTGTGGGAACTGGCCTGTCCCCGTTCACTGCTTGAAAAAGCAGTGTTGTACACATGGAAACCTGGCCAGAGAGAGTGTAAAGCCTAATACCTTAAGTCTGATGGCTGAGATATGGCTTAAGATATTCTCAAACTCTTTATTTTTAAGTAACCATTGATCCATAGGAATTTGCAAAGACTGCAGATTATCAAATATTCTTCTCCCAATTTCCCACAACGGTTATATCATTCATAACTATAATACAGTAAGAAAACCAGGAAACACATTGGTTCAATGTGGATATAGTTTTATGTCATTTTAAAACCTCTATAGATTTGTGTAACCCTAACCTCGGTCAAAATGTAGAACTAATTCATTGATGCCAAGATCTCCCCCATGCTAGCCTTTATAGTCACACCCCTACCACCATTACCACATCCCGAGCCCTTGATAACCACTGATTTGTTCTGTCTCTATAATTTTGTCATTCTGAAAATGTTGTATAAATGAAATCATATATTATGTGATATTTTGAGGGTTTTTTTAATATTTTGCTGAAATCTATTTGCCTATAATTGGTTAAGAATTTTTGCACCTCTATTCAGGAAGAATTCTGACTTTAATTTCTTTTGTTTGGTGGTTGGTTAGTTGATTTTTGATCCTCTCTTTGATCCTAGTATCAAGGTAACATTAAGTTCTTAAATGAATTGAAAAGTATCCCTCCTCTTCTATTTTCCAGAAGAGATTGTGTAGAACTGGTATTAATTCTTTAAAACATTTGGCAGAATCTGCCAATAAAAACCATTTGTGTCTAGAGACTTCTTTAGAGGGAGGTTCTAGCTTACAAAGTTAATTTCCTTTATAGTGATGGGCTATTCAAATTATCTATTTTTTTGGGGGGTCAATTATAGTAGGTTGTGCTTTGTGAGGAATTGATTCATTGCACCTAAATTATCAAATTAACAAGTGTAGAGTTGTTTGTAGTGTTCTCCTATTGTTCTTTGCTGTCTGGAGGTGCTGGCAGTGATACCTGCTGTTTCATTCCTCGCTGAAGTTGGATAGTGATTGTTTAAATGTGTTCTGTAGTTAGGTCACCCCTTTCTTGGTACTTTGGCTAGAAATAGCCAGCTTTTCTTGGGACTTTTTTGATGCCTGTGCTTATTGACATTTCCAGATTGATGGTTTGTCCTAGTCCATGTTGGGGATATAGAAGGCAAAAAGAAAACACAGGGAAATCACCATCATTTTGTTCCTGGAGTTCAGCATTTCCTAGTTGGTCAGCCTTATATTCTCTCCTTTCAGAAAATTCTTGTTCTTTACATGTAAAATCCAGATTGTTTGGTTGTATTTGTGGGAAAAGTAGGGGGAAAGTTTGTCTACTCCATCTTGTCCAGAAGTGGAAGTGACTAAGTGATTTTCACTTCTCTGTGCAATTACAGTAAATGGCTTGAGAGCTTCTCCACATTTACATCTATTCTCTTGCTTGTAATAAAAGTTAAATTTATCCTGAAATAATATGGACCTTTTATAGTAGGTTTAACTTCTGCAAGGTGAAGGAGACAAAGATATAGTCACTAGAAACCATCAAGTAGAACAGCAAAAGGCAGCAAGTAGATCAGGTGAATGTACTAAATAGATTTGGGTTGATGCTGGACCATTCTTTTCACAGTGAGCTGAGGATCTTTTTGATCAGTACCTGATAGTCATTACATATTCTGTTGAAATAAAAATAATTGCTTTATGAAATCAGGGTCAGTACTAGATTTGAGCCAGGAATTCTAAATTACAATTGACACTATGATTTCGCACAAGTAACAAATCCTTCCTCAGCTCCATTTTATTCATCCTTAAAATGTGCTTGTGGGTGGATTAGTTCCTAAGGACTCTTCCAGATTTTTGGTTTGTAATTACTCTACAGAGATTGCTTCCCTGCCATCTCTGCAGGTACACATACACACTACCACAGGCAACTACTCACCAACTTCTTTGTCCTACAGAAGTCTTTAAGGAGGATTTGGCTACTACGAGACATTTAAAACCTCACTCATCAGTTTTTCAAAATCTTGCTCATTTAAATTGTCACAGCTCAAGAGCCCTGGGATTTAAACCTTGGAAAGGGTAAGACTTGTCAGCAGAATTTCTGTGTTAATTTGTAAAGAGAAAAGGGTATCGAAACGTTTCTCTCTGCAGAAGGCAGTAGAGAGACTGCAGACAAGGAAGTTCAGGGGGTAGTAAAGAGAAAGTCACAGACAAATGTCAAAGCTCTTGAGGTCCTGTTTTTTCTTCTGTCCTGCCAGGGCCTCCTGTCCTACTGAATAAGAGGGTCATGTATTTGAGGGAGAGGAAAACTCCTAGCTAGCAGAGGCAATCTTGGAAGGACCAGGAATAAGAACAGAACCTGAATATAAACAAGTTGGAGACAGTCATGATTTATAAAATATCAAAGAGATATCTACCCTCAAGGTACAAATGCATTCCAGAAAATCTTTTCCCATAGTTTCTCATCTTTGTCCTTTATCACTTAAGCTACCAGAGATGATGCTATTGGTTCAAACATTTCCAGGAAATATTTGTTCAAACAGAAATTCCTCTATGGACAGTGACTGAACAATTTGTTCTATTCTGTTAGAGGGAATTTTTAAAACATTGATGCTTTAAAAAAAAAATTGATGTTTCCCAACACCGATTTAACAAAAGTAAAGGTTTTCTTCTCCCCTGGGCAGTCACTGAGGATCCTTGAATGTGATGGAAATTATTTCTGATGGGCTTTTGCATAGGCACACTGGGTGGAAGCAGGAGAGACAGAGTCACTGTGAGATGGGGCATGTGGAGTGCAAGATCTAGAAGAGTGCAAGATGCCAGTTAGGATCATAGAACCAGATCTGTGGTGAGCTCCTCTGGCTGGAAAAGAAGAACAGAAAGGGGCCTGGAGAGAATTTGGTGAGGACTGGCTGATCCCAGACCTTTTGTTTCCATAACTCCCTCTCAAGTTTCTCAAAATTTTCAAGGAATATTTTGATGCTGTTCTAAGGCACACAGGAGGTCATGTCAGTCAAGAGATGATAGCAGCTATAGAGAAGTCAGTATTCAGAGTAATTTACTACCATGTTGTTTACCAGGGCGAATGAACACATTCTGTTCTCCCGGAGCATCTTGAGAGAGAGTTGAAATCTGAACAAGAGGGTCATTTACATGGATCATTCTCTTGTCCCTTCCCATTTCCTTTCAGCTTTCCTCATTTCACAACTGAAAGTCCACATTGCCAGGCTCAGTGGGGAATACAGGAAAAGGATAAGTCTACAAGCCTCATGGGAAGTGGTGAACAGCAGGAGGAGCAAGCACAGCACCATTTAGAGCTGCGCAATGCACCACTGTCACAGGTGCTTAAAATTCCTAGAGTCCCTAAGGTCTGAGATCATGAAAGAAGAAACGACAAAGAAATAATAAAGCACAGGGTGTGATTGCTCGAGCCAAAGTTTGCAGAAAAGAGGAGTGGCCGGCAGATCAAGTGAAGCAGCATGGACCTGTGGGAATAGGAGGAGAATTGAATGTTACTATTAGGAGATTATTGGTAACTTTAGGTAAAGAACAGTTTTAGTGGGGTGATGAGGAACTGTGGCTTGATTATGCCGAACAATAAAATGAAGACTTGAGTGAAAGCTAAGAAATAAAGATCTACTTTGAGAATTAAAAAGTTGATGACCTTAGGGAGAGGCCCCAGGATGGTTTTGATGTGGGTCATGAGAAAAATGGGCAAGTTCATAAGCTGGGGCAGGGAATTTTTCAGTGGGTGTCAAAGTGCTCAATGGACCAAGATCCCATTAACCACACAAGAGGAGACGCAAGCAGGGTACCAGCAAAGGGCTGCCCTCATGCCCTGAAGGCAGGACAAAGTGTTCTGGGAGCCATGGTGAAGCTAGGAGAACACTGTGCTGCTTGGTACATCTGTGAGGGCACAGCCCACACCAGGCTTGAAGGATGCTGGAGTGGAAGTGTAGAATGTAGGAACTTGAACAATGGAGTGAGGGTCTGGGAAAGGAGGGAGGGGAGGGAACAGTTCATGATAAGAGGAGTCAAGACCATCAGTAACCAGGAGGAAAAAAAGCATGTAATGAAGGCCTGAATAGCTGCATTTTTTGTACAAAAATTGATGGTGATAAAAATAACCAGTCCAGTAGACTTCATCATTTATGAGGTTCATGTCTTCTGCACCTTTTCATGGCTCAGCTGTTTCCCGGCTCAGTTTGAAACTTCATTTTGTTGACTTCTGTCTCAATATTTAGTACAGTCTTTGAGGTCTCCCAATCTGCCCCTTTCCAAATGGTCTGTCTTCCCAACAGCTTCTGCTTGTAGCATCACACCAGTACAACCTGGTGGATAATACTACCATCTGCTAATTGGCTGTACCTTTAGTTCTCACAGCCATTCGATGTGTCTTCTCTTTCTATCTCCAGTTTTCCTCGATGAACATCACTCTGTGTCATGGCTTACTGCTTGAGAGCTAGCATAAAACATAAGTTCTATGTTTGATTTGGTTACTTAGTAACTGCGTGGTTTAAGCAAGTTGTTTAACTCACTAACAATTTGGTTAAGTATGTTGTCAAATACATAGAGTAGTGAACTCTAAACTCTTACTAAATGTCTTTTAAGTGCTGGCTATTTTTATCACTAATGTGCCTTTTGTTAGAATCCAACTCCAGGAAGAGTTAGGAAGAAATGAATGTGAACCAGGGTGCCAATGATCACAGAGAGAGACCAGGTTAGTTACCTATGTTTCAAGGATGGGTCTCTTTTCAGACTTTTGTCAGAGTCCTCAAACTCTGATGTTCTCTCTAGTGCTATACACACTCAATGGGCATCACTGGTGATGGAGGACAGGGCACTCCAGTCAGGACTTACACATATTCCTTCTATCTGGGAAGATGAAAAGGACATTCAAAATAGTTGTTCTTCCAGGATCTCTGAATCCAGCTAGAATGTCAGAAGGCTACCTTCTAGAATGGCATTGTTTCAGCTGTACATAAAGATGCCTACTTCAAATAGTTTACCTTTATGTCCTAACCTCTTTAAAATTGAGACTAAGAAAAAGAACCATGTTTACAAATGTTTTGACTGACATTAGTCATTTTTGTCCCATTAAAGAGACCCACCGTGGTTTTAGAGGCATTGCCTCGGCTCCTAATGCCCTGGTATGCTTCTAGCTGTTAGATAATGAAAGGGAAGGAGGAAGAAAATAACATTTATTGAGCCACTTAAAGTCACCTCTGAAAGTCACTTTACAATGCTTAGCATAATATAGACACACCTTAAATCATAACTTCTAGCTCTCTTTTGACTTCCTTTCTGTGCCCCCAGCCCCCACTTTCTCTGAGTTTATAAACTGTAGAGGCACCAGCATCATTATGTAAGACTACATCAATAATGGGTGAAGATTTGATCAGGAAAGGGACTGGAAAAGGAAAGAATGGAGGGGTTTTAGAATGAGCCAAGGGCTACATAAGATCCTGGGGTGACTCCAGCTCTCTTGCTTCTGATTGACACAAGAGCAACTTGGGTTGTGGGTGTGAACTGGTTTCCCCTACCACTTGATATTTCAAATGGATCAAAATCCCATGGCAATAACTTCCCTCACCTCTACTCTGTATGATATGATCTCCCCAACTCTTCCAGTTAATCATCAAAATGTTTGTGTAAAGCAGTGGTTCTCAAACACAAGTATACATCAGAATCACCCAGAAATCTTGATAAAGATGACCCAGATTGCTGGGCCCCAACTCCAGAGCTTCTGATTCAGTGGGTCTAGGGAAAAACCTGAAAATTTGCATTTCTAATTAGTTTCCAGGTGATGCCTATGCCACTGATATTGTCACCACACTTAGAACCACAGAAGTAATAACATCCTTTTCCAGTCTCAACAGACTATGTATGTAAGTCAAGACCATATAGTTACTAATCACAGGCTCTTAACACTGGGTCATCTTCACTCCTCGGCCTGCCTGCTCCACATACACTGGCTCTTAACTTCCTGGAGACCACCATTTGATTTGCAGCCCATGTCCCATCTTTCAGTGTCCATCCTGCCTTGACTGTTGAAGTTGCCATCTATATTTGTTTGCTCAGGTTTCCATAACAAAATATCACAGACTGGGTGACCTAAACAGCAGAAATCTGTTGCATCACAATTCTGGAGGCTGGAAGTCTGAGATCAAGGTGTCCAAGGGACTGGTTTCCTCGGAGTCATGTCTCCTGGACTTGTAAGTGATCATCTTCTCCCTGTATCTGCTCTCTGTCTGGGTTCAATTTCCTTTTTTTATAAGAACACCAGTCATAATGAATTAAGGCCCAACATAATGACCTCATTTTTAAGTTAATCATCTCTTTAAAAATGCCATCTCCAAATACAGTCACATTCTGAAGTCTTGGAGGTTAGGATTTCAACATTTGCATTTGTTTAAGTGCATAGCACTGTCTTATCCTCTTTCTTGTGGGAAACAGGCTGTTTTCTACACCTCTTGCCCTCCACTCCTTCCCATTCTTCTTGTTGTTTTGTTCCTCCTCTTCCTGGCTTCCTGCAAGACCAGCAGCCTTGCAGATGATAACCCAGAGGCTAATTGCACAGCAGGGACCAGGTGGCATAGGTTTGATGATCTATTCATCAGGACCCTTCTCTTTGAGGGCTCTGCAGCCAATACCAGAGATAAGGAAGGCCATTCACACAGGAAAAGAGTAACAAATTGCTTGTGGGGGAACAACTGGCTCAGGGCAGGATCATTATTCTTGTAATCTTCACATCACAGGCAGTGTGTGCATTGTGCTCTGTTGGCATCTAGCATGGCACCTCTGCATCCCCAGCTGGAATTGCTATTGGAAGAAGCTAGAGTAGGAAGAGGACTGTTTGTCTGGAGCCCATACTCTTTCTTATTGTAATACAAACAGTTCAAAAATTTGCTAGCTATCTCTGGTCCATGAAGGAGAAAATTGCCTTCCCCTGTTGATAGTAATAATTCCTGATGCATTTTGTACTTTACTTAGCCGTGGTGTTGATATTCTGAGGTCAATTTGCAATGAGTTTACAGGATAGGTCTCCCCACACCAATAATTAATTCTCTGATGGTGAGAAGTTCCCTGGAGATGGCTCCAGATTCCATAGGTAATGGGCTCAGTCTCCCAAGATTACCCTCCACTTAAGACACTGGCTGCAAGTCCAGGCTCACACTTGGGATTCTTGCCAACCAACTACAGAATGGAGGTTCCCAAGATCCTCTGCTCAGATTTCAGGTACCCAGTGGTAAACCCAGTCTAATATCTGTGCTTCAGGCCAACTGTCTATAAATCAGAGGTTCTCATGATCCTCAGAGGGTAATTTCCCTCTGAGGAGGGTTTTTCTCAGGAGATCACCTGAGTTCTGATCACCTGAGATCACCTGAGTTTACTCACTATATCACTGTAGCGGCAGGAAGACCACAGTGCAGGTTTTCTATGATCCAGCATACCGGGTAAGAGAGGAGTCAGAGTCCTCAGTGGTCTTGCAGGGTTTTATTGGGATTACCAGGTACACAGCAGGCAGGGGCACTGGGGGGCTGGTAGGCTGGCAGGCCTCCCAGCCCCCAGCAGGTCTTCACTCTGGGCTTTCCGGCCTTCTCTCAGATTCTGCTTCTCTTGCTTCTCTCTCAGCTTCTCTTTCGGCTTCTGTTCATACTTGGCTTCTTTTTCGGCTTCTACTGGTGTCCTCATGATGCCATCTTAGCTTAAAAGCCCAGTCTTAGCCCAGTGAATCCCATCTACCTATGCCCCCACCCTAATTCCAGGTGCCACCATCAGGCATGCATTCAGGACAAGGATCCATCATCTATCCTGATGGCGGGAGGGCAGAAAAGCCTGACATTTTTCCTTACCCTACAGTCACCAATCTATACAAAGGATATACTCAGGAACAGCAACATATGGAGAAAAGTACAAAGTTTACATGCTCTCTCCAGGGGTCCCATTCTCCCCAAATCTCCAAGTTCGCCAACTGGGACATTCTCTGAAGCCCCTCCTCCTGGGTTTTTATGGGGGCTTCATTACATACACATGACTGATTTTCTCATTGACTGTTGACCTCAATCTCCAGACCCCTCCTTTCTCTGAAGGCCTGGCAGTGGGACTAGAAGGTTCAACCCTCTATTCATGTTGGCTCCCCTGTCACCCAGTCCCTATCCTTAGAAACTTCCCCAAAAGTCAGCTCCTTAACATAACATAACAATATCGCTTTAACACTTTAACACCAAGTCTTTGGGGAAAGCTGTTAGTCTGGAACTGTGGATAAAAACAAAATGTATGAGAAATATATTTTGGTTATCTGAATGACCAAATATCTATTTCTTATTAATCACAATATCCCAACATAACTCACCTCCACATTTTCTCATATGATCAGGAAGCCAGTGTCCTGGTATTAAGTCAGCCTGGAATAACTACCCCCATTTTAAAGATTAAAAAGTAAGTTTCAATAAATGAAGTAAGGGCTGAGGATCTGAAGTGCTCCCCTCAAAGCCTACCTACTCCTTTATATTCCACTTACTTCATTTCTTCTCCATCTCAGTTTTTCCTGATATTTGGCCATTCACATAGCCCCTGCACACTTGGCTACATATATCCAAGCATGTCTCACTGACTGTGGGCTCCTATAAGTTGACCTTTCATGGACAACTGTGACCTATTTGCTATCTGCAAATCACAGCAGAGCATTCCTTGACTACCTATGGAGAATAGCCCATATCATGAGGCAGGCCTGGGAATGCCAAGGCTGCTGTTGACCTGGTTATGTAACTACCTCTAGGGTGGTCTCAGGATAACACTGCCAATAATAACATCAAATACTTTGCTGATACAGATGTTTCTTGACATATGGTCACAATGCGCCTTCTCTGTTCCTCATGAAACTTTGTCCCCCTTGGCCCATGGACCTTATCCCTCATAGCATTGTCACATGATCAGCTTTTACTAGCCTGTATACTTTCAATAAATGACACAAAAACTTCTGCTCAAGTAGCAGAGTCTTGCCTTGCAAACCTGTTCCATGACTGTTGTGTCCCTCATTGCATTCCCACCACAGAGTGGCCACCAAGCTTCTGTCCCAACAGCTGACTAATGAGCTCTCTGTAAAATGCGGTCCTTGGAGCCTAGAACTAAGCAATAGAGAGGATTCTCATGGGTTTGGTGTGTGTAACATAATGAAAACAGCCAGTTTCCATTGGCAGAAAAGCCTCAGTTTTTTCCCAATATTCATTAAAACAATGATGAAGTCCTTGAATTAAATCAATCACTTTAGGAAACACTCTCGCCCCATTGCTGTGATTTCTCTATGGGAAAACAGGGGCATCGTGACCACACTGTTTTTCAAACTTTCAGCTGTGATCTATAGCAAGAAACAAATCACCACACAGTCCTTACATATATACACATTTATAAAATGAAAACCAGTTCCACAAGGTAATACTTAATCTGGGTATGACACATGCTATTTTCTATTCTGTTTTTTTAATGCTTGCTGTGATCCACTAAATTGATTTTCTGACCCAGTAATAAGTTGTTACCTGCAGTCAGGAAAATAATCCTTCACAGAATGTTCTAGCCAAACTTTGGAAGGCTGGCCTTGTTTTTGTTTGCACATGCTGGAAGAGGAGAGAGGAGACTTGGAGGTTGACTGGAGAGAGGAAACTTGGGGGTTAACTGGGGGTTGACTAAAGGGGAGCTCCTGGTGCCCTCCCACTGTGTTTCCCCAGCTCAGTCAGCTGAAGACTCTTGGGGGTGCAGGCTGTTCCCCCAGTGCCTGCTGGAATCAAGGGGAAATCTGGTGTCTCCACCACACCGCCCCCCCTGCAAGAAAAGGCTGAGATGCACACATAGGGGAAACCTCAAGTGGCTCTGGTGGGGATGATTCAGAAGCCCCATCCTCATGACATTCATTTGTCATCCTTCTAATCCCATTGGCACTGACAGTGAGCTTTGGTCATGTTGTCCGCATTTGGCCATTTGCCTGCAGAGTGGGTGCTGGCCTAATGTGGCATTTTTTACAGGGATATTGAAGTTCTTCTAAAAGAGCTTTTCACAAATTCCTGAGGTGGCACCATTAGAATTTTAATCTGATTTAAGCAATATGTTCCTAAAATTCTCCTTTATATGTGCAAGTACCTCTGAACTATGTTCCTAAGGCTTTTCCATTTCATTCTGCTCTTACATTTAAGTTTCCAGAAGTTTATTCTCTTTTAAATGTGAAAGCCACTGCAGCAATCATTACCCTTCCTCGTGCTATGGGCCCCTTTGGCACTGTGGGTTATACTCACGGGCCCCTTCCCAGAATGATGTTTTAAAATGAACAAAGTAAAGTGTATAAGATTATAAAAGAAACTAGTTTATATATATATAACCAAAATATTTTTAACTTGCAATAAGGTCATACATACATTAAATAAAATCTAAAGGCAGATCTAATAAATAATTCATGAAAATTATAAACACTATTTTGAGGTAGCTGCAAAAATCATAACATGATGAAAATATCTGCTTTCCATTGGTGGAAAAGCCTCGGGTCCACTTACACTACTGTGGTTTATCTACATTCAAGACTGAAGCAAATGTTAGGTTACAGTTAGAAGTTGTTAAATTAAAAGTGTAGTTCTTTTTCCCCAGCCAAGTTCACAGATCCTTGAATTCTAGCCACAAACCCCATTTGAAGAGCCCCTGGTCTAGAAAGCTGCCTGCTACCTTTACCCTTTTTTTCACTGTCTAATCCTGTCAGATTCTACAACTTGAATTACCAAGCCTGGGTCTATGCATTTTGTGTTCCTACCTCCTAATCTTTGCTGTGCCTCTCCCCGCACCTCTCTCAACTGACCTTATGACTGGTCGAGTTGGAAGGGTCCAGCAGGCACCCATGTCTTCTTGTGGGATGGCCTGGTGAGTGACAATGTTCCCCAAGTTTCTAGGGACATTATATCAGAGGGCAGCTTGACCTGTATTCCCAGCCATCCCTAAATCAATTTTTGGTCGGGAGATTTTATCAGGAGACCTGTAATTATCTCGGTGTATTAATAATGTGAAGGAGAATCTGTCCCTATTTAAAGCAGAGATTTTTCATAGTCTGACTCTGCTTATGAATAATATCTTATGTCTAGGACTTTGGCTCCAAATGATGAATCTTTATTTGTGAAGTGGGAGTCAACAGAGCGCAGGGCAGGAAGGAGTTACAGTTACTGGGGCAGAGGCTTTGTGGCCTGACCTAGGCAGACCAGTTCTGCCTAAGGTGGGTGCAAACAGAATACCTTTGTGGATCAAGCAACCATTTAGTTACATAGCAGAGAGTGAAAACAATGTGGCAGTATGAGACCACAGCAAGAAGACTGTGTGTGTCCTGCGTAAAAGCAATCAATTTCAAATGGGTCTAAAGTATATATTTATGGGCTGTTCAACTGAAACTTTGAGCATCCAGTGCCAGATCTGCAGCCACCACATTGAGCCTTCTCAAAAGATATCTGGCACCATCTCCACTGGCTTTCTGAGCTGCCAGAACAAGGATATTTCAGGGCAAGAAGCAGAGAATGGGTTTGCCCAAATTCTGATGAGCGGCTGGGAATTAAGCACATAACTATAAGAAGAGCCATACCAGTTTAAGATCCTGATGAGAGAGCTTAAAAAACAAAACACTAATTTTCTGCAAGGTAACTATGACAACACAGTAAGGTTGAGGGGGAAAAGTGGTATTAGTAGAAATAATCCACAGCGGTCCTGTGTAAGGTCGGTACAGGGGGCCTGGTGAGGGCCGCGGCCACGGGACAAAAAGGGACCTTGCAACTGCAGAGGGAATTCCACCTTTGCCTTAGCTCCTGGAGCCGCAGGCCTCCACCCGACACAAACAGCACCTGATAGCGATCGACCAAAAACTGCCAACAAATAAAAAACAACTTCAGTTCTGCACACCCAGTTTCCCGCCTAACCTTTCCTCGCCCTATAAAAGGACGTCTTTCCCCCACAGCGGCACGACTTCTCCGACCCCTATGGCGATCAGCAAATCTCGCCTGGGAGTGCAATAAATTTCCTGCCTGTGAGAAACTTAGCCTGGTTTTCCTTTTCTTTACCGCACCAATCCTTTCACCCTGGAAATGACTTAAGGAAATTTGGGAGTGCTGGAAGACTATCTCTTACATTTTGTGAAAAATAAGGAGCATGACTCCTTTATCTTTGTGTACCCCATTTTTGTTACTCCTGCTAAGAGGCAAAATCATAGCTTGGGGTGTTTGGAGGTTTGTCAAAAAAAAAAAGACTTTCTGTCCTTTGGTTTCTGTTAAGCTTCTTTTAACACATGCCCCAAACCTAGCTCTGCATCTGATCCCCAGGAGGCATCAGGGTCTCTGGGAGGGTTGGCTGGGTGACAGAAGATGCTTAAAAAGTGGGAGGGGGGCCTCCCCGCTGTCGCAGCGGTTGAGCGCTGGGTTGCGAAGCCGCCGTGGCACCAGTTCGATTCCCGGCTGCTCCCCGGCCACTGGCGGAGGGTCCCGCATGGCGTGCAGACCTCTCCTGCCGCCCACTGCTCCCCTCAGCAGTGTACTTCGGTCCTTCTACCTGCTCTGCTCCCCGCTCTGGCTCTGGGGAATTCTCTCACCCTCCCGCACTTCTGGCTGTACCCAGCGCTTGTATAAATAAATAAATAAACTTAAAAAAAAAAGTGGGAGGGACCTGGGGAACATTCAGGATGAGGAGGAAGACCTGGGGGAGCTCAATGGGCAATGCCCATGGTGTGGAAGAGGTAGATAGGACGAATGAGCAGGTTGAACCATTCTGCTTCTTAGCACCAAGTCCACATGGCCGAGAGACAGGAAGCTGTCCTCTGTGACTGAAATACCAGCCCTCCCTATGCGCCCTCCCAAATCAAGCTGGCCTCCAGCATTTGGACAAGATGACAAGATGTGATCTGCATTTACCAAGCAGACTGGGTAGAGTTACCGTAGCACAGCAAACTTCTTGGAATCCATGGCAGTAAAGTGGAGGTGCAGGAAAGAAGACCACCCCACCTGAGGGAGAGGGGTTGCCTGTTACTCTGAAATGGCCAGTGAGGAAGGGGAGGAGACAGACCCAGCAGCCACCTCTGTGTCTGCAGGAATGAGGGCTGGTGCTCAATATTCATTCCCTAAAACAAGTGTGCCTCTTTCTTGGAGGAATAGTTTGATGTCTCATCCCATTCAACCATGAAACAATTCTTCTAGCTATATGTGTGGCCGGGCACATCACATCAGAGTGGGACTGAAAGGCACTCAGACCCCTGAGACTCAGAAAGGACCACAGTAGCTCTGCCACCTTCCGCTGGGCAGTGTGTCCACTCAGCACAGATAGTCTTAAAATCTAAAGGTCTGGGGGTCGGTCTTGTCATGTTCTTGGTACAGCATGTGAGGATTTGGGGTAGAAGTGGTCATCAGATCATACCTCCACTTCCTTCTAACCATGAAGTCCATTCAAATCCTCCACAATGGTGACTGGACAAAAATATGAAACCTGTGCTGATTCTGAAACAGGGACAGACAGCAGGGGTAGATAGGGCAACAAGGTCAGGAGGCCGGATGCAATAGCCACCTACCTGCCCAGGCTCTGAGGCAAGAGAGCCACTAAAAAGCCCCAAAAGGCCAAGAGGCCAAAAACCAAAATCAAGGGCTATAGTAATACAACACCCACATAGTAGGGGCCTATGGACTATAGCCTAACAAAGGGCAGTGCCCTATAAGAGGACAGGTCACTGTCTGTGGGTTCTCACCCACGTGCACAACTGCAAGAGACCTGACTCCAGGAACAACAACCACGGGGTTTATTTTATAAACAGGGGAAACAAAGAGCTTACTGTATCCACAAGTGGCTGGTTATCTCACCTAGGTAGTGTCAGTGATGGTCGCCACCAGTCACCAGGAGTGCTGGACAGCACTGGCCAGTAGGGATGGTCACTACTGGTCCCTCAGAGACGGTATCAGAGACACCCAATGTTAACAGCTCTTTCTGAGTTGTTGGGTTATACAAATAGCTCTTTGAGACACCAGACCCAGGGCCTTTGGTGTTCCCTTCAGGCAATGTAGGAGGCAGGACTGAGGCCCAGTCTGACAAAGGTCTTCAGCTTCTCTTCCCTCCTTGGAGGACGGCTGCTGGATGCTTCTTTTCTTCTTTCTTTTTCAGAGGCCAGGAACAGAGTCTTCCCCTTCTTTCTTCTTCAGAGTCTGGCTTCGTCTCTCCTCTTGGGGAGCTGACATCTCTCTCCTTCGGGGGCTGGTGTCATCTCCTCTCAGCTCCCTCCAATCCTGGCTTATATCCTCTTTCAGAGTGCCCCACCCCCAAATCTTAACAGACCTTTTTTCAATCCTGTGACTGACTGGACCATTTTCCAGTCAGCTCATATCACCTGATTGGTCCTTTCCACAATCCAGGAAGTATGCTGTTACATAAAAGGGCTCTGAGGAGCACCTGCCATAACAGACTTGTGGTGGAGCAGCAGGGTAAAAGAACATGACTGCTCCTGCTGCACCCACTGCTGAGGTGGCTGGGTCCTGGTAACAAAAGTCTGATTGGACCATTTTTCAATCCTGTGGCTGATTGGACCATTTAGCACCAATCAGCTCATAGCTCACACCTGATTGGTCCATTCCACAATTCAGGAAGTACACTGTTACATAAAAGGTCTCTGAGGAGCAACTGCCACAACTAACAAAAAGGCAGTTACTGGGCTCTGAGGAACAACTGCCGTGACTGACTTGTGGTGGTGCAGCAGGGTGAAAAATACCACGGCTCCTGCAGGCTCCCACAGCTGAAGCAGCTGGGTTCCGATAACACTTCCTCAGTAAGAAGGAACAGCAGCTCATGGTGAACATGGTAATTGACCTGTACAAAAAGTGGCTATTTGCCAACCCAGGAGAGCTTCCTGAAAGTTCTGGCTGCCTGGGTCACCATTCTCTAAGACCCAGTTTCCAGCTTCTCAGGCTCAGGAACTCAAAACAGGCTGGCAGTCACAGGCAGAGAGGCAGAGCTATAGACCACAAGACAATTAAAATAATTTCCCAAGTGGCAACATGGAATGAACTGAACCCAGACACCCTGCTTGGGAGGAGGGTGGTGTGAGGATTAAATGAGCTGTCATATATGCAAGTGCTTAGAACAGTACAGAATACTGCAGAAGTGTTGCTATATTCTGGTTAAACCTGTACAGTAGTAGAGGTTGTGCACTATACAACTACAGAAGATACCACTCACAATGACTTCAATGTGAATGCTATCTCCAGAATGGTGCAATTCACTCCGCATGGTTGGTGGTATGTATTGGCCCTGAAATGTTCATCCCCATTTGCAGGTTTATTATAAAAATTATACATCAAAGACATGCAGGACCTTGTACATAGATGCCACTGTAACTCATAGCTGCTGTTATTATCTATGCTGTTATTAACTACATATCTGGTAGTTCAGGAACAATATTTACAGAGTTCTTCTTGTTGGGCAGGTTTGCTTGTTGTCAACATTTGATTAAAAGGCTGTGGAAGAATTTTGAATAAGGAGGGGAAGTTGAATGTCTTCTCAACATTATTTTCATTTCGTCAGCATGGAAGGGTCTCAGCTCCAAAGGCATCACTCTTTAGACTACTGGGATTCATCATGCAGAAAGAGAAACTTCCACCTTCAACCTGGCCACAGAAACAATGACAATGCTTTAGTCTTCAGCTCCCTCTGTCTTATTTATTTATTTAATTATTTTTTTTTTTTTGGTCTCTGTCAGTTGCCAGGAACTTCTCTCACTACATTACCTCATGGGCCTGCTACAATTAATTAGATAACTGCATCTCTTACATTAGTTAATCCTTAAATTGGTCTCTTCCTAATGAAATTTTAGGGAAGCCCCACAGGCTCCTTGATGAAATTTGAAAGGCCCCTTAGTCTCATCAGCCACAATTTTTAGAAATGATTAACTCACGCAACATTACAGCCCGAAAAATCCTCTGAGTATAAGGCTCCAACAACTCATCTCTTTGATTTCCTTCTCAAGTGCTCTTAGACACATTTGCCCATGTTCTAACCCATAGGTGCATCCATTTTTCTGCTTTTTTCATGGAGTGTTATTTCATAAACAAAACTTCAATATTAACCATGTTTTAATGTGCAAGTTATTCCAACAAAATCTCATTCTTCCCAGTGTGCTGAGCTATGTCCCTCCAGTGGGGCATTCAGAGCAGCTGAAACCTCAACCTGCTCATATGATGGATTCAAGACATGGAGGATATGAGGGCACTGGGAGGAACCTGAAGCAAACAGAGAAATGAAATAAACCACACAACATTAGAGTTGGGAGTATCCTAGGGGACTGTCTGGTCCAATCCTTTCATTTCACAATTGTGAAGCTGAGGTCCAGAGCTGAGACAAGATGTGCCGGAGGCTATGCAATTAATTCTCCTCCTCTATTGGGTAGGGACAAGCTCTGGCAAAGGAGGCGGTTCCTCTGGCCTTTGGGGACCAGGAAAGAAGGGCTTTCACAGCCGGGGGATGGACTGCTGCTGTGTGCACAGCCCCCAGCTGCTCACAGAAGGTCAGAACAGAAGCATCCACCCCAGGTCCTGCACTTAACATCTCCCACAAAGGGGATGGAGGGCGTCTCATCAAACCAAACAGGTGGTGTTCGTCCACTCCCACCAGGCACTGGGAGATGTGAAGAAACATCATCCCAAAAGGGGGAACCTAAAAGGGACAGGCAGCGAGGCACTCCCACATGGCTCACTTCACTGCAAAACATAGCCAAGATGGGGTGACTAGGCCAGAAAGGAGGAGCCTTAGAAAAGTCACAAACAGCAGTGGGACACAAAGATCGCCCCATTTCCCATGGGGTAAGTAGACTGAGAGGCAACAGTCCAGCAGGACTGGGATGGACTTTGCTTGAAGCCAACACATCCCATTGCCTGCTTCGACAGATTTGGAGACCAAATCAGGAAGGGACATGCCAGCGTCACACTCAGAGACAAGGACTGCTGTAGGAGGGAGCTGTCCTAATCTAGCACTCTGGCTGAGGCTCCTCTTCCCCTGGGTCTAGAGAAAGTAAGTGGTGGCGACAAATGAAGCAACAGGGTGGAAACAATATCAAAGTATTAGTTAAACTGGAATATAACTAAAGGAAAGAGCATTTATTTGAGGATTGGGGCCATGACCCAGTTCACACCGAGGGACAGTTCCAAAGTGTCTTCCACCAGGGATGGCCAGAGGGGAACTGAAAGGATCAAGCAAGGCAGTGGCCTCTGCTTAGGTCATTTGTTTTGAAACTTTTGGATCGATTGACAAGAGTCTTCAGGTAGATGGCTGCAATGTGGAATATTTTGTAGCAATCAGAGAGGGTCTTCTGTTTCTTTCCTAATCACCAGTAAGGAGAAAACAGGGATTTGCTAATTCTCTCCTAGTCACCTATAAGAAGAAATCAGTGAATTGGTATTTTCTTGAGTCGCCGATAAGGAGTTGAGTCAAGCTAATGACTCAGTCTGCACCCACAACTCAGCCAGAATTCTCAATGTGCAGTTAGAGACAAATGGAGTCTGTTTGATTCATGGTAGATTTCACAGCTTCATTAACTCTAGCAAACTTTTCACACATCCCCCTAGATGTCATCCCTTGTTATCTGGATGGTTCTATCTGGCTATTTGATCTTAAGGCAAACTGCTTTGCACGCCTACCTTCTCCATCTGTAAAATGGGCATCATAACAAGACTGTGTCATGGTCACTGTGTGTGTTAAATGTGAAGCACTTAGCACACCACCTGCTATTGGAATAAGTGGTAGTTACCATATCAGTCCATCCTTAACAAGGTTGCTCTTTCTACCCATACTGCCTTCCTCTTGTGGGGATGTTTCCATTTCTCCAATGGGTCTGTACTACCCAAAGTCTTCTCAAGCTGATATCAGCATTTTTGTCTTCATGAATAAAGAGCTGGCTCACCACAAGTCCCAGACAATGTTTCCCCAACTGGAATATTTTCTGAGAGTTATGAATTCTTGAAATGGTATTTTCCATTTTATTAATAATAGATTTAAGAAATTCTGCCTCATCCCTTGAGGAAAGAGAGATGGTCCCAAAGTGCACAGCCCTCTCTCTGCTGAAATTTTCTTTCTTCCCAGCTGCCCCCTGGTCCTGTCACTGGGGAGGAGAGAGGCACCAGGGACTAAATTAGAACTGGAAGACAGGTGAAAAGATCCAGGAGAATGATAGCATGTGAGAAAAGGCAAATTGCAGTTCTCCCTCCACGCTCTGTTCTGAAGAATTTAGGGAAAGCTTAGAGGTCTTTGGGGAGACAGGAAGGTGGGAAACAGGACCCTACAGATGAGAATTTAAATTTTCCATTTAGGGTCTAAGAAAAACAAGAGAGAAAATGGTTTCTAAGTTTCAGATTTGTTTGCCCAAAATCCTTCTGAGAGCTCAGCACCCAGTGGTCAGTGTCGTGCTGACCTAACCTTCCAATCGCAGGCTCCAGCTGCCGCCTGGTGCCATACCCCAGGACCTTTCAGAGACCCCCTGAGTCCAGACCTGCAGAGCTGGTTGGTGCCACTGAGCATGCTGCTGGTGGCCTCCAAGGTGGTGGTGACAACGATGGTTCTGACACATGCCTGCAGCACTTTCCTGAGAGCTTCTGGGCTTCACAATGGGAGGATGGGAGCACGCCTGTTCTGCACAAAAGCAGGTCACACAGTCTGTGTGGGGGCCTCTCAAAACCCTATTCCTTAACCTAGTGTGCAGGAAAAAAAGGCAGTTAACCCTGGAGGGAACAGCGGAAAAGCATCTCTTCTAGATAAGGTATAAGATGATGTACCCATTTTATAGATGATGCACCTGAGGCCCTGGGAGATCAGGGTATTGTCTGGAGCCCAGAGCTTCTTTGTAGTGAGAAGGGACTGGAGCCTTGGCCTTCGCAGCCCCTTTTTCTCCATATTCACCCCCATTCTCCATCCAGGATGCCTAGGGTCCCTTCTTGGCTATTTTGAGAACCTGGGGCCTCTTTTCCTGTGGAGTTTTGTGCATTGTGCCTTTTCAGATGCCTCTTCCTATCTTTTCATTCTCACGAGTCACCACCTCTTTCAGAAAGTCTCCCCTAAATAATCTGTTCTTATCATTTTTATTCCACTAATCAGCACCAATATTATCATGTATAGTAACAAAATAAGTCCATTGGGTGTGTTTATTTGTACAGCTCATGCCTTTGATTTTTTTTTTATTTTCAATATGCAAAAGACATAAAGAAAATGCAGCAGATGCTATAGAAACTACTATTCCAATCTAATAAATAAAATATAGAATATGAATAGACTGAAAACCCCCCATGTTTACCTCCCAGTCACATTTCCCTCTCCCTCCTTCTACACCTAACCAGGGACAGAGACTTTGAGTAAATCCCATGCATTTCTTTATATTTCATGCATTATTCTTTACATGGGCAGTCCTCACTCTGTCCAGTAGTTTCAAGACCATACAAAATATCACACATTGGAAATAGTATGAAACAATCTTCATAATTAATGGGAAAAATTAAAATTGCATTGAGATTCTTGAGTTTTTTCCTTTTGCTAAAATACTAAAAACACTGTAGATTATAAATGTATTGGATTTTTTTTAAATTGTAGAAGCAATCTTTAAAAATATTGATTATAAGACCTCCCTGGTGGCGCAAGGGGTTAAGCACAGTACTATGAAGCTACCCACAGCCACTGCAACACGAGTTCAATCCCCGGCCAGCGAGGGAGCTACCCACATGGCACAGCAGACCTCTCCTGTCTTGCCCGCTGCTCCCCTCAGCAGTGTATTTCAGTCAGTCTGCCTGTTCTGCTCCCCACTCTGTCTCTGGTAAATCCTCTCACCCCCCTGCACCTCTAGCCTGTACCCCAGTTTTTGCATGCATAAATAAATAAATCTTAAAAATGATTATATCTAAATTATTTTATTTGCAACATTGGAAACATTGAGAATTAAAGTGTTACTTCTTTAAAAAAAAAAAACTTCCCAGAGCAGTTGGTACCATTGTGTTTTCTCATCATATAAAGTGAACACCTGCCAACTCTATTTTTTCTCATCTTACAATAAAGAGCAAATATATTTTTTATTCTTTCTAAGTTTGAACCAACTCCCATCACTTTTATCCTTTGAACTTTCAAAGGTAAAATATCTCTGAGAATTCCTTTAATGTGAGGCTCTTTGAAAAGTGTGTGTATGTATTTTTTTATAGAGGCAACACTGGTTTACAACACTGTGTCTGACTTGGGGAAACAGCTCCACACCTCCTTAGATGTATATCACCTCCCCCCACCCAACACCAGAGCACCCGCAGTCCTTTACCCTACACTAATGTGAGGCGTTTGCTGGTGTCACTTCTTCTGGGATCTCTTCATCCTTCTCATCACAGTCACTTTCCTCATGATGTGGATAAATTTTCCTCCACTCTGTTGCTCTGTCTGCTGTGTCCACATTCCCATAGTTGATTACTTTTTCAATTTACATTCCCTCTGAATTTCACTTCCAGCATTATCAACTTTTTGCTTTCTTTGCTGTGCTTTCACCTTTGTTGGCCAATGTCCTCTTTAGATTATTCATTTTTGCACAATGCCATGTGGGTCTAACATGAGGGATGCAGAAGTAGCACAGCTACAGTTTCCTTTGCTGTGCAAAAGTTTTTAGCGTGATATGGTCTCATTTCTTTATATTCTCTTTTGCTTACCTTGCTGTTGGAGGTGAATCCACAAAGCCATCCCTGAACCCTATGTCATGGAATGCTTTGCCTATATTTTCTTCTATGCATTTTATGGTTTCAGGTCTTACATACAAGCCTTTTATTCATTTTGAGTTGATTTTGTAGATAGTGTGAGATGGTCTAGTATCTTTTTTCTTTTCTTTTTTTTTTTTTTTGCATGCAGCTGTTCAGTTTTTCCAACAGCATTTATTGAAGAGAATTTTCTTTTTCAAGAACATCTCTTTGTCATATGTTAAATGTTCATATGGATATGTGTTTATGTCTGGCCCCTCAAGTCTGTTTCACTAGTCTATGTGATCTATGTGGTATGTTTATGTTCTGATATCATACTGTTCTGATTATCATAGTTTTGTAGTATAGTTTGAAGTCTGGGCATTCATCCTCTTTTTTTGTAAAGATTGCTTTGGTTATTCAGAGTCTTTTTGGTACCATATAAATTTCAGTAATGTTTGCTCTGTTTCTCAGAATACTATTGAAACTTTGATAACAATTGCATTGAATCTGTATCTTGCTTTGGGTAGGAAAGTCATTTCAACAAAGTTAAGTCCTCCAGTTCATGAACAGGGAAAACCTTTCCATGTAATTTCTGTGTTTTTTTCTTCTATTTCTTTTAGCAATGTTTTTAGTTTTTAGCAATGTCATATAGTTTGCATAGGTCCTTCTCCTTTGTTAATTTTACTCCTAGGTATTTAATTCTTTTTGATGTAATTGTAAATGGGATTGTTTTCTTAATTTCTTCCTCTTCTAGCTAATTCTTTAGTTACAGGAAAGCATATAGGAAGGCAAATGATTTTTGCATATTAATTTTGTATCCTGCCACATTACTGAATTTATTTATTGTTTCAATTAGTTTTTCTTTAGGTGGGGTCTTTGGAGTTCTGTATATATATATAAAATCATGTTATCTGCAAATAATAGCTTTACCTGTCCCAATTTGGATTTCTTTTATTTCCTTCTCTTGTCTAATTTATCTAGCTAGGACTTCCAAAACCATGTTGAAATAGTGGTGATGAAAGTAAACAACCTTGTCTTCTGTCAGATCTTAGTGGAAAAACTTTCAGTTTTTCACCTTTGAGAATGTTAGCTGTGGGTTTGTCATAAATGGCCTTTATTATATTGAGGTATGTCCAACCTATCACCAGTTTTTCTTCAAGGATTTTCATCATACATGAATGTTGACTCTTATCAACTGTTTTCTCAGCATCTATTGATAAATGATTTTTATAATCCCTTTGATTGATGTGGTGAATTATGCTGATTGAATTTTAGATGTTGAACTATCCTTATGTCCCTGGAATAAATTTCACTGGTTCCATGGCGCATAATCCGTTTAATGCTGTCTTGAATTTTGTTGGCTAAGATTTTGTTGAGGATTAGTGCATCTATGTTCACTTGGGAAATTGGTCAGTGTGTTGTCTTTGTCTGGCTTTGGTAATAGGGTAGTGTTAGTCTCACAAAACGTGTTTGAAAGTATTTCCTCTTTCTCAATTTTTTGAAAGTGTTTGAGCAGGATGGGTATTAGCACACCTTTGAAGGTTTGGTAGGACTCACTTGTGAAACCATCTGGTCTTGGAATTTTATCTGTTGGAGGCTTTTTAAAATTAATTATTTAAAAATTTATTATTTAAAAAAAACAAATAAAGTAGTTGGTAAATTAAAAAAAATTAATTATTTATATTTTTTTTATATCATTGTTCATTTTTTTTTTACAATGTTTGCTTTTTTCCCTCAGGTGTAGTCCCCATAGAATTCTTTCTACCAAGTCGTCCATGCACCATCACCAAGTCCCTTGTGCTCTTCCCACCCTCAATTTTTTAAGATTTAATTTATTTATGCAAGAACCGGGGCACAGGCCAGATGCACAGGAGGGTGAGAAGATTCACTAGAGACAGAGTGGGGAACAGAACAGGCATACAGATGAAATACACTGCTGAGGGGAGCAGCAGGTGCAACAGGAGAGGTCTGCCATGCCATGTGGGACCCTTGCCCACCGGCCGGGATCGAACCGGCACTGCAGAGGTTGCAGAGAGCTCCACAGCGCTATGCTCAACTGCCTGTGCCACTAGGGGAGGCCCCCACCCTCCTTTTGATCCCTCTCCCTCTTCCCCTACAGAATGTCTCTGATTTATAGTTGTCTGTTCATTTTTGTTTTGCTTTGTGCCCGAGCCCGCGGACTGGTCAACGAGGTTCTCGAGGGGAGAACAGCGACCTGAAGAACATGGGTACACCAGAGGGAGACACGTGCACCCTTCGTTCGGCTATCACAGGTCTCGTTTACTTTCGGTTTCGGCAGGGCTTTATAGCTGGGGACCGGAAGCGGAAGAAGCAGGCCAACAGTGCCTAGCCAATGATCAAACACATATACAGATCGCCGGAGGCCTCATGCGCACTGGGCCAAAAGAAGCTAATCCCGGAAGGGCACATGCCCTTATTTGGTGCGCCGGAGGTCGTCATGCGCACTGGGCCGAAAGGAGCACAGCCAATCACGGAAAGGGGGAGTATCCTGATGCCACGAGGTAAGGCGCCGACAGCTTTGTTATGTTTTTTATTGTCATTTTTCCCCTGATCTCTTGTATGGTTCTGTTGGGAGAATTTTGATTACAATTTCAAATTCCTTGCTTATAATTGGCCTGTTCAGGTATCCTATTTCTTTTCTATTCAGTCTTGGATATTTGTATACTTCTAAGAATTTATCCATCTCTCAAATCAACTTACTGGCATACAAATGTTCATAGTAATCTCTTACAGTCCTCTGAATTTGTATGGTGTTTTTGAAACTTTTCCTCTTTCTTTTCTGACCCTATTTGTTTGAGTTTTCTCCCTTCTTTTCTTTGTAAGACTAGCTAACAGTTTGTCTATTTTGTTTATTTTTTCAAAGAACTGGTTTCTTAAATTTTAATAACTTTCTTTATTTTTTATATATTTTTACATCATCCTTCATTTTTTTTTTTTACAATGCATGCTTTCTCAGCTCAGTTATAGTCCCCGTGAAATTTCTACCACCAATTCACCCGTGTACTGTCACCATAGTCCCTTGTGCTCTTCCCACCCATTTTGATCCTACTCCTTTCTCCCCCTCTGCAGAATGTCTTTGGTTTACAATTGCTTGTTGCTTTTGATTTTCATTTTATAATAATTACCTTTTTTCCTGATCCCTTATTTGGATCCTCTACATTCCTCCTATAAGTGAATCCATCCAGTATTTTTATTTCATTGATCTTTTGAATGGTCTTTTTATTTCTATTTCATTTATTTCTGCTCTGATTTTTATTATTTCCTTCCTTCTTCTGGCTCTTGGTTTTTTCTCTTTTTTTTTTTTCTAGTTCCTTAAGGTAAGAAATAAGATTATTTATTTGAGCTCTTTCTTGGTGTGGGCCTGTATTTCTATATTCTTTTCTCTTAGTACTATTTTTGCTGTGTCCCACAAGTTCTGAAAGCTCATGCCCTTGTTGTCATTTGTCTTGAGCTAGTTTTTAATTTTTTTCTTTAATTTCCTAGTTAACCTAATAGTCACTCAGTAGTATTCTTATGTTTTCACATATAGAGGTTTTTCTACTTTCTTTTTGTGGTTGATTTCTAGTTTTAAACATTTATGATCAGAGAAGATGCTTAGTAATGTTTCAATATTAGTATTTCAATTATTTCAACCCAATATGTGATCAGTCCTGGAAAATGTCCCAAGTACACTTAAGACGAATGTGTCTTTAGCTTCTTTTGGGTGCAGTGCCCTCTAAATCTATATTAAACCCATGTGGTATAATTATTTGCTAAGGTTACTGTGTCCTTATTTATTTTCTGTCTGGTTGATCTGTCCATTTGTGAAAGTGGGATGTTGAAGTCCCCCGCCACAAATTTTGTGTTTGTCCCGATGTCTGTTTTCAGACTTGCTAGTAATTGCCTTATATATTTTGATGCTCCTTTGTGGTGTATATATTGATGAATGTTATGTCTTCCTAATGTATTGTTCCCTTAATCCTTGTTTCTTGTTACAATTTTTTTGCTGGAAATCTATTTTATCAGATGCATGTATGGTTGTCCCTGACTTCCTTTGGATCCCATTTGCTTGTAAGATTGCTTTGCAATCCTTTCTTCTAAGTCAATTTTAATCTTTGGGGTTCTAGTGCATTTCCTAGAGATGGCAAAATATTGCATTCTTTTCTGTGTTTTCTTCCATTCCTTTGAACTTCTTATGATAGCAGTTTTACATTCTGTATCTGATAGGAAGAAATGCTTTCCCATGTTTTTGTGGTGAAGATTTGTGGAGATTTGTCCTCTCTCTGTGGTATAGGACTGTGGTATAGTCCTCTCTGAGGACTCAAGTTGCCATTTGTTGTGTTTTTTATCTCCCCATTAATTACTTTCTGAATATTACAGATACAGATCTTCCACTTTTCCAGTAGATGAAGCTGTACGTTAGGGACAACTAATCTATAGTTGGGTCTTCAATGAATGGGGGAAAACCCTGGAAGGGTTTTATGACTTCATGACTTTACTCATTCCTATGCCAGCACTGGTAACTCTTTCCTCTGGGCCTCAGACCTGCATTACTGTAGTCTGTGAGCTGGGTCTTCCTCACATCCCTGACTTATTCCAAAATACTGTCACTGCATCTGCCCAGTTCCCATATTCACCTTCTCCTAGGGGGAACTGAGTGACCTGGGTTGAGTATCTCTGAGCTTTGCCTTCCTCCCTGGGAGCCCTATCACCTTGTCTCACCACAACACTCACACCTATATCTTCTTTGGCTAGAACCACAACAATCAGCTTTGCCCTCCCCTCTGGGTGTGGGTGTAAATTAGAATTTTCACCCAGCAGTCATCTGTTCTTCCACACTCTCTTTTATTTTGTCCAGAGATGCAGAATTTCCTCTGCATCTCTTCTCTGGCACATGGTCAATGTCGGTCCCTAGTGATTGTGAGATACTCCAATTTCACCTCATATGACAGGACCCTCTGAATTAGGTACCTATTTACTTCTCAGTTTATTCTCCCCAGAGAAAAACAGGGAACTTCCTCTGATGCCATCTTTCTGAAGAGTCTCTCCAATCCAAATTTATTTTAATAGTATCCAATTTTCTCAAGCACTTGAGAGACAGACAGGTTACAAAGGAAGTGTTATTACCACCTTCTTTTCTTTCTGTGTCCCCAGATGGACATTAAAAAGCCATTTCATCTGATACGTGTTCCCTGGCTCCAACAAGGTAAGCAGGGAAATGGTGTTGGGCCCAGAGTTGGCTGTTAAAACTATAAGCTTACCATTTGCTATTGCTATTCTTGTGACGAACAAGACTGAAAATCCATTGCTGGTGGGGGGCGGGGGGTGAGGAGAGGAAGAATGGTTGATGAGTATATGAGTGTGTATTTTCACCTAAAATCAAACTATCTTCAAACTGCCAGATGTCAGCCCAGCTACCTTAGGAAACAGTCTCAGACTGAAGTCCCTGTGACCCCCTCTCATCCCTACCCCTCCCAGACTCAGCAGTGTCTTCTCCTAGATTCAGACTATACAACTTCACCCCTTGCTTCTTCTGATTTGTGCACCTACCTCATCAATGAAGCAGAACCACATCACACTTAACTCATCAAGAACATTCAAGAATCTTTCTTGAATCAGTTGAAATGTCTCCCAGATTGGAATTGGGCCCCTCTGAATTGGGAAAGAGTGGAGTTTTTACAGGAAAGAGAGGACTAACACTTCCCCAGTAGGAATTTGTACACACAAGTATGCACATATGTATGCATGCTCTGCTAATGCCAGCCCCAGGTCCCAAATTACACTTGTGATTTGGTGTGATTAATCTAGATTACTTTGTGGTGACAAATTCTGCAATATGTTGGCCAGCCTGCCTGTCTTTGGAGTATATCTGCTGAGAAAGAACAAAGGCAGATAAAAACAGCACATTGAACAGTTTCAAACTCAGTGGGGATGATGCCACTCTAGACAAAGGCATACATCCACCAGGGAAGGGAGTTTCACAGGCTGGAGGCAACCAAAGAAGGAGGAGCAAAGAAGGTAGACCTCCATCAGGGCCTAGAAAATGAAACAGATTCATACTTTGAAAGATGGGCAAAGACTTTCAAATAGGGAGTAAATAGGATGTTAGAGGAGGCTGGTATGACATAACCAATATCCAAAGACAATTTAAACCTTACTGAGCACTACTTTTACTTTTAGTGAGCAATGCAAAATCATGTGCTTACTCCAAAGAAGCACACATTCAAGCATCCTCTATGCATCTGTAGTGAACTGAATCGTGCCTGGCTCTGTGCCTGGCCCAGGAGTGAACAGACAAGGAGAGAAAATTTTGACATACAGGGATGCTGAGGCTTTGAGAAGCTGCCATGTGTATGGCAATGGTCTAAATAGTCTGACCTAGAACCCATGTCTCCTAACCCCAAGTGCTTCATCCTCTGCATAAAAGTGATGAAAGTCGGGAGGTGAGGAGGGGAGAAGGTAGAGATGCAGAGTGCTGGACTCACTGTGGGAGCCATGCAGTTCACATTCATCTGAACACACTAGGTATATGTGAACCAAGAAGATATAGAAAATGACAACATGGCTTAGGACCTATGGTTTTGCTGAAAGGTGTTTCACAGCTTCCAAGAGACCATGAGACTTAGGGGTCAGCTTGCAGCAGCAGAGGTGAGCTAAAAATAAGAGGGTTGTTGGGGTGTGCATGGTGCTATGGTTGGTGTGTGGCAGCAGCTCTATCTCATTAAGACTGATGCCACTCCCAAAGCATCTGTAATCAGTCTGTGAATGTTGCCCTGGATCTGAATCCATGATCACATGAGTAGTTTATCATTGTTCTCCAAGCACCCATTAACCATCTCATAAAACACGTCTCATTATGTCCAGCAGCACTTCCCAATTCTAAAACCCCTTTTATTTTGCAAATAAAAAGCAAAAATCATTTATTGGCAAGAAAAGTATTCATGCTGACATTTCAAAGGAAACGAGGGACCCCCAGAGTGTGCCCCCAATGGTATAGGGGCTCCAGCTGCCTCCTGTGGCATATAGGACTCTCTACAGTCCCTTTTCCTCTCTACCCCTTAACAAGATTATGGACTTTTGTGTTTTTCAAGGTTGCTGTGAAGATTACTAGCTTATTAGTCCATCACTGTGCTCTCTCCCCACCAGAAATCTGATACTATCTCCAAAATTGTTGCTATGACAAAACTCGCAAAGTCTGCAGACTACTCAAAGATCTGGATCATCTCTGGGGTTTAAACACGTGTGTGATTTTCATTTTCACGTTGCTGCTGTTGATTCCCAGGTTTGCATCCCCACCCTGCATCTCTCTCCACGTGTGCATTTCAAACAGCCCTGAGGGGAGTTCAATATATTTGTCCCATTAGTATCATGAGCTTAATTAGCACCCCTCCACCCTGCTATTCCCTTTGGTTCCCTCCCTACCAATCACATCAAATTCATTCAATGTACACTTAACACTCACCCACCTCATGTAGGCCTGTGAGGTGGGTCTGGGAGAGATGTGGCTCCTGCTTAATGGCATCTAACCTCTTCTCATCATTTTGCTTCCAAATAACTCTCATGAGAAACCAAGGAATCATGTTGAATGGTCCTCTCTGTCACCTCAACCAGCTTCATGTCTCTCAGTATTAACTTCATAATTTTCTAATTTGCCCCTTATTCTTCATCACTCCATCCTGGTTCAAGTTCGTCATCACTGGCATGGATTCCAGAGCCCTTGCTGGTCTTCCTGCCTCCAGTCTGGCTTCTTTCAGCTTTGGAAACTATTGCTATTATTCTAACTTCCATGGGGCCACTGTTTTTAGAATAAAGACCAAACTCTTCCCCTGACATCAAAGCCAAGGTCATCTAGACCCTGCCTGTGATAGGTCTCAGTTCCCACCACACCTCACACACAGGACACTGGACATACATGGGGCTACTCTCTTTGCCGAACCTGTTGGATCTCTTGGCCTTCACCAATACAATTTCCCCTGTCAGGTGCAAGTCCTCACTCCCTCCCTTACACTCCCACCCCATCAACACACTCACATTCACCACAGCCCTTTCTCCACTGGGGAAATCTACTCATCCTTCCAGGTTCTATTCAAAGGCTACCATCTACAAAAGTCTTCCCTGATCCCTATGTTGAAATTGTCCATCTCTCTCTTCTTGTCTTGTCTTCTCAAAATGTGTTTTTTTCACCTCTGTGCCAGGACTAATCACACTTTATTTTGAATTAAACCCAACTCTGTACATGTTGTTTCCCCAACATTAATAATAATAGTCATAATAATAATTAGCATTGATTGATTGAATGATTATGCTCATCACTTGTTATATAACTCACTTAATTCTCAAAAGGATCCTATGATGTAGGTGGGTTTTTTTCCCCCTGTTTTATAAGGGAAGAAATAGGCTTAGATATTTGATCATATGCCCAAGATCACATAGTCTGTTAAGAGATTGCACTGGACTTTATGCCAAGTGCTTTCAGCCCAGAGTTCATGCTCTCTACTACTCCCACAAAGCCTTCTGGAGCCTAGGAGGTCAGTGAAGGGGGTTCAGCTCTAATGTCATCATGTACCCCCTTGGCCTCCAGCACAGTCATGGTGCATGGAGAAAACTGCTGACACTTATTGGTTGAAGATCGGTGGGTCCATTGACTGAAGAGCTGAGGGAAAGAAGAGGAAAGAAAATAAAGGAGGATATCCTGGATAGAAGAGAAGTGATTCCAGGGTTCCCTTAAATAGAGTCCCCTCCTTCTCCCTACCCCCAACTGTCTTGACTTTATTGCAATCTTTTCCTCCTGTATATAGTTCCTGTGGCTGCTATAACAAAATACCAGAAACTGGATAGCTCAGACAAGAGAAATTTATTCTCCAACAGTTCTGGAGGCCAGAAATCTGAAATTTAAGGTCGTAGCAGGATCAGGCTCCCTCTGAAACCTCTAGGGGAGATTCCATCCTGGTCTCACCTGGTTTCCTGGGGTCCTTAATTTGGGAGCAGCATAACTCCAGTCTCTCGCACTGTCTTCATGTGACCACCTTCCCTCTCTATTTCTCTTCTTAAAAGGGTGCCCAGTAAGATTGGATTAGAACCACCCCAATGACATCATCTTAACCTCATTACATCCTCAAATATCGTATTTCTAATAAGGTCACATCCAGAGGCCCTGGGTTAGGTTTCAGTGTATCTTTTGAACGATGCAATTCAACCCATAGAAACCCCCCACACACACACACTCAGCAGACACCTAAGAATATAGGTCCTTAGTATCGCCAAGTACCCAGCAGTCATGCTCTATTGAGATGAAACGCCCTGAATTTATGATAAGCTTTAAGAAATACTGCTCTCTGAGTTAACATTGTCACATGATGAATCCTAGTTCTTTAGGATGTTTACCTTGTGTCATTTTGAGAGACAAACTGACAGCTAGGATGAAGACAGAGTGAACCAGGAGACAGGGCTGAGCGATGGCTCCTGGGACTGGCTAAGTGCAGTCGGGGTGGAGTCGAGGCTGTGACAGCTGCTCATCAGACCTACCCAGTGCTCTGTGCTGGACACCCCATTCATATCCTTGCCCCTGGCTCCTAACCCTCCCCAGTTTGTGGTAAACTGATAGTGACAGCACAGTCCCCCTTCCTCTCTAAGCAGGAAAACCATGTTTTCTAGAGAAGAATTTGTCTACTCTGTCTCCTTCTTTGCTTTCCCACTCAATGTTCCCTTCCAACAAATTAGGAAACTAAGAACCAACCCATGGATTTCAATATGAATAGCTTTGTGCCTGCCCCCTATGACCCTGGGTGTCCCCAGCCAGATCTGTGGTGCCCTGGCTTCTGCAGAGGACTTAAAGGCATTTGTCTCTCTGTCAAGGGTTCTCGTTGTTATGTCTGTGGTTCTGCGGTCAGGAAACTTCAGTGCCTTCTCAGGGGGAGTGGAAAAAAGACCATGGATTGCAGGCTGACTGGAGACTAGAAACAGTGCTGGAATGAGTTATTCAGTAACGATAAACTCTGAGGGTGTCCTTACTGTTGACTCCATTTCCAGAGGTAGGAACTGAGGCCAGGGGTCTTAGAGCCCTCTGCCTACCAGACCACGGCTAAGGAGCAGAGGACATGGGCTGGTATCTCGCCCTTTGCCCCTGGCCCACTGTGAGTGGTAAGGTGCCGGCAGCCTTGCTTCCTCCTTAGAACCTCTTTGGTGATATTCAGACTCTGAGCAAAGGCGACAGAAGCAGTAGCAATAAGCTTGCTTCAGCTTCCGTGAATGCTCATGGTTTCTCTGCTTTTGCCACTTTGGGTGAACTGGTTTAGGCCCTGAGCAGCAGGACAGCAGGATATAGCTCTGGCAAGTTCTCTCGTTCTCCTAGCACAGTCCTGATTTATGTATCACACAGGGGTGCTGAGGCTACAGTCCTAACACCAGGCTTCCACTTAGCTCTCTCTGTGAGCTGTCTTTACTGCCCCCAAGCAGGGATGCAGGACCAGCAAACTGGCTTGTCTGGGCCTGTCTCGGGTTCAGGAAGTCCTCCTCTGTCAACAGCCCCCTCCCTTCCCCTAGCCTCCGTTTAAGCAGACAGAGTTTAGGGTGCAGAAAAGAAGCACCAGCATGGACTGATACGGAGCACTCAGGGCCGGGGGAGGGGGTGCTCAAAGGACCACAGGCTGGCAGGGTGAGGGGTGGGAGGAGGGAGATCAATGCCTGCAAGACATGTCCATGAGGGTGTTGTGGAGTCCGCCTTGGCCACTAGTCACCTTCATCTCTACCTTCCTCACTCTTCCTCATCTCTCCCCATTTTCTCCCTCCTGTGTCCATTCTTCTCTCTCCACCTCGTTAAATCTCATTTCTAGATTCCTAGAAATTCCTATCTCTATCAAGAGGTCTTTGATTCTGTCTCTTTCCTTTTCTCGCTCCCTCATTTACTTTTTTCCTAAATAAAAGCTAGCACCCTAGGTCCCAGGACTGGGTTGCAAAATAAAAACACCCCTTCCCCTGCCCCCAGGCAGGGTCAATCCAGTGTCAGGTGATGGGGGAACCCCAATACATGCACCTGGGGCACCTGGCATCTGGTCTGCTCTGTCATCAATGCCAAGTTAGGGAAGCATCTCCCTTTCACTTTCTGCTGCATGGTAAGGAGTTGGCCAGACTAGAGGATCTTCCATTGCCTCCAGCACTGACTATAATTCCAGGGAAATGGACTTCACTAATAGCACAAGAAATTCAAGACTCCTCTCCTCCAGCCACTTGGGATTCCTGGCAGAGGCTCCAAAACCCCCAAAAGCACTGCACCTGCAGCCACTCTAGTCTCCCCTGGTCGACATCCCACTTCCCACACTCTTTTGGGTGGGACACACACATAGGTGTGCAAAACGAACCCTCCAGCCATTCACATGCCCATGGTGAGTGAGCACCTGTCCATGCCCCCTGGAAAAGCACTGTGTGTGTGACCCCCCCTCCTCTGTCCAGTATCCCCCAAGGAGAGGAGCCAGTGAGGTAGGGGCAGACCCGAGGGAGGGCACATCAGAGGCAGATGTGAGGTGAATGGAGGTAAAACTTTTCTGCAAGCTCTGTCCTTCTTGCCTGGAGACTGGGGAGAGTCAGGAGGGCTCTCACCTTTCAGATGTCTCTGGGAATGGAGCCCACCTGTTTGTTATTGAGTTCCAGAAAGGAAAATGAAGCCCAGGCAGCCTTTTGACCAGGATATAGCATAAATTTCAACCTGCTCCAAAAGAAGGAGAAAGTCCATCCATAACCTTGATGAATTGGAAACTTAAGAAAGTGCAGGTCAGCCCTGCGAGGGCTCAATACTTGGGAGGAGGACATTGTTCATGTCTTTTTCTTGGGCCACAAGCACAACATTACCCAGGCTCCTGCCCCTAAAAAATTCCTGGAAAATGGTAACAGCCTAACTTTGACCATTAGGCTGGCTGCCTCTAATTCATTGAGTGACCTTGAACAAGTCAGAAAGAACAAAGATGTCTCCTCTCTCTCTCTTCCTTTCCTTCTTTTTTTCTCCTTTCTTCCTTCCTTCCTCCCCTCCTTCCTGGCTGGCAGGCACAGAGGTAGGGCATTTAACATTCTCAGATCCACCACAACACACACATCATCAGCCCATGCAGGGCCCCTCTCCTACCCTCATTCCCTCTCCCACGCCCCACCACCAGCAGAGACAACTAGTCTACCCTGAATTATACTTGTGCATTTTTGTCTTTTTAATTTGCACACTCAGTGCTGTATTATAGATCCCGTTCTTTCTCTTATTCTTTTACCTTCAGTACCATCTCTAAAGATCTAGTTAAGAAGTGGAATGTACATCAAGTTCATCATCTCCTGCCTGGCTGAGTGATGTCCAGAGTCCACTGTCAATGATATCCTGCTCTTCTAGTGCCCAGGAATCGAGAGGGCTACGTCCACTGAGTTACCAAATGAACAGGTCATCTTCCGGCAGAGTGCAACAGACTGCTTTTGGAACATATGAAATGACAGACAGAGGCACTTGGCTTATCAAGTGAATAGACTGGTAATGCGCAACCTCCAAGATTGTCCAGATATTGATTTATCTCAAGCCTCACTTGAAGAGTCTCTCATTGCAGCATAGACCTTGCTGAAGAGACTTGTACAATTATTGTATTGGTTGAGCCTCTTAGTTGCAGACAACAGAATCCTCTCTAGGAAGTTTAAACAGAGAGCAATTTAGCAAGGATGTAGAGAGCCCACAAAATCATCAGAACTGCAGTCTCTATGCTCAGCTGCTGGAAACAAATCCTGGGATAATTTTAGGATTGGCCTGCAAAAGGAATCTCTGCCTCTGTCACTGGCAGCACACTGCTGTCACCACAACCAGAAAATCACACCAGCAAAATGCTTATTCCACTTCTTGTCTGGTCTCATTTAACTCAACCTCAATCAAGGTCTTTGGTTGCCCCTAACTGAAAGTCATATTGGAAGCTAGGAACTGGGCAAGCAAACATTTTAGTTTACCCAGGAGAGGGATATATTAAGATGCAGGACTTTCAGTACTAAAACCAGAAAAGTCCCAGACAAACTAGGCCAAGTTGGTCATCCCATCTAGAAAAATGTGCTGCTTTGGGACTCCACATTGGGAAGGAAATGAACTGTCAAAACTCAAAGAAGTTAGAAGATGTGGAGCAGCTACAATGACTGATAACCTCTAAACTGCATGATGAAAATAATGTGCCAATCACTATGTGTTGATGATATACTATAAGCATGTGCTTGGGAAGTGTTATAATAACTAGTAATTATTAGTAGCAGTATTAGTATTATCTCATTTAATTTTCCCCAGAAACCTATGACAGCATATTATTTGTGCAATACTCTTTAGGGGTATAGGCCAGAGGTGTGAGAGATGAGAGGATTCACCAGAGACAGAGTGGGGAGCAGAACAGGCAGATCTACTGAAATACATTGTTGAGGGGAGGAGTGGGCGAGGCAGGAGAAGTCTGTTGAGCCATGTGGGTTGCTCCCTGGCCGGCCAGGAGTCAAACGCATGCTACAGTGGCTGGTGATAGCTTGACAGTGCTGAGACTTTAACCCCTGAGCCACCAGGGAGGCCCTGCTCGTATGGATTTTACTTTGATGGGGAAGATGGACAATAAACAAAGAAAAAGTAAATAAATGGTGACGTGTTAACGTGTAATGAAGAAGAGAATGGGGCAAGGCCACATAGTGGTGGGATGAAGGCAAGGCCACATAGACAGGATGGTCAGAGAAGACATCTTGGAGGAGGTGATATTTGAACTGAGTCCTGAGCAATGAGAGGGAGCCAGACAAAGAACAGTCTGGAGCTGTAGAGAGCTGTCCAGGTTTATCCAGAGGGACCAGCAGGGGTCAAAGCCTTGAAATGGGAATAAAGCTTTGCATACTCAGGGCACAGAAAGGAGCTCAAAGCGGCTGCAACAAAGGAAATAAGAGCAGAGATTGGTGTGAAATGAGATGTAGGTGTGGTAGACTATGGTAAGGAGTACAGATTTTATTTTAAGATCAATGGGAAGCTAGTAGAGGGTTTTAAGTAGGGAGTGGTATGACTTGATTTTGATTTTATCTCCAAGGTCACAAAGCTGGTGAATGAGAAATGAAATTTGAAGCCTGATATACACCATTACAAAGCCCTGTTCTCAAGCCCCATACAGGCTGACTCCATCTAGGATTAATGAGCAAGTCCCCTGTCAATGCATTCACACACATTCATTCTGCGTGTCTGTGTGTGCTGATATCTACACAGAGGTGGTTCTCCACCAGGGTGGGGGAAGGGAGGGGGCAATTTTATCCCCCATGGCATATGGGGCAATGCTAAGAAACATTTTTGGTTATTACATCTTGCATGGAGACATGCTGCTGGCATCTAGTGGGTAGAGGCCAGGGGGGCTGCCAGACATCCACTAATGCACAGGACAACTCTCACAATGAAGAACTATGTGGCCCCACTGTCAGTGCTGCTCTATCTGGCCCCAATGTCAGTGCTGCTCTACAACGAAGTGATAGCACAGTTGTTTCTTCATGTGTCCACTGATGGGTTAACTCAGAGGCAACCTGAGACTCCTTCCAACTCTCTCAATGTCTGGTCTCTGGGGAGAGAGTCCTTCAAATCAGGAATCATGCTCTCAGCGTCCATTGCAGGGTTGTTCATCTTACCACAAAGCCCGGCAGCCTGGGAATAAAGCCTGTTGGCTATTGAGTATAGATTGGGGGAAACAGCTGATTTTTAGAGCCTGTTGCAGGGGCGCCCAGTTCCCTAGCAGCCAGGCGTGGATGGTGCACCAAGCAATTCCCAGCAGCATGTCAGCCCATGGAAATGAACCAGGCTCTGAATGAGCCTGATGAGCTTTCTGGGGCTTCCCCACACTCATGTCTGTGTCTCGGGGCTTGCAACCTCAGTGGTCAACCAACTGTCCCTTGCACACAGCCCTTTAGAAGTGCTGCACGTGCTTCTGGAGTCTGCACTCTTCAGTGACATCTGAGGACGTTCACCCCTGCAGCACAGCATGAGTGCACCTTCCAATGCCCACGCCTTCTCAGGAACCCGTCCCCCTGAGGCCGCAGAAGCAGTCCACAGACCACACCATGCACACCTGGCTGTGCAGACAGTCACACACATTGACTGACGGAGTCTTTGGAGACCATGGGTGTGCACACACACCTTCCACTCACCGAGGCTGTAGACAGGAGGCACGAAGTCCGTGCTCCACTAAGGGCACATGTCACCCACTGGAATGGAGTGGCTACTCAGGGCCACAGCGGAGTTAAGCACTTTTATATATCATATCTTTATGCAGGTCCTTCCAAAGCAAATCTCAAAGTAAAAACTGGGGAACAGATAGTTTATATGGGAGTTGACCCAGAAATTTCTATGAGAGGATGGAGAAGTCAGAAAACAGAGGGAGAGAAACACATACGGAGTTATTCTTTGAACAACTGCTTGATGCCCATAGGGGAAATTCTAGGAGAACCTCACAAAGGATATTGACTCCTTGGCATTTCCTGTCCCCCACAACTCAGATGCTCCCAGCACCCAGAGAATACTGTGATGCAAAGAGACACACAAAGCAGCACAGGTAAGGGAACCCCTCACAGGTAACCTCCAGGTGGGCTGCAGGAATGGAGGTGGACACCAACAGCATTTGCTAGATTTCTTATTCTAGCAAGGATATAGGATGATTCCTTGTAGAAGGAGCTACAGGGTCTGGAAGAGGTTACATTAATTTATCCAAGCTGTGCTGTTTATGATGGGACCAGGATTCAAACTGGGCTTGTCTGACTATAGAACCACCTTCTTACCCATTGTATTAGCTTCCCAGGGCTACCATAACAAAGTCCCAGAGGCCTGGGCGGCTTACGCAGAAAACAATTCTCTCATAGTTCTGGAGGTTGCAGGTCTAAGATCAAGGTGTTGGCCGGGTTGATTACTTCTGGAAGGTTCTGAGTGAGAGAGTGTTCCAGGTCTCTTAGACAGCTGCTGGTGGTTTGCAGGCAGTCTTTGGTATCCCTTGACTTATAGAAGCACCCCCCACCCCATTTTCAACTTCACAGGGTTTTCTCCTGGTGTGTGTGTGTGTGTATATGTGTGTGTGTGTGTGTCCAAATACCCCTCTTTATAAAGGCATCAATCACATTGGTTAATGTGATTAATCACATTGGTTAATGACATTATCTTAATTGGTTATATGAGCAACAACCCTTTTTCCAAGGAAGATCCCATTTCCAGGTACCATAATTTTATATTATATTTGAAATATAAATGTCGAGGGGACACAATTCGAACACAATTCAATCTATAACACCACTACGTTTGTGGCTGTCCCCTTTATTCCGCTCCTTGTTCTACATGCCCTTTCTAATCTACTACATCCTTTAGCTTATGTCCCCAGCTCTTAGTGGCCCTAACTGCAGGTGACAGATGACAGAGGACTGCAGGGGTGGAAGACCTCAGGGAGAAGGCCTCAGTGAGGGGGCTCGGGCCCAGGTCCACCTAGCTGTCACCTTAATCACCAAGATTCAATCATCAAACACAATAAAAGAAAGCATTATGGAAACAAAACGCTGCCAAAAATCTTTGTAAAATTGCAAGTGTGTGCAATGAGCAGTCTGGGTTTATAAAGTACAAATTATGCCAGACACACTTGATTGTGCCTTTGAGGGAACTAAGAAATTAAGGGATGGGAAGGATGGTAGAGATGCAATACATCTTGATTTTAATACAGCAATTGATACAATGTTTTGTGGAATTGTCCCTGCAAAATTAATTCAAATTGGCTTGGTGAGGACAACTGTCCCTGGGGTTGAAAGCCAGTGGAAAGATAAACAAACAAATAATGATTAAAAGAGCCCACACAGCCTGAGGTAAGGAGGGAGGGTGACATGAGAGCGGGGAGGCCCAGCTTCTCTGTCAGCCTCAGAAATGTCAGAGGTGCCAAAGGGGCCTGGATGCCTGTTTGGGGAGAGGTGTGAAGGGAGGTCCAGAAAAGAGGTTGAGCAGGAGCCTGCTGGCCAGTGCGACTCACTGAGGTTTCTGCCCCAGGGGTCACACTGCCCACTGAGGGAGACTGGGAAACTGGAGACAGCACTCACTCTGAGGAATCCTACAGCCTGGATGGGGCAAACTCATTAAAAATACATACAGCTGACTTCAGTAGCAGCAGCATCAGGTAAGAACTTTTGATCTAGGTTTCTGTTTTTTCAAATATAGAACAAATATCGCCTATTCCTCAGAATCACAGAAGCCTGGCCTAGGTTCAGCGTGCCGGGGTAGGCAGGGGGGCTTGAGAGGGAATCTTCTCAGCACAGATGGGGAGACTCAGGCTCTCAGAGAAGAATGCAGCTTGTGATAAATGCAGGTTCCTGGGCCCTTCATGCAGAAGTGATGATATTTCACAGAGCTGGGATTCAGCCAGCAATCATCATTTGTAGCAGGTTTGCCAGAGGTGATTTTGATCTGTGGATTACTCTGGGAAACACTGGCCCACGGTTACTCCTCCCTCCTTCCCTCCCCTCCTGCCTGCCTGCCTTTCTTCTTCCTTCCTTCCTTCCTTCCTTCCTTCCTTCCTTCCTTCCTTCCTTCCTTCCTTCCTTCCTTCCTTCCTTCCTTCCTTCCTTCCTTCCTTCCTTCATTCCTTCCTTCCTCCAGAATCCCCCAGGGATGGCAAGAATCTCACATACTTGTCAAACAATTAACAGAACATGCTATGTTTGTGATAATGATTTTCCCAACTTGTGCATCCTAAAGAGATGGAGAAATAAAGACTTTGCAGAGATCCTGCCCCTGTCCCCACAGCGGTGATTCCACTGGGGATGAGGTGAGCCCTGGGGAAGGGGCTGCTTGGCAAGGCCTGGACAGAGCAAGCAAAGCAGGATTTCTGTTCTCTTCATGCAGACAAGATAAGAAAACCCATTCGTGCCGTGAAAGCTGACTCCTCCACATCCCCAGACATTATGGAGATGGCCACTTTCTAAAGCATTTATTCAACCACCATTTATGGGGCGCCCACCATGAGGCAGGCAGTAAGTGCTGAAATTGAATTTATTTCCTGTATTAAATCTCAGGAAAGATTGGGAAGCCTTGTCAGTGAAGCCTCCAGGTAGAATTTCTGTGCCTTCACGGAATAAAATGCATATTGTTCAGTGTGCTGCTATTTATTGTTCCCTTTGCTCCTTGGAGGGAAAAAAATAAGCTCTCCGCCTCCCGGGGCCTTGGCAAGCAAGGGGGCCGCATTATTCTAGTGATTAGCTTGAAGGGGTATGAGTTACCTCTTTTTTCTAAACCCTCTTAATGCACTGCAGTGGTTCATTTAAAGTGGTGTTTTAGGGGAGAGGGTTATTGCTGTTTTAAAGATCAACTTGAAGGGATTGATAGAATCATCTGGTAGTTTGGGCTTTTTTTTTTTTTTTCTTTTTTGGTGGTAGAATCTAATTAGTTCCCATATCTATTCTCCCTGCCTTCTTTTAGCAATAGGCTCCCCAGCGTTTTAGCGCTGGCCTCCGTCAGCACACATTTCCCAGCTTCTCTTACACTTGGCTGCATTTGACTCTAGGACCAGTTCTTCCAAGGGAATAAGGAGAAATGATGCCACTTAGAATGTGTTTTTCCCTTAGAACGTCCAGGTGTTCATGCCCTTGAATCAGCAGTGACCTCTTGGACAAGGAGACTTTCTGGGGAAGGTGGGGTGCTTGATGACCTTGTAGCTGTAGGCCACGACCACAGGGGTCACCTGCCTGTCCCTTAAGAGAAAAGGAAACCCACTGAATTATTCGGGTCTCTTTATTATAGCAGCATGGCCTATATCTTAACCAATATATTCTTTACCATAGTAAAAAAAATTTTTAAAGATTTATTTATTTATGCATACAAGAGCTGGGGTACAGGCCAGAGGTGTGGGGGGGTGAGAGGATTCACCAGAGACAGAGTGAGGAACAGAACAGGCAGACTGACCAAAATACACTGCTGAGGGGAGCAGTGGGCGAGTCAGGAGAGGTCTGCTGTGCCATATGTGTAGCTCCCTGGCCGGGAATGGAACTCGTGCTGCAGTGGCTGTGGGATAACTTCTTAGTGCTGTGCTTTACCCCTTGTGCCACCAGCGAGGCCCCATAGTAAAATTTTTAAATCCCTAACTTCTCCAGCTATCTTTGCTATAAATCATCACAGTCTCCCTCTCTCCCTCCAAAATCACAACTCTTCAGTCCCTCGCTCTGGGTGCAGACTGGAAAGCCCATCACAGCCACTTGCTTGGCTTTAGCTCTTTTACATTCTAACGACAGGAGAAGCATCATTTCCCCCAGAAAACCTCAGATGTAAGCAGTGAACAGTAAACGGCTTACCCTGGAAACGTATTTACCCTTGAGAAGCTCGGCTTCTCCGTGCATCATGGATCTCCCTGTGTCTGAGTGCGTTTGGGTTACAGAAATGCACGTTAGAGCAGCGAAGTGGCTTCTGTTTGTGTTAGAATGTGTTCTGGTGACATTGTCACACTGGGGGATGAGGGAGGGGGTGCGACCCTCTCCTGCCCTTCTGGAGATTCCACCTCCAGCTGTTCTACTGAAGCCTTCAGGGGTGGGAGACAATTGTCTCTTGACAAGGAGCAGCCCACCAAGGTGAGGTGAGGAAATTACATGAAGTAAAGACATTATTGCTCCCTTTGTGATAGAAAAGGGAAGAATAAAAGAGCGGAGGAAATCACAGTCATATAATTTTTTTAAATCCTTGTCAGGAAATCCCTCAGGCAGGAGAAAGGTGTTCAAAATCAAGCCAACAATGACAGCATTCCTCGACTCCCAAAATGTTGGTATCGCTGTGTAAGCGGCCCAAGAAAGAGAAAGGACACATTCAGGAAGAAAATTCAATAAAAATGGGAGCACGGTGGGTGAGAAGAAATGAAAACCCACCTGAATTGGGCCTCTGTCTGGCTGGGGCACTCACAGAATGCAGGAGCCCCAAAGATGATGGTTCTGACTTTCTGCCCCCTTCACCAGCCAGGCTGCACAGGGGCTGAGAGACACCTCAGTGTGCAACTCGGACCACTGGGCCCTCTGCCATATCTGGCCCAGGCAGCCTGCATGGCCCTGGACTCTGAGCCTGCCAGCCAGGAGCCTGGAATCAGTTTTGCAGACATGACCCCAATGTACCTAGGGTGAGTCACAAATACACCCACCCACACCGCGCAGCACCCTCCCCTGAGCCCTCGCCAACCTGACAAGTGGAAAACACTGGATATTACTGCCACACAGTCCTGTGTTCAAATCCCAGCCCTGCTGCTTTGCAGTTTCCTCTGTTGCTTTGCAGTTTCTTCCTCACAGGGTTGCCTAAGGATTAAAGGAAAAAATTCCTTTCTTCTTTAGCCTTCAGAGTCATTCTTTTTTGGTAGTAGAATCCAGGATAGGACCTAGGCCCTTGTGCCATGTCCCACTCACCCCCTGTGCTGGATAGGACTTCCCTTCAAGACTAGGCCTCTGAAACCACGCTAGACCTCTATGAAGGCTTCCCTTCCTCACCTCCACACCCACCCCTTACACTCAGAAGCCCAGACCACCAGTCCCATCCTTGCCACATCCCAGAGGCTAAGATGTCACCCACAACCCACTAGACCCCAAGGAAGGAGGTGGCTGGCAGGATAGGTTAAGGAGGGCTCCCCAGGCTACCCCACACTGCACACCAGGGTCACAAACCTGCTGGCAGCCTTTGAATCCTGTTATCTCCCAACTGTGTGACTCTGAGGCCCACCCATCCCCCTGGATTCCTTAGGGGACACAAATACATGTCCTCCTCATTGGAGATGATGTGACCCAGAGTCCCTTAAATTTCAGTCAAATGGAAATACACTCCTCAACACACCATTCCCAAGAGGGGTGTGTTCAAGACTGTTGTCCCCCCTTTTTATTTCTTTTATTTTTATTATTTTTCAGAAGAGGTGTGAGTGTTCCTCATAGTACATTATACTGTAGATGATGTTTTTTTCTTTCCAACAGGGTTTACTTTGGCACCTCCATCCCCCAACATACCCCCAGGTTGTGGTGACACTTGCTGCCCTTTGGGTCAACTTCTGCTATGACACTGTCCTTTGCATGCCATCCCTTCCCCCGTTGAGGCTGGGACCATGGTGGGCTCATTAGAGATCTGAATGGTCCAATCGCAGGACCAGAAGATCACAAAGGTTTCTGCAGGCCTGGATGGGACCAGAGGCCTCATTCCCATCTGAATGAGATGTTATGCAGACAGAGAGCTGTCTACCCTTAACCGGGGAGGAGGAGATGGAGGAACGAGGGCCACTCAAGGACCTCTTGCTAATTGCTGCTGTCAGCCTCTCCCAGGAGGTGCAAGTACTGACTTCAGGGGTCAGGGAATCCAACCAGCCACTTGTCTGTCTTCACAAGTGCCTCAGGCTCTTAACAACCTCGTCACACTTCTTCCCCCTGAAACGCTGTTTCAGGCTGCGGCCTCTCTCGGCCTCTCCAGTTGGGTCCGTCAGTCCTGGGTGAGCACCTGCCCTGTCCAGGCTCCTCCCTGAAAGCATGCCTGATTGGCCCACACCTTGTCCACCTACTCTGGACACTGCTCTGTGGAAGAAACAAAAAGGTCTTGTGAGACCAAGCCTGCTTCCTGATCTTTTTTTTTTTTAAGATTTATTTATTTTTATACAAGGACTGGGGTACAGGCCAGATGCACGGGAGGGTGAGAGGATTCACCAGAGACAGAGTGGGGAGCAGAACAGGCAGACTGACTGAAATACACTGCTGAGGGGAGCAGCAGGCGAGACAGGAGAGGTCTGCTTCTCCATGTGGGATTCTCGCTGGCCAGCCGGGATCGAACCCACACTGCAGAGGCTGCAGACAGCTTCATAGTGCTGCGCTCAACCGCCTGCGCCACCAGGGAGGCCCCTGCTTCCTGCTCTTAAGGAACAAAAGACTGTAAGTGTCCAAATTGGACACTTGTAACCCCATCTACTCTGGGGGTTCTCAAGTATTAGTGGGAAAAGCCTTCCTTCCAGTGAAGTCTTAATCATTATTCAATGCAGAGTGTGAAACAGACACAGAGGGAGGGGGATCTATTGCACACCCCTAGTTAAAGGGGGAGGGGGAGCTGAGCCCTCAAGCCCTCTCCATCATTTGCTCTATTCAGAGCCCAGAGTTGTCCACAGGCCTCGATAAAGACCTCTCAGCCAGGTGACAGTCACAGTTTTGTTCCTCCCTCGGATTCCATGCAGAATCCAAATAATGTCATTTGCATTCCCCAGGGTAATCCAAACATATTCTAAAAACTACTGATCTTGTCTGGCTCTTTGAGGGTTTATGGAGGAGAAAATTGAAACCTGGGAGGTGAAGTGACAGCCCAGGACCCCAGAGCAGGCTCCCCATTCAGGCTTTCTCTGTGAGACGTGCTGCCTGGAGCTCAAGTCACTCTCCATGCCTCTCCACTTTTGTCCCGACACAACACCCATCTGGGTCCTTTCTAGTGGGTCAGGGCCTGAGAAGCAAGAAGTTTTACATGCAACAAAGGTCATGGGCAGGGTGACAGTGAAAGGCCACAGAGCCGGGCCTGGGAGGGAAGACCAGATCTTTGACCCTCAGAGCCGCCTGTCTGGGACAGTGAAGGCTGGAATGTCAGTCTCATTAAGGTCCTGTCATTATTCATTAGTTCTGCAGAGGGACTGGCGAGGGCAGGGGAGGGATGAAAGTAGAATGAGGAAAAGCTGGGAAAGCAAGAAGGAACTCAGCTAGGAGGGCCTGGGGAGAGCAGGAGTACAGCCACACTGACCTGGGCACCCTGACTCTCATTTCTGCTCTCCTCCCCACGACCTCAGCTGCCGCTTCTGCACCCAGAGAATAGCCAGGGAAATTCCCAATACCCCAATCTTCTGTCCTATAAAAGCTTTTGCTTCTGGGTCCCATGGTCTGCTTCTCTGCTCCCCTCCAAACTATCACAATTCATTCATTCACATGTTCATTCATTCAACAAATATTGAATAGCTACTACATTGGCCAGCATTTTCCTAAGTACTAGGGATATAGTGGTGACAGGCATTCAGGAGGAGCCAGAAACAGTCTGCAGAGGTGACATTTGAGCAGGGACCTGAATGAAGCGGAGGGAGGAGAATCTAAACCAATAGAACCGCACATGCAGATGGTCTGGGGCAGGGCTGCCTCCGGATTAATATTCTGAGGGAGACACAATAGAATGAAGAGAGGAGGTATGGTGGGGAAGGAGGTCAGATCCATGTATGGGGATGAGGTGCCAGGGTGGAAACAGGGAGGGTGACCAGAAGCCTGGAGCAACGTTCCAGGTGTGTGAGGGTGACATTTAGATTAAGGTAGCATGGTGGTGGGGTAAGAATTGGTCAGAGCCTATTTTTAAGTTTATATTTTATATATGCTGACCTCAGGGCCCATCATCCCCCCTTGGCAATTACCCTTCCCCCTGCTACCCATCAAGTTTCATCTGTCCCAGATACAGAGGAACAAAGGGTTTGCCTTTTCTCTTCAATGATTCTCATATGCCAAGGTCTCTCACCTTCACACTCCTTTGCTTCTCCACGGTGGTCTTTACTGCTTCCAGATGAGTGGGAAGTAAGAGCTCGGGTGGGGAACCAGGAAGTCACAACCCCAAGACCCCAGCCTGGGGTCCTCCTTCTAGGCCCTTGGAGCAGGACAAACACAGGCAAAGGAAGGATCAAGTCAGTACCCAGGGCCACATGTTGGCGAGCAGTGGCCATAGAGATGAAATCGGGTACTCAGGACACACAGGGCAGCACGAAGAGAGTGGTGAGTGGGGGGGGGTCAGATGGTCCCACATCCCCATCCCCCACCTCAACCCCGATGAGGCAAGGAAGATGCATGGGCCCTTGTTCGTAGCAGACACTTAGACATTTATGATCTGGGATTCTAAGATGCCAGTGGGGTGACACTGAAGAGAGCATTTCACACTCTCTCAGCCAAACACCTGTCACACACACAGATGATCTGACGCTAGCATCGGGCTGCTGGAACATTCTCAGGGTAAGACCTGGGTTTGTCGTGAGACTGTGCTCCTCTCCTCCCCCTTCTTTGCATATTTAGCCAGAATGATACTTTCATAAAATAACCAATTTGACTTTTTTAGATTCCACATGTAAGTGAGATTATACAATACAGGTTTATCTGTTCGACTTCTCTCTCTTTGTATAATATGCAAGCTCCATTGGGTTGTAGCAAATGGCAGGATAGTTGGTACAAATATAAAATGGTGGTTACCTGGGGATGGGAGAGAAGATTGATGATGCTTAGGGGTGCAGCTTGTAATGGTAGTAAATTAGCCACAGAGATCTTAGACATGGAATAATGAATATAGACTAATATCGTACTATAATTATATAATATAAATATCACTATGGTGGCAATCATATTGCAATATATAAATGTATCAGACATGTACATTTTAAATGGATCCAATGTCACATTTCAAATTTATTCTACAAAAAATTAAACACCTGAAAGTAAAAGTAATCACAGGCTTTGTTAGCATATGTCCTGCCATCAAGGAAGAATGACATTAAAGTTCAGCCACGACAGCAAAAAGTAGGAGATAAGCTATATGCCATTGAACTAGATGTCTCTATTAGACAGATCACATTATTTTATTCACAAGAATGTGCATTTTTAAAAGAGTGAGCAGGAGATGGATGGTGGCACGATCCTAAGAGGTGCCAATGGGCAGCCTCCCTATGGGTGAAGCCACTAAGACTAACTTGAGGGTACAGACCTGAGTCTGCAACTCAGCCAGAGAGATGTGCATGCCTCATGTCCCCATCATGTCATTCCTTTCTCTGCCTACAGCCCCTATCTTTGCTGATGCTGTTCTGGTATCTGCTAAGTGACAGAAGAATAAATGAAGAGACAAGAGGATGGCTGTCCTATACCCCATCCCAGTACAGTGCCTGGAACACAGGGGAAAGAAAGTGAGGATGTCAAGGCCACCCTAGGCCCCACTCCCCTTAAGGCCCTACTCTGCCCCTTAAGCTGAGAGCCGGTGGGGAAGGAAGCCTGGTTCTTGCAGGCAACATACAAGTTGATAGGTAACAAGTTGATAGGTAACTTCTGGACATGAGCTTGGCTGGGGGTTCAGTTTGGGTACTTTTCAATTCTGAGAATAAAGCTGAGCCCAGGGCTAGCGCTGTACAGGAGGAAGGTCCTGGCCAGAATCAGTGCCACAGTCCTTGAACAAGGGGCTGTGACTGGAGCAGGCAGGAGCTTCTCTGTTCCAGTCACAAAGGTGACAGCAGCCACTCACATCCACCAGGTATTCTAGGGCTCAGGGTGCCGCCTGGAACATCCCCTCTGAGGCTCACTGCTCCTGGAGGGAGAAGGCCCTCACACATTGAGCCAGGCCCAGTTACATGCCCTGGAGCTCTGCAGGAATATAAGTCAAGACTGGCTTTGAGCCCAGATTTTCCCTTTCTAAATTCTGGTCTCCTCACCCCACCACTGAGCTGCCTCTGACAGCGTGAAGTTCAGAGCAGAAGGAGCCCAAATGATGGTTTATTTGAAGACCATTATTTTTCAATTGAGGCCCCGAAGCAAGCTTAAATGGGGTCTCCTGGCCCCAGGCACGGCCCTCTGCAAACACCAGACCATCTTCCCCATCCCCCACACCTCTCAGTCCTCTTGACATTTCTGTCTCCATCACCATTTTACTCTGCACACTATTTTCTCTCCGCTGCAAGACAGCTGTGGCCGTTCACAGCTGTTTACTAGCAGTCAGAGAAAGGAGGAACTTAAGTGGAATATAAACTATCGAATTAAATTCCCCTCTTCAAATGCCGCCTGGATTGGCTCTACCTGAGAATTTCAATCAATGCCGCTAACTTCTTCCTGCCCTTTAATGGAATGCAGCAGACATGTTTCTGGGCTGCGGTTGGAGTCACGCTGCTGCTGAGCGGTGGCAGAGGCAGTTAGAGGGGAAAGGGGTGGCCACGTGTTGCACTCTGGGTGACACCATTAAGCAGGGTTCATTTCAGGGGTGCTGGGTGGCCAGCTTTCTTGAGGTGGGGAGGATAAGAGGAGGTGGAGGGGAAATGGAAAGGGAGTTTGGGGGCCCTGTCTTTCAGAACTCTTTCAGGGACTCAAGGAAATAGCGGGTGTGGGGGACAAGGAATACACCACCAAAACATGGGAAAGGCTCACATTCAAACAAACCACCAAACACTACCCACAAAGAACAAGCAAAGGGAAGGACATGGGCCCTCAATAATTATCTAGAACAGGATGGCCCAGGATTGGGAGTTTCTGGGTTCTAGACCCTATTCCACCATTTTAGGCAGGTCATTTCTATCTGGCTCCCAGAAAGTGAACTTGCATTCCTGACTATATTATGGGAAGTGAGAGCTTTTTGAGAACTTCCACGTGCTATTTAATTGTGAGCTACAAATATTTGGGGAGGAAGGAGGAGCCCCCTGAGGCCTGAAGGGTCTCTCCAGATCTCACAGACTGAGGTAGCATTGACCTCAGGTCCAGGAGGGGATGGAAGGAGGGCTTGACTGGGGCAGCCATCCCAGAAGCACCCTCTGGGAGGCAGCAAAGAAAGTGTTATGGATCCTTGAAAACCTAGCAGGTCTGCTCCTCCTGGCCTCGGGATCCTTGGGGTATAAGGGCAGGAAGGAAGGCCAAGGGCTGTGGTTGAGTTATGTCATCATTTCAGAGAGAAGTAGGGTGCTGGAATTCCCAAGGGTTTGCTGGTTGCTGGTTGTGCCCCCACCTTTGGTGGGGTCCTATTTCCTTTTCCTTCCCCCAGGCCTTGGGCCTACTTCTTTCAGCCTTGGGTTAGAAAGCAAGATCCTTCCAAGTTCTTCCTTCACAACTATGTCCATTCTCAGAATAACCTTTCTTGACTGGTAAAGATATGCTTTTAGGCCTCTCTTAAAGAAACTACCTTAAAGCAAAAGAAACTACCTTACTTAAGGCACAGGAAGAACAAGGTAAAAATAATGATTGAGGCCTGATTTACATAAATTTTATTTACTCCACATAATAACCAGTTGAAAAAAGTTAGTCCCATTTTACAGATGAGGAAACTGAGGCACAGAGAGGTTAAATAACAGGTGGCAAAGTGAGGGGGTAGGGCTGGAGCTCTGAGTCTAGTTTCCATGTTTTCTACCAGGCCAACTACTTAAAAACATGCAGATGTTCAAGGAGGCAGACTCCAAAAAGACTGGAAATTGCAAAGACACAGAATAATTACAGAACCTAGATTTGGAGCATGTCCTTACTGCTTCTTCATTCAGTCTCCATCTCACTGGAATAACAGGCTTCCTGAGACCAGTCTGTTCTCTGTTGAGAACCCTTTTGCTGGACCTCCCCGGTGGCACAGTGGGTTGAACACAGCGCTGTGGGGCTGTTCACAGCCTCTACAGTGAGGGTTCAATCCCCACCAGCCAAGGAGATACCCACATGGCACTGCAGGGCTCTCCTGTCTCCCCCGCTGCTCCCCTCAGCAGTGCTTTTGGTCTGTCTGCCTGTTCTGCTACCCACTCTCTCTCTGGTGAATCCTCTCACCTTCCCACGCCTCTGGCCTATACCCCAGCTCTTGTATAAATAAAATAAATCTTTAAAAAAGAGAGAGAGAGAAAATCCTTTTGCTGCCTCCCCAATATGGCTCCCTGTTTAGCTCTCTAGTCCTGGTCCACGCTCTTGGCAAAATTAGGCTCCTCTAGGATTTCTTCCACTAGCAAAGTGATTCCCATCCTCACTAGAAGCATGATGTCTGAGCTCCAGCCATGTGCCAGGCACTGAATGAGGAGCTGGGTTCATCCTAGTCACCCCTTATTGAGCACTCACTGCTGCACAAGACCCATAGATGCTGACTGTTGTTAGCCCCTGTTTCTCGTTTAACTCTCCCCCAACCTCAGGGTAAGTATTGGGGTCTGCTTTAGGGACAGAGCAGCTGAGGCCCAGAGTCACTGAATAAGCTGCTGACACCACACACATAGCCGGTCCCCAACCCCAGCTCTGTGTGCTCCCTGGGATGTGAGCCCTGCCAGGACTCACAGCACACAGTCAGGAGATGACCCACTTTCCCATCCCTCCACTCTGATCCTGACTCGTATGATTCATTTAACATGGAGAAGTAAGTCTCTACCAAGTCACTATCACTCTGGCAGGATAGAGGAGAAATGTATCTTATGCCTTCAACACAAATGAGGCTCCATGACCTCCCTGGGGTTCTGGAACATTCCAGTGTGTCCCTCCTTCCTCCTGAATGTGTCCATCTCCCTCTCAGGCAGCTCTCTGTCTCCGCCTGGCCTGTAAATGGTGGTTTTCTGCAAGGCTATGTCTTCAGCCTACTTCTCCCCGCATCCCACATTAGGGCTGGCAAATTCAAATAACCCACTGGGCATACAGAACTTCATATGGCAGGCTGGGTGGCAAACAGCATCTGCTGGTGTTAGTAAAACCCCCGGCTGGGGCCTCCCCTGGTGGCACAGAGGTTGAGCAATGGGCCGCAAAGCTGCCCGCAGCCTCTGCAGCACTGGTTCTATCCCCGGCTGCCGGGGAGAGTCCCACATGGTGCAACAGACCTCTCCTGCCGCCTGCTGCTCCCCTCAGCAGTGTCTTTCAGTCAGTCTGCCTGTTCTGTTCCCCCACTCTGGCTCTGGTGAATTCTCTCACCCTCCTGTGCTTCTGACTGTAGCCAGTGCTTGTATAAATAAATAAATAAATCTTAAAAAAAATAAACCCACCTGGCTATAGGCCTGAAGCCCTCACCTCACCCAACAAGGCTCCCAAAGAAAGTGGGACACAGGGGATCCAGCCCACTCCCATTTCTGTCTTCCCGGGATGATTTTATCTACTGCAAGTATTTCTCTGCTTCCTCTGTGTTGATGACTCCCAAATTCACTGTCTGCATCCCAAATCTCTCACCTGAACTTCAGGATCTGTGCATGGAGGGTCTACAGACATCCCCACCTGCCCCACGCCATAAGCCAAGCTTGAATGCCCCCACTCTCCCCTCCTGCCTCTTGTATTCTCTCCCTGTTGCTCTTTTCCCACTCAGCTATCCTTGTTCCCTCCACATCCAATGACCCATCGTGTGGATGGATGATCCTTCCTTCTCTTCCAAACTACAGCTGCCCTAGCTGCATTGTACGCATCCCCTGGGACATGGCCACTGCTTCCTACCAAGGTCCCACTACCGCCCCATCCACACTCCCCATCAAAGCCCAAGTCATTGCCCAAAACTACACATCTAGGTATGTTTCCAGCTTAAAACTCATAGTCTTTGGAAAAATTCAAGCTCCTTAACTCAGCATGCCGTGCCTTCCCCAGTATGGCAGCACACACTTCCGGACAACCTGATCCCCATTTCATTCTCTGAGCACAATAAACTGTATGTATCCTGCATAGACCGCAGAATAGCACATCCTGATGTCGCTAGTCCTGCTATTCATTCCCTCCACCTGGAAAACCTCCCTTTCCAACACCCTACCTTTGCCTGAGTAAGTGCCACATATACCGAAACTGTATAGCAATGCCTCCTCCTCCAAGAAGCCCTCCCTGACATCTCCCAAATCTGGATGCTGGCACGCTCTCTGAGCCCTCGCCAGCCAGGACCACCATGGCACCTCTCACAGAATGTTAACATTGCTTTTTACTGTCTGCAACCCCATGTGGCAGACACTAGAGTTGCCTTCCCAACATCTCTTATTCCTTTTCCTGATTTTTTTTCGAAATTTAAATATTTTATTTTTTAATATTTTTTTTATTTTTTTACATCATTGTTCATCTTTAAACAATATTTGCTTCCCCCCACCCCCTCAGGTGTAGTCCCCATAGAGTTTCCTTCCCCAAGGCACCCATGTACCATCACCTCAGTCCCCTGTGCTCCTCCCTCCCTCCCTCTGATCCCTCTCCCTCCTCCTCCCCTGCAGTATGTCTCTGATTTATAATTGTCTGTTTTTGCTTTGTTGTGTTTTGGATTGTTATTATTTTTTTACACTGATGTCTTATTTGGTTCCCCTATAATCCTGCCATAAGTGAAACCCTCTGATATTTTTCTTTTTCCTTCTGGCTTATTTCACTGAGCATAATTCCTTCTAGCTCCATCCATGTTGCTGCAAATGGCATGAGTTTATCTTTTTGATTGCTGAATAATATTCCATTGTGTATATATGCCACATCTTCCTGATCCAGTCATCTATATTTGGGCATTTGAGTTGTTTCCAGGTTTTACCTATTGTAAATAGTGCTGCAGTAAACATAGGGGCACAGGTGGTCTTTTGAATCAATGTTTTTGTGTCCTGTGGGTAGATCCCTAGTAGTCCTTTTCCTGATTTTATTTAGGCAGGGAAATGTTCAGCCCTGGAGAAAGTGGTTATACTAATAGTTAACACTTACTATCAGCCAAATACTGTACTAAGCCTTTCTTCCATGAACTAGTAAGCTGTCAATATCACCACTTTATAGATGCGAAAAGTAAGGAAGAGAGGCCCATTGCCTAAGGTTATGTAACTACAGGCAGGTAGAGTCAGGATCTAAACTCAGGACCCTGACTCCAGGGGCGGTGCCCCTATGGAGATGCCACACCACTTTCCTATGGCTGGCACCTCAGTTTGCCCTCGGCTGCAAATTGTTGCATTGCAGTCCCATTTGCCTGCGACGCCTTTAGGAACAGGCGTGTGGCCTGGGTATGGCGAAGGGGACCACAAGGAAGTCAGCTGGGCATGTCTAGGAAAGGTATTCTTCCCTGATGCAGAGAGAAGTGTGCTCCCTGCCCTGGCCTCCCTGCCTCGGACATCAGGGTAGGGTGAGGGCTCGGGTATCATCTGAGGGGCGACACCACTACCGCCAGGGGAGAGAAGCCAGAACATGAAGCCTGGGCTCTTGCTGATGGTGCTGAGCTTCAGCTCCGACCTGGACTCCTCTCTTGTTTCATGAGAGAATGAATGTCTGTACTATTAAAACCACTGCGAGGTTGAAGTATTCTGTTACCTGCCGTCCACCCCTCACACTCCCGGGCCAAAAATAGCACATAGCGGGCGCTCCACAGGGCTGTTTAACAAGAGAAATGCAAGAAAAGCCCAAGCCCATGCAGGAAAGAAGTTCCACTGAAACCATTGCATGCATCTGCACATTCATTTCTCTAATGACTCTCTAAGATTCATTACTCTTAGTTTTCTCATTGAGGAGGTCAAATTCACTGGGTTCTGTTGAGTCCCTGCTTTTCCATTTTCCATACAAGAAAAGATGAAACTGCAGGTGTGTGAGGTTGATAATAAGCATGGGGGGGTGGGGGGAGCTCAGAGTCTCTCACAGCAGCTCACTGCTTATCCCCAGCAAGCTGACTCAGTCTGTCCGAGGGCAGCAAATTCTGTGGAAAGGTTCAGAGAAACACATCTGAACTGAAGACGGAAAGGTAAGGGACTCACAGGGACCAATCTCTGAGACAAAGACAGCAGCAAGGACCTCTGCTCTTAGCCTTTGATTTAAGTCAATAAAATCCTGGTTTTCTGTGGAGACAAGCAGGGCCTTTCTTGTGTGTCCACCGCCAGCAGCTGGCAGTAATTCAGGAGACCGAGAGCACAAGCTCTGCTCTCCCTGTTGGGGCAGCGGCTCACTTTAGATCAGCGGGGATCCTCACTTCGCCACCCAGGGTCACCAGTGGGCCCCAAGGGAGCTGGGGGATAATATTTAATGCACCCAAATATTGCAGGGGAGCCCTTCACCAAGTCACAGGTCTTCTGAGGTTTGTCTCTGAGCCCCTCCCTCCACTCCTTTACCATTCTTGGCCATCTTTTGGGGGACCCCATGGGAAATTTTACGCAGCTTCAGCATTCACTCCAATTTCCCCCCTCAGGAGTCTGCACTCAGTAGAAGTGTAACATCAGTCACTCGCATGTTAGCATGAATGGAAGCCTCTATCAGGGCTCTTTGCTAGCTAAATCTCATCCCCTCCTCAGGAGCCTTTGATGTATTTATTTGTTTTGCCGCTTTGTGTCAATTCCTAACCATAGTTCACAATTTATCTCTTACATTATTTATCTTTTTACCTGTTTCCTTTTTTTTTAGGTTTATTTATTTATGCATAGAAGAACAGGGGTGTAGGCCAGAGGTGTAGGGGCTGAGAGGATTCACCAGAGACAGAGTGGGGAGCAGAACAGGCAGATCTACTGAAATACACTGCTGAGGGGAGCAGTGGGTGAGACAGGAGAGGTCTGCTGTGCCATGTGGGTAGCTCCCTGGCTGGGGATCAAACTTAGGCAGTAGTGGTGATAACGCTGAGACAATCCTTAAGCCACCAGGGAGGCCCTTTTAACCTGTTTTTAATTCCCCAACTATAAGTCCCTCAAAGACAGAAACATACCTTCCACCAATACCTAGGACAGTATTCAATTAGTCATTCATTCATTCACTCATTCATTCATTCATTGACCAAACCTCTATTGAGTATACCCTAGGTCCTGGGTTCTGTGCTAGGCCTGAAGTTCAAAAGTGAACAAGGCATAATGTCTACTTTTAAGATCTTATAGTCAGTCCATGTGGAAGGGACAAGCTACAGGCTTCCTTCCCAGGGACGACCAGAAATCCACACGCCTTATCGCTTAGACTTCTAACCTGTCAGCTCCCAACCCCCACGGCTTTTAGTGAGTTGATCTGAGCCTGCTTCTTGCAATCAAGAGAAACCAATTACAACATCCCCTAGGGCAAGAAATCTTGAACTGACTCTTAAAGGATCAGTCTAAGGGAAACGAGGGCACAGAGAGGATATTCCTGGCAGAGAGAACAGCACGAGCAACAGTGCGGAGGCCAAGAACAGCTTGTTGTGGGCAATGCCAAACACATGTGCATTCATTTCTATTTTTGGTCCCTCATTGTGGAATGGAAGGCTTTGTCCATGGCAAAGCAATCCCAAACATCAAAAGGCTGATAGAAAAGGTATTTTGGGACATGCGTAGGGAGAAAAGTCCCCTCCTCGGAGCCTGCAAAACCACACTGGGTAGACAGCTGTCTCCAAGGCCCAGCGCTGAAGGCCAGTCCTGCTGACTCACAGCAGCTCCTGTGGTGGCCAAGGAGAAGTGAGTGAGAAGGAGCAGCCTAACCACAGAAGCCAGCATCCTGGGAGGGAGACAAGGAGACAAAGAGATACTGGCCGAGATGAAAGGGTTCTAAAGGTCCTTCCACTTTGAGACCTCAGGGTCTCACACCAAGACAGGAAGAATATGGTCCATAGCCCAGCCTACCATCCCCCAAGCAATCCCACCTCCCCAGCAGCTCGGCACATATATGTAAGAGGAATGCAGACTCCCAGAGCTTGGGAGTGTAGGAGTTTGGGGGGTGTTACTATAAGAAGCTAGGTTTAGTGTCCCAGAAAAAGGCTGGCAATGCCACATGGAGCCAAATGACACATGGTCTAAAATAATCCTGAGCATCTAAACAAGGCAGTGTTACCCCGCTTCTCTGCCAGGGCCCTCCTGGCTGCCAGCTAGCCCTTCATCTCCCAAGCCTAGCTTCTGGGGAGCACACATTTAATAAAGGGCTAGTAAGAGTCCACTTAATTCCACAGAAATTAATTAAAGACTTGCCGTGCAAGCCTCTCCTTGGAGAAGGCTGATTTTCTTACTTGAGCAACTCACCCCAATCATCCAGTGCCAGAGGATCAGATGTGGTTGACAAGGACACCCTGGCCCTGTAAGGACATTGCCCCAAGCTCTGGCTCCTATCCAGCCCAGGGGATTGTCTTTCCATGACCTGAAGTGGCAGCCTGCTTGCCTCTCCTCTCTCAGGAGCTGCAGGCCTAATTCACTTTTTATGAAGAAGTGTCCCTTTTCTTACTTTCAGAAGATGACCACTTTGGGGCAAAACTAGCCCACTCAAATGCAAGTTTAATGAGGGCAGAATCTTCATCTGGTTGATTGTTGAAATCGCAGCAACCAGCCAGCCCCTGACTCATAGTTGCTTCTCAATAAATGTTTGCTGAATGAGGGAATTTGTTGACTGTTTCTCCCCTAACCTGTGGCTTTCTGTCCTCTTTGTTTAGAGCAGTACTTGAACATAGTACACACTCAATAAACATTTGTTAAATGAATGAATAAGCACTCAAATTGCTGAGTTTTGACAAAACTGCTTTTCTTACAATGCCTCCGGCATTCATTCAATGAGTCCCTGGGCCCCTTCCCTATGCTACGCTCTGGGCCAGGATGGGGGCTCCAAAGATGCCCAAGCTAGAGCCCCTGCTTCTACACTGTCACCATTTATTGGAAGAGACAAATACATCAACAAAGTAGAAGCCTCGGTCTGGCAGGACTGGGATTCACATTTTGAAAGAAAGTCGAAAATGTTAAGTGGAGAATCATAAAATAAATGATGCCATGCTGGAAGATTCTATTCACTCCTGACCCACTCCCCCACTTCTCCATCTGTTCTCTACCTGGGGGTCTCACCTGCCTTGACCATATCAATGGCTCCTTTTCCCTTCTACCTTCCTGTTGGGTTTGACCAGCAGGAGACACTGGTGGCAGGGAAGAGGAGAGAGAAGTGAGAGGCCAGTGTTCATTCTCCCAGGCCTTCTCTCAAGAGATTAGCCACTGTCAGGAAGCACACGGGGGCCCCCAACCTGCCATCCTCTCCCTGTGATTTCCCTAATTTCTGCTCACAGTTTTCTAAACAGACCTTTTATTAAACTCTCTTCAAAGTATCTCACTTGAGCTTGGCATTTTTTTTTTTTTCCGGCTGAGACCTAGTGACACATGTCCCTTAAATCTGTCTTTACTTACAACATAAAATGTACTCATTCTCCTCCTGGTGTGGGACCAACCCCTTCCCTCTGGCCCTGGGTCTGCAGGCTGAAGTGCTGCTTCATCTTTCAGGCATGAATAACATCCATCATGCAGAGACGGTGATTTACTAGTTTCTTTTTCTTTAAATTGAAGCAAGGATTTAAGGACACTTGCTAAAGCAATTCAAGTGCAGAATCCTTCAAGATTTCTTACAAGTCACTTTCTCATCCTTTATAGTTATTTCACCCCCATCCACTTTTCCTGCAGTTTTTCTTCCTGACTCACCTGTAGGGAGCCTTTATCTCCCCCTTTTCAGTCCTCAACATGCATTTACTTATTCATCTTTTAGTCATTCCTTTCGGACCAACAAGCATCCATCAGTCCTTACTCTGTGTCAGGCCTCAGGCTTGCACAAGGCACAAAGATGGACCCACCAAGGTCTCTGCCCCAGAGTTCAGTCTTGAGGAGACACATAGGTGACCTGGTGGCAGCATTTCACTAACATCAACTCACTCAAACCCTTTCCATGAATCAGTTTTTTGTGTGTCTTTGTCAAACTTTCAACTTAGGTCATTAGGAAACAACTCTTGCTCTTTTCATACTTGTATTTTGTTGGTTCACATCAAGCTTAATTACATCATGTAACTACTATAACAAGTAGAATTAACCTACACAAGAGTGGAGACAAACATAGGCAGCTCAACTGGCAGAAGAGAGAACTGGGAGCCAGTTCAGGGCTCAGCAGACTCAAGCGTGGATCCGCCTGCATCCCAGGGGGCAGGGCTGCCCTTGGGCCAGCAGAGGCCAGTGAAGAGAGGCACTACCATGAGGTACAGAGTGAGAAGCATGTCAGTGGGATGCTACAAGGCAATAGTGTGGAAACTTGAGAAGGAAGAGTTTCAAAGAAGATATCATGTGAGCTGGTTGGTCAGACAAGAGAAGGACATTAAAGAGGAGATTCCAAGTTGAAAGACAAGCACATAAAAAGACACTGAGTGTGAAAAGGCATGCAAATGGTGTCACCTGTGCCCCACATGCAGGCTCCACAGAATGTACCCCACATGCAGGCTCCCGTGCCCCAGAAAGCCTGGACAATAGGCTCACGGTGGCTCTTTTTTGAAAAAAAAAAAAAAAAAACTAGAAACAGCATCAGGAAAATGTTCCTTCAAAGGTGTATACCTGTCATTTGCGACAACATGGATGGAAATGGAGAGGATGGTGCTGAGTGAAATAAGTCTGAAGGAGAAAGAAAAACACCAGATAATTTTACCCATGTGTGGCATATAGGGGAAAATTGAAAATAACAAGGAACTGACAAAATTAAACGAAAACAAACCCTTGAAATATGACTGCAGAATTAATGCTGCCAGAAGGGGAGGTGGAGATTAAGAACAAACCAGGAAGGAAGGGGGTTCAATGACACAGAGTAAAGGACTGTGGTGCTTTGATGGTGAGAGTGGTGCAGTAACATACATCTGAGCAGGTGAGAACCTAACCCCCTAAATCACGTACAGTGTTGGAAACTAATGTTATCTCAATAAGAATTTTTTTAAATGATATAATTGCACATTGGAATACTATACAGTAGTGAAAATGAATGGAATATAATTATATGCAGCAGCATGGAAAAATCTTAGGAATAAAAATGCAACCAAAAGAATACCAGAAGACTTCATTTACTGAACATACAGCATGATTCCATCTACAAACATTTTTTAAGTACAAAACGGTAGATTTTGTTGTGAACACAAGAAAAAATGGCAAATGGAGGACTACTGTTGCTTGACTAGAGAGAAGAACTGAGAATAGAGTAAGAGATATTAGGGGCTGATAGGGCAATCACAGTTGGGTTTGGGCTCAAGGACATCATAAGACCTTGGGGTTTTCCTCTGACTGGGAATTAGCCTTTCCTCTAGACAGGGAATCATGGAACAATTTCCAGCAGAGGAGTGGCCTGATTCAACTTATGTTTTAAAGTCTGTATTTCTAAACTATGTCCACATCCTGTGGAACAATAGGCTACCTACATGATAAACCATATGCCTCATATTAGAAAAATCACAGACCAATATCGCAAGGCATAAAATACAGCCATGTGTTACTTAACAACAGGAATACATTCTGAGAAATGTGTCATTAGACAATGTTGTCATGTGCAAACACACATCTAGATAGTATAGCCTACTGCACAATTCCATTAGATAGCAGAGCCGACTGAGGCCCCACTGTGCATGTGATCTGTCGTTGATTGAAACGTCAAGCAATGCATGACTGGACACTTAAGGTGAAGTTCTTTGCTAATGACAGTGGATATACATTCACATTCCAGATTGCCTTCTTGATAATTTTGCCATGTAAAGGCCAGCCCCATCATCGATGTTTTAATCTCATCACATGGCTGACCAAAGCTTGTCCTGGGAATAAGAAAATATCAGCTTGGCCATTTTTCAGTTTCCACTGTGCTTGCAATACAGGTATTATCTTCAATCTGTGATTTCTTTGTAGGGTTATCTTTAAGCTGTTTGCCCTTTTGCAAGGGTGAGTTTAGTTAACATTTGATAAGGTAATCTGCAAATCCTCATCACAGCACCATAGTATGCAATGCACAAGTCTGAAAGCAAATGCCACAGGCATCCTCCAGGGTCTCCAGCCCACCCCTATCTATATCTATGAGGTTCTACGAATATAATGTGAAATCCCATGGACTGGGAGCTTCTTAAGGTGACCTTGGGTCTGTGGACATTGGGTCTGGAAGAGACAATCTATATAGTGACAATGTTCATGTCAGGGCAAGAGGTGCTGAATCTTGGACTTTGAATAGGGAGGGTCTCAAGCTGCCCTGTCCAATTTGGGGCCCCTAGCTACTAGAAAGTTTTAAATTGCGTGCATAGCTCTCTTTTGTGTCTCCTGTAATGTTTCCATGGGTCAGTGCTGGTCTAGAGGCAAAAATAGTTTCCCAAGTTATGAAAAAAATCCAAATTTACCAGCATCATCACCACCTGTTGTTCTGATTGATCTTACCCACCGCATTGCCATGAATGGTCCTGTTGTGAAGGAAGCGTGTGTCAAATGCATTCATGCCCTGTAGCAAAGGGCCCACAGGTGGTGCCCCGTGATCCAGGTATGTGAACCAGGGCTGCTGGGCCAGCAGTCACAAGGCCTAAATTCAGAGCACAGCTCTGCCATCCACTAGCTAAGTGACCTCAAGAACATCGCTGGCTTGTTACTTTTCCCACCTGTAAAAATGTTAAGGAAACTAACTATGTAACCTCCCATCTTTTTGAATCAGGGTGCCTCCATATGGAAATAGTTGTATTTTTAAAAGGCAGTCTTTAAGAGGACAATTCTTAATTCACATTAAGAAATGACAAAAATTCAGGGGCCAGCAGAGAAGTTTGGGAGCAGAGAAAACCCTCCTGGATCCCTTCAAATCATAACCTGGATTCTATATGAACCAGCTAAGCACATAGGAAATCACAGGTGAAGTGGGCCCTGACAGGAGGGTGGGGTAGAAAAAAGCTTCCAGGGCATCTGCAGTTCCTTCGCTTGTACCACTGAACAGTCTGTTGATTTAAGCTACTCAGTCAGGTCACTGGCTGAGCATGTTCTTCCGGCCCATGTGCACACAGAAGTGCAGTCAGTACCTGCCTGCACCCAAGGTGACCACCTCTGCTGGGATCTGTTTGTCCACATTTTCTCAGGCCACAGGGCAACAGAGCGTGCTTAAGACAGAAATCTCCCACTGCAAGACGAAGAACCACGCTCCTCGACAGACAGAGGAACAGGAAAAGGTTCCCAGGGGTCCTCAGGAAGTGGGTAGCATGCAGCCAGGTCACGCACAAGGCCCTGGTCCAAGCCCAGAGAGATGGACTAGCAGAGGCTGCAGGGTATATAAAGACAAACCAATAAGGAGCTGGCAGGCCCTGAGAGAAGGAGCAAAGCTGATTGCACACCCCAACCCCAGCCACACATTAGGCGGTGAGGGGTAAATGGGAAGTGCCAGGGGAGGGAAACCTTCAATTATCACAGAGGCCCAGAGTCATGAGGGGGGGAATGGCTCCGAAGAGGGGAAAAAAAGATTATTCCCAAACTAAAGGAAGCATGAAAGAAAAGCATAGTGGAAAAGAGAGGGATCCCCTGTCCTGTGTCCCCTTCATTTGATGGCATGTGCATAGCTAGACCATTTACAATGCTTTGTAGACAGAGAGATAAAACTAAACAAAAAGTTCCCATGGACCTCTTTTCCATCAATCCAAGCTCTATGCAATTTTATTTATGTATTTATTTATGCATACAAGAGCTTGGTTTTAGGCCAGAGGTACAGGGTGGTGGTGGGGTGAGAGGATTCACCAGAGACAGAGTGGGAAGCAGAACAGGTGGACTGACTGAAATACACTCCTGAGGGGAGCAGCAGGCGAGCCAGGAGAGGTCGGCTGCACCATGTGGGTCACCTCCCTGGCCGGGCATCAAACTCATAATGTAGTGGCTGCAGATAGTGTGATAGCACTGAGACTCAACCTCTTGTGCCACCAGGGAGACCCTCTTTTCAATTTTAAATTCTACCTCCTTTAGGAAGTCTACCTTCCCTAAAAATTGCTGTTCCACTAATTTTGCTTTGAATTTCCAAAGGAACTTACAGCAAACATCCAGAACCTGAATCTAGGTGAAAAAAATCAATTGAACATCATATGTAAGAAAGCAAGTTAATTTAAAATTGTTTAAGTTTTACTTAGAAAGAAGACATTCTTATTTTTTTAAAACATAAAATAGAAGCAATTCACTTGCTTTTAAATTAAGAACAGAGAGCATCTAATGGTGTGATATTAGTGCTAGAGAGAATAGTGAGTTGAAGGGTGGAAGAAAGAGAAAAGTGGAAAAGAAAACAGCTAGAGAAGAAGGGAAGGTTGAGAGGACCTGTTGTACACTAAGAAAATTGCTTTTAAAAAATTATGCTTTCTTGGGGTCTCCTTGGTGGCTCAAGGGGTTGAGTAGCAGCACTATGAAGCATAAGCATAGCTACTGCAGCATAAGTTCGATCCCTAGCCAGGGAGCAACCCACATGGCCCGGCAGACCTCTCCTGACTTGCCCGCTGCTCCCCCGAGCAGTGTATTTCAGTTGTTCTGCCTTTTCTGTTCCCCACTCTGTCTCTGGTGAATCCTCTCACCCCCCCCACACACACACCTCTGGCCTGTACCCCAGTTCTTGTATGCATAAATAAATAAATCTTTTAAAAAATATGCCTTCAGTCATGAAATGTTCTATAAATGTCCATTAGGTCAAAGTGATTGTTAGAATCTTCTATACTCTTGCTGATTTTATGTCTATTTGTTGTATTAATCACGGAGAGAGAAATGTTGGAAGTCTTCAGCTATAATCATGTGTCTTCTATTCCTCCAGCTATCAATTTTTGTTTCATGTATTTTGAATCTCTGTAATTAGTTATTTAGAATCATATGGCTTCTGGTGAATTGACCTTTTCTTTCACCATTCTATAATGTTCCTCTTCTTTCTGAATTTTCCTTATTCTTAGGTATTAATCTACCCACTTTGGTTATCTTTTTCAATTGTAAAAATATACATATTATATAAAATTTACCATCCCACCATTTTAGATTTCCAGTAATATTAAGCAGTGTTGAGAATATTCACTCTCGGTACGCTATTCTCTAAAAATTTTCATCTTGTAAAATTTAAACTCTCTAACCATTAAACACTACCTCACCGTTTCTGCCTCTCATCAGCCCCTAAAAACTATGCTCCTACTTTCTGTTTCTATGAATTTGAATATTCTAGAAATCTTATATAAGTGGAATCACATGGCATTTGTCTTTTTGTGATTGGCTTATTTCATTTAGCATTCTGTCCTCAAGTTTCATGCAGGTCGTAACATGTCAAGATATTCTTTTTTAGGCTGAAAAATGTTTCATTGTATGTATATACCACATTTTGTTTATCCATTCTCCTATCAATGGACATTTACAATGTTTCTGCTCTTGACTAGTGAATAATGTTGATGAACATAGGTGTATAAATATCTCTTCAGAATAAGCTTTCAATTCCACTGAACATAAATCTAACAGTAGAATTTCTGATACATGTGGTAATTCAATTTTTAATATTTTGGGGAACATTTGTACTGTTTTCCATAACGGCTGCATCACTTCAGTCAGTCATCTTTTGATTAGTATTTGAAGTATATATCTTTTCCATCATTTAATTTTAACCTATTTGTGCTTTTAAATTTAAAGTATGTCTTCTATAACAGCATATAGTTATGGTTGATCTACAGTCTGATAATCTCTGTCTTTTAACTGGTCATTTACATTTAATGTAATTTAGTATAATTTTATTTTACTTAGTTCAATCAACCTTACTGAATTTGGATACGCTATTTTATTCTTTTTTGTTCCTCTCTGTTGTACCTGTTTCCACTTTCTTGCTTTTGTTTGCATTATTTAATTTTTGTAATATATTTTAACTTAACTATTGACATTTGTTAGCTATATCTCTTTATACTAAAATTTTAATGATTGCTCTAAGAAGTATAATATGTACATCTAATTTTTATGGTCTACTTAGGATTAATAGTTTATCACTTCAAGCAAAACAAAAAAGTCAAGAATGTCAATTTTAAAGTGATATCCAAGTAAAAAGTACAAGGTGAAGGACAGGGTGCATTGTTTGTTTAATATTTATGTAGTAAAATAGATGAGTATATGTTTGAACAATCTTATAGTATTTCTGGAAGGTTATACAAGAAATCCTGAATAATGACTGCCTTGGGAAAGATGAGAACAGGGGAGAAAGAACAGAGAGGAGGCTTATGGCTATAAATCTCTTTGTATCTTTTTGTTTACAAACTTCATATGTTATCTCTTAAATAATTCACCAAAACCTCTATATTTTTTACCCCCAAAAATCACTTCACATATTAATAGTGACATCTCTTGACATATTAATAGTGACATAAAATCACTAATGACTTCACAATTGCCCAAATTAAATTTTGAGATTCCACTCTTAAAGGAATAATCTAAAGCAGTGAAAATTGTACACAGGTAAACAGAGCAAACTCAAAAGTAAGATAAAGTTAAATAAAGATCAGCTGGCTGATCTCCCATCTTTCTCAATCAACCACAACAGGTGCCCCAGTGAAAGGTCTTGGTCAATCAAGACTATCTCATTCCTTTTGTCAGTGATTGATTGGTTTGCTGGTGAACAGTGTTTATGTTTGGCCGATGAGAGAAGTTCTCTTGCCTTTCTGAAAGGGGTCCTCTCATTTAAGAGAAAGACCCTATAAAAGAGGACCCAATTTCTGCCTCTGAGTATTATTGTGTGAAAATGGGAAGCCTAGAACTCCTGAAACGATGTAGAGGCAGAACCTACCACCAGCTATCATCTTACTACATGACTAATTCATTCCCGTTCTGTCTGAATTTTAAGTTTTAAGAGTATTTTTGTTGATTGCAGCTGATAGCTTTCTTTTTTTTATTAACCCTTTTTCCCTCCCTCCTTTCTCTTAAGCTCAGAAGCCTCACTTTGCTTATTAGTCTGCTACTTGTCACAAATATTCATTAATCTGCTATGTAAATGTTCAATATTTGTTTTTGTCATTCTGACTTGATTTACTACACAAAATTTCCTGAACTCCTTCCATTTTGTTGTAAATGGCAACATTTCCCCTTTCCTTATGGTTGAGTTATATTCTATTGCATGGCTATACCATATCTTGTAATTCAATTCGTTATAAGCAGGTATTTTGGTTGCTTCCATATCCCAGCTATTGTAAATGACACTGCAATAAACACTGTAGAGTATAGCATTTTTTTATTACACTGTAGAGTATATCATTTTTTGAGTTGATTGTTTCATATTCTTTGGGTAGACCCCAAGAGTGAGATTGATGGGTTGTATGGTATTTCCATTTTTAGTTTTTAAAGATAAATTCAGATCACCTTCCAAAGGATGTACCAGTTCATGTTACCAACAACGGTATTACAGGGTTCCTCTTTTTCTGTATCCTTTCCAGCATTTGTTGTTGAGGGCATTTTTAATATGTCCTGTACTCATGGGTACAAGGTGATATCTCATTATGTTTTTGACCTGCATCTTGCCTCTTAAAAGTAATGATGAACATTTATCTATATATCTGTTGACCTTTGGGATAACATCTTTGCTAAATTGTCTGTTCAGATCTGTTGTCAATTTATTAGTTGGGTTATTTAATTTTATTGTTAAATTGAATAATTTTTTTTTTATGTCTTGGATATTAACCCCATGTTGTTTGTATGACATGTAAATAGTTTCTCCCACTCTGCGCAATGACTTTTCAATATAATTATATTTTCTTTCACTATGTAAAAGCTTTTAACTTGTGGTAATCCCAAATGTTTATTTTTGCTTTTATTTCTCTTGTTGTTGAGTCCCCAACAATAAGACAACATGACACCAACAACTTTGGTGTCCTGAAAAGTATCATCAATGTTTTCTTATATATATTTTATTGTTGCAGGTCTTACATCTTTATTTTTCATTTGCTTTGAATTTATTTTTGTGCATGAAGTTACAGAGTAAAGCAGCTTCATTCTTTTACATGGTGTCATCCACTTTTTCCCAGCATCATTTGTTAGAGAATCTCCTTTCCCCATGGCTCCTTTATTATTAATTATGCATTGATATAGAACAGAGTCACCAGGGAAGGTTCTTAAATACTTATATCCAGGCCTTAACCCTAAAAATGATGATTCAATCAACCAAGATTGTAACCTTGAATTTTTGAGTAGTCAAGTTCCCCAGGTGTTTGTAAGTGTAGCCTTGCCTGAGATCCACTACAGAGAAGGCAGTGCTTTTTAATCTTGAATGTGCGTGTGAATCACCTGGGGTGCTTCTAAAATGCAGCTGATTCTTTAGGGCTAGGCTGGGTCATGGCATTATGTTCCTGATGCATAGAACACAACCTGGAGACAAGGCAACAAACTGAGTTTCCAGGATTGTCTCCCAAGACCACACCACAGAACTAAGCCAGCTTGAGGGGCTGCAGCTTCCCTCAGTCAGGTGCTTTGGTGTTGGGCATCCACCCCCACATCTGACATATCCAACATCTATCCTCACAGAACCAGGCACATCTGTCATGATGCCCACTGGCAAAGTGAAGACCCATATTTCACCTGTATGCTCAGCAGTTCAGTTCCAAGTCAAAATCTTTCCCAAGAGCAGCTGTTTGGTAATTCATAAATCATACACTGAATCTACCCACAAGGGTACATTGGAATGTAGTTTTTAGACTCAGCATAGCAGAGAGGCATTGAAATAAGTCTTGGATAAGTCAATTAGCAGTAACCACCATATTGACAAAAAAAATTTTTGTGTCTACCTTATTGGAGGCCCAAATCCCACCATTTGAAAGTAATTTCTCAAAATTAAGCACTGTCAATGAATGCACAAGGTTTCTCATACCAGCATGCTGTGTACCAGCAGAGGAATGGACAATCCATGTGTTGTGCAACTGTGCCAGGGACAGAAAGACTCATGGTTGATATGTGCAAACAAACAAACAAAAAAAAAAGAAGCTTGGAGACTTAGGTATATCTGACATGCCTTTAATGTTGAAGCAAGGGAGGGGACCAGATACACAGGAAGACCAGTAGACACAGAGGCAGGCTGGCAGCAACCAAGCCTCCTAGACACTGTGATCTCTGGCTTCTCGGCCTGGGTGTCCATATTTATAGATGTGTGTGACCCATGCTTATGCTCTTAAGTGCTTTTTTGCAATAACACGGTACCACATGTGAGTAATGAAACCTGAGAAGAAAACAAAGCAGCAGGTGGCTGCTGCAGAGGCTGGCAGTGGGAGGGGGAAAGGGCCTGAGTTACCCCACGTTCCTTACACCCTGGAAGACTGGCTAAGTAATCATGGTGCATTCTTACAGGGGAATGCCAGGCAGCTGATGTAAAGAATGAGAAAATTCTCTGTGGATTAGTACTGAAGGATCATCTGCAAAACATATGTCAAAATGTAAAATGTCAAAAAAGAAAAATGCTATAATTTGTGCTAATGGGGCAGGGGAGGGAGTCTCTAGAAGGAAATACACAAAACACAACTCTGTTTTTAATTCCATAGAGAGGAATTGGGCAGTGAGAGGACAGGAGTGGAAAGGAGAACTTCCACCACACGTTCAAACTTTTGGATTTTGTACTTATTAGATAAGTACAAATTGATGAATATATATATATATATATATATATATATATATACGATCTGCTTCTTTATAAAAAAAAACCCTTCAAAGAGCAGCACATGCATACATTCATTTATTCAACAAAGTATCTAGCCCCCAGCCCATTCCTTGTCCCAATTCTGTGGAAGAGCCACCCATGTACAGTCCCTAAGGCTTTGAAGACCTGGCACCAAGGTGTGCTGGTGCAATGACCCCTGGGGAGAACAGAGGCATAGGATTGTGTTTGGTGAGGAACATCATTCCTGACAGAGAAAACACCTGTCCAGTAAGAGCCTTAAGGAAAGGCACAGCACACAGTATATTTGGAACATCAGACACAATGGTGATACAGGATGAGTGTTCAGATGGAGAATGAGCAAAAAGATATTGTGTGAGTGTGAGTGTGAGTGTGTGTGTGTGTGTGTGTGTCCCATCTCCCTTAGCCTCTCCATACCTCTATGAGTGTGAAGATGCACAGAGAATATCTTAATAGCATGGATCCTGGAGTTAGCAAGTACTGAGGTTCCCAACAGTGGGGAGATTTTATCTCTGACTAAATCCAGCTAGAAAATGCCAAATGGAACTACTGGGCTCAGAAGTAGACCCAGATGTGCTTAATTACTGGTTCACTTCGAAACACCTTGAACTGAGGAAAAGGAGACAACCTCTGCTCTTAAAACATAGTTGTGATATTTGAAGTCCTTTATCTAAAGGAATGATATATCTCCCCCATCACCACCTCAGAGTCACCCCTGCGCTGAACAAAGCAGAACTCTAACCTCAAAGAGGTCTTTTTCTGCTTTCTGTTACCTTCCCCTTCTTGGGGAGAGTTGAGCAAATGATTATTCAGTAGCAGTTCATATGAAAGACAGAAAGGATCATGGAGACCAAGTTGGGGAGGATCATCTATGCCGAGGCTGGACGAGGCAAGATGGTCTTAGGCAGGGATAGGAGGAGGGCATCCAGAGGCTGGGAGCTGAGATGACATGAGCATTAGCAAAGGATATGGGAAAAGAAATGGCAGGAGGATGGGAAACATGGAGACATTTAGTGGGAGAGAAGGCCAAATAGATAGAACTCTTGGGCAGAATGAGATGAGTTCCAGAAAAAGTAGATTAGTTTCTTAGGGATGCTTTTAACAAACAACTACAAGTTGGGAGACTTAGAGCAATAGAAATCAATTCCCTCATAGTTCTGGAGGTCGGAATTTGGAAATTGTGGTGTTAGCAAGATCATGCTCTATCTCTCTCTTTTTAATTTTATATATTTTTTTACATTGTTGTTCATTTTTGTATAATGTTTGATTTCTTCCCTCAGGTGTAATCCCCATAAAGTTCCTACCAGTAAATCACCTGTGAACTGTCACCATAGTCTCTTATGCTCTTCCCTCCACTGCTTTGACCCCTCCCCTAACCCCTCCCCTGTGATGTGTCTCAGTTTTATACTGTGCCTACTAGGTTTGTCTTTTTTTTTTCCCTGAGCCCTTGTTTGGTTTCCCTGAGCCCTGTAAGTGAAAGCATCCAATATTTTTCTTTTTCCTTCTGACTTATTTTACTTAGCATAATCCCTTCCATTTCCATCCATGTTGCTTCAAATGGCATGCGTTTATCATTTTTGATTGCTGAATAGTATTCAATTTTGTGTATATAGCACATCTTTTTTTTTTTTATTTATTTATTTTTTTAATATTAAATTTTATTTTTATATTCCCCCATACAATTGCAAACGCCCCATTCTGACCCCAATACTTCCCCTCCCGCCCCCCACCCCCCAAAAAGTGTCTCTGGTTCATAGTTTTTTGTTGATTTTGATTTTCACTTTCTTATATTCATTTTCCTGGTCCCTTATTTAAGTTTTCTAGATTCCTGCTATGAGTGAGACCATCCGGTATTTTTCTTTTTCTTTTTGGCTTATTTCGCTGAGCATGATCCCTTCCAGTGCCATCCATGTTGCTGCAAATTGCATGTGTTTATCTTTTTTGAATGCTGAGTAATATTCCATGGTATATATGTACCACATCTTCTTGATCCAGTCATCTATTTTTGGGCATTTGGGTTGTTTCCAAAGCTTAGCTATTGTAAACAGTGCTGCTATAAACATAGGAGTGCAGGTGCTCTTTGGAATTGATGTTTCTGTGTCCTTTGGGTAAATACCTAGGAGTGGAATTGCTGGATCATATGGAAGCTCTATGTTTAGTAGGTCCAGAAATCTCCACACAGCTCTCCATAGTGGTTGGACCAGTTTGCACTCCCACCAACAGTGCACAAGAGTTCCTTTTTCTCCACATCCTCGCCAACATTTGTTGTTGCTAGTTTTTTTAATATGTGCCATTCTCACTGGTGTGAGATGGTATCTCATGGTAGTTTTGATTTGCATTTCCCTGATTACAAGTGATGTTGAACATTTTTTCATATGCCTGTTGGCCATTTGCATTTCCTCTTCAGAGAAGTTTCTTTTTAGCTCTTCTGCCCATTTTTTGACTGGATTATTTTCTTTGTTGTTGCTGAGTCTCATCAGCTCTTTGCAGATTTTTGTGATCAGTCCTTTATCATTAGTGTTGGGTGCAAAAATGTTCTCCCAGTTGGTGGGGTTTCTCTTTGTTTTTGTTATTGTCTCTTTTGCTGTGCAGAAGCTCTTTAATTTGATGTAGTCCCAGCTGTTTATCTTTCTCTTCACTATCACTGCTTTGGGTGATGTGTCTGTAAAGATGTCTTTGATGTGCAAATCCCATAGTATAGCACATCTTTTTGAAGATCATGCTCTCTTGAAGACTCTAGCAGAGGATTCTTCCTTATCCCTAACTAGCTTCAAGTGAGAGATGGCAATCCTTAGGTTCCTTTGGCTTGTAGACACTGCCTGTCATCACATGGCAATCTTGTCAGATGCGATTTTTTCAAAGACATGAGTCATTGGATTTAGGGCCTACCCTACACCAACATGACCTTATCTTAAGTCGATTGTATTTGCAAAGATCCTATCTCCAAATAAGGTCACATTCACATGCACCAGAGTTAGGACTTCAACTTATCTTTTGGGGGACACTACTCAATTCCCAACTGATATAAATAAGATGGAAACACGTGGAGATTTTGTTCAAGAAGAATTTCTGGGGTTGCCTCCATGCTCAGAAGAAGAAAGTGACCTGTAATTTCCTCCACCATCATCACGGAGCTATTTTAGACAAAATGTGAATTTCATCAAAGGGTAGATCCTGTCCCTTTTGGGGTCTATTCTTATGTTTTCCTAACTACAAACTTCTTCATCTATGCTCCAACTCAGCCTGCCTTCTCTAGGGTAACTCCTCTGTGGGCATCTTTTACCTTGTTCTCCCTCAATCACCTTCATTTGTCCTATTTGCAGTTCCCTTAGATTTGATTCTCTGGTTAATAAAGTAATCATTGTCTGTCAATGGCACACATTGTTTCATGCCTTGCCTCTGCCAATTGACAATTTAGGTCTCAATGGGATCTTCCTGGAGATGCAATTCCTTAATACAGAGGAGAGATTTTATCATGTCCTTTCAATCACAGACTTCTGTAAGAAGTAGGACCCGGTTCTTGGAATAAGTTTTGGGGATTTGCTTCCCAACATGATATTGACTGATTGGCCTGGACAGATCTTTTGGGTGAGATAGGACAGAAGGAAATTTGCATAATCTACTCAGGAAAAATGCAGTGACCTAGTACACCGCTCAATTTCTGTGATTGAGGGAGGGCCATCACTCCAGTAACTATCCTTGTGACTGACAGCAGGTCCCTCCCTCCTCTGGGCCTCAGTTCAAGAGAGGTGGTGGGGAAGTAGGGAGGAATAAGCAAACCACTTCAGAGATCTCTCTGACTGTGACACTTCTTAGTGAATTTTACAAAATGATTCGACTCCAATCACATTTTGAAAAATCCCGTTTGTTTTTGAACACTTCAAATATTTTATTACTAACTCTCCAGTATATAACAAATAATTATGTAATTAAAAGATAATGTCAATGCTGTAGAACAATGTTAACAACATAATAGTCTTCTGAAACCACATAAACTCCAAAGCAAGTGAATAAATTTATAGTTGGGAGAACAGAAAAGCAGCAAATGGCCCCAAAGCTTGCCTCTGAGGCCATTTTCCTTGGTGACTCACTAGAACACCTGACCTGCTGCTGTCTATACCTCCTCCCCCCAGAGCATGTGAATCAATACTGAAGAAGGCAGAGTCATCTACAGTAGCTGCTCCTAGCCATTCCCATCAGGCCCGGAGGGACTGAGATCGGTGGGTGCAAAAACTCTGGGTGCCCCACCGTTGTCATCACACAGCAATCTTCTCATGTGTCATATTTCTCCTCTTCTTTTAAGGACTCCAGTCATTGGATTAGGGCCCACCTTACACCAGCAGTAAAGAGGCTGAGATGGGGGTAGTGGGGGAGGTCTTTCTCTTGGTAATTCCTGAGCTGGTTCATGGAAGCAGAACTGGAAACTAGAACTCTTTGCCCAGTTTTATCACTTTTTCTTACTCTGGCTAGAATTCAGGTATTGTGCCAATTAGATTACCTAGAAAGATGAATGACATGGAGGATGTAGCTGATAGTCGTGAGCGGGGAGGAGGGCTTGCCCATGCCATCTTATAGGAAGGGCTGCACACCCTTGAAGTTGAGGAGAAGTAAGAGTAAAGCGATCAGGGCTGTGCTGGTTCAGGGAGGGAAACTGATGAGACTGGCCTCTGCGGGGAAGGTGACCAGGCGTGTTGCAGAGGGCACTTGCTTTAGCCAAAAGAGTTGAATTCAAATTAGTTTTTTACTAGGTGATTGAATAAATCACTGACTTCCCCTCCCGGAGCGACAGTTTCTGCACTCCTGAAATGAGGGTGATGGACCCAATCAGAAATGCCCAAACCCCCTGAATGGAGGTGAGCTTCTATTTCCAACTAACTTCCTGGGTGATTGGGATGATGGCGGGGTCAGAGGGGAGTTAGGTGCTCCATGAAGATTTTCCCAATTCTAACATTCACAAATCCTATGAAACTACCAGTTAGCTTCACTGATTTTGCTAAATTTCAGAGTTATGATAGGATCTTAAGTACAGTTATGGAATTGAGACATCCTCAACCCAGGCAGTAATGCCAGAGGAAGTGCAGGCCTTCCAGGTCCCTGCTGAACCCAGCGGCCAACGCCCCACAGCCTGAAGGTGTGAGCCCTGTTCTCCCAAATCTCCAAGCTTGTCCTCCAAGTGAAAACCGTCTGATTCCACTAGTGGGGTACCCTCGGGGGAGGCTCTGCTGATTCCCCTGAGCACAGTTAATTGCTTTCCTGTCACTTTGAATTATTTATATTCTGATCTGTCAAGATTGTTTGTTTTCAGATTTGTCTTTCTGGCTAGACTTCTTCTTCTTCTCACCTCTCTAAATTGGGTAACAATCATAATGTCTGCAGAGACTAGGAAGTGGTAAACTGCTGTTAAATGAAAAGAAGGGAAGATAAGGAAGGAGAAAAGGGGAGAGATCAACAATAACAGTAGAAAAGAATGCTGTTCTTTTCCTGTTTGTTCCCATGTGTATGGTTTTGATTAGTTGCCATCATTTTGTCATCCATTTTTTACCATGTTTTTTTTCATTTCATACTTAATCTGTAAGCATTTTTCGTGTTTGCTACACAATCCTCATAATTATCACTTTAATGGCTGCTTAATATCCCATCAGGTTGATGTGCCATAATTTACTTAACCATGTCCCTCTTTAGAACATAACCTTTTAAAACATTAAACAGAAAGCTTGACAAGGTTTTAAAATAGACGGGGAAGGTGGTTTCTTGGCAACAGTGCGGCATTTCTGAGATGCGCATGCTCAGGAAGGGAGGCACCCGGAACTGACCAAGTGACGGAGGAGCAGGGCTGCATGGTGGGCCTGGGCCTGGGCCTGGGCTGCAGTGGGACCCGGGAGCCCCTGCAGGCTGCCAGTTTGTGCCTTTCTCTGCCTTTGATGAAGGATAGGATCTCGCTGACTTTGCTTGAGGATGATGATGATGATGATGATGGCTGCTAACAAATTGAGCTCTGTTCCACAAGCTTTATAAAGTTCATCTCATTTAATCCTCACAACCAGCTAAGAAAATAGGTATCATTATTTATTCCCCATTTTATAACTGGAGACACTGAGATTCCGAAGTGTCAGTGGACAGGGCTCTAGTGGATGGGGGTTTAGCCAGGAGGTAGGGGTCCTGACCCCAGGTAGTCAGGTATCAGAGTCCCTACTAGTTCTGAGCTCCTCCCCTCCCTGCATCTGTGAATTCTACCATTCATTGAGTCTCATTCCCCAAGACCCTATCTATCCTGTTTGCTTAGACTTGCCCTGGCCAGCCTGTATCTGGAGCCCTGGGGAAGTTCCAGGGCTTCCAGCAGTGGCCTGGACAAGCACATAAGAGACTCATTGAACCCACCATTTGTAAGTGACTTGCAGCTGGGGGACAGGGACAGGTGGCAGGAATGAGTTGGTGGCAGGAATGCACTCTGGTATGCAGGAGACGGTAAATAGAAGAGAAACATTTAGATCTGGGTTTACCACTTGTGCAACTTTGGGCACTTATCTCTCTCAAAGACTGAGCTGCCTCATCTGTAAAATGGAGATAATAATACTGACCTTCCTGGGTGGTTGTCAGGATTCAAGATGATGATGTGTGATACACGTGCATTGCTCAGTAATGGGGAGCTGTTCCATTATCTCAGCTGAGCAGCTAGCCATAGGAAATTCCTTAGGGTCAAAAGCAAACTTCCCTCTTCTATCCAGTACAAAATGGGGGAAAAATGTAAACACCATCAGCTCCAAAAGCAGCCCTAGTTGAATGGTGATGGTGCAGGTGCTGCTTCTTCTTCTGCTGCCGCTGCTAATGATGATGTGATGATATTGATGATGATAATGATGTTGATGTTGATGATGATGATGTTGATGACAGTGGCATTTATTGAGCATTTACTGTGTGCCAGTCGTTATGCTCTGCACTTTATACGTGTTAACTCATTTAACAAGCAGAGCATCTAGCATGAGCCTCTCCCCCTACTCTGTGGTAGGCAGAGCCCCCCTGGAATATCATGTTCAATTCTTGGAGTCCTGGGGACAGACAGAGGAAGAGAGAGCTTCTGACTGAGGTTGGTCTGGAAAATAACAACCACAGTTAACCCCTCTTTGAAGGGATTCCCAAGAATGTGCAATAAGGATTCAGAGAGGCTTGGAGTGTCCCATCAAGAAGCAATTGCGTGGGAAGGGATTCACTGCCTTCCTCACATACTGGGCCTCTTTTTTTCTGGTGATGCTCAGCCTGAGTGTACTGCTTCCTAAAACCCCAGCACCTCACCCAGAACATAGCAAGCATTTGGTATAATTTGTTGAGTGAATGCACATGAACGACAAGGATCTATGAGGTTCAAGGGAGTAGGTTGTATGATACATGGAAGCTGTAGGGAGGAAAACAACACGTCTTTATAAGGAGGATGTATCTTTTGTGTGTCCAAATAAGGGTTGCTGCTGTTGACTGGTAGTAAATCTATGGTCACTGGGACTCTTCCAGGAGAGATTGCAACAGCTACCAAGCAGGAGACTGGCCACCGGCAGAAGTCTGGCCACAAGACTTTCAGGGTCCCACTTAGTTATGCGGTTCTGGGACCCATGTCTCCCCCAGTCTCCTCTTCTCCTCTTAAAACTTTTTTCTTCATTCCCCATTCCTGAGCTAAAAAAAAAAAAAAAAAAAAAAAAAAAAGGCACTAAGAGCTGATAAACCATTTCCTTTAGAGGATGTAATAATAGCAAATCAGTTCTGTGTGTTTGAACAGTGAACTCTCGGAGACTGATAATAATGTCTGATAAAGCTTCTTTCCAGAGTGACGCATCTTTAAAGTTGGCCTTATCCCCAGAGTATACCCCATCTTGAGGTGGAGATATCTTGGGGCCATAGATGGGCTTGAATATCTAATGAGGACCCCAAGACTTTGCTGTAAGGAATATGTTGTCAGTGTAAGCCAGATCAGAGTTGGCTTTAGAGGATGACTCTGGCAAAAGAGAGATCTCTGACCCCTCACAAACCCCACGTGGGCATCCTGGCCTTCCCTCTCTGTGGATGCTCCAGGGGTTCAGTCAAAACTACTCAAGAAACAGGGCCTCCCCGGCGGCGCTGCGGTTGAGAGCTGGGTTGCAAGCTGCCCACAGCCTCTGCAGCGCCAGTTCGATCCCCGGCCACCAGGTGAGGGTCCCACATGGCGCACAGACCTCTCCTGCCGCCCGCTGCTCCCCTCAGCAGTGTACTTCGTCAGGTTGCCTGCTCTGCTCTCCCCTCTGGCTCTGGTGAATTCTCTTACCCTCCCGCGCTCTGACTGCAACCAGTGTTTGTATAAATAAATAAATATATCTTTAAAAAAAAATTACTCAAGAAACAAAACCATCCTGCCCCTCAGGGCCTGCTGCCCCAAGCACTGATCTCAACACAAGCAAGCCTGAGACATTCCATGCTGGCTGCTGGTTGGGCACAGCTCTCATGTCCCCATGCTCACCAGGACCACAAGGGAGCAATCCAGGGCCCTGTATCAGAAACGCACCATGCCAGACATGTGCACAGAGCAGGCCAGAAGAGGGGCTGGGTGCTAATCAGGGGTCAGAGACTGTCCAGGCCAGAGAGAGGCTGTTGGATCTAGGGATGAAGGAGGACCCAGCTCCTGGGCAGGTGTCAGAAGCCCCCGGATTGGAGCCCAGGCTATAGCAGGGCAGGGATAAGGTGGTCTGGATTCTGAGGAATCAGGTAGGGTCTGAGTGAAGGGCAGGGGTAACAGCTGCAAAAGAGTGCCTGGCACTGGGAGTCAGCCCCTCCAAAGGTGGGAAATATATCAAACTCACTACCCAGGCCTGAACTGTTGGAGAAAGATCAAGAGCTCCTGAGAAGCTGTGGAGAAAGTCTAAGAAAGGCTATGAAGAGAGGCTCAGAATGAGAAGAGAGGAAACACACACACACAAAAAGAGAAAACCCAATCTGCCCACCTAGACCCCCAGAAAGGCCTGCGGAGGGGCCTGAAGCTGAGTGACAATTGGGGCAACTAAATCCTTTTTTTCTTGGTTTCTTTTAAGATGATGATTATTGTTAAATGTGTCAGTTGTTTACATGTCAAAGAACTTTGGGGTTACATTTTTGCTCCTCCACATGTGCACATGCTTCACTCATCCCCCAGCAAAGCTCCTGATTCCCTTCCCTCCCTGTCCCCTCCTCCCTCCCCACTGCTCTCTCTGGTAACCCGCATATTTTTCACTAAATCTAAGCTTTGTTTTTGCAGTGCTTTGCCAGTATGTCTTGGTCATTTATATTCCACAGATAAGCAAAACCACTGAGATAGGACAACTGAATCTTAAAGAGAGAATTGAAGAGAAACTGAAAGAGAAGCCTGAGATGATCCAGTGCAGCCCTTCATCTTCATGGGGGTGCTGAGACCCACAGAGATTGAGGGTGTTGTCAGTGGAGGGGCTGGGGCCTGGTTCCCTCTTCTGTGCTCTCTGTGCTGCATGACAAATGCCCACAAACACAGTGGCTTTGGACAACATCCACCTACTAGCTCATGATCTCTGTAGGTCAGAAGTCAAAGAGGGCTGGACTGGGTTCTCTGCTTAGGCCTCACAAGGCCAAAATTCAAGAGCTGGCTAGGCCAGGTTCTTCTCTGGAACTCTGGGCAAAACCCATGTCCAATATCACTGAAGTTGTGGGCAGAGTCCATATGTTGCAGCTGTAGAGCTGAGGCCCTCGTCTCCTCTCTGGCCAGCTGTCAGTCAGCAGTGGTGCTCAGCTCCTGGAAACCTCTCTCAGGTCCTATCCATGGAGGCCTTCACCTCCAGGCCAACACAGCACTTGAAATCGTTCAACTGCATGACATCTCACTAAATTCCCCCTGTAACCAGAAAACTCTCTGATTTGATAGCACTCTTATGATTATGATAGGCCCACCCAGAGGAGCTCCATTCTGACAGTCAACTGGCTAGTAACCTTAATGACATCTGCAAGATCCCTTCTGCCGTCTACTATAATCATGGAAACCCCAAGGAGGTAGCAATCATGGGGCCCATTGTAGATGGTGTTGCCACACCATCTCAGTGGGTGGATAATGATGTACAGGCAGTGGCGAAGGGGGAGGAGAGAACTAGAAAGGTGGCAGCGCTCGTGTGTGTGGCCTGGGGGCTCCCTGCAGAACAGGGGCAGGCCAGAAGAGGGGTAGGGTGCTGATCAGGGGTCAGAGACTGTCCAGGCCAGAGAGAGGCTGTTGGAACTAGGGATAAAGGAGGCCTGGCACTACTGAGCATCACACCCCCTAGGAGAAACCTGTGAAGCCAGAGAGCCTATAGCAAGGTATTGCCTCCTGCTTCCATCTCCCTCAGATTTCAGTTGCCCCTCTTTTATGCATACAAGAGCCAAACCCATCTGGATACCTACAAGCCCTCAAACCCAGTCTGGTCAAGTTGGAATGTCACTCGCCACTTTAGTCTATACTGCCAACCTCCTCAGGATTGTGTGGCAAGGGGAAGTCTGGGAGCCTGACATCACTCAGTCACCTCACACTGTGGCAGCCTGTGACCCAGATCACCACGCACCAAGTTTCCACATAAAGTGCCCTCCAAAGCCCTCTCTGCCTCCTCAGGCCAGGTCCCTGCTTAGAACCACAGCTCCTCATCTGGCTTCCTGACAGCTTTTCCCAGGGCCAAGGCCTCCTGATGTCTCCAGCACTGGCCACAGAGGCCCCAGAAGAGGTCCCACCTGAGAACTCTTCACCCACAGGACGGCGCCTCTTGGTACCTGCATCACCTAGCAGCAATGCCATAGGACCAAATACCCAGTCTTTCATAGCGTCCTGCTCTTACCCAAGGTTATAGTTTATCCTCACTCATCCCCTGCAGAAACTCACATAAGCCACCAGACTTTCCTCTGCAGTATGGGAAGTCTCCACCTGCTGCTTCCCCATCCTGATCTCCATGTTTCAGTAACCACAGATACTCTCAAATGCATCCCTGGTGGTCTTCGCTACACTAGGACCACCCTATGGGAGAGAGGAGGCTTTTTAAATCTCTGCAGCCTCAGCACCAGCCTCAATGCCATGGTGTTACATAGCCGCCCCTAGATTCTGATCAAGGAGTATGGGATAAAGGGAGAGAAACAGTGGTACCTAGAAGCCACCTCTGACTTGTTGGGCCAGGCTGCCCTGACCTGGTAGATCAGCCTGACATTGACACATTCCTCCACTTCTACAAGAGAGAGCAAGAGCAGCTGACAAGGGTAAAGAAGAGTCATTATCCTGTCACTTCATGTCCCAGCAAAAAGTGGGCATGAATCCACAACTTGTCCTCCTCTTGTTTGTTGAGTCTCTATTTAGAGCCCATATCATGGAAATCATGACAAAGGAAGAGAAAAATGTAAAATTTGCAAGGAGGACTCAAAGTAATCCCTGCCCTTGAATTCTCTTGGGCTCAGAACCCAGGATTGCAGCGTAGCGACGGAGCCACACCCTGGCGCTCAGGAAGGTGACGTGTGGGCAAGAAGAAAAGCCCACTAGTGTTAGTGGGAGAAAAACCTTATCTCCCCTAGTTATGCTCAATTTATAGGGAAGAGGCAAACAAACTAGCCTGCCTTAACTGAGTGAACCACAGCTACCGCCTCTGGGAGGAGGTGGTTTCACAGCTGCTCATGGGCTAATTTCTGCCATTTGCAGCTGCTTAAGCAGCAGGCTGGGCAAAAGGGGGTTCTCTAGCCTGATCTCTCTGGGTTCATCACAAAACATCTCTTGAAATGCTCCAGGAATCAAGCTGGAATTTATCATACATTTGGGGCAAATAAGTCAACTCAGTGAAAAGATTTGCTGCATCCACGGAGAGTTATAATAACACTAGAAATGGCCTTTCAGATACAATGGTATAAAACCTGAAATTTTATAGAGAAAAAACTTCGACAGGCATGTTTACTCAGACCATGTATGCAGACTGGAAGGTTTGGATGCCTTAAATATCAAGCTTCTCCTCGTGGACTTTATTACAATTTTCAATTTTTGCCTGTTTGATTGTCTAGTCTTCTGACTCCCCTGCAGACTGCAAGCCCCATGAGGGCAGGCTGGTTCTGCCTTTTCTTTTTTAAAAAAGATTTATTTATTTATGCATACAAGAACTGGAGTGTAAGCCAGAGATGTGGAAAGTGAGAGGATTCACCAGAAAGAGTGGGGAGCAGCAAAGGCAGATCTACTGAAATACACTGATGAGGGGAGCAGCGGGCGAGGCAGGAGAGGTCTGCTGTGCCATGTGGGTATCTCCCTGGCCAGCTGGGGATCAAACTTATGCCTCAGTGGCTGTTGATAGCTTGATAGCATTGTCTTTAACCCCTGTGCCACCAGGGAGGCCCGGTTCCGCCTTTTCAACATCGACTCCCACCAGTGTGCAATTAGTCCCTGATGCAGGAGGCTTTTATTAAATAATTGTCAAATAAATGAATGACTGGATAAAATTTCTCTTTAAAGCAGAATAGAAAACTAGAGCACAATTGAGTAATAATGGATAATATTTGGAATGGTGGAAAATAATCAGCTGCACTTACTTAATTGTATTTCCTTCTCACTCTATGATAGATGTTATAGCTCAGATGTCAGTGAACAGGCAGTATTTTTAATCCAGTAGTTGATTTCTATAGGAAAGGTGTAACAGTTGCTAAACATGCAGTATTCGATCTGAGACACTGCTAGCCCTTTTGGGCATTTGACCATTGGGCCCAAGAAAAACATGACCCAGTCCCACAACCCTGGTAGTCGAGGAAAGTGGCACCAAATGTCAAGCCACATCGTGAAGTACCCCAGGTATGAGAGAACACCCAGGTTTTTCAGCAGCCAACCTCAGGGGGAGCTGGGGTTTGCTGAAATGGGAGCTCCCTAGTTCATGCCAAAGAGCTCCCTAGTTCAACATCTGTCATAGAGCATAGACCTGTCAGCCTCATACTGCTGACTCATCTGAGAACTGACCCATCTCCACCTGCCCTGGGAACGTTGCTACAGACCTTCCCATCTGATTCAAAGGATGTTTTTCCCTTTACCTTTTCTAACATCTCTTAAAGTACCTGGGGGGAAAAAAAACAGAGTTTTCAATAGAAGTGGGTGATAGTAGATTCATATTCACTTTAAAGACCGTAGAGATACACATTCATCTCACTTCCTGACCCTCTTAACAGAGCCAACTAAGTTACTTAATAGTCTAATATCCTAAATCCCTTGCTTAGCAAATCTTATTTGTTTATATAAGAGGAAATACAGTTGGCTTCATAAGAAATTGCTAGAGCCATGAGTTAGACTGGAAGCAGGACACCACAACCAACACTCCCTCTGCCAGTTAAAAGCCAACACAAGCCCATGATTTTTGACACCTGATTTTTGTCCCTGATTTTTGTCACCTAGTGCAGAGTGGCCCTTCACCTCTACTTTACCCCATGGCCATAATAGATCAAGCCCCTCTCATTCTAGCTAGAATCCTTTCAGGTATCCTGTGTCATGATCCACAAGAAGATGGTATATAGGAGAACTGGGTGTGCCCTCTGCTGTCAGACTTCTCCAGATAGGTTTCCCATACCAACTTTTATCCAATGATTGATCTGCAGTCAATCACTCAATCTCTCTAAGGCTCAGTCTCCTCATCTGTAAAATGGGAATAAAAATAGTTGCAACCTTCCAACGTTGCTATGCTGATCCAAAACAAACCCCAGAATCCTTGATGCCTTCAATAATTGTTAGCTCTTCCTAATTCCAAAGTGCCCTGGCCAAAACTGAATCCTTTTTATTTCCAAATGTGCCCATGTTTTTTCAGCTTCTATGCCTCTGCTCCACTGTTTTTTCCACCAGAATGCTCTTCTCCTTTGCAAAGCAGAATAAATGCTTCTCCTGCCAGGAAATCCAATCTGGTTTTCCCAGATGGAGTTGGGCCCCCTCTTTGGAATCCCCTCTCTTCTCGGTACAGAAGAGTCCAGCTCTGGGGCAGCCTGTCTGCCTTGGAATCCTGGTTCTGTTCTGCCAAGCCGTGCGGTGTTGGTGAGTTTTCCCATCTGGGTAACAGAAATAGCATAAGTAAGTACAGGAAGGATTTAATGACTGACAAAGAGCACCTAGCACAGTGATAGGTACATTTTTTTCTAATTTTCTAAGTGTTTGCGAATGTATTTGTCTTGGTGTCATTATTCTGCATCTCACTTGCAGGTATCCTAAACATGGCGGGTGTCTATGTTTGTCCTAAGCCAAAGCAGATGTTACCAGATGACATCCAGGTTTGCTCAAGGTACCCTCATGGTGATTAAATAGTGACCTCTTTCACTCTAAAAAGTGCTGAAGTTCAGCTGATGAACAACCAACACCTTCCTCCACTATTTCTCACTTGGTCAATGTGTGTTGATTAAGCATGAGTGAGGCTTGTTGATACAAGCCCAATGGCTGGGAGTCCACTCATACAAACTCCAGGCAGACTCTCAGAATGCTTCTCCACGTGCCCGCTGCTGTGATCTCCAGGCCCCGGGGCCCTTCACCTGCCCAACTCTGGATAGCATCATTCCTTTGGAATATCCAGTTCCCTCTTCTTCCTCTAGAGCCCTTCTCCTGCTTGTCATCTGCACACTTGAAAGCCCAAACATGCTCACTCATGCTAAGATAGTAATATTTAGGGCCTCCCTGGTTGTCTAGGGGTTAAGTCTCAGCATTTTCACTGCTATAGCCTGAGTTCAATCCCCAGGAATGGATCTAACCCACATGACACAGCAGACCTCTCCTATCTCACCCACTGCTCCCCTCAGCAGTGTATTTCAGTCAACCTGCCTGCTCTGTTCCCCACTCTGTCTCTGGTGAATCCTCTCACCCACCCCCACCGACTTCATCTATGGCCTATACCCCAATTCTTCTACTACAAAAAGAAAAAGGGAAAAAAGATAATAACATATAATAATAGTTTTATGTGATGGGTGAGAGTCTTTAATACGAAACATTGCTTTAATCCCAAAAGATGAAAATTTCAGCATCAGAGAGAGGCTCTCATGGGGATGTCACTGTCAACCTACATAAAACACCGTTTGGATGGAAAAGCATTTATTTCTGAGACAAGTCATGCTGTCTACATCCTTCCCCTGTGCGAGGATGGGGCCTCTTAGTTTAAAGACACATGACATGCATGAGGAACACCTTGTTCATCATTCAGAAATACCATTCTGAAGGGTGTGACGGTGACCCAGGGAAACAGGACTTACTGGCACATTTGAGTATAAAATAATGAAATCTGGACCTGGGGGACAGTGATTGAAGAGGGAGGTCTCAGGGAAGCCGGGGATTTCCAAGTTCCACCTGAGATGGAAAAGGGACGGGGGGAGAATAATATCTGCTTCACTATGATCCAGATTCCTGATATAATTCTCATCAGCCAGGAATAAGATGAACCTCCAGTCTCTAACGGCAGGATTAGATGTACACATTCATTTCTTCAACAAATGTCACATTGAGTGCCTGCCTACCAGATATAAAACACTGGGTGAGCTTTCAGGGTAGGGGGTGATGGACATTAATTTGGCCAAAAATTATGGCCCTTTTTTTCAAAGACCTTATGAATTAGCTGTACAGGTAGGAGAAAACCTGTCCAGCAAGGGTGAGCTGACGGTAAGTATGGACTGAGTGTGGAACTCGTTAGCACCAAGGTTTTAAGTCACTGGGGTATAAGAATGAAACAGACCTTAGGTATTGTCTAAGGACTCTCAGTGCAGGTAGGAAGTAGGGTGTCCTGAGTGTGGGAGGCAGGAGAGCAGCCACAATAGATGGGATTCTTGTAAACCTCATTCTAAAAACAGAAGTAAGCACAGGATATGCTCCAGGGTTAAATCTACTCCAGTTTCCCCAGGAAAATAAGAAAGAGGCTATGATGATTAAGCCTATCAATAGCTTAGAGGAGGCAAGCCCTAGAATTAAGAGAGAAACTAACCAGAAAGCTGCAGAAACACACATGACCTGGCCACTCTCAAAGCATGTAATTTATCCAATTAAATGTTTTATGCCACTGTCGGCCACATAGGGTTAGTGTATTAGTAACCCAAAAGGTCTCAATATCCTAGGCCCTTAGGTTTTTAAGTCTCTCTGCCTAGATTGAGGCACCTATATAATTATTCATACAAATCATAATATGTGATATAATGATAATGAATTTAACTCTTATTACCCTTTTGTAGCCTACATAATGCTCATAGTTTACATACGTGCTCGGAGATAGTGTTCCAGCTTCATTCATTCATATACCTTTTTTTTAAGATTTGTTTATTTAAGCATACAAGAATTGGGGTACAAGCCAGAGGTGTGGGAAGTGAGAGGAGTCACCAGATACAGAGCGGGGAACAGAACAGCAGATAGACTGAAGTACACTGCTGAGGGGAGCAGCGGGCGAGTCAGGAGAGGTCTGCTGCACCGTGGGTAGCTCCCTGGCTGGCTGGGGATCGAACTAGCACTGCAAAGGCTATGGACAGCTTCAGAGCGCTTCACTTAACCCCTTGCGCCACCAGGGAGGCCCATTCATTCAAATTCTTTTTAAGACCCTGTTGAAGTCCTTTTGTCCTTGAACACCCAGTACACAATCACTATCCCCAAGAGCCTACCCACATCATTCACTTGACACTTGCTTCATGTTATCTTGCCTTGAAAGCCAATTTTGTCTTGTTCCCAGTAAAGCATAAAATCTTTGAGGGCAAAGATCAAATCTTCTATTTCTATTTCTAACTGTGGCTTATGGAAGAATGTCTGGTATCTAATGGATCCTCAGTCCAATAGATTAAGGATAAATTGCCAATCCAAAGGATAGAAGCTGATCCACTGGGGCTGGGACAGCAGTCATGTATCTGCACAGGTACAAGTTTTCCTCACTCAGCACCCTTCTGCTAACCCAACCCAATCAATCTGTGGACAGAAAGTGTTTGGGTCTGTATCATTTAGGATCCTTCAGGTGACAGAAAGCCCAATTCCAATAGCTTAAGCAAAAGACATAATTCATTTGCTCAGACAACCACAAAACCCAGGGATCACCTGGCTCTAGTTGTGCTTGGATTCAGTGCTCAAGTTGTGTCATTTGAACAAGGTTCTCCAAATCTCTCAACTCTACCTTCCAATATTTTAGTTTTGCTTCCAGTCGCCTGGTGACAAGATGGATGGCAGTGGTGGCAGACTTAATGATGTCTGAGTCGATGGAAAGGAGTTCCACCATCACCCTAAAGGATCTCATGGGTGTCATCAGCTACAATGCTCATACACCAACCACTCGACCAATCAGTCATCAAGACATTAGAACAGGGCATGCTGGGTGGCTTGAGTCTAGCTCACATGCTCCACATCAGCATCCCAGGAATCTGTGTTTTTAAAAGAAAGCATCCATATTTTTTAGTGTACATTTGAGAATCAATTGTCCAGGGTCTGGCCATGTGAGTACGGATCCAAAGAGTGTAGCAGAAGCTCTTTGGAAATGGAACCATAATATATGGACTGGGACCCTTTTAGAGATATGGAGTTGTTTAAGATGGTGTCAGGGTTTGGGGGAACTGAAAAAAAGAGGCCACCACCTCATAAAATATGATACTCAGAACAATGTAACTCTTCAATAATGAGACTAATGGAACAATTGTCTTGGTCTAGATCCCACATTTCCATTAGTGCATCTTAGCACGGCTATCACCCTGAGAGCAACCTCTTCCCAGTGTTTACTCACCATGGGCTTTCTCCCAATACCCCACCACCCCAGTCTCACGCAGCTACTAAGCTACATCTCTCCCATTCAAACACCATGGAGTGAGTTTCACTATCCAAGTTTACAACTTTAGGGACAAGAAGTGAATTTCAGACGGAAAGAATGAACTAAACAATTCTATTACTGCTGTCTGCTCACTAGCAGGTGTGATATTTTAAGTAACATCTGAGAGTTTAGAAAATAAAATTCAGCTACATTGAGCACTCACCGTGTACCAGTATTGAGAGACTGAGATAAGGGGGTAGGGGAGTTGCTTGCTTTGGGTGGTGAGGCTTACATTCTGGCAAAAGAACTAGAACTTGACAACCCACCTGGCAGCAGTGGCAGGTAACATGGTCATGAGCTGCGCAAGCTGCCCCATCTCTGCAGGGCCTTGTCCAGGAGCTCACATCAGAGCTGCATTTGGACTGTCTGGTTTCTGCAATCAACAAAGGAGGAGTCAGGCATTCTAAAGGCAGAAACATGTCAAAGTCTAGAAATCTACACAGGATGCATGTTCTGGGCTGGGGCTGGACTTGGTGGCTAGAATCTATAGGGAGAGGGGTGTGGGAATGAAGCTGGAAGGTTAGTTTCCAGCTAGATTGGGATAACCTGGAAGGCCATATAAAGTCTGGGTTTTATCTCATATACCCCAGAAAGAGGGTAAAGATCCCTTAAAGGAATTGACAAGTGGTGGGCCTCCCCTGGTGGCACAGCAGTTGAGCGCTGGGCTGCAAAGTTGCCCGCAGCCTCTGCAGCACTGGTTCAATCCCCGCCTGCTGGCAAGGGTCCCACATGGCGTGCAGACCTCTCCTGCAGCACCCGCTGCTCCCCTCAGCAGTGTATTTCGTCAAGTCTGCCTGTTCTGTTCCCCGTTCTGGCTCTGGTAAATTCTCTCACCCTCCCATCCTTTTGACTGTACCCAATGCTTGTATAAATAAATAAATCTTTAAAAAAAAAAAAAAAAAAGGAATTGACAAGTAGTGACAATGGAAGCAAGTCCAGATAAGAGAACCCTATCATTAACTAATGAGTAGTATCTAGAATGATATAAATTTCTTACAGATCAATTAAGAAATAATCAGAATAGGAAAAGAGGGATAGTTATGAATACGCAATTTGTAAAATGGAAAACATGAATAGGCATTAAACATAAGTAAAGACATTCACCTCATTCACAATCAGGGAAATTAAAATTAAGACTTCAAGGTGCTGTCAACTTATGGTCATCAGATGGTCAAAATTTTAAAGTCTAATAATGACAAGCAGTCGTGAAACATTTACATGCTGAGGGTGAGGACATAGGTAATAAATAGGCCTGCTTTGGGGAACATTTGTCAGAATCCAGTGGAGTCATGAGGTGCACACCACTGCATCCACATTCTGCTTGCCAGAGTCAGTCCAGGGAAACTCTGCCATATGTTCACAGAGACATGTCCAAAGACACTTATGCAGCCGTGGGGGCTGTCATAGGCTAAACTGTGCCTCTCTAAAGTTCATATGTTGAGTCCCAACCCTCCAGTACCTCAGAACATAAGTGCATTTGGAGACAGAGTCTTTAAAGAAGTAATTAAGTTACATGGAAACCCTTAGGGTGGCCCTTAATCCAAGATGAGCAAATGTCTCATGAGAAGAGAATGAGGACACAGAAAGAAGAGGACAGAGAAGGAGAAGGCAGTCATCACAAGGCCTCAGGAGAAATCAACCCTGCTGAGCTCTTAACCTCAGATATTTGCCTCCAGAACTGCAGAGAATGAATCTCTATCACTGAAGCCCCCAGGACTGTGGTGGCCTGTTATGTGGCCCCAGCAAACTATCCCAATGGCGTTTAGTGAGGCCATGAAATTAAAATTCATTCAGTGGAAAAAATATAAGCTAGATCTATGTGCATCAATATGACAAAATCCTTATAACATCATGTCAAGTGAAAAAACAAGTTACAGAACGTATGTTCCATATGAAATCAGCCATGTGACAGGGTGGGGAATGACCAACTTCAGGGTGGTAGTGGTAGTATTAGGGAGGGAAACAACGGGATGAGATGGCAGGGAGGTGGGAAGAGGCTTCAACTGTATGATTGTGTGTTTGTGTGTACATAGATAATATATGTCCTTAGTGTGTGTGTATATAATGTGTACATGTATTTGATGATAGAATGCGAACGTGTGTTAAATTGTGCTGGTAGGCACTTACGTTTTTTCCATGCTTTCTTGTATGCTGAAATGCTTTTATGCTTTTTAAAAAATTATTTTAAGTGGCAATTGTAAGAGTCCGAGAGAGGAGTGATTAAGACCTGAAATGAGTCAGCAGCTCAGAGGAGTAACTCCCCAAGATCACACTTGAACGGATTATTTCTTTTCCTCTCTTGTTATGTATGCCTTTTCTTCCAGGCGATAGTGTAGTTCTCTTGTTCCAAAATGGCTGTACTAGCAGCTTTCTGGCCAGTACAAGTCCCGGGAGTGGCAGTGTCTTGAGATTTGGTTCATGTTCTCTTTTTAAGTTCCTCCTGCTCAGAAAAATGGAAACCTTTTCTGGGTGTACTTTCAGCTAGGCCTTTGCCCAGGCAGTCCGCCTTTGCTAATAACATAGCAAGTCCAGAATAAGCCCTCGGTGTTGGCTTTTTAGGAATCGGAACACGTATATATCCATGTTGACCAGTATGGTCACAGCGTGAGGCCCAGGCATACACCTGAAGGGTGTATTTCTGGCTCCACTGTAGCCCTTCCCCTAGGCAAGCAGCCTATCGCCAAGACTGTTTTGCTCTTCAATAAAGAGAGGTTTGCACTCAATTTGTCCACCCTTTGCTGTGGGAGCTTATTCCTCACAGCCCAGGCCTCCGTGGGCCTGAAGGCCACAAGTCAAGCCAGATCCTCCCTCCAGAGTTGCCTGTGAAGTTGTTAAATTTTTATCTTGTCCTGAAGAGGCAGGTGTGTGATGCGCACTTTTGAATTTTAGCATATCAATCAGCACCTCCAACCTAGGCATCCTGAGATCCACAGCCAGGGAACTGGCCCAGCCTTTTACTCCCCTGAGCTTGTTCACAGCTCCCAGGACTGTGTGATGTACTTGCAAGCAAAGCACTCCAGCTCAGTGTGGGACCAGGTATTTGGTTCCAGCTTGAAAATGGTAATGACTAAAATCCCAAACCATGCAAACAGTTGGCACCGTGGGCCTTGTTTCTGGGGCTCAACTGGGATGTGTCAGAGGTAATCAATCTACCAATCAATCAGAATTTGTTGACTCCTTGTCCTGTGCAGTCAGTTAAATTGTGTACTGAACAGAATCTGTCTTTGGTCCTGACTATCCCATTCTTGCAGTCCCTGTCTCTTTGGGCCCTCACCCATGTCTAACATCCTCCTTCCCACTCCCTTACCCTGATCTGAGCTTTCTCTCAGAAAAGAACCTATCTCAGGACCTCCCTGGTGGAGCAGGGGTTAAAGTCTAAGTACTATCAAGCTATCACCAGCCTCTGCACCATGAGTTCCATCCCCAGCCAGGGAGCTGACACACATGGTGCAGCAGACCTCTCCTGCCTCACCTGCTGCTCCCCTCAGCAGTGTGTTTCAGTCAATCTGCCTGTTCTGTTCCCCACTCTGTCTCTGGTGAATCCTCTCACCCCCGCACCTCTGGCCTACACCCCAGTTCTTATATGTATAAATAAATAAGACTTTAAAAAAGAGAGAGCTCATCTCAGTCATGGAGTCCCATGAGCTGTTTTGTCTCCTTCCAGGCACGAGGGGAGAAGAGGTGATAAACATACCTTCTCAAATATGGCATCTTCGCCCACATCCCCACTATAGCTCTCCATCCAGGACACGGTGGGAATGATCCTGACATGGCCACTCGCTGGCTTGTGGTCATCCCTGAGGCTAACACGCTGAGCTCCAGGTCCTCATCCATAAAATGGGCAGGCTTTCTACCTTCTGGGATGCCTCCCCAGGCCATCAGCCCCTAGCTTGTGGTCCTTGTCTGGAAACAGTGTTTATTGTTCTGACTCCAGGCATAGAGGAGGGCGGGAGTTTCTCCCGGAGTTTCCAGCCCACATGGCATTAGGTGCTGGGTGATGCACTCTAGACTTCACAGGAAGACACTCTTACTCATGATCTTGAGGGCTCCAATTTTAGAGGGAAGCTGGTGGCACATTGGAGAACATATGTTCTCCACTAGCTTGCAGGTCACAGAACTAGAGATTAGAGCTCCAGTGAGGATCACTTCTGGAACTGAGCCCAATCTGGGGATCTGAGACTGGGGGTTCCAATCCCAGCCCTTCAGGTCTAACTACCAGGGGGCCTCTGGACTCAGTCTCCTAATCTACATGTGACAGAGTGGAGTTAGAGTCATCTCTGAAGTCCATATCTGTCTTCCATTCTAAAGGTTTTTTTGCTTCCCTCATTCTCTCACATCAAACAACTTCCAACCTTCCTGCTATCTTCTTTCCATGAACATTTTTTTTCTTTTGTGGGACCCTCGCCGGTGGCCGGGGATCGAACTGGTGCTGCAGAGGCTGCAGGCAGCCTCGCAACCCAGCGCTCAATCGCTGCGCCACCAGGGTAGGCCCTCCATGAACATTTTTAATGCCAAAAATATCCCATAGATTCCTGCCCATATGGGGCATGCACTTCAGGGGCCAGGCAAATGAAAAAGACAAGGACCATGTACAGGATATCAGGCAGTTAGATGGGCTAAGGAGAAACAGCAGGCAGAAACTGGAGAATGAGGAGTAAAAGGATTTGCAGTTTTAACTGGAGGAGACTTGGCAGAGCCAACAATCGGCCTGCAGTAACAGCCTTACAGAAACATGACTTCTGTGTTCACAGTGAAATAAGCAGCAAGGCAGCCAGCAGGGTGAGGATAGGGATGGAAGTGTCAGCGGTTGGAGGAGAGGGAAAAACATATGAAATAGTTATCTGGGAGAGTGGGAACAAGAACAGACAAGCGAAATACATGATTCCCTTCTGTGCTGTGGTTCACACACCCTTGCCGGGGTTGAGCAGGTTTTTTTTTTTTTTTTCTGTATCCATACATGTTAAATATTTTATTTTTTTATATATTTCTTATATCATTTTTCATTTTTGCACAATGTATGCATTTTCATCTTGGTTATAGTCCCCATACAATTGTACTCTTAGGTTTTTTTTTTTTATATCCATTCATACATTTATTTTGCAATAATGAGTGAGTGGTCTCAGAGGCCAGAACCACATTAGATGGTACCAGACCAAGAGGCCTTCAAATAGCGTCACCAGATGTACCAATTGGTGCAGGAATTTCCCTGACAAAGATTTGAATGCAAGCACAGTTGACCCCCAAACCACATGGGTTTGATGGCCCCCCTTATACATGGATTTAAACTAAACGTTATCAATGCAAAAACATGCAAATAAGTATAAATTTCTTTTACATTCCCTCTTCATTTTTATTGTCCACTGTTAGTAACAAGTACAACATTTATGATGTTTTGTATCATATTAGACAATATTGATGTACTGACAAGCAATTTATCTTGTAAACAGACAACATAAACCTGTGGCATTGAGAAATACAGTTCAGTACTATAAATGTATTTTCTCTCCCTTATGATTTTCTTAAAAACATTTTCTTTCCTCTAGCTTACTTGATGGTAAAAGTACAGTATGTAATACACAAAAAAAATCTGTCAATTGACTGTTATCATGAAGACTCCCAGTCAATATCAGGCTATTAGTAAAGTTATGCATGAGTCTTCCATTGTGCAAGTGTTGGCAACCCTAACCCCTGAATTGCTCAAGGGTCAACTGTAGTTTACTTGGAGGTGAGGGACTGGCATAGGAGGCAAAAGAGGCAATCCAGAGTCTATTCATAAGCAGGTTCCCACTGTGGCTAAGTGGGGTTCCTCCACTGGGAACCTCTGGCCGACTGGGTAGAATGGGAATTAGCATTGCCCCAATGAAGGATGTGGGGTATCCATCCACAGAACCCCTGCCCATCACTGGCTATCCTTCCCAGTTACTCCAGTGATCAGTGGAAGGCCTGAGGCTTGCGGTAAGAAAGTGTCAGAATGCAGAAGAACAGTGTTGAGAAAATATGAGCAGGCATCAGCAACATCTATACCACTCGCTGAAATGTCTTGGTTTAGAAGAAAGAATATATGTCATCCTAAGTATAAGACACAGACCCTCCTTTCAAAGAATGAATTTATTGGGGGAAGCTGAGAATAGGCTCAAACCTGAAAGAAAGAAATCATAAGAGAAGAAGCCAGAGGCAGAGACAAAATGCCAGGTAAGTCTAGTCTTCAAGAGGTCAGGGGAGGGAGAGGTCTCCCGGCTGGGATGGAAGCCTCACAGAAGAGAGACTGCCGACCTGGCTGGCAACTAGGTGAGCAGAAAAATAGGAGCGGGCATGAGTGGGGATCTGTTTTGCTGGGATGCGTATATTTTGTCTTTGTGGCCAAAGTTGACATAAAGCAGGTGGCTGCTGCTGACCTGGGGACCCCAAACTATGGCAGAGAAAGACGGATACACCTCCAGGGCCACCTCTGGCCACCGGTGCCCTGCGGATGCGGGACTCTTGATTTGCAACCAAGGCTGCTATTTGGGCAACAACAGTCACAGTTCAGAGGCTTTACTTCAGAGAAGCGTAAAACAAGAGATTTCTCGCCGGCTGTTAGAAAGCAGTGTCAAAAATATATCTCTGATTTCCAACCTTCCTGCATGGGGCACCTGCTGAAGGCACAGTCACAAATCATCACAACAAATGACCCCTGCATCTTCCTTCCTGCAGCGCCACCGACCTTTGGAAAGCTTGGCCTGTGGCTCATCTGGCTCTGCTCCCCAAACTCTGAGGAGAGGGGGTGGCTGAGCACTTGGATGGCTCCCACTGATGAGGATAAATTAATTAGTGCAAAGGCACACAATCACAGACATACCACTTAGGCTTGCGTGTTCTAATGAGGCCGGTGATTGGATGCTGCTGAGTCAGGCCTCTGTGGCCCCCAGTCTGATTGCTGCCCACTCCCTGCCTGGAGAGCAGATCCTGTAGTGCTCTGAGTTCAACCCCTCCATCCTCAAGCGCCCCCCTTTCCATCTCTTCACTCTGAGTTACAAATGCTTACCCAGGTTCCACTGTCAGTCTCACAGGCCAACACTTCTCTTTCTCCCCAGAATTAACAGAGGTCTGCTTTCTTTCTCTTTTTTAAGATTTTATTTATCTCTGCATACAAGTGCTGGGGTACAGGCCAGAGATGTGGGGGATGAAACGACTCAGCAGAAGATTTAACAGAGGAACCAGCAACCAACATCCTTGTTCAAATGCTGCCTCCTGACCCTTGGCTGACAAATGAATCACCTTCCAACAGAGTTGTGCTCATTTGCCTCATTTTGCTCAAGAACATTCAATAGCTCCCTATGACCCATAGAAAAAAACCCACATTTTGGGGCCTCTGCTTTCCATCTCCTCAGCCCCACCGCCCAGCATGGCTTATCTGCATTAACCAAATCCTCGACTTATTTTCCCTGCAAGTCTTGCTGGATTTCGGGTTACCATTTTCCATCCTCCCACCCCCAGCAAATCTATTCCTATGGTGTGAATCAGGAAAGGTGGCAACTCTCAACTGTCCCAAAGACCAACCTCACTGTGTGATAGTGACCAGTATATCCTTCAGGGCAAGATCCATACATTTGATGATGAATGAACAAATGAAGAAGCTCATCCTGGTCAGCCCCTCCTTCCCTCATAATCTTCTTAGTACAGTGGGGCCTCCACTAACATGAGTCAGGTGGTTAAAGTGAGAACCCTAGGCCCAAGAGCCCCATCCATGGACGTCATAATTTTGCGAGGCAGATGCTAAGGTCTGGCTGTAAGGCTGGTGTTTGAGAGCTGAGTGGCTTCCCTAGTAAGAGAAGTCAACAGCCTGTCCAGCACCCAACTTCATACCCAAATTTGTTTTTGCTTTATTGTCACATATGAAGAGTTTATCAGGAAGTGATATAAGAAAATGCTGTTTCCTCCAAAAATGACCAATTTTCCCCCAAGGGAAGCAGAACACCGTAGCAATGGTGCAAAGGGCGCGCCCCCTTTGTGGCCTGGCTGCCGCGGCCTCTCTGACTTGTCTGCAGCTATCTGTGCCTGCTCTCTCTTGGATGCTAAGCGCCTGGCACACGTAGATGCTCTATAATCATCCCTTCTACATGGGTACGTGAAGGCACGTTCTGTGCAGCTGGTTCTCATCCGCTGAATGAATGACTGACCTCTAGAATTAGAGTGCTACATCACCCATATTTTGGGAAGAGAAGACACTCTGCTCCTCCTCTGCTCCCCTGAGACTTCTAGGGGTGGCGATGGACCAAGGAACTGGGTGTGAATTCTGTAGGGAGCCTTGTCTACAGTCTCCATACAAGTCACCTATCACTTTTCTCAGACTTGAAGGAGGAATAGGCCAACAGAAATGGGACAGAAAGTCATGATTCAATTATTTTAACTCAAACAGCATTTATATTGCATCCCTACTATGTGCCAGACACAGAGCAGCAGCTGAGTGTCCCCTTGCATGAAATGTAGAGCCCCTCACTGAACACACTGTTCTGGGCAAAAGAACGACCTATCCCTGGTTCATCATTCTCTCATGGGATATGCACAGAAGGGAGGTCATCAAGTCACCACATCCAGGTGGGGCTCCAGTCCCACCCACAAGAGGAGAAAGAAGTGTCTTGCTGGGTTTTGCTGACACAGCACCTTTATTCTTCAGGGACCCCAAGGCTCATGGACATCAGCATGTGGCCAGCACTCAGGTGTGATGGAGACTGTCCAGGTGCAAATGGGCCCCACTGAAGGAGAGCATGTCTGTCAGCCTCTGCAGACTCTGGAGAAACCAGAATTAGCGCTCCTCTAGGGCTTTGCCCAGGAGCCTTGATCAGGGTCATTACTTTGTTTGCCCCATGACTCTTCACAGGAGAACTCAAGGCACCACTCTGCTACTTTGAATAAAGCTGGTTTTCCAAAGCTGTACTGACCTGTGCTCAATTTCAAATCCATTTTCCTTGTATAATAGAGTGAGGAGGCTTGAAGAATGACTCTCAATAGGGGCGCTTTTCATAAGCCCCAGAGAACGCCCCTCTCCACCTCACATACCCAGGTGGCCAGCATGGAGGAGGAGAGGCAGATGTGGTCTGCTTTCCAGCACAGCCTAGATTCCACAACTGAACCCTCTGGTGACAACCCCATGGTGGGGCAGGAGGACTCAGGGAGCCTCTGGCTACAGGTCCTAGCTGGGAACCAAGGCCACCACTGCCCCATCCTATAGGTTCTTTGGGAGAGTTATTTTATGGACAACATCACAGGAAAACTCTACTAAAAAAAAATCTGCCATAAGCTGGAGTCTAAGATCCTAAGGTCTGGTTTCAGTTCTCATATTAGCTTATTAACTTGCAGTGTGTACTTGGGCAAATAGTTTCACCTCTCTGCACCTTACTCCTTCATCTGTGTAATGAGATAATTGAGCCAAATTAGTGGCTCCTAACTGGGTCCTGATATGCCACCTAAGGGGATCCAGTAACTTGAGATGGCATTTAGTAGGGAAGGTCATGAATCTAAATGATTTACAGTGCAGGGACCAGTGCTATATGATGAAGGAATTATCCTACCCAAAATGCCAGGAGCAGGCTCGCTGAGAAACACTGAATTACATTATCTCTGAAATTCTTTAATAAGTCTGTGATTCTCCAGTCTCAACTGTCCCTTTACCACCTCTCTTCTCCCATTCTCCATTCAAGAGAGAGATACCAAGTGTGTTTTCTGAGCCAGGCACTGTTCTATGTGGAATGGGACTAGAGTAAAACTCAACTCCAGGGCCTCCCCGGCAGTGCAGAGGTTGAGCGCTGGGTTGCGAAGCTGCCAGCAGCTTCTGCAGCGCTGTTTCGATCACCGGCTGCTCCCCGGCCACCGGAGGAGGGTCCCACATGGCGCGCAGACCTCTCCTGCTGCCCGCTGCTCCCCTTAGCAGTGCACTTCGTCAGTCTGCCTGCTCTGCTCCCCACTCTGGCTCTGGAGAATTCTCTCACCCTCCCGCAGTTCTGTACTGTACAGTGCTTGTATAAATAAATAAATAAATATTTAAAAAATTAAAAAAAAACAAACTCAATTCCTGTGGAACTGACATTTTAGTAAGGAAGGGAGGTGGCAGACACAGGGACCAGGGGGCTATGACCTCTAACCATATGGAGGTCAGTGGAGAGAGGGAAAGCAGGGTGAGGGGAGGGAGGACGAGGGGCGGAGAGCTCTTTTAGTTCACGTAGTCAGGTGGTCAGGGAAATCCCTTGCCAATGAGGGGACATTTGAGTGAAGACCTGAATGACATGAGGGACCAAACCACGTGGACATGTAGAGAATGAACATTCCAGAGAAACACACTCGAAGACCCAGGGTGGCTGGGGCAGAGGGAGCTGGCAGGTGAGGCCAGAGTGGTTATAGGGATCAGATCTTAGAGCATCACTGCTCCAGGTACAAGCCAGCACCCTCTGGAAGCTGATTCACAACCAGCCTCTCAGGCCTCCCACACCAGTCAGATGCCCGGGTGAGTCCTCAGCACAACTCAGGTTAAGCAGTGCTGTTGTGAATAGGGGTCTTAGTTCCAGCTGCATGTGAGGATCACCTGGGGGGCCTTTTAGAATGCTGCTTCCCAGGCCCAAAGCCAGATCAATTAAGATTTTCTGGAGGTGAGTCCAAGACTATATATTTATTTTAAAAGATTCTTGGGTCGGGCCTCCCCGGTAGTGCAGCGGTTGAGCGCTGGGTTGCGAAGCTGCCTGCAGCCTCTGCAGCGCCAGTTCAATCCCCGGCCACCTGGCGAGGGTCTCACACGGCGCGCAGACCTCTCCTGCCACCCGCTGCTCCCCTCAGCAGTGTACTTCGGTCCTTCTGCCTGCTCTGCTCCCCGCTCTGGCTCTGGTGAATTCTCTCACCCTCCCACACTTCTGACTGAACCCAGTGCTTGTATAAAGAAATAAATAAATCTTTAAAAAAAAAAAAGACATTAAAGGATTCTTGGGTCATTCGGAAATGCAACGAGGGCCAGAACACTGAGTCACAAGCTTCCACGCTTTCAAGCATCACTACACACCTCACGGGGAAGCATGAGCCCTGAAAGAGCACAGAGGCCTCTGCGATGGCGCCTTGTCTCCCACCAGAGAGCCCACTCCCTTGGGCAGGGGCTGCGTCTCCACTGCCATGTCCCCTGCCCTGGTGCAGGGCTGGCATGTAGGCCCTGAGTGGTGTTAGGGGAGGCACAAATGAATGGCTGCAGAGACATCACCTGCCACACAGGATTCCCAGCTGGGGCTCTGGCACCTCCAGCCCCATGTTAGGGGGGTGCTTCTCATAGGGCCTCATCTCCCCCGTCAGAAATGACTCTGCCAACACTAACAATTTTAGCTCCATCTTCTTCTTTCCTTGGTGATTAGGAAAGCAATTGTTGATTAGAAATCATAGTTTGTTGGAGCCTAAGGTATTTTTTAGAGATCGCCCCCTCCCCCTACCCTATCCCCAAGTATTTAGCTCTTATATACACGAACGTGCCCCAGAGGGAAACTGACCTGCCCAGGGTACATGGCAAAAGGAGCACAGGGCTGGGCCTACCTAGAGCGTCTCCTGCTCCCAGGCCACAAGACCCCTCTTGTTTCTTCACCCTCCCATCCCTCTCCACGCTGTCTCCAAATGCCACCCACCCCCCACCTCTGTAGCTCCCTGCCCACTCATTATAGGTGACTTCCGCCTCCATTCCTTACTTAAGGCCAAAATTAGATGAGGCCTGAAGCTTGTGCAGTCTCTTGGGATCCCTTCTAAGGAAAGGCCACAATATCATGAACACGAATTTAGGTACAAAAGTGAATATTTCAAATGAGAAAAAAAATCACAACAAACTATATCTTCTACATCTTCTAAGCAGTTGACCACCACCACAAATGTCATACAACCCAGAAAAATAGCACCTTTATCAATTAATTGCTTGTCACAATCATTTAATACTAAACTTGTAAGGACTTCTAATTTTACACATCTGCTGATGGGGAAAAATTCCATAGACCAGCTTTGGGCTGCATAGTTCAAACCTGATTTTTCTCCACCACCCACATCCTTCTGGTGCTGGGTTTCATGGGCTCAGTGCAGAGTGAGAGACTATAGCTTACACCTTTGTCACATCACCAGGTGGCTGGACACAGAGGACAGTCAAAGCCTCTTTGGATGCCAGGCCTACCCTGGGCTGGTTAACCAAATTCAATTACACAGGGAGGTGGCCACAAACCATACACACATCCCACTGAACCCCAATTATATCCGTGTTCCACTCAAATCTCCTTTATCTGGAGCCAAGAATACCATGTGGCCACCTGATATGATGGCAAATGTGCTGGAGGGGATGCAGCAGTGAAGAGTTAGCAGCTGTAACTGGTTGAGATTTAAATATCATTTGCAAATTTTGTAGAAACATATGACTGTGTGTAGACACACAGAGCCCCCGCCAGGGCTGTGAAAGGGCCCAGCTCAAAACTCACCGGGGTTGCAGCAAATCTGCCTCAGCCTTCACTGTCTTTACCCTACTCCCCCATCCCAGGAAGGAGAACTACACACAGAGAGCACAAAGAGGTGGAGCAATTTAAATGTGTGTGTGTGTGGTTGCTGGGACTGCCCTAAGCACGCACCAGACTGACGGCTTCAATTGAAGAAATGTATTGCCTCTCAGTTCTGGAGGTCTGAGATCAAGTCTGCATCTGGAGCATCTACATTGAAGGAAAGACGTATTCTAGCCCCCCACCGTGGCTTATAAGTTACATCTTCTCCCTGTGTCTCCACATCATCGTCTGTCTCTGAGTCTCTGTCTCTGTGTCTGAATTTTCCCTTTTTTATGAAGACACAAGTCCTCTTGGATCAGGACCCATCCCAATGACCTCTGCAGAGACCCAATCTCCAAAAAATTTACATTCCAAGGTACTCCAACACATGACCTTGGACAGGAGAGGACATGATTCAACCCAAAACAGTGTGAAAATGTATACTGGTAATTTGCATCTCTGCAGAACATTGAGGGGGAGGGAGGGAAACCCAGAGGGACTGGCAGAGAAGGAGGGAGCTGCTCTCTTGTTTACACTTTGCATTTAGAAAAATTACCTCATTAGCTGTCTGTCTGCCTCTATGCCCAGCTGCAACCACTAAATCAATCATTTGGGGATCAGTTTGGCTTCCTTGGACACCATAAATGGCCCATTTCTGAATCTGTTTTGCTCTAAAAGTCCATCCCGAATGCCACAAATGATGGAGGGGATGGGGAGACTAAGGTTTGAGGACAGAGAGAGATAGGGCCTCGTCAGGCTAAGGATGAAGACTGAGAAGCAGTTCAAAGGCCCAGAGAGGGTGGGACAGGGAAAAAGGATTAGTCCCCAGTCCTGGAGCAGAACAGACTGTCACCCACACTGAATCTGAGGGCAGGTTAGGGGCCAGCAAGACCTACTCACACAGAAAGCAAAGAATCTAGACCATGTCTCAATCCAAGAAGTGACATAAGATGAAAATATAAATTTGAGAGGAGGTTATGATTGGATAACAGTTGCTATCAACAGTCTTGTGCTGTTGATTTCTGGAAGTGGTGCCTAACAGAGGCTCCCAGAGGTGCCGCACAGAGAAAAAGAAGCTATGTGCTTGCTGAGAGGTTCACAAGGTCCTTCAGGGACCTCACTCCTGGGACCAACTCCTGCTCTCTGAGGATTCAGGAACAGTCAGGTTGGGGAGAAAGCAGAGGTTAGCCAGCCCAATCCACACACTGTCCTGCTCCACCCTATTTCCTTCTTCCCTCAACCCAAGCTTCTAGGTCTACTGGATCTTGCAAATGGTGTCCTGAAGGGAGCCTGGGACTCCCAATCCTGCTGCATGCTGAGCTCCTTGGCAGGCTTTGTTGAAGTCCCAGCCAAAGGAAACTCATGCCTCCCAGGGTTCTCAGAAGCATTGCTGCACTTGACAAAGAGGAAGCTGGTTAGGTAAGTGCTACATGAACATGAATCCCTTTAGCAGTAGGATCAAAAGGCACACTGGGAAAACATGGGGGTCAGGCTTACAACTCCTGATTATAGCAAACTGTCTAGAATCAGTCATATCTACTGGATAGATACATGGTCTGTGTTGGTTTAGGTCACTTTTGGGATTAACTGTAGAGTGTGACCCACTGGTGACTTATAAAATCAGCTTAATGAGTCACAACCAGCATTTGGAGAAAAAATGAAATAAAACGGAATAGAAAAGTCAAAATTCAGCCATACATTGACGGTGGAGTTTGATGAAACTTCTGTTTCCTTTATATATATGTACACGCGCGAGGGGACAGAATGTAAATGTATTTCTTACGATGACCTCAGCCTTAAGATTACTGAAATGTGCTGACCTCACCTATCCAACTTGGGATACTTAAACCTAAACACCAATATTCAGTAGAACTAGCCGGGGAGTTGGGTAAAATTCAAGGGTACCACCACCACAGATTTTTTAAGGCCATGACTATTAGTGGGGCCTGGGAATTTTCCTTTAACAGGCTTATCCAATGGTTCTGATTTGGAACATGACTCAGGAGTTTCTATATTAGAGGAAGAATGCATGTAGATCCAGTAGGGGTGTGTCATAGGAAGCTTGAGTGACATAAGAAGGTGCTGTCTTCATCTTAATGTGGAGACTTCAAAAATAGATGAGCAGAATGATGGGCATATGGAATATGATGACATTCTTTCACAATGAATTCATATCTGGCATGAGGGTACTAGTAGACCATGCTTAGTTGAAAACTGTGCTCACAGGATTCAGCCCAGGTATACAGAAGAGCTAATCACTTCCCTGAATCAAATTGTGTACCAAGAGATCCAGATGACTTTAAGGGCTGGTCTTTCTGAGGCACAGTCCCCAACTGGACAACATCTTGAGATTACTTTCATCTCCTTCATGTCGTGATTCTAACAGCAACAGGATAGAGGGTGAGGTTGGAAGACAGATGGTTTCAAACACACCTGCCATTAAATATAGAGGCACTTTTCCTGAGCATGACTCAGGAAATCAATTCCACATAGTGAAAAATAAAATAGGATTGAATATAATAAAAATATCATGGTGTGTTGCATATAATAAGGATGTTTGGTTAGCTATTGTTATATGACAAACCAATCCAAAACTTGGTGGGCTCAAAGCAACATTTATTTGCTTGTAGTTATGAAATTTGGGCAGGATTCAATGAAAAGAGTTCAACTCTGCTCCTTGGGGATCCATTGGGTTGGCTCAACTGGGGCTAGAGGACATTCTTCCAAGATGTCTCATCCATGTGGATGGCACGTTTGTGCTATCGACTTCGTGCTCAGTGGTGGTGGTCAGCTAGACCCTTGGCCTCTCCATATGACTAGTTTAGGCTTAAGCCTATGACATCTGGGTTCCCAGGGAGTACCTTCAAGAACAAGCCTTCAAAGAAGACAAGCATCAACGTGTAAGAGCTTATCAAGACTCCACTGGCATCACCCTTGCTCATGTCTTGCTGGCTGAAGCCAGTTCCCTAGTCAAGCCAGAGTCAGTGTGAGAGGGGACTTCGCAGGACATGAATACACAGAGATGTGGTTCTAGGGAACCACAAAGTTAAGTGGAGAATAATTTATTTAAATTCCTTAAAAATAATAAGAGTAAATTTTCAGTTATGTGTATATGAGTGGTGATTAGCAATGGAAATTTCATTCCTAATAAATTAATCACAATCTCAAAATGGATTGAGAAATACAATGGTAGAGAGCCTAAAGATAAAAGCAGAAGACAAATTTACCTTTCCTGGTTACTAGGTTTTTTTCCTGCATGTCTACCCTGATCTGTCCATTTTTCTGATCTCATGTTCCCCTCTTTGCTTCCTTACTTCTTCCTCTTCGTTTATCTTTCTCTTCTCTCTTTCTCAGTCTTGGTAATTCTGTCACTGAAACATTTTTTACCTTATCTTTCAAACATCTCTTTCAGACACATGCATATGTAAACTTAATATGAGCTGGGTTCCCAAGTGAACCATTCTCTGCACAGCATCACATAAATGAGCACAGTCCAGTAGCCAAAAGTAATTTTACATTTATTTCAATTTTTCCTACATCTCTTAAAGAATAGTAATAGGGATTCAATTTAAATTCCATGGACAAATGCTGTGAAATTTCCTTCTCCGTTCCCACTTGGCAACCCCTCTGAAGTCTTCACTTGCCAAGCCACAGAACTTCTTTCAACACTCAGCCCAGAGGCACTCCCCAAACTCTCCTCCACTTACTCCCCCCTCTGAGTATAACTCAGCTCATTTTCTCTGGTTGCAACATTCTCTCCCCTAGATCTTGATGCTGGGCTGCAAAAGATGTAAAAATTAGATTTAGAAAACTGAACTCAGAATGAGTAAAGACAAACTCTAAAAGGAGAACAAAATTCTCTCCAGTTACAACTACTTGAATAGTTATAAATTTCATCCCAGTCTCTCTCTCTCTCTCTCTCTCTCTCTCTCTCTCTTTCTCTCTCTCTCTCTCTCTCTCTCTCTCTCTCTCTCTCTCTCTCTCACACACACACACACACACACACACGCATGTATGTGCACATACACAACACAGTGTCTTAGTAAAAGCCTTGAATAGTGAGTCAGGAGAAACTGACATTAATTCTGGTTCTGTTGTTAATTAAATACACAACCTATAACAAATCATTCTGCTTCCCAGTCTCAAGCTCCTTGATCTACTTAATAAATAGTAAAACCTATTTCTTAGGGTTGTTGTAAGGACTAGATGAGCTACTATATGTGATGTACCTGGAACACAGCAGTCAAGCAAAAAGGTTAATTCCCCCTGAGATTCCTCACCTGTAAAATGGGGTAATGATCTATGTCTTGCTCACCAATTAGGTTCTCTCTAGGGATCAAATTAGACAATGCATGTGGAAGCCCTCTGTAATCTGTAAAGCGCTATGCTGATAATGCATGGTATTTCTTGTACTTTATTGAACACAGCAATCTCATCCTAGTTATATTTGTGCAAAATGCTTTGTTCATTACAGGGCTCATAAAAAGCTAACATTTTTGTGTGCCAACTATAATCATAAGAATGTTCAGAAGCTACTCTTCTCCAGCTCCTCCCTCTCCCCCTACCTCCCTCCCCCACCCTGGAACACTTTGCAGTCAAGGGAATCCTGCCTTCACATTCATGGAAGAAGAAGTTCATTTAATCAAGCCTGAGGGAGGGGCAACATTTCCTTTAGCTCAGTGGCTCTCAAAATGTGGTCTGTGGACCAGCAGCACCAGCATTCCCTAGAAGTGTAAGATGTCAATTATTGTGCCCCATCTTAGACCTACTGACTGGGAAATTCAGAGGGACAGAGAGGGGCAATCTATGTTTTAACAAGCCCTCTAGATGACTCCTCTACACACTCAATTTTAAGCATAATAAAGCCAGGGATGGCAGCAGGGGGATGTGACTTTCCTGTGTAGATGTCATAGCAGTTTTAGGCAGAGAAACCAACCATTGTGGTCAAGGTGATCTACAGTGTTCAGACACTTAACAAGAAAACGAAAAAAATCCAACTTTAACACAGTGTGAAGGTTTGCCAAAAGGGGTTCATTCCCCTCTGTTATGGACCTAATGTTTGTGTCTTCCCAAAAATCATATGTTGAAATCTTGACCTCCCAATGTGATGGTTTTAGGAGGCAGGGACTTTGGGAGGTAGTTAAGTCATGAAGGCGGGGGTCTTCCCAAATGGGATTAGTGCCTTTATAAGAAGAGACACAAAAAAGCTTGCTTCCCCTCTTTCTGCTCTGCTACACACACACACACACACACACACACACTCCACTCACACACACATACATATTTAGAACAAGAGTTATAAGGGATTGACCCTCATGATTACAGAACCAAAACAGAAGATCCAGGAAAGTGGCATTGTCATCTGAAGGACTGAGAGCCAGAATAGGTTCCAGTTTGAGTGTGGACCTGAGAATCAGGTATCAGGCAGAAAGCTAATTTGACCTTCCTCCTACCTTTTTGTTCTCCTCAGACTCCAGTGTATCAGATGAAGCCCACCCTCAGTGGTAAGCATCTTCTGCTTCACTCTGTCTATCAATTCTAATGCTAATCTCTTCCAGAATATTCTCACAGGCATACCCAGAAACAAAGTTTAGCCAAATCTCTAAGCCCTCAGGCCAGCCAAGCTGATACATAAAATTAACCATTGCAAATGTACTATTTGGAAATGCACCTGCTGTGTGGGGGAAGACTGGCATAGAAGGCCAGTAAGGGCTCTGTAGTTGTCTAGCTCAGCAGGGAGGAGCTCTGCCAACCAGCCTGAGCCAGGGGGAGTGGTCAGTCCCACCGTGTGCCCAGATGTGCCCAGTCACAATGGGAAAGAATGTCCTATCCTACAACAACCACTTACCACCAGCCCAGCTCCTCAAAGGTGAGTGCAGCTTGCATTCAGACCCCAGGCAGCAGCTCCCACCGTGTCAGAAGCAAAGAGGTGCATGTGAAAGGGCAGGACCCCAGGATTGGAAGGCACTCAGCATGACCCTGCTATTTCGGGGTCAAAGTCCTCTCCTAGAGACAAGGAGCCACACGGCTGCGGGGGCAGGTAAAGTGTGCAGATCCTGAACTGTGAGCATGGTGGTCATAATGTCTGAACTGGCTGGGGACCAAAGTTGCAGGGGTGGGTGGGTGGCTGGCATTGGGTTTTGTGTTCTTGTTGCCATTGTCACATTGACTGGTATTCCTGAATCTTTATTCATTAGACTGTTGGGTATTTTTATACACACACACACACACACACACACACAGAGGAACACACCATTATAGAGCATAAAGGAAGCCATCACAAGCACTTAAAATTTCAATTCCAGGGACTCCCTGGTGGCGCAGGCGGTTGAGCGCAGAGCTATGATGCTGTCCACAACCTCTGCAGTGCCAGTTCGATCCCTGCCAGCCTCGGAGCAACCCACATAGTGAGCAGACCTCTCCTGTCTCACCTGCTGCTCCCCTTAGCAGTGTACTTTGTCAGTCTGCCTGTTCTGTTCCCCGCTTTGTCTCTAGTGAATCCTCTTGCCCTCCTGCTCATCTGGCCTGTACCCCGGTTCTTGTATAAATAAAAATAAATCTTTAAAAAAATTCAATTCCATTCTAACTTGTTGAAACAAGTTAGACAGAGAAATCAGTGACCACAGAACTCAGATGCTCCTGGTGGAGCTGTCAGGATCCCTACTTCTACTGTTTGCTCCTACTGTTGAGCAAAGCAAATATACCTCTAACTCTGACCTTTCTCTCTGACCCACTGAATGATCCCTTACCTGAGAAAGTTGGAAGGTCAGTGCTGACATGGCTGACAAAGTCTGGGGAGTCCCTGGTCTTAGAACTGGCCTCTTAGAATGGGTCTCTTCCTGAAATCAAAGGACAGAGCAGGAACACAACTTGGACATCACCCAGAGTGCCTTGTCCCCCCGCACTGAGGTCCAGAGATAATGACTTATTCAATATCACAATCTGTTGTACATGTTTATCTTTCAACAAACACTCATTGAATGCCTTCTGTTACAGGCCCTGGCCCAAAAGAGTGGGTCTTTTGCCCTCTATGGAAAGAATTCACCAGAGAGCACTAAATGTAGTTGAACCAGACAAGGCTTTATTTAGAGATTCATGCATGAGGGAGCCAGTACCAAAAGGGATAAGTTAACCTGGTTCCTAGAAGGGAGTTAGAAGGAGATATTTAAAGGGCTGATCCATAAAGGGACGAGGAGAGCAGCATCATAGCTTGTTCTGGGTTGGGCTACACCCAGGCACCTGCGGATGGTTACACTCCACTGCGCATGCAGGTTCTCTGCCTTCTCCCTCCAGGACACTGTGAGGAAATCATTAGTCGGGATCCAACCCTGTTTTGTCTCTCACGGCCCCTCATGGTCAGTGCAATGGCCAAATTATTTGGACAGGACTCGCCAGTGAGTGATTTAGTCCACCTGTTCAAACAGGACTTGGGGCAACTCATCCACCCAGCTCACATTTACATTTAGCTAGGCTGCCTCAGCTCCACGTCAAGGCTTGCTTTAGTGACAGGGATACAACAGAGAACAAGGATGGTGCCTGCTCTCGAGGCGCTTACATTCCAGTTAGTTATAACCAAAATAGCTACTTACATAGGATGGCAAACAACCATGAGTTCTAGAGGGAAAAGTAACTCAGAATAGGTGGGTAGAGAGTGCTTTGGAGGTCAAGAATGTTAAGCAGACTGACAGCTGAGAAAAGGCCTGAAGGAGGTGAGAGAGCCTCTTCTGGGGGCAGAATGTTCCAGGCACATGAGACAGTAAGTGCAGTGTCCCTAAAGCAAGGGCCTAGCTGGATGTTGGAAGAAGAGCAAGGAAGGCAGTGTGGCTGCAGACAACCAGCAGATAAGTAGTAGGAGTTGACATTCGAGTCACAGAGAGGTTGGAGGACAGTTCTTACAGGAACTTGGGGCCACTCTCAGGACTCAGTCTTTACTCTGGTGGGGTAGGAGCTGCTGGGTAGATGGGGGACAGGCCCCACATTGCCTTGGTTTTAATTGGCTGCTGTGTTGTAAATAAACAGATGGTTGGCAAGGGTGAGATCAGGGAGACGGAGTAGGAGATTTTATTGCTGCAAAAATCCAGGCAAGAAATAACAGGAACTTCAATAAGCAGTGGAGATGGGAAGAAGCAAGCAGACAGTGTTTGGAGGATTATGAGAGAAAGACAACAATATTTACTGAAAGATGGGGTGCGAGGTATGACAGAACAAGGAGTCAAACAATCCTAAGGGTTTTTTCTCTAGCCACTAGAGGGAAGGGGTGGCTGTTAACCATGGTTGGGGAGACGGCTGGAAAGCAGGTCTGGGTGAGATGCCTTTGGCATCCTGGTGAAGGTGGGCTGGAGGTAGTGGGTGCAGGAGCTGTCCAGAGCTGAGGTCACCAGCAGAGCCACACCTTGAACCCAGAGGTTCACAGACTACACTGCTTCTGCTTGAGGATGACAAGGTGCTGTGGCAGCCCCACAGCCCCTGGATGTTGTAAAGCCCATCACTTCAGAAAGGCTGGGCTGCTGATGAAGTGCCACACGGTCCCTGATACAACATTGCACAGAGAGAAAGGCCACACCAGAAGAGCTAACACACCAGGATGATGATATTCAACTCAAGCCCATGCTGTGTCCAGATTCAAGTGAAAGTTAAGTCCTTTCCCTGTTGTATCTCTCCTTGAAGGCCCCCTGGGAGCTTCCTGGGGACCCTTCTGTACAGTGAGTGATATGGGTTTGCTTAAGCCTTGCTTGGGCAGCAGGATAAATACATGTGACTGATGGTCTCTTGAGCCACAGGCCCCAAGGGTGTGGGCTACAAAAAGCACAGAATAGCTAAGTGGGCACTTCACTCTTAGTTTGGATTCTGAGAACCATCTTCATCCCAGAAAATAGGACTGAGATGAATGACTCATCATTTCTGTAAGCAGAAATAGCAATGCCAGGATAGTGTCACTGGTGCCTACAGAGGGCAGGCACCCTGAATGCTCCCAGATTGGAGATCATGGCAATGGCAATGCCCAACCCAAGTCAGAATTTTCAGGGTCCTGAAGAAAAGCAACCCTCTCCTGGAAGTCAACTGAAATCTAGTTCTTTCAACTCTTAGGGATTGTTGGGTAGATGTATGAACAGTGGCTGAAGAAGGAGGGTCCTGGAGCAGGAGGTGGATGTTCCAAAGCAGAGCTGCAAGCCAGACCATGAAGCTAACATCCTGGCCCTTGGAAATAAATGCAGGCCTGGTTCCATTGTGTGAGGGCCCTGGAGACTGACAAGACCCCCTATGTACCCCCTGTCAGTTGATTGCACGTGCATGTATACCATACAACTGTATGTATCCTCTTGAAAAGTCAGATATCCCCATCAACAAAACATTTTGTCATTTTCATAAGGTCCCAAGTTTACTCACTCTAGGTATTATCATTCATAGACTCCTGAATGTACAGAACCTACATGAGTTTTCTCTTGACCAAATTATCCAAAACTAAGTAAAGGGCACCCAATCCTCCCTTCCCCTAAGCCTCTCTAGATGTGTTATTTTTGTTTTTGTTTTTGTTTTGCTTATTCCTTGTGTAATAAGCAAAAACTTTACAGTTGACCATGTCAGGAAATTGTTACTTGTAAGGTGACTAATGGATAAATGAGAGAGGGCCCATGTCTTCCAAGAGGTCCTGGGTCTTACCAATAAATACCTGCTCTTTAGCAGATTACTTGCTGAAATAGATCCATAAATAGAATCTGAGAATGGCAAGAGCTTCCAATCATGGTCCAGAACACTAGGGACTGGGTTTTCAGCCCTCAGGAACTCTTCCCAAGAGGCCTACTCCTCCCCTCCTGTCCAAATCAATCTACTAGATATAGTTACCATTTCTCAGCCATCTATGTCAACCACCTCTCAAGTTGGGTTTATAGCATATCTTTGCAATGGTTTTTGTGGTTTGTTGTTTTTCTAATCATGCTAGGAGGTATCACGTAGGCTTTGGGATTACATGGCTGTGGTTTGACCAAGAATGCGCCCTCCTAACAGGCTCTATGACCTTGGGACAGCTGCCCAACCCCTCTGAAAATGGCATTCGAAAAGTGGAGATGATAATAACATTCAGGTGAACATATGAAAGTGCCTTTTGTAAGTCAAAAATGGTTGACTGCTGGTACATTCAAAGATTCCACCTAATATAATCGTGTAGGGTCATAGGGAAGATTTAGTAAGAGAGTACATGTGTCACTGCTGTGACCCCATGCTGTGACCCCACAGAAGAAGGTCACATTCCCCTAGTATCTGGATCACAATACCTCCCACCTATCTGCAGAGTGGATTGGCACATCCCACAGTCTGTCCCTCATGGCCTATTGTCCCCTTTGCCACATTCCTCTGTAACGAAAGCTGAAGTCTGGCACATTTACTCAGTCAAATGCCACACCACGTTTTGCACATGCACACCCATCTAGTTCTCCTCTTCACCCACGTAAGCTAGTTACTGCTATTCCCACCACGCCCCTTTGCAGATAAGACTAAAGTGCAGAAAAGCAATGTATTTTGCAAAAGTGGGAGAACCAGGGGTCAAAGCACTGCCACCAGCACACCAACCGTCCCTCACCTATTGGCATCCTACCTCCACTACCATCTTGAGTTCTGCTAGCCTCTCTCCATGTACTCACATGTGCCAGGGTTGGGGGCCTCACTATTTCTCCATAATGCTACGATCAGGCAGCTCTGTCAGAAGCCTGATTAAAGTGAAAAGGAAGAGAATAAAACCAAGTAGAATTAGAAATGAAAAAGGAAACATAACCGCAGATGTGCTAGAGGTTAAAAGATTACAAGGGAATTCTATATCAACTCAATGAAAACAAAACTAGAAATCTAGAAGAAATGGATATTTAGCAAAATATAAATTACTTAAATTGACCCAAAGAGAAATAAAAAAGAGAAAGCCGATTACCACAGAAGAGACTTAAAAGGTGATTAAAGACCTACCATTATAAAAGGCACCAGGAACAGATGGTTTCACAGCTGAGTTCTGTGTAACCTTTAAAGAACAAATAATTCCAATGTTAATTAAACTGTTCCAGATCATAGGAAAAGATAAAACACTACAATTCACTTTAGGAAGCCCGCCTTGCCTGGGTACCAAAAGCTGATACCAATTGCTTAGAAAAAGGAAACTACAACCAATAGTTCTTCTGAATATAAATGTAAAAATTCAAAATAAAGCACTAGTAAATGAAACTATCAAAATGCCATTATGATCAAGTGTAATATGTCTTAGTAACACAGATTTATAATAGGAAATCAATTTGTTACATTAACAAGTTCAAGGGGAAATGTGATCACACCAATAAATGATGTAAATGTTTGATAAAATATAAACTCTAGGTAAAATAGAATAAATCCATTGCTGCTTTTAACCAACAAGTAATGAGTACCTGCTATGCCTCAAACTGGCTTATAACCTGCAAAGATTATAACCGTGACCATATCAGACAAAAATCCCCTGCCCTCAGGAAGCTTACATTCTGGTGAGAGAGACAGATAAACAGGATGCTTAAGGAAAGTATATTTTGTGTTAAGGTTATATACTAATCAGAAAAAAATTATAACAGTGGATGGGAAGTTAGTGTGTTAGGGTAGGCAAGGAAAGGGTTGCTAAGAAGTGACACCTGAAGAAACAGAGAGAGGAAGGACATTCCAGACATAGGAGCAGCAGGGTGAAGACCCTGAGGTGGGCACATGCACCTGCAGAAACAGCTCCAGAAGTCCATGGGGTGATGGAGAACAAGATATTCATACCCACTTGCTGTAACCAGATCATGGGTGTTCAGCAAAGCTTCACTGAGCACCCGTGGCATAACAATGACAGTGCAGAAAGGTGACTTTGCTATTCTTTGAACTCACAGGCCCTGCCTTCATCTCAAGGTTTCTGCCCACTGGAGACAGGTACCATGTGACAGACTAGCTACGTAGTATTGCATCAGAATCGCTGTGCCCCTCCCTCCTCTGAATTCCCAATAGAACTTTGAGGTCCAATGAAAGGTAAAATGATATCATTCTTCTAGGTTGACTCCTAAGACCAGACAAAGCAATTACAATGTGTCTCCAACCATCCAGTCATTCAGCCTGGCAGCCAGGAGTCACACTAGGTCAAGGACTCCTAATGTATTTATAACTAGGGAAACACATTTTCTAATTCTTCAAGGGCACAGATTAGTGAAACATACAAACTCTATTGGAGACAGAATACAATCTCTGTCTTATTTCTGTGGTAAGAGTAGGTGGTCAGACTTGGGCAACATCACCATATTATCCAGTGGTTGGGTAGCCAAGGGTCCAACCTGCTGGTTTTTCTAAAACAAGAGGAACAGTATTCAAAGACAAACTTGCCTTTCAACTTCCAAGCTCCTTATACTACCAGCTGCCTGTGATAGTTCTAACAAAAATAAAATCCAACTCTAGTGGACTCCCATCCCTATGAAAAGCACACAGTGTAATGCCTGGCATGGCGTGACCATATGTAAAGTTTCCCTTCCCACCCTTCCCTCTGCCTTTTCAGTTATCCATAGTGTACCCTAAAGATGCTCCCTCTTCCACATGGGTGCAGGTTGGCAGAACTTAATAGGAATAGCACCTCTTCAAACAGCCGGAAGAGAAGCTTCATGAGTCAGGTATGAACACCATCACCATTGTAGACACCTTTTCATGAAATTAGGTTGCCTCCTTATGTATTTTCTCTGTTTAGAAATGATGGCTGAAGAGAGAAGATGTGGAGCATTGGATGTGGCAGGGTTAAAGAGAAGGTGTCAGAGGGTTCCTCCCAGTTCATCAGCTCCCAGGGTGAGGCCAGCAGCCAAAGTCACATCCTTCAGACCACATGGGTTGGAAGCCTGGTGTTGAGAGCTAATGTCTACTCTCAAGATGGACCGACCATGGCCACCAAACCCTTTCATCCACTCTGACCATGTTATTGGCATGTTCTAGAAGGATCCACCCACCCAGTGTCCTCAGTGTTGTCAAAAATGAAAATCAGATGACACATAGTGTTGCCTTGTTTCATTTATCACTGCAGATGAGTGTTATCCCAAAGCATCAACACCGGGTTTGGTCTGAAAAGGCCCCTGGTTCCTGAACCCACCACTTCTAGCTGAAGAACTGCAGTCAAATCCCTTAAGCTTGTTGAGTCTCGGCTTTTTGATCTATAAATGGAAACATTAATACTCCACAAAAGTTATTAAAAAGATAAAATGTAATAGTGCCCATGGCAGGATCCACCTCATAAGAGCAATGTATTATTATTACACTTAAAACATTTGAGTCTCCTTAGGACTCAGGGATTGGCTCTTTATGATTCTCCAGTTTCTCCCTCATCATTGGACACTTCTCCACCTCACTCATCTTTGTTTCAATATCAATAAATAGACTGATAAAGCCCAGGGCCCAAAGCTCACAAGAAGCACCCTCAGAGTGAAGCAAAATTTGGTTTATTAAGCCGCTGCAATCAGGGGAGCAACTGTGTCTCAGGAAGCGCCGAGTGTAGGATTTGGGCTTGTTTTGCATGATTTTAGAGAGGGCTTAGGAAGCAAGGATTGTTCTGGAGTGGTGCTGTCAAGAAGCAGGGACATTTTGTTGATGGAGTATCCTAATCATTTTTATCTAGGAGGCAAGAGGAATGAAGCAGGGCTAGAGTTGTCACTGGTGAAGAAATAAGAGTCCCTCCTGTCAGCTGGGAGAAAAGGATGTCCGTTCACATTTAGGGTTTCATAATCTCCTTGTGTTTATCAGGGTCCATTATGGCCACACAGCGACCTTGTTGATGCTGATGCTATGTGGCGCTGTGATCAACAGGAGTCATCAGGGTTGAGCTAGCAGTTGCCAAGCCAGCTGTCTCGACTGTTTTTCTTTTTCCTTCTCAATATACAACCGCAGGTACCAACTGCTGGAGAGCTCAAGTGCTCTCTGACTCAGGGATGATTAGTTTACATATTCCGTGTAGCATTCCTCCTAGCTCCATCCAGGAAATGTTACCTCCAGTCATTCCCCAAGGAGGATTCAACAGGACAGAGATGGAGGCTTCTTAGCAGTGATAAATAAATTGAAAAAGAAAACTGAGTATGGAGCCATCCGGAATCTGGGTAATTACCAAAACAACCGGGAGGCATTAAGGCTGTGGTTCCAGGCACCCTGGAATGTCCACACATGCGCAGACGGGTCCATAGCCTCGGAGAAAATGAAACCACACCAGTAAGCCATGCGATAGATTGAAATTCGACCAATCACCACTTGACAAATTTGCCACCAAGCAAAATTGCACTGATGGAAACCTTCCTTAACATAAAGCTGACCAAGCCTTGTCACTTTTGCCGATATAAACACCTCCACCGAGATCCTTGGGCATAAACCTTAAGTGCTACTTGAGTCTTTTACTCCTGACTGCAGCAGACAGCAGCTAGCAAGGAGACCGGGGCATGGGCCAGGCAGGGTATGGGCAAGAGGTGGGCTCTGGGGCCTGCATGGACACAGGGGTTTCCAGGTCAGGAGGAGATGGGCTTCAGTCTGCCCTTTACACCTGAGTCTGCCAGGCCCAGAGAATAGAGAGGATCTGTCTGGTTCCCAGATAACCTTTCCTGCAGAAGATGCTTTGCATTCCACTGAGCCAGGAGGACTGGTCTGAGAGAAGTAACTGACTTTGGGAAAGAGACAGGAAAAATGAATCTAATCTGTGAAGGCTGTGTGACCTTGAGCAGGTCGCCTCTCCTCTCTGGCCTTAGTTTCCTTATCACAGTCAGAAGCAGGCTAGTGCTAAGGTCCCTTTGTCTGGCATCCTAGGGAGGCTAGGAGCTGAATAAAAGAAAAAGCATCCAGTTGCCCCAGATGAGGACTTGAATTGGTGTCAGGAAGAGAGAAAAATTTAAAATGGGGCTGGCCCAGGAGCTCCTGCCCAACTCACGGTTTAAGTGGGCATCAGGTTTTCAGGTGTGGCTGAGAATGTTCCCTGGGATGAGATAGCAGGGGGTGTTCATCCAGCGTTCATTATGTGCTGGGGCACTCACTGCTCTAAGGTGTACGTGGCTAAGCATCTAACTTACAACCACCCCATGGGTTAGACAATTAATCCCATTTTATGGATCGAGAAACTGATGCCTGGAGCTGTTAGGCCAGAGTCCCAGGACCAGTAAGTGGCCCAGCTGAGATTGGAACACAGACCGTCTGTCTCCCAAGTCCAAGTTCTCGACCAGAGCTGATACTGCCTCTCTCTGAGGTCTTTCTCACCATCACCTGCTTTGGTTTGGAGTCAACCAAAATGGCCCTTGAGCCCCAAAACCAAATCCTGCTGACCAGCTGTGTTTGTACATGAAGTGACCTCGTCACACAGCCACACCCATTTATTTATTGTCTGACAAATAATGGCAGAGCTGATCAGATACGACAGAGCTTACAAAGCAAAAAACATGAACTTTCAGGTCAAGTTTGCTACATGTACTGTCCAGCTCCTCAGGCAGCTCTGCCACTTGTTCCTGGTTCCCCCGATAATCTTTCCTGTAGAAGATGCTTTGTACTTCACTGAGCCAGGAGGACTGGTCTGAGAGAAGGAACTGACTTTGGGAAAGAGGCAGGAAAAATAAGCCAGGTAGGAGGGCTTTTCTGAGCCTTAGTTTCCTCATCTGCAAAGCAAGCTTCTCTGGGGAAATGGGTAAACAAGACCGAATGCCTGATCCAGAACAGGTGCTTGGGAAGGATTAGCTGCTATCATTATTAACACTGTGATGGAAATTCTGGCTGATTCCTATAACTCCCCTGAGAACAGGGCACAGACCTATGTCCCCACTCAATGGGCAGGGGAAACCAGGTGTGGGGAGAGGGAATGGTTTGCTGCAAGAGCCAAAAAGAGTGAGAGGGAGTGTCCAGGTCTTCCCAGGAAAGTCACCCCCGCCACCCATCCCTGCATCTGCAGCTGCCCTGGTCCTCATTTGTGTTTGCTGGCATGTGGAGCAGCTGCCTGTGTTTGTGAATTTCAGCATCTCTAAGTCTCCACAGCCACACAGAGCTCGCCAGCCAAACATTTGTCAAAGATGACACACCAGTCATCCATGCCACTGGAGACAGTGACAGACGCTCTCTCTGCCACTGCTGTCCAGGCAGCTGACAATGGATGGAGCACTGGTGCCCGCCTGGCCCAACCTTTGCTGGGAGCCACCTACCAGGCGAGAGACAAATTGCAGCCTGGTCAGCGGGCAAGGAGGTTCAGCGTGAGCCCAGCAGACAAAGCCACTGGAGTGCCCTTCAGTACCCACCTCCCGGCTCCCACCCAGCGAGGCTTCCCAGGCCCTCCCTGCTCTGTCCCTGCCCCCGCCCACTGCCTGCCCAACCTGACATCCACTTAGAATGTGAGTGGGGTAACAGACAAGAAGGTGGGTGCTCACAAAATTTGGGTTCTTTTCATGATAATTATAATAATATTTGACGTGGCTCTAAATCTGGGCATGCCTTGTCTCATCCTTAGCCCTAGGGGAGGTGCTGGCACTGAGGCCAGAGAGGCTAGGGCACTCCTCCAAGGTCACACCACAAGTGGCAGAGGCAGGATTTGAATCCAAGCAGTCTGATTCCTGAGTCCACTGACCCTCAGGACTACAATGTAGGGACATGGTGGGGAGGGGAAATCACTGTGGGTACAAGAAAGACAACAGGCAGAAGAAACAAAGGGTCCAGTCTTCCAGCCAGGCTCAGCGCCTACCTGCTGAGCAGTCAGAAACAAGTCTCAGTTTCTCCACCTGCAAAATGAGCAGCAGCTGCTGCCGGGTCCTGGGCGAGCCTCAAGCAGGCCTCCCTCTGTTCCTTTGGCAGCCCCAGATGCTGTCTCCTCTGGCTCACACATTTGCTGCCTCCACCCAATGATTCCAGCATGAATTCCCCCCTGAGTGCCATCCATAGCTCATCAAACTGTCACCTCTGTGTCCTGAGACAGGTTCACAGCTCTCTGAGATTTCGCAGGCGTGTTTACGGCTAGTGATGGCAAAGGAAACAGGTCACAGAAAACACAAAGAGAGACAGAACAGAACTCTAAAACAGTTTCCAAAGCCCAAGCCCCCTCCCACCCCAGGGTAACCCTGCTTCTGTCCCCTCTGGGTGAGGGACTCACAAAGACCAAAGTCTGGGGTCTAGCTAAGCCAGTCACCTGCTGAGGGGCCTTATAGAAGTGAGCCTCTGAGCCTCAGTCCCCATCTATAAAATGGGGACAATAAGAACAACTGTCTCACCAAATTATCACAAGGATTGAAACCCCAAAAGCGCTTCGAACACTGCCCAATACTGTGAGCTCTTGATACAGGGCGACTGGGATATTCCATTTTCTCAGTGGAAAAATGAGGAGGTGGGTTTCGTGCCGTGTGTGGACTTCTGGCTCAAACCTGCTGCAATCTGGGGACTCTCCGTGATGCTTCCTTACCTCCTCCCACTCACGTTCTTCTCTGCATGTGAGCCGCGTCACCTGCTTTGCTCACCCGCGCGGGCAGACAGCCACGGAGCGGGAGGCGTGCCCGCTCTTATTCACAGCAGCCAATGGTTCCAGCTGCCACTTGCCCATCTCATGGGCCCACCGGTGTTGGCCGGCACAGCGGGGGAGCTGAGCTGGGGTGGGTCCCTGCACACCTCAGGACTTGTCTCAAAACCATCCTCCTACCCGTGCAGACCTGGCCACATCAGCCCAGTATTTTCAGGAATAAGTAATTACAGCTTCTCTAGGACTCAGGTGGAGGACACCCACGCTGAGAGAGAATTTCTCTTGCTGTGCAAGCTCCGTAAACACTTGAAAAGTCATTTTATTTTTCAATCAGTGGGCAGGATGCCACCAAACCAGGAAGCATCATTAACTAGACCTTGAGGGATTTTTTTCCCCCAGTTTTTAGGGGGATAGGGTGGAGCTTGATGTTGGCTTTTTTTTTTCCACTAATGCTTTTTGGATAAACACATAAATCAGCATCATCTATATTCATTAGATAACGCGCCTTGTTCAATACAAAATTACCCCTGTTTTGCATGATTTTCCCCCCTTGTGATTAATATAAATGACTTAAGTTAATTATGTTTCTCTTCATGGAAAAATGTATTTGTCAAAGTGCTGAAACATCAATAAAAAAATAAACACTGTCGTTTGAAGGAGGGCAGGATTGCAAACGAGCAGGCACGGTGTGGGGAGGGGAACAAGCTCGCCCATCTGGGGGTGTCCCTCTGACTGAGTAGGCACACTTTATATTTACTAACAGTGACAAAAGCATTTTTCTTAGTTAAGCACTTGCAGGTCCTGATGAGGTAGATTGATGTCATCATTATTAACTATAATGACACCTCAGGCATAGAGAAAATGATTTTCTCCAGGATCCCAACAAAGGCTGGTGGATTAAGCCTCACCTATCCTTACCAGATACAACCAAAGCTAGGTTTTTTCCCAGCCAGTGCCCCAAAACTGGGTTCAGAGAATGAGAAAGAGACTCAAATGCACTTGATTAGCGTGTGAGTGGAGAAAAATGACAAAAAGCAAACTAGGAGGCTACTGTGAGTCCCATGGCAAGAAGCAGGCTTGGGTGTTAGACTAGTCCACTCACATTCCCGGGTCAGTGATGAGATTTTGGCACAGAGAGGGCGAGGGCTTGCCCAAGGACACACAGCATATTAGTGACAGAGAGGAGGTAGAACCCAGGACTCTTGACACCCAGACCCACCCTTTCCCTACTTTCTGCTGTTCCCCAACCCCCTGCCACTAGGGAACAAGGTGTCCCTTCTCTTTTGAGCTGGTTAGTTGCTTGTGCTACCAAGGAAGTTCCTTGAATTGCTGGAGAGTCAGGGCCACAGGGAAATCTCTGGGTTACTGACTTTTCTACAGTTTCTATAATGATCTACCCCACTCTGTTTGTTTTGGTTAGGGATTCCCGAAAGCAAACCATGGGACAAAATCATGGGTGCTGGGAGATTATTGGAGAGGTGATTCCAAGATACCCAAGCGAGAGAGAGGCTGAGTGAGACAGGAAAGGGAAGAAAATCTACATGAGGGTGTGCTAATGAGGCGGTTACTATTCTGAACACCTGTTCCCACTCCCGCCAGGAGACTACAGAGAACATGGCTCCCCATTGTCCAAAAGCTGGATAGGGAGGCGAAGGAAGTATACACTCACTCCAAGGGCTTGCATTTCCAACCCCTTGGGTCTTTGAACCCAAGGTGCCCAAGCTCTCATGGTACCAGAAAAAAAAAAGAAAAACAGAATAACCAGGACCCAGTGAGAAGCGCCAGTGCGCACAGCTGCCATCTACCCCTGATGCAAGGGGTCCAAGATGTGGGTGGGCAGCCACAGTGTCCACTACACCACCCTGTGTAAACACCCCAGTCCTCCAACACTTTCTTTTCTCCAAGTAAACACAATCATCCTGTCCTCTGATAGTCAGAAACTAGTTATCTACCTTTTATCACAGGTTGCCACTTATTTTATTTACCTATATAAATGACTTTTCTGTTTCCCCAAATATAACTGTTAATTGTTCAAATTGTTCAAGGTCAAATTAAGGCCATCATCATTCAATCATTCTACAAATGTGTTTTGAACACCTAGTCTGCACCAGGCTCTCTTTAAGGTGTTAAAGAGACAGCCCCAAAGATAGAGAGAATCATTGTTTTCAACAAGCTTGTATGTTAGTAGTTAAAACAGATGATAAACAAGAAAACACCATAATTTCAAGAAATGATAAGTCGTCCAAATAAAAACAAAGGAGAATAATATAGTAGCTGCAATGGAGGTGGGGGTACTACCGGGTATAACACTTGAGCAAAAGCCTTAATGAAATGGGTAATGAGTTAAGGAAGAAGAGTACTCGGTCAGAGAGGATTCAGGGAAACACTGTAGGGGCAGGGACAAGGTGGACTTGCTTAAGGAATAACCGAAGGTTGGTATGACATTCAAAAAAGGAGAAAGTGGTAGGAGCTATGGTAAAGGAGAACCAAATCATGTAGGAGGCTCTCTTTAAGCAAAAACTGGCACAAAAATGGTACTCAAATTCAAGTGGCTGGCTGGATGCATGGATGCATGGATGGATGGGTGGATGGATGAATGCAATAAATGCTACAGCAATGGATAAAAAAGGGAGCAAATAAAGCAACTCCTATGTGAAGGATAGTGTTGTGCCAATTGTGCATTCAAAACCAGACTTGCAGAAAGAGTAACTTCTGGACAAAAATACCTAGTGAGTAAGTTATTAGACCAAGGAGGCCATTTAGAGAGCAATGTCTCTCTCCTGGGCCTCAGCTGATGAGAATCCTACAAGAATGAGTACTCAGATCTTTCTTTATATTTTCTGCAGGGGCCTGCCTTTTCCCCAATGGTGGGTATCCAATGGCACTGAATGGCATTGCAGAAGTATTAATTAAACTTTGGTGGCTGGAAGCTAGTGAATTATCCCCTCCATTATGTATCACCATGTTTACTCATCAGGGCTCCATTTTTAATGCCAGTCTTTTAATTAAAACATGTCACCACTGTCCATTAGTGAGGAATTTGGAGGAAGAGATGTGCACATGGGGTGGGTACAGTTTAATCCAATAGTCCTTTATTGAGCTCATTCTATGTACTTGTCAAGTAGCTAGGTGCTATGAGAGAAGAAAGCGTGAGCAAAGGGCCTCAAGGAACTCACACTATCAAACAAAGCTAATTTATATAAACAACAGAGGAATGCTAAGCTAACATACCAGAATGCTTTTGAGTAACTTTTCCCACTAGTTTTTTTTTTTTTTTTTTTAAGATTTATTTATTTATTTATTTATACAAGCTCTGGGTACAGTCAGAAGCGTGGGAGGGTGAGAGAATTCACCAGAGCGGGGAGCAGAACAGGCAGACCGATGAAGTACACTGCTGAGGGGAGTAGCGGGTGCGGCAGGAGAGGTCTACACGCCATGTGGGACCCTCGCCAGTGGCTGGGGATTGAACTGGTGCTGCAGAGGCTGCGGGCAGCTTTGCAGCCCAGCGCTCAACCGCTGCACCACTGGGGAGGCCCCCCACTAGGTTTTATTTGGAAGAAACAGGTCAATCATAAGGAATTTTCTGGCACTTTTTTTTTTTTAGTCAGAATATACAGATCCTAATGCAGCTGGAAACCTTTGAAAAGACCCCTAAACTCTCTAAACCTTAATCAACATCCCCACGGATAAAAGTAGAGGCTATTTCTATCCAGGAACTCTAGACTTCAGCTGTAACTTTCTCATCTGTGATCCCTCATATGTCCAGCCCAGACCAAAAGAATGGATTTCCAGAAGGATGATGTTCCACCACACCCAGATTTTCACCCACCAGATAAAACAGTACATTATGTTCATGACAGTTTGTTTCCTGAGTCTTCAAGGGGGACCAACAAAATCTGCTTGCAAGTACAAGCATTTATAATGCAAAACGTTATATGTACATGAGACAAGGAAGTTAAAAGACAAATGCTACCAGAATTTCAAGGAAGGAGGGCTACATTTGGGATAGTATTTGATCTAGACCCCAAAGCCTAGGTGACCTTCGGAGAGCAGAAGGAAATGGGAAGGTAAGCACTTTGAGGAGAAATTTTCTCCCCTTCCTATCTGCTCAGGAAGCTGTCTTATAAGGATGTGATGTGGTAACCATACTGAGGCCTGAGGTGTCAGACACAGAGGCAGAAAGGCAGAGCAGAAGAATGAAATAAACAAGGATCCTGTGTGAAGCAGTGCTGTGATACCTTTGTCTAGCCCTCTTGTAAAGTTAAACTTTCTGGTTTCCTCCACTCTTAGTCAGGTTTCTGTTATTTGCAGCTGATAGCATCCAGCTACCTACCCCTCCAGCACTGGCACTGACCTTCATGGTAAGTTTTATGCTTTTTTTCTGGTTTTATGTGGTTGATCTACGTACTCCCCTGTTCTTCCTTCCCTAGCCTATAGCTCCTTCATCTCTGTTTCCCAAACTCACCCACCTGAGCCTTTTCCTTCCAGAACTTCTCCTTCCCCACATAGTAGGTGTTCAAATGATGTGTGATTACTAAAGGAATGAAATAAGGGCCGCCCTGGTGGCACAAGGGGTTAAGACGCAACCTATGAAGCTATCCACAGCCACTGCAGCATGAGTTCGATCCCCATCCAGGTAGCTACCCACATGGCACAGCAGACCTCTCCTGCCTCACCCGCTGCTCCCCTCAGCAGTGTATTTCATGAGATCTGCCTGTTCTGTTCCCCACTCTGTCTCTGGTGAATCCTCTCACCCCCACACCTCTTGTGAATCCTCTCACCCCCACACCTCTTGTATGCATAAATAAATAAATCTTTAAAAAATAAATAAATAAATAAGGGAATGAAAGAAAGGCCACCTGGAAACTGCTTAATGACAATAAAACCACTGCACCTCAGGGATTGCTTTGCAAATACATTTTTTCATTAAGCCAAAGAACTCTGGCAGTGACCTAAAAACAAACATTTGAAACAGCACAGGAGATTTCCAAAAATTAAAACATTCTGCACTGAGAGGGAAAAAAAATGTATTTAACCAAAACAGCACCTGCTGGAGATATTAACATTTTCAAATTAAGGGCACTTTGAGCTTTCACGGCATGAACACTTATGCACACGCCATTTAGACATCTGAAGGTTCAATATGAGCTTTTAAAAACTTGTTTGTTTTAAGTAGATGAGATGTGCATGCGTATACACACACACACACACACACACACACACACAGTCTTCTGCCTCTGTGGTGCTTGCTCCTTTGCATCATCCATCGCCTTCAGGGAGGGTAAGCCTGCCCGTGCTATTGTAGCAACAGGGAAATCTTCTCCACTGTTAGCCTGCCCCCCCAAAAATGTCCTTCTCTTTTCTTCCTCAACTTATTGAATTCCAATGATCTCTTCACTGTCTGGTTTCTATTACTTGCAGCCTGCTACTAGCCGTTTTCCAATCGTGGAAACTCACTCTCCATCCAATGACATTCCAAGCTCCCTGGGGCAGGAAGGACCAGACCTCGCATTTTTTTTTTTTTTTGCCTGAGCCTCTGTTTGAAGCTTTTTCTTCTTGTGTGAGCACATCCATACCATGGGTTAAATCCCACCTGTGTGAAGACAGCACTCCTGCTCTGTCTCCAACCAAAGCCTCTCGGCTGAGCTCCACGTTCACAGTGCCAGCTACTACTTGGCTCACCACATGGATGTTTCAAGACATTCCAAGCTTAACCTGGTCAAAATGAGGCTTCCAATCCTCCTCCATCCTGCTGTGCCCTTGGGTCTAAATTTATTATCACTTCCTTTGAACTTATATGTATATATGTGTGTGTGTGTGTATATGTATATACACACACACACACATATATACACTATATATAATATCCTCCTTTATATATATCATATCCTATATATAATATCCTATATATAATATCCTATATATAATATCCTATATATAATATCCTATTTTATGTATATAAATAAAATATCCTAGTTTATAGAGAGAAAGTTGCCTATATTTTGAACTAGGAACTAAGTCAAGCCTGGACCAGCAGAACAGCACTGTTTGAGATAAGAGTGAGTAAAATTCTTTTTTCTTTAATATTTTGTGCTGAGTTAATATTGGTTTATATCAATGCTCCCATAACAGAAGTGCAGGATTCCCCCCTTCAGGCTTTGTTGCCACACCACCAAAGCACCCACACAGTCCACCACGTAGAACTTTGTCCTCATCCCTCCCTCCCTTCCCTTCCCCGCTGGTTGCCCCCTCCCACAATCAGCTTTCAGAGATTAGTTTTTTCATTTGGCTTCATCTAAATAAAGAACATGTGTGTTTCAAAACAATACTGCCCAAGGAAGATTCAGAAAAATGCACCGCATACCTGGCTCCACTTTTTATGCTACTCGTGGGCTTCTGTGTTTCAGACGCGTCACGGCTTTGGTGACGCAAAGAGTTTTCTAGTTGAAGGCATGTTGTGTGTCTACAATGCTAAGTGACAACGCCCCCTCCAATTGACCTGTGTCTTCAAGGTCAGTGAAGAGTCTGGTGACAGGAAGCATCAGATCAGTGAACCAGACCTGAGGTCTCCTGTACCCTGAAGTTTCTTAGCTATAGGAGAATCCCAAGGGAAACCAAGTGATGATAACGTAATAAATAATAATTCCACCAGACTCCTATGTTGCACCTGTCAATTTGAAAAGCACTCATGCATTCAACATTTATTTGATAAATATCTGTTACGGCCGTGTTATAAACCAAGCACTGTGGGAGGCCCTGTGGGTATGGTGTTACCCCAAGTAGCCACAATTCCTTTCCTTAGAAAGCTTTAGGACTGGCGAGAAAACATTTTTTGAGGCAATATTTCTATAGCACTTTATCAATAACCGGCTGCTGTTCTAGGCACTTTACAAAGAGTAACTCATTCATGCTTTACAGTAACTCTACAAGTACAGCTATCCCCATTTCACAGATGAGGAAACTGAGGCTCAGAGGTGAACCATCTTGTTCAAGGTTAGAGGTGGGATCAGCTGTCTGACCCCCAGCAGCATGTTGCTGGAGGGAGGCTTTTGTGACCACAGACTGGGAAATTCTGTCGAGATTCCCAAAGCCGAGACTACCTGGCCAGATCATCCCACCCCGTGGCTCAGGGCTCTTTCCCCCTTGAGTCCAAAATTCAAAGAAATCACACAAGTAGCTCTGGTCTGAGAATGTCAAGGTTGTGCTAGCGGGATTTGTAGGCTCCCAAGGCAATTTGCATCTCCTGTTGGAAGTTTTCCTCATCAAAGCAACGGAAATCAATGCAGTAAATACAGTTATAATGAACTGGCTGCCTCACACTCCCTGCCTCTTTCCTAAGGAAACAGAATCACGAAAGACATGTATTGGTTCCAGCTCCATCACGTCCTTCCTGCTCACCCGGTCCTCCCACTGGGAATCCTCTTTGCTCCTGTCAACATCATTTGAGATGTTTGGGGTTTTTTATTGGATACTCTTTGTCACTGTGTCTGTGAGGATTCAGCAAAGTAAGATTTAAGAGCCAGAGGGAGTTTAACTTCTTCCGTGCATCAACCACAACGACCCTGCCTTCTAGAGGACAGACCGTGAACTTCCAGACAGGAAAGGACCCCAAGAATATCAGGTGACCACCTCATTTCACAAACGTGGAGACTGAGGCACAGAGAGGCAAAAAGCACACAGCAAAGGATCAGCACCCCCTCCAGCATCCGTGCAGCCCACCTTAGGCAGATGCACAGACTCGTAGGAAGGCTTTGATGTGAAAGACCTTGGGAAAGCTGATTGTCATCTCAGTGACTCAATTTTATCACGTGTAAAATGGGGATGATAATACAAAGTATCTGTTCCAGTGAGTTACTGAAAGCTTTCATGATACAGAAAAACAATTAGACTTGCACAAGTAGTAAATGCTCAGTAAATGTTGGTAATAGGCTTTATCCCAAAAAGGTAGCATCCCTGAGGCTAAAAGCTACTTAGAACTTCAAGGCAACACATGAGCCTTTGTTGCACTGAGAATCAGCCTAAGACAGAAATTGCCTCTCCTCATTTCACAACTGTCGGTCTTATCCCCTGGATAAATGGTCAAATTGAAAGTCCCTCAAGGCAGAACATAGCCCTAGACATCTTTGTGTTGCCCAACACAGTGCTAAGCGCAAATGGTGTGCCTTAATCCTGATCTTGCTGCCAGGCTCATCTGCTGATGTCCTGTGCCTGCCAGCTCATGAAGGCCAGCCTTCCTGCCAGGTGGGCTCTAAAGAATTGCTCTCGTTGAATCAGCAGTTTTTGAATTTGGGTCTCAGGTGTGGGCTTTGTTTTGCAACTTTAACCACTGCCTCTGGGCAGCCCAGATTTGTTGTTCTTTACAGGTTTGTTTGTTTTTTTCTGGCTTAACACAAACTCTTTCTCATACACCCCCACGGCTTTCCAACTCAGGTATATATGATTGGCTCAGGGAGAACTGCTGGTCCCAGATCTCAATCCCACAGAGTCTCACCTATTCCCACCCTCTGAGATACACATGCATACACACCCTAAACCCTTCAAGTCCCCAAAACCAGGGGTTGGACATTAGTAGTTGTCATTTCCATTCATTCTTCCCCCATCCATTGTTGCCTAATTTCTCTCATCTTGACTTTCTAAGTCTTTCTGTGGTTATGGTAACTATATGACCCAATCTTGGTCACATGGGATGGAAGTCTGGCTTTTTTGGAAGATTTTCCTTTTTATTAGAAGAGAAGAGTCTATGAGAAGAAACCCCTGCCTGTCTGCCTTGGTTGCCACATGTGAGATTTTATGTTGGACCTGAGGTCATTATATTGCAAAATGAGGGAAAGGCTATGAGAACTGCAGGGAGTCAACTGGAACACTATCAACACTAAGATGCTAAATGAACAAAGTCTCAAGCCACTAGCCTCTGGATTTTTTTTATTATAAGAAACAACAAAATTTTCATACATCATAAGCCAATTTTAGTCAGGAGTTCTGTTACTTGCAGACAAAGGCATTCCAGAACTTTATCAGGTAAACATCAGTGTGCCTATGACAATGCAGAAAATTGAAGAATTGTAGAATGAGGGAGGAAATTTAAAAGTCATCCATGCATGTCTGATCCATAGAACAATGGAATGGCATTGAGGGTCCATAAATAAATTTAATATTTACAGTCAAATGATTTTCAAAGAGGGTACTGAGACAATTCAATGGGAAAATAATAGTCTTTTTACTAAATGATGCTGGGATAACTAGATATCTACTTGCAAAGTATGAATTGCAGATCTACCTCATAACATATACAAAAATTAATTCAAGTGTACCAAAGACCAAAACTACTGAACTCTTAAATAAAAACAGAGTCATAAATTTTCATGATCTTGGATTAGGCAATGGTATCTCAGAAATGGTTCCAAAAGCACAAAAGAAAAAAAAATAAGTAAATTGGACATCCTCAAATTACAAAATTTTGTGCTTCAAAGGACACCATCAAGAAAATGAAAATATATCTCTCATAGAATGAAGAAAAATTATGTAAATCATATATCTGATAAGTTACTTGTGTCCAGAATATATAAACAACCCTTAAAACTCAATAACTAAAAAGACAAAGAGCCCAATTCAAAACTGGGCAAAAGAGCTAGATAAACATTTATATATACATATATACTTAAAGAACTATACATAAATGCTGATGAAAATATGCTTAACATCATTAGTCATTAGAGAAATATAAATCAAAACCACGATGAGATATCACTTCACACCCACTAGAACAATTATAAAAAAGAAAACAAGAGTTGGAGAAGATGTGGAGAAATTGGACCCCTCACAAAATGCTGGTAGGAATATAAAATGATGCAGTCACTTTGGAAAACAAACTGGTAATTCCCCAAGTATCTGTAGATACCTGGTAAATATAAATATAGAATTTATATTTATATATAAATATAGAATTATCTGCTGAGAAGGAATTAAAACATGTGCCCAGACAAAACCTGAACATAATTATTCATTACATACCATGAATACATTATCTATAAGAGCCAAAAAAGTGGAAACAACCCGAATGTTCAAGATGATAAATAAAATGTGGTATATTCTTCCTGTGGAATATTATTCAACAATAAAAAGGAAAGAAGTTCTTATCCATGCTACAACTTTGAAAAATAGTATGCTAAGTGAAAGAAGTCAGTTGCAAAAAGAGCATATTGTATTGTTCCATTTATATTAAATGTCTAAAATAGATACAGCTATAGAGATGGAATGTAGGGAGAAGAATGATTGGGCAAGGGAGCATGACAGTTAAAGGGCAGGAAGTTTCTTTCAGGGGGTGATGAAAATGTTATAAAACTGATTATGGTGATGGTTGCACAGCTCTGTGAATCTATTTTAAAATCGTTGAACTGTACACTTTAAATGGTGAATTCTAAAGTACATCAATTACATTTCAATAGAGCTATTTACAAAACAAGTCATCCATGCCCAACACCCAAACTTGTTCAGGTTCTTCCCTGATGGGGTTACCAGAAACTGGACTCAGTTAGGAACTGAGGAAACAAGAATAATTTTCAACATCAAATCTAACAAGTGGAGGGAGAATTAGAACTTGATCTGAAAAGGAAAACTGTAACATCAACATAAGTAAGCAGCAGGTTCAGGAGGCAGAGGTGGAGAAGTTCCTGAAGACAAAGATGACAAAGACATTGATCAATCCACTCAGCTCCAGCATCTGTGGAAGACATGGCTACGTATGATGGCATTCTGCTCTGCTGAGCCCGGACAAGCAGTATAATGCTACACATCCAGAATTTAGACAACCACTACTAGTCCATGGGAACTAGCATATTCCTGACCTAGAACAATAGTACCAAGGGGGGATTTTGTAAAACATTTGAAACCACATTCATGGACAGAAAGGAAATCATGAGGACATTGGGATAATCCATTGAGAACCTGAGATGATGCTAGAGTTCTTCTAAGACTAGATTTCCCTACTAGAGTATCTCAGTACTATTCCTTGTACCTCATTTCATCTTTGAAAGATAATATTGATTTCAAGCCATTCTACTAGCTCTTCTCTCCCCATTCTCTCCAAATCCTATTTAATTCCTTGGAACCACATGGATTTATTTATTCAACAAGTATCCATAGCACAACCATATTTATATCTCTATCCTTATCTCTGCTTACCATGTGCCAGGACTAGGCTTTAAAGGGAGCTGATGGGGGGCAGGGGAAGGTATAATTACCTTAGTGTGGAGTCAGCAAAAAGACAAAACTTGCAAATGACCATAGATCTGAGGCATACAGTAGGAGAGCGGTCAAAACGTTGGCAAGAAGAGCACAAGGGACTGTGGTGATGGATCACAGGTGCTATGTGGTGGGAGAACTTTCAGAACTACACCTGAAGGGAGAAATCAAACATTGTACAAAAATGAATGATATAAGAAAATGAATAAATTTATTTTAAAATTTAAAAAATAACAACCTTTAATGTGAATTGATTCAATTAATTGTTTTTCTGCTGATAAAATCTCCTCTGAGAGTGGTTTCCAGGGTGGGGGTGGACAGCATGAATGCATGGGATGTCTGAGGAGTATCAGGGTTAAAGTCATCTAACTCATCTGAAGCCTAAATTATCAATAACAAAATTGAAAGTGCCAGAGACACTTGAGCAAAGTGCACAAGAATAGGTTATTGGAAGAAATACAAATGGATAATAAAGAGTTCTTTTTTAAAAAAAGATTTATTTATGCATACAAGAGCTGAGGTACAGGCCAGAGGTGCGCGGGCTGAGAGGATTCACCAGAGACAGAGTGGGGAACAGAAGGCAGATTGACTGAAATACACTGCTGAGGGGAGTAGCAGGTGAGACAGGAGAGGTCTACTGTGCCATCTGGGTCAGCTCCCTTGCCGGGGATCAAACTGGTGATGCAGTGGCTGCAGATAGCATCATAGCTTAACCCCTTGCGCCACCAAGAAGGCCCCAGGAAACAAGTTCTAACTCGTAAACAATGAAATGTAAAACAGAGCAATGAAATTCTGTTTTTCATCCATCATATTAGTAATAGTCAATGGTGGTAAGATAGACACAAATACATACTTCTTGTTGGACTACAGCTGGCACATTTGGAGATTGCAATTGAATAATATGCACTTTAGTTCATTCCACTCATGTGCTTAGAACACAGTCTCAGAAGGTGTTTCTGATATAAAGATGTTCATCAAAAGTGTTTTGTACAAGCAAAAATGAACAAATTCAAGGTCCACAAAAGGGGAATGGTTACATAAATTGCAATTATCCTTATGCTAGAATCAATTTTGAAGTAGTTGAATGGCATTGGGGAAATGCTTGAAATATAAAGTTACTCTTAAAAATGCGGGTCCAACTACAAGGTGTATTTAGTTTCTAATTACGTAAAGTCTTCACCAATTCCTAGGAAAGAAATGCCACAAAGTGCTGACAGAAGCATTTCTTATGCAGTAACCAGTGATGTAGCTTTCCTTTTTTATTCTTTTCTAGAAATTTTTCAAATTTTCTCAAATTATCATGCATTGTCCTTTTTTTTCTTTTCTTTTTTTTTGGGGGGAGAAGTAAAAGAAACAGTATTATTATAACAAATAAAAAAGAAAGCAATTAAATATCTTTATTCACCGGGGCTGATCCTATTACCAGCTGAATCTGCAGAGGTCTCGTTCATAAAATAAGAACAATTGTACCTGAACTGCTTCAAAAATTGTTTTGAAGATTAAATAAGAGCATGTGACATGCTTTGTAAATTGTAAAGCTCTGTGCAAATGTTAGCTGTTGTTAACATTACAACAAAATTAGCTCCAATGATCTAGAGAAGAGAAAATAAATCCATAATAAGATACCTCAGGTTTTGACAGAGAAACTGGGAAAACATCAGAATGATCTAAGAACAGAAAGGAGGAAAAAGGCCACAGGAATTCTGAAGAACACTCACTGGCATTTCTCAGGAAGTCCACGGAAAATGTTTAACAAGAAACCAAAACAAAACAAGAAAAAAGCAAAAGCTACAAAGCGATCAAATGTTAACAGTGCTGCAAATTGAGAAATATTCAAATCAAGAGAATGGAGTCCTCATTCGTGGTGACAGACAAGTGAAAATCAGAATTCATTTAGGTCAAAATACACTGGAAAAGCATACTGCAGGATCTGACTTGACCCCAGAAATAAAATAAGCACCCCAAAGGAGAAAACTAGCAAGAGGGAGAGTGTGCTTAATGATCACAAGGCAGGGCTGGACTCAGAAATGGCAGGTTCCAGCAAAAATCTAGAATTCCTTTCCCCACAAAGGAAGACACTGTGGCCTGCAGGGCTTGTCACTCCCTCCCTTTTGAAACTCTCTCCAGTTCTAGTTTCTCAGACCCTCACATGTGCTGCTTGCCTGCAGCCCATTCTCAAACTTCACTCTTCCTGTCTTTCACACTGTGCCTGCTCTAAGTGTCTTTTGTTTCTCTCTACTCTTTACTATGACCACTTTCTCCCTGTTCCCAGCAAGAACTGACAAATGTTCATCTCCACAGGCATCCTTTCTCAACTCCCACACCATCTCTTCAACTGGTTACTGGATATGCCTCCATAAAAGCCCCACTGCCACTTTAAATTAAGCTTACCTAAAACCAAATGCATCTTTAAAAAAAAAAAAAAGTTTCGCTTTTTTTGCCAGTGGTGATTTTTTTTTTTTTTAGATTTATTTATTTATTTATACAAGCACTGGGTATAGTCAGAAGCGTGGGAGGGTGAGAGAATTCACCAGAGCCAGAGCCGGGAGCAGAGCAGGCAGAAGGACCGAAGTACACTGCCAAGGGGAGCAGCGGGCGGCAGGAGAGGTCTGCGCACCATGTGGGACCATCGCTGGTGGCCAGGGATCTAACTGGCACTGCAGAAGCTGCGGGCAGCTTTGCAGACCAGTGCTCAACCGCTGTGCCACCAGGGGAGGCCCCAAATGCATCTTCTTAAAAACCAAAGCAACAAAAATTGGTTCAATGGCGCTTCACCTGCTATTACTCATCATCATTCTGCTAGAAATATTGGCTTCCCCTTGTGTTTCTTCCTCTCTTCCCAAATCAAACTAATCATGTCCCAAAATGTGCTGATCTATCCTTTTGTGCTTTTCTGATGTAAACCCTCCCTCCTGCCCCCATTCGGTCCAGATCTTTATTGGCTACTGCAGCAGCTCCTGACTGGTCCCCCCTCTCTATATCTCTCCAGCACCTTCTAAATGTTTCTGTCAAAGAAAATTTCCCAAGATGATGTTTTCTCCTGATTTGGATTTTCCCAACCAAGAATTTCTTTTTTTTTTTAAATAAATTTTATTTTTATACTCCCCATACAATTACAACCCCCTTATTTTGACCCCAATCCCTCCCCTCCCTGGCCCCCACCCCCCCATTGAGTGTCTCTGGTTCATAGTTTTTTGTTGATTTTGATTTTCACTTTCTTATAGTTATTCATTTTCCTGGTCCCTTATTTAAGTCTTCTAGATTCCTGCTATGAGTGAGACCATCCAGTATTTTTCTATTCTTTCTGGCTTATTTCGCTGAGCATGATCCCTTCCAGCGCCATCCATGTTGCTGCAAATTGCATGTGTTTATCTTTTTTGAATGCTGAGTAACATTCCATGGTGTATATGTACCACACCTTCTTGATCCAGTCACCTATTTTTGGGCATTTGGGTTGTTTCCAAAGCTTAGCTATTGTAAACAGTATTACTATAAACATAGGAGTGCAGGTGCTCTTTGGATTGATGTTTCTGTGTCCAAGCAAGAATTTCAATGACTACTTTATGCCTATTAGATAAAGAACAAATTCTTTGCCTACCATTCAAAGCTAAGGGCCGGACCAAAGACTTTGTCAATTCCACTTGAAGGACTGGGCTAAGATGGTAGCCAAGATTACATTTCAAGTAAAAGCCTTAGTGTTGCCAGCTGTCAAGAGTTGATGAGTGTGAACAGGGTTGTTAGTGATCCAATAAAAGGTTAAATCAGAGAAATAATATAATTGTCAATATCTGAGTACAAAGGCCAATATCCTAAAGTGAATCAGGGCAATGAAATCATTCTAGAAATGGGAAAGAGTACAGAGGTCAGATCAGGAGAGTGAGCTCCACCAATAAGGATCAGGTTAGAAACTGGAGTTGAAGCCAAAGAGATCAGAAGCATGCATATTTCAGAGCGCCCAAGAGGCTGATAGAGGGTATGGTGACACATCTGAAGCCGACCTTCCTGGGCATCTGCTCCCCAAACCGTGCTAACTTTTCTCCATGTACATTGAGGTGAGCTGCAGATTCTGACAAAGGCAGGTGTGCAGCATCCAGAAAATTAACCAAAATCAGTTATTTCTCCTCTGCATGAGCCCACCACTCTATGCCACTACATGTCAAAATATCTATGAATTTCCACCTACCCACCCCCGTCCTTTCCATCATTTCCCCAGCTTAGAATGTCCCTGACCCAATAATGTCTGATTTTCATTCTAACTTCCTGGCATAACTCAAGTCTCATGTCCACCTGCAGTTCACAAGGAATTTTCCTTCTTCTAAATTCAATGTAAAAAAGATACCAGGAGTACAAGGAATTTACTGGATCTAAATCTGTATTACTCCTTTGGCTCTGAGGCTGCCTTAGGTTGGCAGTAATATTTTCATGTATGGTTTGAGACAGATGCTATTGGCTGGCCAAGGCATATTTATTTCAACACTTATTTCCACATTGCCTACCTTCACCAAAGAGTTTAGAAGGTCAAAACACTTATATTTCCAGTCTTTTACTGTTAGGGTAGCCATGTGACACAACTGTAGTCAATGCTAGATTCATTCAAGTCGTGTGTGTGTGTGTGCGCGTGTGTGTGCGTGTGTGTGTGTGTGTGTGTGTGTGGTGGGGGAGAACAAAAGGGTAAGGAAATGCTTCTGAAAGGCACGTTTCTCAATAAAGTGATAGTTGGTGCCCCTACCCTTGCTTTTTGTTCCTTCCTCAAATATGGGTATGATGCTTGAAACTGCAGAAGCTATTTTGTCATCATGAGGCAACAAGTGCAAGGATGAGAGTTGCTACAATGGTGGACCTACAGGGCCTCATCCCTAAGGGCATTGTTGAGCAATTAAACCAACATCAGCGCTCACCCACACTCAGACTACTTACAATAAAAAAAAAAAAAATTGTACTTGTTTCACACAGTTTTGGTTAATCTTTCTGTTACTTTCAGCTGAAAATGTTCCTAGCTCAGTCATTTCCCTTCTGACTATAAGCTTTTTGATGACAGGAACTGCCTCTTCTATACCTTTGCTTTCTGCACCACCAAATGTAGAACCTAGTCTATAATCAACTAAAAACCATCTTCTAGCAGTTGTAAGTATAGTAAAGAGTTTCCAATCCCTCAAAGTGTGTGTTGAAGGAGGCAGGACACGAGTATTAGATGAAATAGTGGAAAACAAATGAGATGTTCTAGACCTAATTGAAAAATCAAATATAAATAAATCCTGCCAACCAGATGGCTTCCACCCAAATGCTCCGAAGGATGAAATTACAGAAATATTGGTCAAAACATGTGACCTGTAATTATAAAAGGACTTGGGACCCCTAAGTCTGGGTGATGGTCAAAGTCTCTCCCACCTAAAAACCACCTCAAGAGGAGCCTGGGAGCCAGAAGCAACCGGCCTGACTTCTGTTCCAAACGTGTTGATAGAGAGAATCTGTTAGAGATCTCACAATATCTAGCAATACAAACTTGGTGGAAAGTTGTCGCAGCCCTTCCTCAAGGAGGCCCTGAAACAGTTAATCTGCAAATTTCCTTTTAAAGGGGGCAGATGGTGAGCCATAATGAGAGAAAGAAGGAGGGGACCAGCGGACACAGGACATATTTAGAATTTCAGAAAGTCTGTGGTGTGGTTTGAAAGCACAGCTTCGTAAGTATTCCTCTGCTCTGGAATTGGTGAGTCTTTGACCTCAAATCTGGAAATAGAGAATAGGATTAAATAAGCACACATCTTGATGATGGGATCCCCAAAAATCACACTGAGACCAACAGGAGCAAACAGTTTTATAACTGTCTGGAGGAAGACATAGTCATGCAGCAACTCTTCATCTATCTATGATGCAGCACAAAGCTCAGATAACTGAGATATAGTTGCCAGATAAAATGCAGGACTGCCAATTACATTTGAAACTTAAAGTGACAACAATTACTTGTGTAGCATAAGTAGATCCCAAATATTCAATGTTGGAATATACTTACAACAAAAACTTATTCATCATACACTCAACCTTTGCTTTGGTGTATTTGTTTGTTGTGTTGTTGTTGTTGTTTTTCCAAATCTAGTAGTCTTGGATAAGGAGAAATGGAGGAAAGAGCTTTGTGCCTCACTGGGATCAAGTGGATCAACCTACATAAGAAGGCCAGGAAGTGCCAGAACATGTACACGTCAGTTACCAGCTTGTGCAGGGGTGAGCCAGAATAGCCGCAGATGGCCTCAGCCCCCAATAGTGGCTTCCCAAAGGCACTCTGACCCAAATACTTTGTCAGTCAGTGAGTGCCTTGCTGCTTGGCCACACTGCACACTTCAGGGATGACTGGAGTGTCATTCCAGGGATGACGAGGCCATCCACACAGCAGGAATGTGGAGTGGGCTATCCTGGGGCAACCTCCCTCCCCATGGCTTATACTTCCTGGTGATCAGCACTCCAACCCCCTTCTCTCTGCCCCTACTAGGAGCAGCCAACATGTTGCCAACATCAGCAGTCACCTCTGCATCCCCAAGCTCAGTGGCTCACAGCACATGGAAAATAAAGCCGGGCTCCAGAATCAGCAGCCTCTGTGCCATGCTCTACAGGGGCTACAGTCAGCACTAGCCTCCCTCAGTGTAGGCCATGGCCTGACCTTGCCCTTTCCTGGCTCCAGGGCTCCTGGCTTGCTCTGATCACAGGGCAGCACATTCTTTGGTGGCTCCAGAAGCCACCTGGCTTCCTTTTCTGTCCTGGCTTGAACTTGGACAACTACAAGGTCCTTACCCTTCTGCTTGCCCGTCACTGTCCTTGGTCCCCAGTTCATTCCACTCCTACCCACTGGATGCAACTAGAGTGGGCCCTTCCCTGTGGCAGCCTAGGGTCAGTGTGGCTACTGTATGGACCCCCACCTTCTTTTCTCTGCTTCCTGAGATCTTCCCCTTTGTTTTCTAGAAATGATAATGAATATGATAGTCTGTAGGGAACACATCCAAAGTTTAAAGATAGAGACAGTTTAGAACTTCTGTACAGGTCTGCTACCAAATAAGTAGGGATTAAGACCTGGAGTAGCTTCAGGAGCATCTCAAGTCCACAGGCAGCAAAATGAGAAACTAGGTTGGTGATTCCAGAGGGAACATTTAAAAGTCCAATTTTAAGAGCATGAAGGTGAGAAATTGGAACCCTCAATCATGAACATTCCTGGTGGGAATGGATAATGTGGAAAATAATTTAGTGATTTCTCAATAAGTTAAATATAGAATTACCAAATGACCCAGCAATTCCACTCCCACATATATGCCCAAAGGAATTAAAATGGACTTTCAAACAAAAATTTGTACATGGTTGTTAAAAGCAGCTCAATCCACAATAATCAAAGCAAAAACTACTCAAACATAACAGATGAATGGATAAACGAAGTGCAGTCTATTCATGCAATGGAATATTATTTGGTCATAAAAAGAACTGTAAAGACTGAAGCGCTGACACAAGCTACAATGTGCACGGGCCTTGAGAAAGTTATGCTCAGGGAAAGAAGCCAGATATAAAAAGTGACATATTGTGTGATTCTATTTATATGAAATATCTGGAATAGGCAAATCTATAGAGATAGAAAGAAGATTAGTAATTACCAAGGGTTGGTGAGATAGGGAGGTTGATGGGTCGCATCTAAGAGATATGAGACTTCCTTTTGAGCTAATGAAATGCTCTAAAATTGATTGTATGTTAATGCACAACTCTATGAATACATGGCAGATCCTCAATAGAATTGTTTTGTTCAACATCATTGCATTATAACATTGACGATAAGGGGGAAAAAATCAATTCCTGGTTATGGCCACTTTGTGTGTGAAGTTTGTACATTCTCCCCTTAGTCTGCATGCACTTTCTCCAGGTACCCCAGTTTCCTCCCACATCTTAAGGATGTGCCTGTGAGGTTCATTGTCATTTTCCATCATCTCAGTCTGAGCGAGTGTGGGTGTGTGCGTGAAGCACCCCAGATGGAATGGCATCCTGTTCCTTTGTGCCCCGAGCTGCCAGGGCAGACTTGAGTCATGAGTGACCCTGAACTGGGATAGCTGGGTTGAAAAATGAATAAATTAATGACTCTAAATGATTGCTGAATATTGAAAGTGTTTTGTATCTTTATTTGGGTGATATAGGAACTTAATTCTAGTTTATATCAATTAACTTATGATAAAAATGGTTTGTTAGATGTCAACTCACTTAAAGGCACAGTTTCCAAGAACCTATTGATGATATTAAGGGATGCTGTACCGTAATAAAAATACGTTGACTTGTACGTTGAAATGGTGAGTTATATGGTGTGTGAATTATATCTCAATAAAGCTGTTTTTTTCACCCCCCTCAGGTATAGTCCCCATAGAATTTCCTTCACCAATGCACCCATGCACCATCACCACAGCCCCCCAAAAAAGCAAACATTGTTTAAAAATGAACAATGATGCAAAAATATATATAAATAAAAACAAAATTTAAAAAATTAAAATGTTTTTAAAAACTGTTTTTTTTAAGTTGGCACATGGGTCAAAGTGGACTTCAATTCTATGAGACCAGGATAAGAGAAAGAATCTAAAAGTAATTCATCAAAAAAGAAGAGAATTCTTTATTGCCCTCACACCAATGCCTATGGAAAGCCCCAAAGGTGGATTTTTCTGTCTCTGTTGCTAGATTATCTCCCTGTCTTGGCCCCTAGATGCTACCTTTGCACCTCACACATATCTCCACTTACCCTTTCTAGGATCAGATTGTAATTGTTGGCTGAGCTGGCTGCTCCCCAACTGGTTGTGGGATCTCAGAGAACAGAAACCAGTCCTTGTTGCGCTTGTCTCCAGCACCTGGTTCCTGCTTGGTACTCAATAAAGAAGGGCTGAATTAATATAACATCTAAAAGTCCTGGTCTCTTGTAACTAAAGGTTTTCCTGTCTCACAAGGAACTGGGGACACTAATTGTCTTGGGCATAAGAACCAGGTAGTTGGGGAGACAGATGGAAGAGGCTTTTTGCCCACCGAGAGTAACTTGAGTCTAATACATGCAAACACATGGCCTTTTGCCATAGATTTATGTCATTTTAATTGTCTAAAAATACATTAGAGAGCCCCCCTGGTGGCACAGGTTGTTGGGAAGCGGCCTATGTAGCTGCCCACAGCCTCTGTAGCACAGTTCAATCCCCAGCCAGGGAGCAACCCACATGCCGCAGCAGACCTCTCCTGTCTCGCCCGCTGCTCCCCTTAGCAGTGTACTTCAGTCAATCTGCCTGTTCTGTTCCCCATTCTGTCTCTGGTGAATCCTCTCACCGCCCCCCACACACACACCTCTGGCCTGTACTCCAGCTCTTGTATGCATAAATAAATAAATCTTTTAAAAAAATAAAAATACATCAGAAAGACACAGAATTCATACATTTGACAAGAGTGGAATATGACAGAGGTCTCAAAAGAGCAGATGTAGATAGCTAACCTCTTCATTAGAGGTTCAGGGGAGAGGGACAGCAAGACACTAGGAGAGAACAGTGAGTCACAGCCATGACTCTTAAATAGGCAACCATATGGGCCTCCCTGGTGGCACAGTGGGGTGAGCGCAGCACTGTGAAGCTGTCCATAGCCTCTGCAGTGCGGGTTCAATTCCCAGTCAGCCAGGGAGATACCCACATGGCACGGAGGACCTCTCCTGTCTTGCCCCCTGATCCCCTCAGCAGTGTCTTTGGTCTATCTGCCTGTCCTGTCCCCCACTCTGTCTCTGGTGAATTCTCTCACCCTCCCACATCTCTGGCCTGTACCTATGTGTCTTCATGTCTTCATTCACTCTTGGTTGTGACACAGGTTCTTCCTGGGCACTGCCAGCCTCCATGCTCTGCCCACCATCAGTCCCAGCATCACACCGATGTGCCAAAGTCATGTGATATCCACCTCCTCACCAGCACACTACCTGTCTGTTTGGGAAGCCCAATAGGGCTGTGGCAACTAAAAATCAGGACAGAAGCCTTCACCCCTGGGCATTTCATCGACTTACAAGGTGAGAATGTGCGACTTGGCCTTCGTCATCCATGGAGAGGATGCATGGGGACCCTGGGATAGAGGCAAACCTCATCCCCTCTAGCCTCCCTGCTTCTCCTGGGATTTGCCCCTCTCATGCACCCCCTCCCACTCATGGTTTCTGGACCCTCAGGCTGTACCCCTTTACATTTGGGCAGTGACGCCTAGGGCAGTGAGGAAATAGAAAGCAATGAAACTCAAATGTCCCCAAAGCACAGCATCCCCCCGCCCCCACAGTGAGCCAGCGTTTCAGTCAGGATATGCTTTGAGATGGACTATTGATGTCCCAGCCACCCTTACTTCCCAGTAAGCACCCTGGAGGCAGCTTTGTATCTCCAAATCACCAAGTCACCGTTGTCAGCCCACACACAGAGCTGGCACAAGGCCCGAACTCAGTCCTCGCTGTTGAGCTAATGTTGAGTGAGTAAGCCCTTACCACTGCTCCATTTATTTAATCCTGACATCAGCCTTATGAGGCAAGTGCTAGTATTCCCGTTTTATAAATGAGTCACCAAGAACCTAAAGTAACTTGCCCAGAAGCCCACAGCTACTCAACAATAGAACCAGGACTCAAACTCCATCAGGTCCAGAATCCTCTAGCTTAACCCAAGTGCATTCCATGATTCCTACAAGAGACAATGAAGGTGTGTGTGTGTGTGTGTGTGTGTGTGTGTGTGTGTGTGTGTGTGTTTAGGAGGAGGGTAGACAGCACGTGGAAGGAAGGAAAAAGAGAAGAAAAGAAGACAGACTGGAGAGGGAGGGAGGACGGGAAGCCACTGGGCCAGGTACTTGCTCTCCTCTCTAAGAGACAGCAGCTCTGTTTGCTCAGTGCCAAGAGATCAGAGGCTGACCCAGGCTGCACAAACTCTCAAGAGCCTGATCAGTAAGTCAGAACAGCAGTTCATTAGTTCCACAGAGAACTCTAACTTCCGAGAAAACCAGAACTTCACGTCTACCGGTAGGAGACCAGCAGCCACAGAAAATGAATTCCAATAAGAATTCTTCTTATGGGAAGTCTGCATGGTGAGCAGGGGCCTGGCACCAGAGAGCAGCAGGCCCTTCCTGATGGCTCATGTCGGTGAGTTATGATGGCCCGATGCTCCCAGCTCCCCTGAACCTGCCTGTCAAGCAGAGCAGATGTTTCTGTCAGCCACAGGTCCCTTGCCCTGAACAGGACCGAAAAAACACTGACTAATCACTACTCCTTGGAGTCCCCTCCCTCTAAATGATGCAAAACCACCCCCTTTAGTTAACACGGTTGTTTCCCTGACAAGGCACATTGCGATTGATTAGATTTCATAATTGATTTGGTTTCACAATCACAGATGCTTAACTCCATTATGTATGGATTCTTCTTACTAGTTTTCCCCTCTGAGGAGAGCCAACTTCTGAAAAAAGAGGAAAACACCAACCCTACGCTGACCTATGGCGAATTACACCTTACTCTCGGGCCTGTCACTGCTTTTGCCCCTCAGGTCAGCCATGGCTCTCCATCCTGGGACAGGTGGGATGGGCAGCCTCACAGTGTGATGTACGGGGCACTAGCTGGAATGGGAATGACAGGATGGGAGGATGCCCTGCTCTGGGGGAACAGGCAAGTGCCATCTCCCAGGAAAGGAGTGATGTGTAATTTAAAAATCTTGTGCCTCCACTTAAGTGAGTCTGATTTAATCCTGGCAACTCATGAAGGCCATTGACAAGCACCTGGTTTGGAGATTTTCTCTGGTGTAGGACAAGAGCCCCTTACCAGTAGCAGAATTTTCCAATACTGCTGCAAAGAGCAATGTTTAAGGTTACTCGGAGCCCTCTATGTTCTAGATGCTGTGTTAAGCTCTTGCACTGCATATGTTAGTTATCCATTACTGTGTAAAAAATTACTCCAAGATTTAGCAACTGAAAACAACGCATGGTCATTGTCTCACAGCATAACTCAGCTGGGTCCTCTGGCCCTCACACAGGGCCACACGGGGTCACACGTGGTCACAATCTCATCTAAAGACCCCACCATAAGGACCCACTTCCAAGCTCACTCACAAGGTTGCTGTCAAGATTTACTTCCTCTTAAGCTGTTGGATTCAGTTTCTCATGGAGCTCACATGAGCTTTGGTCACAGTTTATTCCAATGGGTGCCTCCTCACAGAGCATCTCCTAACACAGCAGCTTGTTTCATCAGAATAAACGAGAGGACAAGAGAGTGGAGAGAACCAATGTGAGAGAGGAGAGCAAGATCGAAGTCCCAGCCTTTTCCAATCATGGAAGTACCTTCCCATCTCTTTGCCACGTTCTGTTGGTTAGAGGCAAGTCACTATAACCTACATATAGTGGTTATACACAGAGAGGATATCCACAGGCATGAATACTAGGAGACAGAAATTAGCAGGAACCATTTAAAAGCACATGATCTCCTCCATATAGGGTAAGTATCTGATCTCCTCAAGGCTTATAAGAGAAGCTCTACTGTTGTTCTATTCATTTCATAGATGTGGAAGCCGAAGCTCAGAGAGAGTAAGAAAGTTGTCCAAAGCCACATAGTTCATTGATAGGGGAACCAAAACGCAAACACAAATCAGTTTTCATAATCATATAATCAAGAGTTCAGCCTGGTTGGGGAGGACTCTGGAGTCAAGTGATATTCCCATAGTGATACCACAACCTTACCAAAAAGTTGACCACCCATTCTGTCCTTGGGTAAGGTTGGCTGCTTTTTATCTAGCATGAGACTAATTTTAAGGGAACCTAAACATTTGTTGTCAAAGCATCAAGATCAAGACTGAACCTTGATCATTTAAGCTTTTAACCTCAGACTTGCTGCTGAGGTGGCTCATGCTCTTCCACTCAGGTAACGCAACATCTCACTCCAGCCCCGTGGTTATGAGAAAACTGGAAATTGTATCTGTGACTCTGGTTTCCCCAGCTCATCATTATAGCTTGTGATTGTACAACAGTTGCACACTGCTCAATGATATGATTCCACCAGTACCTGACTGAGCTCAATGACATCTCCTAAATATTTACTAGACACTGCTATGTGCCAACCATTGAGTGATGCAGAGAAAGTCAGACGCTGTGCCTTCACTGGAGAAATTCACCAAATTTCTTCAATCTAGGGCTGCACTATCGAACGCTGTTGCTACTGGCCACATATGGTTACTGAGCACTTATAACTAGTCTGAAATGAGACGCACTACTGCTCAAAGGTAACAGTGGGTTTCAAAAGGCATATAAAACAAGTAAAATAGCTCATTAATAATTTCTATATTAAATGTCAAAAGATTTTATCTTGGGTAGATTGAGCTAAATAAAATATACAATTAAAATTAATTCCCTTTTACCTTTTTAATGCAGCTATAGGAAAATTGAAAATTATATCTGTGACTCATGGTACATTTCTATCTGCCGGCCTGGTCTAGAGGCAAAGTCAGATTAACAACTACTACTCGCTGAGGCTCGCTCTGGGCCAACGCCCATGCTCTCTGCGTGCTCTACACTAGACACAAGTCATTTCATATAATTGTCAGGAAAAAAAACACTCATGCAGTGAGTAGCATTACCCCCTTTTGCAGCTAAGGTGGTGACTCACAGGGCTGAAGCAACATACTCAGAAGCCACTCAGCGAAACAGGTGAGCAAAATACACCAAGGAGATGAAGCTGCCTTACGCAGCTCAGGGATGGGTGCTGTCAGGGAAGAACACAGCCGGGAGGGGGCGCCCAAGAGAACGCGTCCGCTCTGCTTCGCAAGGCTAAACCCTCCAGATGGAGATGAGGCTTAGGCTGAATGAGCCTGGAATAAAGACATCCGTGTGGCCAGCAAGCAGAAAGGGCTTTCCGAGCGGAAGAAGAGCAGGTGTGAAGTCGCAGAAGCATGAAACTGCGGCGTGCTGGGGAATGGCACTGGGTGAATGGCTTGAGTTCAGGGAGCACATGGAGAGAGATAAGTCAGGTGAGATAAGCCAGCACTTTGCAGGGAGAGGCCTGCACGCTGTGCTCAGCAGTTTGGGCTTCTGTGAGTCAGTAGTCTCCACTCTGGCCACACACTGGAATCGCCAAGAGCCTTTTGAAAAAACACCAATGTCCACGTGCCACCTCAGAATCAAAGGACCCGGCAGTGGCTGGATTCCAAAGGTTGTTGACTCTCCTTCAAGGGTCTGGAATATGTGGCTGATACTGAGCCTTTCACCACAGTGTTCAGAATCTGTGGGAGAGCTTTAAGAAATGAAGTCGAATGAAACCATCTGATACTTATCTTTTTCCTTCTGGCTTATTTCAGCTAGCATAATCCCTTCATCTATATATGCAGAATATAGAGAAACAAAACAAAAGGTCAGGAAAAAGACAACACTTACAAGCTGAACATAGATCTGAGGCATATGGCAGGGGAGGGGGAGGGAGAGGGGTCAAAACGGGCGGGAAGAGCACAAGGGACTGTGGTGATGGGTCACAGGTGCTATGGTGGTGGGAAAACTATGGGGACCACACCTGAGGGGAGAAACCAATTACTGTACAAAAATGAACAACGATGTAAGAAAGTTATCAAAATAAAAATGAATTTTTTTTTTTTACAAATGCAGTCAAATGACTACAGGTCTGTCTTAGGAAAATTGTCTGCAGAGAAAATGGAATATTAGGCATGAGGTTGGAGGCAGGGAATCCAGGCAGGGCTCTCCTGAAGTATTCCAGGTCCAGGTAGCTAGTATCTGAAGCATGTAGCTGACAGCCATGGGTGGGTGTGGGGATTGAGGGGTGAAGTCCACCCCAGAGAGAGCCACTGCATTGGTTGTGGCACACTTCAACCACACTTCAACCATCCACCCCCAACCTCCATCATACTCCTCTGCAAGCTGGGTCTCTCCAACCAGGTACCTCCAGCTCATCAGGTTCTGCTTGCAACTCTTCTATTCCTTCAGACACTGCTCCTCCAGGTTTTCCTATTCTCCTCATGGCTCCCTAGAAACCCAAGAAACCCCACAACCCTCAAGTCCATCATCAACTCCTCTCTCTCCCTCTCTTGGTGCAGCATACCAATCCCCAAGCGTGTTTGCCGCCACCACCCTCAAAGGTCTCCAGCTGCTCCGGCTTGTCAATCCCCAGTCCCTCTTCCCTCCAGCTCTTTCATTTGTTGCTCAGACCACTATCAAGTTCCCTGCAGCAATCTCCTGATTGGCCACCAAGAACAATTCACCCCTGTTCCTTGTTCACAGACTCTGCATTATTAGGGACCAGGAAGCAATGTGCTCATCCCCAAAGAAGAACCAATTTCAGTTTAGGTCAGTATCCATAACCCTGACTACACATTAGAGTCATTTGGGGTTTTGTTTTATTAATCCCAATACCCCAGCCCCACTGCTACTATATAGCTACTATATACTATATAGGCAGATTTGAGAATCAAATCTGAAGGGATGGCCTCTGGACCAGAAGTATCAGCGTATTTGGGGACTTGCCAGGAATGAAAATTCTTGGGTTCCACTCCAAACCTACTGAATCTGAACCTTGGGAGTGGAGCCCAGCAGGCTGTTTTAATAAGCCTTCTATGTGATTCCAAAACATAATCAAGCATGAGAAGAGATTCCAAAACATAATCAAGCATGGTGGGTCAAGCATGAGACCCACCAGCATAAATTAATCATGGTAATCCCCATTTTGTTTGCTAAAAGTTGTTTTTTAGTGATCCTTTGACCCAATTCTAGCCAATGAAGCATGAAGAAAAGTCTTCCAGGAGCACTTCTGGGACGAATATTCATTCTCATCTAATAGAAAGAGGGAGTTGCACACAGAGAAATCTTCTCACCAAGATATACACTTTTACGAGGGAAGAGGAGCTGTCGTCCTGTGAGGCTGTGATGCTTGGGGCTATGGCAGCAATCTTGGCACCATGAGATAGAGTGGAGTGAATCACAGGGATGTTGACCCAGAACCTGATGCTGAACTGCCAAATTGACCAATCCTGGAATTGTCTAATCTCATCATTGACGTGAGGTGTTTAAGTGGCATTCCTGCTTCAGCCAGTCTTATTTGCATATTTTCTTACTTGCAGCCAAAAGCATCCTAAGTTCTAGAGACTCCTGTTTTCCATAGGTGCAGGCTCTTCCCTTCAAATCCATCCTACTTTCAAGACTATAAAAAATTTTAGATTTTAACCTGCTTACACTCTGTCAACTTAGCCTGACTGCTGACAGAGGCATGAGGTCCTGGGTCAGAAGCCAAACTACAACTCATGCTCCTGCAAGCAGCATATTTGCAAGGGCTCCCCTTGCCGCCAAGTTCCATGGGGACAGCACTATGGGTCCATGTAGGGTAAATGAAGTTATTGGGCTTTTTTATGCCCTCCCATCACATGGATGTCTGGGTCTGAGAGGCATGAACTCAGGGCACATGCACCTGTTGTTATGAACACCTGGGCCCAGGGAGCTGGATGAAAGGGTAGCACCACTCTGAGACAACCATGACTCAAGAAGGGAACCACTCTGAGGTGAGGCCATGAGACCTGCAGGACACTGGGAGGGAGAACTCTAGTGAAAGAGGCCAGAGAAATAGCACAAAGATTCACAGGGGGCCAGGAGGCTCAGTTGCCTGCCTGCTCCCAGCCCCACTTCCCAGCCTGTGCCAGCCTCCCTGCCTAGAGGCCTGTATAACTGTCCCCTTGTTCAGTATTAAAAGGCCTGCAAAAATCTACCAAAAATGCCAATATTATCTTTGGTCTGCAAGGAACAATGAACCTAACCAACCTGGGAGAGTGGCAAAACAGTCCACATGGATTTAACTCCTCCCTGCTACACCCGTGCAGTCTGTACTCTTCACGTTTCCTGCACTATGTGGTTTTCTCCACCCCATCTGTGGTTTTTGCCCCTCTGTACTTTTTCTCATGTCCTTCACTGGACCTGGGAGATACTCTTCTATCCCACTCTACTTCTGGGGAAGTCCTGTCTCTCCCTCCAACCCATCTGGACTGACATGACTTTGGTGGCATTCTATAGGATACCCTCCCAGCTGGACAGGCCAAAGGCCTCCTTTCAACCCTTAGGGATTGTGAACTTCTCTTATGGTACAATTTCTGGGATTGTTACAGTCCTACCAGGCTTGCCTCATCCCTGCTATAGAAGCAAAGCTCACAAAAGCAGGGACTACATAACACTCCCTTTTTCTCTCTTTCAGACCCAAGTGCTGCTACTAGCTCTGTAATGAGCATGAAGGTTTTCCCCCTACATGCAGCTGAGCATCATGGCTGCCTTTTTCTGACTAAGGCAAATGAAATAGTCCTGCTGTGAACCCCATCACCACCAAGCTGTTCTATCTTGCTGTTACCTTACCTCCCAGAAGAGGGATGAGGCCTTTGTGTCCCTGGGACCTATGTCATTTGTTGAGTCAGCCAAAGGGCAAATATATAACACACAACTCTATGGGGAAAATATGTTGTCATTGGATGTGCAAAATTCTATAGTGCTTTGCAGAGCTTCCAAAACTGTGTGCTGAGAATAGATTTCCATTTTGCCTAGATACTCCAGCCCACTGGGTAGCTGGTTGGCCTGGGTTGGGCTGGAGCCCTTGACCCCACTAGGCTGTACAAATGTCATTGTCTATGTATTCATGAGAAGAAGAATGCTGAACTGCTTAGGTGTGTCAAGTTCCTAGACCCCTAGGGTCCAATGTCTTGAAATTCAACCCTACAAAGGCTTAGACTGTCATAGTTATCAGTTCCAAATAAAGGGATTTGTAAAAATGAATATGGGACTGGGCTGTTGAAAATGGTGATGGATTGGAACAAAATGGCATGGATTAGAAGGAACGAGAATAGTGCAGGTCTAGCAGAAATTGTGGCAAGAACAGGAGGTGATGAGCTAGGGAGGCTATAATGGGACTGGTGTGAGCTGGGAATAGGTTGGATGGCTAGGGGTATCAAACTCCTTCCCAAAATCCCAGCTGGCTTCCTTTATGTCTCCTCTCCACCATCCACCCAGTATCCTGACTGATGGCTCAGCCCAGGTGAGCCATGTTCCTGGCCAAGGTCCAAACAACACGACCACATCAGCCCTGTCTCATTGATCCAGCTCTGCAAAAGTCCATCTATCATAAAGATTAAATGTTCATGACCTACTCTCTATTTTTTGCTTTATTCTTCAGTACTAAATGTGACTTCAGGATCACCCACACACTTTTTCATGATTGCATTTTCTTTTTTTTTTTTTTTTTTAACAAACGTGTTTATTTTTCACAGTCTAGGATTTCTCCCCTTAGGTGTGGTCTCCATAGCTTTCCCACCACCAAAGCTCCCATAGTCCTCCACCATATTCTATTGTATTATTCTCTCCCACACCCCAGTTTTCTACTCTTCCTCTCCCCCTCCCCCTTATCGTCCCTTCCTGAATGTCTCAGATCTATGGTCTGCTTTCAAGGTCAATCTTACAGATTGTCAGATCCTTTGAGTGGTTTCTCTAGATTCGACATATAAATGAAACCATAGGGTGTTTATCTTTCTTCTTCCTGACCACTTCACTGAGAATAATCCCTTCCAATTCCATTCATGTTGCCTCAAATGGCTTGAGTTTATCTTTTTGATGGCTGAGTAGTAGTCCATTGTGTATATATACCACAACTTTTGGCCCACTCGTTTGTTCTGGGGCATTTAGAAGGAATGTGGAGATTCCTTAAAAGATTAAAAATGGATCTACCATATGCCATAGCAATTCTACTCCTAGGCACCTACCCAAGAGCAGAAAAACACTAATTTGATAGAAAACATGCACTCCTATGTTTATAGCAGCACTATTTACAATAGCCAAGATATGTAAACACACATACTTTTTTTGATGTCCAATATCCTGCTTATCTTCCTATTCTGAGTTTGCCCTCTCTCTCTCTCTTAGCCTCCCTGGGGCTATAACAAAAAGCATGGCTTTTTTTGCCAGTTCCTTTTTAGTTCCTGTTACTTTACTGTGGGGCCCTTCTGCCCTCCCACCTCTCTCTATTGGCAGCTCAGTGTCCTTTCCAATTTAAGCTGAAATCAGACTCCTTCTCCCTAGCTTTGCTTTTCTACCTCCTGTGGCCTCTCTTGTCATTTATTATTTAACTCAATCACCCTATTATATATGCACAAGAACCACTTCTGAATATAGTTGGTATGGAAAAAAAATAGGATCCAAACTAGAAGCAAACTCACCTCTTCTCAACCTGCCTCCCAACCCCATTGTAATTCTGCTCCAGTCCTGAGCCAAGGCCCAAAGGGGCCAGCCAGCAGGCATGGATCTGGCCAACACACACTCAAGCCCAATTAACAACTCAAGTTAGACACAATGAAAAATTTCCAGACCGCTACTTATAGATATCCTTTATGTTATGTAAGAAATGTCTTCCTCAAGGCAGATGTTTTGATTGGAATTACATGTATAATTCCAAATGTCCTAAGTTGCATGGAAAGTACACCTGGTTCAAGGATCCAGGTTCTATTATTCAGTTACTGTCTGTCACAAACTTTCTCTTGGAATTTTACCCTCTAAGAGACTTTTAGGCTCTCAGGCACTAGTTTCCTTGTCTGTCAAGTTTCCATCAGGATGAAAATTCTAAAAGCCATATTTGGGTAAATTAGCCACATGATTCCATTGGAGATCCATTCTTACAACTAAAATTCCCTTCACTCTTAGTCAATGGGTAATACAGAGTGCTGGCTATGCTGGTGCTCCTCATTCACTGGGACTGTTGACCAATCTGGTAAGCTCATCTCTGTGTAAATGAAGAGGTCAGAACCCAGAAAGAAGCAGCTAACCCACAGTCCCATCAAGAGTAAGGGTAGTCAGACTAGAATCCATGATTCTTGGCTCCCTGGGTAGTGCTTTGAGCATGGCTGCAAATGCTTTGATCTTCCTTCCACCGATAGGTGGATCTAAGCCCCCACTCTTCATCTGGGTGGGCCCTTGACTGCTTCCACCAACAGAGTATCTGGAAGTAATGCTACAGGATTGCCAGGACACCTTTTCTTGCTCTAAGAGCCCCAAGCCTCCACACAATTAGCCCACCCATCCTGAGCTCTCCAGACCAGAGAGGTCATAGATGGACAATCTGAAAACAGCCCCAGGCAATCTCATGGTGAGGCAGCCCAGTCCAGCTGCCAGAGGAATGAGTAAAGAAACTATCTTGGAAGTAGCCTCCTGCCTCCAACCTCCAGCAGCTGAAGGTCACTCCAACCACTTGAGTCCTGCCTCAAGGCCCCAGACACATGCAACAAAAGAGACCCATCCCCCATGTTCTTTCCAAAGTCCTGACCCACAAAATCTAAGAGCACAATAAAGTGGTAGCTGTTCTACTGGTAGCTTTGGGGAATGTTTGAGGGGGGCTGTTTATTTGCTTGTTTGGTTTTGGTTGTTGTTGCTTTTTTTCACATAGCCATACGTAGCCTGAAGAATTAGTAAGCTCCCATAGGAGGCCCCTAAGTGACCAAGGTGAGTGATGCCTCACAGCATACACTGTGCAGGTGGAAAGAGGTAGCCCCTGCCCCCTCACACCCTGGGCCCCCAGTCTACCTCCAGCACAGTCATTTACAGGCTTCCAGCGCCCTCCCCAGGCCATATTCTCTTCTCTCCTCCCCAGGTTCTTTTGAGTATATCATGATGTCAGTCTCATCACACTGCATTGAAACTGACTGATTTACATCTGTCTTTCCTGGGTTGTCAGCTCTGCAGGGGCACAAAGCTGTGTTCTGTGCATTTCTCCAGGCCAGTACCTGGCACATAGTGGGCACAAAATAATTGTGTGTGAGATGGACCCTGCCAGCACCTCGTAATCAGCAGTAATCACCTGCTAACAAGAGAGGACTCTGGACCCCTTCCTTGCCCTCCTCTAGGTTGGGGGTGCTGGTTTCCTCTCCAGGCAGCCTCCATCTGCTTCACATCTGCCCAAGAGCAAGAAAGGGGGTGGGGGAGGTGCCTGGTGCTGCAGCCCCGGACAAAGAAAGCCAGAGAGAGCTCAGCCTGCTGGGACATTTCCAGAGCACCCCATGCATGTTTTGTTTTTTGTTGTTCCCTGTATGAATGTACGTGTCCTGAAATTCTGGTTAATTTTCTTGTTCAAACATTGGTTTAAAATTGTTGGCTCTGGGACAGCTACTGTCCTTCAGCGGGTTCTGCTATAAACTTTGCAACTCCAAGGTCTGACTCAGCGCTGGGGAGCTGGAAAACTTCCTGGTTGCTAAGAGACCACAGAGCAAATTACTGTTCACAAAAGACCTAGCTGAGGACGGTTAAGAAGAGAAAAAAAGCAAACAAAAAAATTAAAACTAAGGAAGAAATGGGCCTCCTCAAAATCAAAGTAAGGTAAGCTGGCTAGGAAAATGTCTGACGGGAAAAGCTATCCCTCATGCCGACATGTGATGATGTCCTCGAGGTAGCTACTCTATCTTTGTGGTGGTGTCACTTGAAAGAAACAACAAAGGAATCCTTTCCCCGTCCTAAAATTCCAAATACCCTTGAGTCAGAGGGAAAAGCAAATTGTCCCAGTTGATAAGGAGGGGAAAAAATACATAAAATAACACCGGGTCTTTCCAGAGCTCTTCCCCCAGGACAGTGGATGGGCATCCGTGGCTGTGTTCCAGAAGCATCCAGGCCAGTGGAACGAAAGACACCCTCCAGGAAAGGTTTCTGATCACAGCTGCTGAGGGCCCCAGAGCCAAAGGGAGGGTGCAGTTCCCCACAAGACAAAGACAGTCACCTGGGGACCCAATCTGGCATAAACCCAAGTGGGAATTAGAATTAGCTGGGACTTGCAAAAAGAATGAGAAAAGAAAAAAGTACCCAAAAGGCCCCAGATACTTATTTGTTAATGTGTTTATAAAGTGATGACTTTGTCATTTTTTTTTCTGACCAGGTGACTTAATGCAATATTCTATAAAAATTCTTTTCCATGATAAAGAGAAAAAAGCATGCTAATCTTTCTTGATGAATCACCTCTATGGCAGAAATTCAGCTCCTCAGACAGAAGGATTTCCTAAGACCCTGACTCATTTCAATAAATAGGAAAATAGAAAGTATCAGCCTCTTGAGAGAGGAGTTTGAAAACCTTAGGGGAGCACAGAGGAGTCACAATCATCTAGGATTTGGGGATCAGAGAAATGAAATAGGCACAAAAAGGGGGTAGGTACATGGGAGATCAGGGAGACAGCAACTGGAAGAAAATTAAGCCAGCCAGTCCATGTCTATCAGGGAATTATGGAGTGCTATTCAGAGGGAAACTGACAGAGACCACGTGATCAGCTGTCCCTCCCCTACCCCCAACCCCTACCCCACCCACCCCACCCTCAAGCCCTACTAACAAGTGCAGGCTCAGGACCTGTGATGTGATCGAGCAGATTCCACTTAGAATCCTTGTTAGACAGCAAAAGGATTTCAGAACATGATGCATCTAACAAGCATGAAATAATCTTTAGAGAAAAAGCAAAACTCGTAATTCCCCGCCACGCAGCTACCTTCAGATCTTTTCTGACATCCGTGTTTGTCAGACTTCAAATGGCACACAATTGCCATGTCTTAGGCAGAAATAGCGACCTCCCATGAAATACCACACATGATCCCAAATATTCAGCACCCCACCTGGGGGAGGCACATAGAAACCCCTCTCTGTTGTGCAGAGCCATAGCCACAGCCAATGCTTTCAGCCCCTAAAACGCGAGCAGAAACCATGCATACGTCACCGCTAGATTTGAGTCTAAAGGCCAGCACTTGGACCCCCTGCTGTCACAATGACCATCACTGAGCTTGTCGGTGGCTTAACCAACGATGACATGGAATAGAACTGTAACTGGACTGCAGTGGATACGAAGAAGGGATGAGAATAAAGCTCTGTTGCAAGCCACAGAGGTTTGTGGTTATTTCTCAATTACAGCAAAACCTAATCTAATGCACCCCATTGGGATTAAACTGTGGCGGGAGTTGTCCTTCCCCAAACTTTCTCACTACCTGGCCACAGTATCACCATTAAGGGGAAAGCATTACGCTCCAAACGGCCCACATAGAATTCAGACATGTTTCCTGGCTGATTCTCTAATCAAGGAAATCAGGCAGGGGGGTTCATACCCTGCTGCTTCGTGAGGCCCAGACACCCCACTGTGGCTGGAAACCTGAACCGTGTCTGGAGCTGAGCGGGCAGAACAGCAAACTCCCTCATGCTGACAGGCTAGATCAGAGCTGACTCGCCACTTCTAATTGAATTCAAAACAAAACAGCAATGACAAAATGTGACCTTCTTGTTCCTACTAATCACTAAGCCAGGAAGAGGCTGTGGCCTCAGCTGTTTATCTGGTTCCTGTGACCACTGGAGGGGCTGTCCGGAGCTGGGGGTTAGACAGACCTTAGACAGGGCCTGGAAGGGGGCGCAGCCAAACAAGAGGTTCAAACACTTGCTGGAGTAGTAAATGGCACTTTTCTTGCAGTCTCAGAATTTCTGTTACTGCCTGAGATAGACAACTTTTGGTGAAAGTGTCCCACGTTCTAAAGAGAAAGTGGTCAGGGCCTCCCCGGTGGCGCAGCAGTTGAGCACTGGGCTGCGAAGCTGCCCGCAGCCTCTGCAGCACCAGTTCGATCCCTGGCTGCTGGCGAGAGTCCCACATGGCGTGCAGGCCTCTCCTGCTGCCCCCGCTGCTCCCCTCAGCAGTGTATTTCGTCAGTCTGCCTGTTCTGCTCCCCGCTCTGGCTCTGGTGAATCCTCTCACCCTCCCACGCTTCTAACTGTGCCCACTGCTTATATAAATAAATAAATAAATCTTTTGAAATAAATAAATAAAGAGAAAGTGGTCAGATTACACCAGCAGGACTTAGACAGAGGTGCATCCTCCAATCCTGCCAGCCCTACCCCAGCCCCCAAGAGAAGACAAGAAGTTTGGGGAGTAACAGCTGAAGTAGGGGCATTTCTCAGTGCAGTGACTTGTCAGCTTAGTTGTGCTCAGTTGTCTCCCCATTCTCTCTCCTACCCATGAAGATGCAGGGGGTCCAAGAGAAAGGCACTGAAACTCTTGAAGTCTAGGAGACCTTCAAGAGTGTGAGAATGAGTCTGATGCCCAGCTGGGTACTGGCTGAGCCCCAGAGTCCAGGCTCACACAGTGTTCCCTCTGGACAATAGTTTGAAGAATGTCTTATCCTTCTACCCAGGCTGGAACTGGAGGGCTGGCACTTGCTTCTTGATCAGAGAACTATAAAGGAATCTGCGGAGCTGGCTGGAATGGCAGCAGTGGCAAAAAGGACAGGGGGCGGCTTCCCTCATGTTTTGGTGCGACTACTGGACAGCTTGGCCTCTGCAGGATCTATCCTCCTCCAGGGTTGGCGGGGGGCAGGGGTGGTTTGCTAAGATCTCCACCCAAAACAATGAAGCATGGGCAAGGTAGGGGGCAAAGTAGTAATGGGCGACCCTGAAACCTGAGTGGAAGGTTAGGAGGGCAGAAGCTTTGAGTTGGGTGTGAGATTCAAGTTTTGATTTAGTAGAGGCTGACCTGACTGTGCTTGAAAGAGAACTGAAGAAACCAAAATATGAGTTATTATAATCGAGGGTAGCCAAAAATCTAAAGGCTCTGCCTGAGATGACATCAAGGGGTGAGGAAGAGAACTGCAAGAGAGCTTGTAGGAGTTGGAGGAAAAATAACGGCACATCCTAATTGCACCGAACTGAGTCAAATTGGTTTTGTAAAATCTTACACCAGGAGGGGTAATTCACCAACTAGAGAAATACACTATACAGAGTACACACCCCTACAATGTTATTGGGGGGGTCAAGCAGCCCTCCTCCCACTAGAGTAAGCATTCTCAGGGATCGTAGTGTCCCACAGGGGCAGAAATTGGTTCTTAGACAGGAAAGAACAAAAAACATTGGTATTTCAAGGCTCTTTGACCCTCCAAAGTTCAACCTTACAATAAAATGTTATAGCTTAGTATTTTATTTATGCAGGCGCGAGAGAGAAATCAAATGAAATGCAACTGTTTTCTTAGAGGAGCAATAATGAAGAACAGTTTAGCACCACTGAGTAAGAGAAATAGACAACGTTCCGTCCCAGTCCAAACCTGTGCGCAGACATTTTTCTGGCTCCAGGTAGAATTGTTTGCAGTGAATTTGCTTTGACATCCTGCCCTGAAGACTCCATTTCCTGCCTCCCCGGGTGTTCTTACAAGGACCCAGAGCACTTTCAAGATCGCACTATAAACAAAGGCAAAGCTTCTTACTTGCTAAATGGTTGGTTTATCTTTCATGCACACTAGAAAATCTCAAATGAGATCAAATTTCCTTCTTTGCTTCAGCCACAGGGGAACCCAGGGCACCTGTGGTAACATCGAGAGGAGGGGGCCATGTGTCTGGCGTTTCGATTTTACTCTGCTTTTAGTATTTTTGTACTTTTAACTCTACCACAATTCTCTCCACTCTGTTTTATCTCTTTTTAAGTCCATGTATTTTTATAAGCCCCCTAAAATCCTTTGTGGAAGCAGTGGGTGTAAATATATAAAAAGGAAAATTTCTTCCCTCTCCCTCCAAAGTTTTTTCTCCTCCCACTATTTTCAAGGCTATCAGTATGCAGTTGCTTATTTTCCTTAGCTCAATGTAAAACTGATGCATATTCTGGTAAGCTTTATCTTCATTCTTGTTTTCTAGGACATGAAGATCATCTTAAAGACAGATTCTGAGATCTGATGCTTTTTCCAGTCCTCCTGGTGTGTGTAATCCGTAGTGTCAAGGAGCACACCCGCCATGTCTTTAATCCAACTCATTGATAATAATGTTCAGTGGACAAGACTTGACCCCTCATTGCTGTGATATGCCTCCAGAGACCTCCTTCCAGGCAGAATCAACACATGAGCCACATTTTTCCTTTAATACTATTGAACCAGTGACTAGACCATTGCATTTCTACCATCATCTGTCCAGTGGGACAATGAAGGTCAGAGACCTCCTTGGACTCCCAAAGACCCTCAATCCACAACATTCCTTAGACCTGTCACCCTTGACTCTTTCCCCGCAAAGGCTCAGCTCTGGATGCCAGGGACTCAACTCTACTGTAGCACTGTTGCTGCCATCTCTGCCTTAGGCATTTGACATTATATCCCCAAAGCAAGACCAGGCTACCTGCAGCACCAGTAAAATGAATAGCCCTGCCAGAGTTGTTGTTTTTTTTTTTTTAAGATTGATTTATTTATGCATACAAGAACTGGGGTACAGGCCAGAGGTGTGGGGGGTGAGAGGATTCACCAGAGACAGAACGGGGAACAGAAAAGGAAGATTGACTAAAATATACTGCTGAGGGGAGACAGGAGAGGTCTGCTGTGCCATGTGCGTAGCTTTTTGTGTTTGCTTTCAAGTGGAAGTCTCAGGTAGCTACTCCTGACCAACCAGTGCAGCCTGAGTCACATGGTGGGCCCCAGCTACAGAGGATGCTGAAATTCCAGCTGTCTAGTATTCTGCCTCAGGATAGCAATCCCCATACTTCTAGAACTCCAGCAAGCATTAGAACAGTATTCAAAAGGCACTGGCAGTCAGACAGCATGATAAATGTCCCTGGTGCCCAAATGTGTAGCATGGCTGCTGCACAAAACCCAGACTCCACCCTGCAGCTCTGAGTCTGGCCCTGCTCCAGGCTCCCAAAGGAGGGAATCTGATAGATCTTCCTTGGAACTGATGCTTTCCCCAGGCAGGGCTCCCTGGGGTCTGGGATCAGACATTGTGCAAAGGTTGTCAGTGCCCCCCACATCCCCTCGAAGTCTGTGGGAGATAACCTGCGTCAACAAGCACCTGAGTCCTGTTTAGGACTGCTCTCAGGTTGCCTCACCTTTGGGAACTCATGACCCCTCTAGGACACCCCTTAATCAGTGAATAACAATATAAAGAGCAACACTCCAGGGCCTCCCCGGTGGTGCAGCGCATTGAGCGCAGCACTGTGAAGCTGTCCACAGCCTTTGCAGCACGGGTTCCATTCCCAGCCGGCCAGGGAGCTACCCACATGGCGCAGCAGACCTCTCCCGTCTCGCCCGCTGCTCTCCTCAGCAGTGTCTTCAGTCCGTCTGCCTATTCTGCTCCCCACTCTGTCTCTGGTGAATCCTCTCACCCTCCCGCACCTCTCGCCTGTACCCCAGCTCTTGTATAAATAAAGAAAATCTTTTAAAAAATAAAAATAAAAAATAAAGAGCAACACTCTAGCCCTCTCCTGGCTGAGGACACCTCCAAAGTGAGGCCTATCCTCCCACATAGTTTCCTCATGGGACTGATTCAAAGATATTCACAGGATTTGCTTTAATTTTTTAAGATTTATTTTTATTTATTTATGCATAAAAGAACTGAGGTATAGGCCAGAGGTACAGGGGGTGAGAGGATTCACCAGAGACAGAGTGGGGAACAGAACAGACAGATTGACTGAAAGACACTGCTGAGGGGAGCAGCAGATGAGACAGCAGAGGTCTGCTGAGCCATATGGGTATCTCTCTGGGAGGGGATCGAACTCTTGCTGCAGTGGCTGCAGATAGCTTGATAGTGCTGAGACTTAACCCCTTGTCCCACCAGGAAGGCCCCTCAAGGAATTTACTTTAGACGACCTTCTGTCTCTCATCCCACTTCCCCATGCCCCTACGTATTTCTCCTGGGAACACTTGCTAACACTTTTACACTAACCCTCATCTCAAGATCTGCCTCTGGGGAACCCAAGTTGAGACAGACCAACATGGCTGCTGGGGCACTGCACAGAGAATCAGGCATCCACCAGAGGGGGAGCTTGGAGAAGACTAAGCTCCACCTCCTGGTTTGACCCTTTCCACATCACCCTGGGCTTGAAAGTGAGGACCTAACCTGCACTTTTCTGCCCTGGACCTGCCCTAGTCCAAAACCAGAACTGGGACTGTAAACCAGATTTCCTGAGGTGTGCACACCTTCCCACAGTGCTGCCAATGAGAATATCCCAGCCCACTGCACCACAGCTTCCAGAATTCATTCTTTCCCCTTTTTGAATGTCAAAAGCACATATGCCCATCTCTCGTCTGTGAGCACAAATCCCCTCCTCTATAATTTATCCAAGATTAATGACAGTGCCTCTGAAATCACATGTCAAGTCTCGCCGGGCCCCAGAACATAATTCATCAGCTCAGAGTTCATTACAGCTGTTGCAACTGACTTTCCTGCTTCTTCACCTGTCCTTGACTGTGCCCTCTTTGCAACGCTTTCCCTGCCCTTTCCAACTGGAAGACCACTTTCCTCAAGGAGGTAAAATGGTAATTAGGCAGCACCATCCACACTTTGTCTTCAACACCAACATTAAATCTTTTTCTCCAAGCAATGCCTGCCTTGAATCTTTTTATACTCAGCAGATAAGTAGGATTCCTTATAGAGATCATACTGTTAGCTCATTCAAGGCTTGAGACATCTGCCTTCATTCTTAAAGATGGAGACACACTGCTGATTCAGCATTTTCTTGTGTCATTTAGGGACCCCATGTTCCCTTCTACAAAACCTATGCTCTGCGGTCACTTCTGAGTCCCAAGCCAACTGTTTTGGGACACAGCCTACTACTTCTTTTGTTGAAATTTGACCTTCTTTATCCTTTGAAAACTTCCTCTTGTAGACCCTTACTGAAAAGTTCTTAGTCATAATCCTTGGCCCACATTCCCAATCTTCTTTGCTTTTATTCCTGAACTCAGGGCTCCATAAAATCACCTCCCTCATCCTTTCGAGGGGAGGCCAACCTGACCTGGTCCTCAGGAAGTTCTCACTTCCTCCCAGCTCAGTCCATGGACAATAGTCTTTAGGATCTGGATTTTTGAGACTCTATAGCCAGAGCAGCCCCAGGTTCCCTGGTTTCTACATTTTATGACCCACATTCCCTGCTAATATTTTTCCTTCGATTTTTGTATTATTCTTTTTTAATCTAGACCATTGGACAAATTCACCTAGTTTCTTTGGCTGAAGTTCCCTTTTCATTTTCAACTGGGTCAACACTATTTTAAAACAATAATGTCAGGAAGAGTAAATGAGAATCTAAGAAAATAGTTATCTGTGGGAGATGAGCAAAAATACAGTAGATGCATTAAGGATGAGAATTCTCCAAATATATACCTTTTAATATATTTTTGATTTTTCAATTTGCAATTTTATACTTGTTCAAATTGTACTTAAATCGAAAGTTAACTTTAAATAAATCATATGGAAGTAAAACTATAATTCAAGTAATCATAGACATGCCATCTTAACTACCTTGAATGGAATATATTCTAAAGACAAAAAGACCCACAAAGAAAGTTTGAACCAGACTTAGTAGGCTTGTAGTTAGTAGTATTGCTCATGTGGTAACACTTGAGTGCACTGAGGGTTAAAAAATATATAGTGAAATATATCATGACTATTTGACACTATTGAGAAGCGAGTTCTTACTGAGAGAGAAACATCAATATGGAATATGAGAAGCGGAGGACCCTGTGGTGTTGGATTTGAATTGGAAGTTTCAAAGTGAATTCAAGATTTGCTCAAAAATATATGTTTCCTAGCTCTGTCCACTCAAAAGTCCTAGAAATAACAATACCCCAACAATAATGAGTCCTCTGAGCCCCAGATCGTGGATTTTTAATACCATTCTCCATTACGCAACTTGGCAGTACTCCTTGGAGAAATGGCTGATTCAATTCTGCAGCAGAGAAAGTACCAGGTGAGCCTAGAACATCAGGTTAGACCCAAAATCAAGAGAGTGCTCAAAATATGATGAAGCCGTGTGAGGCAACACCAGAGCCAACTGCAGGGACTCTCACTGGCCACATTTGGGACAATTTAAGCTTTAATATTTGTAATGAACTATGACACATTCAATTTTTTTTTAAGTCCTGAGTACCTAGTAATAACGAAAATGTTGAAGAAACTGTTCCTTACAGGGAAAAAAAAATGTGTTAATGAAATAGAAAGTTGATAGGATTAGAAAAATCACCATTTACTGTATTACAATGTAATAATCCACTCAGAGAAGAATCATCAGTGTATCATTTAACCACCAGGCAAAAGGATGGTAAGAGACTCATACAATCAAATCATAATTCCGCCTGATTACTTATTAATTAAAAAATCACACCAGGGAGACATGGTGGACATCACGTGACCAAATGATCAAACTTAGCATAACCAACAAGTGACTAATTAAATGACAAACTTAGCAGGACCAGCTGACAGGAACTGGCTCCAGTGCTGCCCTGGGAAGTACACCCTACTCCCTGCCCCACGCAGTGCTCTTGTCAAAGTGTTTCAGCTGAATTCAGTCAGAGAAAACAATCAGAAAGATTTAGATGGTGGGACACTCTGCAGCATAAATGACCCGGAATTTTTCACCATGTCAATGTCAAGGAAGACCAAAAGATTGGGGGAAAATGGTCTAAATTCAGCAATAACAAGTAGTCATGTAAAGCATGAGGCTTGACTGAGGGTGGGAGGAAGCTATGAAGAACACTCTGGGGACAGTAGGGGAAACTTGAATATGGTTGATATATTAAGTAATACTACAATATTACATTTCTTGAGCAATATATGGATTGTGGATTTGTAAGAAACTATCTTTAGGAGGAATGGCTAAAATATCCAAAGGGAAGTATAATGTCTATCACTTATACTTGAATGATTCAGATTTAAAATATATAATAAGGCCTCCCTGGTGGTGCAAGGGGTTAAAATGCAACCTATGAAGCTGTCCACAGCCACTGAAGCACGAGTTCGATCCCCAGCCAGGCAGGTGACCCACATGGCGCAGCAGACCTCTCCTGTCTCACCCGCCACTCCCCTCAGCAGTGTATTTCAGTCAGTCTGCCTGTTCTGTTCACCACTCTGTCTCTGATGAATCTTCTCACCCCCCACACCTCTGGCCTGTACCCCAGTTCTTGTATACATAAATAAATAAATCTATAAAATATATATTTAAAATACATGCATATACACATGGAAAAAATGAGAGATTGATATGTGTGAAAGATACCAGATGTTCATTCTACTCTTCTTTCAACTTATCTAAGAGTTTGACATTTTCTAAAATTAAGTCAAACTCTCTAGCTCTCTAGAAGCATCTGCTGTGCTGCCAGGATTGAGAACTGCTGACCTACACTATTCACGGTGCCCCCTTCACCTCCCTCAGTCACCAAGCACTCTGGAAATAAGGCCCTAGAAGGTCACAGGGCATCTGAATCTCCAGGGGCTTCTGCAGCTGTGACTCAAAGCTCAGGAGGAGGAGGAGTGAAGAGCACTTGTAGAAGTTTCTACTTAGCACAGAAACCCTGACCACTTTAGTCATCTGGTTCCCTGTAAATAGAAGACCCCTCTACTTCATGGATACCCCCCAGGCACCTCAGACACTGAGGTATACCCTCAAGTTGCCCCTCAGGGCTGCTTTTGAGAGCCAGAAGGTCAGACACCACCTCTGAGGCCCTTTGCTCCCAAGGCCTGCAGTGCCAGGTGAGCTGGGTGGACTCAATCACTGCATCCCCCACCGTCAGCCTCAGATTCGTTTCTACTGAGAGCTCCTCCACTTGCAGATGGCCATCTCCTCGCAGTCTGCTCATCTGGTGTTCCCTTGGGACACCTCCGCATGGGAGCTAGGGCTTCAGCATATGAGTTTGGGGGAACACAACTCAAGTCTACAGCAGTAGAGCACCCTACTTGCAGCCACACCTCTTTCCTTATCCCTGGCCCACACGACCCCTATCTAGTTGTCATGTGCACTAATGCTGCCTGATCCTGACTGATCAAGAGGTGGGCACAATTGAGATAGAGTAATTTAAAGTTATCAATTAAAAAGCAGCCACTTGTTTATGAAGACACTGATAAACAGACATTTGGAAGTCAAGGACAGATGAAACTCTGGCTATGCCCCACCTACATTAAAATTAACAGGCAGTCTTGATAATATGCCTCTGAAAAGTAATATAATGTTGGCACAAATATAAACTAACTTGAGATGCTTATGGATTCCACGCCCATGTTCCTTACACCTTCTCCAGGCTTCGGTGAGAACAGTTGGGGACTCTCACTCAGAAGTGGCCTTCCCCTCACTACAGACAGAGGCTACCAGGAGCTCCCTGCCTGAGCCCTACCCTCTCCACATCACCAGGCTCCTGAGCCTTGCCAGAGGTTTGCAACCTTCCTCTTGTTGCAATGTGGACCCTTTCCAATAAATTCATATTGTGGTTATAGTGGCATTTGGTTTGAGTGCTTTTGGGAAAGCACTTTTGAGATCCAAACCTGACAAAGCACTATTCTACCAGAGACTGATCAGCCACAGCAGCCCAGAGCAACTACCTGCAGTGTTGGCAGTCTTTGCAAGCTCCTGGGCCTGAACAAGTTGTCCAGGTAGCCTGGTGCCTGGCTTTCTTTTCCAGGACAGCATCTACCAAGAATGGGCCAGGCAAAGATGGCAGCCCTCAGAACTCATAGCTATAGTGAGGTGCGCCAGTAGTCAAGGTCAAACTCTAATGCTTCTCCCAGAGACCTTCCTGTGCACCCACCTGGAGGGGAGGCTAAGCACAAATCCTGGCTACCGCTCACAAGTTGTGTAACCCCTGCATCAGTTTCCTTATCTGTAAAATGCAGGTCATGATTCCACCTTATAGAGTGGTTATAAGATTTAGAAAAAAATGAATTTTGAGGGATCAGCCCCTAGTAGGTATCAGTAAATAGTAACAACTTGTTCAGGCCCAGGAGCCTGACAGCCGTTCTCTCTCTAGGTCTCACTCTTGTTCTCTTTCATCCTTTCAGTTATTCAATAATCATTTATGGAATAACTACTATGGTCTAGGCACAGGGGAGGCAGCAATATATAGAACAAAGTTTTTGTCTCCATGAAGTTTTCCATATGGTCGTAGAAAACTGACAAACATACCTCAACAGCACAAGAGTTAGAGGGTGAAGAGAGAGGAATGGAGGCCAGAGGGGTGGCTGCATCAATGAGTCTGGAGTACAGAGAGAGGAGAGGTCAGTTATGTGAACTTGTGTGTGCTCAGAGTCAAGGTGTTTTTAAAACCAGGGCCTAGATGATATCCTGGAGGGAGGAGGCAAGGAGGAACAGGCAAAAAGGACTGAGAAAGAACTTCTAGTTAGTGAGAAGCAGGTCCAGGGAGTGGATGGCTAGAAGCTCAGACTGGAGAAGGTCCAAAAGGGAATGGGGAAAGAGGAGATGAGGAGATAGAGAGAGAGAGAGAGAGAGAGAGAGAGAGAGAGAGAGAGAGAGAGAGAGAGAGAGAGAGAGAGAGAGATCACTTCCAGTTTTAGAGATTTTTTTCCTTGGTGAAGTATCCCAACTGCAACAAGAGGCACCAAATGGCATGTTGTTTTATCTCTGGGTCTTCCAAGTATGTAATTGGTTGTCAGTCAAAGTCTACTTAATTGAAATCTGTTAAAAATGTGCTGTTTAACGGCTGGGGGCAGGACTGGGGATTTCCACTACTTCTTGCGGCCCTCACTGCAAGCTCCAGAGACTCCAGGATGGCAAGCTCACCACCCCCGTGAGAGTCCTGCTATCTCATGGGTGTCAGCAGAAGATTTTAACCTCACACTCAGGAGAGTTCTGTGGGCATTCTTGGCTGACCAGAAGAAAGGAAAGAACAAACGATCAGGAGCAAGGGAAGGACTGTGCTAAAGTGGAGGAAGGAAATGAAGTCATTGAACAAAATACCAGCAACAATAACAACCACTTCTCATGCCCCTGTTCTGAGCCCAGGGTGCCACACATGCTGACACTGTCTATAAGCTCAGCTCAGCTCAGTCCATGCTCAGTCACCAGTGACGATGGCATCATAACCCCACTTTACAATGAGGAAGATGTTTGCTAGAGGTCAGAATCAGTAAGCGCCAGTGCTGGCCTTTCCCAAGCACTATGTGAAGCTTTATTATTAAAGAAGGAAAGGATGGCTATAGGAACATTAGAGGACAGAGACAGGGATACCCCAACATCACCTTCTCCTTCCATTTCTTCAGTTTCATTTTCACCAGGCTGACCTGGGTCGTCTACTCTGCCCTTCTCAACACCACCCTTGTAGGCTACGGACACTCAGACTACTTGGTGGGGAGCTGGGGTGGCAGTTAGGGAACTGCTACAGAGAGGGAGGTTTGGAACTAACCTCTACCCCTGTCAGCAGCTCCCCCAATCAACCTGTCACAGTGGCAACTGCTCCCACAGTGTGACTTAAAGGGACTAAAAGACACACACACAAACACACACATATATACAAAAACACACATATACACACCACCCTTTTGAGCTGAGTCTCCACCACTAACTCACCTCAGCACCAGAAATTCCACCATCTAAGATCTGAGATAGAGCTTGCACTTGTTATGTGAATTAGATCACTAGATCTTTGAATGCTGTGATGAGGACATGGTAAGGGTTCAGTTAGTGGAAGCTAACACTATTTCCACGGATTTTTATTTGGGAGGTTAGTGTGCATAGGTACCCAAAAAGTACCTTAAGAACTCAAATTAAAAATCTTTGCGGGGCATCCCTTGGTAGTGCAGGCGGTTGAACGCAGTGTTGTGAAGCTGTCCGCAGCCTCTGCAGCGCCGGTTCAATCCCGGCCGGGAGTCAAGGGTCCCACATGGCGCAGCAGACCTCTCCTGTCGTGCCCACTGCTCCTCTCAGCAGTGTATTTCATCAGTATGCTTGTTCTGCTCCCTGCTCTGTCTCTGGTGAATCCTCTCACCCTTCAGGGCATCTGGCCTCTATCCCAGTTCTTGTATAAATAAATAATAAAAAAAAAATCTTTGCTTTCAAGAAATCCACAGTCTAGAGAGCAAGAGAGGTGTCAATATAGGTACAGCAACCTCTTTCCAATAAAGTTTCCCCTAAATAAAATCCTGGTGTAAGGAGTGGGGATAGGTAGTAAGGCAGATGCAAAGCAGGAAAAAGATTTTACGAAGATTCTCAGAAAGATAAAGAAAGATGGGGAAGAGTCAGAGGGGGGTCCCTGATGAGCTTCCCTTCCAAGGTATCTGTGAGGAGGAGCACAGTGAGTGTGTGACAGCCAGGATGATGGCAGGGACCCAGGACAGGTTATTGCAGACAAGCACTTTGGAGAGAGCAAAACTGAGAAGTATAGCCCCAGTGTGCTGAGTATGCCACATGCAGGTTCTCCTACTCTTTTTCTGTTCTTTATTTCTTCCATATGAACCATAATCACTCCAGAGGCCGAGTCAACAACCTTGAGTTATAAAGCCGAGAGACGTTGACGCAGAGAAACTGATAATAACAGGACATCGTGCACACACTCTGCTGACAACAACCTCATCTAATCTTTGAGATACCCAGGAAACAGGTACTAGTTTCATTGTCCCCATTGTACTGATGGAAAACTGTCTCAGAAAGATGAAGTCATTCCTACCCCAGGTCACAGTTACCCAAAAGAGAGGCTCAAGATTCTTATCTAGATCTGTTTGATGAGAAAGCCCCTGCTCTTCCTCGTTGTAGGTGTTTAAACATACATGTTGGGGGCCTCCCTGGTGGCACAAGGGGTTAAACATCAGCACTATGAAGCAATCCGCAGCTACTGCAGCACGAGTTCGATCCCCGGTCAGGAAGGTGACTCACATGGCGCAACAGACCTCTCCTGTCTCACCTGCTGCTCCCTTCAGCAGTGTATTTCAGTCAAAGCACCTGTTCTGTTCCCCATTTTGTCTCTGGTGAATCCTCTCAGCCCCTGCACCTCTGGCCTGTACCCCAGCTCTTATATGCATAAATAAATAAAACTTTAAAAAAAAATAAATAAACATACATGTTGCTTCTATGAAGCAAAAGATATTTAGATGTGGTGGTATATGAACATATACATATGATTTAAAAATATCTCTGAATTATGTACAGAGACATACCAAAAAATGAGTGCTTACAAAAACGTGAAATCCAAGTAAGGTCTGTGATCTAATTAATAGTATTTCATCAATGTCAATTTTCTAGTTTTACTAATACGAAGGGAAATCTGCACTTCCATGTTTATGCAGCACTATTTACAGTAGCCAAGATATGGAAACAACCTAAGTGCCCCAAAACAGATGATTGGAAGAAGCAGATGTTGTGTATGTACACAATGGAATACTACTCAGTGATCAAAAAAGATAAACTCATGCCATTTGTGGCAATGTGAACAGAGCTGGATGGGATGATGCTAAGCAAATTAAACCAGAAGATAAACACTGGATGGTGTCATTTATATGTGGAAAATAGAGAAACCAAGAAAAGTTCAGACAAAGACAAACATTAAAACCATCTCTTGAAATCGGGCCATAGATATAAGGCATTGAGGAGGGAGAGAAGAGTTGATGGGAGGGTGGACAGTGGACAGACTGTATAATGGACAGTGGACAGACTGCATAGAGGACTATGGGAGATTTGGTAGTAGGAGAGGGATGGTGACTACACCTGAAGTGGGGGTATCCTATACTGTCAGAACAATAACAGGGATGTAAAACAATGGTGCTTCAATAAAAAAAAAACCAAAAACCTGGTTTTGCTGATGCCCTCTTATTAGCAGGATACCACCATTATGGAAAGGATGATGAGTCTGTTGGAGTTCTCTAGACTCTTGATGTACCTTCTTATAAGTTTATAATTTGTTTAAAGAGAAAAAATTATATATGTATGTGCTGTGTGTGTTTTTATATAAATACATACATACATACGTACATATAGAAACACCTTATTGAAAATATAAGGCTGGGATGGGGTGGGAAATTCAAATAGTTCCTAGTAAATAAAGAGTGGCACAAGAACATTAATAGTGCAATAGTAATACTCATTCCAAGCATAAGTGTAAACTGTGAGAGCTTCCCCCTTACTTAGTAGACTCTTTCATTTTAGAGTATTTTATGGTAACCCCAGATTTCCAGCTTTACCTGTCTACAAAGGGGCTCAACATTGATAGATGTCACCCATGTGTCACCTAACATCTGAGGGAGTCTTCCTGACTCCAGAGCAGGTGACTCTGCTTCAGGCAGAGGTCAGTGACTCACGCTCTTTCCATCTTATTTCTGTGCATCCCCCAAGAGGTGGTCTCAGCCTCGTGATGGGAGCTGGTCATAGCTGTAGCTGTCTGCAGTCCCCAGGAATGGAGGATGGATGATGGTGATAATCACCACTGGGACTGCAGGTTTCCTACCACACTCCACTCAGTTTTTGTTGGTGAGAACTTCATCACATAGCTTCACCTAACTACAGGGAGATTGGGAAATGTGTGCCCAATATAAACTTTTAGAGCAAAAGAAGAAAGGATTATGTTCTGATGGACAGTTGTCAGTCTCTTCTACTCTTGCTCACAGTTATGCTCAGCAATGCTCATACAGAAAAATGCTTGCCCTAGGTAATAGCTGTCTGATCTGACAAACTAATATTAGCCATGGAGCTAGAATTGGACCCCTTGCAGATAAAATGTATTTTGCATATTTTATTAGCAGGGATCTAATGGAGGTGCAAGACTTAGAAGTATAGCTCTAACAGGGTGGAAATTTGTACAAACAGCATCATAGTCCAGGTTTTAGAATGAGGTGTCTCGGATTTGAGTCTAAGGCCTTCACTTGGGAAAAGAACTCAACCTCTCAGCCCTAGAACTCTGTGGAATAAGATCCAGGAATAGAATGGATGTGGCATGGCCCATTAAACCAAGAGGCATTGTCACATGTCAGAGGATATTTGTGGTCTGAAGGACCTGCATACTCTACCACCAAAGCTGCCTTTTGGAAGATCACAGATGGCCCAGCCCATGACCTGAGTTTAGGAAGAACAGTTTTCCTTTCCCTTGATTTTTGATTGTGTTCACAAGTAGTTAAGTAACACTGTTTCCAGAAGGCTCGCAGTAAGTTGGATGCTATACAAGATCCCTATAAATTTTTACAACCTCACATTCTTTGAATATCAGCCTAATATGAAGGATGTCTGAGGGGAAAGGGGGAGGATGAGCAAATGCTAAAGAAGAAGAAACAGTGAGGAGGTGGTTAGAGGAAGAGAAGTTTCCAAATATCAGTGAGTGTTTTCACCAAGGAGAACAAATCATCCATTTTGCAAATAACTAAAAGACATAATCTTTTCTCCTCTGAGCTAATATTCTTTACAACAGTTCACATTTACTGAGTAATTATTAAGCGTCAGACATTGTTATAAGTGTTTTATATACTCTATCTCATTTAATCCTAACAACCCTGAAGACTGGCCCTATTATGTGGGCACTATTGTTAGTCTCATTTTAAAGACACAAATGGAGGTAGACAGGTATTAACGACTGACTCAATAATACATCTGGTAAATGAGAGACTAGCAAATGCCTGTCTGAGTCCTGACACTGTACCTTAACTGAGCCTGAGAACACTTGTCAGCCATAGGCCTCAGTCTCCTCATTTGCCATGACTACAGGTGCAGCTCTGCCTTCCCAGTAGGGTTGTGGTGAGGATCCACTGAGAAATGCTCACCAATGAATATTGTGAACATAAAAAACCTTATGATAAAAGACTAAACAGCATGGCTTCAAGTTTTGCTAAGATGACTATGCTCTAGGCAGCTGGAAAACAAAATAATTAGCAACAGCCAAGATGAAAATAAGTCCCTTCTGGTTAGAAACAACTTCAGAGAAAAGATGTTGTTGATTGAGTTGCTTAGAAGAGAATAGCTCAAGTCTGAGAGCTCACAGTGGTTTTCCTCCCTGACCACTTCATCAGAACATCTGGAGTCAACAATGTAGCTATCATGCTGTAAGGAGTCTCAAGAAGTTCTCTGGAGAGCCCCAGCTAGAATGTTACTGAGACCCCTGTCCAACACCAACTTGCCATCCTTGGGAATGCATTACTGTTAGGGGGATCCCCCAGCCCCAGTCAAACCTTGAATGGATACAACTTCTGGAAAGACTCTGAACCAAAATCTACTCCTGTATCTCTAACCCACAGAAACTGCCAACATATGACTACTCTTCTTTTAACCTCTAAGTTTGGGGGCAATTTGTTGCACACTAGTAGGTAATAGAGTCTAAGCTATTTCATGGAATAATAAGGTTAAGGTGTGCTAATCAAGGCTCTTGATTCCAAATAAGAGAAAACATTTCTGGTAAACATAAGACTAAGGTGAATTTTCTGAAAGGGAACCCCAACAACAAAATCAGACCTGGTTCACAAAGAGAAAAAAACAGGCAGGCACACCTCCACGACTCCAGTAAGCCACGAATAATTTCACATATCCCACCTCAGTCAGTCCAGACTCTATAATACCATAGACAGGGTGCCTTAAGCAAAAAAATTACCTCTCACAGTTTTAGAGGTATGTCGAAAGATCAAGGTGCTGGCAATCAGTGTCTGGTTAAAACACTTCTCCTGGTTTGCAGGTGGCCATCTCTTCATTCTATCTTCACATGGTGAACGGCAGAGCAGAGAAGTGAAGCAAGATCTCTTGTATCTCTTCATATCAGGTCACTAATTTCATTCATGAGGACTCCACCCTCATGGTCTAATTACCCTAAAGTTCCTTCCTCCTAATACTATCAAACTGGGAGTTCAGATTTCAACATATGAATTTTAGGGGGACACAAACATTCAGTCATAGCAATCCCTGAATCTACTGTCTCAGCATTCAATGCCTGGAGGCAGTGATATAGATCATGTCCCAGACCCCTCGCTATAAGAAGGACAAGAAAGAAAGAATCAGCTCTTTTGGTGTTATGTCCCTTGAGAATACTCCCAGAGGAGGAGATGATTCCTGGAGGGGAACTGGGGTGCTGTTGGAGTGGAAGATGGGATTTTATACAGAGGTAAATGGGATGCTGTGTAGGCACAAGCTATAAATGTGCAGCCCAGGAGTCACAGCTGGGTGTTACAAGGAGGAGGGACTCACATGTTGTTAAACCAGACCACTTAATATTCATGATCTCATTAATCCTCACAATAGTCTTTCAAGGAGAGCAGCAGTCTCCTCTTCCATTTCCAGATACGGAAATGCAACTTCAGACTCCTTAAATAACTTGCCCAGGTCTTTGTGAAAAGTGATAGGTCTGGTTTCTAAGTTCAAGTCCATAGGATTTTACTTGTCCCATATTACCAGATTTCCAAGCTAAACCTCAAGAGACTACAATCACATTTTGAACTCTTCAAAAAATTGAAGTTCATTAAGGGAAAGAGACAAAGGCTGAAGTAAGAGAGCCACCTGGCCTGCTCTCGTTGGGGAATATACCTGAGACATACATGACAAGCTTGACCCAACAGGAGAGGGTAATCACAGACAGGAAGGACAGCACAGACACAAACAAGGAGAGTTTCCAGAACTGAAGTTTCCTGAGGGCTCAGACCTTGTCAAGTGGGAATTGTCCCCTTCTGCCACCTGGCCACAGATGTTCTCCTCAGCCAGAGCTCAGGAAGCTCGACTTTAGGGAAGCACTGAGAAGTGAAGCTTTTCCTGGTAGATCTCTGAGACCACTAATGCCATCAGCTCCCATTTTGTCACATACTTTCCTTGTGTTTTCCTGGGATTCCCAGGGACAGGATGGCCAGTTCCTCCCTGGATCAGGCATTAGACCTTTACACACCCCATTTCTACTTACTACCCCACCAAGGAACTTTGCTACAATCCCTACTTCACCTTTTCCTAAATATTATTCTTAATTTTATGACTGTATCTTTCCTGGTTTGTTTGGAAAACAAATCTGTACTCACCTGTAGGCTGATCGCTAATATAAAGCATATTCCTATCCTCAGGCTAATATCTTTCTGACATTATGACACTAACTAGCTAGTAATGACATTAGCTTTTTGTTAGCCAGGAGCCATAATGCCTCTACCAACAAGGAGCTAGCATAGACTAGAATAAAGCCAGCATGAAAATAATACCTAAAGATAAGAAAATAAAAGAGGAGTGACCATGAATCTAAGCACATAATAATTAGTCAAATATGTACCAAGCAGATGAATAAATATATATCTGTGTAAGATTTGGAAAAGATGACTAAGGATGACAGGTCTCACAGGAGAGCATTCGCAGGCTCTTGTATTCCTAAGACCAATATTTTGTTTTGTATTATTTTTCAACTTGGAGGAGGGGGAGGAATCAACACAGGATTACTACCTTTTTATTTTTCCAATGATATTTTATTAAAACAATCATCTCTATTACTATCCTTTCATAAGATAATAGACCCTTTGATATTAACAAAAAAAAAAGGCATGATCCCAGAATAAATGACAGTCTTTCCAGAAAAAGAATCATTGGTACACTGAATAGGAGTCTTAGTTGTACTTTTACAGTCTCCCTTTGTGTAGTTTAAAAACAAAATAATATGCTATTGAGTCTAAATAATTGACATAATTGTTGGAAGAACCAAAGGAATAGACTCTAGGCAGAATTTCCGGTATTGGCTCCCCAAACCACACCACAGAACACGGCCAGTGAAAAAGAGCCAAGTCAGGAAGGTGCTGCCCCAGTTCCAGTTCCTGGACCACTTCAGCTCCTCAAAGTAAGCAAAACTTCTCACTTTATTCAAACCCCCACTTTAACCAGTGCCAAATGAAAGTCCTGCAGAGTTCAGCTGATTGCAGAACCTGCATATAGCTAGATCCCCATTTTCCAAAGAGTCTGGGAAATCGAGTTTTCATTTTCAGCCTCAGCAGCACAGGAAGGCATGTGGGGCTAGAGAAGGCATTGAGTAAATCAGTTCACACAGTTGGCAAGCTTTTGCTGCATACTCATGAAACAGGGCGAGCTCTCATCCTGGGTTACAGCATCACATTTGGCTATACTGGCATGAGAGTCATTCTGAGAGATGTGCACAGTCGTGGTTTATTGAGAGCATTCTGAAGGTCATTGGAATCACTCAGGCACCTGCTGAAGGCAGAAAGGATTCTTCTTGTGAAAAAAGTCTGCTAGGCAAGGCCAGAGTATTAATCACACCCTAGCTGTAGTGGACATTGACATTGACATTCATAACTGTCCATCAACTTTTGAGAACCTTTTTCCATATTTGGGGATGTTTGCAGGTAATGAGTATTATTCCCCATATCGACATCAGAATTCAAATTTGTAGACCTGGGCCTCCCTGGTGGTCCAGGCAGTTGAGTGCAGCGCTGTGAAGCTGTCTGCAGTCTCTGCAGTGCCGGTTTGATCCCCGCTGGCCGAGGAGATACCCGCATGGTGCAGCAGACCTCTCCTGTCTCGCCCGCTGCTCCCCTCAGCAGTGTATTTCAGTCAGTCTGCCTGTTCTGATCCCCACTCTGTCTCTGGTGAATCCTCTCACCCTCCCAGGTCTCTGGCCTGTACCCCAGTTCTTGTATAAATAAATAAATATTTTAAAAAATCTAGACTTCTTTGCAGCTAGTCAGGCATGTGTCCTGGGTTCTGACTATCTGAAGCCTCCATTTAAGATCTGACTAGAAACGGATACATGAAGAAATGTCAGTGAAGGACCCTTCTTCCTGATTAACTTCAAATTAACAGTATGTTATGCAAAACAAAACAAACAGACAATTATAAACCAGAGACATCCTGCAGGGAAAGGGGAAGGAGAGAGATTGGAGGGAGGGAGGGAGAAAAGGAGGAGCACAGGGGACTGTGGTGATGGTGAATTGGTGGAGGAAATTCTATAGGGACTCCACATAAGGGGGTGAAAAAGCATTGCTTAAAAAATTTAATTATTTTACATAATTAAAAACAATTACATAAAATAAATTTAAAAATAAAGAAAATGAAGTTGAATTTTAAAAAGGCAAAAAAACAGCAAGCAATATGTTATGGAGTCTAAATAATTGACATCATCACTGGAAGAACTGAAAGAATAGACTCTAGGCAGAACTTCCAGTATTGGCTCCCCAAAACACACCATAGAAACCGCTCAGTGAAAAAAGCTGAGTCAGAAAGGTAGCATGAAGAAATGGTGGTGCACAGGATTTCTTTTTTTGCTAGCATGAATAGCTGCAGAGCCTTGGTGTTCAGAGGTGATGGTGATAGCTTGTTCTCAGCTTAGAAGCGGCAGCAGTGATGGCAGGAGAGACCACGTAGAGTTCCTGACATCTAGTGCTCAGGAGCAGCGAAGTGACACCAGCTCCCACCTTGGGTTGCTTCTAGAGCACAGTTTAAGACATCATTCCTCAAAATTTTACCTTAATTATACTTTTCAATTTTTCAATCGATTGTTTAATTTTCAGGATAAAATTCCCCATCTGAATCGACCAGCCAGAGTGAATCCTGTCATATTCCAACGGAGAATACACTTGATTTTCTGGGTTAATCAGGAGCACCTGATTCTCAATCCACAGTCTCTCCACCAGATCGTGGGTCAGCCATTCCTGCGAAGAGAATGGGCTGAGAACCATGACCCATTTCCTTCTTTTTTTTTAAGATTTATTTATTTATGCATACAAGAACCGGGTGTAAGGGGGGTGAGAGGATTCACCAGAGACAGAATGGGGAACAGAACAGGCAGATCCACTGAAATACACTGCTGAGGGGAGCAATGGAAGAGGCAGGAGAAGTCTGCTGCGTCATGTGGGTCACCTCCCTGGCTAGCCAGAGATCCACTCATGCTGCAGTGGCTGGTGATAGCTTGATAGTACTGTGTCTTTAACCCCTGCACCACCAGGGAGGCCCCCCATTTCCTTCTTGAGGCAGATGAAAAAAGGAATGGAAGAGTGTCCTTCTCTCTGATACCCACCATCCCAGGAACTCCTACAAAGCAAGAATGTTCATAGCACCAACACTTTGTGCAAGGCAGGTGTTTGGCAAATGTTTGATGAAAGAGTGAATAGTTAGGAGCATTATAATAAAGTTATCCACATCTGGATTCATAATCCAGACATGTGTTGTCCACTACAGTACACACTAGCATATTAAACCATCCTTGCCTCCCTGAAATGACTCCCACTTGATCCTTGTGATATAGTGTTGTAATCCTTGAGATATACTGTTGAATTCAATTTGCTTGTATTTTCTTGAAGTTTTTACATTGATGTTCATCAGGGACATTGGTATATGCTTTTCTTTTCTTGTGTTGTCTTTACCTGATTTTAGTATTAGGGTAATGTTATTAGTTTTGGCATCATGAAATGTATTAGTGGAGTGTTCCTTCTATTTTTAAAAATAATATCCTTCTTTAAAGGTTTGATAAAATTTATGTGTAAAGCTGTCTGGTCCTAGGGTTTTTGTTACGAGGAAAATACTTTACTGCTGTTTCAATTTCCATGAGTATGATTGGTTTGTTCAATTCATTTGTTTCTTCCTGAACTACTTTTGGTAGACTAAGTTGATGTAGAAATTTGCCTACTTCTTCAAGGTTATTGATTTTTTTGATATATAATTGTCCATGGTAACCTCTTGGGGCCTTTTGTGTTTCAGTTCTATTGGTGGTGATTTCTCCTCTTTCATTTGTGATTTTGGTTACAGATGTTTTCTCTTCTTTTCTTCATTAGCCTAACTAGAGGTTTGTCAAAGAACCAACTCTTAGTTTCATTGATTTTTTATATAGTCTTTTTTATCTCTACTTAATTTATTTCTTCTCTTATTTTACTATTTCCTACCTTCTACTTACTTTGGCTATTGTTTATTCCTCTTTTTCAAATAGGTGTAGTATTAGGTTGTTTATTTGGGAATTTGCTTGCCTCTTGATGTGGGCCTTTCTTCTTAAGACTGTTTTTGCTACATCCTGTAGATTCTCGTAGCTTGTATCCTCATTTTCATTTGTCTCAAGATTTTTTTATTTCTGCTTTAATTTCCTTTTATCCAGTTACAATTAAGCAGCATGTTGTTGAGCCCCCTGTACTCAAACTTTTTCCTGTTTTACTAATAGTTGATTTCTAATTTTAGGCATTATAATCACAGAGAGTGCTTGGTATAATTTTGATCTTTATACTTCTATTGACAATCAACCTGCGTCCCCTCCTATGGTCTATTCTTGGAAATGTTCCATGTGCACTTGAAAGAAAATGTCTATACACAGTTTTGAGGTGGAGTGTTCTATGGATGTCTGCTAAACTATTTGGTCTAGTTTCTCATTTAAGGTTATTGTTTCCTTTTTATTCTGTCTTATTGATCTGTCCATAATTGTTAGTTGTGTATAAAAATCCCCTAGTCGTGTTGTACTGTCAATATCTTTCTTAAGTTATATTATTGTCTGTATCTTAATGCTCCCTCATTCAATGCACATATATTTATGAGTATTATTTCTTTTTATATTAGGTCCTTTATCATAAGGTGGTGTATGTCTCTATCTTTTGTTGACTTTCAATTGGAAGTCTATTTTATCTGATCTGAATATAGCTATTCCTGATTTTTTTTTTTTGTTGTTGCCATTTTTGTCATAGCACTGTCTTCCAGCCTGTAATTCTTTTTTTTTTTTTTTAAGATTTATTTATGTATACAAGAGCTGGGGTGCAGGCCAGAGATGCCGGGGTGGATATGGGGGTGAGAGGATTCACCAGAGACAGAGTGGGGAGCAGAACAGGCAGATTGACCGAAGTACACTGCTGAGGGGAACAGCAGGCAAGGCAGAAGAGGTCTGCTGCACCATGTGGGTTGCTCCCTGGCTGGCCGGAGATTGAACTCATGCTGCAGAGGCTGCAGATTGCTTCATAGCACCACCAGGGAGGCTCCAGTCTGTAATTCTTAAGTCTTTGCTTTTTGTTGGTAAAATGAATTTCTTGTAGACAGCAGAAGTTGGACTTTGTTTTTAAACCCATTCAGTCACTCTATACTTTTTAACTGGTAAATTCAGGCCATTTACATTTAAGGTCATTATTGAGACATAAGAGCTCATTTCCATTTTGTTATTTTATTTTCAGGGGGAGGGTATTGCTTGTTTGCTTTTTATTTCTCTGAGGTCTTCCTGTTATGTTTTGTTTAGTTTCCATTTCAGTTGTCTTATGTATTATTTCTATTTTTGTTTGAAGTTTCTGCTGAGGTTACTATATGATAAGGTTAATATATGGTATATTGGATGATCTTGTCTCTGATTTGTTCTGATGGAACACACTGTTATTCTCCTCATTCTTAATGTAATATAATTTAGGTATCTGTTACCTCTATATTTGTTGTTCTGTTGGGTTTTTTAAAATTTATTCATTTATACATTTTACAACATTGTTCCTTTGTAACAATGTTTGCTTTTTTTCCCCCCTCAGGTGTAGTCCCCATAGAATTTCCTCCACCAATTCACCAATGCACCATCACCTCAGTCCCCTATTCTGTTGTTTTTTAACAACCCCTTTAAGACTTCTTTCATGTGTGGCTTGGTATTGATAAATTGCTTTAGTTTTTGCTTTTCACTGAAGCTCCTTACTCTTCCTTCTGTCTTGCATGTTAATTTGGCAAGGTAAGATATTATAGACTGGAAATATTTTTCCCCTTAATGACTTTAAATATCTCCTGCCAATCCCTTCATACTTTTAATATTTCTGCTGGAAAGTCTGCTGGGACTGCTGATGTATTCCCATACAGGTTACCCTTTTTTCTCTTGATTTTTTTTTTTTAGTATTCTGTCCTTGTCATTGACTTTCAGCAGCTTTATTATAAAGTGTCTTGATGTATGTCTATCTGGTATTATTTTGTTTGGAATTCTGAGTCTCTTGGACCATGACGTCTGGTTGATTTCCCAGACTGAGATGGTTTTCACTGATTACTTCTTTAGACAAATTTCCTATGCCTTTCGTCTTTCTCCTCTTCTGGGATGCCCATGGTATGAATGCTATTTCTTTCTAGATTATTCTTAAAAAAAAATTATTTCATTTACATACAAGAACCGGGGTCTAGGCCAGAGGTGCAGGGCATGAGAGGATTCACTAGAGACAGAGTGGGGAGCAGAACAGGCAGACTGACTGAAATACACTGCTGGGAGAGACAGGAGAGGGTGCCATGTGGGTCAGCTCCCTGGCTGGGGATCAAACTCATGCCATAGTAGCTGGCAATAGCTTGATAGCACTGAGATTTTAACCCCTGGACCCGCAGGGAGGCCCTGTCTAGATTATTCTAGTGGGATCTTACACTATTTTAATTTTTTGAATTCTTTTTTCTCTATCTTATTTTATGCGTATGTTCTCCAACATTGCACTTTCAGGTTCACTAATTCTCTCTGTTGCTTGTATTTGTCTGTTGTTGAGTCCATCCTTTGTATTTTTTAATTTGGTTATAGTATTTCTTAGCTCCATTATTCTATTTGTAACTACCCATATTTTCTTTCTCTTTATTCTGTTGCTGCTTTATCCTCCATTGTTTGTTCGTTCATTCATTCATTTGTTTGTTTGTTTTAGTTCCATAAGCATTGTTAAAATTACTGCTTTGAACTCCTCTTCAGGTATGTTCAACAGTTCTGCTGAATTGAGAATCCTCTAAGGCTATGTTTTGCTCCAGCAATTGTGGTTTGTTCTTCTGTCTCTTCATTTTTATTTTTTATGGGTTGTAATAGGCATGGACTTTTAGACTATTGACTTTGCACTTATTGAAGTAATTGGAGAACTGGCACCAGCAATGGAAGGTACGTAGAAAAGGAGTAGGTAGGACACTGAAGGATCACCTCCAGTGAGCATCAGAGACTTAAGCTTCTTACTGTGGTGTGGGTACCAGGGTTGTGTGGTGGGGAGCCACAGTGTTCCCCTCCTATAGGTCAGCTCCTCCACCTAAGTCCTGTGGAGCCTCATGTCAGTTTCCACCTCTAGACCATTTTTGAGCACTAGATGTAGTGCCGGGTGTGGTTTACAGTTCATATGGGGTGACAGGCTGAGAGTGGTTCTTTTCCATGAAAGATTCTTGACCTGGGGTGTTTGCTCTGTTATTAGTAGGTTCTTAAACTTTGCTTTATGTGCATATTCATTTGTTGTCTTGATTTTAGCCCTGAGATGGGTTGTGGCAGGTGTTTTCACTATTTCAGCCTTGACTTTGAGCAGTAGCCTCCTCTATGAGGAGACGCGTGTGATCTGACTTCTTCCTCACCACCACTAACCCCCACACCTTTTCCTCCCCATCAGCCCCCTTCTATCCTTGCCACATAGTTCAGGCTCCAGCTGTTCTATATCAAGAGCCTCACACTCTCGATAATCCTGCCTCTGCATCCTGGCTCCTGTATCTTCCCAACAGTGTATCCCGTGTTCTGGGTAGCATCTCTTTGTGCCTCCTTACCCAGTGCAGTGCAGTCCCTGACATTGGCATGTGCCCCTGGGCCAGCAACTGTAGGGGGTTTTGTATAGCAGCTGCCCCTCCCTCTTGTGGGTTATTCTTCCCCAGTATCACTGTAAACATAGTTCAGTTAAAGGTTTTCCTACCCCTTCCCCATTTTTCCTGTAGGGAACTTTGGCTCTGTTCTGCTATAATCTAGCTGTTAGTATATGAAGGAGGTAAGCCCAGGGCATTCATTCTGCTGCCCTCTTGCCAGACTCCTGCAACTAAAATTCTATTTGAATTGATTTAAATTTTAAAACTGATGATTTTTGGAAAACTCTTGGCGTAACTTGTCTATGTAAATGTGCTTTTTCATCTGTAAATCTTATGAAAGCTAAATACAGACCAAGTAATTTCCAATGAAAATTTAGCATATTTTTGACGCAAATTGAGATGTGCTATAAATGTATAATATACACTAGCTTCTAAATATAATAAAAAGAATGTAAAATATACCATTAATAATTTTTATATTGGTTACATGTGGAAATGATAATGTCTGGATATTGCATAACAGGTTAAACAAAATATATTATTAAAACTGATTTCCACTGTTTATTTTTACATTTATTTATTGTGACTACTAGATAATGTAAAATTAAATATGTGTAGCTTTCATTGTATTTCGGTTGAGCAGCATAAATATCAGATGTGGACAGTGGCATGAAAGCAATCAGAAGTCATATAGGGTGACAAGGGTACGTGTTACCTCTGAGCATTAGAGCCTCTAACTCTACAGACCTAGGCCTGTCTTCCAGCTCTAAACTTATGCTTAAGAGCATAAGTCACAAATTCATTGTTGTAGGGACCAGGCACATAACCTCCTATGGAGAGGAGTGAGATAAGGCTACAAGTAGTGGCCAATTTCTTTAAAGACAACACACACATACACACACACACACACACGCATACAAAATCCCAGTCAGTGTCCCTTAGTCAGCAGATGACCAGTGTGCCACCTCTGCACTGTTCCATGGAATCAAAAGAGAATCCATGGAGACCCTCAAACATGGTCACTTCATTGCAAGAGTGAAGTAACTCAAGCCAAAGGAATGAGTACTGTGCTACTTAGAACTAGAGCCAGGCTAAGAGCTACATCCCCTGATGTCCCCTGGAACACACCATCTTCAGCTTCAGGTGCAGGCAAGTACATGTCAGTCAGAATTGAGAAAGGACCCAAGCTACAAAGATCTGGCAAGCTACAAATGTCAGGCAAGCTACAAAGATCAGGCAGTCTGCCACCTACCCTAAAAGACCAAGCCTCCCTTTCCTGACACTGAGTCCATTATGAGGAATTGGAGTTGGGGCCAGAAGGCTTTCTATCACATCAGAGAGGTAGAGATAGGGAGAGACAGGGAGGGAGACACATACACACCACCCCGTAGCATCTATTCACAACTCCAGAAGACTTGAGGTAGGGGGGAGCATGAAATAAAGATTTCTTTGACTAGCATGGATAGCAAGGAGGAGACAATGGAAGTAAATGGGAAAACCGTGATGGTCTAAGGGAGAGAGATTCTAACCCTGCACCAAGAGAACGAAGAGAAGGCCAAGGCACCATCCTGGAGTGGCTGGCAGACCTTGGTGGGGTGGAAAGACTAAGGAAAATAGTGGAGGGGGCGTGAGGGTAGGTGGCAAAGAGAAAAGAAGTGAAAGAGCCCCCCTGAAGCTCTGCTTTTAACAGGAAAGAAGTGAACCTCCTTGATTTACCATATCGGACCCAAACAATTTTCACACCAGAAGTATAGTCTACAAAATGCTTCCCTCCAATCTGCCCCCGTAGATATAATTTTACCAAATACAACCATTCAATCAAATATCTAAATTTATCAATCTAAGCAAAATACAGTTCGTAACAAAGAAAAGCAATTTTCATATTTTATTACACAATATTGTTCATCATAGAAAAAGCTTTAATGTTCTTAATTAAATATGGTAGCAAATTGTTAGTGTTGCCAAAGAGATTTTCTGTCCTTGAAAAAATTAACACCTGTTTGCAAACTAAAGAATTGCTAGAATTGATTCAAACCCTTTGTTCTCTTTTCAGGACCCAGACTCTTGATCTCTTTTCTAACACCTAACAGGTGCTGAAATAATATTTGCTGACTAAATTGAGTGTTCTTTATCCCTAGTTTTCATTTCCTGACCCCAAACTGGACCTTTATGCATGGGGAAATATCCCCACCCACGAAATCCCAGAGTAGCCAGGCTTTTTCAAGTGTCTTTGATTCAGAACATTGGTTCAGAGACACTTGCCCGAAGGGAATGACTGAGGGTTTCAGAGAGAAAGAAACACACAAAGGCAGCCACCATAGGCAGAAACATAAAGTGCTAAGATATCACGTAACAGAAAGACATACAGATTCAAGGATGGGGTGACTGCAGGAGATAGCAACAGCAAAATGAAGTCAGAGACTTAAAATGCACACTAGTCAAGATAAGGAGATTTAAAAAGTGGGCAAGAATGATACTTTGCAATTTTCTCTTAAACTTTAATCTTTTAATGATAAAGATAATGGCAGAGAGAGAAGACAAGGCAGGGGTGAGAGAATAAAGAGATAAAAGAAAGAAAAGGACAGCAAGATAGACAGCCAGGCACAACTGCCCATTTTTAGAGCTGGACTTGAACTTGGTAATAGCCACCTCTTGCCCACTGGTTGGGATCCTTGATGCCTCCAGCATTCCAAGCCCTCTCCTGGCATGGAGAATTCCTTGCAAGACCAAATCTGCTCTCCAGCATCCTGCATGAAACTTTCTCACCAGCTCCCTGCCTTTTCGATTCCTAAAGCATGAAAGGTTCATACTACATCCCCTAATTACAAGGTATATGCTATTTTAGAGTTGACCCTCAGCTCACAAAAGCTGCAACTTTATTTCCCGCAAGAGAAATGTGGTTTCCTCAAGGCTCCAGACACTATCTAATAAATTCCTGTATTCCCCCATGCTACACAGGCCAATGCTGGGTATTACTAAGTGCTCAGTGAATACTTGTGTGCTGACCAGTCCCCAAAGGGTGCCAACAGGGCAACCTAAGGGTCCTTTGGTCTATCAAAAAAAAAAAAAACAAAAAAACAAAAAACAAATAGCTTCCGGGAGGCTGGACGCTATGCTGTAGCCATCTCCTAGGCTCCTGCGCCTCCTGCCGGCCAGGAGGGGATCTACACTATATGCAGGACAAAGCTGGTTGTAAGGATGGTCCTGACCAGGGAAGGCTGGCAAAGGCACTCCAGCCTCACCAGTGACCCCAGACATCTGTCAAGGGTTCTGACAATATTGTTGAACAGAGCCAGCTGCTGTATTCTTCTGTGTTGGAGCAAATACCACAGCCTCCCAGTGCCCAGTGTCCTTCAAACAGCATCCCACACTGCCTGGCATCAGCCCAGGGGATGCTCAGAACTTCTCGTCCAGTTCTAGGGCCTGGTTCTCCAGGGCCAGCCTGTGGACTGGGGCTGGGCTGCTCCCACTCAGGTAGTTCTGGATGACGGAGGCACAGTCCAGCCGCTCCATCATGGTCATGAGGTAGTGCAGCTCCTGCAAGCTGCCGTTCTGCTCCTCAAACAGCTCCAGGATGGCAGCTGCTGGGCTGCGCTGGCAGGACAGGAACCTGGCCAGGAGGTGGGGAGAGGAGGAGAAAGGATGGAAGTGCACTGAGGTGAGATCTACTGCCACACACACAGCCTCCTATATCCCAGCTCTGGTCCTCATCCTGCCTTGCCCATTTTCCAGGGTGGTAGGATGACCCAGGATTTTGAGCCTGAGATTGTCCTGGCTCAGAGGCTACTTCTCTCTAGGATTGAGTTTCCTCTGCTTATACCCAGGGCTTGCATGAGAGGACTCTAAGGTTGCTTCCAGCTCTAATGTTCCTCATTGCCTTCTCTACCCCACCCACATCCGAAACATGCTCCCTCCCTCCTGACTGCAGCCTGCTAACTGGCTCTCCCCTCTCTCACAGGCCATACATCCTGCCCACAAAAAAAAAAAAAAAAAAAAGTTTTTCTACATCGTGGCTTTAATCATGAGCCTCCGCTGCTTCAAGAATCTGTACTAAGCAGCCCATGCTCCTGACTTTTCTGCTCATCCAAATTCTGGCCTTACCCTGTTTTTCTCTGATCTTTTCTCCCCTCCTCCCATCCTGAACCTTCCTTCCTCAAGCCTTTCCCATCTTGCACACAGCACTCCTACAACCACCTCTGGTACTTGCCCAGAGGGAAAAATTGAACCCCTTTCCCACCACCTGCTTCCTGAGCCCAAAGTCCCACCTCCCAGATGGAAGTGACCATCCTGTACCCCTGATTCTGTGATATTCTTGCTTCAGCTATTTTGTGTGTTTATTTTCAACTGCTGTGCAGTCCTGGCTACATATGATAAGGCACAAGGAACACTTGTCTTTATTTTCTAAGCTCTCTGTAACTCTCAGTGGAGCATAGCTCCTCGGGGCTGGATACTTGATAAATGTTTAATAAATAGATAACAGTAAAATCCATCCTGTTTTCAGGATGCAGCTCTAGTCCATCGAGGTGAAGTCTTCCCTGACCGCTGCACTCATCGAAGTCTGGATTCTGAGGCTTAGCTCAGAATTGTTCCACTGGTTTCTCTTGACAGAGACCATGGCTGCACTGCCCCCATTCCTGCTAACACTTATTGAATTGACATGTGCCAGGCACTTGGCTACATGCCTCACATACATCACCATACAGCCCGCCACTCTGTACAGACAGGCACAGCAGGTCAAGCACTCAATATGGGTCCAGTTCTTGCATGTTAATTGGTTTATTATAAAATATTTGCTGAGCATCTACTATGAACCAGACATCTTTCTAGGTCCTGAGAATACAGGGATAAATAGAAAGAGTTGCCCTTTTTTGAAGGATATGGAAGACAGCAGCCAATCTTACTGCTAAGTTGCTCCTTTGTCTATGTCTATGCTATAATGATTTATAATAACAAACATATATACTGGGTTCTGCCCCTGGTTTCTAGCATAGAACTCCCCAAACCCTTGCAACTTCCTACATGATAAAAATAGCAGATCTTTTGTTCTAATATTCAGTCTAATATTTGGTTCCTGACACAGGGCTCCTAAATCCCTTAGTATCTCCAGGACCATAAGAGTATCTTTTGTTCTAATAAGGTGATTCTGGGTGGAGTCCTGGGTGATTCCAGAATGGGGGCTGATGACCAAAAAGACCAATCCATTATCAGAAGCTTGGGTTTTTACCCCCACTGCCCTCCCATTCTGTTGAGAAGGAAGAAGAGATGAAAGTAGTTAATGATCAATCATGACTACGTGATGAAGCCTCCATAAAATTCCCAGTTATAGAGGGTGGGGAGATCTTCCTATCAATAGTTGGTGAACATGTGGCAGTGCTAAGAAAGCAGTGTGCCCAGAGAGCACATGGAAGCTTTTTCATATACCTTGCCCAATACATCTGATTGTTCATGTAATCTTTATCATAGCCTTTAATAAACCAGTAAATAAAAGTGTCTACTTAAATGAAATGGAAATTGACAAGGGGGTTGTTGGAATCTCCAATTTATAGCCAATTGGTCAGAAGCAGAAGAGATAACCTGGTTTTGCCACTGCAGTCAAAAGTGGGTGGAGAACTTGTAGGATTGAGCCCTTAACCTATGGGTTTGGCTGCTAGTGTCTTGAGGACTCTACCCTCCAGATAGTGTCACAGTTGAGTTACAATGTAGGACACCAAACTGGTGTGGCAGAGAACTACTTAGTGTGGGGGCAACCTTCACACATTTGGTGACCAGCAGAGTCAAAAGTGTTCTGGGTAAAAGTCAAGGAGACACACAGGAAAGAAACACACATATGGAACAACTGGTTTTTTTCCCCACACAGATATGGTCCAGGTTCCAAGGTGTCCTGAGGACCCCAAATCCCAGTCCTCCCCCCTCCTATCCACAGATCTCACCCTTCTTACCGGATTTTCATGCCACAGAGCCCCAGGTGGGAGGCCAGTCGGCGCCAGTCATTGCCTGAAATGCTGTTTGGCTCCAACAACATCTGCAGCTGCTCAAAGAGCTCAGGGGGCAGCCTACAGCAGGGGAAAGGGTGTTCTTAGAGGGGAGGATCAAAGAGACCCAATCTGGTCCATGCATTCCCTTCCAACATTGCACTCTTCCTGCAGGTACAGAGGCCGTGATCTCAAACATGCGGCCCCAGCAACCCTTCCTCCACCTCACCTGTTGCATGAGGCTGGCTGGGAGACAGGGGGTGGCACGGCCCAGGATTCCTCTTCTGATACCTGGAATCTGAGGATTTCCATATACTTCGTCTCCAAGCCCTGGGTCAACAGAGGGTTAGGGTTAGGCTTAGGGGTCATAGACATCACCCCAAGCAGGACACTCGAGAACCTACCTCCGTCCCTCATCTCTCTCCTTCAACCTGGCACCCAGAGCCATTTTACCAGGAGACAGGCTCAAGCCACCCAGGACCTCTAGCTTCTGCTTCCCCAAACCTAGAACCTTCAGCCTGCTTGCCCCCTGAGCTCTGGGACCAGAAGACCAACACGTCTGTAGGTCTCCTTAGACACCAGGAGAAACCCAGGGTGGGGCCACGGGTAGGAGGAGGTCATTCAGGATAGAAACACTGAATTCAGACATACTTTACTCCATTCTCCATCCCTCCTTTCCTAGTCCTTCCTCCCTGAGGGGAGGACTCTCCAATAAGATGCCGCCAAGGTTCCCCAAAGACTCTCAGCCTTGATTTCTCCATCTCTTCCCTTGGGACAGTGAGATAGCTAACTCGAATCCCCCCTACTCAAGACCCCGTCCTGGTCACTCCCCACACTGGCAATACACATATCATCTTCAGATGGAAACAATCAGCCTAGAAAGATACCTCTTTTATTTGATACTAAGTGCCTCTGAGTTGGGAGTGGGGGTTACTCTAGGATTTGGCTCTTTTACCCTTGTATAAGATTCATCCATAAGTAGAGCAGAGAGAGTCAGGGACGGAAGGCGGCCTGGAGGCCAGGAAACCTAAGCGCTGAAAGAATGCAATCATCACCTGGCATGTGATCAGGGCCATATTTACTGGGTACCAAACCCCTCACCCACTTCGCCCAGGAACCATCATCCCCCAGCTCTGCCCTTCTTTGGCCCTTCAGCTCCAACTCACATCCTGAAAGGTGTGCATGGTGACAATGATCTCATTGGTTAGTGTCGAGCAGTCTTCATTCTCACTGGCTACAAAGAGGAGAGGATATGGCAGGTGAGAGAGGTAAAGGCCAGGGCTGAGAGAGCAGGGGATGGGAAAAGGACTCTATGGTAAGGCTTTGGAGATCTAAAGAGGCCGGGGGCAGAATGCCGCATCTTTTTCTCTGCAAAGATCTGTGTGGCTTCTCCCTTTAAGAGAAGGTTTTTGTGCTTGGCTGAATGAGGCGCTGCAGAGCCCCAGGGTTGACAGGCAGAAGATGGACAGAGTTACTGAACTACCTGCTTTTCTCCGGAAGCAGAAGGAGCGGAAGGGGCACTTTCCATGCCAGATGTGAAGATGGGGAACGAGCTGGGAACTGCTGTCATCCACATTCTCCCAACCTGGGGAAGGGACAGAGAACGGAAGACCTCAGAGAGTGGCGCTCCCCTAGCATTCAAAACCTACTGCTTGCAGGTGCTATTCAGGGTTCTGTGGGGAGAGATGGGGAGGGAGCAAAGAAAGCACAGTCAAGTGGATGGGAGGCCCCAGAGTCTGCGGGGGAGAGGTTGGAGGTAAGCTTCTACCACCACACACTTAGCATGCAGACTCGGCCGCACTCTCCCCTCCACAGCTCCCTGAATGCCACGCACACAAGTGCAATCCACACTCACCCAAACAGCCTAAGCCCCACTGGCCATTCCTGCAGCCCACACCAGGAAGGAAAGAGAACCCAAGCAAAGCAGGGACTCTGACAGCCTCTCCATCCAGTGGGACCATAAAATCCAACCCTCTCTCCCTGCTTCTGCGGGCACAACACCTCTCATTTCCTCCATCCCAAATCACTGCCCTCCCTCAGAGGGGCCAGGGCTGAGTGGGCCACCTGGGAGAGGGAGGGGGCTCCCCAAGACCTAAGTAGAAGCCAGAAGGTCCCTTGAAGCTGCTGCCTGCCCAGAGTGTCCCAAGGACACTGGGGGTTCCCAGATTTTCACGCCGGGAGAAGGCGCTGACCCTCCCTATTGCCCGGTTCCCCAGAGCCCGGTCCCCCTCACCATCAGAGATATACTTGAGCTTCAGGTACTGGTCCCCTCGGGCCCCAGTGAAGTCGAAGAGCTGGCAGGGCCCACGCAGGCGCCCGCCATGGGGCTGCTCGTTGGTCAAAGCCCACTGCAGGGCGCAGGGCGTGTTGTTGAGGAAGTAGACGCGCAGCTGCACGTGGGACTGGCCTGGTGCCAGCGGGGAGCAAAACAGAGCCAGCTGCAGCCATTTGCGGGCTTCCTGGCCTGCAGGCGCTTCCAGCACGCAGGTGTAGAGGCTGTGGAGGAAGAAATGGAGGACCATGCACTGGGGTGGGGGCTGGGGAGCCCGTGCACCTGCCACCCAGCTCTGTCAGGCCCAGGGGCCAACGGGGAGAGAAGAGCAGTGTAAGGCATGTATAGGGAGGAACTGGGGTCGGGGGACGGCCAGGGAGTCACCTCACATGACAATCAACAAGTAGAAGAACCAGTGGGTATTCCCCCGCATGGGAGAGAAGGGAGTGGACTTGGGGCGACCAGGCTTGGAAGGGGGTCCCACACACACATGGCCTTGCTCTGGTCAGTGGGTGGCAAGGAGTCTTGGGAAGTAGAAGGGCTGAAGAATCTAGAAAGCGCTAAGGACAGACATGAGATGAACAGTGTCTTAATGGAAACAAACTGCCTTAGACAGTTGGGGACAGTCCTGAAGAGGGGTGTAGGGAAGAAACAGATGATTTTAGACATAGAATGAGGATGGAAGGCTGGGGTTGAGTCAGACCTTTCTCGACACACAGAGACAGCAGTGTGGCAGGCTGTGCCATCCTAGACAGGGCCAGAGGGGCAGGGAAGGGACACAGGGGGATAAGAAATCCACAGGTCATCTGGGCAGTTCCATAAGAGACAATGAGGAGGCACAAAGAAGAGGGGCAGAAAGGACGGGCTCACAGGTCCCCGCCTACCTGAAGTGGGAGAGCTGGATGCGACACTCGTCCCGGGAGGTGTGGGCCCCCGACCGGCCCAGGGGCTTCCAGGCCTTGGCATCGAGCAGGGTGGTGTTGCTGCTATAGGTGCGGGCCTGGCTGGGCTGCTGGGCACAGTGCTTGAACGTGAGAGTGCAGGGCTTCAGGAAGGAGGCCCCATGAGGGCCACATGCCACCACCGGGCTCACCAGCCCCTGGGCGTGGGACAGTGACGGGGCATCTGACAGGTCCCACACCAGGATCAGGGACACCCGCTCCTGGCGGCCCACAGCCACAGCACCTGGGGAGGGGGGAGCTGAGATGGGCCTGGCACGTTGGCATGTCCCTTCCCCAGGAGAGGCCTGGCTAGAGAGCTAGGGGGTGGGATTAGGAGCCCAGGAGAGAGGATGCCCACAGGGCACACTGGAGGCAGCATGGAAGGAAAGCTAGTCGACTGTACACAACTACCCCTGCCCTCCAGGGCTGCTGCTAACCCATATGAGGCCTGATGTGAACTTGCAAAAGGTGCTTTTCTTTCAGATACTACATCTCCCTATTGGAGAGTTGTCACAACATACTGTTCATTAGAACAAGACATTTTACTCCCACCTGCCAGGAATTCGTCATAAAAATACGTAATCTATCCATCTTTGGAGTCAATAGTTTTGGAGTCAATGATTTTCAGAATTATGAAGATGTGGATGAATGATGCGGCACCCTCGTACGTGTAACATGCACAGCGCCGTGCTGAGAAGGAAAGTGGGTGCTGTTACCTGGTGGGATGAGCAGGGAGATGCCGGTATCCTGGAGTATCAGGCAGCCGCCCCGGTGATCCACCTCTCGGGCCGAAAACACCAACAGTTTGTTCATCAGCTCTCGGATGATGGTCTGGCCTTGGGTGGGGGTGTGCAGCTCCTGGTAGAAGGCGGCCATTTCTGGCAGTGTGGCTGGCAGGCTCTGCCTTGGGGACTCATTTTCTGGTGGGGGAGTGGGCTGGGACACAGACTCATCTTGGCTATCCAGATTCCAGAAGGTCCTCTGCAGCCAGCGAGGACAGTGGCATCGAAGGCACTGGGCCAGAAGGAGGGCACTGGCCACTGGCACCCCCACCAGCAATAGGAACTGGGCGGGTTGGAAGGAACTCTCGTGGGCGGGTAACATGGGCCTGGTCACTCGATGCTGCCAGCTCCCCTGCACCCCTGTGCTGGCCACGCCAAGGGTCTGGAGAGAAAAAGAGGTCAGTGCCAGGCTGAGCGCTTTCAATGCCTTGGAGGCCAAGACTTGGCTTCCAAGTAGCTGCAATCAGGAAGCAAGTTGCATTCCAGTGCACCCCAACATTCCAGTCAGATCAATTCCCTTAACACAACTTCACTTCTTTCTCTTACTCAAGCACCTACCATGGCTCCCCATGATGATGTGAGCTTGGGTTTAGAGTTAGAGGAGGTAAGTTCAAATGCCACATTGGTCACTGTGTCTGAGTGAGCGTAAAGTGCCTCAGTTTCCATATCTATCAAAATACTGACCTTCATCTTCATATGCTGATATGAAAAGATCTTTAAGTGGAAAGTGTGTCACAAAGAGACATCTCTGATCTCATCAACATAAATAAAACTATGGGGCCTCCCTGGTGGCGCAGGCAGTTGAGCGCCACCTTGTGAAGCTGTCCGCAGCCTCTGCAGCGCAGGTTCAATCCTGGCCGGCCAGCGAGAATCACACAAGGCGCAGCAGACCTCTCCTGCCTCGTCCACTGCTCCCCTCAGCAGTCTATTCCTCAGTCTGCCTGTTCTGTTCCCCGCTCTGTCTCTGGTGAATCCTCTCACCCTCCCACGCATCTGGCCTATACCCTGGTTCTTATATAAAAATAAATAAATCTTAAAAAAAAATAAATAAAACTATGGCTAAGAATAAATATTTATGGGTGTTTGTATGTAAATAACAGAGAAAGATCAGGAGCAGCTGGGCAAGAAAAATATAATGTGAGCCACATCCCAAAAAGCCAATAAAAATAGAAGAAAAAAAAGAGAGGAAAAAAAATAGGAGAAATTAATTTTAATAATATTTACTTTAAGCCAATATATTAAAAACAGTATCATTCTCAATGGTAATTGACATAAAAACATTAATGAGCTGCTTTACATTCTTTTTTCACCCTCACCCTTTGAATTCCAACCGTATTTCTCACTAAAGTCACATCTCAGTTAGGACTTGCTCTATTTCAAGTGCTCAGGAGTCACATAGGCCAACGATTCCTGTCTTGGACACTGCAGGTCTGGAAGGATACACCCCAAATTACCCTCTTGGTCATTACTGAGAGAAATGAGAAACTGACAAGATAGAAGGTATGAATGTGGGCTTTCAGTTTTCTTAAATTCTTTTATCTGTGTTCTTCGGATGTTTCACACCAAGCATGTACTTCATATCATGTTTGGTATCATTCTTTTTGAAAGCTGTTACAAGTGGGGGGTGTTGGGAAAGTTTCCTCTCAGCATCATCGTGAGGGTAGCTTGATATCATGAGGAAATCATGTGTAGATGATAAAGCACTATCCAAATATGTCTGTTTATTTATGCCCCTCCTTCTGCCAGAAAGGCCAGAATTTACCTCACCAGAACAGAGGAAATACAAGAGTAACAAAAGTAAAAGAGTAACAAAAGGGAAGCAAAAGGAAAAAGTAAACAAAGCTTCTTGTGAAGGTAGAGTAACGCAGGGCAAAGCTTACCCTGACCTCCACTCACCTGGTTACCAGGCAGGGCTGTCAGCTTGGGCTCTGGGACTATCAGCAGCCCCCTACAAAAGCCAGCTCTGCCTGAGGCCCTCCAGAACCCACAGCCTCTCTTTCCTACTTCCCCTCTCCCTGTTGGATACCCAGTTTCCAACATCTCTACACTGTGGCCAAGATGGGCTCCTCACAACTCATTAATGTTAATCTCTGGCCTCTGCTTGTGCTGTTCTCTGTCTGACATCTCATCTTCTCTCCCTACCGCCTCATCTACCCACCTGGACCACCCCCCCCTTGTGCTCAATAGCGCCTCCCTTGGCTCAACAGCCCGTGACAGTCTCGCTCCAGACCATCCAGAGCAGCTTGATTATATACTGTCATGTGTGGTTTTCCCACTCAAACGAACATTTTCTGAGCACCAGCTGTGTACCAGGCACTGTGGGATGTTCAGTCCTGCCAAAGATGATGTCTCATTCAGCACTCAAGGAGCTTTTGAGGAAAGGTAATTCCTTCACTCGGTAGCAGCTGAGTTCTGTGAATAATAGCTTCCTTCAAAGTCCTCACACCCCCTGTGGCTGATTCCCTAGGGTTTGTATTAGAAAAGTTTCTGGCAGCCATACACCCCCAACCCCCACAATCATACCACCCCCTGGAGCTCAGGCCTTGACCCTCCTCCCCAGACTGCAGCTCCTTACTTGCCCATCTGTATTCTTCCTTCTTTGGGACCCAGGCAACCTAAGCACCTAAATCCTCCCAGATGGAGACAAACAGTCCCTCTGTGACTTCAGGTGTGAGGCCTGGGGAAGGAGCAGCTCCCCAGTGTCCCCACTGAAAGATAGACAAGGGAGGGAAGGTTTGACTTTATTCCCTTTGCCTTAAAATCTCACCCTGCAGACAGGCTTCTTGCAGGGCACACAGGTGAAGCAGGGGAGCTGGGAACACCCCGAATCTAGCAGGAACAGGAGCTGGTACAGCAAGTTTCCCTTTACATACCATCCATTCCTTTTGGTTCTTCCCCATTAAAGATAATTGGAATTATAACTGTAATAATAGGAGCTAACATTTATGGAGTTTTACACCCCATTGCTGTGCTAAAGCACTCTATGTGGCCAATCTCATTTGCTCCTCACAGCAGCCTTATGAGCTAGGTGTTATTTTTATCTCTATTGGGCAGATAAGGAAGCCAAGTATTCTCCCTACAGTGAGGATGGACAGAAGATTATTAAGCTGCAACTAAAAGCAGAAGGAAGGATGAGCAGGGATGAGGAGGACTTCCAGAAACACTCCCTGTCTCTCCCTGCCCCTTCTTTTTCCCTGGATTTCTTCCCTTCCACTTCTTGAGGAAAAGAAGCTAGAAGAAAAAGAAACAAAAATAAAGTGAAAATAAATAGAAGGGTGTAGGGTAAATGGTTTTCAGGCTTTTCTGCCCTCCTACAATTAGGCTTCCCTGCCTGATGGGGCACCTGAGGTTGTTACATTGTTGTATAGCTGTTCTGTTTACTTCTGTGGGCCATGGGAGAAGTATTGATAAGGTCAGGCAGAGAAGCAGAAGCAGGAGAAGAGGAAGGAGAGAGAGAAGGGGAGAAAGAAGGCCAGAGAAGCCCAGAGTGAAGACTTGTGGGGGCTTGGAGGCTTCCTGCCTCATCCCACCCCAACCTGCCATGTACCTGGTTGCTGTACTACATGTAAAAGCTCAATAAAAGTCTGAGAAACCCACCGAGGGCTCCAGGACTCTCCTTTACCTGCCTATCTGCTCGGATCCTAGGTGAACCAGCTCTGTGACCATCCTGGCACTACAAGGGACAAAAGGCGCATGCTTTGCTGCATGGAGAATGATGCACCGAGGCACCACATAGCAGGGGAGAGGCCAGCTAATGTGAAAGAAAAGAGGGATACTGCTCAGCAACCTTCCTGGGGCCTCCAAAGACCATAGTCTAAATCCCCTTGACCAGCCTCCAAACCTGGAACATTTGGCTTATATGCTCCCCAAAGCCCACCTGGGCCTCTCACCGGGCAGGGACCACATTCATTGACCTGCATGGAGCAGGTTAACTCCTCTCCCAGCTCAGCCCTCCCCCATCCCCATCTCCCAAGCTGCCAGTTCTTCCAAGCTGCCTAGGTCTCACTCCATCCTCCCTCCTGGGGCCAAGATGCCAGTCCACAGCACTGCAACCAGCTCAGTGCAGCTCCCCAACCCATACCTGACTCATCATCCACACCTCCAGTGTTCCTTGCCCCGGATCCCAGATCACCCCGTGTAGCACTTCCCCAAGATGAACATTGTCACCACCTGTCCCTGGGCAGTGGCTCCCTCCAGCACAAAGACATAGGCTCCAGCTGCAAAGCTCTGCTCATAACCTTTAAAGAAACTCTCAGGGCCTCCCTGGTGGCGCAGCAGTTGAACACTGGGTTGCGAAGATGCCCGCAGCCTCTGCAGCGCCGGTTCGATGGTCCCACATGGCGCGCAGACCTCTCCTGCCACCTGCTGCTCCCCTCAGCAGTGTATTTCCTCAGTCTGCCTGCTCTGCTCTCCCCCCTGGCTCTGGTGAATTCTCTTACCCTCCCGCGCTTCTGACTGTACCCACCGCTGTATAAATAAATAAATAAATCTTTAAAAAAAAAAAAAAAAGAAACTCTCAGAACTCTCAGTCCTCCATTCCACCCACACCCCGGCATACTGGTAATCACCACGCCTATCCAACAGCTAATCAATCTGAGCTATTGGAGCATAAAAGTACTGGGACGGATGAGCCCAAGCATAAGCCAGGGACAGGTACGCTCGGCATACTCTCCATTTCCGCAGTGCACAGAACCACCCACTGGTCCTCTGCCCTCTGGGCAGTGGCCCTCTCCAGAGCTGTTTTTCTCTTCTCTTCCTCCTGCAGAGGATCTCCACACTCGGGCAGGACAGACCCAGCTGATTTGGCTCCTGCCCTGAACCCCATGGAAGGCCCTCTGCACTGCCCACCCACCCCTAGTTGCTCCAAGGGGTGCTCACCTTACTCTCTCGGTGCTCCCAGAGGCTGCTTTCATTCAGGACAGTAGTTCCTTCTCCGAGAAACAGAAGTCAGTCCGAGGAGTGCAGGTGGGTGGGGAATCCAGGCAGGAGTGGCCTGGCACTTCCCAGCAGAGTCCTGCCTCCCAGCCACCCCAGACAAGAATGAAAGAATCTGTCCCTGTCTGTTGGCAAAGTCCAGCCAGGGAGTAGCCTAGGGTCCCACAAGTCAATGGACCTATCAGTCTAGGTCTGGAAGGGAGTGGTCAGAGCGGCAACCTGAGCACAGGTGCAGCCCCGTGAGTACAGGGGGCCCTCTCCCTGCAGTGCCCTCTGCCGGTGAGCAGCTGTCCCCAGCCACAGGCCGTTGAAATAGCAGAAGGTAAAAAGGCCATAACCAGAGCTTCTGAAACTATAACGTGCGCACATATCCCCTGAGAGTTCCGTTAAAATGGGGTTTCTGATTCCCTCTGTTTGGGGTGGGGCATCTCTAGGAAACCCCAGGGAATGCCAATGCAGCAGGTCCAGGGAACTTCCTGTCCCTACCCCCTCCCCACCACCCCCCTCCCCCCCTCCCCCGATGACAGAAGGAAGGCTCTGAGAGGGTTAAGGTCTCACAAGTTGCTGGGGCACCCATATCTGCTCCCTACCTGGCACTCTTTCCACTGCCCACACCCAGCTGGCAGGGAGAGCCGCCCCTTGGGAGAGAACTGAACTTCAGGGCCGTTTGCCAGTGTGAGTCCGTTAGAAACCCTCCCTAGGAAAGGTGGAAGTTCCCTATCCAGAGGGGTCCATTGTTCAGGCTGTTTTGCTGTTGTATCCTCAGCTCCTGGTACAGTCTGATACAGAGCAGGTGCTCAATAAAAATTCATTGAATGAATGAGTGTCACTTGAGAGAAATGGATTTTGGATCCAGACTGCCACCCCCAAACCCAGGTGACCTCCCTGTCAGTTCTGTAATCTTAGGCAAGCTACTCAACCCCTCTACGTGTCCCTCTTCTTGTCTTCAAATACAGACGCTAATACCTTGTGAGGGACCATCATCATCATTATTCTCTAAATGCAACACATTTCGATGGTGAGAGCTATTGTCCCCACGGTCTGGCCTCTGGCAGCTGAGGCGCCACAGTCAACACCCTCAGCACCCTAGATATCATCTCCCATAGAAAATAAGTAGCTGTCACTGCTTCCATCTCAGTTAATGATTCTTGCCCCTGATGCAACCCCATTCCCTCTGCTGCTTTCCTGGGGTGAAGGCAAGGAGACAGGGTAAACACCCTGGGAGATCCCAGATCCCCAAAGTAGATGTGGCAAGGGAGTGGGTGGAAAGCAGCCAGCCTGGAAAAGAGACCTTGTGTCAAGGAATGTGTGCTTGCAACTAAGAGGAAACAAAGGGGGGCAATATCAGTCTTTATTGGATAAAGCTCTGTATGAGTCATGCAGAAGGCGGCTTTCTCCTCTGGTTCACCAAGTTCTAGGGGTTTGTGCAAGATCCGTCTAGCTCAAGTTCCAAACCAGGAAGGGCCCTGCCAAGCAGCAGGCTATTACCAGGGGCTGTGCTCATGAATCAAGAACTCATTCCCAAAGCTAGTGCCAGCCTCACTTAGGGACATCCCAGTTACAGGAAAGTGCTGAGAAAGCCTGAGAATCCCACCACCCCTGGAAAACCAAGCTGATTCATGGGTGCATAGGCCACAGACATCAGTAGCTGTGTAACCTGGGCCTGAACTGTTTCAGGAGGTCTGGGCCTCACAGTGCTGAAGTCTCAACCTCCATCAAGGGTTCCCCTCCCCCGCCCCAGAGGCCATGTCTGGCAGACTAGGGGGACCCCGCTGAGAGGAGTCCTTTGGGACCATGCAGGCAGCAACCTAGACTCCCCAGCCAATGTCACCAGCCATGTCATTGGAGAAAGGCAGGCCAGCCCTGCTCCACCCTTCTCCCGTACCCCACCCTCCGCTGCCTTCCACCCATCGTAGCTCTTCAGCACCCAGCCCGGGAGGCGTGCTGCCTGAGGTAAGAGGCACACAGGCCGGGAGGGGAGGCGCTGGCATGGTTGGGAAGAGGAAAAAGGAGGACAGGGTTGGAAGGGAAGACGGAATCTCCAAGGTAAATTTAAAAAAGAAAAAATAGAAAACAAAGAGACCAAGACTGGAAGGGAAGGCAGAAGATGAATAAATGTGCAGAGAGGGGGCAAAGAAAGCTGAGTGGAAAGATGTGCAGCGGGCAGGCTGGTCAGCACTGTCCCAGGAGCCTTCAGAACCTTGACAGGAAAGATGGAGCTGGGGGTCACTCCAGGACACTGAGAATAGCCCCCACTTTCCCATTCAGTCCTGTCAATCGTGGGGAGGAGGCTGAGATATTATGTGCGAGTGGAAAGAATGACAGTGGGTGAAGGTCTTGCTTGGAGGAGGGTCTGCACATCATCCCACATGCAAATGACATGTAGAGCAACATGCAAATGAGCATGTTCCCTTTTTAAGCAAAGACCAGTCATTTTTTTGAGAAAACTGGGTGCTACCAGAAGCGGAGTAATATAGGGAGGAACTCCCCCAGTCTCTGAGGGCCTCCCTGGTGACGCAAGGGGTTAAACACCGCACTATGAAGCAATCTGCAGCCTCTGCAGCACGAGTTCGATCCCCGACTGGCCAGGGAGCAACCCACATGGTGGAGAAGACCTCTCCTGACTTGCCTGCTGCTCCCCTCAGCAGTGTGTTTCAGTCAGTCTGCCTGTTCTGTTCCCAGCTCTGTCTCTGGTGGATCCACTCACCCCCTGCATCTCTGGCCTGTACCCCAGCTCTTGTATGCATGGATAGATAAATCTTTAAAAAAAAAAAAAAGATTTAGGTAAAGGAACCCCTTCAGCCAGTCACTTGGCTGACTGAATTTGGCAGGAGCTCCATGTGGGTGGGCCCCTTGAATTTGCCGGTCTGGCTTAGTGAGATAACCCAGGATGAGGAGATGGCCTGTTCTTGACTAGAAATGACCCCCAGGAATCTCCTGCCTGTGGAAAGTAGTTCTGCCAAATTAGTTATGGTCAGTTGGTTGAGTTCAGTGGAAGACACTTCCTCATCAAGGGCCTGCTATGTACCTAGCCACGTGCCACCCGCCACGGGAGGCAGAAAGACAGTCACACTTGGACTGGATCTCCAGGAGCCAGAGACATACTGGGGGAAGGGAACCTTCCACTGAGAAGCAATTATCAAAGCTGGCCAGTGTCCTTCCAGCACCAAAAAGCAGTAAATAAGTCCATGGAAGCCAGAAAAGGGGCAAAACAGTGCAAGGCATACAGGAGTGGACAAATGCTGGCCTGGTGGGGGGGTGTCTGGCCTCAACGACTAGACTAAGGAGGGGCTCATGCCAGGTAACAGGGTCATGTAGGTGGCGGAGATGTTGAAGAGACATGGGGGGGGGAGCCACGAGGAAGGTTCACCTTTCACATGTCTCTGCTTTCCCAGAGTCTGCCTCCTTGAGAAGAATGTGGCCTCAAGGAGCCATCTTTGTAGCCTTTCCCCACCTGGGACCCATCCTGGTCTGGCTGCTCGCTGGCCATCGGATGTCTGGCTGGTGTGATGAACCAAGGAAGCTGCCCTGGTGCCCGCTCCACAAAGTCTTGTTGCTAGTGTGGGCCACCATCTACTCTGTCATGGGGTGAGCACCTGTTTCTCAAGTCACCCTGGTCCCTACTGGAGTGGCAACTTCTGCAGATTCTGACCTCCAAAGGGAAAGCGCCCCATCTTGCCTTTCATGGTAGTCCCTCTGTGCCTGGGGGTCACAGCCAGCCCTCTTCTTCCACCCCTCTCCAAGTCCCCCAACTGCTCCCCTACCTCACCATGCCCAGCACCTCCCACCCCACCCCCTGGCCTTCAAGCCTAGACCTATTTGCCCTCCTTTGTGCCCACAGGGTTCCCTCTTCATAACCAAGAGTCCTTATGCCAGAGGCCGCCTCCACTTGGCATAAAACACCATCCCTTTCACTGTTCTGAACCATCTCTCCGCAGCTATGCCTCCTACCTGGTGTGGAAGGACCTGGGAGGGGGCTTTGGGAGGCCCCTGGCCCTGCCTCTCGGCCTCTATGCTGTGCAGCTCACCATCAGCTGGACTGTGATGATTCTCTTTTTCGCAGCCCACACCCCTGGCCTGGTAAGGCACACAGCACTTGGCAGCGGAGGTAGCAGAGGGGAGAGGGAGGCCCCCAGGCCCGCAGAATCAGATAGCACAAGCAGATGGATCAGGTGCAGGCAGGTAGCGGGTGAGCTACAGCTCTGAGCCCAGTGGTGCGTGCAGAGCCTGGGAACTTGGCTCACTGGGCCCAGGGTGCTGCAGAAAGGTCAAGGGCCACTCTCAGGTCAGCTTGCCTGACCCACCTGCCCCCTGCCCAGGCCCTGCTGCACCTGTTGCTGCTCTACGGGCTGGTGGTGAGTTTGGCCCTGATCTGGCACCCCATCAACAAGCTGGCTGCCCTGCTCCTGCTGCCCTACCTGGCCTGGCTCACCGTGACCGCCTCGATCGCCTACCACCTGTGGAGGGACAGCCTTTGTCCAGAGCACCAAGTTCAGCCTACAGGGCAGAAGAGCAACTGAGGCACCAGGGCATGGGAGGGAAGGGAGGGTGGCCAGGGTAGGGGTGTGAGAGAGAACAGGTAGGGCTGTGGGGCTTTGAGAAGGGTAGGGAGAAGGGATGAGGAGGTAGACCAGGGATGGACGCATCCCTGAGGGTGACTCACACCTATGTGGTGCCCAATTTCATTAGAATTCAGAGAAATAGGAACAAGGGAGGAATTTCACTTTACACTTAATGTGAATTAATGAATTTTGTATTAATAAACATTTTGCAGTAATATAAAATAATAAAATCCTCCTGCCATGTTTAAGGGCTCTCTAGGGCTGCAGAGCGGGAGAAGAAGTATCCGTGCACGCTTGTGACACACTCACCTGAATGAGTGTGTGGAAAGGGTCACACACACTCCCAAAATAAAGGACTCGGATTTTTAAGGACCTGATGAACAAATTTTTTTGAAAAATTACAGAAAAGTAGATAAAGTAAAAAAGGATGTTAATTAAACATGACAAGCTTACATAGTGTCCATTATTAATTTTATATTATATATGTGTGACAGATCATATACTATGTATCATACTTGACATACATAGGACTATAACAAGACTGTAATTGCATCTGTTTAAATACTATATTATGTTAGCTATGGCAGAAACTGTATTATAATATATAATCAGATATAGGGCACACCAAGACCTCATATGGTTCTCTCTGATAAGTAAAATTAATAGATTATTTTTTTATTTTCACTTTCATGTGCTCTTATACTATTAGTTTTTTAGATCAATTAGTTATTATTATAGGAGTCTCTTGTCCAAACTTCTCCTTTTCTAAACCTTCTCCTGGCTGTTTTACTGTCATCTCTTCCTTTTGTTTTTTTTCCTTGACTTAAGGGCAGCAAGGAGTGGCTGCCTCTGGGGCCCCCTCCTCTGGTCCTGACAAGGCAGGGAGGAAGGCCAGCACCCTGAGAAGGGGTCTCCACCTGCCACACGATGGAGTGACGGGGTGGGGGGGCGGGTCTGGACGGCAGTCTCTAAGACCCCATGCCCTCCTCACAGAGCCCCCCAAAACTCCCTCTGAGCATGCACCAGCACCACTGGGGAGCTTGTTTGTAAATGTATATTCCTCAGACATCACCCAAGACTTATGAATCAGAACTTTTGGCCAGATTTAGATTTAACAGGATCCGGCACTTTTACCAGCTTCTTGCTAAAATTTGAAAGTTTCTGTCAGGCATCTCCTCTTGGACGCTCCTTTTGTTTTGAAATCTTGTGGTCCTAGGAGCTGAGTTCTAGGGTTGGAACCAACTCTACCCTCTCAGGTGGGGGCCAAGGGCTTCAGGGTGGAAGAAGCCAGCAGGACACCATCATTTAAGCTCTCCGAGTAAGAGCAAGAGAGAGGGAATCTGTATCCAGCTTCCTCACTAGCACGTCCTACCAGCAGCCCAGGCTCGTAGGTCACCTGCAGCTGGAGGCATGCTAAGCCCCATCCACCTTTGTGTCTCCAGCTCCAGTGCAGAGTGTGCATATGTCTTTGTTTGTTTGATTCATTCACTCATTCAGTGAATAAATTAACAAATTGCTCCATTAAAAAAGAATACTGACCAGCACCTTCCTCCAGTCTGGATCAATGGCATTAATAGTTCTGGAAACTTCTGAAGGGGTTCTCATGTGCATCCAGATCAAGAGCAGCAGTCAGGCAGTTCTCAAAGTGTGCCCAGTGACCTCCTGGGACACATGTTGCAGTCTTAGACCCCACCGTACTCCAGACTCACAAAATCAGATAGTCGTGGGGAGTGAGGACCGTGGATGCAGTGGTTTGCAATCTGGTCCCAGAAACCAACCAATTGGGGCTTGGCACTGACTCTCATTCATTAACTAATAAACCAGTACAATGTGCATTGCTGTCTGAGCTTTTTTTTTCCTCACCCATAAAATGGGAACCTCATAGAATTCTTGGGAAGAGTCAATGAGATAATGAGTTAACAGCTGTCTGGCAGGCAGGAAGTGCTCAATAAATGTTAGCCATTCTAGGAGAGGGCCTCAAGAGGTCACCTGTTTAATAAGAACACATGGTTCTGATTCACCCTACAATTGGAGACCCCCCTCTGCTCCAAGAGTCGGGAAGTACTTCCCAAACTTCCGAAGAGCCAGGACAGTGAATGACGTCCTCTCGGGTCTGTGATGGGGTTCACTACTCCACATGCACAGAATGACCGACTCTGCCCCATGCATTCACATGGATTTTGTCTTCATTTCAATCAAGTTTTTAACAAGTGCTTTTATAACTCCATTTTTTAAACCATTTTAAATATCTAAACTTAATCTACAAATACTAGCTGAGTGAGGATGGACTCAGGAGGCACCCTGCCTGGGCTCTTATCCTGACTCCACTGTCGCCGGGTGACCTTAGACAAGCCAACGCCCAGAAGGATTGGTCGTTATTGTTATCATCATCTCATGCAGGCGTTATAAATAGGTGCTGCCACTTTTACTGTTACCAGCTCAGGGTAGAAGTTAAACTGACCCTGTGAGAAGATGCACCAAGCCTACTGTGTGATCTCGACCTCCCCTGGGCCACAGATGCCACGAACCCAGGCTCTGGATGCCTCTGGTTTTGGTCACTTGGCCATAGAAGGACGACTGGTTTGGGCAGTGTCCCAACCCCTGCACTAGCGTGACTGCCTGATAGGGCATGAGTCAAAGTAAAGGGCATGAGTTTGTCCTGACTTTGGACAGAAAGAGGCAGCCAAAAAGGGCAGTATCCCACGCCCAAACTCTCACTCTCTGACCCCAAAGTTGTCCTTAAAATCCCCCTCTACATCAGCTCCTTGTTTCCTGAGCAGGAGGAACGTAATCCCCATGTCCCAACCTGCTACAATCTCTTGCCCTTCCTCTTCCCTATGCCCCAATCTGCCTGGGCCCCTCTGCTCTTGTTGCCTAGGGTTGTGCCTAAACAGAGTTGGAGCTGCCTCCTGTCTTTGCCAGTTGTATCCCAGGATTCCACCATCCAAATTGTGTGTGTGTGAGCTCCTGGCCTTGGGCAGTGTTTTTCCATTTGCTCTGTGTGGGCACATGGTGTTGGGGTATGATTCACTTGGTGGGTGGGGGAGAGCTCTTCTGGGGTCATGCAGATATCCCACTCAGTGCTGGAGAGGTAGGGCGTGGCACCAGGTGAAATGATAAGCCCGGGAGGTGGTTTGTCTCATGTTTCTGTGTCCCCACCTCTCCCCTGAAGCCTTCCTTCTTCCTCCCTTTGCCAGTGTCTGCAGAATAGAGAGACACTGGGCAGGAGAGATGACAGACGGTAGGTATGTGTCCAGTGGACACTCATCAGCTGGTCAGGGAGGGGAGCATTATCTCTGTGCATTTTTTGGCACCCCTACCTATGGGCAGGTAGAGGTGATGTCATCATGGGGGTGCGAGACCCCCTGAGTGTTGTCACAGCCTGGCCAGGGCTCCAAAGTATTTCTTCCTTGGTGGTGCTACCATCTGTTTTATCTCCTGGGGTTCCCCTGCAACCCGAGCCCAGTTTCAGAGTCTTCCCAAAGTTCCCCTTTCTTGTAGTTTTTTTTTTTTTTTTTAAGATTTATTTATTTATGCATACAAGAGCTGGGGTATAGGCCAGAGAGGCGGGGGTGAAAGGATCCACCAGAGACAGAGTGGGGAACAGAACAGACAGATCAACTGAAATAAACTGCTGAGGGGAGCAGCAGGCGAGGCAGGAGAGGTCTGCTGCGTCATGTGTGTTGCTCCCCAGCCGGCTGGGGATCGCATTTGCGCTGCAGAGGCTGCGGACAGCTTCACAGGCTGCACCCCAACCCCTTGCGCCACCAGGGAGGACACTCTTGTAGTATTTGAAAAGAAAGCACAAGACCTGTTTGTTATAAAGATTTATCACGGATCATCAGTAGTGGAGCATAAGTTACCCAGTTCAAGCAAAGCCTGGCTTTTGGTCGGGACTCCCTCAGATCTGGGAGGTTTCATTTTTATCCCCAAGTGGAGTCTAAGGCCCCTCCCATGCCCAGCTTTCCGGGACACTTCATCCACTGAGGTCCCCTCTCCAGAGTGCCCTCGGGAGAAGCCTCTGTCACAGCAGGAACCTCAATGCTGCCCAGTCAGCCTCTGTTCAGCCCTCCAACACCTGTATCTTCACACCCACACAAAAATTACGTGCCCGGAGAAAAGCCCCATCCCCCAAACCCTCTACCTGAACGGACTCCAGCACAGTCCTCATTCTGAGAGCTGAAGTCCTCCCCTCAAAAGTTGATGACGTTTATCACTTTCTTCCAGTAGTTTCTTTGGCCCTGCAAATGACCCTCTAAAGAGGAACTCTATTAGTCACCTTAATGTGCGTGTTTCTTATCAGATCGCTTTCCTCAAAGACTCAAAGTGCCAGTCTTGGAGCTGAGCTGGGCGGTGCCGGGAGTGGCCTCTGGAATGGAGGGCCTCGGTGACCGACCAGGACTAAAGTCCCGGTGTCACCATTTTTACCCCAGGGCAGCGTGTCCTACAGGGGCAGCCGAGCGTCATGCCCTACCCTGGGGGAGACGGGAAACCCTGACCTGCCCTGTGATGCTAGTCCAATCCTGGCCTCAGACTCTGGGAGACCCTTGGCCTCCTGGTCAAGGCCCTAGACACCCTGTGTTTATGTCAACAGAGCGGTTGCCGGAGCTGGCAGTCTCCTGCTGCCTGGGGGTGTCCACTGCCCGTGGCCAGTGTTTGTGTACCTCGTTTCGGTAGTGACCAAGGGGGCGGGCACGCCCAGGCTGGGTCTCTGGGGCAACGCGCTGTTGGGGTCCCACCTGTCACTGCACATAAAGCACCTACTCCATCAACATTCTCCCGAGGTGTCTTCTTTCATAGAGTGAGAATTTAAACCTTCCCCTGATGAGGTTCTATTTTCCACCAGCCCCCTCCTGGCCTCTCTACTCAGTGAGGGCAGCTCAGCATCTGGCCAAGACCCAAGGAACAGCTATGCCTGACCCTGTCCCCTCCTAGAACCTCTGATGTTTTCTGAAATGACCATGGGAAATGGGACAAGGAGAGAAAGGCTGCAGTTTATCCTGGGCCTAACCCCGCCAATGCCACCCACACAGAAAAGGGCTGGGGCCTCCTGCAGAGACAAACTGGGAGAGTTCCCCTTTGGTTTTCATCCCCACTCACCAGCTGTCGAATATCTTTATCCCTACACCCCCTAGACCCCCTACACACTCCCTCAATATACCCATTGTTTTCAGAGCCCAGTCTCTGCAAGGACTTCTGCCCCCAGCCTCCTTCTTGCTTTTATCCCTCAGAGCCTGGCCTCAGGGTTCCTGCCCACAGTAGGACTGGATGGCACAAGACTTAAGAGCATGACTCTGGAAGCATGTAGCTCTGCTCTCACTAGTTGTATGACCTTGGACAAGTCTCTCAACCTCTCTGGTCTCAATTCTCTCAGCTCAGAGCTGAGAAAATGAGGATAATAATAGGACCTATCCCAACTTCCCTATGGAGAGTGAGTTAGTTTATGAGACCTGCTCAGAGCGGTATCAGGCCTCCAATAAGGGCTGTGTGGGTGTCAGCTCTACTGATTTCCAGGTAGCTGACACAGTGGGAGAGGCAGGGAACTTGGAGGCTGATAGCCCTGGGTTCAAATCCCAGCAGCCCACTGTTTGCTGTCGTGACCTTGAGCTAGATGCCTTACCTCACAGTTTCCTCCTCTGCTGGTTGTATTGATAGAAGCTTAACCCAGCAGTGTTGGAGGTGGAGAGAGGGGAAGGAAGAGGAGGGAGGGCTGGGAATGCCTCCCCTAAAAAGAGTATAGTGGCAGGGGGAGGAGGCAGACTGCTGGCACCTGATCCCCCAGATTAGCTGCAGTATTCTGGGGCTGGCAGGGGAAACTGGTCTGACTTGGAAAGGAGAAACATGGACCAGTCAGGAATGCAGGCCCCTAGGAGGTGCCATAAATAGCCACAGCAAGTCTGAGGGCCTCTGGGGATGACAGGTGGGGGTGGGGGATTGTAAAGGAGCAGTGGATGGAGAAGGAAGCTATCAGTCATCAGTCCAGGGGAGGGTCCAGGGCACTCTCCCAAGAGACAGAGGAAACACTGCATGTGGGTATGGTGAGAGCAAAGGGTCATCTCTTCAGAGGGGACCAGGCTGCACCATCTCCCTACACTACTTGCAGTCACACTGTTGTCTCTGCCCTGGAGGTCTTAGGAGCCAGCCCTGTTTCCTCATTTTCATCCCTTTGACCATCCTAGAACAGAGAACATTCGCTCAGCCTGTGTTATTGGCAGGAGCCCTGAGACCCAGAGATGTTGAGTGATTTGACCAAGATCACATTACAAATCAAGGGCTGAGATGGAGTCGTGAACATGGCCTTTTTTCCCCTTGCAATCTAGGGTCATACAGGCCATCCAAAACATAAGAACCCATCCGTGAGAAGAGACCCCAGGGGAACTAAAAGACCCCTCCTTCTAGCTTTCCTCCCTGGACATATTTCGTTCTTCCTCTGCTGACTCCAGCACAGCACTGTAGCTGCACTGGCAGAGGGAGAAGGCACACATGGACCATGCTCTCGAAGAGTGCTCACCAGAGCTCGCTGGGCGCAGTCCTGCAAATAAGAACTTGGGCTCAGCAGGCCTGGACTCAAAGCCTCTTGTGGCCTTGCACACATCCCCTCACCTTTGTGAGCAGTTCCCTAAATGAGGCCAATGATGCAGGCCAGATGAGGTCTGCGTGAGGACTTAGGAGGAAACTGTAAGCTGGAGAGCCTGAGGAATGCCCCAATGTTGCAAAGATTGGGAGCTGCGGGTGAGGCAGCATCTGATTCATCTATGTTATTGCCAGTTGCTACAGTGCCTGGCACATCGGAAACCTCGATAGGTACTGGTCAAATAAAAGAATAAAGTAAACTCTGCATGTTAAGGTTGTGTGGTGATGATAATGTGTGTTTGCTACTTCTCAGTTATCACTGCCTTTTCTTTGTGGACACAGACACTATTGCCATTACTCTATACTTTACAGCCCTGAAAATATGCCTGAAAAAAATAACGCCTGCGTAAGAACACCTTTATTATAAGCCTAATAGACAGGGTGACCATATCATGTATTGTCTACATTGGAGTACTTTTAGGAATGAGAGGGGGCATAAGAAGTAATGCACAGGCAACAGGTATGAAACTATCACTGTCCCCAGCAAACCAAAATGCTTGGGCATCCTGCTTAATGCAAGGGCACCATACTGCTCAGAACTCTCTGGAGGAGAGAGCCCCCACACTCTCCAAAAAATTGGATTCAAAGCTCCCTGATTCCAATTCTCCACTCAGACAGAGTCCCCTACCTGCTCATCTCTGCCACCCAAACTCACTGGGCGCTGCGTTGAGACCAGTTCCCCTGATGTTCTTAAATTCCTCATTTTCAACCTGCTGGTCACCCTGACCCTAGCCTTCCATTGCCCTGAGAATGTCCTAGAGTGTTTGCTCTGCTCCAAACACAAAAACACTGGCCCCACTAACTCCATGTGAATTGCCCCAATCATCCAGTCATTTTGCAATGCTGTTCCAGCTCCAAGAATTTTCTGGGGGCACCAGTTACCTCTGCAGTGTCCAGAGGCTCATAACTGGCCCTCTGCTATTGGTTTTTCCCACCTTTGGACTCTCATGCTCAACCAAGGAGCCTGGCTGATCCTATAAAAATGTAAGTCAGACAGTGTGTCTCATCAGTTTAGAGACCATGCATCCCATCTCATTTAGACAAAAAGTCAAGGTTTTTTAACAGGGCACAAGCCCCAACCTACTTAACCCTTGTTTATTTCTCTGGCCTCATCTCCTAGGAAGATCCATCCACACAGGTGTCCTTGTTTCTCAAACACACCAGGAATGTTCCCACCTTAGGGCCTTTGTACCTCCTTGGCATACTTTCTCCTTAGTTGCCCATTATTTCCTCACTGCCTTGAGTTCTTTTCTCAATGGACCCCTTTTCAAATTCCTTCCAAAGCCACCCTATAAAAACCTAAACCCATCTCTTGAAAGTCCTGTCCCGCTTCCCTGAATTTTCTCCTTACCATTTAATACCACCAAATAGATCACATAAATTATTTATCTCATTTACCACCCACTCTCAAGTCTGAGAGGGTAAGAATTTTCATTTCTTTATGAAATTTCTTTAATTTCATTTCTTTAATTTCATTTCTGTAATCCTGGCTCTGCCCCTTATGAGCTATATGGCTGTAGGCAAGGCCCTTAACCCTGCTGTGTGTCTCAGTTTCCCCATATGTAACTTCGGGGTGATACTCGTTGCCTTCCAGGGCTGTGGAGAGCATTAAGTTGTATTTCACACATAAACCACTAAACTCACTCTTTGGCCAATTTCAAATCTCAGAGCTTAGTAAACAGCAGCACTGCTACTGGTGGAGGCTCCAGTCTATTTGACACACCATGATGTGTCTGTAACAGGCAAACCAGCATTCCCTTTGTGACTCCCTTTGAGTCACAATTCAGCTTCTTCCAAATTGGCAGTTCTCATGCCCCCTTCTCAGGGCCCTCCATTCCTGGACCCAAGTTTCCCCAGCCAAACTGCATGGGGTCTCTTTGCAAGCAGCACTCCCTTCAACACAGGCCTACTCCTGCTTAAACCTGAGAGAGCGTTCCCCCCTAAATCTCAGGATGCCCCCACTGAGGTCCCTTCCACAATCCCCCCAGTGGAGATGGGACAGTTAGGTGGGACCCATATAATGTGAGGAGGAGGTGAGAATAGGAATATACGTGTGAATACATGTGTGAGCTGGTGGGGGGAGGGAGAATAGGCCAAGCGTCCCCACCTGCCAGCTTTCTGTCTTTGCCTACTGATAAATAGGGGGTACTAATGGCCAGATTTTCCATTCCCCCACCCCCATCCTGGCACTCGCTGTCACTCAATTAAAAAAAGATAGAGGGAGAAGACCTGGGGGAAGGGCAGGAGGTCTCTGCTTATAAAGCCTGTGGCCCAGGGGTGAGAACACTAAGCCTGGCCTGCCTGGTCATCCCCAGTCAGATTTAGCTGCTGACAGCTGTTTGGGACTCTGCCGCCAGGCCCTGGCCCAACCTGCCACCTCTCGGCTCTCTCAGTGACTCCGGAGCCACAGTCCCTCCATGGCCCAGAAAGAAGAAGCTGCTGCAGCAGCTGAGCCTGCCTCCCAGAATGGAGAGGATCTGGAGAACCTGGAGGATCCTGAGAAGCTGAAGGAACTGATTGAGCTGCCGCCCTTTGAGATCGTCACAGGGTGAGTGCCGAATGTGGGCAGGGAGACTCACCCCTATAAGGGGATAGGGGCTGGGAGTGGGCTGGGCGACCTTAGGTAGGTAATAATAGGGTTTACGGTCAGCCACAATCCTGCAGGCTTGAGAGTGTGCGTATACACAGTAGGAGCTCAGGGGACACAGTAGCAAGTCTCTCTTGGTTTCTTGGGGTGGACCCATAATCAAGGGGCGGCAAGGAGTTGCTCCTTGGAGACAAGGGCCTAGAGAATATAATCACCCCTATGGCCTCCTGGTACTGAGATGACACCTGCCTCTCTATAGAGATTGTTCAGTCTTGGGGCGTTTGGTAAGAACCCAGGCTGACACAGGCATATTTAAATATAGACCTGGGCAAAGTACTTTCTCCCTGGTCTTCTCTCCCTGATTCTGAGTGGGCCTTTCTTTGATCTAGATGCCTCTCATTCCTTCTCTAGAGTTTTTCTCTGGGGTAGAAGATTCTAAGACAGGGAAAACAGATCCATCCTTTCCTAAGGCTGAGTGAAAGATTTGTTCTTGTTGAGTCTTTTCTGAGTCTATCCAAGGACAGTACACATCCACCCCCAGGGAAACGGAGAAGTGACCGAGTGGGTAATGCAGGCCAGGCCAGGGCTCTGGACACAGAAGCTCCTACAGCCACCGCTTAAGGACCTAGGACTCAGCGAAGCATCTAGAGGCTCTGGAGAGGGACTACGTACAGGGTCCCTCTGTCCCGTAGAGATTAGGCCATGTGCAGAAATGAAAAAAAATAGCCTTCCTCCTTTTTCCTCTCTGTTCCTTTAGGGAGGGACTGGCTAAATTCTTAAGCGAAGAATAAGAAAGAAATATGGAGAGGGCACATTTCCTCTTAACCCCAAAGTTTCCTTTATGGCAGTCTCCAGCAACGCCCAGAAGCAGAGTAGAGGCCACACTAAGAGAAATTTCAGGAAGAATGGAGGTCTGATGCCCCCGGGAAGCAGAAGGAGCCCCGATGGCAATTTGGACTTGCTATTTTAAGCTTGGCAAGTGACTTTCCAGTCCTGGCCTCAGATCTGTCATCTGTAACAGGAGGAACTTACACCAGTTAATTCCCAGAGTCCCTTCCAGCTCAGATATTTTCTGATTTCTAAGAGAAACTGAGTTGCTGAGGTGAGAATTCAGAGAAAAACTTGTGTTCATTCATGCCCAACCAACTAATGTCACCCTCATCCTGGAATTAAAGGAGCAACGGGACAGAGATTAATATAGATTAATGTAGACATAGAGAGAGCCCAGGGCCACCCAGCCAGGAAAGACTTCAATGCCAGTGACCATCTGTAGAAGGAGATCCATTTTCTAACATCTCAGCAAGCTTGTCCCTGCTGTCCTAGGTCACACATAGAGGTATATCCACTCTGCCTGCTACGTTGTGATCTGCCCAGCACAGGGGCAGAGCAGATCCAAAACACAGCTAGGCTGTTTTAGTTGAGTTGAACTTGCTGTAGGGTCTGAGGATGGCGGGTCCCTTTAAAGGGTTAACTCTTTTGATGTAATTTACATTTGTCTGGGACTTCATGACCAGATCGTCCTTTCACGTGTGTGAGTGCATTCAACCCTCAGCTCAATGCTAGGGAGGGAGCTTGCTCATTGTCACTCTAACTAGGGTAAATAGTCTGGGAGATGAGACACTTGTCCAGAACCACAGAACCAGGAAGTAGCAGGTCTTCTGACTCAGGACAAGGGTGCACTGGTTTCTTACACATTGCAGATCCCAGGCTTCCAAAACAGAGCTCCACTCTCTCCATCTGTGAGGTAGTGAGGTTCAGAAATAGAGGTGCAGTGGAGCAGCCTCTAGGCACCCTGAGCACTAGGGCCCTGAGTGTTTCCTGGCCACAAATAACAGTTGTGGAGATCTGTCTCCTGGGCACCTCAGGGTAAATAGAAGGCTTAAAATAGCCCAGAGGTGCGACTGTGTCTGTGCAGGGACAGGATGAGGGAACAACTTTCCTTTCCTTCCCACCCCCTACCCCACCAAATGCCATGGAGTCAAAGGAATTGGGGAAGCAGTTCCTCTGATAGCCTGTACTCCCACCAAGAATGGATTAACCCATCCTGCTCCTTAGCTGGACTGCAAACGAGCTGAAGAACAAGTGGATTTGGGGATGAATCTAGGGTGAGGAGGGTGTACCAGGTAGTAAAGAGAGATGCCCTGCTTATCAGAATTCAGGTTTGAATAGGGCACTCAGGTTTAAAAAAAAAAAAACAAAAAAAAAAAAACAGACCTAAGAACAGTCCAAAATAAACACAGTGGAAAGTGCTAGAAAGAAACTGTAACAGGGTGCTAACTCAGATCACATTGGCAGAGAGCTGATTGTCCACCTCTCTTCCCAACTCTCAGTGACTTCAAGCTGGTTTCTTGAAGTCTCCATTTCAAGAGTGTTTCTAGAAATCAGCGCTAGGAATCAGGGGCTTTCCTTTCTTCCAGAAAACTGGGTGTTAAACCAACACGCCACTGAACAAGAATATTCTGAGATGAGAGGAAGAGTAGTGAGGGATCAGGTTTTGTTGTACTTAGGGCTGAGCTCTGAGGGGCCAGGGGAGGCACCCCCCCATCAACACTAAGTTTAATTTCTTGAGTGTTGATAGTTGTCAACCTTCCCTGTTTCTGATGAGGAAAGTAGGAGAAACCCTCAGAGGAAATAGTTAACCCGAAGCTAGTAGATGGAGTAGGACGTCACCCCCAGGCGATCTGACTCTGAATCACCACAATGCATCTAAAAAAAAAAGTCATCAAGATGAACCTTTTATTTTCCACAGATAATTACTGAATAGAAGTCATTTCTTTACTGCACACTTCCCCCACTACTATCTAACTTCTGTGAGGACATTGACTTTGCCTTTTAACTGCTCTCTCTGTAGCAAAAAGAATAGTACCTGGTCCCTAATAGGTACTCAATATATATGTATTGAATAATGAATGAATAAGCTAATAAATGAGCACCTGCTGTGTGCAAGGCTCTCTGCCAGGCACCAGGACAGGGAATTAATTGTGGGAGGGCCTATGGAGGAGGTCAGGATGGTTCAAGATGAGTAAGTGTGAGCTATGGAAGAGGACTGCCCTGGTACAGGGCCGCCTCTGAAGTTAGCAAGCTGTAGCGAAGCTGTGGGGGGTCTCGAAATGCTGGTCTCCCCAGCTCTCCATCCCAGTGATGAGTGACTGGGACTCTTTCCAGACAGGACCCCCTGCCATGTATTTAGCTCTAGTTAGTTACATTGTATGTTTTTGCATGAGCTGAGCCTGCAATCAAAGCTGTTATTATGGAAAGAGGTAAAGGGCACTGGCAGGGATCCTCCTTTGAACCACTGGCTTACATACCAGCAACTTTACCCTGGCCATGTGAGGAAAACAGAGAAGAGGCAGGGTTCAGAGGAGCAAGGGTGAGCCAGAAGTGAGTGGGAAGGTTTATTCCATAAAGAATAGAAAATAGTGCTGACTCTAGCCTGCCTGGCTGCACTGAGGGTTGGTGGAAGGTCAAAGCCCATGTGATGGTGCCCACTCTGAGGGGTGAGCTCAGAGCTTGCCTTAGGAAGAATCCCATGGGAATTGCCAACCAGGAGCAAGCGACGCATCAAACCCCTTCCCTGTTCTAGGAAGGCAGGCTGTTAGAACTCTGCTCCTCTATACTCCTCCTGCTCACTATGCCCACTCCTTACCGTCCAATTTGAAAGAGGCTTAAAAAGGGGAAAAGAAACTGAAACCCACAATTCTGCCTCTTTCGAGCAGGTCACTGAAGGGTCTGGTGAGGAAAGCTGACACTCATCAGCACTCAATTACCTCTGAGTAGATTTTCCACTCACTGGATTATTTTGGAGTGAAAGTTTAATCTCAGGCCAGCTTCTACTACCTTCCTTTCACTGTGTAGATTTATGCTGAGAAAATGCAAATGTTTTCTAATATGAATGTGAGGGGAAGGGAGAAAAAAATTTATATATATTACATTTACTCACATCCCTTCCCCTCAATCAAGCAGGTCATCTTCCCCATTTTCCCCAGATACTAGGATTCTCCATTTCCTGTCTCCATTTCCTGTCCAGAAGCCTGGGTCTACACAGATGAAGTGTGAATGGCCTATAAAATGGCCATAAAGCATGAGGAAATGGTGCTTAAGGAGGTGCTGAAACTGGGGAAGGAACCAGAAAGAATGCTGTTGGTTTCTGTGCTCAGGGAAGTGCCCGGGTAAAGCGAAATGCCATCAGCATCTCTCTCCTGACCACCACCCCAACATATGCACACACACTTCCCACTTTAGCAGTGAAGTGAAAGCCTATAAAACAAGTAAATATAGTCCTCAGGCATATGATGCATAGAAACAAAGATGTTTGTGATTAGCTAAGAAATTAGTGTCACTACTTCCAAACTCCCACTAATGGGCATACAGTGTTGACTTACTTCTTGACTTGACGTTACCATCCAAGAAGGCCATGTTGTCTGGCTCTCCCTCAAAGAACATTCAGACCTCTACTACCTCTTTCCACCTGGTCTCCCTCCAGGGCTCGGCTGTTTCAGTCTGTGGGAGTCCCAAAGAACCTCATTTGACCTTGATGCTCCTTCTAGAAGACCAAGAAGCCCATTGAGAAATAAAGCAAATTCAGTCTCTGAGTAAACCCAAAGGAAACACTGGAAGCCAAAACCTTTCTTGACTTTCCTCCCCACTTCCTGAGGCACTAGCCTTGAAGACCTGTTGATAGACAGAGTAGTTGCTGGCCAGAGGAGTTAGAAACCAATACACATAGAAGTAAATTTTCTTCCTCTGCCTTGGGTTAAGTTTTCTCTGGGTCATCTCCTGGTGCCTGGAGAAGAGGAGGCATAACTGTCAGAGCTTAAGGGAGGCTCAGAGAAGCAGTTTTAGGCCAACTTGCAATTGCATGCTGGGCCTAACTCATACCCTCACTGGGCTGCATTTGACAAAGTTGGAGAACTACTTTTGGAGGTTCCAGAAGGAAAGCTGAGGGACCACAGAGACAACTGATACCCTCAAGCCAGCAAGCATACTTCCAAGAATATGAATATGGTGAATACTTGAAAGACTATTCACATCCATGACAGAAGTGTCTCTGGATTAGATTTGGACGAGGGGTGGGTGAGGAGGAGGGGGACGTGGATTAAGGAGTGGTCTGGCAAAAAGCCTTAAAGAACAAAAAAGGGCCGGGCAAGGAAGGCAAGCTCTGTGCCTCTTGGAAAAGAAAAAGCTGCTCCAGGAAGTGAAAAGGCCATAAAGTTCAGGAGTGGTCTGGTGGGGTGAGTTTAATGAGGGAGACCTAATCCCAGTAGGGATTGAAAGAGGAGAGGGGAATCAACAGGCCATTCCATTCTCCTAGAATGTTAAGTAAATAATAAACATGTCCAGGACAGAGGAGCTTAGAGATCTAAGTATAGAACTTGAAAGGATCCTGGGGTTGGGTCCTCAAACACTTCCATCTCCACAGTGGAAACTTAACTTGACAGCAAGGGACATGGAAAGGTGGGTGGAGAATATTTGGCGATGGAGTGCGATAGGGAAATAACTCAAGTTTACTCAGCTCTTTGGCACCTACCTGATGTTTATCCCTAAGAAGCCTAGGCCCCGGGACACCAGGGGTTCCCCTGCAGCCCAGGGAGTTGGGTGACCTCTCTGGGGAAAGAGACGGATGGAGAGAAGTAACATCAGAGTTCATGGCTGCCGAAGGATATCTTCTGGGGAAGCCACAGAAATTGCACTTTGACAAAACAGGAAGCATTTAGCCTCTCCAGTTGGTACTCAACCCCGCCTCTCCTTTTTGACATTTTCGGTCCCTCCTGTTAAAGCCTCCTCATTCTCCTTGGCTTTAAAACCAACACAAATCTTTCCTATTTTATAAAAACACATAGATACACAGAAAAACAATCTTCCCCTCCAGTGCCCTCTCTAGCCCTACCCCCACCCCCTGCTTTCTCTCTCCTTTTTATTAGTACCAGACTTTTCCAAAAGGCTGACCTTTTCCTGCTGCTTTCATTTCCTAATCATCCATCTCTCCCTGAAGCCACTGGACATATTCATCACCGAGGCTGGTGTCCTAAATAGCGTCCACTCTTCAGTGGACACTACTTTCATTATGTCTTTCTTTACTCAAGAACCTGTGCTGATTCTCTATTGTCTCCTGAATCAAGGTTAAACTTTGCCTATTCTTTTAGCAGTCTTCTTTTATTTACATCTTCTCTCTCCAGCTGGAATCTGGCTGCTAGATTATAAGCATGTGGAGGGCAGAAGTGAAGTTTTTCATGACTTGGAAATTACTCAGTGCTCTATACAATCTAAATCATACCAAGGTATCCTCACAGATAAAAGTTCTTGAACACTTATCATGTGTCAACCCCTCTTTCACCTTAGCGAAGAGAAAGACTTGACAAGTAGTCACTAGGTGAGCATAGATGGTACTATAACCTGTAGGTCATTCCATGCCCAAGATGCAATATATGTATATATGAGTTATAAGGAAAAATAAGTGCATGAAATGTTCTGCAACATTTTTGTCTTGCTCTGTTCTGAGAAAATTTTTTTATACAGGCTACTTTGTAAAATGATGGTTTGAACACTGCTTTTCAAACCTGGCCACACACTACAATCATCTGCAGTGTTTTTAAAAAATATTCTATCCTCCTCTCCCTTGTTTGGCTTTAATTGGTTTGGTGTGGAGTCCAGGCACTGATATTTGTAACATCCTTTAGGTGATTCTAACATATACCAGGCTAAAGATTCACTAATTTAGAAGTGCAGGAGTTTGTTATGTGTTGGGCATGAGGGTGGAGTCAGTGTTTGCAGATAACTCCTAATGTGGTTACCTGGGGCCTCCTTGGTGTGGTGCAAGGGGTTAAGCACAGCACTGTGAAACTATCTGCAACCTCTAAGGCATGAGTTCGATCCCCGGTGGCAGGGAGTTACCCACATGGCACAGGAGACCTCTCCTGACTCGCCAGCGGCTCCCCCACCCCCCACACTCCCATTAATGCGGTGACCCGTCCCCAAACCTCAATCCAAATTCTGTCCTCTCCTCCAGAGGAAGAGATAAACCCTTTTGAATTCTTCCATGTCTTTTTATCACTGATAGAGTGTAGGCAAGTCCTGTCTTAATAGTAAGAATGAAGGCGTCTCTGAGGTCCTGATCCTAGTAGGAGTTACCTGCTCCGGGACGGTCTCAGAATCAAGAACTCATAATTCTCTTCTACCCTGCCACTTTGTCTCCTTGACCCACAGGGAGCGACTGCCTGTCAACTACTTTAAGTTTCAGTTCCGGAATGTGGAGTACAGTTCTGGGAGGAACAAGACCTTTCTCTGCTACGTGGTCGAAGTGCAGAGCAAGGGAGGCCAAGTGCAGGCATCCCGCGGGTACCTAGAGGATGAGCATGCCACTGCCCATGCCGAGGAAGCCTTCTTCAACACCATCCTGCCCACCTTCGACCCGGCCCTGCAGTACAATGTCACTTGGTACGTGTCCTCCAGCCCCTGTGCAGCCTGCGCTGACCGCATTATCAAAACCCTGAGCAAGACCAAGAACCTGCGCCTGCTCATTCTGGTGGGGCGACTCTTCATGTGGGAGGAGCCCGAGATCCAGACGGCCCTGAAGAAGCTGAAGGAGGCTGGCTGCAGGCTGCGCATCATGAAGCCCCAGGACTTCGAGTACATCTGGCAGAATTTTGTGGAGCAAGAAGAGGGCGAATCCAAGACCTTTCAGCCCTGGGAGGACATTCAGGAGAACTTCCTGTACTATGAGGAGAAGCTGGCAGACATCCTGAAGTAGGCTCAGCCTCATGTGAGTACCAGTGGCATCTCTCTATAAACTGTCCTCTTGGGTAGGTGACTGAGGGACTGGTGTAATGTATATTTGATAATCCTTTCAAAGGATTTCATGTCTCTGTGGTTGGTTGTAAAAACATTTTAGAAGATCCATCTCCTTTGCTCTTTCCTCTAAATCTCTCTCCTTAAGTGCTTTTCTCTCCTACCCCTTTATATCAAAATAACTTTCCCCATAACTTGGGATACTTAGGTTGATAGGAATCTGAAAGCTTTCATGAGACAGGATGACTTTCTGCAGTAAGATTAAGATGATACAAGGGCCCGATTCTGAGCAGCAGCAGGGGAAACATTGAAATCCCCTAAGCATGCCCTCTTGGGTCTGGGTCTAGACACTTTTTAGATGCCCCGGTCCCATCTCCATTTGTAATCTTATTGTTCCATTTTCTCTTATGCAGGTTTTTTTCATTTCTTCAGGGGCTTTTTCATTTTAGGGACTTTACAAAGTCCCCAAATGGACTTGTATTTAACATTTTTTTCTCTCTTGCAGTTTTCATGTTTGCAAACAAACAGTTGCACTTTGAGACCAATAATTGTTGTATGAATGTATAATGCAAGAACATTTTTCTTAATTGAGAAGATCTCAGCAGAATGCATAGAAATGTGCTGAATACAGGACTTAGGATTACACAGCAACAAATTCTTCCATGTGGAAATGCTTAAAGGGTTAAAAAGAAGGGTGTAAATTAGGTAGCACTCAGAAGTAGTCTCCTACAGATACCAAGATGTGATAGGAGAACTGGAAGTAAAGATTAGTTATTTAAGCAAATAATTAGGACACAATTAAGGCCAATTTGGCCTCTTGCTGAGGGTAAATTAGACTTTTACAGAAACAGGCCGATTACCCTCAGGAAAGAGGGTAAAGGATCCCTTACTTTTTTTGAATTTGGTCTGATCTACTTTGCTCCCACAGAAATGCTATGATTGAGCCCCTTTAGAAGGCCTGATTTACTGACCAAAATCCTCCAGTAATGAGAAAGGGTCTTCCCCATTTCTTACTCAACTTTAATTCTGGAACAATTCACATATTAATAATAAATGAAAGCAGCATACATCCATAAAGATATTCAATTTATTTTGGTGTCTCTTCTTATAATTTTAAGAGAGGATGTCGCTTCATAGACATGTTTTGGAAATAATAGTGTTCCAGAGCTTGACATTGTCAGGTGTTTGCTATTAAACAGGCACACAGGGTGCCCGATCATTCTTAAGCTGAGCATTCGCCAATCCATGAAGACACAATTTTCAGCCATTTCTTACAAAAAAAGCAAGACCCATTCATTAACTGCAATGAGATTCTCTGTACACATATAATAAAGATTAATCTGAATGGTGGGGACTAATAATAAAAACAGATTTCCAAAGGTGATCTCTGAAAATACAAAATTAAATTTAAATACAAAATTAAATTCCTTGAAAATTTTAGTTAGAGTAGGTGTTACCACTGTAATTATATAGCCTCTATGCATTCTATAGAATGATGACTGCTAGCTTAATTTTAACTCCACTCTACTTTCTTCTTAAACATCTTCTCAGAGTCATGGGCCATTTCTTCCAGTTGCCCAACTAGCAAGTACTCAAGGATCTGTGTGTGTGTGCTGTTTATTTCCTGTTAAGTCATAATTAGGTAGCTAAATCTGCTATGAAAAGTAAGCATTTCAAGGAAGATTACAAAGCTTTTAATTTTGGATAATTGAGGGTTGGCTCTTACACTAATCTAAATAGAAGTAATATCGATAAATCAGTTGGAGGGAAAAGTTCATTTCTAAGTCAAATTATTTTGAAATAAAATATTATTGGACATGTTCCACATTACAAGCGTCTTACCATTAGTGCACATAACTGTATTATCCGCACCCATTAACATGCCTCCCTGTCCTCTATTTCAGTTGCTCATGTTCCTGAAGGGAAAGGTTAAAATGTACTGTTTAAAAAAAAAAAATTGGCATGAAATAGAGTTGTAATCTAAAAGCCAAAGAACAACTCTGCTTAATTAAAATACTCCCAAGAAATGGGCATTCGTTAAAAGAAAACTTGCCTCATATTTCTTATTCCATCTTTTTAAAAAAATGACAGAATAGGATATAACTCAAAAGAATAGAGTTAAAGCAGATCTCTTCTGGGGCTTTCTCTGTGTGCACAAGCCAAAACATGAATGAAACCTAATCCTGGATAAGCCAGAAATCACAGGAGACTCTGGGCAGAAATTCAGGGACTTGTTGGGGAAGGCACATGAAAACTCTAGCTCAAAATGGAAACTCTCCATTCTTTGGGACCAGCGAGGCTCTTAGTAACATATTTTGTTTTCCTGAAGGGTCTGCCTGCTGCCACCAAGAGACATCAGTGATGTGTACGGCCAACTGGGACATGTCTGACTTCCTAATACCACTTGGAGCCGAATAAAATTCAACCCCAACCAATCCTACTGCACAGGACCCCCTGAGGACTCAAAATATACTTTTCCTGCCGTAAATCATTTAAGCTGTGCTTCTCTCTTTAAGGCTGCTCTTGGGAAACAGGAAAGTAAGCTGAGGGAAAGGGCAACCATATATGGGCACCAGGCATATCTGGGAATAAAGGTCCTAATTATTCCCCCAAATGGGCTGCTTCAGACAAAAAGCCTCTGAGCCAAGGGGCGCACAGATCTTTGAAATATGTTCAGAAATGCATTTTATGTGAAGGTGGTTTATTTTTTAAGAAATAAAACTGGCAACATGAATAAAAAAAGGCAGTGTGGAGGTTGTCTGTGACCACGTGTTTTAAGGAACTTGGACATTTAGAAGTTACTATGGACAGTAACCAAGTTTTGAGAACAGGTATGTCTCGGGCTAAGAACCTCCCCATAACATTAGAAAACAGAAGGGAGGCTTGAACCAGGACTTGTCGAGGCAACACAGCATACTTACTCTCCCATACAGACTTCCCAATCCATTCTTAACTTCCATAAAACATTTCTGCCGTGATTAACTTGTGTCTTTTCCCTTCTCTGAAGACAAGGAAAATGGCAGGGGGTAAAACAAAAGGTGTGGGAAGTTTATTTATGAGGTACCCATGTCCCAATTGCAATGGACTTTCTGATTAAAGAGGAGTGGGGAGGAAGAGGCAATGTTGAGAGACATGCAGTGTTGAGAGTAGTCTGTGTGTGGCTCTTGATCCTGACACGATGATATTCAAAGCTGCATTTTTTAAAAGATTGGTCTGAGTCCTATGTAGAAGCAAAATTTCACATGTCAATTTCTGAGTGTTGCCAAACTCCAACTAGGTTTCCAGAAATAATGTGTTCATTCTGATTATCAGACTGCCTTTCCCCAGGCTTCAAGTGTGATAAGTCATTGGAATTTGACCCCAAGACTATTGGCAAACAACAAAGCACTTTATCACACCCTTGCTGAGGCCCAGAATGCTACTCATAGCTAGTTCTCCACTATAGTTTTTATTATAAGGATCATCAAATGTCTTACTCTATGAAAAAAAAAAAAAAAAACAAACAAACCCCTAATACCTGTAATTGCAGAGGAAGCCGAGAAAACCAATATTTTGACCCATATGGTAAAAGATTTGCACAGTAAGGCAAAAATAATTTGTCAAATTGAATTCCAAATTTCCTATCACCCCTTTCATTTTATACATCTTTGTATATATTTATGTTACATATGTAAATATGTGTTTGTGTATATTTAGGTATTTTTTCTTTTTTTTTTCCCCTTTAATTTAATGTGGATAGAAACAAAACATCAAGAAAAGTCTTACTCTAAAAGTATGATAATGAATTTGTCCCTGCACTGCCTCTTCTACCCCAACATGGAGAGAAATGAAATACTTTTTGAAACTGCTGTTTTGTATCAGGTTGAAGTGTGATAAGAACAGAAGTCTAAAGTACAAAGATTATATTTAACAAAGATTATATTTTCCTGGTGTCTCAACAAGCCCCTTCTTAAATCCAATTCTTTAACACTTGGGAAATAGCAAACCCTGTGACAGACCCCCAAATTCACTCTAAGGGAAAAAAAAATCAAGTCGGTATGCTTCACTCATAACAACACATTAAAAGGGGAAAATAAAACTCCTAGTTTTCCCACTACCTCTGATACTGAATCACTGGCTAAATGCATGAACCTTCTTCTCCCACCATGAAAACAAGATTGGACAAAATGCTACTCTTCAGAGTTTACTGTTCTCAATCCCAGTTGAGAACATAAGCATAATTCCTCTATGGAGCTTAAAAATACAAAGAAACCTGGCAATGCTCTCCAACCTCACTACCAAATTAGAATAGGTAAAAGGGGTGGGGAGTGCAGGGGGGCTCTATTTTTTTAATGTGGTTTTAAATTTCCTATGATTTTGTTGAGAACCACTTTAACAATGATTTATTAAATCATTACTCTGCACTAAACACTCTGCTAGGCATAGAACATGTATTACTTTACTCGTTTCATAAATGAATTCCCATTGGTTCAGTTACAGAAACTATGCGGTGGACAGAAGAGAGGCTGAGTTCCCTACAAGGAGGCTCTAAAACCCTGCCTCTTCAGTACTTTGACAGTTCTAGTCCATCCTTATTTTCTCATTTTATTTGCTCTTCCCACTGGGCCCTCTCTGAAATAAAACTCCTAGTTACAGGAGAACCCACCATTACCCAAGTCCAGAACTACATACGTGAGTACAAAACCTCATTGGACCACCAGAAAAAGATATTTATTTTTCCAAGTTGGTCACCACAAATTTGTTAACAACATAAAGCTCTATTTTGTAATTTAAAAAGAAAAACAGCCTATTAATTCTCTCTTAGGATGAATTTAATGACATAAGGATAATTTCAAGTAAATGCAAACAACAAAAGATGCAAATTAAAATGTTCATCCTTCCTGAAATTTCTCTTAAATAGCTGAGAAATAAAATCAACGCTGCCACCTAGTGGCACGCCAAACAAATGAGCTCACCTCCAGGAGTAAAATAGGGGTCATAGGCCCAACATTTGGTTTTCCTGCCTAATTACCAGGTTACCTACTCATTACCATCGTGCCCCTCCCCTGCAAAAAGAAAGAAGAAAACACAATAGAAGGGAAAAAAAAACAAAACCCAACATATACCAAGCAATCCGTCTCCTCCAGATTCCAGTCCAATCAGGCATACAGCACCCCAAGTCTGGCCTGACATACTACGTCACAAGATACTTTCCTTTGGCAGGTTTAAGGCCAGTCTCATGGCCCAGAAGGAATGACACAGGAGAAAGTGGGTACATCCAAAATGCTCATGTGTTCAAAGTGTATACACGGTAATTCTGATGTCTGTTGCCTCAAATACCTCTTCAATCATTGCGGATACATTTTCCCATTGCAGACGATCAAGACCACATCCGATCCTGAAAAAGAAAAAAATCCCCATTGGTTGTGGAGGAAGGTATCAAGGAATCAATCCTTCCCTCTTCCTTTAGGTTGTATCCACCCAAAGCATAAAGACAAACTGTCTAGTCTCACATCTATAGACAACTATGGTGGGAGTTCAGAAATTAATTCTGTTGAGTCATTGTGAGTCATCCAAGACTGCTCCCAGACAGTTCTAATATCCCATAGCTGTCACTTCTCTTTAGCCTAATAAGGTACCACTTCCCAATTATTTCAAGCTACATTAGAAATGTGTAACTCTGCTGTGACATGGTAGACTCATTATTCATGTCTACTGATGAAAACTAGCTGTGGGTAGTTTAAAAATACATGAATAATAATGGAACATTTAGAAAGATAAAAAGCAGAAGAGAAAAAAAGGACAGGTTCTCTGCAAAAAGGAAGTCAAACCAGAATGTTGGGAAATTCAGGTCTTTTCAAAATCCAGGTAAGAAACCTAAATCAGCCACAAAACTCTACCTGGCACCTTTCTTCCAACACTTTATTTATTCTCAACATCTCTAAGGGAAAAAGAGAGGCTAAAATTTTCTAATTTCACGTAACATGATAATCAAAACCCAGAAAAAAATAGCAATATAAAAAAAACAAAACAATTCAGCCATGAACATATTAAAGACCTGTGTAAAATGAGGGACCTTGGAAGATACAATCATAAGTAACTAGGGGCTTGGAAAAAAACCTGCATGCTAGGTCAGCACTGACTCATAACTAAGTGATGAGAAATGACCCCAAGCAAAGAGGATATTGACACCCCTCACCCCCCAATATCATTCCCTTAAGTTCTCAATAGCTAGTGTGTAAGGTGGAATATCAGGGACTTACTCTTTGGCTATTACTCATGCTGACCACAAACAAGCATGCAGTTTAAAAAGCAGTAAAAACTTACAACTTTCTTCTTACAGGATTAACTGGTTTGGGACACCCAAGTGGCCCTGAGGGACACCAACTGCTCAGTCTTGGTTCTTTAGCATATATTGCTTCAGGAATAGAGGATAAGTTTCAGACAGAGATGCCCATTCAACAAATGTGACTGAACAACAATGGTTCCTCCGTACTAAGCAGGCTGAGGCAGGTATTTTAATTATACTGAATTAATCGAGTCAGGCTGAAAAATGTGTATGCCTTGGTGAAAGGCCTGACCACTATTTCACTGGTGATTTTACAAAGTTTTTACAGTTGTCTATATTTAAGTTCATATTTTGGGTTATGTTAAGCTTTTAAGTCACTTGTCTTTGGGTAAGACAATAAATCCCACCAATCAATTAAGTCTTCAATTAGGAACCTGGATTTCCTTGCCTGGGCATTGAGAGGTCAGTGACTCCATTCTTCAGACAATGGGACTTCATGGCCTCCAAACTCTTCTGTAGGTTTTCATAAGTTGGCTTGTGTGAAGCCCTTTTCTTTGTAATCTGAATACAAAGAAAAATTCAAACTTCCATTAATCTAAAATGATAGCCAACAACACACCATCCCATTCTCCCAACATTCTGATAATGAAAATAAAAAGTTTATTTTTATAAAATAGTCCAGAGTAGGATGACAAATATTACACCATCCCTTTCAGTTATAGGAGGTGCCCTCAGGAAAATTCCCCTACTAGGATGTGAGAAACCCAGACATTGCCATGAAATAAACTTTCCTTTTCCGAAGAAGTCCTGGAGAGTAGCAGGTTATGCCTATTGTCAATTGCTTTTAAGCAAGTTAGGTGAAGTCTTTGTGCCACTTCCAAAAGATAAGCTGCTCATCTATAACAAGAAGAAACCTACACCACTTAAAAACTTAATTTATTTCAAAATTGTGCTTATTTTTTCTTTTCTATACTAGACCAGAAAGTAATAGTATTCCCAACAAAACTGGAAAATAGGGCCTACCTGTTGGCCTAGGGCTTAAAGCTCAGCACTGTCACTGCTACAGCATGAGTTCAACCCCTGACCAGGGAGCTAACCCACATGGCACAGCAGACCTCTCCTATCTTGCCCAGTGTATTTGGGTAAAATACCTCTCCTATCTTGCCCTCAGCAGTGTATTTGGGTAAAAATCTCCCTTTTCGGTAAAAATCCCCACTGTTTCTGGTGAATCCTCTCACCCACACACCTCTAACCTACATACCAGTTCTTCTATGCAAAATAAAAAAAAATAACTGGAATTCACATCAGCCTCAAGGACAGCATTCAAAGGGGCTACAGCATGTTCCCTACTTGATGCTTGATGTGCTGTCCAGATCAGGCACGATGTAGGTTGGTTATAATTCACTAAGGAAGCAACACTCTTTCTGGAGCTTTTGGACAGAAAAGGAGCTGAGTATTACATATCACTACAATAGGAAAGAATGAGAGAAAAATCCCTTTGGCCTATCTGTCTCGAGATATTATTTGGTTCTATCTCACTATTATTAGGAAGGAGCATGGGAGGTAGCCCTAATTTTTACCAGTCTTAGGCACAGGTCTTTGCTGGATGTCTCTCTATTTTTTCCCTACAACTGGGATGCAGCTTCATGTTCCTTTCCAATCCAATACGCCAAGTAGCAGCACCACTGAATCTAAGTTGGTATGAGATCATATGCTTTCTGACATTTCTGGTTGTCAGAATGAAACATCATGATCAACACAAATGCAGTGTGGCCCATCTGTTCACCAATTCTTAGAATGGATTGAGAATTGTCCCGTCTTACCAAGTAATATATATATCGCCCATCTCTCTTCAGAACAGCCACTTCTCCAGATTTCTTTTCTAAGAAAAACAGTTACTTAATAGTACAAAGAAAAAAAGAAAACCAAAACACAGATCTCCACTCTTAGATTTTTTAAAAATCTAATCTTTAGTAAGACCTGAGATTACTTCTGAACCAGAAATTCCCCAATCTGAAATAAAACCTACTATGAATACTTTATTCCTTATCAGCCTTCCTAAATACTGTATTCCTTCATTTCCAGGTTTTTTAATCATGTTTTCTCAATCATGTTTCCCACAACACCCCATCTTTTGTCCTGTCCCTATTTTCAAATACACCCTTACTTGTTCACTTAAAAATCTTGCATTTTTTAACTTGCCAAATGTGTTACATACAAAGAGTTAAGCATTATGGGGAACAAAAATATATGTTTCCCACTTATTAAAGAGCTTCCAGTCAAGAGAAGTTGTGATGGTTACAAATAACTGCAATGCAAAGCTGTAAGAAATTGCTTTCTTAAAGGAGTCACCTATGGGAACTGATTCCAGTCAGCCTGGCAACTGTTTCATAAGATCCACATATGATGATTCTAAGACTCATCTTTGACTTAAAATCATGAGAGGTATCTATAAAGAAGAGGCTCCGAAAATCCTCATTGAAGAACAAGTACAGTATCAATAAACAAGATCATGAATGCCACACCTGTGGACTTTGCTAAGCACATCAGTTAACAAAGGTTTCAGAGAAGTAATAAAATCAATAAAGTTTTATAATAGAGAAGAGAGGATTAGAAACTTTTTAAAACGTTGGTCTATAAAGTACCCAAACTAGAGGTTATTCTGTGGAGGAAAAAAAATGTAAACAGAAGAGTTAAAAGCACTCTTTGGTTAGGAGCCCCCTCTCTGCATGTCTATCTTGTTTAAGAGCTCAAGAGGATGTTTTAGTCAGGATAGAAGAGGTAAACTGTTTTCAAAACTCACGTTGATTCAACAGTTCCTGCACCCCTCCAAATTTCTTCTTGAAGAGGACAGCTATCCCAGCACCCATTCGACAATCCTCACTGATACAGTGGCATAAGGAGTCTGTTTTGGGGCATGCAAAAAGGTCTCCTTTCATATAAGTGATCTAAAATGTGCAAAGGGAAAGAAAAGATTTTATTAGATACAGAAAAATACTGAGGTCTTTCATGTTCCTTTACTGTGTCCCTGGCCACTATTTCTCCCCCTCCTTTATTTAAAGCCAGATCCTCAGAATTTCAGGATTAACTACAAGAGATTAAAACTTGTATAAAAGGAAAGTGATAGATGGCCTGCCTAGGGTTGTATTAGCCTCTCTGAAGTAAATCAGCGGAAGAGAAAAACACGACAATTCAATTATTGGTTTAATTAGAAAGTTTATGCTTTTGACCTCAATTATTCTGAATTTCTGTTCATCGTTAAGTTAATGGTTGTTACGCACTCTGCTTCCTTCTGGATCTTCATTAGGGCTGCCGGCCATGATACTGAGTCTCTCTATCTTCAGAATTTAAGTAGTTTCTTCAGCTATGAAAAGGGAAAAATAAGTACAAACGCTTAGGCGGCCTGAATATACCATACTCAGATTGCCCTCACCGCCCACTTATTTTTTCCCCCAACTTTTATCGTTGAATGTGGGTTCGTTTGGCCTCTAGTAAACAACACAAAACTCCTCTTGGGCAAGAAGAGGAAGGATGCCCAGGGTCGAAGGCAGGCTCCTCCTGCTCATTTTTCGCGCTCTCCAAGAGCGCCCCGCACCGCCAGCGGAAGAAAAGGCGGCCCCAAGACACGCCTCCTCCTTTCTCCGCGCCCAAGCAAGATGGATTTAGGAGACTCTTTTCCCCTAGTGGGTTTGTCCTAGAAGAAAAAAGGAAGGAATTGGCAAGTGCCATTAAGCCACAACTAGGGAGTGTAGTGCCGAGCTGCAGAGAGGGAAAAAAGAAGCGGCCTCCCAGAGGCTCAGCCCCTCTTGGCGGGGGGGGCGGGGGCAGGAAAGAAGGTTCACGGAGAAACCTCCCATTTCTGTCTCCTACCCTGGGGCGGGGCAGTAAGGGCGTAGGGCCTGTTCTGGGGTCCCCGAGGAGGAAGCGGGAGGCGCGTTCAAAGTCCCAACGTACCCGGGTTACCCTTCACCAGAAAAGTCGGCCGTTAGGAGGTCCCGCCCACGGGGGATGGGCTCCGGATCCGGCCCTGGTAGGTGGGAAGCAGCGGACGAGCCCAAACGCGGAGCCAATCCCGCCACAGTCCCTTAATTGCATGCACCTAAGATGGCGGCCCACCACGCAAAAGCGGGGCGGAAGCGAGCCCCTCTAGCTAGCCATCCGAGCCTGCACTCTTTGGTGATGGCCGTCGAACTTCCGGCGGCAAATGCCGCGGAGTCTCCAGCCGCCGGCCGGGCATGCGTAACGAGACCGCTGACCGGCAGAGGGGAAGAACGGCGCTTGCGCATTAACCCCAGGGGTGTGTCTCCAGTGGCCGCAGAGGAGGGGTTGGGCAGTTGGCGAAAGAACTAGTGTGCGCCTGCGTAGTACTACGTTCACGGCGGTTTTGAGTTGAAGGACTGGCGCGTCTAGAAGGCGCCTGCGTATTCCTTCCGCTGGAGGTGGTGTCAAATCAGGAGAGTGGGCGTGGCTTATAGGACGCCTGCGCAATGCCTCTTCAAGTGGGGGTGGGGCTAGGCCGGAGCCGGAGTTAGGGGCGTGGTCTTAGAGGCGCCTGCGCGGAGGCGGTTGGAGGGCGGCCCGATTCCCCTTTGTTCGAGTTCGCCATTTTGCGAGGCAGCGGCAGTGGCGGCAGCAGCGGTGGCTGGAGCCTCTGATTGGGTTTCGGGGTCCGGTACTGGAGCCAATCAGCGCGGGCAGCGAACCGGGGGAGCGAGGCACGGTGAGTGTGAGGAGCCAATATCCAGCGGCCCAGAGCCGGCCCCAGCGCCCCGATTGGCGGGTCTCGCTGACCACTCAGGAGAGGCCCAGGCGCCCGTCGAGCCCCGGGAGTCGAGCTGAGCCTAGCGGAGCAGGGTGGCCTGCGGCCCCGGCCCAGGGCCTGCGAGCACCGCAGGGCACTCCCGGCCGAGGCCTGCAGGGGGCCGCCCCGCGCGGGAATGACCCCTTGGGGAGCAGGCATCTCGGGGTCCAGCCCCTGGCAGGCTGCCTGCGCCAGTTGGGGGTGCCTGCCCGCTCCCCCGACCTGTAGGCGCAGGTCCGCAGGCCCCGGGCTCGGCGGCGGTGGGCTCGCCGGCCGCCAATGCCCTTGCACTCAGGTGCCGCGGCGCGTCCTGCCCGGGCCTCGGCGGCTTCCTCCTGGCTTGTTGGTTCCGGCCTCACGCTTAAGCCCGCCCCGGCACGCCGCGCTGCGGCCCCCGGGAGGGAAATCCCCTGCGGGCCCGCGCGCGCCAGCCCGCGGCGAGCCGGGTGGGCCAGTGCGGTCCCCCTGGATCCTGGGGCGAAGGCCTGAGGGAGCCGAGCGCGGCGGCCGGGGGCCGCCGGGAGTGGGGGCGGCCTCGCCCCTCCGGCGCCCGCACCGGGGAGGGGGTCCGTTGGGGCGCCCACTCCCGCGGCCCTGCCGCGCCCCTCCTCCCGGCGCGCCCGGCCCGGGTCTCCGGCCCCGCGCCGTTACCACCCCTTTTGGCTCGTCATTTCCTCTCCTCCCCGCCCAGCCTGTCCGGGCAGAACCGCACACCTCCGTCTTGGAGCTCAACCAAGCGGTCTCTCCGCCTTGCCCCTGCTCCGAAGCCTGCCCGTTCGGTGCCTGGAACCTCACTCTTCGGAGAGGGCTAGTCCTGCGCATTTCTTTTTGCGGAGGCAGCACGCCTGCTCTGCATATTATGAGTCTTCCTGATGGCTCATCTTATCAACGCTCCCTCTCTTGGGAATGTGCAATTCTTTTTTTCCTTTCACCTTCCTGTGTCACTTTGAATATGTCAGGTTTAGTAGCTCCATCCACGGCCATCTCTAATCGCTAGGGTTCCCCCCTTCCCCCCCCCACCGCCAAGATATGTTTTCTAATCTCATTTTAACGTATCTCAGGCCTTTATAGAAACTTAACAGTGTTGTGGCATTTTCATTAGGATGGGAGGGAATCTCCATTGATGTTGACAACGAAGTATGGCACAGTTACGCTAACAGGCACCCGACGCTGTGTGCTGGGGATGAAGTGGGTAAAGGTCAATTTCTCTTTGGCAGGTGAATTATTAATACCTAATGGCTAGTGCTATAATGGGGCCAAGTTCAGTTCTGTCAAGTACTGATGTGAATTACCAACAACAGCCTTAGAGGCAGGCTCAAAAAAGCCACACTTTTGTTTGACTCTGAAAGATTGCATTGCTCTCAGAATGCTCTTACTTGATATTTGGTCGGGCCAGTGGGGAATGTTGGTGAGAGTATGGGCTGGAAAACACAGTTGGTAAAAGCATTTGTGTCTCTTGATAAGGATTTTTTCAAAACATTTTTTCTGTGGTGGTGCAGAGAGAAGAAGTAAGAAAGTAATTTTTTTCTAAGGTTGAAAAACAAAAGTTTCTGACTGGTGGTTCTTAAGTATGACTGCCTGGCTTTAGGGAAAGAAAAGGCACATTTCTCTCCTAGGACTTCAATAGTTTTTACACAGTCCCTGGCATTTGGAGTAGGTCTTCAGTATATGGTGATACCTGTTTCTATCATCACATTTGTTACTAAGACTGTAACTGGTGGATTTAAGAAGAGTCCTTGTCTAGTGTTTTTTTTCTACTAAAATTTTGGAGACAGTTTTTGTTTTCATTTTTGGACTAGTTTTTTGTTATTTAAATCATTTATCTTAAGTTCCTTTAATTTTTAGATTATGAGACAGCATGATCGAGGTGTCCAAAAAAAAAAAAAAAACATTTGATTTTTGGAATAGGTGTCTTAACCATGGCATTTAAATATAGGTATATCTGGTCACTTCAGAACTAGCAAACACTTTTGTTAGACTTCTTTCCAAAAAGCAGTTGTAGTCTGGTCACTTTTTGTTAAACACTTAGACCTTACACCTGTCTGCAAAAGAGTTTTCCCTGGAATTTTGAGAGATAGCAGCTTGGCCTTCTCTTCACATGGGGCCTTTTGGTCTGCTGTTCATAGACTGAAATTTTTCTAGATATGTTTTTATGTTCTTCGTTTGGAGTACTTCCCTCCTTCCCCAACACACGCGTTGTCTCATATTCTTCTCAAATTTAAGACCAGTTCAGAGGAAACATTTCTCTAAAAATCTTCCTTGATTTCTCTCTCCCCAACTGGAAGAGATCTCTGTGCTCAAAAAGAAAAAATAACTTTTGGGGCCTCCTCTGGTGGCGCAGCGGTTGAGCGCTGGTCTAAGAAGCTGCCCGCAGGTTCGATTACCCGCCACTGGCGAGGGTCCCACATGGTACTCAGACCTCTCCTGCTGCCCGCTGCTCCCCTCAGCAGTGTATTTCTTCTGTCTGTCTGTCCTGTTCCCCGCTCTGGCGAATTCTCTCACCCTCCTGCGCTTCTGACTCTACCAGTGCTTGTATAAATAAATAAATCTGTTAAAAAAAGAAAAAAAAGAAGTAATTTTTCTCCAAACTCCCACATTACTTTCTTAGAGTTCCAATATAATTTTTATGCCTTTACTAAACTTTAAAGACTCTGAAGTTAAGATCTTTGTTAGACTTGTTTTTGTTTTTAATTTCTAAATCCTTCAGGACCATGTCTGGCACATGGTCCATCATTAGTGGAGAGAAAGCAAATTAGGAACTCCACTCCAAAAATCTCAGATGATGGGGAGGGCTGGACAGCCCTTGTTCTCTAGTGTTGTATCAGAGACAGATCAAGGCCTATTTGAGTTGTGAAATCAATTTAACGGGCCATTTTAGCTGGTGATTTTTTGTAGTAGTGATCAAAATGCATCTTCTGTAAGTATTTGTGACACACATTTCACCTTTTTTTTTTTTTTATCCATGCTGTGAGTTGTGGTCCAAAAAGTTTGAAGACTATTATTCTGGTCTTTGCCTGATGGCTGATTATCAAATATGCTAATCTTGAGGGGCATTTGACACACTTACAGTTGAGTTTCAGCTTTAAAATAAGGTACTTACACTTAGAATGGATTCCTAGTAGTTGACTGCATTTCAGTTTCTGTACTTGGAAGTGGGGAGGAAGAGAGTGTGTGTGTTCGCCAGAATAAACACACAATCAAAGAAAAAGACACTCAAAACTTGGAATTAGAAGCTAGAGCTAGACAGACTAAATCTGGCTGGCTTCATTTTGTTAGACTCTTGGGCAGAGAAGTACTTGAGAAAAGATAGTATCAGATTGTACTACAGTTCTGCTAACAAGCTCACAGTAGTAGGAACATGGCTTCACTGAGGCCAGTTGCAATAGCATTCACCATTAGCAGTCTCATCATCATGCTGCAGTGGAATCACTCCCTCATAGCAATTAGATTTGAGGCTACTTCCTTTTTTACCTTTCAAAGTATATTGCATTTAAGTGTTCTAAATGGGCATTTGATTATTGGCATAAATTAGTTAAGCAAATCTGTGTTATGTTATCTTCATTCTTATACACTTTTGACTAAGATGTAAACATTTCAAAATTAGTGGTTGAAGGAAAAGCCTCTTACAGGAAGGAGATTGGAGTGGGAGTTTTAAGATAGAACAATCCAATCCACTTGCCTCACTTTTTAAATCAACTTTACTGAGGGTAATTTTAGTGATACATTTTGATGAGTTTGACAGATCTATACGACTATCCACCCATCACTATAATGAAGATAAGAAACATTTTTTTTTATCACCCCAGAAGTTCCATATGTTCTATGCTAGTCAACCTCCACTTTCTCCTCTCCCCCCTTTTCTGGTCCCAGGGAAACACTTAGGTGCTTTTTCTGTCTTTTAAGGTTTTGTGTAAATGAAGTCACATGCTCTCTTATATCATGACTTTTAATTCTTTAATTGTATTAGTTTAGAAATATGTATTAAGATAGAGTTTAGAGTCTTTTCCCTGGCAGAGCATTTAGTCTAGCTGAAAACTAAATTTTCTATACTGTGCCAGAATGTCTTAGGAACTGACTTAATCAACGAATTCAGAAAAGACTGGTGTAAAAAAACAGAAAGCCAGTTTGTCAGTATGCAGTAAAAAATAGCTCAACTTTAGTTGTGTTGCTGATCATATTTGCTCCCTGTTGGCTAACGCATATGAAATCCAAATTATAAGCAGTTATTTGCTTGATGAGCATTCCATTAGCAAGAGGCAGTAAGTGGAAGAGCCATGTGGTTACAGACCATGATGCTGTGATGGATGGGCCTGTCATCCTCTGACATTTCTAGTTCTTAGACTCTTACATGATACACCATGTATTTTCAAAAATACAGCCAAGTGGAAAGAATTTTACAATACCGATATACCCATCACCTAAGGTTTACCACTAACATTGTGCCATACTTGCCTTATAAGACATCTGCCCATCTCTCCACCCATTCATTCGTCAGTCTATCCTTTTCAGAGTAAATTTTAGGCATCTGTACTTTCATTCCTAAATACTTGAATGTATTTTTCTTTCACACAATATTGAGGTCCCTTACAAGTGATTAATCTCATCCACTATTGAGTGTAGTGTCATTTCTACACTCTGTAATGGGTTCACATATGTTTTTGAAGTAGATCGTTATACCAGGTTCTCAAATATTACTTTCATTTATCTAATTGTGTTCTTATTCCAAACAGTAGTCTTCACCTGTTAAAAGTGTATGAAAAGGGTAAATTGGTCATCAGTTAGATACTTCATAATATTAAGGACATAATTAGTTTTTTGATCTTTGAAGTCACTTTGTAAAGACACAGGATTGTGATAAAATGGTAAAGACAAAGTTGTCTTTACTCTTTAGACATTGATGCTGAAATATTTCCAGATTTTTTTTAATAACATGTTGCCTGGGGTTTGCATCAGAATAGTCCAAGAGTGGGTAAAAAGTAAATGAGAAATATATGTGAAACCGGATTGACCTGATTTGAAAATTGTTGGATGGTAGTGATGGGTATTCATTATGGTGTTCTTACCACCTTTGTATATATCAGGTAATTGCCATAATAAAAAAATTAAGATCATACAACAAAGGTGGGCATTCATATTTCAAATCTGGAGAAAGTTCTTTTTGTAGAAAATCATACCTCATGATTTACGCATATCATTTAAGATTTTTCCTTATAGTGAATCTATAAATTCTATTTTTGCCATTAGTTATAATTCCTTCTTATTCCTTTTTCAAGATTAAAATGCACACTTCTAGGGACCTCCCTGGTAGCACAAAGGGTTATGTTGCAGAACTATGAAGCTATCCATAGCCACTGCAGCACAAGTTCTGTTAAGGGGAAAGGATGTCCTGAGCAAACTCCATACAGGCTTTCTGGGTGCCACTCCATCAAGACACTGGGAACTACAAATCCCATGATCCCCAAAGGGAAGTTGCAAGGACCTAGGGACAGGTTAAGCAGCCATTTTCTCTGTTTGTAAATAAAATCAGCCATGTTAGTGGGGTCTCTGGTACTTGGCTCAGAGGTATTTTGTAAATAAAACCAGCCATGTTAGTGGGGTCTCTGGTATTTTGGCCAGGCAGGTTTGGTCTCGGCAGGTCATTTGGGATTCCAGGTCGGCAGAACGGGTAGGACGCATTTAAAAATTTGTCTCCCTCTTTTCTCCCTGAGTTGTACATTTCCTCATTCCCCTTCCCTTGTAAATAAACCTTTTGTTAACCTTTTGTGTGTGAGTCCCTTTTAAGCACGCAGGTGAGGACCAACAGTTAGGCAACCCATTTTAGGGTGGGGTTGCCCTGTAACAATTCCATCCCCGGCCAGGGAGATAACCCACATGGCACAGCAGACCTCTCCTGTCTCGCCCGGTGCTCCCCTCAACTGTGTATTTCAGTCAATCTGCCTGTTCTGTTCCCCACTCTGTCTCTGGTGACTCTTCTCACCCCCCATGCCTCTGGCCTATATCCCATTTCTTGTATGCATAAATAAATGAATCTTTAAAAAAAAAATGCAGACTACTAAGCCATCACTAGGGCTTTCTTTCATAGCACTAAGTGGAGATTTTGATAAGAAAAATGTTTGACTTCAGATCTGGGTAAATTATTCAATAATAAAGCCTGAGATTTTAAATTGTTTTCCATATGTAGTGGAGGGCAGCAAATGTGTATTTACAAATTAAAGAAATTTTATTCCCTAAAGTTCATGTGCAAACCAGAAAACTCATTAATCTTCCTGTTACAAAGTGATATTGTAGTTTAATGAGTATTTCTAAGGTACAAGTGATGTTCTAGTAGTGTTGAAAGGTAAGTTTGCCAGTAAAAATGACAAAAAGCATCTTTTAAACGTGCAGAATACCATCATGATTATGTTATGTGATCTTAGTTTAAAATGATATTAATATAAACATTTCTTCTGTATTTTTATAAAGTACTATAATGATGGGTTATCAAGTTTAATTATCTGGCACGGCCTTGACAATCTCACTTTGTTTCTTTCCCACCCTTCATAACAGGCACACATCTCACAGTCTTCTAGGATCTCCAGGGTGAAACTCATTGAGGACCATATTCTGATTTGGAGGGACCATGGAGCAGTATACAGCAAACAGCAATAGTTCAACAGAACAGATTGTTGTACAGGCTGGACAGATTCAGCAGCAGGTAAGCAAGTCCGACTGCTTCAAACATAACAGCAATGGAGCTGATAACAGCCACTCAGTTGGGGGGTTGGTTATTATTTGAAGTTATCATATCTCAATGAATTTGATGGCTTTTGCTGAACTGGTTTTTGAAGATTCGATTTGTTGGGAGGGTGAGGGTGTGTATGTATGTGCATGTTTGCGTTTCCTCTGTATCCAGGCCATGACCACTTAGAATTTCCTTTTCATGGGAGCCTGATTTAATAGTAAATTACCCCTTTTATCTTTTTAAAAGTCAAAGCACCTTGTCTGTTTTCCAGTGGAATTTTGGATTTTTTGGTCTTTCTGGGTTCAGTTTTGTTGTTTCTCTTCTTGACTAAGGTAGCTTGTGAATCTAGTAAGGCTTTTGTCACAGTAGACAAACCAAGATAACTTCTAGTAAATCCACTGATCTGTGATTTGATCCACGACAGTGCTTATTCTAGCTTAACATGAGAATATTTAGGTGACCTTTCTTACAGAGAGCATCCTATTACAAAAGAATTCCCTGCTGCTGGTTTATCCCTAAGATTGGTTGCTTTATTGAATTTATACATAGTGTACATTTTCTGATGCTTTATATTGGCTTTAATACAGTAAAACTCCACTTGTCTTTCTCCTGAGGAAAAAAGAAACTTGGTTCTGTCTATCAATTTTCCTTTAGGCCAAGATTGGAAATGTTTTGTTTTCAAAATGGAACCAAGTTGATACAAAAAAGTAGCTAGTAGGGAAGGCAAAGGAAGTTACAATGTTGAGTTGTTATAATCTAGAATTAAAAGGAAGGAGCTACTCTTGATTGAAAGGAGATTATTTAAACACCTTTGCTGGCTTTTTTCCCCCCACACAGTTGCTGTGACTACCAATTTCCTTCATCCACCTTACAGGAGGGACTTCCACAAAGGGCCCTCCATTCACACCATTGCCCTGGTGGATGAATTTTTGTTCTGTCAGAACACTCCAGTTAGCGGGTATACCATTTAGGTTGATTCACTGAAAACATTGGTTTTGAGTTAGCTTGGCTGAGTAGAAGTAATCTTAGTTTTGAGATATAAGAGCAGTGACCTCCTGAAGATGATTTTGGTTCACAGTAATTGCTTCTTTCTTGTTTGTGGTGATTATATTTAAGTCCCAGAAATTCTTCATTGTAGCTTAAAGGCTATTAGAAACTGGTAACTTTGTTCTTGTGAACTCATTTGAGGAAATAAAAAGACCATTAAAATAACTGTAAACAGAAGGATCAAATGCCTATTTCTGAAGGAAAGGACTTGAAAAAAAATTTTGTGTTAATGATGACAACTACTTTTTGGTGTTTCTGAGTCACTGAAGTATATATTTTGAATAAAATTAGCTCTAGAATAAAGAGCTAATTTTTAATCCTATTACCATCAAGGTATAGGGAGTCTGTACAGTTTGAAAGCCCTGTGTAGGGTGGCGCTGTTGAAAGAAGACTCCCATAAGAGGTAAGGCGATCTCATGTCTTGAACTATACATTTCCTCCTGACACATTTCAAGCTCTTCCTATTCCTGTTCTCAGCAGCAGGGTGGTGTCACTGCTGTCCAGTTGCAGACTGAGGCCCAGGTGGCATCCGCCTCAGGCCAGCAAGTCCAGACCCTCCAGGTAGTGGTGCCCTCTCTGATTCTCTGTAAGCACTGCATGAACGTCTCCTCTCATGTCTGGTGCTACTTGTGGTAGGATCTGAAAGGAATGGCAAGTCAGTTGCATGTCTCTGATGCTGCTAACTTATCTTTGAGCCTTACTAGCCACCAGTTTCTTAATGATTTGTGCTATCATGTAGTGATCAGTATCAGAGCCTATTCAAAGCTCAAACTCTATAATCAGATGCATGGTAAAATTTCATGGATTTGTATTATAATAGAAAAGAAAATGCGAGGCTGTGAATTAGACTAGGCTGTGATTTATTTCTATTAAAAGGGCAGTTCAACTGCAAAACAATCATTGTATTTGGCAGGGTTTATTTAGTCATTGAATCTTGCTAATCTCTTAGTGCTGTATTCTTTCTACCAGTCCCAGGGACCTGTCTAATTACTACATCTGCATAGATTGCCCCTTCTCTCTTAGTTGTACACTGGTGGATATGCTTTCTCTAAGTCTTAAGTATAACCACTTGAAGAATTCTTATTTAACCAGTGCTATTCCCTAATACTACGTATGGCCAAGTTAGGTATCCCAAGTTACATTTTAGGCAGTTCCTATATATATTTTTTAAAAAAAGGTGTAGAACCTTTAGTCTTTTCTGTGTTTAGAGTTTACTTTGACTAACAAGGCCAGATTTTGAGAATTACAAGATTTGAATGCTCTATTGTTTTTCCCCTCCATTAAATAGAAATGATTTAAAGCGGCACCTAGAATGTGGAGCTGGCATCTCACCTTATTACTAGTGCTCCTAAGCATCCTGAAGTTAGCTGCCTCTATTGTGATCATTTACTATATCCTTTCAGCCTCATTTCTATACCTGCTACCTATAGTGTTTGATGATGATAAATCGCCAGTTCCAAACATAAATTAGGCTGAAAGAAGCTGAGCTTGTAGGTACTCCCAAACTGTATTTGAACCTCAGCATTCAACAGCTTGTTTGTTTTTTATGCTTGCTTCATCTTACTGATAACATTAAACAGTATTGTCATTAACCACTTGTGTGATGGGAATGCAATATGCTCTTAACTGTATGGCTTCTTGTCTGATGCATGTGTCCTTGTAATTATTCATATGTTGTGAACGCAGTAGACTCCTTGGAGTCTTAAATGGTTTATCATGTATATTTATGGCATGTCAATGAGGGAAGAAGTTGATGATAGTCAGAAAAAGGTGTTTCTAATCTATCGAAATTTTATTTGAAAGAAAAAGGAGAACCCTTTATGAAAGTAATGGAAGCTTTTCCTCTAGGGGTCTCATTTTAAATAGAATTTTAGATAGTTCTTTTACTTACTTACACATTATGTAATCTGAAATATCTTCTCTAATTGGAGAACATATGTAAGCATTGGTGTAGAAAAGAGAATTTGATATGGGATGGGGAAATGAGGAAAGGAGAAAGCATCAGATTGATGGTGTTTTAAAAGGTGATTTCTTAATGACATTTTTAACAAAACCTAGGATTTGTGTGTTCATGAAGATTCTGGTGGAGATGGTGGTGGTGGAGGATATCTTATCTACTTGTCTAAGATAGATTGATCTTTTAGCTCCTATTATTTTACATGCTTTTATTGGCATTTAGAATGACTGATTTATTTATATGAATATTCTTTTATTCTATTAAAAATCATCAAAACAAAGAATTCGAAAACAAATATTTTGGACTGTTAATTCTTCTGTTGAACATTCCATTACACTTCTAAAGTGGTTTGCTTTGGTTTCTAAAGAGTATTCTATCAGCTAGGTATTGCTATAATGGAACTCAAGATATTACAGAGCACTTAAAATTCCCTGGCTTCTGGAATATTCTGTTTATTCCTAGGAGCTTGAAAATTGGGAATTTTGAGGTACACTTCAGTGCTCTGTAGAATTTCCATATTTGCCATAGCTTCTGTTAAAATAACTGCAGGTATTCCATGGTACAGTGTGAAGGATTCTTCCACAGAGATTGCAAATTGACCAGAAAGTATTTAGGCATTTTTTTACTAGTAGACTCTTTAAACAATCACTGGACTAGAATTCCCAAAGTAAAGTGAGGAGGGTAAAAGGTATACATTTTATTTATGCTTGAGAGACTATGGGCAAATAAGGTTTCTATATAAACTTTAATAGCTGTTTGCTACCCAGCCTCCTGGTGTGCAGTTTGACTTATTCTCTCCAGGTTGTTTAGATGTTATATACACAGCCACCATCATCACCATTAGCTATCCTTTCTACTTCCTCTTTAGCTCTCACTATTCCTGGATATTGGTCTCAAAAAGCTGATAGTCTTGGCCTTTTGATTAAATACCTTTCATGGATTTTTGGCTATATTTGGGGGTAAATACTTTAGTGAGACTTCTCAGTGACTTTGGACATACCCCATTATATCTGACCTTAACAACTTGGCATCTAGTTGAAGGTATCATAGATTTTTGAAGACGATAATGTGAGGATGAGGTCTTAAGATTTATTTTCTTAAGGTCTCGCCTACTTTTCCCCTTCTCCCCTAACAGGACAGCAGAATAGCTCCGTTGTCTTTTGTTAAAAACCATTTTGTGTCCTGTGTTATTTCATTGTTCTTATTTTACTTAATTCTAGGTCCAGGGGCAGCCATTAATGGTACAGGTCAGTGGAGGCCAGTTAATCACATCAACTGGTCAACCCATCATGGTCCAGGCTGTCCCTGGTGGACAAGGCCAAACCATTATGCAAGTACCTGTATCTGGGACACAGGGTTTACAGCAGGTGAGTGATATAAAAAATTGTCTAAATAGTATTTGCAAATAGAGGTTTTAAAGAAAGAGTTGTTAACAACTGTTTGAGCATTGGTTCGTGTTTAATTGTTTTCTACCCTCCTTTTGCATTTAGTTGATTTTTCACTTTAGGATTACCAATAATATAAAGTAGAGCTATACAGAACTTGGAAACCTCTGGTGAGGATTAAGCTACTAGACATAAATTTGAATCAGTGTAAAGAATATAGAGATGAGAATCTATTTTAATAAAATTAGAATATTTAGAAAATAAAGTAGTTAAATTAGGGCGCTAGTGTGACTTCTGTTGGCACACACCTGTTGGCAATTGGGGAAGGAATTTATAGTCTGCCTTGGAGATTGTTGTTTTGGTCAGTAAACCATCCTTTTCATGTCTTTCAGTGTAATTTAAAGGTTGAGTTAACTAGCAAATAATGAAAGAGAAAATATTGCAGTCCAAACCCATATCTCTCACACACACACACACACACACATACATCCCTGCAGTTGTACTTAAAACAAAATTTATCACCTTAAATAGACAACTAACAAACATAAAAGGGGATAAGTAAAAAGTTCGTTCTTTAACTGAATAAACAAAGAAGTTAAATCTAATGGAAAGACTGATTGAGAAAATAGATAACGAAGTAAACAAGACAGAAGTAGAGGTAAAAGAAGCATGTAGGATTTTTATATGAGACTCACGTCAAATATTTAAATGAATGGACTTTTTATCAAGTTAGCAAAAATTGAAAGAATGATTATATCCAGTGCCAGTAGGTTGTGGGGTAAAGGAAACATCCATTAGTTTTCAAATTCAGAAGTCATTTTAGAAAGGCATCTCACTGTTATATAAACCTTTGATTTACCTCACTTCAAGAATCAATCCTATATGAAGAAAAGGATGGATGTGTATGGAGAAGTGTGTAGACATTTATTGCAGCATTATATTTTAGTCATACTCTATTCACAATGTAAAACTGTGTCAGTATTAAAAAGGATGAACTGTTGACATGGTGGGTGGTCAATATTGAACTATTTTTTTGTGACAAATAGACGAGCATATATGCTGTGTGACTTTTATCTTTGTAATTAATAGCCAACAGCCATTCCCCACCTCCTAGGGATGTATATCTAATATCATAGTTTGTCTGGAGGAATTTAATATAAGTTGAAATAAATCAGTCATAATTACACTGCTTGATAAATTTCGTTTTTGTGTAGCCCCTTGTATTCTTTAATGTATACTTTTGGGGCACAGTTATACCATACATGTACTTTTGGTTTGGAATTGGTTGTTTTTGTTTTGTTTTGCTTTATTTTGTTACTTTTTCTAATTTAACTTAATTCTACATTGTTTTCTTATTTTTAATTCCTTCATAATGGCCAACGTAATTAATCAAAATTTACAAAAGGTATTTGTAGTTAGGGTTTTTTGTTGCTTTTGTTGTTTTGCTTTTATAGGTAGCATTATTGTAAATTGAGTTTGTGATAGTTTTTTCATTTTAATTAATTCTTAGGGAATTTTTTTTTTTTTTTGAAGTGAGGGGAGTGCTTGAACAACAAGTATGAGCATTTTTAAAGCTATTGACATATTTTTGCCAAGATAGAGTTGTACTTAGGATTAAAAATAATTTGACACTTATTCATCCATAAATGTATGAAACTTTAAATTCATTTCACACTGCTACTTCATTTCTGTCCTCATTTTCTCTAGTCTTCCTTGCCATGTTTTGCTCTCTACTCTTGAATGACATTGTAACGTAGTGTGAGTGTAGTGGTCTGGCTTTATTCCCAGGTCTGCCATTAGCAAGCTTTCTGATCTTGGCTAAGTCATTTAATTGTTGGTTTTCTCTTCTGAAAGTTCAGTTTATATTAGATGATTTCTGAGGTTTCTTTCAGTTTTACGTTCTATGAGGTTTCTTTCAGTTTTACGTTTATGGGATTTTTTTTTTCCCTTTGGGTTTTTGTTTGTTTGTTTGTTGGAGCTTAGGGATCTGTTTGTTTGACCTTTAAAGAGACTTTGCACATTTATTTTATTCCTCTCACTCTTAGTAAGACTAACTAAAACTGTCCTGAAAAAGTTATTTTCCATAAATATAGGCTCTAAGTAAGATTCTGTCTCTTTTATGAGAGGCTATTTATCAGTGATTTTTGAATAACCATTTCTCTTAGCAGAATGCTTCCTAACCTTATTTGGTTAGCATTCTCTATTTTAGAATGTGAGTAAAACCTGGGACCTCTTAGAGAAGGTACAAATGTCCAGATGGATGCAAATTTTGTAGCAATTTTTGGCTAAGATCCTTGACTTCATATAGACAATGGAACTAAAAAAGAGAGTTAAGAAAAAGATTTAAGAATGTTTGGAGTTAATACAGAGCAAAATATTATTAATGAAGAAATAGTTTGGGAATGAAAAAAAGAAAACGAGCTCTAATTCATACTACATACAAAAATACTTTCTAGGTAAAGCTCTAAATGTAAAAAAGCATACTTGGAAACTTAGATTCCCTTTACAGGAGACTACTTTATGCTGTGGGGTAGAGATGGGTTTTTTAAAGACATAAAAACAGATTTGATTACTTTAAAACAAAAACTTATATGTATTAAAGTATATCATAAATTAAGATGAAAGACAGACTTGGGAGAGAATTTTTTTTTTTAAATAACTGGGGTTTGTATCCATAATAATGAAGAAATTCTGTATATTAGTCTGAAAAATAACAATTCAGTAGAAAAATGGTCAAGAATATGAATAGATGAAGAGGAAATTAGATATTTGACCACTAATTAGATATTTCTTACTATCCAAAACTCAGGAAATAGATTTAGATAAATTTGTTTATTCACCAATACTTTTTAAGTACTAGCTATGAACTAAGTATTTGGAAAAAGTAGTGAAGAAGACCTAGGCAGAGGATTCTGGGACGATGTTGGAATAGGATGCATCAGAAATCTGTCTTCCAACCTAGACATTGGTTGCATTGGTAGAATCTGTCTTGGGTAACTGCACTTAAGTCCTCAGTGTCATTGTGAAGTCTCAGAAGAAGAAGGAAAAGAGAAAGGAACAGAGAATAAAGAAATAATGGCTGATACTTTACCAAATTTGAGGAACACATAAATGTGAACATACACTCTGGGGTTAAACTGGGGAGAGTCCACTTCTAGCATTACTTAATGTGATTCTTGGCGGGCCTCGAGACCTTGCTATTGGCTGAGACCTATCAGTTCCTTGCCATGTGGCCTTCTCCATAGGACAGTTCATAAAGGCAGCTGTCTTCCCTAAGGGAGTGTGAGAAAATGAGAAGGCAGCAAGATGTAAGTTAGTCTTACTGTAAGCTAATCCTGAGTGTTGCCATACTCTGTAAGAACTGAGTCACTGGTTCCAGCACACTCATTAAGAGGATTATATAAAGGGGCAGAGACAGCTAGGAACCATTTTATTTTTTTTTTTTTATAGAGGTATGTTTATTTATTTGTTTGTTTGTTTTGTTTATACATGCACTGGGTACAGTCAGAAGCGTGGGAGGGTGAGAGAATTCACCAGAGCCAGAGCAGGGAGCAGAACAGGCAGAAGGACCGAAGTACACTGCTGAGGGGAGCAGCGGCGGCAGAAGAGGTCTGCGCGCCATGTGGGACCCCCTGGGGAGCAGCCGGGGATCGAACTGGAGCCTCAGAGGCCACGGGCAGCTTCGCAACCCAGCGCTCAACCGCTGCGCCACCGGGGAGGCCCTAGGAACCATTTTAAAGGCTGCCTACCACATATATATCTCCTTTAACACAGGAATTTTGTCCTTGTACTTTAGGAACTTACACATTAACATAAGGAGAAATTCATTTCAAAACAAAATTGGAGAAAAACCCAAATACGGAGAATGAATAAATTATTATAAATTATAAGTTACAATGTAACTATTTAGCATGATCTTTTATACCAGTTAAAAATTAACTTGTAAATTTTATTTCAATTGGCTGTATCTTGAAAAGCGTGTTGACTAAAAACACCTTGTAAGAAGTTACAGTATGGTACCATTTATAGGAGGTTTATAAACATAAAACTGTACCACATGTACATGTGTGAACTAAGCTTTGTAAGAATGGTAACCAGGTTTAATCTGGTGATTGATTACTTTTTCAATGGGAAGGGAACATTAAAAGAACTGAAGCAAATACGATTGACCTTTAATTGACCTTTAAGCAAATATGATTGACCTAAGGTGCTAAATCTGAATGGTGACTTAAGGGGTGTAGTGATTGTCTCAACTTTTCTGTATGCATTAGGATTTTGAATGTGCATTTTTATAAAATCCCAGCTTGGAATTAGAAAAATTGGAAGTAGTGTTTTTTCAACATTTTGTTAATAAAAAACTTGACACAAAAACAAAGAGAATGGTATGATGAATCCCCATCATCCCACTTCAGTAATTATCAACATATAATGTCTTCTCCCTAGTTTCATCTCTTCCCCTCCTCTCAAGGATTATCCTCCTCTCAAGGATTATTTTAGAATATTTAATATCATTTGAACTGTAAAAATACTGTAGATTGGTTCTTTTAAGTGAAATGCTTTAAGCAGTACATAATCCTGCCAGCACTTTTTAATTATCTCTAATTTATAATAGAGAACAGAATAGGGCTTTCTTTGTCTTTATTCCTCTTCAGAGCATTTCCTGCTTCCTAATCCAAATTCCTCTCCACGGACCAAATGAGACCAGTGTCAACAAGGTACTAACTTTACTCTGTGTTTTCTTCACAGATACAGTTGGTCCCACCTGGACAGATCCAGATCCAGGGTGGGCAGGCCGTGCAGGTGCAGGGCCAACAGGGCCAGACGCAGCAGATCATCATCCAGCAGCCCCAGACAGCCGTGACCGCTGGCCAGACTCAGGTAACTCCACTTGCTGTGTTAACCCAGCAGCACAGCTGATTAGGAAGAGTCAGATAGTTGGGGCAAATATTTCACATGTAGCAAAAATGGGAAAGAAAACATTTTAAATGTTTCCCCCAAAGAAAGAACTACATGGTTCTTTTCATTGTAGTGACTTTGGAATTCTATTCAGTTCTGTTATTTCCTTCTTGCAGACACAGCAGCAGATTGCTGTGCAGGGGCAGCAAGTGGCACAAACTGCTGAAGGGCAGACTATCGTCTATCAGCCAGTTAATGCAGATGGCACTATCCTCCAGCAAGGTAAGTGTGCCTGATTATTTGGGAACCTTGTCGGTGTATCTTTTCTTGATGACTGCTTGATAAATTTTGACCTCTACATGATGTGTTTTTGCATAAAAAAAGATTTCCTCTAAATTTCCATAAATTGTTGCTTTCTTTTCTCACCAATATGTAACCAACATCAATTCCATGTGTAGGAGTTCCTATGGTAGTTATTAAAAGTCTGATCCTTGGGGTTATGTAAGCTTTCTGCGGAGAAATGTTTCTAGTGCTAAGATTGGGAAAATGAAGCTTTTTTAAAATGGTAGGACAATGTAGTCAGAAAATAAGTTCTCCAGCTTTTTTCAACACCCATTGAAAGCTTATTGGAATGCCCAGGAATTATCCATTTCAAGAGTGGATTAATTCAGAGCTGGAACCCAGACAGTTAATAGAATTACACAGATTGTAATTACTTGGGTCGTACATAGCAAACCAGGAATAGAGTGGGAGAGTACTCTTTCTCTCCTTGCCTCTTGTGCTGTCTGCTGGCATGTTTCACCAGGGTGAATGTGTGTGTGCCAGATAGAAGAGGGGCTAACGGTGTTCCCTTCTTTCTGTGTATCTGTTTTTTGTTTGTTTTATGTTTTATTTTCTTAAAGTTACAGTCCCTGTTTCAGGCATGATCACCATCCCAGCAGCCAGTTTGGCAGGAGCACAGATTGTTCAGACAGGAGCCAACACCAACACAACTAGCAGTGGACAAGGGACTGTTACTGTGACGCTGCCCGTGGCAGGCAATGTGGTCAATTCAGGAGGAATGGTTATGGTAAGAAAATGGGTTCTTTGGCTCACTGTTCTCATCTTGAATTTACTTTTCCATCATTTGTCTTTGAAAATTTCTTAAATTTTCAATTTGATGTGTCTTATAAGGTTTGTTTATAGTGTTGACCTCTTAGGATTGAGATTGGCCCTTAAGGCACTTACCAAGGATCTGCTTTTACAATACACATTTCAATGAGCCTTGGTTCATTCTATGCACCTACTATGTTCCAGGGACCATTCTAGGTGGTGGAGATATAGCAGTGGATAAACATGTAAATACCTGTTTTTATGTGACCTTATTCAGAATTCAAATAATGAAGGTACAGATAAAATACTAATTATTGGGAAGTGAAAATATATTGCTGATAGTAGGTGAAACAAGAAATAAATTAGTTTTAAACGATTGTAATAGAGAAATCTAAAAATTCATGTATGAATATGTTGGCAAGATAGAGGAGTGTAGGGTGATTTGAGTGAAAGGTAAATCATGTCAAAATAGGATGTCAGTATACTCTATATTGTGCTGACACTAGATAAATTTAAGAATGAGCAGTAGAAACCTGACCATAGTATGGAAGAAGCTGCCAGAAGAAACCAATCAACCCTTTACAGTTGTTACAGTTGGGAAAGGAGTAGGGTACAAGAGCCCGCCACTTTTTTCCTCAGAAATTTAGTACAGTACTCTGGTGGTTTTGTTTTTTTTTTTGTTTGTTTGTTTTGGTTTTTTTTTTGTTTTTTTTTGTTTTTTGTTTTTTGTTTTTTTTTTGTTTTTAGAAAGGATTGGATTATAGTAAATTGGCCAAACAAGTTATGTAAATCCAGCATTTAGTGGCATTTGGAACAGATGTTACTAGAAAGTGGAGGCATGGATGGACACAAATTTGAATCTTCACAATGAGAAAAACCTTGTCTTTTCTCATTGTGACTCCTGGGCTCCCTGTAACAGAATCATTTGGAATCTGCGTTTTATTTAGTGCTGTATAAAATCTACAGTATTTAGCATTCATGAAAAAGTAGATTAACAGTGACCAAAAGACTTTCCTGTGTCCACACTTGATGCCACTTTTTAAAGCTTTGATTTTCTCTGCACACAGATGGTGCCTGGTGCTGGCTCAGTACCTGCTATCCAGAGAATCCCTCTACCCGGAGCAGAGATGCTCGAAGAAGAACCTCTCTATGTCAATGCCAAACAGTACCACCGAATACTTAAGAGGAGACAAGCCAGGGCTAAACTGGAGGCAGAAGGAAAAATCCCAAAGGAAAGAAGGGTATGTATAGTGATCGTTAAGGGTATCGGGAGAGAACAGTAACAGTTCTGCTTTTGAAATGGCCGTTCATATGTTATCCTTGAGTACTTCCAGACAACTGAAGTTGGGATAGCTGTTACCTTTTTATAAAAGTTTGCATTTGTTATTGTTATATGCAGCTGCTACTACAATAACCAGAAAATTGTAGTGGTTTAAATGAGATTTTCTCTTTTTTCTTACATAAAAGAAATGGAGATATATTGTCCTGCTCTGGTATAACATTTTCACAGTCCTCAAGCTCATTCTCTCCTGACTGTTTCAATGGTCTCAGCGTGCTTTTCATAGTCTAAATGGCTACTTGGGCTCCAGCCTTGCAGCAAAAGGAATAAGAAAAGTACCCCCCCTTCTTTTTTTTTTTCTTTTTTATTAAGGAAACTTTCAGTAAGAATTAAACTGCATGGCCACACTTCATTTGCAAGTTAGGCTAAGAAATGCAGTCTTTTTAGTGAACAGCCATACTAGATACTGTCTAGTGTTTATCCAAAGCTTTCTCTGTAATTGAGTCATAATTGCCTCTGGTGGCTTTGATCATAGCTGTTCCAAACTTTTTGAGGCATTAGATAATTGGTTTCAACTAGCAGTTAAATGGTTTTATTTGTCTTATTTTAGAAATACCTTCACGAGTCTCGACACCGTCATGCTATGGCACGGAAGCGTGGTGAAGGTGGACGGTTTTTCTCTCCAAAGGAAAAGGATAGTCCCCATATGCAGGTGAAAAGATTGATCGTGTCCATTCTTAATGGGGAGAAGTGTCCACTTGCTATTTTCTAGTCCCTTGCTATTTCCTAGGGACTGATCGCAGTCTCTAAATTAAATGCAACTAGTATCTCTTAGGTTCCTTTGCATCTTAAAAGCACTACTGGTCTTTAATCCTGTGGCCTTTCTTCCCCACAATTTTTGCCAGTTATTACTATTAATTCCTTCTTAAAATTCTTATTTTCTTGATTTTCAAAAAGCTAGTTCTGTCTCTTGATGTAATAGTAGCAGCAGCTGATACTGCTGTCAGAAATTGTGTTAAGATCTTTTAGAAGCTTTTTTCCTTTGCTCATTAAATCTATTCTGTTAGCTACTATTCTGGTTCTTACATGTAATTCTACTGATTGTATCTTATCAACATTTCTGAGTCAATATATCCAAAGTAGAACTTCTGATTTTTATTTTATCTTTTTAATGCCTAAACCAGTCACTAATCTCAAAAAGGAACACATCCAGAGTCTCCCTGGTGGCGCAAGGGGTTAAGCACCACACTGTGAAGCAACCGACAGCCTCTGCAGCACAAGTTCAATCCCCGGCCAGTCAGAGAGAAACCCACATGGCGAGGCAGACCTCTCCTGTCTGGCCCGCTGCTCCCCTCAGCAGTGTATTTCAGTCAATCTGCCTGTTCTGCTCCCCACTCTGTCTCTGGTGAATCCTCTCACCCTCCCGCATCTCTGGCCTGTACCCCAGCTCTTGTATGCATAAATAAATAAATAAATGTTTTTTGAAAAAAGGAACATGTCCATCCACCCAGTTGCTAAAGCTAAAATTGTACAATTCTGGAAGTGCTCCTCTTGATTTTTCCTCTAAAATATAACCTGAGTCAGTTTACTTTTTTCTCCACCTACTGCTGTTGTCAGCCTGGTCTAATCCTTTCCTTCTGTTTGAATTAACCCTTTGTACTCCGAACCATTTTACGATATTTTGATTTAATTTCTTGTGCCATTTCAAGATAAAACTTCAGGAAAACATGCATGTCTCAAAAAGTTGCGTTGAAATAACCTCAATTCCCCGTAATTACTAATAAATTGCAATGTCCCCTGAGAGGGGACATCCGAGTGATATGCTAGAATTCCAATGTCCCCTGAGAGGGGACAGCGGAGTGCAAAGGGTTAATATAACAGCTCCCTCCTGGTCTCCCTTCTTCCACTCTGTTCCCCTCTAGTCCATTCTCTGCATTGCATGTGATGGTGCAATCCAGCTTAAGCCCCTGCCACCTTTACCCTTTCACATTTGCACTTAGAATAAGTGCCAATAAGGCCCTATGTGATCTAGCTTCACGTACCTCTGGCTTCATTTTATCTTGCTGCTTGGTCTTTACGGTACTATTCATAGGACTTTCTTGTTGTTCTGTTGATAGGGCTTTCTGTTGCCCCTAGGACCTCTGCATTTAACATAACCAGTGTGCAAAGCTTTTCACTTCCATCTTTGTGCATAGCTATCTCCTCCTTTTAGGTCTTAGTTTCAATCTGTGAGCCTGTCCCTGGTCCACCCTATCCAAAGTAGGTGTCACAACTTTCTTTAGAATATAATAATTACTATAATTTATTTTTTGTGTGTATTTATGTAGTGGTTGTCTCCTTCACTAGACTATAGGCTGTGTAGAGAGTAGATTATTTTATTCTCCATTGTATTCATTGGACTTAGCATAATGCCCAATGCAAAACAAACACTTAGTAAATGTCGAATTAAAATGGATTTTTCCCATTTATTAATACTTCATTCCGTATAGCCATCACATCCCACCTGCACTGTTGCCAAATCATCTTCATAAGGAAGTGATTTTTTGAATTGGCAGTCCATTGCTCAAGGATACATGCTAGTTACTCATTTATTACTATATCAGATCTCAAACTATTTCTCTTTGACATCTAAGCAACTCAGCCTCTTCACTCCTCAACAGTCAGTCTAGGATTCCTCAGTGTCCCCCACACATGATAATAACCCACCCTCAAAGCTATTATTCCTGCCCATAGCCTAAGAGTGTCCTCCTTTCTCATCACTCATTCATGTAGTATAGAGATGTAGAGTGCCAGCTGTGAGCATTGGGCCAGAACTCTGCTCATTCTGTATGTTAACATTATGACCTCACTCAAGTTACTTTTAACCTGCGTTACCCTCAATTTCTTAACTTGTAAACTGTTGATACTACACAGGAATGTTGGGGAAATTTCATGCAGTGAGCAAGACTTAGTGCATATGATGAGAGCTTGGTAAATATTGGTAATTGTTCTGCTCATTGATGAAGACCCACCTCCAACTCTGCCTCTCCAGAAATCTTTCAACTTTTTCAGGCTTCAAAGAGTCAGAGTTGTTGAAGTGCTTATTTTAGAGTATTACAGAAGCTTCCAAGGCCTAATGCTTTTCTTAACTCTGCAGGATGTAAGTGAGAGCCAGCATGTAGGGTTTAGAGGAAGAAGACTAAATGGAGCCAAGAGATTGGAGTTAGTCTTTACTGGGCTCCTCACTAACTTTTTGACTCTAGTTCAGGCAAATCACTTTACCTATGTGGGCTTTGGTTTTCTCTGCATTAAAGTAAATAAATTCAGCCCTGTAAGTGTTTAGTACTTAAAAATAAATAATCAGAAAATGAAGACAACATGACAACTGAGTCTTTTCCTTAGCTGCCTAGTACCCTTAAACCTTAAAGGTAGAGCATAAGGTCTTCTGGGAAGAACATAGCCACTTAATAAGAGAGAGATACACTGTCAGCTCTGCATTGTTTGGTAATGGAGGACAAGCCAGACTTTCAGTCTTTTTAAGAAAAAGACATACCTTCTCTTAATGGAGCTGCAGACTAGATGCATTATTATAGGCCTTTGATATACTTTGCAAAGTCTTGTGAATTCCCTTAGTGAGAAGTACGTGAGTTATGAGTTCCCTGTTGCTTTTGCAAATGATATTATCACTATGCTTTGTTTGTATCTAGGATCCAAACCAAGCAGATGAAGAAGCAATGACACAGATCATCCGAGTGTCCTAACCCCATGACATGTGATGGGGCTGATCAAAATCATGTTCCTCACCACTGCTTCCCACTGTTCCAGGAAACTGATCAACTCTTCCGATGGGACACTGACGATCTCATTCTGCCCTTTTCTACAGGACAGAAACCACTTAGTTTTTAATGAGTGGCTCAGTATTATAATTGCAGCGATGTCTGGCAAATTGAAGTTGCAAGCCTTTGTCTCACCCTTTGAGTCAGGACCTATTTCAGACTGTCGATAATACTGACATTTCATGGATTAGGATGGTGCAAGGGATCCATGCCAGCCCAGCGTACCACATACAGCACTTACGTTGACTGGTGAAACCAGCCAACCATCTCAGCAGGGGAGAGCAACCTTCTCAACCTAAACTGCAATCAGGGAAGCCGCAGCCTATCCCTTCCCATGGAATCTAAATGGCATCCATCCTTCTGATGGGAGCTCTCAGGCTGACTAACTGAATGGACACTTTGTATTCAGAGATGGCTTCCAGGCAAGGAAGTTCCATCTTACGATATGGAAACAATAAATTATCTGAGATATAGTCATCTAATCTGTGGTTATAAGAATCTCTGTCTGCCCAGATGATAGGTTGGTATTTTTGGACACCAGCCAAAAAAATGCTAACTCTGGGGATAGAATGATAAAAGACTGAAGCACTAAAAATATAAATTGCTGAGAATCCTTTTTTTTAGTTTTGACAAGTAGTGGTCTGCTTGTCCATCTGTTGACAGGTCATATGGACCATAGTTCTTACTATGGCAACTTTCAAGATAATTAGAGATCTTGAAACTGCCTTTCCTAAGTAGAGAACAATTTAACGTCTGTGCTGAAATACTGAAGACATTTTGTAGTAACTCCTAAACAGAGAGCCAAAGTAGAAATTTTCAATCATAGGCATTGTGACAGCATTTGGGGAATAGACAGGTTCCTGTGTGATTCAGTCTAGAAGAGAGAATTGTATTTATAAAGCTATGTTGTTATAAAGCATGATTTTCCAGTGGATGGATGCCTGGAATGGATTGTTAAGATGAAGAGGATAATTTACATGATAACCTTTATACAAGCATGGAAAGGGAGAAGTCTAAGATTTGGTTCTTGACAATTTCTGGAACATACTGTTCAATCAAGCTGTCCTGAACATACTCCAGGTCACCTGCTAGAGTTTAAGGTGGATGTTGGCTTCACTCCTGCAGCGCTTTGTGCTGGCCTCAGAAAGCGAACATTCTCATTCTTCTCATGGCAGCTGATTTTTGGTGCCAGTTTCCATGTGTTTCCCCTTTTCTCCACCAGCCTTGTGCAGAAAGGTTTTCACATTGCATCCATGTTCTGGGGATAAACTACAGACTGGAAATAGAGATGCCTGCAGGGTCAGGAACTGGGCCACAGTACCCAGAATCGGTTGTGCCTCAAACATCTGTTCTAGATGTTGAACCCTGGAAGAACTAAGATGATATTTTAAATGAGTTGCTGCCTTCTCTGGAAGCAGGAGGAGAACCTAATTCTTTTGACGAACATTTGGGTTTGATTGAAATACCACAAGTAAAAATTGGCTTTTTCTTTGATTTTGCTCTAGTTTGTATTAAGAGGAAAGAGACCTGCTAAAGAAAATGTCACAGAGGGAAATCATTGTAATGCTAGAAATTGAGAAACGGAGTTAAGCAGAGGCACCCGGAAGTGAAGGTTTCTTCCTAGTTCCTGGAATCTGGTCATCTGTCCTGGCTTCTGGATGTCAGTAGGGACCAATGACCTTTTATAGGCTCACTAGAAATTTCTTATTCTATGTGAGTTTGAGATGATAACTTAACCCAGTAAGCCCCATGTCTTTCAGATGATAGATTACTAAAAACAATGAGGATGGAAAAATTTTTATACCCCTTGGTTTGTTTTAGGAGTATTTAGGATGAGAGTTCAAAAAGAAATTCTTCATACCTAATTTCTAGTCAACAGTTCTTAAATGCTATTTATTTGTGTAAGTTTGTACATAGTAATACCAGCCCCATAATGTAGGATGTATTTTTTTTTTCATGAGTTTGATTTTCGTTTTGTTTGAAATGAAATGCTTCTGTTGCATTTCAGATAGCCCATGGCCCTTTAATTGTGGTCATTTTTAAGTACACCATTATAAACCCACAAAGTAGAGAGTTGAGCTTTGGATTTTTCTTTTGTTTCAGGTTCTTTTATTCACTTGTACTTGTGACTGTAGTGATGCCTTCATAGAGAAAGAGTGAGTGGATTAGAGAATAGTTGTTTAGTGTGTAGTTATTTCAGTTCTTGAACGCTTTTTTTTTGCAGGATAATTGTAAATGTATATATTTTAATTGCATTGGTACATTGAACATGTTAGTTTCTATACCACTGGACCAACAGTTATTTCTGGATATTGGGTGCCTGATAATAATGTCTTGATTTTCCTTTGGGACTCAAATATATATATGTATAGGTTTTCCTATATATATATATAGGTTTTTCCTCCACTAGTAGGGGGAGTACAGGTGATGGATCATTGATGTCATTGCAATTGTTATTTTTTAAAATAAAAGTAAAAATACTAAAAACTGAAGTCTACATCCTGTGTGTTCTAGGTTGTGTCATAATATCAAAACACATCAAATCTGTAGTGTCCAGGCCTTCTAGCTCTATCACCTTCTTTTTTGGTCTTCCTACTTGAAATTATTTTCTGTCACCTGGGGCTAATTTGATCTTTCTATTGGAAATGTTAATCAAAATGTGAAGTGATTTCATGAGTAAAATTGGCCCTTTTCTTAATTATCACCAAAACAACCTTGATTTATTAGGCATATGGAAATACAGTGAAGACAGAATTTTAAAATTTTTTTAATTTCTGCAAGAACCTAATAATACTTCTTCTGATTGTTAAAATCCACAAAATGCTCATCCTGTTTTCCATGAATCTAAGTAACAAAGACTGCAACTTCAAACGTGCACCTATCTATAGCAGACAACCGACATAGAAGAAAGCCCTCCCTAACAAAGAGACTTAACTTAGTCTGGCAATATTAAGTTTTGAAGCCATCTTTATTTTGCCTTTTTTTTTTTTTTTTTTTTTCAGTCAGATGCTAATGGAACTTCCCCTTGTCAATTAAGAGGTAGCCCACGCTTCTACTCCGGTGTGTGAGGCGATGTCACCTTCCTGACAGTGATCCCGCCGAGGGGTCCACGCTGATTGGCTGGTGGGAGGGCCCAGGCAGGGCCGCCGCTGTGGATTGGTTGCCAGGCAGCAGGGCCTCCTTCCGGTGGCTCGGCCGGCATCCCCGCCGCCGCCATGGCGAGCGGTGAGTGGGTGGTGGCGCCGCCCCTGTGGCCCGTGGAGGCCCGGTTGGCGGCGCTGCTCCCGGATCTGTTAGTCTTCAGGAAGCCCGGGGGATCGGAGCCCGAGCTCGCCACAGCCCAGGGCGTCCTCCTCGGCGTCCACGTGACGGGTGAGGGGCGGCGCTGCTCTCCGGGCCGGCGGGGGCGCGGCGGTTGGGCTCCCCCCGGGCCTCGGCGGTTGCGCGCCCGGGCCCGGCCGGCTGAGGCGCGGCTTAGCTGCGCGCTGCCCCCGCGCGGCCGGCGGGGAGTGCCCCCCGCAAGTAGGCGGGCCCGGGGGCTGAGGGGACTTAGCCCTTGAGGTCACTTCAAATGTGATGAAATTGAGGCTCAGAATGAGAAACTTTTCCGGGGCCCCATGGCACAGGCTTTGAATCCAAGCTTTCTCCTGGCCCCGAGCATTTTCCAGTAAACATTGCCTCCTCCAGTTACTGCCTCGCTGGGGCGATTCGTCCTTTGGTCCATTCGCCTGTGCCCGCTGTTGTCCTAGGAGTTAAGGAAGGTTCCAATAACTACTTCGCGAGTCCTTCATTTAACCACTATTGGTGGAGTTCGTGGCATGGTTATGAAGATGAGTGAGAGAAGTCCCTGTCCCCGACGAGCTCACCTTGAATTCTCCTTAAAGCGTTAATCTATTCGCCTTATCGGCGGTTTCTCTATCACTCACGCAGAGGAACCCTATAGTTTGGCTTCTGGGTGAATCTTCACTATTTGCAACTCCTGGAAATGAGGAGAGGATGGCCCTCTGGTTTCCCAGAGGCAGCCGTAGCTAGTCTGCTCTTGAAAACGTTCTAAGAACACCATTTAAAAGATAATGGAATGACTCGTCACAAAAATAATAGGGCCGAAAAGTTTAGGATTGCAGTTAACATGGTAATTTTTGCTTTGTTGGTCAGGGTTTACAGCATTAATGGACAGGTTCAGCCTGACATGCAAGTCAGAAGATCACATGGACAAACTGGCCCACATCTTCAGTTATTACATTAGTGACATCGTGGAGCGTGAGTGACCACTGTAGGGGAGCAGGGAGGTTTGGTGTAACAGAAGGGAACCTGGGGACTTTAAGAGTCGCTAAAGGGTCATTCCTTTAGTATTACTCATTTTTATTTCTTCAGACTGCCACTGACAAGCTGGATCTTTGCCTTACCTGCCGTTCTACCCAGTCTCAGCTGTGGTTTCAGTGTTCACAAAAGGGAATAGAGAGCTCTTTTAATTTTTACTTTGCACATTTGTCTTTTGCTTCAAAATGAACTATTCCGCAGGTTCTCTTCTAATAGTAATGTAAAGCACCTTATGTGTGCATATCACATATATTTTATAAGACAAAACACCTCATTACATTATTGTGTTTTGATCCTGTGAGGCAGGAATGAGTGTTTATTTTCTGCCATGTATTGAGTTTGTGGATACATGCCTGATCTGGAGGGGGGAAATTTATTTGGGTAGCAAACATGTTTTGAGTAATAAATACTCTTGTGACACACACACACAGTGATAGGTTTGTGGAGGGAGCCAAAATCTACTATTGAGGAGTTTTCAGACTGGTCAGTCCTACTCTTGCTTCTGCCCTTGAATTGTTACCTATTATTCCCTTCCTTTACTGACAGTGCCATACAGTCATGTCCACATTCCGGAGGTTGACCAGAATACTTTGTGATTTCACCTTTAGGAACATATTTATTTGACTCACCCTTAAAAGTTCTCAGTTTTTCTCATGACATTTAATGAAAAAGGCAGATAAAAAATATGCAGAACATAACACCAGAAATTTCTGGATACTTGAAATACAGAGGAAAATAAGACAGGGTACCTGTCCTCACGAAGTTTCCATTTTAGTGGGAAAGACAGATAGTAAGTAAACAAGATCCTTATACATTATACATCCTATAAAGGAAATAAATGGGATGTAAGGTAAATTGTAGGGTAACGAAGGGCGGTTCTATATAGATCTATATAGATAGGGTGGTCATAGGAGGCTCTTCTTAGAAGATATTTAATTAAGCAGAGAAGAAAGTGTTTAAAAGATGGGAGGAATGCCTTGTGATGAGCTAGGGTAAAATATTTCAGACAGAAGAATGCCAAGTACAAAGGTTCTGAGATGGGAGAAACTTGGTGTGTGATCTGGGGTCCAAGAAGGCCAATGTAACCTACAATGTAGCTAGTAGTGGGAAGAATGGCTTAAAGTAAGCTTGGAAAACATGAAGTTCTATAGGCCATGTTAAGAAATTTGCTTATTTATTTGTGTGCTGAGGGACACTTGAAAGGTTCTAACAGGGAAATAGTGTGATCTGACTTTTTTTTTTAAGCTGCTTTATGGAGATTGGATATAGATGCTGATGGGTGAATAGGTGGTAAGAATGGAAGCTGGAAGAGGCAATTAGAGCAGTTGTGGAGAGAGAAGATGGAGGTTTGGTCTACAGTACTGGTTGTACCTTAAATCACCACTGGAGAGCTTTTATTTTTATATATAATTTTTTTTTACAACATTTTCCATTTTTATACAATGTATGCATTTTCATCTTGGTTATAGTCCCCGTGAAATTCCCACCACCCATTCACCCATGAACTATCACCATGGTCCCTTGTGCTCTTCCCACCCTTGTTTTGATCCTCCTCCCTTCTCCCTCCTCCCTTGAAGTATGTCTCTGGTTTATAGTTACCTGTTGGTTTTGATTTTTTACTTTATTATAATTTTTTCCCTGGCCCTTTATTTGGTCCTCTACATTCCTCTTATAAATTAGACCATCTGGTATTTTTCTTTTTCTTTCTGGCTTATTTCACTGAGCATGATCCCTTCCAGCTCCATCCATATTGCTGCAAATGGCATGAGTTTATCTTTTTTGATTGCTGGGTAATATTCCATTGTGTATATATACCACATCTTCTTCATCCAGTCATCTATTTTTGGACATTTGGGTTGTTTCCAAAGCTTAGCTATTGTAAATAGTGCTGCTATAAACATAGGGGTGCAGCACACTCACTCTTGAAGTGAAGCATGTAGCTGAGTCAAGGACGAGTCGTTAGTCCCGCACAGCACTGTGGGAGCTGATGGTAGATTACCTATTGTAAATAGTGCTGCAGTAAACATAGGGGTGCAGGTGTCCTTTTGAATTAATGTTTTTGTGTCCTTTGGGTAGATACCTAGGAGTGGAATTGCTGGATCATATTGAAGCTCCATTTTTTGCAGATTGAGGAACCTCCATGCAGCTTTCCATAGTGGTTGCACCAGTTTGCACTCCTACCAGCAGTGGAGAGCTTTTAAAAATCCTGATGTCTAGGGTTTACCCCAGACCAATTAAATCAGAATTTCTTGGGGGCAAGCCTAGCATTTTTAAAAGTTGTACCAATGTGTAATCAAGGTTGAAAAAACTGGTATAGAGATATAGCAGTGATGCTCTGTGTATATGGATTGATTTGTAATCTCTTTGGCAGGTTCAACACATAGGATTTGTTGGTGTATTGAATTTCAATGTGATGTAGTGGTGTTTGTTTTTTGACCTTCATAACTGAATTGATGGTGGTGTCAAATCAAAATGTGTATCTGGGTTTTTTTTTTAGTTTTTTTTTTTTTTTATGTACAAGAACTGGGGTGTAGGCCAGCAGTGTGGGGAGTGAAAGGATTCACCAGAGACAGAGTAGGAAGCAGAACAGGCAGATCTACTGAAATACACTGCTATGGGGAGCCGTGGTTGAGACAGGAGAGGTCTGCTGCGCCTTACACAGTGGCTGGCCATAGCTTGATAGCACTGAGACTTTAACCCCTATGCCACCAGGGAAGCCCAAGACTGGGCTTTGAGAAAGAAAAGCAAGGGCGCTTGATATTTTTAATTCATTAAGTTTGAGATAACAGTAACTCATTCAAATAGAGCAATGATTGGGCCTGAAGCTCAGAGAATAGATACCTGTTAGTGATTAAAATAGGAGTTGGTTTCACTTATAGGGGGAATATAGGGGAACCAAATAAGACATCAGGGGAAAAAAATAATAACAATGTAAAACACAACAAAACAAAAACAGACAATTAAAAACCAGAGACATCCTGCAGGGGAGGAGGAGGGAGAAAGTTAAGATCAGAGGGAGGGAGGAGGGAGCGCAGGGGACTGAGGTGATGGTGCACAGGTGAATTGGTGAAGGAAATTCTATGGGGACTAACCTGAGGCGGGTGGGGGGGAGATAAAAAAAGCAAATGTTGTTTAAAAATGAACAATGATGTAAAATATTGTAGATGGCAGGAATGGCCACTGAGCAGGTTTTCTGATACCATGCAGACCGGGTAAAGGAAGAATCAGAGTTCTCAGTGGTTTTGCAGGTGTTTTATTGGGGTTCACGAGGCATATGGCAGGCAGGGGTGCTGGGGGGCCGGGAGGCTGGCAGTCCTCCCAGCCCCCAGCAAATCTTCACTCTATCTGGGCTCTCCGGTGATCTCTGCTTCTGCTTCTTTGCTTCTCTCTCGGCTTCTGCTGGCGTCCCTGTGACGCCACCCTTAAAAAGCATAGTCTTAGCCCAGGTGAATCCTATCTACATCTGCCCACACCCTACTCCAGGTGCCTGCCATCAGGCATGCATTCAGGACCTCAAGGATCCATCATCTATCCTGATGACGGGAGGGCAGAAAAGCCTGACCTTTTCTTTACCCTACAGTCCACCCCCTCAGGGTTTTCTGACATGCAGTCTATATATATATATATATATATATATATATATACACACACACACACACACACACAATTTTCTTATCAAACAAACAATGCAGCCATGGCCCACAAAAGCAAATATATCACAATATAACAAAATACAACAGAACACAAATAAGTCCAGGCAGGGCCCCAACCTGGTGCAAAAGACAATTATTGGTACCAGCAGATGAGCCACCACATCTGCTGCCGAAGGCACTGCTCATACGAGGGAGGGGAATCACTCACGGCATCTACTGTAACACACCAGGAGCTGTCAGGCTTCCTGGCCTTCTCTGGCTGTTGTCTCGGCTACAAGCCACACACAGCATCCACCCCCAGGATGCACTCGCTCTGGGATTGGCGATTCTATTCTGTTGGGGGTAATCGCCAACCCTCAGGGTTTCTGTCTGCAGTCGCTCCAAAATTCGGCCTTCATAGCCACCAATGCGACTCGCAGACCCCTGCACTCAGGCCACCCCACTGCACAAGCACATGGGTCGGGGATCCAAACTCTACATGCGGCCTCTTTCGGGTCCCCTCTTCGGCTTGGGCTCCACCCCAAGCCACGTTCCCCACCTGTCCTCCAAGGACGGGTTCCTCAGCTCCTCAGCCTCACTCGACAATGAGCAGGGCATCACCCACAGGTGATTTTACGAGACTCACAGGTCTTCAGCATACTCAGGCTGCTTAACAGCCGCTCAGGGCTTCCCAAACTTAGCATCAGCACCAGCTTTTGCCTTCTCAGTTGGCTTTTCTCCTCTGCCTGGCTGCTGGGCATACACAGGCTGCTTTTGGCCACCAAGGCCTACTGGCCACCCCCAGATTCCCATCTCCTGGGGTTTACAAACAAAACTGTTCCACCCCCAGGGTCCCAAAACGTATCAACCTGCAAAGTCCTCCGCCTCTGGCGGGATTGTCAGTCCAAGTTCATCAGTCCATGTCCGTCAGTCGAAATCCGTTGGCCTCTCCCTGCATCAGCACTGGCAAGCTCCGAATCGTGGTTCTCTCTTCTGACAATTCTTGCTGCCTCTGGGTCGTTGGCTGGTCCTCTCGGGCTTCTCCTCCTCCAGCTGAGGTCTCGTCCCGGACGAGCTCCCGGACGGTGTCCACCTTCTGTGCCACCATGGCACCTCCAGCGTCGTCACAGTCAAACACAGTCTGTTAGTCCCTCCAGGTCTTCGGAGGGCTCCAATACCCGTCTACATGGATCATCTTGCCGACTTACGCCAATTGTAAGGGCAGGAATGGAGACAGTGCAGGTTTTCTAGGATCCCATGCAGACCGGGCAAAGGAGGAGTCAGAGTCCTCAGTGGTTTTTTGCAGGTCTTTTATTGGGGTTACCAGGTACACAGCAGGCAGTGGTGCTGGGGGGCCAGGAGGCTGGCAGTCCTCCCAGCCCCCAGAAAGTCTTCACTCTATCTGGGCTCTCCGGTGATCTCTGCTTCTGTTTCTGCTTCTTTGCTTCTCTCTCGGCTTCTCTTTCGGCTTCTGCTCAGCTTCTGCTGGCGTCCCCATCACACCGCCCTTACAAAGCACAGTCTTAGCCCAGGTGAATCCTATCTACCTCTGCCCACCCCCTACTCCAGGTGCCCGCCATCAGGCATGCATTCAGGACCTCAAGGATCCATCAACTATCCTGATGGCGGGAGGGCAGAAAAGCCTGACCTTTTCTTTACCCTACAAATATATATTAATTTAAAAAAATATGAGTTGGTGGAATAAAAATGCTACATAAAATAAGGATTGAGTCCACATGGGGAGAGTGTAAATAAAAAGAACCTAAGACTAGAGCTTGCGGGATTTTTTTTTTTAAAGATTTACTTTATTTATACAAGAACCGGGTACAGGCCAGAGGGGTGTTTGTGTGTGTTGGTGGTGAGAGGATTCACCAGAGACAGAGTGGGGAGCAAAATAGGCAGATCAAATGAAATACACCGCTGAGGGGAGCAGCGGGTGACACAGGAGAGGTCTGCTGCGCCATGTGGGTTGCTCCCTGGCTGGCAGGGGATCGAATTTGTGCTGCAGGGGATCGAACTCCTGCTGCAGAGTCTGCAGATAGCTTCACAGTGCTGTGCTCAACTGCCTATGCCACCAAGGAGGTCCTGGCTTGAGAAATTCTTAGGCAAAATTAACAATTTGGGAGAAAGAACCTACAAAAGGAAACTGTGAAGTAGCCCAGTAAGGTAGGGTATGCTGGTGTTCTTGTCAAAAGAGAAGCAGTGTGTCTAATAAGATGACAGCTGGAGCAAGCTAGATTGAAATTAAAAGGTTATCAATAGTACAGTAAGGCCAAAAACATTGAATTTTGCTAGGTGAATGCTGTTGATGATTTTGATAATTTTAGTTACGTATAGAGATGGATGTCAGATTGGAATAGGTTGAGAAGAGAATGGTGGAGAAAATATATGAGTGAATAGGATATGAGGAGAAAATTGTATATAGCTAATTCTTTGAGAATTTTTTTTTGCTGTGCATATAGTTTAAAAATGGAACTGGGCCTCCCTGATGGCGCAAGGGATTAAGCACTGCTCTATGAAGCTATCCGCAGCCTCTGCAGCACAAGGTCGATCCCCTGCTGGCCAGGGAGCTACCCAAATGGCGCAACAGACCTCTCCTGCTTTGCCCGCTGCTCCCCTCAGCAGTGTGTTTCAGTCAGTCTGTCTGTTCTGTTCCCCACTCTATCTCTAGTGAACTCACACCCCACACCTCTGGCCTATACCCCAGTTCTTGTATGTATAAATAAATAAATCTTAAAAAATAAAATAAAAATGGAATAACTAGATATAAGGGCAGGAATAGACACGGTGCAGGTTTTCTGATCCCATGCAGACCGGGTAAAGGAGGAGTCAGAGTCCTCAGCGGTTTTTTGCAGGTCTTTTATTGGGGTTCACCAGGCATATGGCAGGCAGGGGTGCTGGGGGGCCGGGAGGCTGGCAGGCCTCCCAACCCCCAGCAAATCCTCACTCTATCTGGGCTCTCTGGTGATCTCGGCTTCTCTTCGGCTTCTGCTGCTGCTTTCTGGGCTTCTGGTGTCCCTGTGACACCATCCTTAAAAGCACAGTCTTAGCACAGGTGTACCCACTTCAGGTGCCCGCCATCAGGCATGCATTCAGGATCACAGGGTTCCCTCATCTATCCTGATGGTGGGAGGGCAGAAAAGCCTGATACCTTTTACCTTACCCTACACTAGAGAAAATGGTAGAATTAAGAATAGGTGGGTTAAACTTGTTGTGTTCTGTTTTTTTTTTAAGATATTGATAGAAATGAGAGAAGATGAGGAGGGAGTAAAGCTCTTTAGAGGTTGAAGGGGCACAAATGGAGGGGGCACTTTAAGAGAACAGGAGTACTTCCATTTAGAGTAAATAAATATAGATATGGCCGACTTCAGGAGAAGTCTGAAGAAAGGAAGTAGGAGCCTGAGTCTCAGGGTGAACAAATAGATCAGAAAAAAAAGAAAGAAAGAAAAAACTCAATTGGCCATTCTTTTGATCATATACAATGTACATCTCTGATTTTTACTCATTTTTCTCTTTCTTGTTCGATTTCAGATGTGCTCTGTTTTGGAGGCGATATCCTAAATATCACAGGTATCTTTCAGTTTTTCTTGATATTTAGATGACTGGAAGTAAGGAAGACTATTATTTAGGTGAAATTTGGTGTATTTATCCAGCATTGTTTACTTAATATATTGTATATACTGGGCAAGAGGAAACAAAGATGAGAATGATACAGTCTCTGCCTCAGGATCTCCTAGTCTAATGGAAAAGTCTTGCCCATGTGCTTGCTCACGTGTGCTTTACATTTTGTAAAGACTGAATGATAAGAAAATAAGTGCCTATAAAGCACTTTCATAAAAACCAGAGACACTTGGTCTTTAATAGCAGAACATAAGTAAGATAGGGAGGAGTCAGGAGTCAAGAGTTTTTTTTGTTTTTTTTTTTAAGATTTATTTATTTATTTATACAAGCACTGGGTACAGTCAGAAGCACGGGAAGGTGTGAGAATTCACCAGAGCCAGAGCGGGGAGCTGAACAGGCAGAACGATGAAGTACACTGCTGAGGAGAGCAGCGGGCGGCAGGAGAGGTCTGCTCGCCGTGTGGGCCCCTCGCTTGCCGCCAGGGATCGAGCTGGCACTGCAGAGGCTGCGGGCAGCTTCGCAACCCAGTGCTAACCACTGCGCCACCAGGGAGGCCCAGGTCAAGAGTTTCTTATCTGGAGAATTTTTAGGATCGTTAAGCACGGTATTACACAGAGTTGGCCTATCTTTTCATTTAAATTTAACTAAACCGATCATAAAATTAGAGTTGAACTTTAACCTACATTTTGTGAACCTCTTTACTAGTATTACTCCTTTATGTTAGTGTAACTATGGAGGGAAGATTACCAAAAGTACCTTTAAACCTTAGGGAACATTTCAACTTCCACCTCATCAGTTTACTATATGCTAAATATTTCTAAGGATCTGAGGCAAAATCTTAACTTAGCAAAATGGGTAGTGCCAACAGACATTGCCTGACACCTTGTTATCTTCTGCATTATTGGAAGTTTTAACCTGGACCAGGTGAGTTCAGGTGTTTGACCTCTAGCAACCTGTCTTGTATCTCCGCAGGGAATGTGCTCCTGGCTCTCTGGACAGTGGAACAGAATCAACTGAGTGACATCATTACCCTCGTGGCAAAATGCAGTCTGGAAATACAGGAGAAATTTGGCATCTATCATACCATTGAAGGCCAGGACCTGCAGCTAAAGATAGGTAGTATCTACTAAAAGAGTGACCAAATTGGGGAGGGGGAAGGGAAAATCTGTAAAAAATTCAAAAAATAAATGAAAAACTGGGGGAAATGTATTTACAACACATCATGACGCAAAAGGTGAATTTTTTTAATTAATGCACTAACAAGATTAATTTTCTAAAAGAAACAGTAGGCAAAGGACATGAATGAATGGTACTTCTTTTTTAATGTGAAAAGATGGTCAGCTTCATAATAAGAAAATTGCCAATTGAAGGTACATTATGATCACTTCTCACCTAAGGATATGCAGAAATTCAGATGCCAACAATACAGTTAGTGGGCCTGTGAGAAAAATACTTTCTGGGACAGTGCTGGTGAGAATCAACAGTGATATAACTTTTATGGAGGGTGATTTAGTAAGCCCTAGTAAGATTACAAATGCATGTGTTCTTCAGCCCAGCAATCCCACTTCTGAACATTTACCCTACAGGTATACTTGTGTATATATAAAATACTATAAATATAATTAATTTCAATCTGGTTTGTAATGGAAGGTTAAAAACAACTCATCTGTAGAGACTGATTAAAAAATTAATAAAATGTCTACTCAAGGAGATTATCTACAATTTGGAAAAAAAAAAAAAGATGTTCTGTTATTGTAGTATCTCCAAAATGTGAGAAAACATAAGATGCAAAGGGAAATAATTAATTTTCTTGTTTGTTTATGTTTGTATAAAGAAATATAAGAAACAAAAGTTACCTTTAGAAGAAAATAATGTAGTTGGGAACATAGGTGGAAGCAAGACTTTTTAATGTATTTTTTATGTGGTTCATTTTTTTTTTTAACTATTACATCATTTACATAATTTAATTACATAATTTAAAATTCTGTGAAATACGGGGCCTCCCTGGTGGTGCAAGGGGTAAAGATGCAACCTGTGAAGCTATCCGCAGCCACTGCAGCACGATCCCTGGCCAGCCAGGGAGGTGACCCACAGGTGCAGCAGGCCTTTCCTGACTTGCCCACTGCCCCCCTCAGCAGTGTATTTCAGTCATTCTGCCTGTTCTGTTCCCCACTCTGTCTCTGGTGAATCCTTTCACCCCCACACACACACACACTTCTGGCCTGTACCCCAGTTCTTGTATGCATAAATAAATAAATCTTTTAAAAAAGAATAAATAAAAATAAACAAATAAAATAAAATACTGTGCAATAAAAATTTTAAAGTTTCACCAGTGACAGAGTCAAGATTGGAGGAGAAGCTCTAGCACAAAACTCCTTCACAGGAGTCCAGAAACCTCAAGGGAGTTTTGAATTGAGGGTTTAAAAGCTGGTCCCAGCTATTCATTTATATTTTGAGGGCCAGTTGTGAAGAATCAAATTCTGTCTTATATAGCATCTCTTCTGTCTTTCTATTCTTTTTTATTCTTTTGGTTTTGTTTTATTGAGGGATAATTTATAACTGATACTGTACATAGACATTTATACACTTTTGAAGCCGTCACCACAATGAGGATAATAAACTTATCCATCCCTCAAAAAAGTGGACTCATACCACTTTTTAAGCCCTTCCATCACTCTCTTTCCCTGTCCTCTTGTAACCACTGGTTTCCTGTCACTAAAGAATATTTTGCATTTTTAACAAGTGTTATGTTTTGATGACTTTCATTCAACGTAATTATTTTAAAATTTATTCATTTTATGGCATGTATCATTAGTTCATTCTCCATTATTACTGAGTGGTGTTCTTCCTTATGGATACACTACAGTTTGTTTACCCATTCACTTTTTTTTAATTTAAATTTTATTTTTATATTCCCCATACAATTACAACCCCCTTACTTTGACCCCAATCCCTCTTTTCCTCACCCCCCACCCCCCCATAGAGTGTCTTTGGTTCATAATTGTTTGTTGATTTTGATATTTTCTTTCTTATAGTTATTCTTTTTCCTGGTCCCTTATTTAAGTTTTCTAGATTCCTGTGAGTGAGACCATCCGGTATTTTTCTTTTTCTTTCTGGCTTATTTTGCTGAGCATGATCCCTTCCAGCGCCATCCATGTTGCTGCAAATTGCATGTGTTTATCTTTTTTGATTGCTGAGCAATATTCCATGGTGTATATGTACCACGTCTTCTTGATCCACTCATCTATTTTTGGGCATTTGGGTTGTTTCCAAAGCTTAGCTATTGTAAATGGTGCTGCTATAAAAATAGGAGTGCAGGTGCTCTTTGGAATTGATGTTTCTGTGTCCTTTGGGTAAATACCAAGGAGTGGAATTGCTGGATCATATGGAAGCTCTATGTTTAGTAGGTCAAGAAATCTCCACACAACTCTCCATAATGGTTGGACCAGTTTGCACTCCCACCAGCAGTGCAGGAGAGTTCCTTTTTCTCCACATCCTCGCCAACATTTGTTGTTGCTAGTTTTTTAAATATGTGCCATTCTCACTGGTGGAAGATGGTATCTCATGGTAGTTTTGATTTGCATTTCCCTGATTACAAGTGATGCTGAACATTTTTTCATATGCCTGTTGGTTCTTTGCATTTCCTCTTCAGAGAAGTTTCTTTTTAGCTCTTCTGCCCATTTTTTGACTGGATTATTTTCTTTGTTTTTGTTAAGTCTCATCAGCTCTTTGTAGATTTTTGTGATCAGTCCTTAATCATTAGTGTTGTGTGCAAAAATGTTCTCCCAGTCGGTGGGGTTTCTCTTTGTTTTGGTTATTGTCTCTTTGTGCAGAAGCTCTTTAATTTGATGTAGTCCCAGCTGTCTATCTTTGCCTTCACTATCACTGCTTTGGGTGATGTGTCTGTAAAGATGTCTTTGATGTGCATGTCATGTAGTGTTTCACCTAAATTTCCTTCTATGTATTTTATGGTTTCAGGTCTTCTGTCTAGTTCTTTAATCCATTTTGAGATGGTTTTTGTGCATGGTGTGAGGTAGTCAAGCTTCATTCTTTTGCATGTAGCAACCCAGTTTTCCCAGCACCATTTATTGAACAAACTTTCTTTGCTCCAATGCATATTCTTTGCTCCTTTGTGAAAGATTAGTTGACCATAAATCGGTGGGTTTATTTCTGGATTTTCTATTCGATTCCATTTATCCATTCACTTTTTGATGGACATTTGGGTTGTTATCAGTTTTCAGATATTACAAATAAAGCTACCATTTACATCTATGTGTAGGTCTGTGTGTGGATATGTACTTTCATTTCTCTTAGATAAATACTTAGGGGTAGAAGGGCTACTTCTACTGGTAAATGTGTTTGAATTTTTAAAAAATTGCCAATCTGTTTTCCAAAGTAGTTGTGCCATTTTACATTCCCACTAGTAATGTATAAGAGTTCCTATTTCTTTATGTCCTTATTAACATTTATGACTGTTTGAAGTACTTCATTTCACACAGTGTGGATTTGGTAGAGATGTGTTTGTTCAGCTCTTGTGTCTGAAAAAAATCTTTTATTTCACTTGTTTTTGAAAGGTAATTCCATGGATACTGAATTCTAGGTTTACAAAGTTATTTCTTCCCTTATATTAAAACTTGTTTTGTCCTGTAGCTTGCAGTGTTTCCAACAAGGAATCATTCAATTATATCTTTGTTTCTTTGTATATAATGTATCTCTCCCCTCTCTTCTGCCCCTGGCTGCTTTTGAGATTTTTTTTTCTTTTATCACTGATTTTAGGTAATCTAATTATGATATACCTTTGTGCAGTCTTTTCATTTTTCTTGTGCATGAAACATTTTGGATCTACTGGTCTTTAGTTTTCATCAAATTTCAAATCTATTATTTCTTCAAATAATTTTTTCTTTCCAATTAGGCTGCTTGAAATTGTCTCACAACTTACTGTGCTGTGTTCATTATCCTTAGATTTTTTTTTTTCTTCCTGTGTTTTATTTTGGATAGTTTCTATTACTATGTTTTAAAGTTTACAAACCTTTTCTTCTATAATGTCTAATTTGTCTTTAATCCTCTCCAGTGTATTTTTCATCTCATGCATTGTAGTTTTCATGCTTGCAGTTTGCTATGTCTCCACTTACTCAGTCTTTACATCTGTGAACATATGGAGTACAGTTTTAACTCTTGTAATGTTCTTGACTAATGATTGTTCTCTGTGTTATTCTGGCTTGGGCTTGATTGATTGATTTTTCTCCTCATTATGGAACATATATTTCCTTATTCATTGAAAGCTTCGTAATTTTGGTGGGTGCCAGGCATCATGAATTTTACCTTGTTACACGCTATAAGTATTTTTAAGCTTAGTTCTGGGATATGGTTATATATTTATGGAATATAAAGAAATGAAGCAAACAAACAGACACAAATAGACCCTTGGAATCTGGTAACAGAGCTGAGGTTTCCAAAGGAGAAGGGAAGGTTGGGGGTGGAAGCAAAGGGTAGAGGGTGTCCAATGTCAAGTTATTAGTATTTTGAAGGTGGGCATGGTGTAGTATACCTTTGAAGCCATACGAGCCTGTATTCTTAAAACATACAAACATGCAAACATGGTTTAAACCAATGTTGCCCTCAATTTAAAAAGAAAAGACAAAAAAAGAGGTAGAATGAAAAATGGGTGGCAAAGTCCATGTTTGGTTAGATGCTAATTGCCCACTCACTAGGCCCTGGTTACATGTAAGGAGGGTAGCAGTTTATGAGTATAACCATTAGCTGTCCTCCTGAGTTCTTTGCCATGGACCTAGCTGTCCATTAAAAGAGCAATTTAGAGACAAGACTGTTTGAGGCCTAAGATCTCTTGTTTCTTCCCCTATAAAACCCATATTTGTTAGAATGTCTGTATTTGAAACAGAAGGAAATATAGGGCAAGTTACTGTTTTTGAAGGGAAGCTCACCTGATGCTTCTGCAGCTGTGGGCAATAACAATATTGCCATGATGTAGAGAACAGGGTGAAGATTTCAGACCCTAGCCTTTGCATAGTATTCCAATGGAGTTTGGTTATTGATCACTTGCCTCTTCTGGACAGGTCTGTCTGCAGGTCGGATATCCCAGGTTATTGTTGGAGACAAACAGCGGCAGTACCTGTTAGTGATCGGGCGGGACGTAGATGACGTCCAGTTAGCTCAACGTTTGGCTCAGGCAAATGAGATTGTCTTGTCTTGGAATTGCTGGAAGCTCTGTGAGCAGTACATGTTTGAAGTGGAAATCATGAGGGAAGATGAAGCTGTGAAGGTAGGAAACTGATCCCATCATTGCTTGTCCTGAAAAGGCTTCCTTCTACACAGAGAATCCTCTGGTGGTATTCACATAATGCCTGACCAAACCAACAGCCAGTGGAACTCCATTTTGGAGGGAGGTGGGAAATATTCTCCTAAGAAGATAAGGCATCACAGTAAAACTGGAAAGAAATGATAAACAAGGGAGATGGCATCCTCGGCCCCTCTGTTAAGGAGCCAAAGGTAACCCAGTGTGTAGGTGGGCACAGAAATTGAGCAGTTTCCTTTCTATAGTTAAGAGATATGCGGATCATTGGCCCATTTGATTTTGATGAGCATTTTGACAAGTGCCTTGATTATCTGCCACATTACCGGACAAGTGCTGGTAAGTTACTTTGTCCTTTCTAACTAAGCCCAAAATTTTTAAGATTAATTTTCCACCTGGTTGGAGACATTGTTTTTCTTTTCTCAGATACCCTAAGAACTGCTCTAGAGTTGGATCCAGACTCTGCACTTGAACAAACCCTGCGGAAACACATAATGAAAAGCCTTTTGAAGAAGGTTGTTTCCTAGTTTTTGAGTCATCATGTAGACTGTGTGTGTTTGTGTAAACAGGTGTATATTTATGCATAACAATTTTTTGTATTGATTCAGTTCATTTACTGTTCCACTGTAACACCAGCAGATTTCCACATCATAACTTTAGACTTAGAATCTTACAACTCTTATAACTTCATAATCCTAGGAAATAGAAGCCATATTTACTTTTTTCCCTAAAGAAGCTAATATACTGTAAACAATATATAGTGTAAATGTTTGGTAAATATGTGTTAAATGATTGTGTATATATGAACCTATGTGAATCTCTTAGTTAAATAATATAGTGACTAATAGAATTGGACAAATCAAACTAACTCTTGGAAAGAACATATAAAAGCCTAAAAAAGTTCATGAGTGAATTAAGTTTAAAGTAAAACAGTTTTAATTCCAAGCACCCCAGTTAGTATATATTCTATACCTCTCAACCTGAATTTTAAATTTTTGTCTGATATCCATAAGTTATTTTCTAAAGCTCACCACAGAATATATAATTAAAATGCCTAAATATGATGTTGAGAATGGAAGGCAAAGTAACTGTCTGTGTCTTTGTAGATTGATGAAGGCCAACCTATGGAGTATATATCCGAATTTCGTACCGTGACTATGGTTTTGGTCAACCTAGAGTTTCACAAGACAGCATGGATGTTGCATTTGTGTCATCTTATCCAGGAGGCTGCCTTATACATCTCTACAGTCATAGAGAAAGGGGGTGGCCAGCTGAGCCGGATCTTTATGTTTGAGAAAGTAAGTACAAAGGAATTTGATCTATCTATATTACAGGTAGGTAAAGAATAATTATCTGGCATGACTAGTTTATCTTTCACATAACACAAGCATAAGTCAATTTCTGCTACTTATTTTATAACAAGCAGTATTACATAAAACTTAGCTAATAATAGTTAAGGAATGGGATATTCTAGTTAATTTGCAGAATAAGTGAGGGTTACTCTTCATATCTTTTTTGATTTAATTGTTGTTCAAAATTCTTTTTGAAAGCCTAAAGAGTATTTTTTGGTTCTATTGGTAAAGTAAATGTAATCTGATCTTTCTCAGATAATTGAGCAGCTTGAAAAAGAATAGTATCGTATATAATACTTGACATGGGTGAAGAAAATGTGGGAAGACACTTTGCTCACGGTATACACTAAAAGTTGAACTTTTGGCAAGTTCTTTTTTTTTTAAAGATTATTTATTTATACAAGAAACGGGGTACAGGCCAGATGTGTGGGAGGGTGAGAGGATTCACCAAAGACTGAGTGGGGAACAGAACAGGCAGACTGACTGAAATACACTGCTGAGGGGAGCAGCGGGTGAGACAGGAGAGGTCTGCTTGCCATGTGGGTATCTCCATGGCCGGCGGGGATCAAACCAGCACTGCGGAGGCTGAGGACAACTTCATAGCGCCGCGCTCAACCGCCTGCGCCACCCAGGAGGCTCTTGGAAAGTTCTTGACACCAATTTTTTTTGTATTTTAAATTATAGTTCTTTGAATAAATAGTTTGTTAAATCATGATTTTATTTCTTCTTTTTTTAAATCTCCATGTTGAAATCACCCAGAGTATCCATCTCATGAATTAAGTAAAATCCTGCATTTCTAACAGAAAACCAATTAGGAAAGGGTCTGGCTTCATTCAGGGGGATTGGTTCAGTTCTAGGCACGCCTTATTCCTTCCCCAGGTAAACTTGTCTTTTTTTTTTTTTTTTTTTTAATCTATCCCAGGGCTGCATGTTCCTCTGTGTCTTTGGTCTTCCTGGGGATAAGAAGCCAGATGAGTGTGCACATGCCCTGGAGAGTTCCTTCAGCATCTTCAGTTTCTGCTGGGAGAATCTTGCTGAGACCAAGTGAGGAGGAAGGTGGGGCAGAGAGGAGTTTTTCAGGTCCCAGGGGGCTCTTCAGGCAGTAACAAGTAGCAGGGGTTGAGGGCATCCAGAATCTACCTAGAGAGGAGGGAGCATGCCAAGAGAAATCAGAAAAAAAAAAATATTAAGAAACTATGAAGTGCAGAACAAGTTACTAAGGGACAATGAAATTTCCATACAGTAGGGTAAGACGGAGAGGCGCAATAAAGATAGCAGGATTCAAAACATTGCAAAGGAATAGCCAATATATAAATTAATATGCTACAAATAGTATCTGTATGTGGAGGGGTTGCAGAACAAAGGGGAGGCATGGGAAGAGAAGTTATAGGGCAATTAACTAGAAAGAAGGGGATCACAGCCAGTTATTTCACTCCTTTGTGACTTTCTCTAGCCTATTGATTTTTCTGGAATTCATAATGAACCCATTTCTCCTCCATAACCCAGTCCCCATCTTCCCACCTTCTATAAAAACCTAACCCCAATAAAAGTATAGAGAAATTCATTTTCTTACTAGTTGTATGATGACAAGGTTGATTGGAATTTTTCAAAGCACTATTTTTTCTTTCACTAGAAAGCTGTGGGGAAAGTATATATGTCAATGGATTCGGAAAGCAGTTATTTCTAATGCTAATATTGAGTCTTAGATTTGTTTGATTGCTATACTTACTCAAGGTGAATAAAATTATACCACACATTTATATATTGTTTTAGCATTTATAGACTACTTTAGTATATGCTACCAGTGTGAAAAATGTTTTCCTTCTTTGACACATGAGAAAACTAGAGGCACAGAAGAAAAGTTACTAGCATATGACAGAAGTGGTAATAAGATCCAGATTTTCTTTTTTTTTCTTTTTTTTTCTTTTTTTTTTAAAGAAGGCCCGTTAATTAATTTTTTTTTTAAACATTTATTTATTTATTTACACAAGTACTGGGCACAGTCAGAAGCGCGGGAGGGTGAGAGAATTCACCAGAGTCAGAGCAGGGAGCAGAGCAGGCAGAAGGACCGAAGTACACTGCTGAGGGGAGCAGCGGGCGGCAGGAGAGGTCTGCGCGCCATGTGGGACCCTCCCCCGGTGGCCGGGGAGCAGCCGGGGATCGAACCCGCGCTGCAGAGGCTGTGGGCAGCCTCACAACCCAGCGCTCAACCGCTGCGCCACCCGGGAGGCCCAAGATCCAGATTTTCTGTCCTCAAACCCTATGTTGTTTATTACACACAACTGTCTCCTATAAAATACAGGTATTTCCCAAATGGGATGATAGACATTGTTAATATGATATAGGAAAGACATACTTATCAAATGTTAGTACTAAAAAGGAATTCTGAGATTATCTGATCCAACTCCTTATTTTGCAGGTAAGAAGTTACTGTACTTGCTTCATAGATACTTAGACTCTTAGCTGAAGGCAGATGTGTTTTGGCACCTCTTTCAGGCATGGCAGGATCTTGCAGATACTACAGCCTCATTCCCAGTCTTACCTGTAGTATGATGTGCTGGACCATCCCTTCCAGTGCTGGTCTGTTCTGCTCCAGAGGTTTTGCATTTACATATGGTCTTCAAGGATCCTGCCAGTGGACCTTACTACTGAGTGAGATAGTCATTTCTTTGGCCCAAAGGCTATCTTACAAGTATCATTAAGGATGCCCTCTATGACTCTTTGGCCATAACTTGCCCCTTTCAGTCTTATTTAATTTAGAATATAGTATATGTAAAGAGCTAGACAGGATCTTAGAGTTCATCTAATCTGACCTCCTTAATTTAAGGAAATTAACATCCAGAGGTTATGTTGGTAAGCCAAATAGCCAGTTTCAAATTGGTATTTTTTTCCTTAAAGATAATTGTAATTGAGTAAATTTCCCACAGTGTGTTTTGTAGAATATTAATTTTTTTTTAAAGATTTGTTTATTGATTGATTTATACATACAAGCACTGGGTACAGTCAGAAGCGCGGGAGGGCGAGAGAATTCACCAGAGCCAGAGCGGGGAGCAGAGCAGGCAGAAGGACCGAAGTACACTGCTGAGGGGAGCAGAGGGTGGCAGGACAGGTCTGCGCGCCATGTGGGACCCTCCTCTGGTGGCCGGGGAACAGCTGGGGATTGAACCGGTGCTGCAGAGGCTGCGGGCAGCTTCGCAACCCAGTGCTGAACCACTGCGCCACCGGGGAGGCCCTGTAGAATATTACTTTTTTAATAGTTCATTAAAAAAATATTTTCATGACCAAATATGTTTGAGAAGTAATGCAAACTATGTTTTACTTCTTGGAGGCTCATACATTAACATCAAAGGTTCTGCATAACCTTATAGTAATTTTTCATATTTTGTTTTATTTAACATTTTTCAAATTTATTTGGTCACCAAACACTTTTCTCCAGGAAGATCCTTAAACATCCAGAAGAATGAATGTTCTAAGGAACATATTTTTGGAAATTCTACACTAATTAGTTGCTGAAGCTAGCCTTCTTCACCCATAATTCAAGGACAGAGACCTAGTCTCAGTGCTGCCTGTGTGGCCTCTGCCTCGAATCAGCCTCACCTAAGCCCCAAACCATATTCTATGCCTCTTTTTTCAATACCCTGTTCTCCTTGGGCCAATTTGCAAGTTCCTCTTTTTAATCTAAGAAATGCCTTCAGTTTTCTTATTTTTTTTACAATGAGGTTTTTTCTTTTTAAAGATTTATTTATTTATACAAGAACTGGAGTACAGACCAGATGTGCGGGAGGGTGATCTGAGAATTCACCAGAGACAGAGCAGGGAGCAGAACAGGCAGACAGACCGAAGACACTGCTGAGGGGAGCAGCGGGCGAGGCAGCAGAGGTCTGCTGCGCCATGTGGTTTGCTCCCTGGCCGGCTGGGGATCGAACTCGTGCTGCAGAGGCTTCAGACAGCTTCATTGTACGGTGCTTAACCCTATGCGCCACCAGGGAGGCCCAGATGAAATGACTTGTTAATGTCCATCTGGGAACCCAGGAGGAAAAAAAGGTAGTAATAACACTTTCTTTGTAAACTGCACTCAGCCCACTGCGCCACCAGGGGGGCCTGAAATGCCTTCAGTTTTCAACTCATTTATAGGAGAAGATTCTCTGAGTCCATTGACTGATCAGGCTTTTTTTTTTATTTGTGACTATTTCTTTAGGATATTTTTGAGAGCTAAAGAGTACAGTCTCAAAATCTCATCACTGTAATTTTCAGCACCAGAAATACTATGTATATATTTGTATATATTGAATAAAAGTATATTCTCCAGCACTAAAGAAAATTTTTAAAGGAAGGAAGGAGCATGGACTATAAGGAAGAGCAAGGGGGAATAATAAAGCCCAATAAAGAAGTAACCAAGTGAGAAACGTATTATTTGTTCTTTATCATAGTCTTGTTAATAACTGATTTTCTCACATGCATAAGTATAGTCACTCAACGGGCATTCATTGAACCATGAGCCAGGCACTGTGCTAGCTGTGATGGGCATAAAGAGAAATAAGATGTTACCCCCTCAGCTAAATAAACAACTAACTTTAACACAATGAAATTTAAGCACAGGAATAAAATGGTGTAAATAATGCAGACATAACAGAGACCAAGCAGAAAATGTCATGTGACAGATGATAAGATATGTGATGGACAAAGAGGGTACAATGAGACATAAATAGTTTCAAGTTAAATCTAACAAATAAGCCATTTTCATTTGTTCATAAGGAACATAAAAAGTAGCAACAATCTAGCATTATTGTCTGCTAGGTCATCAAAGTTCTCCTGCGTTCCCCTAAGGATAGATGAGGCTCTTACCAGGCACTCACTGGGCCCACTGCCCCAGGAAATAAAGAAACACCCAAGACAGGAACCAGGCAGTTGTTATGCTTATACCAAGAATAAGACCAAAATTCTGACATCTGATAATACTTTCTAAAATGCCCTTTCCCACTTTCTCTATGTGCTAAGCTCCTTCGTTTCTTAAGTTGGTCGAAAGTTATCTTTTATACGCAAGAATTCTCTGAGAAGTCTAGTTGGAGAAAATTAACTATTTATTCACTTTGTTGCAGCTCCTACAGCATTTTATTCATGTACTTAAATTTCATTGTGTTAAAGTTAGTTGTTTAGTTAGCTGAGGGGGTAACATCTTGTTTCTTTTTATGCCCATCACAGCTAGCACAGTGCCCGGCTTATGGTTCAACGAATGCTTGTGGAGTGACTATACGTACGCATGTGAGAAAATCAGTTATTAACAAGACGATGATAAAGAACAAATAATACTTTTCTCACTTGGTTACTTCTTATTTCTTCATTGGACTTAATCATTCCCCTTTGCTCTTCCTTACAGTCTGTGTTCCCTCTTTTCTCTGTTAATTTGCTCTCCTAGTTTCTAATATGTAATATTCTCTTGCTAACTTATGACTATGTCTCTTCACCTTCCTCATACTACCGACCACCCATCTCCCCAGATTGGACTTCTCCAGGATAGAGTATTTTAAACACCTCATCCAGTACTTAGTACTGTCCATAATTCTTAGTGCTTGTCAAAATGAATGAATGGATATATGTTGTATGAATGAATAAAATAGTATTACTCATTGAAAAAAATGTATTCCTAAGACAGTTTGCCTCAGGAAGGCTTCCATCAGCTGCCTGACATTCTGATTATTCCTTTATTCTGTTTGATCCATTAATCTTGTGCTGACATCTGTTTATCTACTCTTCATTTGGGGATTTTATCTGACAGCATATTATAATAAAAATGGCATCTAGGAGTCAAAGCCTGGATTCTCATTCTGTCTCTACTCTAACTTTTGCTGTGTAACTCTGGGAAAATTAATTAACTTCTTTGGTTATTTTTCTTTTGTCAAATGGGTTTAAATGCTTGCTCAGCATACCTCACATGTTTATTATTAATTATTCCTCAAAGGATCAGGTGAGGTGATCAACTTGAAAATACTTCAAAAAGCATATATAAATATCTGACAAATACAAGGTATTTTTAATTTTTTAGTAATAATAACTTCTCAACCGAAAATCCTGGTGGAAGGGAACCATTTTGTTCCTAATATTTAGTAATTTGTACACATCATATGATATAGACTGACAGCAGCCTATAGCCTTTTCTATTCAGAAGCCTAAAACTAGACTTCGGATCTAGCAAGTAGCAAATCTAGTACCTGACTTGGAGGCGTCTAGCTATTTACCCACTGTTGCTTTTCTCTTCCCCAGGCTTGTTTCCATCAGTATCACCAATGGACCAGTATTCTGTGGTGTGGTCGGGGCAGTAGCAAGACATGAGTATACAGGTATAAAAGGACACTGGACTGTTAGTTCTATAAATTTGGGGGCGGAGGTGTGGAGGAAGTGGTCTAAAAATTCTACATCCTTTTATTACTGTTTCTCTGACACAGTTATTGGCCCAAAAGTGAGCCTTGTGGCCAGAATGATAACTGCTTATCCAGGTTTGGTGTCCTGTGATGAAGTAACATATCTAAGATCCATGTTGCCTGCTTACAACTTCAAGAAACTCCCAGAGAAAATGATGAAGAACATCTCTAACCCAGGGAAGATGTATGAATACCTTGGCCATAGAAGATGTATGTGAGTGTCATCATGTAGTTCATTCCTATCTCTTTTACAGAATTAGGGTATCAGAGAATCAGGTTTTGATTGTATAAAAAGTGCTTCTAGTACTAGGCTGTGCAAATGACTTAAGAGGAAGGTTTGATGTCCGAGACATTTAGCTTTTATATTTAGAATCTTCTATGGTCTGTTAGTGAGCTTCCTGCTAGTCAACAGGAAGTGTGCGGTTCCTAATCTATATTCTTTATTCTTTGTGTAGTTCACAATTTAGTTCCCTGAGCCTGGAACAATAAATACCTGCTCTTCCTCCTCTCAAAAATTTTTAGTTTTTCAAAAACTCTTTTATACAGAACTCTACCTCTTCAGTTATCTGAAAGTATTCACTTATGAAGACAATTTGTTCTCTATTTAGCAATTTGTTATCTGTTTATACAAATCCCAACATTTATGTACTATATATATCCCAATGTATATATATGCATATACATACATACATATTGATTTATCTAAATAAAAGGACTTGTCCAGGTCCATTTGAGTTGTTGGCAGAGCCAGACCATCTCCCAAAGTGGTCTGACGCCCAGTTTTTTTTTTTTTTTTTTTGTTTTTAAGATTTATTTTATTTATGCCAGAACTGGGGTATAGGCCAGATCCACGGGAGGGTGAGAGGAGTCACCAGAGACAGAGCCGTGAACAGAACAGGCAGACTGACGAAACACACTGCTGAGGGGTGCAGCGGGTGAGACAGGAGAGGTCTGCTCGCCATGTGGATTGCTCCGAGGCCGGTGGGGATCAAACCAGCACTGCAGAGGCTGCGGACAGCTTCACAGTGCTGTGCTCAACCACCTGAGCCACCAGGGAGGCCCTGATGCCCAGTTTTTATATCATTTCTCATAGAGAACAACACTAACTAAACTTAACTACACTCAAACTTATTTCTAATTTTCCAGCATTATTAAAGATAGTATTATTCTATATCTTGCCCATTGTTTACTACTATAACCCCTCCCCTAAACTTGTTATTTTTTTCCTCAACCTATATTTAATAGACATGTTTCTCTTTGTCCTTTTCCTCCAGAATGTTTGGAAAGAGACACTTGGCCAGAGAAAGAAATAAAGATCATCCTTTGTTAGGTGAGTTTTACTTTGTACTTTTTTTTTTTCAGCTATAGATGGTTAATGTGATTTTTTAAACAAATGCAAGCTTAACTCTTCTAAGCTTATATTTTAAAATAGAAAACAGCCTTTTTTGAAGAGGACTTGCCATTTTTTTGCCATGTTAGATATTAAAATTCCAGGTGAAATTCTACTACTTTACCTAGAAGTACCAACATTTAGTAAGAATCTTTGTAAGTCAGAATTGAGCTATTGTGATCTGACTATTTTTGTGGTCAAATCATCTTTGGAAGGAATTTCTTTATTCTTAAATGTGATAATAGCAGCAAAACTGGTGAAAGCCCACACTGTATATTCCCCATCTTTCTATTCATTTTACCTATATTTATTAGTCCAGCATCTTTAGTAGCAGTGACAGACTCTGAAGACTGAGTTGTTGTTACGGACATTTTTATTAAAAAAACAGATTATTTAGTAGCTCCCATGTTCATGTGATACCTAATTGTTCAGAATATTATTACTTGTGCTTTGGAGCAAAGCCCCAAGCCCACTACACATTTATGGAGCATCCAGACGCTTCATCAAAAATGTGATTCTGCCAAGCATTGTTTTGGGAAAAAGCATGGGTGGGACTTGGGGAGCCATTCTGAGATTCACCTTTGCAAATTAATTCAAATCAACAGTATTACTAAAAATATATAGCAGTTCTAGGTGTTCCTTGTCTCTCTACAGATCGGGAAAAAGAACTAGAAGCCTTCCGAATGGCACAGCAAGGGTGTGTGCACCAGAAGAAAGGACAGGCAGTTCTCTATGAAGGTGGAAAAGGCTGTGGAAAAAGTCAGCTGTTGGCTGAAATAAATTTCCTGGCCCAGAGAGAAGGGTATAGGTAAAAACTCCTGCTTCTTGACTTAGCATCTACTTCTCTTGGGGTTCCTTTCCTTTATTGGTGAGATTTATATTTTAGATTCTGTGTCCTTGGGTTGGTGAAATGAGTAATCTCTCTGTGGGCCAGGGATTCCCAGTGACCATAGTAACATTCACCAGGGTGTTGCCACTGAAGATGAAGGAAGCTAATTCCAAGCAGTGCTTCTATGCCATCCAGACCCTCATGGCCATCTTCTTTGAGATTGATACATGCCCAGCCTATTCCCGCCAAGAGTGTCTACACAAGCAGCTCCGAGGAGTGGTAGAGGAACCGCTTTACTGCCTATTTAATGAACTCTTCTTTGTGAAGGTAATCAAGGCAATGGCTCTCTGAATTGGAATATGATTTTTTTTTTTTTTGTGGGCAGTTGAACCCAGGGTTGTCTTCTGATATCCTTAGGCAGGCTGCCTGTCTGTCTGTCTATCTATCTATCTAACTGTGGCCTAAGAACTTTTAACTAGCAGTGGAAAGATTGATATTTGAAATCCCTTTGTTCCTAAAACTCAGGCTTCCTCCTTTGTGAGGAGAGTAGATTCTAGGACTGACTCTGACACTTGCTAATTTTATGTTCTGGCACAAATCACTTAGCCTTTCTGAGCCTGAAATTTTTTATCTGTAAAATAATGATTGTAGTTTTTTATGGTTCTTTAAATGATATTTGTAGTTCCTTATATAGAGAATTTTAGAGGAGATATATGTAAGAGACTGCATTGTAAATGTGAAAATGCAAAATCTATCAAGGTGACCTTGACTAGCCAGCATCCTCAGCAGTTAAATCTATGTATTCTCAAGCTGGTGGAAATATTTTGTTCTTTAAGCCTAACACTCTCTTTCCTAGCCAGGGAGTATGACATTTCAACCAACATCTGAATCTCAGAAGTTTCTAGGGGTATAGGGGTATGTGTGTTTCCCAATAGCAAGTAGACTAAGAATTCCCTGGTCTGCAATTACATTTATTCTTTCTCCATCATTTCTCCTAATCTACTTAGCCTGAAATTCATCATGTGTAATGGAAGACAGAGAAAACTAACATCTATCTAATTTCTCTACATGACCTGTCCCTAAGACAGGCTCTGTCTGGGATTCTGGCCACTTGCCAAAGTAGTCAAGACATGTTTTCACCTTTTGGTCTCAGTCTGTGTGCCTCAGCCAAGCATAGGAAACAGTGGTAGGAGATATCCATTGCAATTCGTTTCTAACAAGTCTCATTTTGATGTGCTTGACATAAACAGGGTACTAGAACTCTTCAAAGTGACTCTGCTAAGTCTGACTTTCACTTTACTACTAAATCATGGCCTTAAGGGTTTGCCAGAATCGTGTGGAAAGGAGCTATCTATCTCTCTCTCACCATTTCTGGACTTTGATTTTCATCCTCTGAACTACATATTGATGTTGGATTGGCATTTGTAATGCTATGCTCAATCCTACAAAAACTTTTTCTCACTCAAAATAGAATTATTTTCTGTTCCATTTTGAAAAACTGTGTATTTTATTAGATTGTCATCTTCAATGCTAATATATGAATGATTTTCCTGGTCAGTTTCCCTTATCCTTCAAAGTTTCACATATGGATGACCTGGCCAGGCAAAAGAAGATTAAAGCATGTTTTTTCCAAATGCTTCAGGAGGTGGGTACTTTTGCTGCATATCATTAACTCTTAATATGTGGAAATAATATATGCTTATTTTAATCTAGCTAAATCACTCCTTGATGTAGGCATTTTTTTTTACCTATTTATTGATATCTTCTTTGTTTATGTCTATAACCTTGAATCCATACTACAGCACAATGTAAGAGAAAAGATCTTTGCTCTTTCCTGACCCTGTTTCTTATAATGAAATTTTAGAAATTTAATTTAAAACTGTGATTTCTAAATGCAGGCAGATGGCTATTTTACCTTCAGTCTATTGAAAATATGGACATTCAGGACCAACCCAGAATTATGGAATCAGAAATTTCTATTAACAGAAACTGATGTAGCCATCCTGGAAAGTAGTCTAAAAGAAACTGTTCAAATTGTAATAACATGCATTCTCTGGGCCCAGCATTTCCACTCCTGGGTATCCCAGAGAGGCTGTTGATTGCAGTGTGTGCTTGTGGCAGCTAGGGAGGTATTGACATAAACTCATGGATGAATACTATAGTGTGTAATACAGGAATTAGTAGTAAGGGAATAGGTGAAAACACAACAGCAGGGAGTAAACTTTAAAACAGCCCTGAATAAGAAGAGAAATCATGAGATCTGTAATACAGTAGCATTTACATAAAAATAATTTACTTGACAAAATAACAAATACAACACAAACTGAAAGTTATGCAATGAACACATTAGAATGGAAGCCTGCAGCAGTGGGGAGAGGAATAAATGTTAGGAATGTGGATGGAAGTAAATATATTTTTTTTAAAAGTCTATGTGAGTTGTACCTTATAACTGGTAGTTTTAGCAGTCACTCTCAGGTGATTGTGATGTGCAGCCTAGTTTGGGAATTCTGGTTTAAAGTATTATGAATTCCCACACAGTTTGAAGCCTTTGCCAAAGTGAAATATTTAGAAAGTTTCAAGTTTGATTTGGAGATTATTTTGCTGCTTATTTTATTTTTCAGTTAGAGTATTTTCTTGTCCAAGGAAACACAGTACATTTCTTTAGGAGAGGTAACCTAGCTTGTGTTGACCTTTTATTTAAATTGTTGGAAGGAAATTCATGGTAGATTTGATAATCAGGTGACTTTATTTCTAATCAGAGGTCGTCCTTGTTTCTTTGCTGTTATTTCTAGGCAGTGAGGGAAACACCACTGATTTTCCTCATTGACGAGGCCCAGTATATGGATGCAGCTTCCTGGAAGTTTTTGGGAACATTGCTCTCCAGCGTGCCCATCATCATGGTGATGACATTGACCCCTACCTTCGCCTTGCATGGCTGGGCCCAACACTTCCTGCAGAGCCCTCAGACTAACCATGTGCCCATTTCGAAGCTGGCAGCAACCTCGCTGTTGAGAATGGCATGTTGGGAACTGGGGGTGGTGAGCATCCCCCAAGAACTGCAGATGTGAGTGGCTAGGGCTAGCTGGGCACTTCATTAAGGGAGGAACCAGTGCCATAAATGAGAAGACTTTGGTCTCACTGGAGTTGGGGAGAGAATGGCATAGTAACCATGATCAGACCCAAGACTAGATTTAAGGGTAGACAGTGTCCTAGTAAACCAGTAAGTGTTTCCACCCAGGTTTCACAGGACAGTCGGACTTAGATAATCTGTCAGCTTAATGTGTCAATTATATGTGTCAGGTCAGTGTTTGCCAGACCTTAGCAGGGATGTTAGGTCCTTTTAACAGCAATAAAAGCAAATTGTTAAGAAAATACTTTTCAAAACCAATCAGAAATTTTTATTTTATATTCTGTGCTGCTGCCTCTTTCTGTATATCATCAAGAGCTGATGTTAACAAAAGTTCTTCTATCCCTCAGTTCTTCTATCCCTCAAAAGAACTATCCCTCAGTGTGAAATACCCTTACACTTGGCTCTCTTCAAGTGGGTATCATTAGTCAACAATCCCCCTACTCACTTCTCTACAGTTACCTTCTCCACAGGTGCTTTGGAAACCCCCTCTACTGTGAGGTCCTATGCCAGGACCTTCTCTCTAAGGACATACTGCTTTTTCATGACTTCCAAAAGGAAGAGAAGGAGAACACCAAGTGGGAGACCCTCTCAGGTAAGCTTAGCTTCCTCTGGTTCTGCCTTGGTCCGACAGCTGGAGTTCATTCTTCATCTGGCCCCAAGGAGACAAGGGCCTATTCCCTGCTAAGCACACTACACAAATAATATGCAACTATGGTGAAACATCAAAAGCCTGCTTTCATTGAGCCAATCAAGTTATTGTAGTTCCTTTCTGAGCAACCGAGCAGTGGATTAAAAAAATCCACTGATTAAAAAAAAAAATCCTGAAAAACAGGATTTTTAAACAAGAGAAAATTTATAGCCATGAGAGTCCAAAGAGAATTACACTGAAGAGTAGGATGATCTGAGAATTTGGATGGGGAAAAAGGTGAGAGAAAGAAGGAGGGGATAAAAGAAAGACAAGTGTAGAAATATATATTAATCCAAGAAGATAACCTAGACTTGTGATATAATAAAAGTGAAAACTATTTTGCAGAGTAAACAAGAGAAGTGAGAATGTTAGAGACACGCAGCTTCTGCAGCGCCGGTTCGATCCCCGGCCGCCGGCAGGTGTCCCACACGGCACGCAGACCTCTCCTGCCGTGCCCGCTGCTCCCCTCAGCAGTGTACTTTGTCAGTCTGCCTGTTCTGTTCCCTGCTGTGGTTCTGGTGAATTCTCTCACCCTTCCACGCTTCTGACTGTACCCAGTCCCAGTGCTTGTATAAATAAATAAATAAATATTTAAAAAAAAAAAAAGAATGTTAGCGACTGTATGGTACAGAAAGTATAAGTTTCTAAGAGAAAATTAGAGAACAGGCAGGATGAATGAGGTAAAATACGTCAAACATGGTATAGTCCATCTTCATTGTCGTGGTTGCTTTTTTTAAATTTTTTATTAATTTTTTTATTTTTTACATCATTGTTCACTATTAAACAATATTTTCTTCCCCCTATTCCCTCAGGTGTAGTCCCCATAGAGTTTCTTTCCCCAGTGCATCTGTGCACTATCACCTCAGTCCCCTAAGCTTCTCTCTCTTGCCCTCCCTCTGATCCTCTCCCAACTCCTCCCCTGCAATATGTCTCTGATTTATAATTGTCCTTTTTTGCTTTGTTGTGTTTTGTACTGTTATTATTTTTTTACACCGATGTCTTATTTGGTTCCCTTATATTCCTGCTATAAGTGAAACCATCCGATATTTTTCTTTTTCCTTCTGGCTTATTACACTGAGCATAATTCCTTCTAGCTCCATCCATGTTGCTGCGAATGGCATGAGTTTATCTTTTTTGATTGCTGAATAATATTCCATTGTGTATATATACCATATCTTCTTGATCCAGTCATCTATTATTAGGCATTTGGGTTGTTTCCAGGTTTTGCCTATTGTAAATAGTGCTGCAATAAACATCGGGGTACAGGTGGTCTTTTGAATCAGTGTTTCTGTGCCCTTTGGGTAGATCCCTAGGAGTGGAGTTGTCGGGTTGTTGTAGTTTCTTAACTAAATTCTTGTGCCTTTAAAACTAGTCATTGAGCATAGTGTTTTCCTCAGTCATACTCTTCTTTCCCTACAGCCAATGCTATGAAATCCACAATGTATAGTATTTTTCCTGCCAGCTCTGAAGAAGACCAGGAACTTTATGTCTGCACAGTCAAGGATGATGTGAATCTGGATACAGTGCTTCTCCCACCATTGTTAAAAGGCAGGTCCCTTGTAGACCTCAAGTGAATGGATAATAGATATCATTGCTATTAGTAATTGATGGGTGATTGAGTATAGTTCTCTCATTATCATGATAGCTTCATTTTCTTCTGAAGAAGAAACCTGCCTTCCAGAAATAAGTTCTGGCACTACCTAAAGAGCTGCTTGAGTAATGTTTTACTTAAATGAGCCCATTGTCCTCTTTGGATCTGACTGATGATTTGGACATGTTTTCTAGTCATTAATAAAAATTATGTCCTGAGTTTCTCTTTGTGAATATTCCCTTGCTGGAGGAAATAATAATCAAGGTAGCTAATGTTGCTGAGATTTAAAAATCCATGGTGCAGTGAGCAGTATTACGCACACAGCAGGAGTTTAATAAAAAAGAGTACAGAGTAAGTTTATAATGACTGCTGAAATGAAGAATGAAGCTATCAGGATTGGGTAGGCATCATTGGACAGAGGGTGTTCTTTTTAGAGATGAAGTTTTTTAATGTTCTATTCAAGGTGTTTGATGAGCAGGGTATTATATGAAGCCCCTTGAGAGATATTATGATGAATAAGCACACCTTTAAGTCAAATATAATCTTGCAGAAGATGTAAGGCATGCATATGAACTAGCAGAACAGAACGCCACAGTAGTTAAGAGCCAGGACCCTGGAGTCAGCAAAGCCTAGGTAGCATTGGCTTCTCTACCTCCTAGCTGTAGAACCTTTAAAAAGTTAACTTATCTAAGTCTTAGTCTTCTCATCAGTCAAATGAGGATAATGATAGCTCCTACCTCATGGGGTTGAATATTAAATCATGGTACATAAATATAAATCATGGTGCATGATGTCCAATGAGTGTTAGCTTTTATAAGCTGTTCACTTTGGAGGTTTTAGGTCCATCTAGACAGTTCACATTCCTACACCTGCAGTAGACCACACTTGGTGTTAGCTTTACTAATTTCAAAGCATGTAGGCAGGAACACAGCATGCAAGCAGAACATCAATAGGTGTTGTTCCTCAATGGGAATCTTCACATTTTCCACTGACGTTCTCTAAAGTCTTAAGGATAGTTTAAGTGTGTTGGAATCAGACCATGATGGGGGGGTGCTTATAGGCTCCATGTCTCAATGAGGAACTGCTTTTTCTTATTATAGACCTGTAGGTATAGCTTCCAGGCCCTACCGGCGACATAACCAGTTACAAGAATTGCTATACCCCAGGAAGCCCAAAGTGTGGCTTACTACCAGCTATTTTTCCTAATCTAATTTTCATCATTTATTTTTCATGTAAGCACTGTTACTTAGTAACTCAACTGACACTCTAATTTTATCTAAATCCTGGGAGATAGCTAGAAAGTTTATCCCACAACATTATCTATAGAGAAGGAAAAAAGATTCATTAACTTAGAAGCTACAATGAATAGCTCAGTTAGCAAAACTTTGGCCTAAATTAAAAGCCAAAATTAATTATGAAAGATAAATTATAAAATTATTTTAAAAACATTTACATGATTTTGTTTGTATTTTAAATACATAATTTACCACTAGTTTAATATGTTTTTGGCATGAGAATGAGAGGAAATTGGATGTGCAAAATTTAGATATGCAAAGCAGGGAATTACAGCAATTCACATGAAAATTACCACTTATTCTGAAATTATTTAGGAGGAAGTATGTTCAAGAACATCTAGAAGAAGGATAAGTGGGTAACTAGTCATTTGTGGGGTAAAGAAAAAGGCTTAGGATTATTCCATGATTTTGGATTTGGTAACATGTTGGTTCAATACCAACTGCTTTACTTTTTGGGTCAGAATATGGAACAATTTACAAAATGCCTAGAGTTAATTTAATCTTTACAATTAGAGATCTGGGGCCAGGTTCCTGGCCTCCATGTTTACTTGAAAGTAAGAGAAGGGTGTGGGCACCTTTTGGTCATGGAAATGAGAAGAGCTGTTAATATAGCTGAGTGATTCAGAGCACAGCTTCAGGTCTACCAACAAAAGGTTTGGTGACCATGGGGAGAACGGTTACAATGATGTGGTGAAAACCTGATTATTGTGGATTGATGAATGAGTGCTGAATGAGGAGAAATGAGGCATGGATATATACCTAGCTTTTTTAAGAGGTTTGGCTGAGTGGAGAAGTGGACAAAAAGCAAGCCTTTTAATTGTTTTAAATGAAGAGATTATGTATTTGTGTGTGTGGAAAGCTTGTTCACTGATGATTTTTTTTCCCCAGAAATAGCAGTAAACCAACTAGATCAGTTGAGCCCAGAGGAACAGTTGCTGGTTAAATGTGCTGCAATCATTGGTCACTCCTTTCACGTAGATCTGCTGCAGCACCTCCTGCCTGGGTGGGAGAAAAATAAACTCCTTCAGATACTAAGGGCACTTGTAGATATACAAGTACTCTGCTGGTTCAACAAGAGCCAAGAGCTTCCTGCTGAGCCAATTTTAGTGCCTTCTTCTATTGAGATTATTGAACAAACCAAAGAGAAGAAGAGAATGCCAGGTGAGGAAGAGCTGCTCCTGTTCTCTGAACAGATTACCTTGCCTGAGGGTATCTGTGTTAAAAAGCACATCAGTGTCCTATATCAAGGGCCTGGGACTCTTAAGCTTATTCTAAGAAATGATTATTTTAATCATGAAGGAACCTTGGGTATAATGAATGATCATTTGTATTTTTCAGAATTGTCTTAATTTCAAGAATTCTAATTCTTTGTTAACCCCATGTGTTAAGTATTTGTGTTTTGATTTTTGGTACAGAAAATACTGCTGTAATCCTTTATTGGCTTTTAAGAATAATAAGAAAATAAGATAAACTATTTCTAATTATAGAAATTCACAAGTTAAACATGTGACATTGAAACATAAATGATAAAGCAAGTTAAGTAGCTTGCAATATCAGATTTTCTGTGCTAAAGAATAAAACTATAGTGGATTACCCAAAGCACATGTAATCCAAAAATAAATTTCTTTTGGCTTTAAAATATGTTTGGGCCTTACATTTGAACAGAACATTTCTGATGATTTAATGATTATGATAATTTGTAATAAAAAAAGTTCAGTTTAGGAGGAACTACCAAGAAATCTCTCAGGTGTGCTTCTATACCACTAATCACTTCTTCCCCTTAGTACCTTATACCAGATAAAGTCAGTATCATTCAGATTGGTATAAAATTGAACAAAGGGGGCAGTAATACTAAGGGAAATTGTTTTAGTTTAGAAAACAAAAAAGTTTTCTTAGAACTAGCAACATTTACTTGGGAGTGTGCAATATGATTACATAAAAGGACTTTAGGAGAGTCTCAGTTAGATTTTCCTATATTTCAGATGCTGACTCCCCTCACAGGCTACAAGAAAAACTATTTCTACCTCACACTGATGTGCTAGAATTTGGAGTTCCTCTATTGCGGGAAGCTGCTTGGGAGCTGTGGCCCAAGGCACAACAGATAGCTCTGCACCTTGAATGTGCCTGCTTTCTTCGAGATTTGGCCTGCCGCTGTGGGAGCTGTCACGGTGGAGACTTTGTTCCATTCCACCGTTTTGCCATCTGTTCTACTAGAAGCTCCAGGAAGACTTCCCAGTTCTGTAGTTACAAAGACAACGGCTCCATACTAACACAAGTGATCACAGACAAATTGCAGCTGCCTTCTTCCCAAGGTAAACCCTGGGGACAGTGGGTAGCACTTCCCTTTATTCATCCATTTGGAGCACTTCATACAAAAATGAAGTAATATTAAAGGAGAAAGAAAATAGATGGAAAGAACCATTTATCCCTGAAATACCAGAAATAAGAAAAATGTTGTTCAAAGTTAAAGGAACTTTGGAGATCGTACTTGTTTTCCTTGCTAGCTCTTGGCAATCTTGAGCAAGTTACTTAACCTCAACTGATAGAGAAAAATAACAATGCCATTTTCATAGAGTTGTAAAATGTGCATTGAATGTATGATGTGCATTGAATAGTGCTGGCCACATGTGCTCAGTATGTTTTAGTTACTGTTTTTATTATAATTATTTAGCTCAATACAGATATATCGAGTCTTTATATATATCAAATGCTGCAAAGAGGTGTTAAGAATTCAAAATAGGGGCCTCCCCAGTGGCACAGAGGGTTGAGCACAGTGCTGTAAAGCTGTCTGCAGCCTCTGCAGCATGGGTTTGATTGCCAGCCAGCCAGGAAGATTCCCACATGGTGTGGCAGACCTCGCCAGTCATGCCCGCTGCTCCCCTCACCAGTACTTTCTGTCTGTCTACCTGTTCTGCTCCCCACTCTGTCTCTAGTGAGTCTTCTCACCCTCCCACACTTCTGGCCTGTACCCCAGCTATTGTGTGTGTGTGTGTATATATATAAAGACAGACTTATGTTTAAAAAAAAAAGAAAAGAATACAAAATAAATCTTGACCCCTGAAATTATTCATTTTGGGGATGATACAGACATTATTTTAAATACAGAATTCCACTATGGCATGGTAAAGGCAATAAAAATTGCAGCATAAGGCTGGGCTATCTAGACAAGGGGCTGTTCTCCCAGTCAGAGGAATGAGCAGAAGGTGACTCCCTTGAAGGAGATTATAGAAGTGAGACTTGAGGAATAAATCAGAGTTTGCTCTTTAAAGCTTAGATTGGTGGATAAATATTTCCCTAATACTGTAATCCTTCTACCACATTGCAGATAAGAGTTCACTTTTTTGTTTTCAGTTAGATTAACTTATAGGACATCTCATTTCATGGTCAACAGCTATTAGAAAGCTTATTCTTTCGTCAAGTGAAGTGTATCTTCTTACAACTTCACCCATTTTTCAGAGTTGTGCCTTTTACAGTATTTAAAGACAGCTGTCAAAACCCAACCAAATCTTCTCTTTCTCTATTTTGATAGAAGAGAAATTGGTGTTGACAGGGGAGAGGAATATAAGAGGGATGATGAGTTGGTGATGGACAGGGTATAAATGAAGAAGCTGATCTATGATCCCACTATCTCTTCTGGCTGTAACACTCTGATAACTGTATGAAGGGGGACAGGGACTTGGAGAAATCCATTGAGTGATGAACTCTTTCAGCATTTGCACTTTTGTACTTTCTGAGGGGAAAGAGAAAACAGCCGATGGCTTCATCTGGTATTATGAAGAAATTGTGCTATCATTCATATTTTTCCTGTGGCCTTTTGCTTTTGAGAGATCAATATCAACTAATTTATCTACATGAGAAAACCCGCACCTTCCCAGTAAGCCAAACCCTGAGGCTTCTCAGACCCAGGGCTTGTGTGTGTAGCCATGCAGAACATGTACAGCACAAATTTAGAGGTTGCTGTTCACACAGACTGTGATATGATGGTGCCCCTGGGAAGTGTGCATTGCAGTAACATTGTCTGACTCCAGTTTCCTTAGTTACCTCAACCTTACTTTACCTTTTTTGACATTAAATGATCAGATAGCCAATCCTTTTTACTTAACACAAGTTCTCCATAAAACAGTTCTCTTAGACTCTTTCTCATGCCTCTGAACCCCAATAGGTAACATTACAACAACATTTCTTGTCTTGCTTTCTCACCTCTGAAAAGGCGTTTGCAAAGAATGAGTCACATCTGGAGGATAAAGTCTATTTAAGGCCGGCTAGGTAAAGTCGAAAACATCTGCTGGCCACTGTGACTGTAGTGGACTGTGGCATCTTCTAGTCATGATTTTCTTCACTAGGTCATGGGCTCCATGGTTCACTCTCTTCTAGTCATAAACCTGAGCCAGATATATTCAGGGATGTTGCTGTCAAACCACATGGATACATTCTTATTCATTCCTTTAACTGTGAATTAGGAGCTACCTTGGGAAATTTTGACTGTTGGCCCTTAGAACACATGGGGTGAGGGACACCAAACCGCTATACCCCACACACCCCCTTCCCCCCACACCTGTCATAGTACAGTCAAAAATCCATGTATAACTGACACCTGTGACTGGTTGAAACAGAGAATGCAGAGCCCATAGATAGAAAAAAAATCCTTATGAGTAGGCCCACACAGTTCAAACCCATGTTGCTCAATGGTCGACTGTATTTGAGGCACAAAGAGTTGCTGTTAAGTATTTTGCATTCTATGATCCTGATTTTGTGTGTTAATATTTAAACTGCCCATTTTTATGATAAGGGGAAGCAATTAGGTTAAGAAGTAAGCTGCAGAGGAAAGGTAGCCAGAAATGAAAATATTCTCGGTTGATATGAACATGGATAATTGAAGATAATCATCTTTTTGTCTCTACAGATAATTTTCAGTTCCAGACACGATCATCCAGAAGTCAGGAGACTTTCACAAGTGAACACTGCAGGTAGAGATGCTGAGAGTCAGCATGGAGAGACCAGAGAGTGAGGCACAGATGACCATTAAACTGGGAACTTGCCACTGCAGACCAGGGAGGCAGTAGTGACTCTTGTACTCAGCTTAAAATTCAAGTTAACAGAGATTTATTTAGAAGAGCATTTTTTTTTTTATTCTGAGTAGGGAATTCCTTGAAGTTAAAGAAAAACGATTTAACAGCTTTCCAGTGCATTGTACATATAACATTTTTTTCAGCAGTAAATTTGCCGTCTCAAGTATTTTTGACCCCCGATAATATAAAAATGAATTTACATTTCCTAGCCATGTACCTCCTGGCTTTCTAATGTCCCTACCTTGAGTTCACCCGTCACTCTCCACTTCCCTATTCTACTTAACCAACCTGATTTCTTACAGCCTCCAAACAAAATCTATCTTATACATGACTAACACTAACCCATGTGTGTTTGCTCTTACAGTTCTTCCTTTTTAAAACACTAAGAAGCCTCCACATCCTTCTACTTATCAGGAAGTTCGCCATCATTCAAAGTTGTCCTTAGTTCCCACATTTTTCCGTTATTCTGTCTCAGAGAGATCTGACCTTTTTGGAACTAATGGTGCCTGTGAAAGTGCACTAGGCTAGTAGAGGGGTGAGCTCTGTCTCTTGGCTCTCAGCATCTGTGAGATCATATATAAGTCACTTAACTTCTCTGAGCCTCAATTGCCTTATCTGTAAAAGGAGGTAATTTTTGCCTGCCTGAATACCCGAGTATAGGAAGAGATGTTGGCATTGCATAAAATAATAATCAAATATGCTGTGACAATGTTCAGATATTCTAATAGAGACATGTATTACTACTTACTGCTTGGTACTATTTTTAAGTTTTTATTTAACAGTGTCAGTTTTCTCTTCAGTTATGGTCATTTCCCCATTTAGTTTGTAAGACACTTAGATTAGCTTTAGTTATTTTAAAATTCCTAATAGGGCTTTGCTCTTATAGCTAGGTCCCTGGCTTTCAAAAACTTTTGAAGCAATGGGGGAGAAGGATAGATATAGAATTAATGAATTAAGGAAAGCTTCCTGGGGAAAGAAAGTGCCCTGAGATCCAGTGACACCCTGGCAAGTATGACCACTTTGTGCCTCTCTCAGTTCTGGTCTTCTCTCCACAAAGAACAGAGGAAGACTTTCTGGATCTAGTGAACAGGAAGCTGACTCAGACCAACCCTGAAAAAAACATGTTGACAGTGAAGCCCTGTCACTGTGAGGAAGTGCTGAAGTTTGTGCTCTCCCCGCTCACCCAGCACTGCCTGGTCATCGGAAAAACCACTTGTGCATTTTACTACCTGCTGGAGGCAGCTGCTGCCTCCTTGGGCCTCTCAGATAATTACATGGTGAGCAAACTCTGCACTCAGCCCCTCAGCCATGCCCTTTCACTCGGGAGACTTCTTTGTATCAGTAAACCTGAGTGAAAAGTAGAGGAAAGTAGGAGAGAGAGGAGGTGGCAGGGGGTTTGGAGAAACCGAAATGGGAATGTGGTCCTAAAAGAGCAACTTACCAGTCCCACCTGGACACCTGCCCTGTAGTTCAACTCCCATGTCCAACTCGCTGTCAGCTCTGGTTCACTCAAGTCTTGACCCTCATCATAACCTTACTTGAGCCTAACCCAGTTTCACCCCTTGTCTCTTTGGAGGCCTTCTTTTATTTGAGGAAGGCAAGCAGTCTTCTAGGCCCACGCTCAGCATTTTCATTTTTGAAAAAGCGCAAGGTGAAGATCTGTCAGTTTGAGGAGGCCACTTTCTGCTGTCTTCGGTCAGAGGTGAGTGCGGGAGGTAACCTTCAAGTTTCGGTTATTTCTCCTTTAGGGTTATCCTATTCTTTCTTTTAAAATCTTTTTGATTTTTGTATGTAATTATAAATGTGATAACGTCATAAAGGGTTATGCAAATTCAAACATAGAAATATGTAATAGGGGCCTGGTGGTGCAAGGGGTTAAGACACAGCACTATGAAGCTCTCTGTAGCCACTGCAGCACTAGTTCAATCCACAGCCAGGGAGCTACCCACATGACACAGCAGACCTCTCCTGACTCACTCACTGCTCCCCTCAGCAGTGTATTTCAGTAAATCTGCCTGTTCTGCTCCCCACTCTGTCTCTGCTGAATTTCTCACCCACCACACCTCTGGCCTACACCCCAGTTCTTTTATGCATAAATAATTAAATCTTAAAAAAAAAAAGAAATACCTAATATGTATAAAGTGAAAGAGTATTCACTGATCCTGTGCCACCCTTAGCATAGTTAGTAATTTGGAACAAATTCCACCAGCTATACACACATAGTCATATCATTTTGTTCAGTGCTACTTTTTTTTTTTTTTCAAATTTTTTTTTTTTTAATAGAGGCATGTTTTATTTGTTTGTTTGTTTGTTTGTTTGTTTTGTTTATACATGCACTGGGTACAGTCAGAAGCGCGGGAGGGTGAGAGAATTCACCAGAGCCAGAGCGGGGAGCAGAGCAGGCAGAAGGACCGAAGTACACTGCTGAGGGGAGCAGCGGGCGGCAGGAGAGGTCTGCGCGCCATGTGGGACCCTCCTCTGGTGGCCGGGGAGCAGCCGGGGATCGAACCGGCGCCGCTGAGGCCGCGGGCAGCTTCGCAACCCAGCGCTCAACCGCTGCGCCACCGGGGAGGCCCTTCAGTGCTACTTTTTAAATAGAATCATAGTCTACATTCTCCTTTCCCTGAAGTTTTTACTCTTAATAGTACAGATTGGACATAGTTGCATATTGCTATACCTTTAATCATAGTACAGCTTCCAAATTCTCCATAATGATGTGTGTGTGTGTGTGTGTGTGTGTGTGTGTAAGTTTACTTTCTTCATGTGCATTTAGGTTGTCTCTAATTTTCAATTGTTATAAACATTGCTACAGTGAATATTCTTATAAATAGCTCTTTATTCCCTTGTGAGAATGTTTCTATAAGAAATTTCCAGAGGTGGAAATGCTAAGGCAGAAGATATGGATGGTTTTACATTTAATGAGTATAATCCCAAAATTGTCCACCAAAAATAATTATATCAATTTGTTTGCTTCCACTTTTTACATCTTCATCAGATATTAAGTCTTTTGAAAATTTGCTACCCCATAGATGAAAGCTATATTGTATTTTAATGCATATCTTTTAACTAATAAGGTATGTTAACATTATATGTTTATTAGTTATTTCTGTTTCTGTGAATTGCCTCTTTGTGTCCTTTACTCATTGGAGTGTATGTGAACTACACAGGAGGTGGTAATTAATATCAGTGAAGATAGTCAAAAGGTCCCAGCTTTCAGTTATAAGATAAATAAGTTCTGGGGATCTAATGTATAACATGGGGACTGTAGTTGACAATATTGTATTGTATTTGAAAGTAGCTAAGAGAATAGATCATAAAAGTCTCATCCCAAGAAAAAAATATAACTATGAGGTGATAGATGTTAACTTACATGGTGGCCACTTCATAATATGTACATTCATCAAATCACCATGCTGTATACCTAATACACAATGCTATATAGCAATTGTATCACAATAAAAAAATTATGGCATTATACACCTTAAATTTACACAATGTTTTGTGTCAGATACATGTCAATATTACTGGAAGAAAACATACAGATGAAAGATTTCCCCCCCCACCCCCACCCAACCCCATCACTCAGCCACTGTCTCCTCCCTAATTATGTATCTTTGGATAGTCTATACCAGAGGGGTTCCACATTCATGTAGGTATATAGTCTGCCCCTTTATTTTTTTATATACAAATAGGAGCTCTCTATATGCTACATCCTCTTTGGGGATAGGATGGGTTTGGTGATACTTCTGATGCTTTCTGTGGCATCAAAGCATTGAGTTTCTGCCCAAATGACAATCCCAACTCAGTGTAACAGCATCACTTTCTAAATCACAGCTTCCTATACTTCTTATTGACAGGTGTGTGGGATGCCAAAGAAAAGTGCTTTCTCCATAATCCTGTTTTCTTACTCCTCTGCTTGCTCACGATGCTATGGGCGCTTGTTAGTGTGGCCAGATCCTGTTCCAGTTCAGCTCCAGTATGTCAGTGACCCTAGCACACCTCCCAGATATCCAGAACCTTGTCTATATACTCCTTCCACATTTACATTGCTGTTCTCATTTTCTCATCTCCAGGTCTGTTTTAACATGGGACAGATCACATTGGCCAAGAAACTGGCTAGGCAAGCCCTTCGACTGCTGAAAAGGAATTTCCCTTGGACCTGGTTTGGTGTCATTTTTCAAACATTTCTGGAAAAATATTGGCATTTCTGTTCCCTGAGCCAAACTTCAAACAATCCTAGTGAGAAGTGAGGAACATAGCCAAGTTACCCTGGTTTCCTCTAGGGCCACAAAGACCTAAATGAGGACCCAACCTAGAGTTTTGCCTATATTGACCCAAGACTCTTCTTTTCAAGTATATAGCAGACAGCTCTATTTCTCCTGCCTTACTCCCCCAGTATATTAAGTGTGACAGAATGAGGACTTCTTTTACATTTAGAATGTGGTATTATTACCTGGTCTCTTTCAATTATAGATGCATATATGTATGTTTGTGTGTGTGCATATATATATATATATATATATATATATATATAAAATGGCTATCTAGTTATTAAGCTATAATAACTTATAAGAAATATATTCAACTAACGTTAGCAATTCAAAGAATGAACATTTAAAAAAAGAAAAAAAAACTTCTTTGAACTTATCCTGGTTAAGAGCGATGCATTGAAAAGGTCTTTAGTGTTAGAAGTAGTGGGGTCCTAAAGACATTTCTGGGTGGCCCCCCGATGAGAAAACTTAAGTTTCTTATGGGGAGGGGGTGCTGGGCCCTGGTGACACTGCACTTCACCACACTTCACCCTGCACTTCACCACAGTAAGAAGAAGTTGGCAGTCCTGCAGCAGCGCGTGCACTGCCTCTCCCTGCTCTGGCAGCTCTATAACCTGGAGGCCACAGCCAGCAGCCGCAGATTTGCTTGCCTGGCTACTCTTATGCAGAAGAATTCAGCACAGGAGTTTGCAAATGAAGCCCAGGTAAACAAGTCCTTGCTTTACATTTGGATCCCACTCAGAAACCTAAAATGCCAGGGATAGAGACCTCGCCAAGTTCCTGATTTTAGCTGGGTTCTACAATACCACAGACTTAATGGGACACCACAGATCATGTGTCTGAGTAGGATTTCTCAATATGAAGTTTATAGATAGATTTCCTTGGCTATCTGTGAACTCCCTGTACTGAATATGGAATTTTATGTGACTTCAAAAGAGCTTTTGGAGAGTGGTGGAAGCAGAAAAGGGTAATAGCTTTCATCACATGTTCAAAGAAGCCCATAATCTTAAAAAGGATTAGAATAGCTGACTTAGGAAAAAAGAAGGGAAATGTGTCTTCCTAATTTTAGTGTCCTATCTGTCTGTCTGTTTTTTTCTCCATTTGTTCAACAAATGCTTGATGAACACCTCTTATATGCCAGCCACTGATCTTGGTTCCAAGGAAACAGATGAGAAGAGAAATGTATATATTAGGTGGTGATAAATGCAATGGAGAAGAAGGAAGTAGAGGCTGAGGTATAGGACTTCTCAGAACTGAGGAGTACAGCGTACATTGTAGTCAGGAAAAACCTCACTGAGCAGGTGACATCTGGGGAAACATATGAAGCAGTGAGAAAGCTTCACTCTCCGTGGGAGATGAGTGTATGAACAGAGAGCACAGTCACTACACAAACAGTAGCCTCTGTGTTTGAGGAACGGAAGAGCCTGTGTCACTAGTGGTGACAGAGGGGAGGGGGAGCCACAGAGTTGAGACAGAGATGGGGAGGGCAGATGTAGGCCATACTTGGGGCTTTGACTTTCAAAAAGATGGGAAAGCACGGGAAGTCCTGAGAAGGGTCACAGGGCCTACTTAAATTTTAAAAAGATCATTCTGGCTGCTGTACTGAGAAACTAAACTGAAGAGGGCAAGAGAGGAAACACCAATCAGGAGGCTACTGCCCGAGTACAGGCAAGAGATAGTTAGCTTGGATTGTCGTGGCAGAGGAAGTGGGAAGAAGTCTTCTGTCTCCAGAATACCAACAAGACTCACTCCTGCATCCATTCTGGGATCCATGTGAGAGGAAGAGGAGAATCAAGGATGATCCCAAGATTTGCAATCTGGACTTCTATAGGGAGGGAGGTGCTCTTAACTGGAATGGGGAAGTCTGCAGAAGGAACAAATTTGGGGGAAGATTGGGAATCAAGTTTTGAAGATATCTGATTTAAGATGCCCATTAGATATCCAGGCAGCAATATGGAATATGGTAGGGGTGGGTCACAGGAAATGTCAGGGATGGAAATGGAAATAGGGGAGTCATCAATGTGTAAATGGTAGTCAAAGCTGTGAAACTGCGTGAGGTCACTCCGGCAGTGAGAAAGGGTCCAATGACTTATTTAGCAGCTCCGGTGTTAAGAAGTGAGCATCATAAGGGAAAATCAGCCAAGAAACAGAGAAGCTACCAGGGAGGCTTCCGGGGAGAACCAAGAAAGTGTGGTGTCCTGGAAACCACACTGAAGGCTGCTTCAGAAAGAGCTGTCAGTGTGCACAGAGTTAGAACAGAGATCTGGACAGCAGTTCTGAAGGGACAAGAGGCCTTCATTAGAGATTGCACAGAAGAGATATGTTTCAGCCAGTGTTTGAAGGGCAAGGACTTGGATTGGAGAAAAGAAGAGAGTGATTTATTTAAAGAACAGGTGGTGAGATGATCAAATTAGAAGTGCAGGGATAGGAAGGAGTATGTTTTCTCAGCCAGGGTGGAAGGTAGTGGTAGGGGCACCAGGAAGGAGTCCTGACCAAGTGGGCAGCAAGGTGCCTTAATGGGCTCTCACACAGGAAAATGCCAAGAGGAAATGTAGCGTGAATATACAGCTGGAATCTTTTGCCCTGTGTTTGTTGCCCTGCAGGTCGTCTCCTCCTATGTGGCCCTTTCCCAGTTCTCCCAGAACATGGGTGACAGGGAGAAGTGGCTAGACTGTGAGCAGATGGCCATTCAGAAAAGCAGCCTGTGTTGGTTCTCCAGGGAGGGATTGTTGGCCATAGCCCAGCTCATGCAAGCCTTGGCCTACACCAAGCTCTGCCTTGGCCACCTTGACTTCTCCATCAAGCTGGGTAAAAGGGGCATGGGGTTGTTGGGCCCAGGGCTTTCAGAGAGGCCAGTTTTGCACTAGACATCATACAGTGCTTTTTAACCTCCTCAGGTTTTCAAGCTCATGAGATATGCAGACACCTCAAGAAGCCAGCTCTGGAGAATTTGGTTCTCTCGGTTCTCTTCAGATCTGCATTTCTGAGAAAGAAGTATTAAGATCATTTTCTGTGATTTGTCTCTGTTGCCTAAGAGGGGAGGGTATGATCTCCTAAGTGGTGGTGTTTTCTGTTTGTTTGCTATCATTTTCCTGCAGGAAAATTATAGTAGCTCAAGATCCCAGAAACTCTCTCCGAGGCATTCTCTTACTGCCTTTGCGTAGGGACAGGTCTGATCCCAGCACAGATGCTTTCTATATAAATAGATTGATGGAGAGATCTAGGGGGTGTTAGGCTGCTTTAAAAGTGTAAGATCCCCTCCTCATCTCTCCTGCACCACCTCCCCTGCACCACCTCCCCACACCCCACCCCCATTCCCTGGCTGGTCCCAGTGGCTCTGTCTCTCGGCAGATTTGATCTATGTGTCCATGTGCTGGAGAGTCAGTGGGCGCTCATTTCCCAGGGTCATGATGTCCTTGGCCTGGCCTGCTTCTATTCTGCTTGCTTAGATCTGCTGCTCTACGGAAAAGGTAAATCATGTGCAGGGTGCTGCTGTGCTCATGAGGGATTCAGACCTCCCTCCATCTGGAACCCAGGCACTCATGAACCTGTGCCTCTGGTGTCACCTTTGCTCCTGGCTCCTTAAAGTCTAGAAACTGTGTTGTGATTCAGGAGTGTCTACCATTCATGCGTTTTCTCCTCCCCTGTGCCATAAACCTATACCAGTTCCTATGTGGACAATTTATACTGGCCTAGTTATCTTCTCTATCTACAGGATTGCTGTGTCGGCCCTTTGGGGAGTGTCTGCGTTTCATTCAACATTATGAGCATAGCTGTGTTCTAACCTGTCAGAACAATGTCATGCTGGGGATCCACTCCTCTCTGGCCATGTGGTAATGTGGGGTATCAGAGTCTTACTCGGGTTCTATGATAAAGGGTAGAAGCTTAAGGGCACCATGAAGTCATTTAAACTATCACTGTTTATCCCTTCAGCCAGGACTGTTCCACATCTCTAACCCATTTGTAGAGGCTATTCACTTTCCATTCCCCCATCTTATCCAAAGATTCTCCTTGTCTCTTTCCAGGAGTGGGCCTGTAGGTTGAGGCTTGAGTTTAGGGTTGCATATAAGAACTAGATAACCCATGCAACGTTGAATAGCATTGGTCTCTTTTTAAGTTTCCTTGTATGTGAGTTCGTAGCCTTGGCTACTTTCCAACATCAGGAGCCTTATAGAAGTGCCAGTTTTCTGAAAGAGCCATGGTTGGCAAGCAAAGGAAAGAGTCAAGAGCTGTGATTCTTTCCTTTCAGGTTCGCCCAGGACTCGCAGTGGGACCTGTTTGAGCACCACTTCTCCAAGGCTCGCCAGTTGGTGAAAAGAACCAATGCCTCACTGTTTGGTTCACATGGCTTTGTCCGATTCCTAGAGTGCTATGTGCTAATATTACAGAAAATGCCAGAGGGTGTCTTCAGGCATATTCCCTTAGAGACTTGCAGTCAGATTCTCAAGGTACCTGTCCTTCCCCTAACACCTAGGAAATCTCCACCTACTTCATGTACCCTTCCATATATTCTTGCATGTAGTTCAGGACTGGACTCTTTAACTTTTCTGTATTTGCACAGCTACTACCCAATACCATTAAATGTTAACATTTAGCTCTTCTGGCTCAGACTATTATTTGACACATCTCCCTACCGCTCTGCCTTCTGAGCCTAAGACATTCTAATTCCTCTTTATCTCAAATCTGCTTTCTGAGCCTATTTTATCATCGATAATACTTTGCCTCCCTGTTCCCCCAGCCCTGAGTATGCTGAGTGGGGTCTGTTGGTAAGTTTTAGTGAGGGGAGTGGAGGGAAGAATGTACTAACACCTGAGCTAATGGAACTTTCTTTCTTTCCAGTACTTCAATGAGTTCTTCTCGCGATGTGTAACCTGCCCTGTTTATCACCAGTGGGTCTCTGAGCTTAAAGTCACCCTAATGAGATATGGAAAGAGAGAATCCATGTCCTTGGCTAATATCATCAGACCTTTGGATGCCTACTTGACCAGGATCTGGGCAGAGGGAGAATTCCTGGAGGAAAACAATGCCTTTGAAGAAAATATAGGAAGACAGAGTAAGCTCTTCTCCCAGGAACCCTTGCCTAAGAGACATAAAGAACAGCCTCAGACTCATACATACAAGCAGTCAAGGTTGTAAGAAGGGACACCCAGACCTAATCAGTTAGTCCTTGCTCCAGAGATAATTATGTCCTCTCATGAGTGCTCTGCTGCGCGTGGATAGACGCGAGCCCTTCTATTTTTAAACAACGTGAGAGCCTCTCTCAGCCCTTTGTTTCAGTATCTGGACCCTTACATGTTGAAAGTTCCTTCTTGGTACAAACTTAAACAACTATTGATAGATTGTTCCCTTAGAGTAACTAAATGGTCACTGAGGGAAAAAGAGGGCCTTAGAAATCACAATGTAATGTCTGTGAAGGTAAATGGTAAGAGGTGGGCAAGAAAAGAGAGGAAAATGCCTAAGGGACGCAACAGTTCTCCTCGTCCAGGGCATGAGTTATATTTGTAACTGCTGAGGGCATTCTGTGTCTGTTATAATTCCCTATTTTCCGGCTTTCAGGATTTGACAGAGTGGCTGATGTCAAGGAGAATAATGATGCCGAAATTCAAGAATGTGTATGTTAAAACAAAATCATCTGAAGGGACCATGCTTCTCTTATGGGGTATAACACATGCACTACAATTTCTCCTTTTAAAGATACCACACAGTGTACATATTAAATATATAGCCTTTTATAGTCACCACTATCTGTATCTTTGCCAAAATAAAAGCCTATGTTTCTGAAGCATGAAATGTAGACCTTCTTTAATTCTTAATAGTTATAGCACAACAGTGGCAGAAATTAGAACCAGGGATAGACCGGAAGCCTGGAACCAACCTCTGAAATGAACTGATTCTATCTTATGTAAGGTGGATTCTATCAGCAGATGGAAAAGACGGCCCCGCTGAGAAGTTGACTCATTTAAGGAAGACTGGCAAGTGTGTGTGCTTTGGTGTGCCCTCTTCTGGCACAGATGTGGGAACTGGCTTCTAAGAAACCTTTTGAGAGGTACATATCTGCGGGAACCCATTACTCCTTTGCAATGTGTGATTTGGGTATTCACGTATAAAATCACCAGTGTGCTTGGCCCTAGCTCTCTTCTTTGTTCTCCTTGTTGGAGTTGCCATCTTTGGCCTTTATTTGCTTGACCGTCTTTTCCACAGAGCATGAGCTCCTCATTAAAGTGTGTAGCTCAGTCATCTAGCGTGTGTACACTCTTAGCTCATGTTGTGCTATTGTTCACTTACGCTGTGCCAGGCACTGTGCTGAGTGCTTGAAATGCATTCTTTAAAACACATCAGTTCTGTGAAGTAAGTGCTTTTTTTATCCCTATATTATAGATGAAGAAACTAAAGTTTATAAAAAAAATTTTTTTTAATGCATTTTTTTTTAAAGATTTATTTTATTTATTTATACAAGCACTGGGTACAGTCAGAAGCACGGGAGGGTGAGAGAATTCACCAGAGCCAGAGCGGGGAGCAGAGCAGGCAGAAGGACCGAAGTACACTGCTGAGGGGAGCAGCGGGCGGCAGAAGAGGTCTGCGCGCCATGTGGGACCCTCCTCCGGTGGCCGGGGAGCAGCCGGGGAGCAGCCGGGGAGCAGCCGGGGAGCAGCCAGGGATCAGCCGGGGATCAGCCGGGGATCGAACCGGCGCCGCAGAGGCCGCGGGCAGCTTCGCAACCCAACGTTCAACCGCTGCGCCACCGGGGAGGCCCTAAAGTTTAGAAAAATTTTAGCCCAAGACACACAGCCAAAAAATGGTGGAACTGGGATTCTAACTCACTTTTGATTCCAGTTCATTTTCTTAACCTCTAGGCCACACAGCTTTCAGAGGAAATAACAGCATCTGTACCCAACCTTCAATATTTTGCACAAATGACCGAGATGTTTGGGAAAGGAAGCCTGTATATGCCCTTGAAATCATCTTGACGTTCTGTACGTTCCTTTCTTCCCTCTCCTCTCTTCTTTCCCCTACCCCCTTGTTACCCTTCCTCCCTCCCTGTATCCCTCTCGCCCTTCCAGCCCTCCATCTCTCACCCCTTCCTTCCTCCTCACCCACTTTTCCCCGTCATCCTCCGCTACTCCTTTAAATTTATGACAGACAACAGAGAGTGGTGGTCAACAGCTAGGACTCTAGAGCCAGACAGCCTGGGTGCACATTCTAACTCTGCTTCTTTCTGTGTTACTTTCAGCATATAAATTATCTTTATGCTTCAGTTTCCTTTCCTGTAAATAAGTATACTAGTGGAACAAGAAAGTCATTGCTAAGATTAAATAAATATAAAGTACCTGGGACATACAGTAACACTCAGTCATTGTTGGCTATTCATTTGATTTTTATATTTAAAGAGAATAATACATTTTTGTGGCACAAAATTCAGAAAAAATAGAAGTGTTTGAGTCTTTCCCACTCCTAATCCTCCTAATCAGAGCTGATCTGTATTACCACTTGCTGATGTATCTTGGCAAAATTATTCTATGCATATGCAAGCCATTGGTATATAGTTACTGCACCCACAAGGGACAGTAACTAGACACACTGCTAATTTTTTTCACCTTCCTTTTGATAATTTTTTAAATTAATAGAAAATTCACATAATATAAAATTTACCTCTTTAAAAAATTGTACAATTCAGTGGCTTTTAGTGTATCACAACCATTAGCACTAACCATTAGCACACATTATCTAGTTCTAGAACATTTTTATCACCCCAAAAAAGGAACTCTGTGCCCACTTGCAGTCAACCCTGATCTCTCTTCCCATAATCCCTAGAAATCACTAATCTACTTTCTGTCTCTATAGCTTTGCTTATTCTGGACATTTCATATAAACAGAATCATGACATAACTTTTTGTGTCTGGCTTCTTTTACTCAGCATAAAGGATGCCAAAGTTACTTATGTTGTAGCCTTCCTTTTTATGCCAGGCTGACATTCCATTCCATTGACATTTTCTTTCACCATTCGTCAGCTGATGGAAACTTGTATTATTTCTACTTTTTGACTATTATGAATAATGCTATTATAAACATTTGTGTACAAGTTTTTCTATGACTGTATGCTTTCAATTCTCTTGAGTATATACCTAGGCATGAAATAGTTGTGTTAAACAGAAACTCTACATTGAAACTTTTTGAGGAACTGTCAAACTGTTCTCTCCAAAGCGCTGTACCATTTTATATCCCCACCCGATGTGCGAAGGTTCTCCAGTTTTCCACATCCTGACTAACACTTGATATTGTTTGCTCTTTTAATTATAACCGTTGTAATGGGTATGAAGTGGTCTCTCTCTGTGATTTTGGTTTGCTTTTCCTTAATGACTAATGATGTTGAACATATTTCATGAGCATTGGCCATTTGTGTATCTTGGAGAAATGTCTGTTTTAAATCACTCACCCACTTTTTTATTAAGTTATTTGCTTTTTTATTGGTGAACTTTAAGGATATTTTAGTAAGTTATGGAAATGAAATCCTTAACATATTTGCTTTGCAAATATTTTCTTTCATTCTGTGAGTTGTCTTTTTACTTTCATAATGGTATTGGTTTGCTACACAAAAGTGTTTAGTTTTGATGAAGCAATTTATCTTTTTCCTCCTTTAGTTATTTGTGTTTTAAGAGTCATAATTTAGAAGCCATCACCTAGTTGGAGGTCACATAGATTTGATCCTATTTCCTTTTAAAATTTCTATATTTTTAACTCTTACGTTAAGGTCTTTGGTTCATTTTGAATTTTTGCATTATAGTGTGAGGCAATGTTCCAAATTCATATTTTTGCTCTGCTTCATCAAAGGCAATGAGCCTAATAAAAATCTATAATCCTACATCAGATATGGAGAAACTGCTAATGACCTGGACTGAAGACTAAAATTCCTCTCAGCACCATGGTGCTGAGATGCTTACACTGTTAAAAGCGATAAAGGCTGTGCCTGATGAGAATGTTGAATTTACTCCTAACTTGAGGTAGTTTAAACAATTCAAGAATCATGATCCATAACATAATGTGAAAGTGGTGAGCTTAGGAGTGCTGATAGAAGGCAGATGAAAATTTTTGAGACTTCTAGATAAGCTAATTTCAGAGGACAATTACCAGAGTAAATATCAATATGGATATAGTCTCCCTATTCTGGAAACAGATGCCTGAAAGGGGTTTCATCCATTCAGAGTCTGAGTCAGTACTAAGTTTCTGGCTTTTAAGGGCAAGATAACCATCTTGCTTGAAAGCAGTGTTCACATAACAATGATATCACCTAACAATGCATTTTGTAAACCGTATATCCTATATTTCTATATCCTATATCCCTGTTTTTCAGCTACACATGACTGCATGGAGTGGCTACTCTAGCTACTCTTTAGCTAGTTTGCATGAATGTTTTCCCATCTTTTTCTTTCTTTTTTTTTTTTTTAAGGGACACCTCTTTTTTTTTTTTTTTTTAGATTTATTTATTTATTTTTACAAGCACTGGGTACAGTCAGAAGCGCAGGAGGGTGAGAGAACTCACCAGAGTCAGAGCAGGGAACAGAACAGGCAGACTGATGAAATACACTGCTGAGGGGAGCAGCGGGTGCGGCAGGACAGATCTGTCACGCCATGTGGGACCCTCACCGGTGCCCTGGTATTGAACCGGCACTGCAGAGGCTGCGGACAGCTTCACAGCCCAGCGCTCAACCACTGCACCACTAGGGAAGGCCCTCATCTTTTTCTTTCAACCTACTTTGTTTTTTTTACCTGAAGTTTGTCTCCTATTGGTAGCATATAGTTGGACCATATATTTTGTAATCATTTTGCCATTGGAATACTTAATTCATTTACATTTTATGTAATTACTGATACATAGGATTTACGTCTTCCATTTTGTTGTTTTCTATTTGTCATGACTTTCCCTATCCTCTATTCCTCTACTATCTTTTGTTAAATTTAGTAGGTCATTTTAATTTAACTTCAGTTCCCTTGTCATTTCTTTACAATAAATTTTTTGCTTATTTTCTAAGTTGCTGCTTAGAAAATTAGCGTTTTAATCTAAGACAGTCCAGTTCAAATTAATATCAACTTAATTTCAGCAATATAAGACAGACATTGTTTCTATATAGCCCTATTCCCTCCCCCTCCATCACATTGTTATTGTCATCAAAGTTACATCTTAATAAATGCTATGCCACAAAGATTTTTAATATTACTTGGTGAAATTGTCTTTCAAATCAGATGTGGGGGCAGTCATTTTTCTGAATAAGCATTCTTCGTTTTTTTTTTTAAAAGGACTTATTTATACAAGAACCAGGGTACAGGCCAGATGTGCAGGGGGGTGAGGTGAGAGGATTCACCAGAGACAGAGTGGGAAACAGAACAGGCAGGCAGACTGAAATACACTGCTGAGGAGAGCAGTGGGTGAGACAGAAGAGGTCTGCCACACCATGTGGGTTTCTTCCTGGCTGGCCAGGATCGAACCCGCACCTCAGAGGCTGCGGACAGCTTCATGGCACTGCACTCAACCGCCTGCACCACCAGGGAGGTCCAGCATCCTTGTTTTGATGCAAGCCATCAAAAGGCTGCGGGCTGCAAAGCTGTCCACTTGTTTGACTACTTTCTAGAATTATGAAAAAATTGATTCTATTGTTTTTGCTTTGTTTTCATGTGTATCTCATGGTAAAACTTAGGTCAATATTTTTATCTTAGAATTTACCTTTGTAACTACCACATACTTCCTACCATTGTTCCTACCATGAACAGTGATGGAATTAGTATACTTCCCTCCCTCCATCCTGCTTTTCCACCAGTCAATTAATACCTTCCTTAGTATTTTCCTTTGGCCTGTTAAATATTTCCCTTTGTCAAGTCCTATGGAGTTCAAAATACTGACCAGGGTCAGGTTTTTGCAGAAGGATTCTTTTTAAGATTATATTCTGGGGCCTCCCCTGGTGGCGCAGCGGTTGACTGCTGGGCTGTGAAGCTGCCTGCAGCCTCTGCAGTGCCGGTTCGATCCCGGCCGGCCAGCAAGGGTCCCACATGGCACATAGACCTCTCCTGTCTGGCCCGCTGCTCCCCTCAGCAGTGTATTTCGTCAGTCTGCCTGTTCTGTTCCCCGCTCTAGCTCTGGTGAATTCTCTCACCCTCCCGCACTTCTGACTGTACCCAGTACTTGTATAAGTAAATAAATATATCTTTAAAAAAATTATATTCTGCCCTTCCCTTGCATCTTGGGTCCTCCCCCTCTCCGCCTCCCCCCCTGCACCGCCACTACCACCCCACCTCCCCAGGCAAGGCCCCAGTCATCTTGGCCAGGGAAAAGGAGGACTTAGTTGATTGGTGGGTAGCTGAAGTATATTTAGGTTTTGTCATAGGCTAAGTGAGACTTTTATCAGGGGAAGTTCAGAACATCCTGCCAGAGCTCCCTGAAAATAGCATCACTGGGCTTATACAGCTGGAGTTCAGGGCACGGCCCTGACCTGTCCCTTCTCCTGAGGAGCCCAGCCCAAGCTTAGATCCTGTCAAGATGGTGAAGACCTCTCCATGCCTTGCTCTCCATGGTTATAAGAAAACTGGATTCCTGAACTCTCCATCTTGTCCACTTAAGTCTCTCATCTTAATGTGAAATCATTTTTACACTGAACAGTTTCAGAAGAAATCCTGGCAGAGATCTTAGGCACTCCCAGCCCAACCTGGACTTTCACATATACTTGGCCATGACCTTGACATTCATACCCACCACCTCACCCCCTTTGCCTTTTCTCCACTGTGCTCTTCTAGTCTCTATAGTTCAGGCTGAAGGGAAAATGTTACCTACCAGATGGCGATCCAATAGAAAAAAGCCAGCTCTAGTAAAACTGATATCTGAAAAAGTCTTTTTATCTCCTGGTGCTTGAAAATCTTTTTTTCCTGCCTAGGAATAGGCCTAGTGTCTATTTCCATTTCTGTCCTCACACCTGTTTCTTTTCAGCTCCGTCACTTGAACTCCATCTGTCCTGCATCTCCTTTAACTAATTATCCCCCTCCTTCCATCCTATGCTGTCACCCTGTAAGGTGTCACTTGTTCACAAGGTGTAGAGCGGACAACAAAAGAGATTCTAGCCTTAAGCAAATGAATCTATGCTTTCAGATATCCTGAGAAATGTAAGAAATACTTTTGAAGAAGCCCTTTTGGTGCATTGCAGCCATCTGACCAGGGAATGAGATGCCACATTCCCCCCTGGCGGGATGGGCGGGAGACCACTCAGCACAAACACCAGACCAGAGTCTTTCAGATCCTAGGCCATGCGGTGAAAAGTTGAACTCAGGCCCTTACCTTCCCCTTCAACCATCAAGAGTTATATATCATCATTTAAAGTTTATTCATCCCACTGGCGCAATGACAGAGGAACCAACCTGGGGGTTTCACTTCAATCACATCCAAGTGTCATTTTCCAGGTCAGAAAAGTCAATGCATTAGATTAGATCCTAAAGTCGCTAGTTGCTCTGATACCCTCAGGCTCTAGAGCCCAAGCTGACTGGCTGACTGTACAGGATCCTGGAGATGGTCACTGAGCCATGCAGTTTGGTGAGCAACTTAGCTGGGCAGAGTCTGGCTAGTTGGTGGATCCTGAACTGGCTCACAGGGGGCCCCTCCACCTTTGGCCCCTCCAGGGAAGACGACTGTGGCATACGTCACAGACTTAGAGCTTATGTCACTCTTTGGAGGCAGAGGGGGCAATGAGGATGGGGCTGGGGCTGGTTTCCCTGATGCGGGGTCAAGAGGTAGGCTGGTATAGGTGGTATTGTCGAAGGAAGGTGGCAAGTCAAGCCAAACATATGGTACATCTGATGGCAAATCTACAGCCAGGCCAGAGTCACTGATGTGGTGGACCGCTGCAGAGGGGGCCTGTAACAAAAGCAGGCAAATCAGAACAAGAATACCTCTCTCTGCCACTGCTCCCTTTGGTGGGAAGCCCGGGACCACTAGATCTGTCTCTCAAATCCTGAGTGTATCAGTGGACAAGAGGGCACCACTCTGAAGACTTTGAAGCCCAATTTTCTCCCCAAATCTGACACAGTGAGATACCAAGCAGGAAGGCGGGAGAGCTTTGGTGCCAAGTTTACAGCATTTAGAAGGAGGTTTGAACCCCAGTTCTTTCTCTACTCCAGGATCCTGGAACATTCTGATGAGCATGGCAAATGGAAGAGCTCAGGGATTTGGCTGGGGGCTGCAGGGGTCTCTTACCATGCCCGAAACTCTGCTGCTCTGGAATTGGCCACAAACTCCAAGCCTGCTCCCTGGTGGGACAGGGGGCAGAAGCACAGTTGCTTCTGGTGCTCGCTGAAAGCCCAGCCACCCCCACTCTTCTCAGAGGCCTCCCCAGTCCAAACTCACCTTCCTGCTCTCCCCACCAGACCTTTCCCTGTCTTCCCAGTGCCCATCCCAGCCTGCTCTAACTTCCCATCCACTCAGTGCTTTCACAGCTACCTTCAACCTGCCCCAGCACTCAGGTGGCAGGTTGCCCAACCCCCTCCAGCTACCTGCCCACACATAGCACAGTCCCACCACCCTTTCCAATCCCTGCCTTTCCCCAGGCGGGCTCCCACTGTATCTCCTTCACCCCCACTTCAAACATGGAAGCTCGAGGGTCTGGTGGCCTCACTAATGCCCAGACAAGGGGAGATCATTAAAATTCTTCTCTCTATAAAATCTCCGTGAGGGGAGATGACTTAGAGTCCCAGACTCTCTGCTGGACTGGCTGACACTTGTGAGGGCCATGGACTTGAGGGACCGTACTGGAACAGATGACCAGCAGCTACCAACCTCTCCTTTTGGCCATCACAGCAAACAGCACCACCGCCGCCAGCAGCAGCCCCAGCAGGACCACAGCGCCCCAGATCAAGGGGATGCTGAGGGACACAAAGGGATAGGCAAGTTGAGTCCATAACCCAGAGGGGAGTTGCTGGGCATGAACCCAGGGCAGTGGCAAAAGGGTGCATGCTCATGGTAAGCCACATCGGGGAGAAGGAGATTTGTGGTTTGGAGTGAGGAGGGCACGCTCAGACAAGGGAGAAGGGGGGCATATTATCAGGAGACACTGGCTGAAGATCCATGGGATGAAGAGGCCATTGCTGAACTGGGATAAACAAGAATGTCTCCCTGCCTGAGCAGAAGTCCCCCAAGGTGCAAGGAAACATTAAGGTCTCCCTTTGATGTAGTCTGAGGTTCTACAGGAGCCATATCTTCACCACCACCCTCTCCCAGCCACCCAAACAGATGTGGTCAGTACCTCTTCTCCTGCTGGCCGGGTTCCAAGGGGCTGGCACTGCCTGCAGGGTCTGACGAGGAGCCCTCTGCCACACTGCCAGCCCCAGAGGTCTCCTCCTCTGCCTCCTTCTCTTTCAGGTCAGAAACTGAGTTGAAGGAGATACTTAGTGAACACACACCCATTGTGGGCTAGTTCAGGGGCTGTTGAGGTGTGAGGAATGGGGGAGTGGAGTAAGAAACACAAAGAAAGGGGCTTGGGATAGTCCTCAGGGTACCTCCTCCTGGGGGTCTGGGAATGACGCCCCATGTGTTTACCAGGTGTGAATACTTACCCTTCCACCAGCTCCCAATCCCCACGCCCACCCCCGCTTCCTCGCCTTTATCTCGTCCCCCACTCTCCCTCTCCAGGCCCCTTGGGCTTATCAGGCTGCTCAGACTACGTTTAGGATGTTAATTCTTTTTTTTTTTTTTTTAAGATTTATATATTTATTTATACAAGCACTGGGTACAGTCAGAAGCGCGGGAGGGTGAGAGAATTCACCAGAGCCAGAGCGGGGAGCAGAACAGGCAGACTGGCGAAACACACTGCTGAGGGGAGCAGCGGGCGGCAGGAGAGGTCTGTCATGTGGAACCCTTGCCTGGTGGCTGGGGATCGAACCGGCTCTGCAGAGGCTGCGGGCAGCTTTGCAACCCAGCACTCAACCGCTGCACCACCGGGGAGGCCCTAAGTTTAGGATGTTAAAACCTTGAGTTCCTGGACCTTAGAAGTCAAGGAAGGAAGAGGACGGAGGATGAGTGGGGTCAGCAGCAGCATCATATAAACTATTAGTTGTGGCCCACAGAGGAGAGGGATTTTAATGACCTCTTAGTCTATTCTCATAATTCATAGCCAAGACAAGGGAAAATGACTTTTGAAATTTTATTATTTGGGGAGAAAGGAAGACCTGAAGATGAAAAAATGACTGCATCGCTATGGAGAGGCAGCCGTTGTCTCTGCTTCAGCAGATATTATTTGCTGAGCATTAACTTTTTTTAGAATACCCTACTTTCAAAAAAATAATACTTTGGGGGCCTCCCCTGGTGGCGCAGTGGTTGAGCGCTGGGCTGAGAGGCTGCCCACAGCCTCTGTAGCATCTGTTCGATCCCCGGCCGCCGGCGAGGGTCCCACATGGCACACAGACCTCTCCTGCTGCGCCCGCTGCTCCCCTCAGCAGTGTATTTTGTCAGTCTGTCTGTTCTGCTCCCCACTCTGGCTCTGGTGAATTCTCTCACCCTCCCGTGCTTCTGACTGTGCTCAGTGTTTGTATAAATAAGTAAATAGATCTTGAAAGGAAAAAATAATAATAATAATACTTTTAAGTGTGCTTTTACTAAATCCTTAGACAATGGAAAGTTGTAGGCTGTGAGAATCAAACTTAAAAATAAACCCTTTTCTATACTGAGGACAGGGCTGAGGCTATGGGCTTAAATAATAAGGACATTTTTCCATTTTTAGAGCTGAATGAATTGGGATAGCTCAGGTTAAGAATGTGCCCTGCTTGTAGGTGAGGCACGATAAGATATGAAGTCAGTGAGTTTTAAGCCATCGAACCCATTGTAGAGTAATTTAAAAAAACAGCATTATATAAAAAATTAATTTTAGTTGTTATGTCTGAATTAAAACTTCGTTTCAAATATCTCTAAGAGTGAGAAAAATAGCATCCAGAATGGCGAGAATGCTGGAGAAGGAGCAGGCCAAGGTCAAGGCTGGGGGATGGAGGAGCCTTCCTGTGGGGGAATCCCTGTGCACCAGAGGGCTGGGGGCCAGAAGGCTGCTTGGCTGATTTATCTCCAACTTCTCGACCAGTTTGGTTTCCGTTTCCTGGAAAGCTGTCAAGAGAATATCTCCTCCCTACTCCTCCCACCCCCTCAGGGACCCTGCATCCCCAAGAAACCAAGAGCGCCTGGTGGGGGCAGGGAGGGTGAGTGCGGCCTGGCCGCCAAGGATAACTCACCTGCAGGAATTACTTCTAGATCCACTCTGTGCAAGGTCTGGAGCCCCGTGGCTCCCTCCACCATGCACCAGTACTCCCCAGCATCCTCCTTCCGCAGGGAAACCATCTCCACCTGGAGCAGGCCGCCCCCCAGGTCGGTGAGAAACGCACGCCTGCCTCCCGGGGCTCCGCGATTCACCGCCGAGGATGCCAAGGGCTGGCACCCCTCCGGCAAGAACCGGCACCACACCTTGCGAGCCTTGACGTCCTGGAGCTGGTAGTGGCACTGTACCAAAATGGAGCTCCCCACGGGGGCCTGCAGCATCTCGGGGGTACTGCCAGCCAAGCCCTGACCTAGGGGAGTTGAGGATGGACTTGTTGGGCTGGAGCTGGGACACCTTGCAGCCCTCCTGCTGGCACCCCACTGGGACAGGAGGGCCACCTTCCAGCCCGCCACATGTTATTGCTGCCACCAAGCTCCCCGGGGAGAGGAGAGAGAGGAGTATATGGGGGGCAGAAAGCAGCGCTTTCTGACCTTACCTGCTAGACCCTGGAGCAGCAGCAGCAGCAGGTGGGAACCCATGGCTGGGCAGGGAGATGTCAGCTCCGGGGCTTGTCTGGGCACTGACACAGTTCCCCTGGGGCAGGAAACATCTGCTTAAGACAGTCACATGGGGCTCCCCTGCCCATGGGGTGGGAGGTCGGCACTGGTGGGCCCCTCCAGGGAGGAGATAAGGAGCTTTCCCAAATCCTGGCTGACTCTGTGAGCCTGAGGGTGAGGGTGGGAGGCAGGGTGAGAAGCCCAAGGAAAGAGGAAGACTGGGCCAGGGTCCAGCTAAGGGATGAGTGAGCAGAGGATGCTGCAACTAGAGAGCAACAGAGGAAGAGGGAGATGCTTTTCAGAGTCTTCTACTATTGCATTTGGGGGTGCAGAGCTGTGGGGGTGAGGAGGGAAAATGTCCTATCCATGACCCAAGGCCATTCCACCTCTAAAGTCTGTGTCTTTATTTACTGTGCTGGGCGTTCTCTAAACCATGAACCCACATTCTTCACTTGTGGGAATTGTATTATTTCTTTGCTTGTCACTACTCAGTTTTCTCCCCACCCCCACCCCTCTATTTTTCTGGAACTCCTTAATTAGCTGTCATTTTCTCTTTGTCCATGTTCTTCTGATTTCTAGGATATAACCTCATCTTGTTCGCCCATCTCTTCTATTATTGTCATTTAAATTTCTACTCTAATGTGCAAATCTCTTATCCTCTAAGCATTTCTTACTTACAGTGTATTGTTTTTGCTTCATTAATATTGATACACTGTTCTCTCTTTTAGAAACAATTCCCCATGAGGATGTTCCTGTTTCTGCGGTCTGTGCCTTTTGAGCAAAGGGCACTGGCATAACTTGTTCCAGGGAACAGAACAGCAAACATACCTGGGAAACTAGAGACTGTATCAGCTCCAGAGGGTTTGCTCACATCCTGCCCCCCTCCCCCATTTTCAGAACAAAGGTCTCTTTCTCTAGATTGGAAGAAGGTCCAATATTCCAGACTCTATATAAACTCCAGATCTCATAATTTGGGGTTCTTCACCCATGACACAAACCGGCTCCTTGCCCAGGAAGTACCTGGCCCTGGTTTGTGCTGCCCTGTGCAGAACTGGGGAACCCAAAGACTATGAGCGATAAGCCTGCTGGTCTGGGACACCAGAGGGAGCCCCAGTGCGCAGAGACCAGAGCAGCATGGCAGGGGTGGCTGGAGGGGCGCGCTGCCCTGACCTAGATGTCAGCCCTAGATATCCAGAAATAGACACGTCTTCACCTCCCCTCCAGCCTCTCCTCCTCCCATCCCTGTCTTCCTCCCCTTCTAGGAGCAAGGGAGATGAGAAATGGAAAGCAGGAGCAGGAACCTGAGGAGGTGGCTGGTGTGTAAACTGAGCCCAGCGGAAGTGATACGAGAACAACCTGTTGGTCTGGAGCGGAGGGTTTTCCCAGGGAAAGGAAGGTCTCAGGCAAACCTGTGGGCAGGTCACCCTAGTGGCTGATGTGGAAGTTTACTTGGACACAGGGAAGTTTTCTTTTTTTTTTTCCACATTAACTAAGCACCTGCGAGTATTGCATGAAGAGAGACCTGTCGTCAGTATTTATCCAGGTGCCTAAAACAGAGGCCATCGACAGCTGGGAGCCTCGCACCGAGGTGACCAGGCAGGATCCTGGCCTCCAGGGAAGTGTCGTAATCCTGTTGTTGGGGAACAGAGAGGATGCCAGTTATTTCTTGAGGATCTACTATGGACCAGGCATCTGGCCAGGGATTTTCACTAATGGTATTTCCTTCAACCTCGTAAAACCCCAGCAAAGTAGGGTTGCTGTTGTTTTCACAGATGAGGTCCCTGAAGTTGAGGGGTTAAGAAATTGGCTTAAAATTCGTTTTAAGATGCAAAGTTGAAATTTGAAACCAAATTGTATGACCCCCCTTCAGCCCAGTGTGTCCCCCAGAGGGTCCAAAACAGGGGTTCCCAATGGTGATCTGAATCCAGATGTAGATGACTCTGATGTGGCAGAGCAGGAAAGAGAAAAGGCCAAACTCTCAAGAGGGGGAGAGTTCCAGTAGTGCTCCAGTGCCAGGCAAAGGAACCCTCTTCCCCCAGCCCCACCCTGCCGTCTGACCCGTCAACATCGGTGCCCAAGGAGGCAGGGTGGGGGGGGGTAAGTGGAAATTAGACTCAGCTGAATCTTTCCTCCCATCCCCCATTCTCTTCCACCATTCTCTCAGGGAGTGGCACTTCCATTTACCTGGGTACCCAAACCAGAAACCTCAATTCTTGGAGGCTCCCCAACTCTCACCCTTTGTATTTAATCCATTTCCAAGTCTCATTGATTTTTCCCTCTTAGGGAAATTTCTTAAGTTCTTCTACTTCTGTCTATTTCCACCATCCATGCTGATTGGAACTTTCAAGAAGACTTTGAATTGCGTTATCAGAGATGGCCACAGCTTTTTACCCCTGCCTCTGTCTCCTGTTCCTTGTGGCAGAGGAGGTGAGTCCTGGAGGTGCAGAAAGTAGCTTGTAACCAACCACCACGTAATAAAAATTTGCATGCAGATGGATGGCAGAGTGGAGCCTGGATCGTGGTATGCGGGCCTGTCTTCATAGGTGTCAGCTTTACTGCTTAAGTGATGGGCATTTTGTTTCAAAAAAGAAGTATGATGTCATAATGTTTGTTCTTTTGACTCAAGCTAAAATGTTTCCAAAACCAACCCACTCAAAAACAACACTATCTAGGGCCTCCCTGGTGGCACAAGGGGTTAAGCACCACACTATGAAGCGATCTGCAGACTCTGCAGCACAAGTTCGATCCCCAGCTGGCCAGAGAGCAACCCACATGGTGCAGCAGACCTCTCCTGTCTTGCCCGCTGCTCTCCTCTTACCCCCAACATCTCTGGCCTGTACCCCAGCTCTTGGATGCATAAATAAATCTTTAAAAAAAAAAACTATCTACCCCCACCTGCGTCAACATGAAGAGAGAAGAGGAGAAAATAGAACCTTATTTTTATATAAAAATTGTCAGGAGTATCTGGGAGTGCTACACCTGCCTTAGCCTCAGAAGGGATCCCCCACCATCCCTTCTTGCCTCTTGTCCCTTTCTCCAGCCCACCTCACTCTTAACTTTAGAGCCTCACTTATTAATGTCCACTGGGTTTTGTATTTCACTTTGTCAAATTGCCCAGCTTTTGGAAGGGATCCTGCTCAGTGAAATAAGCCAGAAAAAAAAAGAAAAATATCGAATGGTTTCACTTATAGGAGGAACGTAGAGGATCCAAATAAGGGATCAGGAAGAAAAACAAAGTAACTATAAGAAAGTAAACATCAAAATCAACAGGCAACCACAAACCAGAGATACTCTGTGGGGGCGGGAGGCAGGGACCATGGTGATAGTTCACAGGTGAATGGGTGGCTGGAATTTCAAGGAGGCTAAAACCGAGATGAAAATGCACACATTGTACAAAAATGAAAAACAAGGATGTAAAAAATATATAAAATAAAATAATAATTAAAAACAAAAACACATTGCCCAGCTCTAAATACCAGTGCTTGTCTTGTCATTTTGGCTGCCATGATCGTCTCTTATGCCCCGGTGTTTCAGTCTCGGCGCCTAGAACCCCCCAGTCTGTGGGCAGGAGGCCGCAGGCCTGGGTCACAGAGAGGAAGTTCCGTGTGCCCCTGAGTCAGGGCAGCCAGGAAAATACACTGGGGCAACGCTGGAAGAGAGCGATGTGCTGACGTGAGGCTAACACAGACCACATCAGGGGCTCCTTCCCAACGATTCAAAACCTGAGATGTCCACACCCAGCTCAGGGGCAAGGCAGCCCCAAATGGCCAAGTGCACTGGGGTTTGTGGGCTCCTGCCTCTCCAGGCCCCGGGACAGAGAGCTTCAGGATATGGCCATAAGTCTCCTCTTCCTGGAAGCCCACCCAGGGAGGTGTCTGCCGCTGCCCCGCACTCTTGGCTTGATGTGTGTACCCTGAAGACAGAGAGAAAGTGCCCTGACTGCCTGGGCCACTGCTCTGCCCCAAGCCTCCACCCGCCCCAGGTCCTCCTGGTCCACTTCCTCACCTCCTCCAAGTGTTTCCCAATGGTGCCTTCTGCCCAGCCCACCGAAAACCCTGTCTATCTGTCCCTCCTCTGCTCCCAGCACCAACCCTGCTCCATGTAAATCTGGTGTTCACCACCTTTGCCTTCTGTTTTCTTTTAAAAGATTTATTTATTTATGCAAGAACTAGGGTACAGTCAGAGGCGCAGGAGGGTGAGAGGATTCACCAGAGACAAAGTGGGGAACAGAACAGGCAGACTGACTGAAGACACTGCTGAGGGGAGCAGCGGGCGAGACAGGAGAGGTCTACCTCGCCATGTGAGTTTCTCCCTGGCTGGCCAGGGATTGAACCCACACTGCAGAGGCTGTGGACAGCTTCATAGCACTGCGTTCAACTGCCTGCGCCTTTGTCTTCTAACAACATGCCACCTGACTAGCATGTCTCCCCTCTCCTTCCGCTGGAACCACCTACCTGGGAAGACAGCCTTTGTTCACTGGCGTGTGTCCAATGCATGGGATCAATGACAACAGAAAATATCTGTTGAGGGGCCTCCCTGGTGGTGCAAGGGGTTAAGACGCAACCTATGAAGCTGTCCACAGCCTCTGCAGCACGAGTTCGATCCCCGGGCAGGGAGCTACCCACATGGCGCAGCAGACCTCTCCTGACTTGCCCACTGCTCCCCTCAGCAGTGTGTTTCAGCCAGTCTGCCTGTTCTGTTCCCCACTCTGTCTCTGTGAATCCTCTCCTCACCCCACCTCTGGCCTGTACCCCAGTTCTGGTAAGCATAACTAAATAAATCTTTTTTAAAAAAAAGGACAAAGAAGAAAATATCTGTTGAAAAATAAGTGGATAAATGGGTTCAAGATAAGGTGCGTTGAACACCAAGAGGAATTTGATACCCAGGCTCTCCTGGGAAAGTCAGGTAAAGCCTTTCCCTCTTGAGCCTCAGTTTCTCTTTCAGGAGGAGCTAGAAGCGATAACTCCCAGCTCTGGTGTGCCACCTTCCCTAGCACAAACCCTTGCTATTGGGATGGGGGGAGCGTAATATGATGAAAGCAAAACTCTAGGAGACTAATGGGTGAGTCAGCTGGGAAGCGGGGGTGTGGAAGAGCAGGGCTTGGGAGGTATCAGTCATCCTAGGAAGTGATAGACAGGAGGTGAGAGATGCTTGAGAATTCCAGGGCAGGAGGGGGACTTGGTCATTAGACCCAGAGAAGGCAGAGAAGAATAAAAGATTGGCAGGTTTGGATCTTGTGAAAATGGGGGGATGTGGTAGCCTGAGCCCCAGACCTGGAGGAGCCAGACTTTTGATGGTTTCTGCATCTAAATTCATCCTCTGAGCGCTGTAGTGAAAGCCCTTCACGATGCCTCAAGCTGCTAGGAGCTAGGGCCAGGGGAGTGGTGCCTAAGACAACCAACATATCCAGGGCTCCAGGAAACACTTGCTGGGGCCAGTAGAGTCCAGGGAGGCCAAAGAGTGCCTAGAAGAGGGAAGGCAGACACCCCCCAAGCAGCCAGGGCTGACAAAGCAGCACCTGCGGGCACTTGCCTGGTAGAGGAAGGAACACAACTCCCCGCTCCCAATGGGCGGATGAACCCCATCCCAGAATGGGAGGCAGTGAGCACTCCACACCCCACAGAAGCCAAACATCTCTCACCACTCAGCACGGTTGTGCTCCTGTGGACACTGCTGGCTCGACCCTCCCAAGCGTACTATTGCTAAATAGACTTTGCTTTGCCTGGGTGCAGCTTTGAATCATTTCCAGGCCATAGTCAAGAAACGAGGACCCCTCTCAACCTGGAAACAACACATCCAGTGAAGCATGAAGTCTTGGATTTACTTGTGAGCGTTTTAATATCTAATGTATAGAAGTTGATAGAGGTGCTGCCCATGTCCCAGGTGTGCCCCCCCTCCCACCCCTAGCTCCTAATTTCAGGGCCTGGGGAGGCAGGTTACAGGCAAAGGACTGTGCCAAAGCAGACCCAGGAGTCCTTGTGGTCGAGGGGCAAGTGTGCAGGCAGGGGAGGTCCCCCCAGTCCTCTCTTGGGTTTTTCCTTCCACGGAGATCCTCTTCTCTCACCTGTGTCTCTGCCCTGCAACAGACAGAGTACTCACACGACTGCACCTCGCCACTCTTGCTCACAGCACCCCCAGCCACGCTGTGCTCTCCAAGCTCACCTGTCAGGGTTTGGAGCTGGTAACCCGGCTCGTGGCCACAGTCCAGCTCCCTGGCCTGGGTTGTCCCCCGTTTCTTCCCGTGCCAGGCTGCAGCCCAGAGTGCGCCGGCGGCTAGAAGCTTGCTGAGAAAGATGCAGGCCAGGAGGATGACGGACGGGGGAGGGAAAGGGATCACCTTCTCTGAGAGGCTCCTTGGGGAAATAAGAAAAGGATGCGAGAGGGCTTAAGGTGGCCCAGAGACTAGAATCTCCACTTAGAGGAGAAATAGGGAGAACCAGGAGCTTCTGGGGAGCTCAATATCTCCACACCCAGCACCATCCCTGGGATGGGGCTTTGTGAAGTGTGGGGGAGCCTGTAGTCAGGAGACCCACATTCTAGGCTTGGGTGCATTTGAGTACATCACCTTCTCTCAGCGAGCAGCTTTCTGAGCAGGCGATGCCATCGTGTGTGTGACGTGGGTGCATGCACACGTGAGCTCCGTCTTAGAGTAACCATGTTTACACACCAGCACGCAGGCATGAACCAACCAGATTGGATTCTGGTCCTACCAAATGACTAGGGATCTGGGGGTCCCCGTTTTGTTCTTCTGCGCTAAGACTCTCATTGCTGCTGAATCGTGGGGATGTCTGAGGGTTGCTGGGGGAGGCAGAAGGGAGGCAGGGGAGGGAGACCCAGCATTTGACAGCCTTGAAGCAGCTGCTAGTTACAAACTGTTATGAAAGAATTTTAACATTTTAACACCTGGCGTGTCTGTCTGGCCTACAAACATGGCTGGTGTGTGTGTGGGGTCAGGGGGGGCGGGGTTGGTATTTAGACAAGGGCACAGCCAGGCCCTTTCATGATCTCAGAGACTGGAAATCTGTACTTCTGCCTCCCCTCACCCGCCTCCCCCCATGTCCAAGCTCTGCAGGGTGGGTCTGCCCAGGAGAGCCCTGTCACCGCACCTGGAGACGCTGTGCTCCACTTGAGCCTCCTCGAAGCTCTCGGACTCCTCGGGATTCCAGAGGTCCTGGTCATCAAGGGGGTCTATTGGGAGACAGAGCCTGTGAGCTTCTAGTTTCCTCCTCCTCACGGCAGTCTTCCTGGGGAGGCACCCCCCTCTGGGCTCTGGTCCAGTGTGGGCCTGTCCTTAGCCCCTCTGAGCCCCAACTTCCCCACCTGCCAAGTGGGAGGGTGAGGAAGAAGCATGTCCTGCATGCTGTGCGCACGGTTCCTCCAGAGCCATGCCTGGCACCTCCCGGGAGCTCAGAGATGCCAGCTCGTACCCTCTGGGCACGCAGTGTTCTGGGAAGACCAGTGGGGGTATTTGCAAGTCCTGTGTGCTGTCCCGCGGCCTACACAGCTGTGGGCCATTATTATGATTTTATTACCTGCCGCCCTCTTGGGAGTCGGCTGAGCTGGAGCCCAAATAGTACTGAAAATTCCCATCTCAGCCGCTCCTCTGCCTTCCCGCTAAGAAGATGATGGAAGCCAGAGGGCCTAGGGCAGGGGGTCTCCCCTCCCCCCTACCTTAGACAAATACAACTCTGAACCCCCATTTCCATGATGAGGGGCCACATAGTGGGGAGATCATCTCCTTGGAGACTTAGATGCGTTTTGAAAACACAAGCAGAAGCCTCAGGCTGACTCACCCTGACAGCCTGGAATGAGGACCCCATGTCAGCTCGAGTTCCAGGAGGCTGAGACTCGGGCTGTCACTTACCCCGAAGCATTTTTAGCTCTCTCCTCTGTGCCTCCACGGAACCCTGCAGGGTCAGCGGAATAGACACCTCCCGGTTAAAGATGAGGAAGGGAGGTCCAAAGAGGTCAGGCCTCTTGCCCAGGTGACAGCAATGTTCCTTCCTAGCCTTGTTTTTCTGCATAGCTTGGTGCTTAATTTATCTTGGTAGACCCATTGGGTGGCTGAGTGAGGAATGAGTGACTCTCTTCCTACTCTTTGAGGACCATCTACCACGTCCATGGGGTAACCCCCTAGCCAATGTAGAAAGCTGCATGGGGCAGCAGGACCACAGCTGGCCTGCTCATGGCTTGTGCAAATTAGAGAAAAGGCCCTTCCTGCACCAAGGGAAACAGCCTGGAGATGGGGGGACTGTGGCCCCTCATGCAGTGAGCAGCCTGAATAACCATTCATGGCGACCCTGAGTGGGAGGACAAGATTCACATTGTGGGTTTTCTTAGGGTCCGGGAAAGCCCAGAAGGTGGATCTGTGTACAGACACGAAAGATGGAGCCCCAGCCCAGGGTGCAGGCCAGAGGCATAGCAGTGGCCCACTCACCAGCCAGCACCTCCACCAGGACCTTCCCGAGGGTGTCGGCCTCACCACCTCGCAGGCTCTGGCACTGGTAGAGGCCAGCATCATGGGCTTGAAGATTCCGCAACGTAACGGTGAGTGTGCCCCCCAGGGCATCATCCATGATGGCCGTGCTTCCATTCCGCCTCTTGAGGAAGGATAGCAGCCACGAGCGGTGGGTGCTGACCACCCGCTGGCACAGGCCCTCCTCACCCAGCTGGCGGCACCAGGCCTTGCGTCGCCCCCAGTGCTTGAAAGAGTCGTAGGGGCAGGACACCTGCAGGGACTGGCCGGCTGTGCCCTGGAACACTGTGGTGTTGTGGGCCTGGGACAGCTCTGCAGAGAAGATACTCATTTACTCCTTCGTTCACTTACCAAATACTTAGTGAATGCCTACTACGTGCAATGAGCCAGAGAGTCAGAAATCCCACCCCTTAGGAGCTCAGATTCTGATGTTAGTTGGCAGAAGGTAGCACAGCCCAGGCAGCTGTTTACAGAAAATTGGAAACCAGGAAGCCAGGCCCCAGGTCTGCCTTTATCACTGTTAGCCTGGCTGGACATCTTTGGAAAAGTAACTAAGCTTCTCTGGGCTTATCTCCAGAGACACTTGGTCTTGATGTTCCCTCCAGTCCTGTTGTGCACACCTCACCCTGTCACATGGGGCCAAGACCCACCCCCCTCCCCTCTCAATCTCCGGGGAGAGGGCCAGTGTCCCTCTCAACTCTGGGCTCAATTGTGCAGGGGCCTGGACTGGGCCCCCCCGCTGCCCGGCCATGGTTGCTTACTCTGCAGCTGCCCACGCTGGACCAACTCTGCGTTCTTCTTTCTGACCTTTAGCTTCCAGCTTCCCTATTTCTGTGGTTTTGTTTCCCTATGAGGAGGAATTTGTCTCAGAGCTATTTTGGAGGAGACATGAGGTTGCTATTTGGGGGACCCCCTTAGGGTAGTAGAGATGGGGTTATAGCATCAGGTTCTTGCCAGGGTACAAGCTACAGGGGAATGACCCAGGACTCTGCCTCAACTCCCCCTCTCTTGGTGCCCTCTTCACCCATTTTTAACCATATGGTGACAGGAAGTTAAAAGATTCATCTGGAGCTGGTGGCCTGCCTTTTGGAGACCTGATGAGCAGTGTCTGCTTCACACATCACCCCGTGGACCCCTCTGCCTGTAGCAAGCCCAGCGCGCCCCACCTTGTCTACGTCAGCTCCCAAGGAGCTGTGGGAGCAAGGCTCCTTTGGAACAGCCCCTCCTCTCACCCAGGTTTGTTGTTCTGAGGAAACAAGGGATACTCTCCCCTCCCCCGTGGGGAAAAGCAGCTCTATGGAAGAATCTGGGGTGTCAATTCCTCCAACTCCCAACTCGATGACAGAAATCTTTAGCTTCCTCCCCTCCCATTCAGGAATGAGGACAAGGGGCTCTTCAGAGAATGAGGGGGCACTCCAAAGATGCACTTTTTCAGTCCTGGGTTCTTTCTCCTTCCTTTCCTCCCCCCACCCAAGCACTCCTGCAGGGCTAGTCTTACGCTTAAGTAGTTCATCACTTTAGGGGCTCTTATCAGTGTCCCCCAAACTTTCTCCAACTGCTAACTAATGCCTGTGATGCTAACATCAGACTCTTTCTCTCTGCACGTGGACACCGGAATCCACCATCCTTTATGCCTCCGTGTGCAAGAAGAGCCTAACAGCAGTTCTGCTAATGGGGAGGGAGGGAGGGAGGCAGGGAGAGAAGGAGGAGGCCAAGCATGAATATGGGGCTGGTGGGAAAGAGAACATCAGCACCTGCAGAATTTCAACCACCTCGCAATTCAACTTAGCACTCCCACAGCCGCCCACCACACACTGAAGGAAGAAGGAAAGACGGCGTGGGCGGCACAGGGAGGAGGTCCTACCTGCCAGAGAGAGCAGGATGAGCAGCCAGAGACGCTCCATGTCGCCCTTCCCCGCGAAGGGCAGGCGCAGGCTGCCTGGAGCCAGATCTGTCTTTCCCTGGAACCACAGGAGGAGAGGGCCAGGCACATCAGGCTCTGCCCTGCCACAGGAACTGGCTCCTGAGGATTGTGCAACGGTCAGCACTGGGGTCTGATTCAGAGAGGGGCTGTGGCGTGGGAGGAGGGGAGAGGAGGAGCCAGACACTGCAGCCTGGCTGCGGGAGGCTGAGGATCCAGACCTCTGAGGGGCCACCCGTCCTGCTACAGGGAGACCCCAAAAGCTGGGGCCAGTCGGGGCCCAAGGCCGCCCAGACATCACTGTCCTCACGGTGTCCCAGGGCTCCAGCAGCAGTACCCACCATCCTAATTGCAGCCCTGCAAGGGAGGGAGAAGAGCCTGGAGGCCAGGCGCCTCTAACCCCTCCAACCCCTCCAGGTCTTCCCCTCCAGCCACCATCACTATAGTTAAGAAATTGGTTCTGGAGCCAGACTTCATGGCTTCAAGTCCCTCCTTCCTCACCACTGCCTGTGGTGCAAGCACACCTCCATGACCTCTTGCTCAGTTCCCACATCCATGAGATGGGAATAATAACGTGTGGGGTGATGGGGAGGGTAACTGGGTTTCTACAGCCAGAGTGCTTTAGAGCAGGACGAGAGACACAGCAAGCACTCAACAAATATTAACAAATGCTGCTATCCTAGTTAGCAGGGAAAGGGAGAATGAGCCATTCACCAGGGGGAGAATTTTCTCCCCAGGAATCTCCTGTCCTTTTAGCTTCTTTTGCACACCTGGGCACCTCCTGTGTTCGTGTCCTCACACGTCATTATTTTGCAGACACACATACCTTAAACTCCTGGGACAGGACAAAACGTGATATCTCTTGGAGTTCTGGGGTTAAGGGTCTTCTTATTCTGCAGGAGTGGTCCAGTGAAGGATGATCCAAGCACAGGGATGTGCATGTGCAAAGGCCCAGATGTGTAAAATGGCCCAGGGAGTCTGGGATGGCAGAGGGAGGAAGGAATCCCTAGGGGAGTGTCAGGAGAGGCTGGAGGACCCTACAGCGGCCCTTAGCTCATGAGAGTAAACTTTAATTTCCTTATTTTTTCTTTTATTCATTTATTTCCTATGTTTACTGTCCACCTACCATCTGACAGAAAAGGCGTTTGGAGCTGGGAAGTTAATTTTGTCCTTTACTTGGGGAGTCAAACACCCAGCTCTGACCTAAGATCCTCGGGAATGAGGGGTCTGAAACCCCTACAAATACTCTCCCATGGAATTCGCTTATAAAGTTTGAATTATTGGTATATAATTTATATAAAGAAAATTCACCCTGTTAGGGGTGTCCAGTTCTATGAATTTTGACAAACTCATATACCCATGTAACAACTTCCACAATCAAAATATAGAACATTTTTACAAAACAAAACAAAAACAGACAATTATAAATCAGAGACATTCTGCAGGGGAGGAGGAGGGATCAAAGGAAGGGAGGACAGGAGGGAGGGAGGAGGGAGCACAGGGGACTGAGGTGATGGTGCACAGGTGCATTGGTGGAGGAAATTCCATGGGGACTACACCTGAGTGGGGGGAAAGAAAAGCAAATATTGTTTAAAAATGAACAATGATGTAAAATAGATATAAATTAATTAATTTTTAAAAATATAGAGAACATATTATTAGCCCAAAAAAAGTTCCCTTGTGTCCCTTTCTCTCTAATCCAGGTCCTGGCGACTACTGATCTAACTTTTTTTTTTTTGTTTAATAGTTTTTTTTTTTTTTTAAGATTTATTTATTTATTTATACAAGCACTGGGTACAGTCAGAAGCGCGGGAGGGTGAGAGAATTCACCAGAGCCAGAGCGGGGAGCAGAGCAGGCAGAAGGACCGAAGTACACTGCTGAGGGGAGCAGCGGGCAGCAGGAGAGGTCTGCGCGCCATGTGGAACCCTCCCTGGTGGCCGGGGATTGAACTGGCACTGCAGGGGCTGCGGGCAGCTTCACGGACCAGCGCTCAATCGCTGTGCCACCAAGGGAGGCCCTGATCTAACTTTTGTTCCTACAGTTCCTGCCCTTTATAGAATGTCATATACACAGAGTCACATGGTATGTAGCCTTTTGAGTCCGGCTTTTTAAAATTATCACAATGCATTTAGCATGAACCTGTGTTGTAGGGATACATTGCAGGAACTTCTCATACTGTTTCTGAGTACTTCGGTCCTTTTTATGGCTGAACCACAGGTAGTTTATCTATCCATTTGCCAGCTGATGAACATTTAAATTGTTCCCAGTGTGGAACAATTATAAATAAACCCCCTATAAACATTCATGTACATATAATGTGTGTAGTCAACTGTTTTCATTACCTTGGACAAAATCCTAGGAGGAGGAGTACAAGGTCATAGGGAAAGTGTATATTTGATGCTATCGAAGCTGCCAAACGGTCTTGCAAAGTGTCTGTACCATTTCTGCCTCCTTGAAAAGACTTGATATTCTCAGGTATTTTTTTAAGATGTTCCAAACAGTTTATGGGGACATTTCAGTGTGACTTTAATTTGTATTTTCCGAATGGCTACTGATAGTAAACATCTTTTCATTGTTTAATTGCCATATCTTTATGGGTGAAGTATTGGTTCAAATTTTGTTCGTTTTTTTCATTGTTGTGTTATGAGAATTCTGTATGTGTTCTGGATAGAAGTCCTTTATCATATGTGTGATTTACAAACATTCTTCCAGACTGTAGCTTGTTTTATCATTTCCTTCACCGTGCCTTTCAAAGGATACATTTTAATACTGATATAGTCCAGTGTATTGATTTTTCCTTTATGATTTGTGCTTTCTGTATTCTGCTAAGAAAATTTTAAATACTTAAAAGTACAGTGATTTTCCCCTGTATTTTAAGTTAGAAGTTTTACAGTTTCAGGTTTTACATTTTGGTCTATGATCCTTTCAGGTTATTTTCTTTTTGCATGTCACATAAGATATGATTTGTGATTCTCTTTGTGGTGCCCAATTTTGTTGACAACATTTGTTGAGAAAACAGGGCCAAGATGGGGGACAGGTCACTGTCTACAGGTTCTCACCTATATGTACTCAATTGCAAGACACCACCCAGGCTCATGGTGAGCCTCACCAACAACAATGAGGTTTATTTAACAAACAGGAGATTGGGGAAAAGGAAAGAGTCCCTAAGGCCACTGTGCCTGGCTGCCTGACCCCGGATAGTGTCTGTAATTTCCAAAATTCCAAAGGCCACCTGTGCAAGATGGCACTGTCACATCCAGGAGGGCCTGGGACTGGTGGCACATCAGCCAGTGTATCAGTGTCCAACTCATAATGGCAGCTGGATGTGCTCACAGGTGGGGCCACAGAGGTGACACCACAGCAACAGTCTGAAGGCTGGGCTGGACAGTACCACATACTGGACCAGACAGTGATGGATTCAACAGCACCAGGAGGCAGTGCCAGAGAACCAGAACAATGGAAAGCTCTCAAAGGTGGCTGGACAAAGTACCAGTCACTGAACAGTAGTGCCAGTCAGCACCAGTCACCAAGGAGTGGTGTCAGAGATCCCAGTGCTATAGCTCTTTGTGAGCTATTGGTATAAGCCAATAACCAAGAGCTCTTTGAGACACCAGGCTGAGGTCAACGGTGATCTATAAAGGTGATGTCAGAGGCAGGTGCAGTGGCTGGTCTCTGTGAAGGTCTACAAAGATCTGGAGGTCTGGAAGTCTTCTGGGATCTGCAGAGGTCTGCTGAATTCTATGGAGGTTACCTGTTGAATGCTCCTTCTTTCTTCAGAGGCTGGCTGCTGAGCATTTCTTCTCTCTTTGGAGGCTTACTGCTGATGAGTGATCCTGGCTATTGCTCTGCCTTATATCCTCTTCAGGGTCCCCCACCCTACAAGCCTGATTGGACCGTTTTTCAATCTTAAGTGTCTGATTGATCCAGTTAACACCAATCAGCTTGCTTCCATTTTCAATCTGCATAATTAACTGAAGCCCTTGACTGAAGCAGGAGAGCTTGAATCTGACTGGTCCATTGGGCTTGAAACTGACTCATCCATTTTTGATTCTGGCTCCAGATGCAGAAAAGAAAATCCTGGCCTCTGTTCAGACTTACTTGCCCTCAAGTCAGCATAGGCTCATGGACCAGAGGATTCTGCTTTTACTATCCTTCTTTCTCCATTGAATTGCCTCGAAAAAATTGTCAAAAATTCATTGATGTGAGGTCTATTTCTTGACTGCCCATTCTGTTCTACTGATCTCTGCATCTATCCCAATATCATGTCATCTTGACTACTCACTATAGCTTTATAATGCCTTGAAGTCAAGGGGTGTGGAAAACCCAACTACCTTGTTTTGCAAAATGCTTTTGGCTTTATTTGTTATGTAAATTTGAAGATCAGTCTGTCAATTTCTTCACCCCTACCCCAGCCAAAAGAACAACAAAATATCTTGCTAGATTTTTTTTATTGGTATTACATTTAATCTATAGCTCAGTTGGGAAAGAACTAGATCTCTTACACTATCCCCCCCCCTTATTGAGATAACATTGATCTATTGTACATGATTTAGGGGAAAAGCTTCACACTTTCTCAGATATATGTCACTACACCACCCCCACTGACAAAGTGTCTATAGTCCTTTACATAGGCCACTGGACTCCTGCCCCCTTTGTTAACTCCCCTGGCCTCTCTCCCCTTCTAACAGCCTGAATTCTGTAGTCATGTTCGCAGGGTTTATTTTGGTTTAATTTTGTCAGTTCCTTTGTTATTTTTCTCTACATTCCACATGTGAGTGAAAACATTACATATTAGTTCTTTTTGACTTAATCTCACTTACCATAATCCCCTACAGTTCCATCCATGTTGTAGAAAATGGCAAGAGTTCATCTTTTTTTACAGCTGAGTAATTTTTCATGGTGTATATATATGACATTTTCTTAATCCATTACTCTGTTAATGGGTATGTAAGTTGTTTCCATAACTTGGTTATTGTAAACAGTGCTGCAATGAATATAGGAGTACATGTATACCTTAGTGATTTTGTATTCTCTGGGTAGATATTTTATTCTTTGGATACCTTGAAGTGAAATTGCTGGATCCTATGGCATATCCATTTTTAATATTTTGAGAAACCTCCATACTGGTTTCCACAGGGGCTGGACCAGTCTACATTCCCACCGACCATGTACAAGTGTTCCTTTTTCTCCACAGCATTATCAACATATGTTTTTTGGGGGTTTTTTTATATGGAACATTCTGAGGTGGTATCTCATTGTGGTTTTGATCTGCATTTCCCTATGATAAGTGATGGTGAACCTTCTTTTCATAAGCATGTTGGTCATCTGTATGTCTTCTTTGATGAAGCGTCTATTGTCAACTCCAGAGCAACCTGAGTGGCTAGAGGAGTCTGGTCAGGACCGTGGCCAGCACCCAGAATAGCTCTGTGCTAGAGGAAAGGCAGCAGAACAGCTGGTCTGGGAAGAGGCCTCTCAAAGCTGGAACAGCCCAGACTCTGTCAGGACACACCACCAGCCCAACCCAGGAATGTCTCTGCTCACTCCAGTCTGAGCAGTGGGCTGGAGCAAGCCATGGGTATATCCACTCCCCACTCTTGTCTGGGGCCACCAACCACAAACATCTGAGCCCACAATTGTCATCTGTTGACAAGCAGACACTAAGATGTCCCTTTTCCTGCAAATCAAAACTACCATGAGATACCATCTTACACCAGTGAGAATGGCACATATTAAAAAAACTAGCAACAACAAATGTTGGCGAGGTTGTGGAGAAAAAGGAACTCTTCTGCACTGTTGGTGGGAGTGCAGACTGGTCCAACCACTATGGAGAGCTGTGTGGAGATTTCTGGACCTACTAAACATAGAGCTTCCATATGATCCAGCAATTCCACTCCTAGGTATTTACCCAAAGGACACAGAAACATCAATTCCAAAGAGCACCTGCACCCCTATGTTTATAGCAGCACTATTTACAATAGCTAAGCTTTGGAAACAGCCCAAATGCCCAAAAGTAGATGACTGGATCAAGAAGATGTGGTACATATATACCATGGAATATTACTCAGCATTCAAAAAAGATAAACACATGCAATTTGCAGCAACATGGATGGCGCTGGAAGGGATCATGCTCAGCGAAATAAGCCAAAAAGAAAAAGAAAAATACCGGATGGTCTCACTCATAGCAGGAATCTAGAAAACTTAAATAAGGGATCAGGAAAATGAATAACTATAAGAAAGTGAAAATCAAAATCAACAAAAAACTATGAACCAGAGACACTTTTTGGGGGGTGGGGGCCGGGAGGGGAGGGATTGGGGTCAGAATGGGGCATGTGCAGTTGTATGGGGGAATATAAAAATAAAATTTATTATTTAAAAAAAAAAAAAAAAGATGTCCCTTTTCCAAGTTCCTCTCTGATCCAGTCCTGCTTTGACTTGATCTCACAATCCTGGTTCCAAACTTCTGCCTTCAATCCCCATCTTCTCACCCCTGACCCCGCGCAGACCTCACCCTCTTCCCACCTCTTGGCATTTGCACCTTCACTCTCTGGCACTTCCAGGTCAGGTTCTCCCATTCTTGACATCTCCCATTTCTAAGTTGAGAATCTCAGTCCCTGTTCAGGGCCAATAACTCTTCTCTTCCAGGCAGGACACCTCTGGCAAGTGGTGTTTAAGCCTGGGGTCACTGACAGCTCCCATCATTGTCCTCATCACCATCCCTGGCTGATTCCCCTGCCCCGCCAACTTCTCTGCAGAAAACCCCATTAAAATGTCCTGTGTGAGTGGTGTGCGTAAGTGTGTGTGTGAGAGAGAGTATGTGTGTGTGTCTGTGTGTGTATACATGCATCATCATGGACTGGGATTGGATTGGATTAGGTCCCAGGCAGGCAGACAGGAAGCCAGTCTGGGAGCAAGTGGTGTTTAGGCCAAAGGGAAGCAGGATTGCAAATCTAAAGATCTGGTCAGGAACCCGGGAGAAAAAAGGGACCCAGGAGTGAAGCTGGTACAAGCCATCCCAGAGCTAAAGCAGAAGCGCGGGAGCTTCACTTGCCACATGATTAGACCAGGACTGGTCAGGGACGGCTGTCTGGGCTGCATGTGGGGCAAAGTGTGGAGACTGGAAGGTGGGTGTGACAGGAACTGGAACCAGAATAGGCATGGAAGCACAGACTTCCCCTGCTTATAGATCTGTGATTCAACCCAGCTCTGTATTTTCCTAACTGCATGGCCGTGGCAAGCATCTTAATTCTCTAGGCTGGCTTCACCATATGGATCTGCAAAGCTCTGCACATTGTTAGGTACCCAAAAAAGTAAAAATATATAGATATTTGTCTCCAAAATATTCCTCTCTCTTCCTGTCTACCATCATCCCAGAATTCTGTTTTACTTTTCCAAGATGCTCTCCCTCTCCCTCTGCTTCCCTGTTTCCCTTTCCTTCCCTTTCTCACTGTCTATGCCGCCCTCCCTTACTCCCCTGATGCCCTGGAACTTGTGTTCTCACCTATATCCTCTCTTTTCCAGTGTCTTCTGCCTTTCCCTCCCCTTCCATGGCCACATGGCACATTCTCTCCTGGGAGGACTATCCCTCACATGTCTGTTTCTCCCTTCGATCATGATTTTCATTTCTGCTTTTACTTTTTTAGGGGTGGCTTCATTATTCATGCACTCCAACTTCTCCATTGAGTCTGACCCCTGGAAGTCATAATTGGTGTCCTTCCAGCCCTCATCTCCTTTGCCTTTGACATTCTTGACCTCCATGTAGATCATTCTCCATGCCTATCCCACCCCAAGCCACACTCTCACACTGAGTCCCTCTATCCTGGGAGCCTCGTGGCCCTGCTACATCACCATCCAGGTTTCCAGTCACTGGCTTACTGCTTGGTCCAGCCAATGAGAGATACTGGCAGGAGTTTGGAGTTTAGGAGAAAAACTGGATTGTTACTTCCCTCTCTTCCCCCACATGAGTGGACTGGACAGGGGTGCTTGCTTCTGTAACACAGCTCCTGTCTGCAGCCCCGTGCCCAGGGCTCCAGGAACACTCTCCTTCCTGCTTTGCAAGCCTGGGGTCACTGACAGCTCCCATCATTGTCCTTATCACCATCCCTGGCTGGTTCCCCTGTCCCGCCAACTTCTCTGCAGAAAACCCCATTATAATGATCTACAGTTGAGCCCTTTGGTGGGACCATGAGTTTCTAGACGCAATCTAGCCTGCAACTTCCCTTCCTCTGAGCATTCCTTCCACTCTTAAGTAGAATTGGGAGAATCTGGGGCACTTTTTTCCAGGGGCACGTCCATTCATCCCACAAATGCTTCCCAAGCACCTGCCCTGCGCCAGGTACCATACTGTGTACTGGGAAGCCACATTCAACAACAAGCTCTACTGTTGCTGCATGTGACAGGGATACAGCTGTTGTAAATCTGTGGCTGGATTGAAGGTCAATATTTTTGAGTGTAGGAAGTGACTCAAATGATTCATCAGCAAGAGTCAGGAACATATCAGTCCATCCCAGCCAGAATGGCAGATTTGGACTTCTAAGGGTAACTTGAGAGGTCGGAGGACCCCACTTTGACCAGACATCTGCCAACTGAGTAGTGGTCTTGCCATGAGCAGAAGCGCAGTGTCCTTAGAAATGAAAGAGGAAGGCCTCCCCGGTAGCACAGCGGCTTGAGCGCAGTGCTATGAAGCTGTCAACAGCCTCTGCAGTGCCAGTTCGATTCCTGGCTGGCTGGGGAGCAACCCACATGGCAAAGCAGACCTCTCCTGCCGGGCCCGCTGCTCCCCTCAGCAGTGTCTTTGGTCCATCTGCCTGTTTTGCTCCCTGCTCTGTCTCTGGCGAATTCTCTCACCCTCCTGCACATCTGGCCTGTACCCCAGTTCTTGTATAAATAAATAAATCTTTAAAAAAAAAAAAAAGGAAATGAAAGAGGATCACAAGAGAACCCCAGCCCTTCTGGAAAGAAGAGTTCCTCCAGGGTTGGCCGACCCATCCCTAGGGTGAGCAGAATCCACACGGTGGCGCTGTTTCCCTGTCCTGCCGGGACTGTCATTGTCCTCCCCTGCACAGCTGAGCACACTGGGCACTCTGGGACCAAATTAGGGAACATACCATGCTCAGTGTGCACCTAACACAGCTCTTAGGGATGTTGTCTGACTGTGAAAGCCTTTTAAAATTACTCTAAATCAGCAGAGCTCTGGGATTACAATTTGTGCTTGAATTTGAGTAAAAAAAAATAGATCACTTTTCCAAAATTCTTTAAGCAGAATTTTTTAATTGCAATTTAGAAAAATCAGATAATTTAAAAAGAAGTAGAATTGAAACAGTAAGACTCAAGATAGAACAGCACTATAGGGGGCCTCCCTGGTGGTGCAAGGTGTTAAAGAAGCAACCTATGAAGCTATCTGCAGCCTCTGCAGCATGAGTTCGATCCCCAGCCAGAGAGCTACCCACATGGCGCAGCAGACCTCTCCTGCCTCACCCACTGCTCCCCTCAGCAGTGTATTTCAGTTGATCTGCCTGTTCTGTTCCCCACTCTGTCTCTGGTGAATCCTCTCATCCCCTACACCTCTGGCTTGTACCCCAGTTCTTGTATGCATAAATAAATAAATCTGTAAAAAAAAAGAACAGCACTACATATTAAATTATGTAAGTAATAAATATAATGTAGATAATATGTGGATTCTGAAAATGTACACTTCCATATCCTTGAGAAAAAGCGGATAGCCTCAGATTCATTGATTTTGACAGTATCAGCCACATTATGTATAAGAACAACGATAAAAAATGTCTTCAGCACTTAAAAAAGTCTTTGAAACTATGTTCAACTAACTTTCATGTGAAAAAAAAAGTATGAAAATTACTTCTAAAGAGTTGTTCATCATTTCACCACCTAAAAGACATTAGCATTTAGTGAGAGCTTACTAGTGCTATGCACTGGTCCAAATATTTCACATGGTGGTAATAATATGGTCCAAGATGACTGACATTGAGAGAAATGATGTAACTTCCCCAGGCTCACACAGATGGTAAAAGGTGGAGGATAGATTTAGACCTAAGCCTGGAACCAGAGCCAGGCCTCTTAACAAATATATTAAGTGGATTTTTTCCTACGCTCTTTTAGCCCCATTCCCTAAAGATAATAGCTGGTGTTATACTGGTGTGTTCATCTAGTCTTTCCTGTGATTACACACAGAGACACAAACCAATGAGTTCATATGCTAAATATGTTCTTTTGTGGCTGGCATTTTTTTCTTTTGATAGAACTGAGCCATCTCTCCATATTAACAGACAAAGTTTTCAGTTCATTTTTTTTTTTAGATTTATTTATTTATACAAGAACCGGGGTACAGGCGAGATGTGCAGGAGGGTGAGAGAATTCACCAAAGACAGAGTGGGGAACAGAACAGGCAGACTGACAAAACACACTGCTGAGGGGAGCAGCGGGTGAGACAGGAGAGGTCTGCTTCACCATGGGGAATTCTCGGCGGCCGGCCGGGATGGAACCCAAGCTGCAGAAGCTGCGGACAGCTTCACAGTGCAGCGCTCAACCACCTGCACCACCAAGGAGGGCCCCTCAGTTCATTCTTTGTAATATCTACATGGTATTTGTTGATGTAGCTATGGGATGATTTGTCAGCCTCCTATGCATACATATTATGAAAGTTTTCAAGAGTTGATTCCTGTAAACTATGATGCTCAATTGCCTTATTTTTCCTTCCATTAAAATATTTGGGTGAATTATATTAACAACATGGATTTTTTTTCATGAGATACCTAATCACTACCAGCAGTAATGTTTTGTGGGGCACTGGGAAGCAAATCTAATATTTCAATAGCTATAGGAAGCTTCCTATGTGATCACCTCCTTTTGTGTTCCAGGGTGACTGTCATGTAGCAAAACCTACCTTTAACCAATCTCCTGCCACTTACCTCCAAACCATGCCCTTAAACTCAAATATCTCAACTCCTCAAATGACCAGACCCAAAATATTAGGGACCAGGTCGATATAGAGAATCCAAACTGTCAGCTGCCACATGCCCAAGTGTTGACCTCTGAGGTTTTGGCAGAGGAGACCTGGCTGCTTCAGTGCAGACACTGAGGACCCCTGGGGATGGACCAAGGGGTGAAGAGCCAGGAACCCTGGCTCCAGGAGAGATTTGACTGGGGATTTGTGTGAGAAGGGGGCTGCCCACTGACAGCAAGACTGATGTGGATTCTGAAAATGTGTTCGTGTGTGTTTCCTTGAGTGACAGAGTAAAGCCTCAGATTATTATTTTTTTTTGGTTTCAGGCCGGGTTTTCCCAAAACTTCTTGAAAAACAGGGTCATCACGAGACCCACTATTTATAGGTCACACATGTGACAGCCACAGTACAGAGTAGAAGGGGGTTGTTTAAAGAAAGTCAGTAAAAATTCTGAAGAGAAAGCAGCTTGCTCCGAAGAGGAAATAGCAGTAAAAAGAACAAAGGCTAAATTTCTGAATCCTAGGAAAGCTGCCTTAGGATTCAGAATTTACTTTAAGAACTTTTATTTTGCCATGTCTTCACCTTGAAAGAAATTAAGTAGTTTTTTTCCAAATAATTTCTTCTCGAGAACACAGCTAGACTGTATCATCGTCCTCACTTGCAGTTAGAAGTAGTTGTCTGGGTTCTGGAAGAAATGAAGTTTGCTGCTTCCAGGCCTGGCCCACAAAACCTCCTGCGCAGCCTTCAGTCTTCTCCTTCACCTCTCTTATTTGTTGCCCAGATGTAAGGGATCCAGCAGAAGGCTCCGAGGATCTAGAGAACAGAGCCAGTAGGTGAAGGAATCCGAGTCCGGAGTGACTGTGTGGAGCAGAGCTTCCTCAGCCACCTGCATTATGCCATGATGGGAGGGAGGGAAAAACTTTTACGGAGATTTTCTCGCAGCAGTTAGCTTACCCTGACCACGCGCTGTGGCATAATGCTCTTTCTCCTGCCTTGCTGGCAGCTTCTTCTCTGTCTTCTTTCTGAATCCTCTGCATGCTCTCATCTCCTAAGCAAACGTGCCTCCCAAGAGTCAGAGCGCTTGTGGCCATTGTCCTCTGGGTCAGCAGGTGGTCAGCAGGTGGCCCTAACTCCCTCTCTTACAGCTGCCTGCAAATGTAAACTCTTCTAACACAAATGGTTATCTGCATTCCCAAACAGGCTCTCTTCTAACTTAGCATTCACTGTCCCTCTCACTGACCGCCAGGCTTCTAATCAGATTGGCCTCCCACCTCCATGAGTTCTGTTTCCTCCCTCTTCCTCCCCTTGCCACCAAGGACAAGGAACAGCGCTCCTCCTCACTCTTCTCTTGCCCCCATGACTTCAGTCTCTCAAGCTGGGCAGTGGCAGCCAAGCCTTGTCATAAGTGCCAGCTCCCCGGGCTGCACTTTGGTGAACTTTTGCAATAGCTATTTGTCTTCAATTCCACACCCACAGAATTCTGAGTCCTCTACCCTGAGCTCAGTCATGGTGACAGTGAAGTAGCCAGCGTGGAGGTCATCCTAGGTAGAGAATCAGGAATCTGGCCAGAACCTGACACTGGTGACTAACAAGGCAGAATGGTGTGTTCCTTCCCTACACCAAATTTTCACCTTGTTTAAACCTTGGAGGGGGCGAAGCGGAGGAGTCAGTAGTATAGGCATCTCACAGAGACTGTCTCACACTCAGGGCCTGCAGAAACACTGGCCTCTGCTCCCAGGAGCCTGAGAATAAACCCTCAGGCCAGGGAGTCCCCCAACTGTCTCTGTAGAGCTGTGAGATAAGGCTTCCTTCTTGGGTATCCACTCTTTGTATCTACATCTAGAATGTGCCCCAGGGCCAGCCTCTGGCCATAGCACCACCTTGCCCCTGCCCTCTGCTGCACAAAGCCCCCTCCTGTCCCCTCTCCTGCCACCTCCTTCTCCCCTCACCCTATTCCCTTCCCTCTGCCCTCCTCCTCTGCCCCCCACCTGAGGCCAGTATCACTAGCAGGGCAGGTGGCAGCAGGTATGTGGTCTCCCAGGGCCCTCTTCTTGGGCCCTCTTCTTGAGTTGAGGCAGGGGAGGGAAGTGAGAGACAGAGAAGCCCCCCAAGGAGAGGAAGCCAAAGGAGAGATTCAGTGCAGACCCCTCCAATTCCACACTGCCTGGAAAGAAGCTGAGGAAGGCAAAAGCTTCTGCTGGAGATGTGGGGACCTTTGGAAGGAGGGGGAGGCCATGGGCTATACCAGGGACCCTCCAGATGCAGATGTTACATCTGGACCTGGAACAGCCTTAGTGCTGGGACTGCACCAAGTCCAGGGGAATCCTGTAGCTACTCCTGGCTCTCTTGTGCCCAGCTGCCTTCCCCTGCCAGGCCGTGTCCCCCTCACTGTGATGGGGAAACTATGACAGCCCAGGAAGAAACTCTGGTGAAATTAGGACCTATTTTTCCTTCCTCTTTCTCCCTTCTATTCTACCACTTCCTCTCAGGCCTCAACTTCTCCTCCCCACCCAACTAAAGCACGGGCTGAAGGTGAGGGAGAGTTAGGAGACCTTTTGGAGGGTCCTCAGTGGTCAGAGACATCCTGCCCAGGCCTGCCGAGGAACATGGCCATCCCAAGAGGCCTGGGGGAAGAGGAGATGAAGATGAAGAGCCACTTCTAGAAATGGTGGCAGAGGAAAGGCCCTTGGAGAGGGAGAGAGGGAGTGTGTCATCAGAGGGGTGGAGGATCAGACAGGGGCAGAAGTGGGGAAATAAAAAGGGGTGTCTCCATCCCCTGTCACCCCTGCATTCCCAGATCCCTGCCTGCCATGAGCACTTCTTGAATGACCACCCTAACTGAGCGCATTTAAAAAAATAATTGTCATTACATGAGCTAGAGAAAAACAATTATTGGCATGGCTGCTTCTAGTTAATAGTCAAACAAGGAAAGGGCAAACCTGTAAACATCCATGTGGCAGGTGGGGTGTGTGGGATTCAGACTCTGGTGTGATTAGCACAGGAGGTTTCAAATGCTGAGGACCCCAACACTGTAGGAGAGGCCCGGCTGCCCGTGGCCACAGGAAGCTCAGGGCACCTGGTGACCTTCAGGACTTGCTTGGGGGACCAGGGGACACCAGGGCTTCAGAACCCAGGTGAATTGGCCAAGGGCTACCCCAAGAGAAGGTCTGCCCTGGGCCACCTCACTGCTCCCAGCACCGGGCACAGGCCCGGGAGCCCTGAAGGGGCCAGGTAGCAGGACATGGTGGCCACCACCCGGGTGTAATCCTCTGCAGTCATTCGGGAGCTCTGGGCGCCTCTGGCTCATATGTGGGCCTCGTGGCGGGAGAGTGTGTCCCACGGTGTCATCCTCCACAGCACAACTGAGCAGGTCATGGGTTTCAGGTTATCTTTATTTGAGCTGTCCCAGGGTCATGACAGGAAGCCCTTCGCACGTGTGCTCACTATCATCCTCTGTCACTCGGGAAGCTCTAATGGTTCACCAGTGCCAGCTACAGCAGCCCTGGCCTGCCTGATGCTCCTGCTTGCCCTGCCCCTGCTAGAGCTTTGAGAAGAAAGAACAGGGAGGACAAGGCCAGGGGCTTGAGAGGGAAAGACCCCACGGACCTGGATATCCAAAGAGGCCACCCAGGTCCCAGGAGCTGGCCCGGGGACTGTACCTCCTATGCCAGCACCATGGAGCTCACGAGGAAGCAGGCTCCGTGGATCCTGGGCAAACAGGGCCCACTGGCCACTGTAACAGCTGTCCTGCCTGACACCAGACATGGCGAAGGCCTCTGCAGGGTCCAGAACCCGTCACCTGGGGCCTCCACCCTTCCATTTGAGGGAAAAGGCAGGGAAATCGGGTGTGAAGTCCTTAACTGTAGAACGCCACCACCACCATGAGAGCCAGACAACACATCGGGGACTGCCCGTCACTAGCACTTACTGTGTTGCGTGAGATTCACGTTACTTCATTTTATCCTGAAAAGTCTTAAGAGGTAGGAATTAGTGTTCTCCTTCACGGGAGAGGGAAAGGAGGCCCGGCAAGGTTAGTGACTTGCAGAGGGTCACTCGGTGACAGGGGACATCCCCGGGTCTCTGACCGGCAGACTATTGTGGGATCACAAATGGCGGGGAGCTCTTGGGAGCTCTTGCTACCCAGGAAGGTTTAGAGGCCCTCTAGTTAGACATGAAAGTGGTGGTGACACCCTCCAGATGGGGAGGGCAGATGTCACTGTGTGTGTGTGTGCGAGAGAGAGAGACAGAGAGGGAGGGCAGAGAGGGGGAGGAAGAGGAAGAAAGACAGGCATC